>NC_134952.1:24297064-26697064 GCF_965638725.1 Aptenodytes patagonicus | reverse complement strand
GAGGCGGCGCGGCGCGGGCGGCCCCCAGGCTCCCGTGCCGGGGCGGCGGCCGCCCCACGGAAGGCCGGGCCGGGCTGGGCCGGGCCGCGGAGGGGCGTGCGCGGGGGGCGGGAGCCGCGCGGCACCGCCCCGGCCCCGCCGCCGCCGCCGCCGGGAGCCGGCAGATCCGGGTCTCGTGGCGCGGGCTGACGTGTGAGCCGGCCCGAAGCAGCGGGGCCGAGCCGCGGGGCCGCCTCTGCCAGCCGGGCCGCCCTGCCCCTGCCGCCGCGCCCGCCCGAGCCGCGCAGCCCGCCGCAGCCCTCCGCGCCCCCGCGACGGCGGCCAGAGCACGGTGAGCGGGGAGGCGCCGCGGCCGGGGGGCGCCGCGGCGGGGAAGGGGAGGGCGCGGGCCGGCCGCGGCCAGGCAGAGCCGGGCGGGTTTCCGCGGACACCCCCGCCCGTCCCTCCGGGCGCGGAGTCTGGGGAGCCCCCGGTGGGGGCTGCAGGGGTAACTTCAAGCCTGTTGAAGTACAGAAACGTCCCCGCTGCCGGGCGCTTCGGCGGGTGCCCGGGAAGGTAAACACCAGGAGAGCCGGAGCTGGTCCGCTCGTTATCAGGCAGCACTCCTCTTTTTCAAACCAGTGAAAGGTCCGCTCCTCTTCTTTACAGCTGGTCTGATTTGGTTTTTTCTGGTTGTTGGGGTTTTTAGTGCAAAGTGGCACTCCTCTGCCCATTCTTTTTTTTTTTAAAGGATCTCAGTCTGATACTTCGAGCCAAAGGGTTTTTGTTTTCTCTCTTTAAAGAAGCTGGAAGTGGCATGCTGACACGAGGGTATGTGCTCCCAGGCTGCTCCCCGCTTTTTGAAAAGCGCATGCAACTAAAGTGGGAAAAATTGAACAATGTCTCATGAAAGATAATATCAGGAAAAGGACAGCGTCACACTGCCATTAATTTATTAAAGCTAGGATTCCCGTCAGGAACTCTTCATATATGTGCTCCAAGATGTGATTCGTAGTGGGTTACAGTGGGGAAGGGGTATATTGGCCTTGGAGACCACAGGATATAGTCCATGGTCATTCCTCCACAGCTGTCACCCACGCCGGGTTCCCCAGATGTCCTGCCCTGCAGCTCAGCCGCTGCCTTCCATGGCAGTTCTGAGGCCTCAGCAAACCACTGCTTCTACGTGAATGGCGCGCGACCTACATCAAAAACTTTTATTTCCTGCCAAACACCTGTTTGTCTAGTCAGTCTTCAGGATTGCCTTTCAGGTGATAGATTTGTTGGTGTAGGGACTGTTTGTGTTGTATAGTGGCTGAACATCCATGTCTATGTATATAGATAAGTCTTGAAAACCATCTCCAGTTTTTAGAGGTGAGGACCTCTAACGTTTTTGGTCTTAATATCTTATTACGTTAATGTTACTAGTGTGCCTACTGGGGAAGGTACGTATCTGCAGTGAGCATTAGTGGGTTACGTCTTAGAAGTCTTTACATGCTTCGCTATTAGAGTGCTATCCACCTTTACTCATTTCTGTTACTTTCCAAAAGCAGACATCAGCTCAAAAAAATCAAAACGAGGAGAAAAAAAAATCAATCTTACTTGATTTCTTCCTATATACAGCGAGAGAGAATAAATCCTTGATAATTCCATCTAATTCTTGTGAATCAAGATGAAAGAAATCAAGCTATTGTTGTTGATCATTGATTTAAAAAAGTGACCCTGTCACTGACAGCGTGGCTTGAAATGTTAGAAGCAGTTGGCAAAATAAAAGTGATTGTAATGTTAGCAGTACATTAGTCGGTTCAGTCCTGAGCGCTGTTCCTTCCCCTGCCGCTGAGGTGGGTGAGTCCAACCTCTTTGGTTATTTTTGTCCCGTTTTGTAAAATAGGAGATTTACAATTTTTGCCTAACTCTCCAGTATAGAGTTCTGTATTTTAAGTGGTTTAAGATCATTTTGTATAAGGTGCTAAACAAGTGCAAAGCCGTACTGGATGTGCTACTGGTCATTCCACAAAGTATTGTCACATGTGCTTCTCTGGCAGGCAGGGACGTCCCTGACCCACTCAGGACCATAAGCCAGGAGGGTCTGCTTTAGAAATGAGATGGTGGTAGTAGCCATTCTGTAGCTTGGGGTGGATCTTCTTTTAGCCTAGCTGGATATTATTTTGCTGACTACAGAAGTAAATATAATGAACATGGTTCTATGCAATTCCTTATACTGTGCACGTTGTGATGGTTTTGCAGCACTTTACCCAAACTACAATCAAGTCCATTAAGTCCAAAGTGCATGGCCCAGTTACATGGGCAGCATTCTGCAGTCCATGTTCTTCCCTTGTTCTAAGGGAAAAATAAGAATAATGCACTTGTTTTTTAAGAAGTAGTCTACATAAAAAGAATTTCAAAATGCATTATGGTTTTCATTGCTTTGTAACTATTGTACCGTGTCGTGGTTTAACCCCAGTCCGGCAACCAGGCACCACACAGCCGCTTGCTCACCCTCCCCCACCTGGTAGGATGGGGGAGAGAATCGGAAGAGCAAAAGTAAGAAAACTTGTGGGTTGAGATAAGAACAGTTTAATACTTGAAATATGATAATAATAATGATAATAATAATGGGAAGTAAAACAACGAGAGAGAGAGAGAGAGAAACAAAAACTCAGTGGAAAAAAAAACCCTAAGTGATGCAACCGCTCACCACCCGCCGACCGACGCCCAGCCAGTTCCTGAGCAGCGATCGTTGCCCCCCGGCCAACTCCCCCCAGTTTAGATACTGAGCATGACGTCATACAGTACAGAATATCCCTTTGGCCAGTGTGGGTCAGCTGTCCCAGCTATATTCCCTCCCAGCTTCTTGTGCATCTCCTCGCTGGCAGAGTATGGGAAGCTGAAAAGTCCTTGATTAGTGCAAGCACTGCTTAGCAACAACTAAAACATCGGTGTGTTATCAACATTATTCTCATCCTAAATCCAAAACACAGCACTGTACCAGCTATTAGGAAGAAAATTAACTCTATCCCAGCCGAAACCAGGACATACCTGCTTTCAAAAGGTTTGAAAGTTTTGGTTTTAGAGAAAGTTGGTTTCTAACTGACTTCTTGCTTTGTTATTAACTTCTCGTTTTCTACTTTCATATATTTAGACTTCAGAATTAGTGATGTGTGAATGTTACTTGCATAACAGATGTGTAATAAAACAAAGTCTACGTTCGTGTTTCAGAATTTTCCCTCCTAGATATTTTAGGTACTTGACATACATTCTTAAAGACCGAATTTTGTCTCTGCTGAAGTTCATCATAGCAGAATTGGGACTAACAACATCACGAGTCTTCACAGGGCCAGTACAATGAAAGTAGCAAGATCCTCTTTCTCTTATAAGTGCGTATGAATCACATGTACAGTGCCCTGACAGTACTAAGTATCAGATTCTTACAGTTTTTAACATTTATCAGATTACTCATCACAACAAATACAAAAATATTTTGGCAGGTGTATTTAAACATGGAAAAACTGATGTCATCTGCCCATATTCTGCTTGGGAAGCAAGTGAGAGAGCCCGTGAGCCTGCTTTGCATACATGCTGTTACATACATGCTTTGCATACATGCATTTACATACATGCTATTACACTTGATGTTAAGCATGCTTTCCGTTTTAACTTCCTAGGTTATAGATTCAATTTATTAATACGTAAAGATCTATCTAGTTGTTAATGAGGCACCTGATTCTGCAAGATGCTGAGTACTTCTTGGAAGATCCAAGTACTCCCAAGTCATAGCTCTATAAGTACAGTGGAAGCTAAGAAAACTTTGTAAGGTTATACCACAGAGCCAAATCTTGCAGTACTTGTTCAGGTGAAAAAAAAGAAAAAGGAATTATTTTCCCAGAATAGCTCCTTCAGCTGGTATGCCTTGACTCACCAACAGCTAGCTTCCCCAGTTCCCAAGGAGCCTCATTTGAAGAAAGACTCCTTAGCTCCTCATTATGAAGGAATACAGTCAGGGATACGAGAAGGATCAGTCTGTGTTAGCCATGTTAGTCTTATTTCTGCTGGAGTTCAGTAGCAGTACAGTGGAGAAGTATGGTCCTATCCTCCTCTTTCCATCCCATCACCTATTCCATGGTACTGGCTGCGGCTAGGGCAAGAAAAAATCTTTTCATGAAAGATTTGAAGATGCTTGGGGAGCAGCCTCTGGTGTGATTGAGTGGTTGTACATTTGCATGGTTATTAATTGAAAAATATGCTTCAGAGGCTTTAGCCAAAGTGTCTAGCTGGTATTTTTACAGATAATGGAACAAATTAGTCCCATTTGGGTGGGAACAGATAGAATTACACTTGATAAAAGTTCTCCTCATTAAGATTAGTTCTGATTCTTCTGCAGCTTTGCATGCATTAAAAACCATGGCTTTCTGCAGCTAAATATAGTTCCATTCTTACTTTATAAAGCTGCTAGACAAATGTCAGATCCAAAGCACTGAGCTCTCCTAGGAAAGAAGATTTTTATCAGAAAGAACAGAAAAGCTGTACAAAAATGTAGCACCAACCATTTACATGGTATAAGCAGCTGCAATGCTTTATTTGTCGAATCTCTGTCAAATACAGACCTCTAGTAATAGAGCTTTAGTCTTTTTTGTTCATATATTCACATGTATATGTTCATATATTTCCTGTTAGTTAATCATGAAAGCTTTATTTTTAGCAAGGCAATATTTTTAGAGAACTTGATGAAATAATTTATGTCAGTTTTCATACATTAAAAAGTTAGTTTAGGGAAAAAACAGCTGTCCAAATGAAATTACATGAAGATGTAAAGAAAAGTTGGGGGTTAGCTCTTCAAAGAGTTGGACTAAATCAAGTGTGAAACAAAGCTTCCTGGTGTGAGTGGCCTTAGTTTAACAAGAATTCCTGTGCAAGTGGTTATGATGTCGTTAGGGGCTCATCACTTTCATATCTAGGTGAGACTGATTAGATGGCACCTGTCATTAAGCACCACTATTTGAAAATACTAGATAAAGCTTTTATCGGAGAGCTCTATGAAATATAGAAATATTCTTATACATAGACTTTTTTTGAGCCATGGAGATTGTCAGATGCTTCAGTTTCAAGTTAGTACGTAGAACAAAAGTGTCTGAAGATGAAAAATACCTTGTTTCCTGTGGGAAAACTGTGGAGCCGAAGGTGAGATGCGTGTTGCAAGCTAATCCTGATCTCGTGAAATAGTACCATAGATTTTCTTTGTGCAAATTAATGTAACAGATTTAAAAAACTGTTGCTAGTAGGTGCGGGGGAGACTTGCATCATTTGCATAGCACTTTCCTTTTGATAATCTAAACTAGTCTGTGAGTCTGCTGAATTAGATGGATGTTATTCTCTGGTAAAAACTGGGTCGTCTTTTAGCTAAGCATATGTAAATAACCAAGCCCAGAAATCCTGTTAATTGCTACAGATTCCCTCTGGTATAAGTACTGATTAAAAATATTCTAATTGATAAGCTTCAGATTGTTTACTGCAGGTATGTAGAAAACTTGATTCAACTTCCGTTGAAGTCAAAGACAGGCACCCGCTAGCTTCACATAAAATTTGATCTGGCCTAAAGGGGCTAGGAGTAGGGCTGCCAGGGAACAGAGCTGCTTTCATCCGAAAATTGAAAATCCTGCTATCTTTCTCAGCATGCTGCTACCCTGCTAAATCTGTTTGCTCAGTGGCAAGTTATTAGAAACATATGTCATCCCTGGAGAAAAAAATAATGAAAATATTCCAAAGAATTTCAGTATAATTTTGTGGTTTATGTGATTGGAGTAACGTTAAGGAATAGTGTATTTTTACAGTTTTAAGGATTTAGCAAGTTATTTTATAATCTAAACAATTGTACTCTTAATAAACGAGTCTCAAAAAACTTCATAGCTCATGGTTTAGGGCTGCACTTGCTGGCTCAATGTGGTGGAAAAACTTTCATTTTTATTTGTTTTGAAACTGTGCATTTTTGTAAAGGAGCGAATAAGAGAATTTTTTTATGTTTATTTTTGCAAAGAGATGAAATGTCTAAAAATTTCTGAATGATTGACCCTCCAAAAAAATTACTTCAAAATAATGAGTTATTGCAGGCCACCTGAGCTGCGGTAACTGCCTGGGTGCTCACGGTTAGCTTGGGGCAGCTCTGAAGTGAACTGTGTCAGCTTAACTTTTTTCTCTTACAGACTAGGCAAAGTCACATTCACTCACAGTTGCCATGGGCTAGGAGCGTGTGCGGGGACCGTTGCCACAGCTCAGCTGCTGTGCAGTGGCTTTGTTACACCATGGTAATTTGCTCATGAGTTTGAGTCCTGAGCCTCGCTGGGTGAGCTTTAAAGCTGGATCTGCTTTGAGCTCTAAAGTTGCTTTGGTACATTTGTACATACTAATCATAATCTTGATTCATAAGTCTTGGAACAAGAGCAGAGATGTTTTATGGATAGGTTACATAGTTTGTTATAGGAACATATTCTTTTCCCATACTTAGTCTTTTAAAGTAAATGATTAGTTTTGCATTACGAAGCCCGAAAGTTAAGTGCAAAACATCTCGTGGGCGGGGTAACCAACAGCAAAGTCAGTTTCCCTGTTCTACTCCCATGGGGAGGCTGATGCAAGATGCTCACCTCCGCTGTTTTCCAGTTGCAGGGAGTACCCTTTTATTCTTGCTTCCCTGCAAAAGTCTGCTTCCTGGAAAGCCAGCTCCTCTTTTATGTGTAGCCACTTGTTCAGAATTAGGCTTGCCTACACGTTGTAACACAAGCCTGTAGCCCTGGTTGGCGTGGCACAGCATGGGTGTCCTCTCAGTGCTGGTGCAGAAGTGCTCTCGGCAGAGGTTTCAGATTCAGTATGTGTTGCTTCCAGCAGTAGTGCCTCGCTCATACAGCTGCAGGGGTGCTGAATTTAGGAGATTGGCAATTGTTGCTGGGGAATGGGAAAAGGAATGTCGACACAAGCAGTGGGGCAGTCTGTAGTGCCGGAGACACTAACCGAAAGCAGGAGAGTAAGCAAATTTGCCTAGGAGCTGGCCAATTTCCACTCAAGTGGAAAATCCCGTTAAAGTCGATGAGAGTTCTTGCCTTACTGAAGACCACAGGAGAGGGCTCCCAGTTTGCTCTGTAAACTGGTTGAAATACAATGTGTTCGTAATTTTACAGAGGATGGCCCACCCTTTTGCATTAACATATGTCAAATAAAATGATTAAATAGCTATTAGTGATTCAGTGCAATAGGAATCATTTTGTTGTCCTAGACCATTGTCAGTCTCCTACACTAGAAATAAATGTTAAAGGAAGCTAAAGCATTTACTTAGCAGAAAGAGGGTATTATTCTTGGACAATGTTCTGTGTCATTGACATCTTCTCTTAATTAGCTTTCATATTCTAAGAGATTTCTTTCAGAAAAATGTCATCATTTTAACAAAAGGATAACCGAATGCTGACAGCTGGAGTTTGGCAATAACATTCTGTATCAAGTATCAGTAAATGAATTCTAAAATAGCTGGACTGCTTTTTTGTTCCATGACTGGATGTGCATAATTAGCTCCTTTTTGAGTGTTTTGCCCAGAAGAAATGTTAAGCCACCTGCATGGGAATAAGTAAATAGCTTTTTTTAATCTTGGTGGGTCTTATTTAGCTCCCTTGGGGAATTCAGTTCTGATCACTGACATCAGCCTTATAGCCTTAAAGCCTGAAGTCTCTCTCCCTCCTCCCATATTGGGGACTGGCCATGGAAAGGAAGGCAGGGAACAGTACTGGAACAGTGTGGGGTTGTAATGTGTGGGTTCTTGTCCTCCGAGAGTTGTACTTGACACTGACAAGCCTTAATTAAACTGAAAGAAGCATCTGTGTCATCTTCTGTATTTCCCTGGTATACCATTCTATGTTGAACTGATGCACCTCAGCATACCTGTAATGTTGGTTAGCCTTGTCGACAAATAGTAAGTTTCCTACCAGATTCCTACTAGATCCTGCCACCCTTTAAAGCTGTGTGAACTTTTTCACATACTTCAGTGAGAGAAGAGTTGTGATGGTTGGCTGCGAAAGGGCTTTGACTATAATTATAAGTCTTTTATGTTCTCATGCTCTGGCTCCTGCTTCACTGCTCTAGGTGCTAGCGCTGTTGGTAGAGTCGCTGGAAGAATTTCCTGACCCACTCAGAGCAAGTCCAAATGTCCACGTCGGGGTGAAAATGCTCGTGGCCCAGCAATGCTCACAATGTTGTGGTGGTCACACAGTGGTGGTCTCGTGCTGTGGGGACAAGGGATGTACCAGTGCTCCAGCAGTCCTGTGAGACCATCAGAAAAAAACATCAGGAAGATCCCTAGCACTTACTTCTCAGTTCTGAGCCTGTCCCTGCTCAAAAGCTCCTTCCCTGATTTCGGCATGTCACTGTAGTATCCTTCAGTGGCTGGCTCAGCATTTCTTAGTTTCTTTGGTTTTGCTCCTATTTTTAAGGAGTTGTTTTGTATTAAATTAGCATTTGTAAGAAGCACCAGATGGATGACACTGGAAAATTAATTCATAATTTACTTACGAAATGATTTGTGAGACGGTATCAAAGTTACCCACTAATATGCCTTGAGCAGGATGTGGCTGGGTGTCGTGGTTTAACCCCAGGTGGCAACTAAGCACCACCCAGCCACTCACTCACTCCCCCCTGGTGGGATGGGGAAGAGAATCAGAACGGTAAAAGTGAGAAAACTCTTGGGTTGAGATAAAGACAGTTTAATAGGTAAAGCAAAAGCTGCGCACACAAGCAAAGCAAAACAAGGAATTCATTCACTCCTTCCCATCAGCAGGCAGGTGTTCAGCCATCTCCAGGAAAGCAGGGCTCCATCATGCGTAACGGTTACTTGGGAAGACAAACACCATCACTTCGAACGTCCCCCCCCTTCCTTCTTCCCCCAGCTTTATATGCTGAGCATGACGTCATACAGCATGGAATATCCCTGTGGTCAGTTGGGGTCAGCTGTCCCAGCTGTGTCCCCTCCCAGCTTCTTGTGCACCCCCAGCCTGCTCGCTGGTGGGGTGGGGTGAGAAGCAGAAAAGGCCTTGACTCTGTGTAAGCACTGCTCAGCAGTAACTAAAACATCCCTGTGTTATCAACACTGTTTCCAGCACAAATCCAAAACATAGCCCCATACTAGCTGCTATGAAGAAAATTAACTCTACCCCAGCCAAAACCAGCACACTGCATGAGCAGTTCTCTTGTGGAGCTCCTGCTGGTCTTGATGTCTCTGTTGAAACCAACAAGAACAGCACCACTTGCGTATATCTGTGTGCATGGTTAAGCACTGACTTTTCCATGAGGAAAAGAACTGGCTTAGCTTAATCTGCATTGAAAAGTTCATTTTGGATCTTGTTAATTATCCTGAGAAAAGTTGCAGTGCAAAAATACGCTTGCCAACTCATTAGGCTACAGCTGGCAGTCCAGGGAGACATGCTGATGCTTTCAAGTACAAAATCAGCTGCTTTCCCCACTGCCCACTGGAATTATAAGGAGAGAGAGTGGAGAGGATTACTTTATACTCTGAAACTGTTGTGATGTCTAGAAACCATCTTTGGATATTGTATCAGCCATCAAAATCATTGCAGCTCTTTTCCCTAGAGAAGCGAAATGGATGATCTGAACTGGGACAATTAGTTGAAGAAAGCTGTAACTGGAGCCACACTTTACTGTGGCAGCGCTCCTCCTGGTGGGACCCACATTTATCTCCTGCTGTTTTGCTTTTGCTGCCCAGTCAGCCAGTTGGTTTTCTTTTGTCATGAAAACTCGATTTTATGCCCAGGAGGAGGCCTGGTAGAAAAATATCACCAGTAGTCCTCCAGAGATTTGTGACCTTGCAGAACTACTAGATCCTGGTCCACTGAAGCCAATGGGAGTGCTGGTATTTGTTTCAGTAAAAGTAGGATGGAGCTGTAAACGTGGAAGAGATGATGGGAGAGAGCTTCTCTTGCACTGTTAATAAAAGGGATTAAAAATCACTATTCTAAAAAAGCCAAGTATAATGTTGCAGTGTTTCAGACTTAAGTTCTATGAGGGAATATTTACTTGAACTATCTAAATTACAATAGTAGAGGAGAACAGATCCTTGGAATGTTTTAATTAGTATCAATTTGTATACAAGATTCTTCTTTTTTACAGAACCTATTTTTAGCCTTGTTTGAACAGAGGAAGTTGCTTTGTGAAAGAAGTTTCCTTAGAAATCTTTAAGCGTATTTTTGCCAGTTCTATAACCCCAACAATTTAAAACTCTTTCATAAAAAATGCAGACTGTCTCCACTGGATACTTATGCCAGGCCCTGGATTGGGGCCATAATTAATCCAGATTGGCTTCTGGATTAATTTTGATTTAGTCCGGTGTCCTCCCCTATTGCCTTAGGATCATGCATCCATTAACTTGAGGCAGAATAGTATTTATTTATTTTAAAGTACTTCTTATTTTTCTCTTTATTTTCTCCCTATTTCTGTAGTTCCTTTTGTGATGTTTCTTCCCTATTCAACTACAAACACTTGTTTGTAAAACTACACTGTCCTGTAGTTTTATCCTGTGTTTAGTTATTCACTTCCTTTGCTTTTTTAATGGCTCTGTTACCATTTCTGCCTTGTTCCTCCTTTATATTGCTCTGGTGATAGGAAATGTGCTGCATTTCTGGTAGTAGCAATTGAAAAAAACTAGAAATTTCACAAAGATCTTTGCAGGTAAAATCAGCCAGTCCTATCTACACGTCTCTCTGATTTATTTTTTTAAGAGAGAAACCCCAAATCCATGCATATTATTTTTCCCCTCTATGCTCTAACCCAGTCTGAAGAGAAACTTGATGCAGAAATCAATGGATAAAATTCCCTGGCTTGTCTTACTCACACAGTTTAGCTGTACAACTGAAATAATAGGAAGTTAAATAATAGACTAGTGAGATGAATGTAGGCAGTTCATCAAAAGACTTGCAAAACACTCAGGATGCTGTGGGAGGGTGGATGTTCATGAAGTACAAATATTACAGAAGATGGAAATCAACAGGAAAATGCATTCTATAACAAATACAGAAAATTGTGAGTTTGGCTGGCTTTCACTGGATTTAAATGTTTAGGCTCCTCTTGGTTGGTTGGTCACTAGTAAGCTGTCCTACTGAAGATACCTTTATCTATTATTTTACCTAATTGATGTTGAATTGGACTTTGTGTGACTACGCAGGGTTCAGTCAGTCCAGTTCCTAGAAGAGGCAGGGTTAGAAACAGATTTTGGAGTAACCACTTGTACCAGAGGCATTTTGAAGTGCCCAGTAATGAGTCAGCTGAGGTGCCAGTTGCCCCTGGAGCACTGATGGTACCCAGGGGGACAGAGTGGCCAAGGACGAGAAGAAAGAGTCCTAAAAAAGGAGCGGTCAGGAGCTTTATGAGGAGCTGATCACAGCAGTCTCTTGCTTTAACTGAAGCAAATTTCCACCCCCTGGGTTAATGGGTACTACGGTCACATAGCCCCTGTAGTTCTCTGGGACAGGACTTCACGTGCAGGATTGCAAGGGTGTTATGCTACACGAGGCCAATGTACAGGATGTTTTAGATGGTAGAAGAGAATACTTGGAGGTCATTTGGAGATGGGTGAAATGATACAGAAGAACCAAACTTGGGGCGTGCTGTGAAGAAAATAATTACAGAAAGGGTCAGGTATTGTAAGAAAACATGGATACTAAGGTGGCTTAGGTGCAGGTAAAAAGGCAAGAGAGCAAATCCTTTTTATGGAAACCTGGATCCTTTAGGAGATCATGGAAGAGTATAGGAGAGAGGGTTTCTGCCTCTGACAGTAAGATAAAAATGAACATTTTATCTTTGGGGCAGTGAATTGTTCGTGCTTTGTGTATGGCTTTTGCTATTTTAGCCCTTTATCATTTTTCAGAGGCATAACAAGTCATTTGCTTTCTTTCTACATTTTTATTTTAAATTTTATACATATTTTCATTTGTTCTGCCACGCTTCTCTCAAACTGAACTCAGAAGCAAAATTAACTTTATGGCTTGTTAGAGGTATTTGACAATTGTGCTTTGAGTTATTGCAGTTGGCTGAAAAACAGTAATGAGGAGCTGAATAGGGTTTTGTTTCTCTTTAAAGTAAGGTGGAAAGATTCTGTTACTTGTCTGCTGTACTGTGAGATGTCTTCCTCCCAAGGATTTCTTACCTTCAATCTTCAAGAAAAGAGCAACACAGCAAAAATAGTTCTTAGCAGAGGAAATCTTCAGCCATTGTATGTATCGTGTGTGTGAGATAGTAAACATTTTAAAAGTGCCTGGATCCACGAAAGATAAGAGTTAATGGGCTTAGAGTTTTGATGCTGAAGATGCCAAGTTTAGTCCGTGGTAAATCAGAAGTGACTCTGATTTGTGTGTCATACAGAGTGAGTGTTTCTTTGAATACTAGAATTATAAATATTTTTACCCATTCCTTTATACTAAGGAGTAGAGATCACCAATATATGCTCTTTGAAAATCTTGCTAATCAGCATCATATGGGAGTCACATTGGAGAGCATCCAGCACATGGAAAATTGACAAAACTTCTTGTTCGCCTTCATGCTAGAAAGGAATTAAGTTTTGTAATTATTAGGGTGGAGAGAGGCAGAGTATAATTTCTGTCTCCCAGAGCTCACCAGCTGCATGCTATTTACTCAGGAGAGGTGTTGCTGAATTGGGAAATAATGTATAGTCACTGCAATAATTTAAAATACAGAAGAGTCTCCAGGTACAAAAAACCAATCAGATTGTAGCCATAAAGATTGCTTTTTTGATAGTAGGGTGTATAAAATATAATACACAGCTGTAGGGCTGGGATTGGGGAAGATAATAAAAGAAGAAACAATTTGCAATAATTACTATAACTGAGAATGCTATTTTTTAAATCATGAGAGACTGGAAATATTTTTCAATATGGCTTTATTGCCTACAATTTCAAATAGATGCTCAAGTCAAAAGGTAATGGTCGGCTTTTATTTCTGTTTTAAACCATCAGAGACCATCCTCCACTTTGCTCCCAAATTATAGTAATTCCGGCTCTGACTACGGTATTTTAATTTCAGTAGTACTGTTTATGATTGTTTCTGTGGGCCTCTTTACACTGGAAAGGTCATATTGGCTCTTTGATGGTACACTGTATTTGTCCACCTTTACTAATTCTCTCCTTTATTATGCTCTCTATCAGTTTGCTTAGTCTAGAGGCCATAATATATACCTTCTCAGCTGTTATCAGTGAGAGCTTTGACATATTTACCAAATGTATCTTCCAACTGTTTGTAAACCCTGTGAATTAAATACTGTGCTAGCAGTAATATGGCCAAACCAAAATACAGTAATTTTAACTAGAGTAAAAGTAACTCTCTCAGTGAGAGTATTTGCAGGTATTTGACATCATAGCCTCACCAATCACTGTGGTCTTACCAGTTACTCTATAAATTCCAAGAAAAACAAGGTAACGACAGGTAGGAAAACATACAGAAAAATAAGTAAAGTAAAATAAAACTACAAGGATTTTTTTCTTTCTCCAGGTCATGAGGAAAAGAATGGAACACGTCCTCCCATTTTCTGTGATAGATTCTATGTAGAAGAACTGTATTTGCAAAAGGTGGAGAGCTGGTGTGACTCACAGCAAAGAGGTCAGAGCTGGGCAGAACAAGTTAGCTGCTGACGTGAGAACAGACAATTGCAAGTACCGGGAGGCAGGCAGGAAGCACATTGCAATTCTGGAACAGGATTTTGATACGAACGGGCTGCCTAGGAGCATGCAGTGCAGCCAAGGAATCCTGCTCTGTGATACATAAAAACACTAGTCTCTTATTACCCTACAGGGGTATTATCTTACTCTTATTATCTTACAGAGGGTCACAAAACGTCAATAAACTTAAGGATCTGATTACAGACCTTAGTTGATATTTAGTTTTGAATTATGCATTCAAAGTGTGTTACAAATAATACACTTATTAAGCCAAGAATGTTTTCATGAGGAATACAGACATGAGTGTCATTTTACAAGTGAAAATCATCATGTAGTATAGAGTGGTTCTCTCTTCTTTATGACTGGTCAGCCACATATAAAATCTCTGTTTCCTCCAGTTCCCAGCAAAAAATAATTGCATAAAGGGGGATTAGTTACCTGGGGTTTTTTAAAGTAATAAAATAACCCAAGTTTAGCATCTTTATCAGGGGAGAACCTAGTGCTGTTCCTAAAATAGATGGTCCATCTTCGGTCCTTTGCCGATGAAAGAGCTTGTTATAGACTTGAAGGAAGGAAAGATAAAGGATGATTCCTTTCAGCATCATGTGAAGGTGAGAAAGCTTGTAAGGGATCTTTTGTTGAAAGCTTGGATGGCATTTTACTTCGTGACATGCGTTCTGCTTTATTTTAGCTCATTAAGGTAATTCATCATGTACAATTCAGATGCCTTGGGGTAAATTCCTTCTAGCGCACCTCTACTTAAACTTATGATGTTACATGACAGATTAATTTTCCCCGTTTATTGTCTAATCTTTTTCAGTTGTATGCTCTACAAAGAATGTTAGCCTGGTTTCATTGGTGAGGACTCTTATCTGATGTTTTGATTTCTTGTAGTCATATATAGATTAACACTCCTCTATTAATTGCTGTGACATTACTATGTGTTACTGACTCCTAAATTCTTTCAAGTTACAATTAAATATTGTTTTGCAACTTTACTGGTTCAAATACCTTCTTTTGGATGTCAGCATTATGTCCAGAGAAAGCATTTTGCACTATTTAGCAATCAGTGCTTTTACCTGTTCCTTGTGCTAAAACAGTTTTAGAAAAGCTATTCTGGTTGACGTGGCATATCATCCACGGAGCTTGTGTAGTTAAAGTAATTCTTCTATTGCTGTCTTGCAGTTCTGGTGGTTCTGAGATAACTTCATGAAAGTTAGTGTAGTAGCTTTATAATTAACTCTCAAAAAGAATCATTAGATCATCTGCTGTGATCTAACTTGAGTGCTTCTGTACTTTACTCAGCAACCTGTATTTGGCTGAAGCACATCTGGATGCATTGAGAGATGGGAAATCCACCCCTTCTTTGGCAGTTTGTTGCACTGGTCAGTTACTCTAATGGTAAAAATGTATGGCTTGCTTCTCTTTTGAATTTGGTTGATTACAGCTTCCAGTCATTGCTTCTTGATCATCTCTTCATTGAAGAACTTCTCAGTACTCAGGTTTATTTTTCTATGCAAAGGTAGTTGCACGCTACATAATCAAGTCACCTCTCAGTCTTCTTCTCAGTACATTGCCAGATTACTCTTTCTTAGTGTCTAGGCAAAAAGCCTGTCCTCCATCCCTTGAATTTTTTTTTTTTTCTCTTTTTCAGTTTTCAGTATTCTTTTTAAAAAGCGGAGACCCTAGCAGATAAGGGCACTGATGTTCAGACTCTGTAATGAAGATACAGATATTTCTTACCTTCTTTTACTATCTGGATCTCTCTACCATGGCAGAGGATAATACAGAAGAGTGGTAGGCATTGACAGAAGAATGACTTCTGAAATGCGTTTTCTTTTTTCCATCTCTTTCTTCCCCCAAGAGGGAAGAACTATTGTGGTGATACATTCTGTTGAATGAAGATATCTCCTATTTCTCCTAGTGAGGTTAAACATTAAAATGCTTATGTGTGATCAAAGCTGTAAGTTTTTATAGGTGATGGCTGCAGAGCACATCTGCTGATTCAGCACACCCTTATCACATGGCTGGCACCTTCATAAACTACTTGTTTTAGGAAATTGAGAGAATCTATCTGCTCTATGCTGCTGCATCTGTTAAGCTTGCCAGTTACCTCACATTAGGGCCCCAGCATGTGCAACACAAACACAATCTGAATCTAGCTTTATTGATGCCAAGTTAACAAAAATATTTTGAAAGTATCATTCCACAGAACTGATCTAATACATCCTAAGAGTCCTCATTCGAGAGAAATCAGTCCCCGATTTGATCACAAGGGTAGAAATGCCTTGCAATCTGCTGCCCATTTTGACTATCAATTAAGTCACTGAGAAGGCTATTGGTAAATAGTAAAGATACGCTTGAATATGCTTGACATGTCTGGTGTAAGTGGTTTTAGCAGGTGAATAACCTAGAATTGATTCCCTACCATGTCTATTACAGCTTCTTTGAACTTTCTGTATTGCTAAGTGAATGACCTACTTCTTTGATCTAAAATTAGTGTGTGTAGCTCTATTTTTAAAGTGTTTCCAAGTACATCCACTTTTGCACCCCTGCTGCTTGCTTTCATTATACAATAAGGATGATTGTTTCTCCCTTTAGCAAAGAAGTTACCAGGTTTTAAATTATTTTCCTGTACATTGGTCCAGAGGGAGAATGCCAGCAGTTTGTTAGGGGTTTAGGAGTACAAGTTCCCCTGAGTCTTCATATTGTATTCATGCACTTAAAGAGTCCCACTATGCAGATGAGAGACCAGAATTTAATCTTTGAGGTTCTTGTTTGTTAGGATGTATTTCATAGTGGTATGTGGAAAAAACCCAGGACACACACACAAATTCTTGCAAAAAAATTATTTGGCTCTCTAAGGAAGCCTGTGCGAGACACTGCTTTCAGCAACATCAAAATGTAACTGCACATACCAGACTTCTTCATTCATGCTGCCAAAGGAATAATAGGATTACCCTGCTTTGTTTTGCTTTTTCACCCTGGCATTAAATGAACTGAAACTTGATGTGTGAGTCTCTGGAAAATAAGGTCAGTTGGAAAAGAGTTCATTGTCCTTTTATTCTTATTCTTCTTAGGTGTTCACAGACAAGTTCAGGTTTATCCAGAGAACCATGGCAGAAGGTGGATTTGATCCTTGTGAATGCATTTGCTCACATGAACATGCAATGAGAAGACTGATTAATCTGGTAAGGATAACATGAGGATATTTGGAAGGGTGGTTATTCAGACATTACTTCAGCTCTTGCAGACTTGCTGTTACTGATGCTTTTGATTCTGCTTATTCAGTTGTGTGTACAGTTAGAATCTGTGTATCTGACTTTCTGATGAGCTTTTGAATAGTTAATACAAATGATAGCTTTCTGTTTATTTCCCAGGACTTCATTTTACAGCATTGACAGTGTTTCTGTTGAAACGTTTGTAACCCTTTTTCAGTCTGCATAAAAACAAAGAAACTGCCCTGCAAACTCTTTGAGTTCAAGGTGATACCACACATACGAAGTTCTATGTACTCATATGGCAAGATAACAATGTCTAAATTTTTAAAACTAATCTTTAAAAAATTCTGAAGTTGAGAATCCAGTGATTTTGAGTTCTGAGTTCTGTTTTTTGCTATGTCGTTGATATGGTTGAGCAACTTCAAGCAAGTTATTTTACACTGCTGTAACTGTGACCTGTAAAATAGCAATGATTCTTTGCTTCCATATGGAACTTAGTTCAATGTCCATTGAAGAAAAAGCTACAAAGTGCTAATTATTTTTTCTAAGTAACAGTATATATTTTTAAAAATAACACGAACAATTGTGAACTGTGAGCAATTAGGTGAACTTGATTACAACTCTAATTTGGTTAAACTGTTTTTTAAGATCATATTTTATATCAGCTTAATTTGATGTGCTTCCCCTTGTTGATTTTCATAAATTTGTTTTTATCCCATTTTCTTTCTTAGGGCCTAAATTAATGTCCTTTTAAGTTACTGAGTACATCAACTGCTCAAGGCAGTAGGTGTGAAGAGCATCCTCTCCAGGATCAGGCCCTTCTTCAAGACGTATCTTATCAGTATTTTAGGAAGATTATCAGGAAAATATGGCATCCACTAGCCTATGATAAGAGCAGGGCTAATGTGTAAGTCCCCAAGGAATGTATGTCTGGGAATAAGGAATCAACTTGTGTGCTTGCCCTTAAAATAAAACCACTTCCACGTGCATACATCCACAAGAGAACATTGTTTTAAACAGCACTTTGCAAGAAGTATATATAGCTTGTTCTTGCAGATGTGTGGGTTGCACTCATATAGCCCTGCTTCACCCTGAACATAAAATCCGGAGTGTCCGCACTTTCTTGGCCTTGGACTGCATTGTTACACTATCTTGTCTGGAGTGCCAGGGGAAGGACCTAAAGCCAGGCAGATGCTGCGCCTGTGTGTTCTCTCAGGGAGCTTGGCTGACCCCATTTTCCAGAATTACTCTGCTCAGAGTAAGCAGAGTTCACCACACGTGTCCATAACGCAGCACTGCAGAACCTGTGCCATCGTATTCTCACATTGCGCCCCTGGGCCTGTGCACACAGAATGCCTCCTCAAAAACACACAGGCCACACTGGGAGCCAAAATACCCCAGACCAGATTCTCAGTGGGAGGGCTACGTCAGTGGCTGCAGCAGAAGGCCAAATGATCCCGCACAAGGACGAAAGGAAATGACAAGCAGTTGTCATCTCACAGACCACAAGACCCTTGGGCTAAGCATCAAAGCTGGAGTTGCCAAACAGTCCAGATCTGTGTAGTGGCCAGCTGCACAAAAGTCCAAAATGACACCAGACAAATAAAGCATGTCTGCATAGCCAATTCCATGTGCTTTATGGACCTGATATGATTTCCCTTTGGTAGTTCCCAAGTGTGGTGCAGCCAGTGCTCTCTTGAGTCTTACAAGTCATTAGAGGTTGACTCACTTTCATATTGCTAAACAGGCAACAGGCTTGTCTGGGGGATGGAGGTGCAGGAAGTGAAAGGGATGTGTGCCCATTTGCTGGTGTTATCAGAATTGTTCAGGGTGGAAGGGACTTCAGGAGGTTATCTAGGCCGACCTCCTGCTCAAAGCAGGGTCAACAGTGAATTCAGACCAGGTCATTCAGGGCTTTTATTCCAGCTGAGTCTTGAAAACCTTCAAGGATAGCAATTCTGCAGCCTCTTGGGGCAACATGCTGCAATGTTTGACAGTCCTTGTGGTAGGGAATTTTTTCCATCCACTGTTTTAGTTGAATGTATCGTACCCTGTGCCATACAGCGCTGTGAAGAGCCTGTGTCTGTCCTCTCAGTAACCTTCTCTGGGCTGAATAAGCCCAGCTCCTTCAGCCTCTCCTTACAGGGCAAGTGCTCCAGCCCCTGGTGACCCTCTGCTGAATTCACTTCAGTCTGTAAATACATCTTATGTAGGGGAGCCCAAGACTGGATGCAGTATTCCAGGTACGGGTTTAAAGTGCTGAGTACAGGGGTGTAATCGCATCCTTCAATGTACTTACACACTGTTTAAAGGTCAATGCTGTTGGCACAAGGGCGTAGAAAATTGAGGCTTCTGTGGAGAACAGTTGTCCTCTTCTGTGGAGCCTTTAGGTCAGGGCCCAGCCATCCTAGCTCATGCTTCCCAGTTAGAGGCACAATTTCAAAATATTCTGAGCTCTCCCTGCTTACCCCCATATGGACGCTCATACACATGTCCTTTCCCAAGAACGATTTTCCTCTTGTCCTCAACATGACGTTTGTGGCATATCCCACAGTTGTGCTGATTCTGGACCTTGAGACTTCTGGACACATGCTGCAGTGGTGACAAAGGAACCCCCAGGAATAAGCTTCAGGAAGTTGGGAAGGAGGAAGGAGGATGCGTGTTGGCTGCTCTTTCCTCTGAGGCTTGTCAGATGCAAATCTGAACCAGTATGGTTCAGACTTTTGACCCCCATTCAGCATTTTTTATCTTTTCCTTTTTTGCGAGAAGGTACTGACAGGCAATGGCACCAGTCAGCCAGTTCTCTTTATGTTGTGGCTGGAGGATTCTAGGTATGAACAATGTAGGTGAGTTGTGGCCAAAGTCAGAAGAAGTGCCACAAAGGTCTGTGAGATTTTGTTCCTGGGCTGCTCTGTGCGGTGTAAGGTGGGTGCAAATGGATCATCTGGAGGCACACTGGTTCCTGCGTTGTGAATGTAAACAGAGCACATCGTAGGTGCACCCTCTTGGGTGGTAACCAAGACCAGTCTAACAGTGTTCCTATGTAGTTGCAGGAATGGAGTTTATTGCTCAGTGTCCAGCTTCCAAAAGATCATACCAATTAGCACTTGAAACTGTGAGGAGTAAGGGGAAATGCCAGATTTCATCTATCCTAAAAAGCAAAACAGATGCTTCTAAATATTTATAAGAGCAAATCACTAGCTGGGATAATTCAGCAGAATCTAGAAAGGAACAGTCTCAAACGTCTCAGTCAGCAGCCAGACTATCCTCAAGTGACCTGTTGCATGATTTTAGCAGGAGACTTGCTAAACCTTCATTATTGCATCTGTAACTTTTACAGTAAAGTAAAGTAAGAGTTTGCTTTCTAAGCTGCTGTTTTGTCACTCAGTCTTACACAACATAAGCAAACAGGAATTTTACTATTTGTTTTAAAAGGAACCGTTGGACATCGGTTCTCAAAGTTGCTGAACCCTACAAGTCTCAGAGGAGACTGGCTGCCCACTACCTCCGAAAGTTGGATCCTCAAAACCTTTACTCCAAAACCATTGCAATACAAGAAAGCTAGGCAATCTGTAGTTGTTCAGCCTGTGGGGGGAAAAAAATATCCAAACATGCTGTATACCCAGAATGGTTCCCTATGCCTACTTAATTATTGATTCTTTTTAACCTAGATAGGTATAAAACACACCAGAGCACATTTGAATGGTGTTATAGCTGGGAGTACTTGTCAGGATTTTGGAGCAAATTGTATAACAAGGTGGTTGTAATTATCTCCAGACCGAGCATTGTAAATCCAGAAGTTCAGACTTAAGATCAAATTTAACAGAATAACAATGTAATTATAAGAGATGCCCAAGTGTGGAAATGTACTTTTAGGATTCTTCAGTCCAGTAATGACATTGTGCAAAAACCCCATGATTGATGTAGACTTTAATAACTTGCATTTGCATTACAGTAAACTAATTTTTACAGACTAATTTGTTTATACCTGTATAGAACAACACTGATAAGAATTAAGGCTTCTGCTAATGAAGAACACATGATGTATTCAGTTATGACTATTACACGTAGAGTTAAAAATACATATTCAAATACACAGGATTTCTATTAGAGTTTGTTTTGTTCGTTTTGTTGATTTTTTTTCTTCTTAATTCATAATACCATGAAGATTTTATAGACAGTGGACTGTACATCTCTAATGTGCATGATGTTTTTAAAAGATTTTTTGCTGCTTATTAACTGGGAGATATTGTTCGTACCTACAGTTCTTATAACTTACATATACATACTTAAGTGGCATTGAATTCTCTTATGCTGAATGTTCTATCGTTTTCCCGAAGTGGATTTTTCAGGGTTCTCCTTGGTGTCAAAATAGGAAAATTTTGCACATGGTAAACTTCTGTAGCATGGCCACTGTAAATAATAAGCAAATATTATGATTTCCAAATATTCCTAGGAAACAATAGAAATCTAAAGTCTTTGGCTGTGACTCCATAAATATAATTTCTAGTATGTAATAACCATGGCAACATCTGTTATGACTTGGTGGTGTTGTGTAACAATTTGACTATTGTATGTTGGGCTCACTATTTACTCTATGGATATAGCATATAATTGGGAACTTCCATAAGAGGAAGTAAGCACAGAAGAAAAATATCGCAAGACTTTCCATCCTCTGCAGATACACAAGAGCTGTCAGAAGACAATGACAAGTCTGTTAGCTTGTATGATTTTATCTCCTGTTCAGTCTCCTCCCTCTACAAAACTTACTTTGACAAGAAGAGCCAAAGTTCAAGAATGAAGAACAACAAACGACATCAAGTACTTTAATGGGGGGACTCTGTCAGACAAGGGCTGGTTGTTTGAAAGAGTCACGGTGAAGGACATTCTGTGGTATCCAGAGGAAATCGTTCCTGTCTTAGTTGTGGCAGAAGATAGTAAATCTCTGGATAAGAATGATGTTTTATTTAAACCTTTTTATTTCCCTTTTTTTCACTTCTTTTGTAAAATAAAAATCTGATTGCACTATGTTACTCCTCCAGACTTTGATGCTGTCTGAGTAAGCATGGCTGATCCATGGAGTATCTTAGTCCAGGGCTCAGTTCAAGTCTGAAAACTAGACTGAAAACACAGTGTATGTGGTGGTGGTGGGGATAATTACACACAGAGCATCTTCCATGAAGCCTGAGACCATGTGACTACTTAGAGTGGCCAGAAATGTCAAAGCAAGCCGGTAACACACATAACTTTGTATGATGTAAACGTCCTTTTTTTTCTTCCCTTCTGATACAGTATTATTTGCTTTACAGAAAGTGTGACTTTAGAATTCTCTCATACTAGTTTCTATGAAAAAGAGCAATATGTTCTTTAACCCAAAACATTTCTGATTCTGTAATACAAAAGGACCCATTTTGATGAACTGCCAGCAGTTCTACTGTAGAGATTTGATGGCTTTACAGACCTCTGTGGGAATTACAACCTTGTGTTTTGTTCTTCTGTAGCTAATTGCAAAGTAATGGCCCATGTCTAGTTATGTTGCTATACCAGAAGGCTTGAATGTCTCAAAAACTCTGGGGGATACAAAGCAAATAATTCTTTATTTTAACCTCTCTTGTATTTTGAGGTGTCACTAGAATTTGCAAAAGTTGCAAATTCTCAAACTGTTTCAACACAATTGGTTCAAACACTCTTTTGTCAACCAAGTTTCCACATAATTCTCTTGGCCAGGTCATTTTAGAGTCTTACTATTATAAACAGGCATAGTCTGAAATAGTATCCAGCATAGCCATGAATCTTGGCTGAGGGAGACCTTGTGCAAACAGCACAGAATAAACACAGATGACTAAAATAGATCTGCGTTGTGTGCTGCAAATGGTTGAAAAGCTCTCAAGATGTCAGCACAGCTAAGCCCGACTTAAACAGTCCCTCAGGCAACCAGCAAAAGTGAGTTACCCTGCTGACGTGGCCTTCTACTGAAAGCGCAGCAGAACTATACCGAATACATTTGTGATAATTTAAAGTGACCTTCTAAATATGGAGGTTGCCCTAGAGACTTCTTACACATGTGCCATGGCATTTGCCTTCTAATTTTTTTTTTGTAATAGCAGTTGCTACTGCTTCTAGTCTATAGCCCTTCTTAGTCAACCACCCCAAGAGCAGGAAATTGCATTTTGCTCTCACTTGCCCTCTTTTTTTCCAGACCTGTGCCTTCAATTCCCAATTTCTCGGCATTCAAGCTGGTTCAAAAAGGACCTTTCCTAACAGCTGAACCTTAGGTTGCTCATTAGGACAAAGAAGCTATCATCCTTCTGAGATGCAGGGGAAAAGACTTGATGCACCTCCTAAGGCACTGGGCCAAAAGAATAAAAGACAAGGTTGGAGTGGCAGGGAGCGAGCTTGTTCTTGCGTGCTCTTGCTGCGCTGACCTCCATTTCCCTGCCTTCACTGGGTGCTCAAAGTGCTGGTGTTGCACAGGTTAAGGCCCCAAAACTGTATCACAGAATTCGTGCACTGCTAATGGTCTTTAAGCTAGAAACTAGTTCCAGATCAAGCAGTTTAAATGGAGACTATTTTCTAGACAGGCAAGTGGATGTTTAAAAAAAAGAAAAAAAAGCCATGAAAAATGGTGTCCACTCTGGTCTATGTCCCATGGAGACCATTTTTTCCTATAAGGGGTTTGGTATCAGGACTTAACTGAAAGTTGAAGGTGCCTGTCATTCTTTGCATTTCCCATTCCTGAGCTTTGTAGTATGCTGGAAGCTGCCGCTTCTTAACCAGTATATATAAAAAAAAAAGGCAAAACAAACACCTCAGTCACGCCTCATGACCACCTCAAAGCATTCACAGGGTGACAGTGTTGCAAGCAGTGTAGAAAAATATGCATTGACAATTCTGTCAGCTTGATATTCCAGAAGTAATTAATAGCTATAACCTGTATTATGAATGGCTGAACTGTGTTTGATGATCAGAGCTGTGTTGTAGCCATCTCATTTGAGGAAAAAGGAGAAAATTGTGCTTTTTCTCTCAGGCCAGATGTGGATGTAATCAACACTTAGAGCACAACACTTAGAGCAAACTGTACTTATCTGTTGGAACTCCTAGTTCTAAGCCTTTTCCTCAAGGCTGTCTACGTGGGAGTACTCTTTTCATTTGCTAATATGCATCATTTTGCAGAAGATACTCAACTGTTTGGTCAAAAAACCCACATGTATTCTGGTTTTGTATTTTAGATACAAGTTTGCTAATGCCCTTTTGGGAGATCTGTGTATGTTTTTCATGAATGTTTTCAGATGCCTCTGTACTAATACTGTGTAATATTCTATATCTCATCCATTTGTTGTCTAGTATTTCATGTAGTCAGAGGTGCTGTGAGTCCTTGTAATGATCCTGACTATCACGCTGCTGCTGCTTCTTTTCCCTGACTCTCCCTGTTCTGCTAATTCATTCTGCTTTGCATTCACTAAAAGCAGGATGCCAGTGATATCCCAGGTCCTGAAGGCCAGCAAAATTATAAAATGAAGTACCGATAAAAGTCATGCAATTGTAGGAAAGTGAGGGACGTGTGGAAAGAGGGGATCTATATGATGCCGAGGTGAAACAGCAATCCCAGGAGAAATGAGAAAATAAAGGGAAGAATGAGTTCTTGCCCGAATCAGGGCTCCTGTTTGCACAGTGATCCATCTGCTGCATCTTCCTCCATAAGATTTCATGTCTTTCAGTACAAAAGTTAATAATGTTCTCCCTCTGTCATAACTGGCTGATGGTTCTGGGTCTTAAGAGTTGGTTTGTAATCTGGGAATATTATTCTGAAAGGTACCAACCATCCTTCTCTCTCATTTGCCATGGGAGAGAAAATTACTTGTCACCTCATAGGACCAAACTCCATATTTTTATCACGGACTGTTATTCTGTCCTTGTATGAACAATCATTTATTTTATTTTAATTCTGCATATGCTCATAGAAAATGTAGGAGTGGGGAAGGCAGTGTTCACTTTTTCCTTGTTTGTCCCTCTAAGAGAAGCTAATGTAGTTTAAGAGACAATTTCATTCCATCAGTATGCCCTTCTTTTCCCCTTATTTTTCTCGTATTTCTCTTGGCCAGCTTGTAGCAGAATAATGCATGTAGGTGTCATTTTTTGTATCTTTAAATCTGAACTCTGCGGATAATGCTACAATTCAATTTGCAACCTGGCTTGTATTCAGGACTGGCCTATCCTACCACAGCAATTTATTTATCATGTTGTTTACTAAATCGTTTATATACTTTGAACAGAACAGACGTGGCTGCCAACAAAGCTTAAACAGTGATTTCATTACCCAGAAGCATGAGAACACCATCGGGAGTATGCCATGGTGTTGTCATCTTCTGGCATCATTGGAGAGAAAAAGCAGAGCTTACAACTGGTCTAAATTGTAAAAAATTGTTTTCACAAGGGATGATATTTTGCCCTTGTTATCGCATAAAATTTTCTATCAACAGTCTTTATGATTCTGTTTTAAATTTACTTGTATTCATGGGATAAATGACCATATCAAGTTAGTTATTTGTCCTTGCTTTCCTACTTACCTATTCTTTTCTTTCCATTGCCACCATTATCCATTTCTGCTCTCCTATCTTTGTACCTAATTTATCTGTTTCTTTCACACATTTCTTTGGGCTTTCTTCCATCACAATTTTTTCTATGGAGGTCTTTTCCTGACCTGGCTCATGAACTTGCTAATTTTTCATTCATGTCTTTTCTAAGGACTTATTTCTGCTTTGAGCTGTCTCAAAAGTTACTCTAAAAGGCAATTATTTTGATTATCCCTACATAAATAATTTATTTTCATCTCATTGCCATTCACACTAGACTTCATTGATTATTGCACTGTGTTCCTGCTACTAGTCCTGTTCTTGTTTTGTTACCTCTTATTGCACCATTTCTGGAGTTGGAAAGTGCTTTTGGACAGGGATTATGCCATTATTTCTTCTGAAAAATGACAAACTGGCGAGCTGTCTGATCATCGGTATCTTCCTGATATTTGTATGCTTTGTCTTTTTTTTTTTTTAACTCTTAAATAATACACTTAACTCTTAAAAAGAAAAAGTATTCATACTGGATAGGAACTCAATCTTTTTTCAGGCAAGACGTTATTGACTTTAATAAAAAAAATATAAGTTTGTCTGAGCAGAGATTGCAGGGCCAGTCCCAGGGTTTGTGAGACTGTTGAACCCCGGGGTAGCAAATTCTGAAAACTCATCTGAAGAGTTTCAGAAAACTCCTCTGAAGAGGAAGCAAGGGAATTGACAGAAGAACACGTTACTGTGAAGGTAGGCAGAAGTCTGAATTTCCTTCTCTACAGTAGCTATCTGTGATGAGCGGTAAACGCAAAGTAGCTTAACTTCTTTCATGGGAAGACTGAAATGATCCCAGTGGCTGAGATCACTGTATTGGAAAAACAAGTTCTCTGTTTAGCTAGATGAAGCTGTTTCACTGGGCTTACTATTTCAGTTGGACTTCAGTGATTTTGTGGAGCAGCTAACGTGCAGTAAAAGTTCACACCCTGTTTTCACCGCACAGTGGCACGTTTGTGCGCCCGCAGTAGGTTTGCACATGAAAAAATAGAGGCTTTACTTAATATAGTGACTTCACAGAAAAGTTTCCAGAGGCCGATAGTGGTGTCCCTTTACCGTGACTGTTCACGTTTTGTTCACAGCTGGGGATTGTGAAAAGCGGTGGCTCTCATTGCTAAAAACTGTGCAGACTCCTATCAGAGCATGGCATCTGTTGTAGGAGTAGCAGCAGGACACAGTCAGGTTTCAGGTATGCTTGATGGGTAAATGCTGTTGATCCACAAGATGGCATGTTAAAACTGTACTTCATCTATAGTGTCAGAGGAGCAGGATCTAAACACTGTTGTGCTAATGTGAACTGGCGCTAAAAGCTGTGTCTTTTGGAAAAAGAAAAAAAAAAAGAAAGGAAGAGCTATTTCAAATTTGAACTGGGAACCATTTTAAATGTGCTAGTTTTAGTTTTGCAGTGCAAAATTTGAGTGTCATGGGGAAAGAGTGAGGAAGAGCCCTTGTCTCTTTTACCACTAGAAGTAACTCTGTTTCTTTTTTTCTTGGCATTGTGTGGGGTTTACATTCAAAATATGTCAGTAAGTGGACGCTGATTTGCTGTAATTCAGCCACTGGTGCCTCCCAGTTCCAAGAACTTATGAGGGGCTTCACAGAAACCAAATATTCGTATTGACCAAGAGTTCTTGTGGCGTGGGGATTATTAATTTAAATTATTTTAACTTAAGCTATTCAAGATTTTAAAAGTACTTGGACAGAATTAAAGTTCACAGTTGTATTTCAAATAATGTGCATTTATAATTAGTATTTTTATTTGTATTGCCTGCAAGTTTGCACTGTATTAAGACTGAAAATTTTGGAGCCTTTTTAGCTCCCTTTTAGCTTTCATGCTGTTTACAATTTGTGTTTACTTCATTTTGGACAATAAAAGATAAATTAGTTCATTTTTTGGCTCACATGCACTAAGCCATTTATTGTATTTGGATCACAAACTGCACAGAGAATGTTAAAATTCAGATATAATCCTCTTCATTTAAATGGAAGAAAATAATAATTTCTATAAATATTTACTTTTGTAACATTTTTCATTCTCCTCTTCTTTTGTTGAATAAGCCCTGATATTTCACTCACCTAATTTCTGTGTTCATTTTAAGGGCCTGTTCCAGAATATACTGAAAAACATGAAAAGGCTGATGCTGACTTTAGCAGGTGTCAGATCAGGCAGTCAACTATTAATCTTCCACTAAATTCACATTTTTGACAACACAAGGATCTCTGAAATATGAATAAAACCAAAATCACCATTAATAATATTGCCTTTAAGCATGTAAGAGTTAACATATTCTAAGAATTACTTCTCTATTCAGATTTTTCTCATCAAGGCTGTAGCGTTCCCAGTCGGAAAAACATTGAGTGTATTTGAAAAGTCTTTTTGAGGGTTTTGTTGAGAAGAGGGGAGGTCTGGTTCAACTTTTTACTGTTATTCCACAGACTTTCATTTAAACTCCCCCTCCACATCGGCACAGAAAATCTGAATACAAAGGACTGTTTATTTCCAGTCCCTGATAATTGCTCTTTTTTCAATTACCTGATGATTGAAATGTCTCACATTCAATTTTTTTCCAACAGTTGCTATATCCCTTAAGGGTGTAGTTATCAAGAGAGAGCTAATTGGTAGAAGGAGCATTCTTGTTTCAGCAAAAGGCGTTACCTTTCCCAGCCATTCAACTTACATAAGCATTTCAGACACGTGCCAGAATCGTTTCTCATCTTTTGACTAATTGAGTGACTGCAAGGGATCAGATTTGTATTGGGTTACAGAGTTAGGAACTAGTTCACCCAAGTGAATTGAGAAAAACCTGTTTTTACTGCTGCTCGATTTCCATCATCTGCCGTGTTTCATCCCAAAAGAACAATACGCAGCCTGTCACTGAGCTGTTAAAAACAGATTTGTTACCTGGCCCCCTGGCTCACAGAGCCCTCCTAGAGCTTCTGCTCCTGGACTACTGAGGTTTTGCATGTGCTTGTAGTCGGGAGGGAAAGTGAGCGTGAGAAGATATTCGAGCGTGTTTTTTATCGTGATCTATGGCTTCTTAAAACCTATTTGAGTCTATGGGTGGTCCTGTTCTGACCAAATCTTCTCCAGCACAAGTAGTTTTTATAAGAAATTTTTATATTACCTGGAATAGTTGAGAAATATTTCTGAGAAATATTTCTAAGAAATATTTGTATTGCTGGATATGAATGTAGCAGAGACTATGAAGTGTGATTTTTTTTTTAGGTGGGATCTTTAAATCTGCATGGTTATATGATTATGTATTGTTTTCAATTTAGAGGAATTTCATACAAATTATAAAAAATGCAGTTTTTTCATACTTTTCTCTTGTAACTATTTCACAACATAACTTGAGGTTTCTAAACCTACCTTGTACAGTTGGTTTCTAAATCCCCATGAAAAAAAAGGAATATTTGTTGTCCAAGCCCTCTGGAAAGCACAGCCCCATTATCAAAGTACAGGTGGCTCTGTACTTTGTAAAGGTTCCTCTGTACATTGTTCCTCCGTACATAAGCAGACTTTTTCCCATATTGGCAGGATATAATCTAATATAAGAGCATTTTTTCAGCAGAGATCTGTAGAGCAACTCCTAATGGTATTTTTCTTAAGACTGCTTGCTTACTGTAATATTTGTGTCATTGGTGTTTCCAGCAGTACTTTTCATTCTAAGGTCTTGGAGCCTGTCCTGTCTTTTGAGAAATCACCAAGGATGCCCGTAGGATAAAATTCAGTACCTGAGTGCACCCTCCGGGCACACAAAATCTCCGGGATGTAATACTTATTGTGTCTTAATCAGGTGGCCTCCTACATCAACAGGCATTTCCAGACAGTGTGTAGGCTTTTCATGAAGAAATGGTCAAGGTGATGGTGAATGACAAAGCATGGTGTGATCATGGTCACCACTGAGACCGCTCTTCAAGAAAGGCATAGCTGTAGCCAGAATATCTTTCTGTTGTTGTTAAACAAGCTTCTCTGGTGGCTAACATATTCATGTCAGTCAAAGCTGGAGCTCCGTCATTTTTTTTTTGTGGTAGCAGTGGAAGCCTATCTGGTAGGCAGGTGAAGGAACAGGATGTTAACAGCAACAAAAAGTACATGTACCATTTTTTGAGATGGCTTTTATAGAAACGTTAATTGCATGGTTTAAAAAAGTTGTCTTTGGACAGAGTGTAGCACTTAGAATGGGAGATAACTAGTATTGTGGCTAGAACATCCCAAGACAGCGTTGCCTATCTGGGCAAACTAGATAAGCTGTATGAGTACTAACCATCCTGGGGACAGAGGGATAACTAGATGCTATATGCTTGTTGATGTCTTCGATGTTTCCGGTCATATAACTATTACCCATTTTAATTCTGGGCATCATTCTGTGTTGAAGAATACCTGTAAACTGTGTTTTACAGAGTAGGGACTATAAGCCTCCGCCAGAATTAAACCCTTGTACAAACAGAAGATAATTATGTTGCTGATCTCTTTAAAATGTGGGTATAGTGATATCCAGTTCTCCCAGTTCAGGAATCTCTCAGTGTCAGATATTCCAAATTGGTACTATTGCTAACATAAAACCTCCCCTTTGAGAATGACTTCCGAAGTTTGAAAATAAAATGAGCTTTTGCTTTTGTATAAGAACGACAGGAAATATGCCTGGTTTGATAGAATTTTTTTTTTAATTTTTAATTTTTTTAATAAGGTAAGTAGGAAGTCTTTTGTTTGAATTTCCCCTGCTGTTGTTTTTAACTATAGAAATAGTTGAAAGGTTAAATCCAGCCTTCCCAGTACTTCCTAAGGAACTTCTTTGTAGTCTCAGTAAATTTGCTAGCAGATCTTAATATATTAATGAAAGAATGAATGTGATCAGTCTCCAATTACGTTTTTTTTTCTTTCTCAAAGATGTCAGTCATTGAAAATCATTATGATAAAGGAAGGAGCTTAAACTTTTCCAAATGTCTTCCTCCTTTGGTTGCTCATCTGTTTCCTTGATGTGCTTTGCATAATATTATAACTACATACAGCAAATCAGTTATGCCAATACAAGGGGAAATTGGGTTTGTAGAAATTATTCACATATTTCTTTCATAAGGAACATCATCTTTTCTTCTCCTTTACATTTGTATATTTACACTGGTAATAAACAGATTAGCCTGTTGTGACAAGAAGTGTTGGGATTTGTGACACTACTGTGACATAAAACGTGTCAAAAAGGAAATGTCAGTTCTAACCAAGGCATTGTAACAATTCTGTACTTTTTAAAACTTTTATTATTAATCCATGTAGTTTACCTAAGCAGAGGATAGAACCTATTTCCATAATACAGCAGATTAAAACCCATCCATTTAACCTCTCTGTGCCTGATAAAGAATGTGATATTTGTCTTTCTTTTTTGACTCTGTCATCTGTGAAATAGTTATACCAATTTGCAGGTCAGCCAGTGTTGACTTTTCCTGCAGTTAGCAAGCTTACCTAGTCTGTAAATGCAAATAGTCATTACAGTTGCTAAAAGCATTTTAAATTTTACCCGTCAGTAAAGAGAAAAACCAGTAAAATACATATAAAAATCTGCTTTTAAAAAAAGATCTTAGGTGGAAAAAATAGTAATTGCTAAGTTTAAATATGAAATTTTAATTCAGCTTCTCTGTGCATAACCACTATGATTATTACAGCCTGATCATTTACTGTTATGTAATCACAGAGTATTTTAATGTTACTTGATCTAGATAACAGTAGTAACACCTATCCATTATAAATCCCAAAATGTGTGTAGAGACTAAATCTGTATATAACAATGTCTATATCACTATAGATTTTTAACTTGAATTTTAAAAGGCACTCAGTGGCTGCAACCTGTGTGGAAGCAATAGCACTTTAGTCAGGTGATTTAAAGGTATTATGTAAATAGTGTTCGGAAACTACCTCTATACCTGGGATTCTTCACACACCATAGGCCAAGTGCAAAGCAGTAAAGGGTCAGTTATAATCTTCCTTATCTTGAACTTGTGCTCTGACATTATACTAAATCATGATTTCGGTAAAAGCTGACCAAGTCTCATCGCTAAGTGTCATGCCTTTCTTTTTCTCTCTTTCAGCTGAGACAATCCCAGTCGTACTGCACAGACACAGAATGCCTTCAGGAATGTGAGTAACTATCGAGATCAGGTGCATGGAAGTAAAATAAACAGTAGTAATTAAAAAACAGTCTGACTGGTCTTTAAAATGCAGCAGTTGATTTAATGTTATAGGAACATACGACATGAAATCAAATACTACAGTACTAAAGTTGTTTTGTGGGGGAGGTAATTTCTGAGAATCTGTGATGCAGATGAACATTGGTGTGGAAGCGGCAATGGTGAGCAGGCTGGAGGTATCAATATACCAGCATGACCGTTGATGGGGCCCCAAGCATTACTGACTCTTACCATTAGCCTCCAAATAGGATGATTTCAGTTTTTCCCTGTGGAGAAAATTTGGAGGGGGCTTTATTTGTCCTCCTTACAGTCATAGCAGCCTAACCAGTGAGGATGGGATATTCAGCACAGACCCCCCCACACACATGTTCATGGCTGGGGCTGGGTGACTTACTGTCAGTACTGTGAACACTCTACTTCACTGTGAGGGAGAGGAGATTCCCTGGAGCTCTGACTGATAAGTTGACATACACCGTGACTGCATTTCTGTTTGACTCGGTGGCTGTGTAGTTAATGAAGCAGAGTACTGATGTGTACACTTCCTTGAAATTTGCTGTGAAATACATCTAAAAAACTCTCCCAAACAGTGAGCTTTACTAGGATAGTCAAACGTTACCAACATCTGCAGGGAAGCGTAGCTGTGCAGAGGTTATGCACTAATGTAAGCTTGCCCTGAGGCGCTCTTACACTTTTCATGGTCTAGAGGGAACATCGCCAAATGCTTATAAATAAAAATGAAGTGGATCTGTTTTTCCTATATTGCTTTACCAACTGAGCATATGAACTCACTCAATTAGCCTGCATCAGGAGTGCTGTAATGCTCGGAGGGAGCAGGGAGCACCTGAGCAGTGCTCCTGGAAGCAAGAGCTGCTGGTGCTTGTGCCTTCTACAGGTCTAGGAGCAGTGCAGTCAAGGTTTCCAGGATCTTGGGGAGAGCGCATGCCTTCGTTCACTCTCATATTCCTCCCTCTTCACTCCCCAGTAAAACCTGTTTAGAGATGGGCATCTAGCTTGGACTTGCACTGTGCCCTCCCAGTGTGAAACAGTCCCAGATTCATTGCCATGTTGGGCTGAAGGGGAAAAGCTATGAGCTTTCCCAGATAACCCCTGAAAAAGAAGAGTGGGGTGCACATGTGCTCTAACAGTGCTGCTGACTTCACTCTTTTTTTATGGGCTTTCCAAGTTATGCTGTCCGTGACTTCCAGGACCCCTCCTCTCCCAAATGCTGCTGTCCTAAGCCAGACTTCTTCATCTCCCACGCCTTTGACTTCTGTGTGTGTGGGGGGGTTAAATCACAGGCATGTAGGAGAGGGAAAGAGGCAGGTGACAGGAGACGGAATCTTTTCTGTATTAGAAATAGGCACAGATAGGCTGTGCAGCTTTCTGAGCTTTAGTCCGCAGTCAAAACCAAGTGATGGTAGGTCATCCTCACTCAAGCCTTGGGAGTCTTGGCTTATCAATATTTATGAAGCTCTTGGGCTAAAGACTGTATAAATGAGTAAGTTCTGTTATGTGTGGGCACAAAGCTTGTGGGATAGCTTTCATACTACCAAGCTATAGTACAGTGGGGATGTGAATGGTTTGCAGCAAATAGCTTTCCATCCTGAAAGAGATCCTTGCGATAACTGTCTGTGCAGATGCAAGCAATTTGGCAGCAATTGTTCCAAACCAGTGGTTTGTTTCAAAAACCAAAGCAAAAATTATAGGGTAAATCCTCTCCTATGTTATTATATTGCCTTAAATTTAGTTCCAGCAAAGGTATTTTTCTGCTGATGCAATGACACTGACTGCCTATTTGTCAGATCATTTTGTGATGCTTCTGTGATTCTGTGCTTGGGCCAACATGAGCTCTGTAAGACTCCCAGGAGTCAAAGGCAAAAATAAACAGATTGAGCCTGGAGAAGCTTCTAGACATGTTTTCAGAGACAGATTAAAACAATTCTAGGCCAGTCTTCTGTCCATTGCTTCATCCTGTTCTGATGAGCTATACTGTGATGAGCTTATGTTTGAGGTGGGTCTCCTCTTCCCTAGGTCCCACAGCTCCATTTCCTGTTGCTGACTTTGATTCCTCATTTCAGGACCGTGATATGAAGAAGCTTGTTTCACTCCCACCCATTTGCTCATTCCCAGAATTTGGTCTTCCTTCTGGAAGCGCAGCTGGGAATGTTGTCATACACAGATTCTTAAGTTGCAAGGTTGTGGAATAACTGATGAGATGTATGTGGTTTTGTTTTGGGAAACATCAGGGCTGTGGTTCAGCCAGTGTCACAGCAGCGTCATGTGTTATGCTGTTGCTACCAGCTGGAAGTTCTCAGAAGCACCCTGCATTGATTCTTCCTGAGCACACTTTGTTTCTTCAACCCTTGATTTCAGATCTTTTTTAGGTTTTTGGAGCCAGATCAAAGCAGTAGCACCAAGGCTCCCTCATTCGCATTTTTGTGTTATTAGCTCTAAATTTTTATTTATGGTTGTTGGCACCATTATATTGTAGTGACTACCCTGCAGAGAGTTTCCTGCCGGGGTCAGGACCAGTGCTTTCGGATTTGTGCTCCTACATACAGGAGGATATGAGCACCGCTTCAGAGAGCATTTGGGCACTCTGCTTGATGGCTGTTCCTCTGATTCTCCATCAGAGTATCTGCTATGATGGCAAAGCATGTATCAGTCTGATGACTGTTCCCTCCATTTCAGTGGGTGCCTTGGAAAAAAAAGGCTGCAAGTTTTGAATGTGCAACACATTTAATATTCTGTTGGGATTGTTTATGCTCAGCAAATCAGAAGATCTTACAGTTTCCCTTGAAATGAGGAATAAGAGCGATAATTCTTTTCTGAGTTCTGTCCAGTGCAAGTGGAGCAGGGAAGATTTCTCTGGAGTGTGTTGCAGTTGCAACATCAGCGATTCATCCAGCCCAGGAGGATCCCCAGCTGGTACTGAGCTGCTCTGATGGCTCATGGCCCTTCACAGTCAGCCTTCCATGTCAAAGGAAATGAGGGGCCACCGCCTGAGTTTTTTCTGTGTTCTAGCTATTCCCAGATGTGACCTGGATTTACCACATTCATATTTTCAACACTATTCTCAGTGCTCTACTAGCTTGTAATATGGTCAGAGATGACGATCTCAAATGTTGTCTACTCTACTTCCAAATTTTTATGTATTTGAAAATGAATGCGTATCTATGATTCATCTTGAGTTGGACTCATCTAGGGGAGTCACAGCAGCCTAACCTAACGGCATGAAATGTCTGCCAACTCTTCCCTCCCTTTCCTGGTAATTCCCTTCTCCCTTCCTCCGCTCAAGTCCTTTTTGGCTTTCTTCAGTTTCCTTATCCCTGCCTTTGAGAGTGTCAGCTTGCAGGGGTTATCTGCTGAAGGTCCCACAGGCTCTTTGTCTTCCCTGATGATTCATCTGTAAAATACCTATCTTCATACGGTTTCCTACCTTTCTTCCACAGAACAGGCGAGGCTAAACACACTGTGAAAAGAAGAAGGCACAAGTCAGAGAGCATGCTTTTGCCTTCCCACATGCAGATGTTAAACAGTAAAAAGCTGAAGATCCAAAAGCAGATATTTCTGCCATGAGAGGGCAGACAAAAAGCACCACATGGAATATACTTTTACAGTAAAAGAAATGCAATCGTTCCTCTTTTTCTTTAGAGTACAACCTCACTCTGAATGAAAAATAGCACTTTAAGAGAACTAAGTTCATGTAAGGAGTATTTAACAAAGGCATTTATTAATTTTAATATTGTATTCTTGAGATTTCAGTTGCACAATCAGGAGGCGGTTGACCTTTAATCTTTAGAAATTATTTTTACCAAACTCATCATTTTAGTAGCTTTGACTGCTTTCTAGTAGAACATTAAATGAGGTGGCAAACATCTGTCACAGCAGATTATTTTTTCCCTTCCCATTTCTCTGCGAGAAGACTAGTTTATGTGGCCTAGTCTGTTTCTATAGGAAAAAGCAAGCCGAAGAACTGTATCTCATATGTGGAGCAACAGATAGGATTCACCATAGTCATTAGCTCCCATGGGACTTCATCCCCCAGTCTCAGACCAGCCCCTCATAAAGCTTTCTCCTGCATGGAGATAATTCAGCCGCGATGTAAAAATATTCCAGGTAACCAGAGGGGCAGAAGTGCTCACAGGTTTCATTCAGAAGTGCGTGGGTATATAGGTATGCTGAGCCCAGGGCACCAGATACTCTGAAAATAAAGACCTTGGGCTGGATTCAGTGTTGTGTGGAAGGGCAGGTTAGAGACTGTAAGAGTGACACGGGTTACCAGGAGAATACGTACTGCTACATTCTGTACTAGTTGGTGTCTCCCAGGCACTGGAGATTAATAACCAGATCCATCCATCAAAGTGGATGGTGGCAGGGACATTCATCTGTGAGGTCAGAACAGGACAATCTTCTAGCCACCTGGAAATATTAAAAAATATCATCCACAGGTGCTCTTATAGCATAGCCTTTCTTCTTCAAGGAATCAAAAAACCACTTCCGAATTACCTGCAAAAATACCAATTATAGGTAAAAGCACTGTGGCTGTGAACTCTTAAAAATAAGATCTTTTCTTCTGCCCATCAGCATAAATTCCATCCTGCTTGGTTTCAGCTTCACTCAACTGTTCTTTATCCATAAGCTGGTCTTATCTGATGATTTTGTGATCTCAGTGATGGAGCTCTTTGTAGCAAAAGATTGTCGTATTCTACATGTTATTGCTCCCAGTAGCTGAAACAGCTTCTTGTCTGTTCTCTTGATTTGTGATGCGAAGCTTTGAAAAGTGTGATTCGCCCCAGCTATGTGAGATTTTGCTTATCCTCATCACCTTATGTTAAGAGATTAAAGTAACAGATTCTGAAATATCTCACGTCCTTATTAAAGCACGTGGTCATTTGTGAGAGATGTGGATTTAATGGTACTTGAATAGTGTAAACAGTGTTGTGGCTGTTTCAGTATCTGGCATGCTTTGAGTAGGTAGTACAGGGCCAAGCTGTGTTAGATCAGCTGTTGCCTTGCTTAGCTTGGTTTAGAACATGTTTCAGCACATTTGGTTCCATCCAAACCGTATTACAACACAGGCTGGATAGAAATTGTGTTTTGCACGAACGCCTGTGATTTCCCTCTGTGGGGAATTCCTTCTGCTCCCTTCCTTGACCTGCAGCATGAGCTGACCTAGCAGCATTTGCTTACCACAACTCTTGTTTCACTACGGACCCTAAGTGCACTGTGGGTCAGCAAAAATTCCAGAAGGCAGCCTGACTAGTCCCTGTTTCTCTGCATTGTATGGGGAATCCAGCGTAACAGGTGATCTGAATTTTCAATGTTCTACTGAACATACGTGCCAAAGCAGGTACCTAAGGCTGTCTTACGTGCTGCTGAAGGTAGTCTCAGGGTGGCTATTAATGTTGTCTGGAAGCCCCAAAATAAAACAGTTGTTCTTTTCATGCTGAATTATATGCTAGTTTACTGGATTGCATATATAGAGGTCATCCAAGATTTAAAATATTGATATATCATGTTGATAACAATAATATTTTCCCTCAACACAATTGCAGGCCTAAACTCTTACCTGCACAATTCCATATGCTTTCTGAATCAATTATATGCTAGAATTTAATGAATTAAAGGCTGTAGCATTCTCATTTATTTTCTTTGCACTATACCTTCTCATATACAGCGCCCTTTATTCACTCAGATCTCCAAAAGAATTGTCACTTGTAATTGTATATACTGCTAATCATAAGATTCCTCTGCATTAGCAGCTTCTTGAGTTTTGAAATGTCTATATTTTGGACATTTAAAAGGCAAGAGCTGTATGGCAGTTTCATTTGCTCATGCGTGTTAATGGTTTCGTTGGTACTGTGAGAAATATGAACTCCTATAATCCTTTTTCTTTCTTCTTTGACATTTTTGAGTGCATGTGATGTTGGTAAAGAACGTCGGTCCGACAGCCCCGACTCATGAAGTCTTACTTGCAGAACAGCAGTGTTGTGAATGGAGTAGCTGTAAGCTTCCTCACAGTGGCCCTCGTGCCCCTCTGCTGTGTCTTAGCTATGCTATGAAGAAACCACTTTCATAGAAGAGCCTCTGTTAAAAATGCTACCCAGTGTGACAGTGATGAGGATGGTTCTCTGGTATCAGCATTAACCTCCGAGGAAATAACTGACTCCAGCAGTTCACTGGGTATAAGTTATCTAGCAAATGTTAAATAAGAACAACTGCCAACCAATACCGAATCCAGACTTGATGCCATAACAAGATGATCCAAATGAGTTGAGACAACTGAAAAATCTGACGGATACGAGTGTCCCTGTCGAATTTCCCTGAATGTTAAAGTTTTCAACTAGAGTAGTAAAATAGAATAGCTCTTCTCTTTCTGAAGGTTATTCATTATAGCTTTATATTAATTGCTTTGTATTAATTGATTATCCAGTTCATTAATGAAGATGTTAGGTCTTTAGATACTATTGTAAATGGGGCCATGTAAGTACCATAGGTACTTAACTATACATTGATTTACACTTTAGCTGACAACATTAGTTACAATTTGATCATCTGAAATTATGTCTCAGAGGAGAAAAGTTGATGTTTTCAAATGTGCAGGTATTTGCAAGACTTTCTTGATCCAAAAAGACTAACGAGCCATTTCCAGTCTGAGGGGATTTTCTCAATTTTATTTCCATGCTTTGATGTCTCAGCCATTCTGTACAGAAATTAGGTGTACAATTTGAATATTGTATTCCTCGGCTTCACTTTTTCATGTATCTCCTCAGCAGTTTTTCCCCTTCTGAGCGATCCGTTTTCCTCGATGCTCTCAGAGATACCACATGACCTGGATGACCAGTCATGGAGATCTGGCACATTGACACTGACGCTTGTTCAAACAAACACTCAATAACTTACAGTAACCAACAAAATTATAACCATTAGTTTGCTCCCTTCTCGCTAGAATTAGCATGTTCTCTGTGTGTAGGCTAACAACAGAGTCTAAGCTTTCATCTCTTTAGCTTTATTTTTGTATTTGTGTGAGGCAAAAAAGAAACACCAACATGCAGGTGTTGGTTTTTTCCCCAGATAAATATATTACTGGGTCTTCTTTGCATCAAGTTTGATTTCTTAAAAATCAGGTTTGATTTCTTGAACACAAAGTGTGTGTTTATGATCTCCAGTTCATTGAGTTAATGTGAACTAAAAAATATTCATGATAATTCTGGGAATTCCAGTGAAACCTTATGAAATAGATTCTTTTTTCAAAGGGATAAGAAATGTGATAAAAAACCAGTGTAACAATAACCAAGAATTTGTCTTAAAGCCAAAAGGAAGGACTAATCAGAAAAATCGATTGAAAAATATTTCTTTTTTTTTCTGAGACTTATGTTGCATTTTTGTTTTCATCTTGAGGAAAGAACTCTGCTGTCACTCTCGTTTGTAACTTGAGTTTTCCTTGTCTATAGTGCCAGGACCAAATTCCTCCAGTGACAATGGCATCAGCTTTGCCATGATAATGATGGCCTGGGTGGTGATTGCACTTGTCTTGTTCTTACTGAGACCTAGTAATCTGAGAGGATCCAACACAGCCGGAAAGCCAACCAGCCCACATAATGTAAGTGCGTCTTAAAGTGCCCTGCAGAGAGACTTTACAATCGTTTAAATGTATTTGGTTTTAATACAGATGACCTTGCAGTCCTTTTTTCCTTACATTTTCTTCCTGTATTTTCTTGGAACAATGAAAATGAGTAAAACCAAAGTGAAAGTAGAATCACGAAGGCCAACTGTGAGGCCTGCCATGGGGTGGAGCAGGCACGGGTGACTGAGCGTGGGTCATAATGTCCTCTGGACACTCGCTGTCCGTGGTTGGAACTGCCTCCTGCCTTCTTATGTACAAGGGGAAAATCACAGCTTTAACAGAAGTCAGTAAACAAAATTACAGCATGAAACTGGGAAGGTGATCTTTGTCCTAGATGTGGGATCATGGGAAAATCCCTATCGATGCAGGAAACAGTATTGTTCTTTGGTGCTCATTTACTCTGAATATTGAAAGAGATCGTGAAAGATCTTAAAAGAAAGCACAATTTAACTCTTCTGCGTTCTTCTTTAATTGCTAAATCCTTTTATGTGAAGCACTGTTTCTAATCCTGTACGTGTTTTTTTTTCTTTCTTTTCCTCCTTCCTTCCCCCTAGGGACAAGAACCACCAGCCCCACCAGTGGACTAGAGCGTTCAGTATTGGAAAAGTTCAGCAGCTAAAACCTTGCACGACCAAATGAACGAAGTGACCAGATTACTCCTAAACCCCATTCAATACTGTTTTCTTTTCTCATTTATATAGAGCAGGATTATCATTCAGCGGTTATTTTCATGAACTGCTTTTAGCGACTTCAATTTTAAGTTAATTTTTGCTTTTTATGTTATTACAGTTCCTAGTAGATGGTAATTTGAATAATGATAAGGCGTTGCAGAGGTTTTTTGGTTGTTGCCGTTACTGTGGACATTCCACTCAGTCTCTTTCTGTTAGAATAATCTTGATTTCTTTGCAGTGATTTCTGATATGCATTGAAAGAAAAAGAAAATCCCTGTGCATCTATAATAATGGAAGGTTATTGACCTTTCTTCAGATGAATCCATATTTTTTCTCCAGTATGCTTTTGAGAGTTATATTATGGTTGCAACTATTAGCTTAGTTATGTGGTGAAAAACTGAAATTATTTTATATTTGCCCTGGGTTCAGAGCAGCTTTTAGTCTGGTCTTTGGACCACTAACATAGTTTTCAGGGTTGTTGGCAAAAGCACGGATTGTCCACTAGAATTATATTGTGTGTGTGTGTGTGTGTGTGTGTGTGTGTATGCGCAAAGAAGTGAATGTGATAATTGCCACTGTCAAAGCTTTGACATATATATTGGGAACTTTACATAAAAGATTATACCACCAAAAAAGAAATTAATTTAATCTTATTCATTAATAGATGATATATCTTATTCAATATGTTGTCAAAAAAATGTATTCCAAAAATGGATTTGTTTACTTACAGACTTTATGAAAAGAGTAATTTAGTGAGAAGAACTTGGTAGAATTTTCTGTCCTGGTATAGTCTTTTAATAATCGGTATCTTAACAAGTTTTTAGCCATGATGTAATGTATATTGGACAGAATGAAATCATACCAAGAGGTTACCAAGGTTACCAACTTTTGGTATACAACATATACTGGATATTCAGGTTTTTTCACCTGTGTGTTGTCAGCAATTCTTAACATTTCATCCTTATCTACTGGTTGTAATTGTTGAATAACAAACTTGCAGGTGACTACATATGACATGTCTTTTCCCTCTAATATTTGTGTGTATGTGTGGTGTGTTTATGTGTGGCTGTGCACATACCTGTGCACATCTCCCATTGTAGCAAATGGGAATGACTTTTTTATGTACATTAATTTAAGAACATTTTAAAGATGTACAGAAAAGCGACACTGTATATTTTTCTTGATCAATTTGAAAAATTGATAAGAATAATGTAAAGAACATTTTTATGTTACCAACATGAAGCTTCTTTCCGTAAAGGTCAGTAGAACAGACATGGGAATTCAAAGCCTTACTCCACAAACCTTTATTTCATGAGGACTTTAGTTACGGAGCTGAAGGGACTAACTGTTAAGATACATAAAGGTTTGTATTAATGGGCTGTAAAAAAAAATCTCACATCAGATCCCATGGTTGACAGACGCGGGGTTTTCCTTCTCAGGGTAAATGGCGGGCCAGCTAAGCCTCCTTGTAAAGGTACAGCGTAGACCTGAAGAAAGGCTTCTGTAATTTGATGTAATTGCCCTTTGAACTTCTGTGGCATAGTGTGCTCCCAAGCATAGGAGCATGTGTAAAAAATAAAAAAAAAATTAAAAAATGAAGAAGATGATTGGGCCAGGTGCTCTCAGTGACATCAGTGCGGTGCTATGTAAAGCAATGGCGCTGCGGCAGAGAAGCTGAGAGAATTTGTCCTATTATGTCTAATGGTGTACAGGCCACAAACACTGTGTAAAGATGTCACTGGGACAAACAATCTGACTGTGCTTGCTTTTTGCCTTCCATGTACATTTATGTTTGGGATACTGTTTTGAACAGATCAAGTAATAATTTTGTTGAACCAACAAGAAAATATATATAACCTCCTACGCTGACCTTTTCTCCGAGAATTTTTGGCCAGAATTCCTCACTATCGGATGCATAAAACAGGCTTCCAACTGATTAAAAAGCCAACTGAAACAGGCTTCATTTCAGACAGAGTGCCACTCCTCATCCTATTGGAAGTTGGTGAGATTTACAGCAGATGCTCCTCACTTGTGAGGATCAGTCTCGCTTTACTTAAATGTCTGTGTATGTATTTATAAAACTCACCATGTGCACCCAGCTCTAACAGTCTTGGCAAATGAACTTTTTGTTCAGAGTAATGTTGTGTTTTACATTTAAATGAACTGTCTTTGCTTGAAATTCCTCTAAGTAATTGTCCCAGTGATTTTATACATGTATACTTTCCTCATGTAAATTGCTATTTTAAATTTTCTATGTAAAAGAAAAAAACATTGCAAATATTTTATTGTAAAATGTTTTACTAAAGAGCCAGGCCACTATCCCACATCAAAATGTATGCCTTCTAAATTCAGATACTCTCTCTAAGATATAACCTTCAGATCACCACTCAATTAAAATGAAAGTAAATAATTGTAGGACTGTATTTTGCCACTCTTATTCATGTTAAATAGTGCCTTACTCATCAAGTAGTTGCACTCAAGTTTGTGGGACTACTTTGAGATAATGTACTAGTAGCAGCTTTAGTAAGGGTGGCAGAAATCTGGCCTTTAGTGATGTAGTTTGCGATGAAATAATTGTATTATGGTTACAGATGTTTATGGTAAATTTTGAGAAGAGGCGTGGAAGAGATTAGTGGTATGTGAAGCTTCAGGAGATGATTAATTCTGTAACAAGGGTTTTAAGCTCGGTTAGTAAGAGACGCAAGTTGTAGCAATTGGGAAATAAGGAGGGAAGTTTACAATTATACCTTAGCTTAGAACTTTGTTAAAACAATAGTATTTTAGAGTCTGCTTAACACAATTATTATACTCTGAAATGAGAAATCATATGTATTCATGTATTGTCTGCAGATCACTTAGCCTTGTAATGTTCATGATTGAAAAAGGAAGAGTGATGATGTGATGTACCTAATGTAAATCGGTGGTTTAAAATGTCTGAATTATGCCAAACAAAAAAATCATCTGTGCCATTTGCGGTTTCCTAGTAATCTTTTACTGAGTACTTGGATTGGGATAAAGGGCTTGTACTATGCACTTTTTATTGACTTAACAAAATAAATAGCAATCATTAGTAACCTTTTGTCTTTGTTAGTCTTTGTATAAGATGTAGGACTGCACCAACCTATCAATTTCTAAGGTAATTTGAAATAATCTAAAGATAAGTATCAGTAAAAATATCTAAAAATCAGTATCAGCATGTCATCTGTGTAACTTTTAAAACATAATTTCTAACTTCTCTAATGGCCTTCTGTATGTATCTCAAGCAAGTCAGAACAAATTATAAGCGGTTTCCAAGGTTTAAGATACTTTGATGACCAACATGGACGTCTCTGCCTTTTGCTCTTCAGCGTAGTTATGCAACCTAGGAAGTTAGAAATACTACAGTAAGAAAAGTCATGACAGAGGCCAAATACGCCAACGATGTTACTTCATTTTAGATCAAATCCTACTACTTTGGGATTTGCAGTCTATTTTCTAGTCCCAGTTCTTGGCAGTGTTGGACCCAGAGCTGGTCTGAGGAAGGAAGATGCTCCAGTGGATCTGAGGCAGCATGTAGAAGTGGTAGAGACCTGCTGCTTCCTCACTGTTCCCATGGAGTGCAGCACTCTTCTTCCTCTGGCAGCAGAGCACGAAATGCTGAGCACTGCCTCAGCAGCAGCTCAGATCGCACGTTAGGGATTCCTGTGTTAATCCAAGGAAATAAAGGAAAACGCCAGGGGAGCATTAAGGTTTAAAATAATACACAGCTATCCAGAGATAGTGGTAATAAATACCAGAGAATCAGAAACAAAATCTGAATTTATTTTTAGTAATAATAATAAAATAATAATTTAATAACAATGCTTTAGGCATTTGAGTCAATTTAGAAACTGTATGATCTTAATCAGAGATCATTGATGTCTGCTTATCAAGATTTACCTTTTACTCGAACATGAGGTTATAAATAACCCCTAAAACTAAAGCTAAACTTTACTTATAAGTACACTTGTTAAAATGTTTGCCAAGAATGCACATGCCTATTATGAAAAGTGATGCAGAAAGGAAGTTACCACAAATTTAAATTAACTATGTTGAATGGATCTGCATGAGGCCTGGCTGTTCAGGACCACCAGGTAAGTGGAGAAGATTACTCTGCCCCAAAGCCTGAAAAAAATTGTATCCTATCTAGGATGTTTGGGAGAAATACATCAAATCACTGCAGCAAAGTATTCCATGAACATGAAGTGGGTTCCTTGCGAAAATGGACAACTTGCATTCCTTTCTCCTTCTACCCTTACTTGTTCAGTACCAGCCAACAGCCTACGGTGCAATTCACTGCAAAGATGCGGACCTTGGGGTGGGGGAAGAAGCTGACTGTCCCACAGCGAACCACATCCTCACTTGTAAAACAGCACAACTCTGTTGGCTTCCGGGGAGTTACACTCGTCGACACCAGCTGAAGATTTGTCTATTTTCATACAAGAAGAATAACTGCACCTATGTTACTTGATCTTGTATCAAAATTATTGCCAACTCCCACAGCAGGCACTTCCTAATAACTAGAAGAATCTGGCTTCCGCATGACCCTTTTAACATCCGCAGATAGGAGTGTTGGTCAAAGAGGGTGTCTGAAACAGATGTATTTCAATACATGACAATAAATATTAATTCACCATATATATCCAGCTTTTTAAAGGTTTCGCTCTTCTTGCTTGCATGGGAAGTGGTATTAGAAAATATTTTATACAATGTTAATTGAAAATACAGCAGTAATTTCTAATCAAAGATCACAAGTAGCAAGCTTTAAAAAAAAAAGTCTTTTGTATTTAAGGGTTTTGTTATTACGTCCTCCAAGCTATAAATGATGAAACAGAGGAATAATTTCTGTGGCTATGTAGTTTTCAGACTTATACCTGTTTTAAAATTCTTGAAGGTTATTAATTTCTTCTGATGCAGAAAGTACTCTTAAAATGTAAGAGAAGATACTAGAGCCAAGAAAATACGTTTCTTAAGCAGACCAATAAAAAAACCCCCACCATTGTACAACATTCTGAAGATCACAGTCATTGCTTCAATATAAAAAGTCAATCTTAGAAAAGAGGTAGGAGATCAGTTTAGAGCAGAACTTGTAGATGAAATGATAAATGATAAACCGAATATGATTAGCAAGAAAATGATCCACAGAAGCCCCCACAGGACTGGACACTACACCAAGCACCGCATGTAACACATCACAATCTGCTTTGTTGTTGTGATGGTGAGTAAAAATCCGGTTTCCTCAGCTCTCCTAGTTATTTCACGCAGCCTTGTTTTCCATCCTCAGTTTCATATAGATGAAATAGAAAATCCAATAATCATTTTTCCCACTTCATCAAATATTAGCTTGCAATTTGAATCACAAGTGCATCTTGTCTCTGACACCCCCTCTGGCTGTATGCTTCTGTTGGGCTTCAGTATGTAGGGGGAAGAGATTAAGCCAAATTTGCTTTTAGCTATTCTGTAACCATGGAGCAAATCTTCACCTTATTTTATGTGAACAACTTTTAAGGCAATGGGACAACTGAGCTGAGTAAAACCCTTCAAAGAAGTCATGCTACAAGACGATTTCTCTCCAATGGGGCTGTGATGAAAAGCAGTGCCTTATCTGGCTGTTCTTATTTCCATTGCCTTAGTTTTAACATTTAAGGCTTCCTTACTGTTTCATTGAAATGGCTGTTATGCCTGAAATGGCTCTCCTGTGGGGAGATTTAGTATGCTCCATGTTCAGAAAAGCAATGCTGCTGCCCAGGAACAGCTTTGATGTCTGGTGTAATGCGTGTAGTTTCCAGAAGAACATCAGAAGGGGGGAAAAAAAAAGAAAGAGGTATTTACTAAACAATAGATAAGGCCATCAAACGTAATCATGCCTGGAAGGAAGTGTGAATAATTTCTGTGTACACTGAGAGATTTAAATAATCTAATTAGAGGAAGGTCATATACTGGAAAACAAAACATTGTCATGCAGGAACTAAAAGAACAGGGTTTGAGAGGACATTCTCATCAGAGTTTTCAGGGTGGCCTTCCTTTGATTTTTAAACGTTGTTTTAATCCTGCATGGCTTTTGGGTTTTATTTATATTGCAATATCATCCATGAGTCCAGCTGAAATTACTGTCCAGATGGTCTGGGCCCTATACAAACAGGCACGTTGACCCTGACCAAAAGCTCACTGCATTTTGGGACAAATTTTACCAATAATTGCAGTTCGGGGTGCTGGTTGTCACTAACAAAAATATTGTATTAGATTAATCATAAGCTGTTTGGGCAAACTGACCAAACAGCAAAGTCGAATTCTGGTGAGCCGGAGAGGTGGAGGTGAGGAGAGGGTGTAAGTAGGGATGTGCTGGGCAGAAAATGTCTCTCGTAACAATTCGTGATGGTGGTTCTGTGCAGTTAACTGTTACGGTTGGCTCTGAGCACACATAGGAGTTCGGCCACTCGGCTGCCTGTGTCCAAAACTGGCATACAGCTTGCTTTATGCAGCTGTTGGAGCCTCTTCCAAAGGAACACGCATGCCCAGTCCCACACGTCCCTGTGTAATCTCTTTAGCTGCATCTCTTTCCTTCCTCTTAGCATTGTAAAATACAAAGCACGGATTCAAATACTGACCCAACTGGTCTGCAGGCAAGTCTTCGGGGCACTTTTGTGCCTCAGCCTGGGACTGTTGCCGAGTAGCTCAGATTTACCTGTTACACGCGGGGTGCCTCCTGGTTGTGCTGTGTCAGAAGTTAAAGAAAGGCTTGATAGACAATGGTGGTTGTCAAATCTGTGTCAGATGCCAGTGTCACAAACTGATTACACAAACACAGCTGCCTTTAGATAATGATCAGCTAAATCTGGTGGGGAATTAATCTGACATTAAACACTCCCTAGATATGATACAAAACATCTTTCATATCCAGGGTTCCTTGCTGGCTTTTCCTCTCACCTCCAACTTCAGGGTGCTGGCCAAGAGATTATGCAATCATGCACTCACTTGCCCTTCCCTTCCCTTCCCTTCCCTTCCCTTCCCTTCCCTTCCCTTCATCCCCCAAATCCTTCATAAATCATAATTATTATTCATAATTTCTCCCTTGCGTAATGGAACAGCTTGTACACAAGAGGTGAAGAGTGCCCCCTCCACCCACCTTTGGCATTCAGATCGCCCTTCGCTCGGTGGTTTCTGGAAAGGCGGAGATAAGCCTGCTCCCCTAAGTTTTCACACAGAGAGGAGAACGTAGGATCCGATCTCACACTGGTACATGCTCTAGCCATTGAGTTGTTATATCAAAAAGACATTACCACTTTCCTTGGCCAAGCTTTGTGAATGAAGCAGTCTTAAATCTTTGGATTGCATGCCACTCGATCCTGCTGGTGTTAGCCTTCGCCTGAGCACACATTAAAGGTCAGATCTTTGCATATAGCAAAGGGATTGCTCATTTTCAGGATCAGATCAAGTTTGATCTGATGTTGATGAGGCAGGCAACTGAACCGCTCAGGCCTGATTAGCCTGAGGCAGAAGATGTACCTTTAGGTACCTAAGGAAATGTATTGTCAAAACTTGAGTATCTTTTGATTTTATATACCTTTTGGAGTCCATCCCCTAAGACTAGGTTATTGACTAGGTTATTAACTCTGTCCTGTGTGTATCTGTAGCCTAAAATTTACAAATATCTCTAAAAATGCCTATTCTCCTCAAGCAGATGTGTATGAATTATGATAACCACCTTTCTTGGACATGGATGCTTCCATGAATTACAGTTCAGGCTGTCTAATATCAGGGTCTGAAAAGACAATCTAGCAGGATGTGTGAGCAAGCAGTGCTCTCGGAAGTATAGATTACTTACAGGTAAATTATTATGCAAATGACAATCTTTAAAATGTAAAATCCTGGATGAATGGAACAATGACTCATCAGTCCTACCAGTTCGACCTCTCCCAATTTTCATCCCAAAATAACACACATAGGAACCTACCTGAAAAAAAATGAACACTGAGATTAACCCTGTGGGGAGACTTCTGACCCAGGCTGCAATGCACGAAACTTAGTTTGGAGAGTGGCAATCCTTCATTGATGCTGCTGTTTAACTGAATGGATGCCCTGCTAAGATTAACTTTCAGCAACCAGCTAAGGGAGTATTTTAGTTAAAATCTTGCATAATATACATATTAAACTCATAAATTATAAAGCCAAACCGGACTACTATGAACATGTGTTTTGACATCCATAGGATTTGTATTAATTATTTATTTTTTGCACTAGAAAACTTTCCAGAGATGGACCATCTCTGAATCATTTCAGTGGTTACTTATCTTCACTATCAGAAAACATCTGTCTTGACTCCGAATTTGTCAAGCTTCAATTTTTATACATTATGTTCTGCTAAATTGAAGGAAGGATTATCAAATTTCTGTTCCTGCAAGAAACGGGCATTGCAAAACTTAATTTTACACACCTGATTTTTAGGCATTGCCTCCCAGAATGGACTCTATAGCCCCGAGTTAGGCACACAAACTCCCCACACAGTGGGAAGGAAAGGCTGTCTCGGAGTGAGGTCCAGACTGGCCAATACGCTGGAAGAGGGATCCGTCTGATCTAGTCAACTGGCAATGCTAAAGAAAAACATATGCCTGAAATCCCATTCCTTGCGTTATTTAACTTACTGAGCCTGCATTGCAAAAGGATTCACAGCCTACACTGAGCCTTCAAAAAATTGGTGCAGAACTCGCACTTTTATTTAAAAATGTGGCCAGCAGTGGACTGGCCTCATCTGCTTTGTAGCAGCCCAGGGCTGCACTTCCCAGGTAGCGTGCTTCAGGAGGTTTAATGGTATGCCCTGAAGCCTTACATAAGCTTTATTGCTTCTGCACAGTGTTGTAAAAAATTCTATGTACTGGTAAACCATGGGTCTGCCTGAACGGAAAAACAAAGAAAACCCTACCCAGTAATTCAGATTTTATTCAGTAATGAGAGAGGAGACCCAAGCTCCCTGGCCTTTTCATTGCAGTGACTTTGAGCCCTGCATTTTTCCCCTCCCAGCAGTGCCCTAACCACCAGAGTGTAGGCTATAGGGAAACAGAAGCAGCTCTCGTCATCCTTTCTGGGGAAGTTCTGCCGTTCTGCAAGAGAGAATTTAAGATCCCCGTCCCTGGCAGGAGGTGTGACAGTGTAGTCTATCAGTGAAGGCCCTTTGCTAAGAGAAAAGAGACTGGGGTCCACTGCCTGCTCCGAGGACTGTTCAGACATTTGAAACAGCTCCCAAATCATAGACTACAACCCAGACCTTTCTCCTCCCAGGGAAGGGCCATGATTACCAGACCCAAAAACTATTCCCTTTCTATCTCCTGGGCAAACTAGCACAGTTGCAGGTGGAGAATTAGATCCCCATGTTTCTTTATAAGCCACCAGACGCAGCACTCTCCTGAGATACGTATGCCTGAACCCCTCCAGCCAAGGAACGCTCTGAAGCTCCTGCCCTCATTCTTAGCAAACGCAGTAACTAGGAGGTGTTAGCTGACTCTGACGAACTACTAACTACCCATACATACAGCAACATGCAAAGGGAGCTCCTTCTCCCAAATGTGGCCTTGCACACAGTGACCACCGCTGCGTTTAGAAAATCCATTCCTTGTCAGGCACACGCTAAGCACACTTACCATAGCAAGATCCTTCGGGGACCACGTAAAGGATCTGAAGTGGATTTGGCCTTGCCAAGAGAGCAACAGGCACATACAGAGGGACCAGATGAAGTTCTTAGTAGTACATATGTATGCATTTATGGCTATTCTGAGCCCTAAGGAGATAGACAGGGGTTTTGAAGATGATAGTATAGATAAGGCTGACTCAGTAGGGCAAGCTCACCAAGCTCCTATTTGCTTTGCCTAGCCTTCCCTGGAAAAAAGGATGTGTTCAAAATTGAGACATCTGTGCAAATTAGCAATGAGACAAGGCATTACTTGTTTTTACTTCAGGATAAACACTGTGAACCCTGCACCTTCGCCAGGCGGTTCTTTGGCTAATCACACTGACTCCACTAGGATCCCACACCGAGATTGCAAACCTCAGTAGGCTCTTTCAGTAGAAAAACACATATTTCACAGCACCGTTTCTAAAGGACCAGTGAGTTACAGTATGTACTCACTTAAGTAGGCACAGATTCTTCTAGGGAAAGATCAGATCCTCCAGAGTAAAATAGTAACAGAGTAAAATATAAAACAGAAACAATGATTCCAATTTCTTCTTTATATACCGTAACATCTATGGACAAAAATGCCATCTAAGAACAAGGAAGTACTTTATTCGCATCGTTAACAAGGACATATATATATTATCCACCTAATTTGGCAACATTTAACGTAAAAATTGTAATCTGTTAAAAGCATAAATAACTGCAGTATTGCAGATGCAGAAAAAAACCCCCAGCTTCTAGGAAGTGCACCGTAAGTGAACATGAATGCAACAGAGAAGAAAGGTGGCAGATTTCTCACAATCTTTCTGCTCCCAAAGTCAGACGAAGTATACTAATATCATATCACATTTATACAAAAGGCAAGAGTAGTATCTGAAAACTTTAATACAACTAGGCAGGAGATCCCTCGGCAGTGCCCAGATCACAAAGGCAAGAGAGTGCAAGCTCGTTGCATTTCCTTACTCTGGCAATGTTTGCAATCTGGACTTTAAACGCTGTATTTTACCATTGCCTATCCACATTTCTATTCACGTATCTTCACTGAGACAGTGCTACACTACAGGAGAGAGAATGTACGGTGAGTTTTGTGTTTCCCAGTAAGCGTAACTAAAGGACCAAAAATGACTCACACACATATCTGACCACCAAAATTTGGTTCTCTTATAAAAACACCCCGAGGCAGGAGAAGAGGGGAACAGTTCAGCGAGGCACCCTGCTGAACTCCCTTACCCCACCGGTGGCACCTGACCTCCCCTGGGAGCCCAGGCCTGACACACCAAGCCAGAGCTGCCTGGGGACACCGGCAGCGTTTGTGCTGGGGCCCAGAGGAGCACACGCTCCCCACTGCGATGTCCCCGTCACCATCGTCTCTGGGACAAGACAGTCTGAGGACCTAGTGGCTCTCAGGTGGGCCAGGCTGCAGCCTAGACCCCTCTCCCAGAAAGAGGTAGCGAGACCAGCCACCAGTCCAGCCGCCGTGATGCAAAAAAACCCCCAAAATAAAGCAAGGGGAACGAGGTGTAAAAACCCCCAAACCGGCACATGGGGAAAGGGGCCGGGGGCACGGTCCCGCCTGAGGGCGGCGAGCGCCCCGAGAGGCGCCGCTCTCCCTCCCTCAGGGCTGAGGGAAGCCACCGCGGCCGGGCCCGCCCAGGCCCAGGCCCAGGCCCAAGGTCCGAGGCCAGGCCGTGGACACCCCAGCCGGGCCCGGGGGCCCTGCGGCCCCTCAGCCGCCCGTACGGCGGCGGCGCCTGTCCTGGCCGGCGGGGCCGGCACTGGCGACTGAGGTGTCCCGCTCCCATTCGCCGGCGGGGCGGGGAGGCGGGCGGGCTCTGCGCCGGCCCCCGCCCCCAGGGGAAGGGAGGAGCCGGGGCCGGCCTCGGCGTCCCCGGGATGAAACGGCCGCCTCAGCCCCGCGGCAGCCCTTTAAATAGCCGCCGCCGCTCCGCTCGTAGCGGAGTGTCGCCCTGAGCTCGCTGAGCATCCTCGCTGCGCATCCTCGCCGCAGCCCTCCAGCTCGATCCGCGGCGGCGGGGCAGGACCGGGCCCGCCCGCAGTAAGTGTCCGGGCTGCGGCTTCGGTGTCGGCCGCGGGTCCCCCCGCTGTCTTCCCTGGGGGCTCCCCGGGGCGATGGTGGCCTTTCCCGCCAGTTGCCGCCCCCCAGAGCGCGGGGCCGGATTGCGGCCGGGGAGCAGCTCTCCGCCGCGGCTGGCGGGAACCTTTCCGCTGGGCTCCCGGGGATGGAGCCCGCGGGGTTCGGCTCCGACCCGAGCCGCCCGGAGGGGACGGGAGTCGGCTCCCGGCCCGCTCCCTCCACTGGGGCGGAGGCGGGAGCTGCGGCCTCCGCGCTGACGGCGCCTTTCTCGGCCCACGGGCTACGGGGAGAGGGCGGGGGCTGGGCCTGGCCCGGGGGTCCCGGCCGAGCGCGGCCTGGCGTGGCTCTGCCCGCCGTGGGGCTGCGCCGGTCCCTCCCCCTGTGCGCTGCCTGCAGCAGTGGCCTCTGCTCATGCCTGTTACTATCGTGGCATCTGTAGTTCCTCGGCCTAAGGGGGTGGTATTTACGCTGGTAGGCTTCAAAGCGACCGCAGAAGACGCTTCCTCAATGCTCTGTGTGTGCTGGCGCTCCGGGAGTGGGGCAGGCTCCAAAGCCTTCCCGGCGGGAGAGAGCAACTGCAGTTCATTTCAAGAGATCAGCTGTAAGAAAATGTTTCTCTCTGTGGCAGCATAAAAGAGAATTAATGATTTGAGATTTTATTATTTCCTTGAATTGTTGGCCACTATTTTCATTTATAACTCCTGATTCTCCTTTTTCCCCCTCCTCTTACTAGAGCAATCATGTTTGAAATTAGGAAGATTTGCTGCATTGGTGCTGGTTATGTTGGTGGGCCAACCTGTAGTGTTATTGCCCAGATGTGTCCCAATATCAGAGTTACTGTTGTGGATGTCAATGAGGCCAGAATCAATGCCTGGAATTCAGATACGCTCCCAATCTATGAGGTAAATGTGTGTCACTGTTGTCTCTTCTTCCAGCCAGTGTTGCATTTGCTTCCCTCCCACCACATGGCATTTCCACATGGCCCACTTCTAAACCTTGATAAGTATACCACAGTGATGTCCTTCAAAAAGAGTATTCTGGAACAACTGCTTGTCACTACTGCTTATTAAACCAGATTTTTCAAATAACTTAATATGTCTAGTGCAGGCAGGTATTTAAGGATTATATATGTAAGGAAAAAGGTAATTGTATATATAGTGAATTGTGCTAAATCATGTTGACTTTCTCTTGGGACCTGATTTAATCATAAGTCTTCTTACTCAGTTATAGATATTATCTGCTGTGTTGTAGCATAATATGAATGTGTAGTACTAGGTGGTAAGCTTTTATTCTCATTCTGAATACTGCCAAAATACAATCTGTGCTGCCCATCTTAACCGTGTTGTAAGATGGGGACAGTCATGTTTCTGATTCATTTGTACCATAGACCTCCAATCTGGCCTGGGAAGACTAGGCCAGATAAAAATCATTTTTAAATGTATCACACTCTTCCTTCTTTATTACAGAATTACTTTAATTTGAAGATGTATAAAGCATTTTTCTATTTTGCTTCTCTTAGTGCTTGTTATTTTTCACTCTTTTTTACCCTTAAAGAATAGGTCTCTCTTTCTTTCCTTCATTCTTTCATGAGATACAGTTTTTATAGGTTTGAGTTCTTTTCTTTAAAGGGAGTGAAAAATTATCTTCACTCGGCTCCCAGAGACATGTTGCCTGGTACTAACAGTTGCTCTTTTGCTATAAGAAGTCTTCTGAATCCTGTCTGTGCTCTAACACTAATAGAGGGGTTTTTTTTTCTTCTTAAAACCAAACCTATGCTGTGACTCTTCAAGCGAAGATGAATAGACCTCCTTTGTCACACATATTCAAAGGAAAATATGTATAATGCTCAGATTAGCGGGTGAGACATGAATAAAGATTATGAAAGCAAATACTTCATTTTCTAGAAACCCTTTGACTGAATGAGTTAAAGTAGGGCTAATCTTGGCATGTTTAAAAAAAAAAAACCAACAACAAAAAAAAAACAATAACAAACAAACTCAAACATCTGCTTCCTGGAATGGTGTCCTTTGCTTACAAAGAATGTACAAAAACTGCCAAGAATTAGTTCAGACAGTTACAACATTGAGTCATTGCACAGGGAGGTTTTTCGTATTTTTTGTTTTGGGTTTTTTCTTTCCAGTGTCAGAAATTGTCTAGTGGGCTGCCTTTCTATTTACATCCCAGTAAGACCATAGTTGGAACATTTGATGGGTTGTAACACATGTTATTCTGTCTGTGCTGACCTTTGTTTTCCTTTTAAGTAGGTATTTGGTATAAAGTGAGACAGCATAAGAAAGCTTCTGCTTTGTTTTCGTCTCTCCCTCCAGTGAACCCTTGCCTTTCTGGCACTTACTCAAATAGCTGGTGTCATGATAGGCATGTCTCAAGTTGGAGATTCAATTGCCAGGTTACAGTGTATGACTTCATTTTTTCAAACAAAAAGTAAAGGCTGCTTTTATTTTTGACAACTATATCTTAGTTAAATAATTTTGTAGACCATTCTAATACAGAGGATTGCTCATGTACACGTGGCCTCCTGCTCCTCTTGTCTGTGTGAACGTATTAAGGGAAGGGAAAGTGTTCTGGCATAGTATGTGTCTCTTGAAAGAATCTCATCAGATTGTGCCTGTGATTCTTCCATGCTGCAAGTGTGGTGCAATAAGTTTAATCTGGTCCAAACATGAGTGGTTGCCAAAAGGAGTGGTCTTTATCTCTTGTGTGTCTCTGCTGCCTTTCTTTCGCTGGATCTGGGCTTGCTAGTTTGGTGGAAGACTTCTTTGTGGGTTTTTTGGTGCTGAATCAGTTTTAGATCTGATGTTGGGGAGATCATGGGATGTGTAACTGAGGGAAAAGGAGAGTTGGGACCACCTCTTTTGTTTGCAGCCTAGGTAATATTGTAAGACTTTACTTCTTGAATCTACTTAACCTCACTCTATGGGTATTTCTTTAATTGTTGCTCATCGTAATAGAATTGAGCGTGGGAATAACTGGAGTCTAAAATCTGGTTGTGCAAACAGCAATTCAGCATGGCTGAAAGCTTCGAGACAACATTTTGAGTGTTTTGAATAAGAAAGGGCTTTATTTTCTTTTGCTGTGTAAATCTACAGAAGCTTTACTTTACATCTGGCAGACTAAAAACATTCCACACTGGGGGGGGGGGGAAGTCTTTCTGTATCTGAAATGATATGCTGTTGGTTTGGACATGCAGTTTACTGTTCTTCTAACTGCATTAACCTTAAGTGCTTTTTTTTCTGCTTTTTTCAGCCAGGGTTAAAAGAAGTGGTAGAATCCTGTCGAGGAAGAAACCTCTTCTTTTCTACCAGTATTGATGATGCCATTAGAGAAGCCGATCTTGTATTTATTTCTGTAAGTTTAAGGGGAGAAGGTGGTTGTGTGTGTGTTGACTTTTTTTTTCCTTCTTACCAAATCATAATGTTGCTCTTATGTTAGGAAGAGGCCTTTTTTTTTTTTTGTCATATAGATTCAGTTAGTAATGTCATGTCACTGTCACTCTTCTCCTTGTCTTTCTGTGTACTGTGGGAAAAGTGTTAGGTAAGCTTTTTATTTTATTTTTATCTGTTTCTTATAGCCAGTAGAACATTTGACAAATGAACAGGCTCTAAGTCAAAATGATAATGTTGATGTTTAGCTTAGAGCAGAATATAGTGCAGATCTGTCATTGCAGTGTGCTACTGAAATCTGTGGGACTTGAATAATATTGGTACGGTTCCTAGATAGAGATGCAAAGTCATATACTGATTATTGGGTTACAAAGATGACTTACTTCTAGAGGCCTTTAAAAAACAGTGTATTAATGGAAGAGGGGCTGGCTTTAATATTTTCTGGCTTTAATATTTCTAAGCTGTTGACACCACTAGGAAGAGGATCCAGTCAAGCATAAACAGTGTGACCTTTTGTAATCTGGAAGGTTGTTCCTAATGCAGAATCCAAAAGAACCGATTGCTATTCGTCTTGGTAGGCCACAGTTGAGTTATTTTTGTTACTTAAGTCCTCTTTTCTTGAGAGCTCCTCTTTAAGGCACCTCAGTACAGAGCTCTCCTTCTGCTAGTATTTTTTTCTCCATTCATTAAGTCTAAAATGAATGCTGCTTGGCTGGATGACTGCCACCTGTCCTTGGCTTAAAACGTGCTGTTGTGTTTTACATGTTGTTGCCATTTCTTCTTTCAGTTTGTAATGAAAAGGACCCTCTGTCTTAATCTAAATGATGTGTTTTCCCTCATGTTGCCTTTTCTGTGTACTTCAGTATAGCAATTTTCAGCAGCTCTGCACTTAGGTTTCACTGCAAAGTGGGTTTAAACCATAATTGCCTCACTATCTGCAAGATTCTTATAATGTGAATTTTCACACTCTTAATGTGGGACAGGAAACAAAACGTGTAATCACGAAGAAATGACTGGTGTTTCCAGAATAAGGACTAAGTTTCACCGAAGCCTGCAGAGCTGCTATGAATTGCTCTTGTTTAAATTCTATTTGAATAGAGGCCAATGAGCTTTCTTTAGAAGACAAAATGGGTAACTGAGAAAGCTAATAACTGTTCGTCTAATATGGTAACTAGAATAATTCTGGGGTAGAAGCAAGCTAGACTCTGGGAAGGAAGGTGTCTGTCATTCTTAACAATTTCACCTCATCAGTACCGCTTGTGTTAAGAGACCTGTAATATTTCTTCCCTCTCCATGTATTTGTAACTAGGTTAACACTCCAACAAAGACCTATGGGATGGGAAAAGGCCGAGCAGCTGATCTGAAATACATTGAAGCTTGTGCTAGGCGAATTGTACAAAATTCAAATGGCTATAAAATTGTCACTGAGAAAAGCACAGTTCCAGTACGTGCTGCAGAGAGCATTCGTCGAATATTTGATGCTAATACTAAGCCTAACTTGGATTTGCAGGTAAGCATAATGTTTGAGTTGTGTGTTTAAAGGCTGGTTGTTGCTTTTGGCTTTTATCTGTTGTTCTTTATTTCTGTGCCTGTAGGTGCTGTCTAACCCAGAGTTCCTTGCAGAAGGAACAGCCATCAAGGACCTGAAGAATCCAGACAGAGTGCTTATCGGTGGAGATGATTCTCCAGAGGGACAGAAAGCTGTCCGTGCTCTTTGTGCTGTTTATGAGCACTGGGTGCCCAAAGAAAAAATCCTCACAACCAATACCTGGTCATCAGAACTTTCCAAACTGGTTAGTGTTACTCACTGCTGTTGTCTACAATGAGCAAAGGGTGTAACTGAGATAAAGCTCAGAAGCAGAAGTTCACTGACACTGAGTGATGCAGCTAGGAAAGACAGACAGGGCTGGGAGGACCCAGTATATATGTCAAAGAATATTCATCTTTTCCAATTATCTCAGTTGAGCTAATAGATGATACCAACTCTCCATGAAATCCTTTCCTTAGTTTTATTGCTGTGTTATTTATTACTAAGAATAAACCTCCAGTGCTGCAGAAACTGGTTACCATCGTAAAATGTTTCAAACTCTGCAAGTTAAGCATTACATTACTCTGCTTAGATCCCATTAACTGGCATTGATGTATTAAACTAGTTATGTTACCATTTTGTATCTCAACAAAGGTACATAGATACTAAAGTAATCCTTCCAGCAGTAACTCCCTTCAGTCTGTGGGCATCTTGGTTTCTGGAAGAATCAAGTTCTCTTTACTATGTTTTTTTTATTTACAGGCAGCTAATGCTTTCCTTGCCCAAAGAATCAGCAGCATTAACTCAATCAGTGCTCTGTGTGAAGCTACAGGAGCAGATGTTGAAGAAGTAGCAAGAGCTATTGGAACAGACCAAAGAATTGGAAATAAGTTTCTCAAAGCCAGTGTTGGTAAACAAAAAATTCTTTTTTTAATTCTGGCCTTCTGTTTAATAGTGCAATAGATCTACTAGTAGTGTTTTCAAGTAAGTGATCTGATACTCTGAAGTCTTCTACAGCATGACTCTGTGAAAATATTGCTGTAGAGTGCTAGCATAAATCAGTTTTTTTCTGGTAAAATGTTTAAGACTGAGGTTGCTCTAGACCCTGGCAATCTGAAACCTGAGAGTTCAGTTTATCCTGCCTGGGACACTGGAAAGAGAAGTGGCAACTTTATTTTTTGAAGCATCACTGGTGATAGTGCTCTCCAGGATGTCTTCCCAATTGTAACTGCTGCAGTTTTGTTAGGGAGTTGCTGCCAGTGGCCTGAGGAATGGGATGCCTCTAGGTCAGAATGTGTGATGGCAACTTCTAATTTGTAGGATGAATTCAGTTGTTTAGATTTACTAGAGTAAGATGTGATAAAGTGGTGATCAGTACAACAAACTTTCAAACTTACAGAACAAGACTAAAGCCTATCTGTATGGCTACAGTCTTCATGCTAGAAAGAGAAAGTGTGACTTTAAAATAACCTTATTGAATATAACCTCTCCTAGAGTCTATGGAAGAGTGAAAAGCAGATAGCAAATACATTACCAAAATTCCTCTTAGGGTTATTATAATTCCTTCTACAATTCCTTTGCTATATTTAACATTGGTGCAGCCTCACCTTGAGTACTGTGTGCAGTTCTGGGCCCCACAATTTGAGAAGGATGTGAAGGTCCTTGAATGTGTCCAGAGGAGGGCAACAAAGCTGGCGAAAGGGCTGGAAGGAATGTCCTCTGAGGAGCGGCTGGGGACTTTGGGCTTGTCTAGTTTGGAGAAAAGGAGGCTGAGGGGCGACCTCATTGCTCTCCACAGCTTCCTGAGGAGGGGAAGTGGAGAGGGAGGTGCTGATCTCTTCTCCCTGATATCCAGTGACAGGATGTGTGGGAATGGTTCAAAGCTGCACCAGGGGAGGTTTAGACTGGACATGAGGAAGCATTTCTTTACTGAGAGGGTGGTCAAACACTGGAACAGGCTTCATAGAGATGTGGTCGATGCCCTAAGCCTGTCAATGTTTAAGAGGCATTTGGACAATGCCCTTAATAACCTGCTTTAACTTTTAACTTAACTGCCCTGAATTGGTCAGGCAGTTGGACTAGATCATTGTAAGTCCCTTCCAACTGAAGTATTCTACTGTCAATGTGTTGCTTCTGAGACTGTGCTGAGCAAAGTTCTAGGGGTCAAGGATCCCTCTATTAATTGTCTCAGTTCTCCCTTAGGTGTGGTGATCTTTGGTTCTTGGCAACGATTGGATACCCATTTGGGGATGGGGGAGGAAAGAACCTAATCTTAACATACTTGTTCTGAGAAATATTCATCTAAATATCTAGGTGGGGGGTGAGCAAACCCAGGAGCTTGTCCACCCACTTGTAATAAGATAGACCCTAGTTTTTTATTACCATATGTTTCCCTGAGACTGGGTTAAAATTTCCATTGACTTCAGTGGGACCTGAAGCAGATTTTAGGGCTTCTGTAACTGACAAAGTAAGTAGGTCCAGGAATTGCATTTTGAGAGATTCTTAAGGTTTTCATTTGCTAGCAGTGAAATACTGGGCAAAAAATTATAATGCTGACTACGTCAATGATTGCCAAAAACTACTTGATTCCAAAGATTGGGTTAGAATAGTACCTTAGTCACCTGTAAAATAACCATTTTCTCTTTCAGGGTTTGGAGGTAGCTGTTTTCAGAAGGATGTCCTGAATTTAGTGTACCTCTGTGAGGCACTGAACTTACCTGAAGTAGCCCGCTATTGGCAACAGGTACAAGTTCTTTGCCTTTTTTTTTTTTGAGGGGGATGGTGTTTCTTCAGCATTCAGCTTTCAGGCATTGAGCTTTTGAGCATTGTCCACATATAAACTGTTTTGGCTTTAAGGAGCAGATACTTTAATGCTGATCATCTTTACATTTTAGGGCCCTCAGCCTAACACTGGCATTTGATTCTTGTGGGTGCTTAGGCTTTTTTGGGGTGAATTGTCTGGAACAAATGGATTGGGAAGTTGTCTAGCAGTAGAAAATGTGAAGTACAAGCATGTCTGGACTCCTGTCTTCCTCTTGCACTTGGTTATCTCTGTCCACTTTTGAATACAGAGCTTATGATCTTTTTCTCAGGGTCTACTTTTACAGTTCCTTTTCTGAAGGAACTCAGCAGAACTTGCTATTCTTTTAAATAAACATTGTTGCTGCTGTTCCCTGGTTAATGTTAGGAATGGTTGGGAATATGTGAATGCTCTCAGGTGAGGCACCAATGCAGCAGTACCAGGATGCTCAGTCTGTACTAGCAAGAGTTTCCCTATCAACCAGTGAAAGCACCTCACCCCTCTTCCCAGTCCTGACTGAGAAAGCAGCTTTGACATGTGTGCTATGGTCAGAAGAGCAGCTTTAGTTTATTGTCCTGATTTAGGCTGTGGTGATCAAGTACAAGGCTGCCTAGCAGATGACCCCAGAATACCAAGCGCATGATTTGCCTACCTTCTGAGCAGCTTTCCTTTTTTTCTTTTTTCAATCTTCCTTTTGGCTAGCTTTTTTCCTCCCCTCACTCTTCCCCATCCCAGTCTGCTGCCAAATAAACAACCTGCCCATAATATTTTTTCATCATTGGTCAGTTGTGCCACATCCATACTGAAGTTCAGTATTTCTTATACCATTACCTAGGTTGTCATGGCCACATGGTACTGTTGATGCAGTTATCTAGGCTCTGGCTTTGCAAGGTTTTATTCCCTAAAAGGTCCCTAATACTCCCTTCCAATTATCTGAAGTTTGGCTGGATCTTACTAATAACTCCTCCCTAACTGCTTGTAAAACTCAGTCATCCCTCAGTGCTATCTGTGACTTTTGTCAGCTTCTTACATTATCTGTGATGTCCAGTGGCTTTCTACATCCTGTTCAGATAGTTTAACTGCCAGCCAAGGGCTAGTCAGCAGCCTAGTTACTTGCTTGCAACTATAACTCTTACATCAATTGCGTGGGACAAGGAAGACATGGGGTTTATGCTGTCTGCCTCTGAAGAGGTTCAGATTGACATCTTCCTTAAAAAGCGCACTTCATTAGGGTAGTCTAGTCCATGGTGGAAAGGCTTGCAATCCCATCAGTGAAGCTGAGACTAGCATACTGCATGAACCTCATGCAAGCATCCAGGAGAGGTTTGGTTCAGTGTAGGACTTGGATGCATTGGCAGAGTAGGAAAGAGAAGGAGCTCAAGGTTCTGATACTTGCTTCAAGAACTACTGCTTTTACTCAGTATAAGATGTAAACGGACAACAGGCAATCCCTGGAGCAGCAGGAGCTGCAGGAACTAACCATGTTACCTCAGTGATAATCTGATGAATAGGGAAGATTAACTGTCTTGAAAGAGACAAATTGGTTTGGCTCTGTCCTTTGAGATCACAAGGGTCCTTCTCAAAACACAACCTACTTGGTATCTTGGGAACCCAAAGGCATAGGAACACTTGGGCTTTGCTCTGTGTGGAGGTGGTTTTTTATTTAACAAAAGCCTAAAAGGTTGCATTGTTAATGTAAACAAACTAATTTAAAGTGCTTTTAATGCTTTTATGCTATCTTACTCTGTTTTAAGAGCAGCTCTTTGCAGTGTTTCTATATGGTTTATTAAGCTGTGGACAAATCAGTAAGAACAGCTGCTGCAGAGTTAGGATAAGGTAGAGTGCTGTGTTCATGTAGTGCAACCCCTTACCTGCACCTCCTGCTTCCTCAGAGCACTGTCATCTTGCAGAGGTCTATCTGCCCCAGCCCACACTGGTCAAGTCATGTAATGCACACACATGGGCACCTGTATAAGCCACTGTGTGAACTCCTTTTGTGGCCTGAGCACTGCACTGTCAGCAGCTCATCCCAGTGCATGCACATGGGAGACCTCAGACCAGTCTGAGGACAGGATGCAAATTCTGGAGGATATGCTGATCAGAGCAGACCTAGAATCCTAACTTCTATTCTTTCTGGCCTTTAGACAGGACAGGGCTCTCTAATACTGAAGTCTTTATCCCTTGAAAACATACCTACAGAAAGAAATGTGTCCCTCTTACACTGTAAACTGTTACCTTTGTTCCCCATCACCACCCTGTTGAATTGCATAAATCTCACTGCTTGTATTTCTTTTCTTCAAATAAATCTGGTTCACCAATATCCTTCTACTATATAGTTTATACCTTATGTTTCATAGGCTGCTGCTGTTAATTCTTGATTTGGGTTGAAAGTCTCAAAACCGAGAGGAAAGTGTAGTTATTTCCAGTCCACACTGAACATTGACTAGGTGGGGGAACCTACTTTTCCTATTCTACTAGTGATCCAGTGCCCTCTGTGTGTTAAGGGCTGGAGATCAAAGTATGAAGCAGGCTAGAAGAAAGTACAGGAACAATCTGAGTGAGTGAGCCCACTTTCATGTAATAACAAAAGTGAGGCACTTAAAACTAGTGTGGTTAAACCAGATTTTTGTGTATTGAAATCTGTCAGTGTGGATTTAAAAGGCTAAAAATGTCCCCACAGTTGTTATACATAGCATGTAAGGAAGTATAGGTCTGGCAATGGGATGTCCCTGTGACGTCAAGTACTCTAACACTGAAATTGCTTTCCATGTTTCTGCCTAGAATACAGTGAGTTGTAGATCTAAAAAAAAAAAGGCAATTGGAAAAAATCCTAGCCTTTGAACTAGATAATGCATGATAATATGTGTGTATATGCATCTACAGTGATTGATTAAAATAGGATTTGTCTCAGAATTGGATAAATGAACTAAATTTATCTTTGGATTACTTACAATACTGAGTAAAAATACTTAGCTCTCTCTTTTAAGCTTCTATTAAACTTATGTGTAGGTAGCTTGGCTTGATTGTTAATAGAATCTGTTTATAGTTTAAAATGGCTCCCTTCTGTACCATCATGTTTTATATAATTTCAGGTAATAGACATGAATGATTATCAGAGAAGAAGATTTGCTTCCCGCATTATTGACAGCTTGTTCAATACTGTCACTGATAAGAAGATCGCTATCTTAGGGTTTGCATTCAAAAAGGATACTGGGGACACGAGGTAAGGAAGCGAATTCAGTTCACTAATGTGGATTCCCTACATATGTCACCAGCTATGCGGCTAACACACCCCCTACACCCCCCCCCCAGTTGAATTGCATTAGTAAAAATAGATCAGATATGGGACCCTTAACCTCTTGTGACTGAATTGGTTTGTAACAAGGATTAGTCTTTCTTAAATGGGTGAAACAATTGATCCTTTACCTCTGCAACATACCTGAATCATTCAGAAGCTAGAGCAGATAACTCTAGTCCTTATTAACTTGCATAAGCAAAGATAGATTTTTGACAGAGTCCTTCCATTCTCCACAGAAAAGAATGCAAACATTTTTGCAACTGGTTCTAAATTGCTATGTGAAGCCAAAGTTTCAGCTTTGTTTCCCAAAGGTGGTTAATTCTGTTTTCCTGTAAAGCTCAAACTGGATACAACTCTGTCCAACTGCAGTTTGTGGGGAATGCTTATAAGCTTGATGCCTTGTTAATTAGGGTCAATAGGAGTCCTGGGGGTTTGTATCTCTCTTGCATGGTTCAGCAAAAGAGATGTAAACTTGTTTTTCATATTACTCTTCTTGGTGTCCCTCAAGTTTTTGAGTTTGCTGCTGGCATGGATTACCACTAAGATGCTTAATGTAAAACTGGTATAAAAACTCTGGCATTGCTTATCATGACACTTGAAGACTTTCATTACTTAGAACATGCCATCTGGGTCTTTAACTGATTGATTCACTTCCCCAGAGAGTCATCCAGTATCTACATTAGCAAGTATTTAATGGACGAAGGAGCGAAGCTCCATATCTATGATCCTAAAGTACCTAAGGAACAAATAATCTTGGATCTCTCGCATCCGGGTGTCTCAGAAGATAACCAAGGTAAGAAAGCTCAGGTAAACCTTATTTTCCCCCCCCGCCTTCCCTCCCCACCCTATTCTCAAAATACACAAGGTCTGTTTAAATACCGTAAATTAATTTTCACATTTTCACCATTGCAATGATGTGCTGTTGGCTACACTTATTAGAGGATTGTCATAGCTCAGAGGATTACTGTAACTCTTTCCCCTTTCCCCATAGCTTTTATCTATAAATGCTAATTCTGTACTATTGTGTATTGTTCTTTTGATAAATATTCATTTGAATACATGCAAGGAATTTTCTCTCTGCATAATTAAAAGGAAGAAAAAGAAGAATGTCTAGAAGTAGGAGAGACTGGTGGTGGTCTGTCAACTCTTTTGTCCTGAGTCCTATCTTGCCTTAGTTCTTGCTTGCATATCCAAAGTAGGAATAAAGAAATAATTCTGGAATTCACTGTAGAGCATTCTCCCCTCCCCCATATCACTTCCAAATTAATTTGTTCCCTTAAATTCAAGAAGACTTTAAAGTAATCATCTATGACTAGAAGTTTCTTGGGGAGAAGCAGGGGGTATTTGGGATTTGTATTTTCTTTCCTTATTGGGGAGGGAGAGAATGGAGATGACGGATGGATGGGGGAGAAAGATAGATCAGGCTTCTAGAGGTGAAGAGAATGGAGGAAAATGAGCTGTGATGAAGAGTGAAGGGCGTACATTATTTGACATGCCCTTGAACTAGAGGGGGAGGTGAAGGTTGCCTGTAGGCAGCTGCTGAGGCAGTCAAAGGATGAAGGCAGCCCCTAGTGAGCCCTGTGTATCTTCTCTAGTGTGAACTGAGTGTTAAATAGGAACTGTGATGTGCTGCTATTGTACAGGCAGTGACCTCTGTGAGAGTTGGCATTTGAACACTCCATAGTAACTTACCATTCTGGAGAAGCTCTTGACTGTTTAAATCAAATTTGAATGCTTAACTTCAAACATTTAAGTGCTCTGACTATTCAGATGCCAGGTACAAGCTGCTTTCATTTAAATAAGTGAAACCAAAGTGACAGATGTCTTGATAGAAAACACCTCTAGGTGAGTGACTTGAAACTGCTTGTCTGTGTAGGGCAAGGAAGGAGACTCATTTACTAGGAGTGCACCAGATTGATGCTAAAGATGTGTGCAGAATAAAACTTTATTTACTTTCTTTTACAGTGTCTCGGTTGGTCACTATCAGTAAAGATCCCTATGAAGCCTGTGATGGAGCTCATGCCCTTGTAATTTGCACTGAATGGGACATGTTTAAGGTAAATGTTATCTTCAATTTCAACTAAAGAAAAAAAGAGGGAGTGTTATGCTACTTACAAGCTTTAACTGCCCTTTACAGGAGTTGGATTATGAATGTATTCATAAGAAGATGCTGAAGCCTGCATTTATCTTTGATGGTAGGAGAGTTCTAGATGATCTTCACAATGAGCTACAAGTCATTGGCTTCCAGGTAATCAGCTGGGTGATGCTGCTTCTTATGTTTCTTTCCTTCTGCTCTCTTCCCTCTTGCTCTATCCCTCTGCAATGACTGAGTAGCAAGGGGAAAAAAGCCTCTTCAGGTGAGGATTTAAATCTAAACCTGTGTGTACTTAAGTCTCTTCACTAGTGCTGTCTTCCTCCATTACTCTACTATTTTCATAGACCGCTCTGTTAAAATCCAAGCTACATCAGACGATGTCATCAACATTCAGCAGGATCAGCATGCCTTGAAGCACTTCTAGCATAGATGGAATCTGACTAATACTAAAATCACCAAATCCCTGAATAATCTGATAGAAGCATCTCAGCCAGACACAATCAGAACAAAATCTACAAGCCAGATCAGATGCATGTTTCAGTTGTCTCATTCTATGTACTCCTGAGTACTGTGGTTACTTGCATAATGGCTGTAGGCTTTCCTCTCTTGATATTTTTTCCCCTGCTTAAACTACATACAGTTATTTACACTGTTTGTGAACAGGCTTATATAAATTGATTTAACCAGTCAGTTGAAGCTGTTATGGGCAAATACGGTATATACAGCTCACATGACTGTTTAAACAACTCTTTTCACAGTTAACTTGGATGTCTGTCTGGAGTGTACTAATCAAATTTCTGTTAAATTAAAATAGTTGAAGTATTTTGTCTCTTGGTGCTTTGCCTCTGACTTGCACTACTTAAGAGGAAAGCTACAGCTCTCCTTATTTACTGGGTGTCTGAACTGTTTTGCTAGTTGGCATTTTGTCCTCTATAAGCTCTGTCCTTAGTGATTTACATTAGTCTGACCTAGAAATTAGGGGAACCTATCTCAGTCTTTGAATTTTGCAGAACCTGGCTTATGTGTGTTGGCTTTGTTACATGCTTTCTCTTATATAGAGTTGGCTGCCTTTAGCCTTTCAGAGTTGTATTGTTTCAAAAACAACCCTCTGCATCAAGGAGGGGAAAAAGCTTCTATCCTAATTTACTAGATGTAAATTCTTAGACAAAGGAGACCGAATCCACATTTTTCTGAATACCCAAAACATTTTATGATATTTGTACTGATAGTCATACAGAAGCTGAGGCACATGAATGTTCAAATTGGCAAGATGCAGCTTTAAGTAGGCAAAGCAGGCACCTGTGAAAGGCTGTTTTTTAAAAACTCTTTGCGACTCTAATCCCAGAAACTGTCCCTGGGCACACTGTGCTTTGTGGCTTGTATTATTCTAGTGTTCATGAAATGTAGTCATGGTCCTGGATTTAATTTGTAGATTCCTCATAGGCTGACATGATTATGTTAGCTTGCCACACTCACTTGTTGAATGTTTTTTCTCTTTCAGATTGAGACAATTGGGAAGAAGGTGTCAGCCAAAAGAATTCCTTTTGCTTCTTCATGTGAAATTCCTAAGTTCAGCCTGCATGACCCACCTGTCAAAAAGCCTAGAGTATAATGTTTAATAGGTACTGAAGGAATTCTGTGGACCTTCTTAGTGATAATAACTGTAAGCCTATGCTTTTTTTAAGGAAAGATATTTTTCATAAACTAAAAACCAGTTTTACACTAGAAACGGTACCTGGTACATGTGAATTCAGTCTATTTTCAAATCTCTATTTTTATAGCAATTTTTTTTGGTTACTGAAGACGGTACAGACCTGTTTTTAATAATGAATCATCTTTTAAGTGGAAAAATTATCTTCAAACTGCAGATTTCTGCTTCCAGAAGTGTTCCTAAACTGCACTTTAATTGTTTCAAGTGATAGGAAAGCAAAAAAAAAAAAAGAGAATATCTTCTTATTTTAGTCCAGTTATGGACAGTAATCAGGAACTTTGGTCTCACCAATTTTTCACTTTCTTTTGGGTTAGTTCTTTGCCCAGTTAAATGCTTGCTCTAACTGGCATTGAAGTCAAAAGGTAAGTGAATTTGGTAGGATTTGGGTTGAGCCCTAAAATAGAGCTGACTGCAACAATAATACCCTGATCCTGGTTGGGATCAATTGGCATTGATGCAATCTAAACTCCATCTGTTGGGAGGCCAGATAGTTCTGCAGGCATCTATCATAATTGATAACAGTGGACTAGCAGCTATAAACGGATCCACTGGCAGATCTTTACTTTTGGTTCTTTGGTTGTCTTGCCTACATTCCATGTGCAGCCACATAAATTATTGATCTAATCAGATTCCTGGGGCAAGTTTTTCCTAAGTTACAGCAGTATAACCCATCTTCAGCAGAGGAGCATTCTGCTTGTTTGAACGTTGAATTTAAGCAGAATTACCTTAATCTGGTGTCAGCCCAAGTAGAAAGCAAATGTTTGCTTCAAAGCTACCTGATAGTTATTTTTTTTCCTTCCTTTCTGCTTACATACTTCCAACTGAAAGCAGCTTTCTTAATGAATCTGCAAAAATTATTCTCTGCTGTTAAGAAATGATTAAAAATTCAGCCCCATAAGTTAGTCAGCTTGCTACCTCATTTAATCAGCAGGAATTAATACTTCCTATGTTATCTTGATATTTTTGCCTTTACTATTACTTTATTTCTACTTGTTTTTATTATTCTCAATTGGCCAGTGCTATTAAAATCCTTGAGATGACAGAGTTTGCGTTTGGCTTGTTGCATGGGGTTGTGAAATGGAGGGGAGGATAGAGAAAGATGACCATGAACAGGTTTCAGACTAGAAGGCATAGACGTCTTAGTTGAATAATAGTAGTGTTGGGATGCTAGAGAATTATCCTGTAACTAGTCACATAATACCTTCTGAATTTGTTCAACAGGTGTGCTTTCCAGTATGCTGTATGAGTAGTTAAACAGAGCATAAGAGCAGTGTCATCTTGGCAATGAGTGCTATTATCAAAACTATTTACCCACAGAAATGCAGATACAATTTAAGCTTTAAACAGCTATTTGAAAATTTAAGGAACTTGTATAGCAATTTGGGTAGACAATACAAGGCAGCATTATCTGACTGAAATAGCTGTATCCTTGAACCAGATGTTTTCAGATTCTGCACGTTAATGGCTTTCACATAGGGACTTAGTATGCAGAAATCACTCAGCACTTTGGGCAAATATGCCTTGGGCTTCTTGTCCTATCATATTCTTCTGTGAGGAGCGCATCAGAAGCCACTCAAAGTGAGTGGGAATTATGGGGGCTTAAAATCAAACTGTCATCTTTCATCATGCCATCTCCTCTTCCCAATTCACTAGTGCTGCTCTCATACAACACCTGCAGAGCAGGGACAATCCTGTGATACAATTGTGGTGTTTGTAAGCATTGTGATCCAACTGGTAGATCACCCTGTCTTTGCAGGTAGGCATCTTCTTGACTACCTCTGCCCCCACAGCACCTGAGAGGGCAAGCTGGTTATTTCTCCTTGGGGATTAAGAAGAGGGTACTGACAAGTTGTGCTCAAAGGATCTCTTGTCCTGAACTATGTTCAGGGTAGCACAGCATTGCTTCAGGGCTCATCTTAACGGGGGGTGAGTAGAGGCTTCAGAAAATCAGGATGCTTTTCAGAAACTTGCACACAGCTGTAATAGTAGTGCTTCTGTATGGGACCTGTCCTCATCAGTTTGAAGTAGACGGATGAACCATTAAACTCTTGTGTGAAGCATTGCTCCTGTTAGGAATGTGCAAGAGCTATTGGGCTGATCAGTGTTCCTGAGGCTTCCAGTGGCTTTTCACACGCCGCCCCAAGGAGATGGAGGAACCAGGTGCTATACCCCTATTCCTATTCTGTTTCTCCTACAGACTTAGTCAAAGCCTGGATAGTGACTTGTGGCTTAATCACAAAGATGATAAAGAATGGGAAAGTTCATTATAGTGGGATCACTCTAACTCCCCTTTCTTAGGAAAGGGGGAGCGGCAGATCCTGTCTGAAGAGCAACAAGGGGTAAAACTGCTACTGGCATTTCCCTTGCTTTCTCAGAGAGTCAGCTTGCTTAGTTTCTTGGGGGCTGCATTCTTTTTAGTGGGACACTGGGGTTGTGGGATGAATCCAGTCTGAACAGCTGTTGGTGCATGCCTTCAGGATGCTGAAATACTTACCTTGCATATATGCAAGAGAACCTTACACACTCCAAAAGAGCGAGCTTCACAAGCTTTTGCAGCACTGTGAATCATAAGTTATCCCCTTCAGAGTACAGTTGCCAGGGAAATAAGAATTGGAGATGACTTGCATTCCTGCTTTGAAGGCTTGAGTAGTGTATTTAAGAGATGGGTTTTAATGCTATTGAGTCTTTGTCTATGGGATCTTACAGCATGTAATTCTTGATGAGAATTGTGTAATATGAGTAATGGACTCCTGTGATCTGAAATTTTTGTATGGTGTTAATAAAATGCAATCCCACAGTAATGCTGCTTTTCACTGCAAAAATGTAAATACAACAGCTGAAGCAAATCCAGCTGTAATACAAGCCTATGAATAGTATGACATAGGCTGCATAAATTCTTAACCCAAGATGTGCATAGACAAATTGTAAATGCCAGGCAAGATGCACTATTTTTCTTCTGTGTATGTGTGTTCAACCCTTTGTGCAGCTAAAACTAGTCTGGTTCCAGGCATATGGTAGCCAAGAATATTGCAAGTGAATAGAACAAACACATTTTTGACCAAGACTAGTTAGTATAGGAGCAGTTAGTGGTGAGATTTTTGTACTGGCCAACAAGTTTACACTTCTGTCACTTGAGGTTCTTCTGTTGATCTGGAATTTACAGTAGTGCTATAATGGTGCTCAACAGCTAAAGTTTGAACTGCCTTGTTTTACAATTCATGAAAGCATAATGGGTTATCTGTGATTGCTCTAGGAATACTGGAGTCCACTTTCATTACTTGCTTTGTCTATTCCAAGCTGAGAATTTCTGTTGCAAGTTGAACATCTGCAATAAGTTGCCACATGTTGTAGTAAAGAAGCATAAACACTTGACATCTTGTTTTTAAATGAAGGGGACACCAATATTAGTTATTGATCAAGTAGGAAAAAAAAAACTTAAAACTATTCTTAAATGAATACTCTGGCTTTGTTGATTTAACCTAAAGACTTGAAATCACTGGAAGATGCAGCAGTTCTCTCATCAGCTGTATAACACTTAATTGTGCTTCACACAGTGTAGTAGATTGATGTAATGATGCTGAAAAAGACTATTCATTCTTTTAAAGTGTCTGTGTCAACTTGAAATCATATTCCCAAAACTCAGTTTGTTTTCCTGATTGCAAGGAAGATTAATGTTTCTTAAAGTATTTTATGGCTGCTTTGTGAAACAAACTGACAGAATGAAGTGATAGACTTACAAAAAGATGTCGCTAAACATGAAACTTCATCGGAAACAAAATTGAAAAACCTGTGCTGAATTTATAACCAGGAGTTCTGAGAGTTTGGTGCTTTAACATACAGTTATGGAAAAAGTGAACAGGCAATAGGGAAAGAAGATGATAGCTATAAAAGCAGGATTTCTTAACTAGGAACTTTAAGACTTGTCCTTTTTATAGTACAAATTGTGAGAGGTCCTCAAAGACTGTTAAAAGCAAACAAAATCTGTGAAGTCAAAATGTGACTGCTTTCCTCAGAAACCACAGCAAAACATGCAGTTAGAAAATAGCTTATATAGCTTCTGAAACTTGGTACCAGCTGGCAGACAGTTGTGTAGAAGTGTGAGATCATCTTCCATACCATCCAGCAGCAATTCATAAAATAATTCTAACATGAAGTAACTTTAGACTGTGTTTCCAGAAGCATTATTTCTCTGACTGTAAAGAAATTATGGATAATTACTGTGCAATGTCCTCTTGTCCCAGTTTGGTAATAGCTGTATGCCTCAGAATTCCTTTTTCTATATTTCTGCTGCTGATATCCTGAAAGAGCAGTAACTTGGCAAAAGCTACAGTAATATTCTGTTAAATCTGCTCTGTAGGCAAGTCAAAACCATTATTTATAGTAGGATCTCTAATAAAGGCTGGCAGCTGTTAAATGTGAGGGTATCCTGGAGTTAACGTTGCACCCCTCCCTGCCTGCTGCTATGGAGGGAGTATTGAGTTTCCTTACCGTAGTTGATAACCTTCCACTGCTCTGGTATTCAGTGTACTTCAGCTGAAGCAGGGCATTTTTGGCTCAAAGCATGCCTGGTCTTTACAAGACTAGTGGTCAGACTTTTATTAAAATCTTAAAATTTATTATTAATTTTTTTTTAAATTAAAAAAAGAAGCCTTGCCTTTCTCTCTGCCTTTATAAAGTACAGCTATTACAACTTCTGTTTCTCTGTTCTTCATGGCTCAGGTTTCTCTTCCCCCAACTTACGCTTCCATTATACTGTTTAATTAGTACATTCCTTCTAGCTTAAGGCTATTTGTCTTCATAATGCTTTAAAACTGCTGTACTTCACTTTGTGAAGTGTCAGTTGTGCATCGCTGGCCTCTGGTATAATCTGATTTTTGTTGTTCATGACAATACTAAGTTTCTCCTGAATATTAACTTGCTAATTAGCTGCCTTACTTCTAACATCTTGCTGAAGGTCCACTCTTCTTCCTATAGACTACAGTAATTTAGACAAGTACTGTAGCCAGCCACAGGATTATGTGCATGATGAGTTTGGGACCGGATAACAAATTCCTGGCATGTTTCCCAAATAACTTCATGAAGATGCAGCTTAAGCCAGTTCAAAAACTGTATCTAATGTCCACAGCAGACAACTGAGAATTATTAGGGAGAGATGCACTTTGAACTAGCATGACTGTAAAGAGAAGAATTTACAGCTGCCAGGATACTGTAAGCCATGCTTTTATTTCTGCTCGAGCTTAGTACGCTATGTAATGGATTTCACATTTCATCTACGATGCATTCACTTCTCTGCATTCAGATTTAACTGCCAGACCAGGTCTCAAGGGGGCAGGTAACCAGACCAATCAAACACAACCACCACACCCTCAGACTGGGTTTTTAACTTTCCTTTAATGACAAGACAATGCCTGTGGAGGAGAAGCACGGTACAGAATAGTGGCGGTTCTGCATACCCAATACTGAAGAAGCACCTGTGCAACTTAGTGGGGTTTGTTACAGTCACATACCCAAACTAGGGGTGGCTCCATTTATGCTGTTATGGCAGCTCTGATTTTCCATGTGGTTTAAATTGTATGGTATCTACACAAGGCTGATTCTCTTGCCAGAAAGGGCTCTTGTTTTCTCCAACTTGATACCTTGTGTTTACCAAGGCTTGCACTTTGAGACATGCAAGCACCTGAAAAGCATTAACTATTGGCATGGTATAGCTTATTTTCTTAAGATGCAGGTAAGAGATACCATCTCTTGAAGAAGTACTACCTGTACTTTCCCTGGTGTGGTTCAAGACAGCCCTAATATGGTCCTTTGACGTGTACACAATCTTTAGAACGTCTCTATTTCCCAGAGTCCAGGTGAACTTGTGTTACATAATGGTAAGCTACACCAAACTATCAGTACCTTTCACATTACCTGTTATGAGCATCTTTACAAGTACCTAACTGCAGCAATATTGATGGTAGCATTTACTTAAATTTGTCCATTTTTTTTTTCAGCTTACATTTCTTCCACCTCGGTTCCATCGCTCTTTCAAAGTCAGTTCTGACTTTTTTGCTGAACACTAAAAGTACTATGTAGTTGTAGCCTTGCCAGAAGGAATTAGGTAAAACACTGCAAAGTGTTTTGGTGAGAGAGAAGTGTTCTGGACAGATAGTAAGCTTATTCATACATCCACCATCTGGTCTTCTGCATTTCTGGAACAGAGTATAATTATGTGCTGAAAAAAAGGATCCTTAAAACTGGCTGCTTTAAATAGGTTCACTCTCATTTTCAGATGGCTTTTGTCTTTCTTTTTTCTACCAAGTTCTTTAAGAAGAATTCACCTAATTAAAAGGCAAAACACAAAAATGATTTGTAGGTATTTCAGTGCAATAAAGCAAAACAATACACATTTAATGCAGGTATTCTATTCTACAATACAATTGTTCTTACGAGTATTCTATAGCAATTCAATTCTATACCACAGCACTTTCAATACATACAGCAAGGATGTTAAAAAAAAACTAAACAATAAAACCCAAACAAAACCCATAACCCAACAAACAACCCCTCCACCCCCAAAATCCTGATTTTTTCCTCAGGCCCAATTTTATGATATAGCTCTGCTTCTCTGTGATTTCCAACAGGCAAAGGTGAAGTGATTTAATCAAAAATTAATTCCTATTTCATAAAGTATCAGCAACTTCTAGTGAAACCTGCTATAAATCCTGTTTGAGCTGGCATTAAAACAGTCTGAGATGCAAGGTGCCCCAGATGAGTGTTCTCTGCTCCCTCCTTAGGAAAAAGCAGGATGTTGGACCTACACAACAGTTCCATTAATATAAGTTGCTACTTAATACCCAGTGCTTTGTCAGAAAGAGCACTGCCATAAATGTGTCTAATTATTTCTAGGGTATTGTAAATAAATTCTGCCTAAAGCAACAAAATTACATCACAAACAACAAAGGGCCCCATTAAACCCTGAAGTGTCCAAGAGGCAGAATGCAAAGGAAAGCTTGCAAAGTGGGTACCCTTTATCCTGCCTCGCGCATTAAATATAGTACAAACTAGGTTTGGCAACAAATTAGCTTAGGCAGCACAGCAATTGTACAAATACCAATTACTGTCATACTGATGCATTTAGATGACCTATGAACGACAGTAAGTGTAAATAATTTAAAAAATAGTAAAAAAAAAACCTACATGAGGTGTCCTTGAGCTAAGGTGAGCTTTGTTGCATATTACTTCACCGTTTTAACTTTATATAATAAAATGTTATGTGCTAAAGAATCTAATGCTTTTCAGTAGTTTACCTGCTTTATAGGAGGAGCGCACTAAAGGCCCGCTAGCCGTGTAATGGAATCCAAGATCATTTCCTACTTTTTCCCAGTACTTAAATTTTTCAGGAGTTACGTACTCCTCAACCTGAGTGAAAAGAATTAGTTTTGATCAGGTATTAATGCAAAGGAAATGGCTATAGCTAGCATGTAGTGACGTGAAACACAGTTATATTATAAGTTCAAAATTTTACACTCCAAAACTTGGAGCAGTCAAGTCACAAACTGAGTTTTCTCCTTGCTTTCTACCAAAAGAATGTATTTTATTTGCTTTTCACATTTAGCTGAAAAGTTTAGAATTTAATTTCTAGTTGTTGCTTTATCATTTTCTTCACTCTGTTTTTGAATGGTCCTTTCGAGCAAACCTTCTTTTGTCCAAGTTAGTAAAAAAAAATACAATAGTCCTACAAATCTTTTCACTAACAGTTATTTCAGTGAAACACGATAACAGAACAGAGACTCAAGCTCTGGACAGATTACAGAACAAGCAAATGGTAATTTCCCCAGCTGAAGTGGCACCATGAAGGGAGAGCCTATGAGATAGTGAAGGGGAGCTGGCTTGAGCCATTATGTTTGAGACATACAGTGAAGCTCTTGTTTTCCAGAATCGTGACTCAGCTCCAGCTGTCTCCCCAGCTAATAGCAGCAAGTAGCAATGGGAAGTCTGCAGAAGATGGAAGGGATTAGATAGCTGAGGTCATTTTTAGTGAAGAGTCCATAACAGATGAAGATCAGGTTAAACAAGGAAGGAAATTTTTCCCAACATCCTTAAGGTAAGGATGCATATCAAGCCTCAATTTAGAAAGTGGAAACTTGACTGTGCGAGGTATAGACCATAACGCTGCCTGTAAATTAAAGGCATTTTTACCTTTAGGTGACGTTTTGTTGGTTGCATGTACTGTCCTAGCGTCAAACAATCTACATCCGCTTCCCGCAATACTGTGAAAACAAAATTCCCTGTTAGTGGCAGAAGGATCACGACGGATGGTCAGCAATTAGTAAACACCCTCCTTCCAAGTCTGAACAAAGGTCACTCTGCAGCGCCCTGCAGGGGTTACATTCTGCTCTCCAGCAAAGGGAACTTGCAACCTCCATGAGCGGTAGCCACGTACCTCATTCTGAGCTCCATGCTGCTGCAAGACCTGAGCTATCTAGCTTAAAGCTAGAGAGAATACCATTGCGCTGCGCTCGCTGCAGTCACGTGTCTCACTGCAGAGATGACACGCTCTTGTCTGTTTTATCTTACGGCTTTTCATTGTGTCTTTAGGTCAGAGCCTTCATTTGACAAAAAATGGATGTATGCACATACACTTGGCACCTCTCCACTGTTTCAAGCGTCCTCACGCTGAGAAGAGCTATAAATCCATGGGAAATTGCCAACATCTTTTGCCAGTTTTGCACACTTCAGGATGTCAGTTTTGATGCCTGCAGAATCTCATAAACTGCTAAAATCTGAGTACATACTAGAATCAACATACAGCAAATGAGTTCAGGCAGTCTACCTACAGAGGGAAATCCAGACACCTGATAGTCAGCTAGCCTGAAGAATTATGTTCACTGCAGCTAGTGGGGTATTGCAAACAAAGGGATGGCTAAGGAATCAGCTTAGTATCTCCATATATTTTCTGGCTACTTGGGCTGGTTGCCCCCAAGTCAAATAGAAAGAGAAGGCTGTGTTTTGATTACGACGTTACACTCACTGTTACCCTGGACTCTGTTTAGATCGATATGGTTCTGTAAAGAAACTGGTTCAATACCAGCACATTCACATGTTCTTTAACTCCTACCCACAGGAGGGAAGGAGAACAAAGTTAGAGTAACTGAACGAATGTGTTAAGTAAGTTTGTCTCCAAATACATCCATGAAAGCGGCCTGAAAACAAATAGCACCAAATCTGAACTTTCATACTCTTGTGGCTAGGAAATGCTAGGCAGGAAGAATGGGAAAATCAGGAACTGTAATTTTATGGTCCAGATTGTGGGACAGCTGCAGAAAAACTAGACTATATCACTGCATTCTAAATATGGGTTGTTGTACACAAAATAAAGTACCAGGTAGATGTTCTTTCCGGATATGGGAGAAATGCCATAGGATTTATGAATTTCTTCTTGCAAGCGCACTGCATTCGCTTACCCCTGTGAAATCTTCTCCTCTTAAAAATACATTTGTATGAAAACATAAGAACATGCTACAACTCCAAAGATGATAACTTTTTTTATATCTAAGTAAGTTGAAATAAATTATTGTAATCAATAAGGTCTGCTATTTCTAAAAAGGAATGCACAATAAGGCAACTATGTTGCAAGCCCATTATTTACGTATTGCAAACATAAGAATATTAATATAGTCACACAAGGACAGTTATAACTTCCATTGAGATCAACAGGAGCTGGATCTACCTGTCAAACTGAACCTGAAAGCCATATGAAGGCAAAATACTTCAGAAGTTCAATCTTTTATGGTTTTTTCCCCCATAAAGCTTAGCAAACATCTCCTGCACCAGCAAACTGATTTGCATGTAGAGGCAAAGATGCTTACAACTGTTTTCCAACACAACAGAATTCAATACCGGTGAATTTTGGCATGTATTTCGATACGAACTTACATTTCATTGTTGAATATACTTGTTCATCTGTCTCGCCTAGCCCCAACATAATGGAGGTTTTAGAAATGACGCCGGGCTGGACCTCTTTAGCGTGCTTCAGCACACGTATGGATTGCTCGAAGTTGGCTCGGGGATCACGGACCTTCCTTTTCGTGTTTTCAGCACAAGGGGGAAAAACGCATGGAAGGGTGCACAGAAGTTAAGCGATGCCCAGAAAGGTGCGTTCTGCTAGTTTCTACGACGTGAAAATGGCAACTTGCAGGCTTTAGCACTTTAGTTTGACACCGGCCGAAAACGCCCCGAAGAAGCATCACCAGCCACGGGACGCACCCCAGTCTCGTGCCGCTTTGAGGGCAAAGCCGGGCTCCTCGGCCCCGCCCGCGGCCACCCTTGCCCCCGTGGCCCCGCCCAGCCGCGCCCCCGCGCCGGGGGTGGGGGTGGGTGAGGAGGCGGGCTGAGGCGCGGCTCCCCCGGCCCAGCGCGGAGGCGGCCCGGGGAGGCGACACCGCCCGAGGGCCGCCCCGGGGCCGGGGCGCGGCCCGGCGCGGCGCGGGCGCCCTCTGCCGGCCGGCGGCGGGCACGGCGGCGGCGGCGCCGCGCGCGAGGCAGGCTGGGAGCGGGGCCGGCCGGCGGCGCGCCCCGCGCCATTTCGCCCCGCGCCGCACGGCCCGGCCCGAGGCCCGCCCCGCCAGCCCCGCCTCGGCCGGGATCGCCAGCCCAGCTCCGCCTCGGCCGGGACCGGCAGCCCAGCCCCGCCAGCCCCGCCTCGGCCGGGACCGCCAGCCCAGCCCCGCCCCGCCTCGGCCGGGACCGGCAGTCCAGCCCCGCCAGCCCCGCCTCGGCCGGGACCGCCAGCCCAGCCCCGCCCCGCCTCGGCCGGGACCGGCAGTCCAGCCCCGCCAGCCCAGCCCCGCCTCGGCCGGGGCCGGCAGCGAGAGCTTCAGCGCGGATCTAAATAAATGGCTCCGGCTACCTCTTTCACACAAAGTCCTTCTACAAAAGCCCTTGCCTGTTTATACTCTCTACATACTACGATTGCTTACCTTTGTAATTCTGGCACCGTTTCCACATTGTGGGCATACACGTCCAGCCCCGACAACGCTACTTTCTCCACAGCTTTAAGGTCCCCTCGAAAATCGGGAGTTAGGCATTCTACCAGAATTTTTGAATTCCTGAAAAGGAGAGACCGCAAATGAGCACATCTTTGGGGTTTGTGTCACTGCTGCTAAAAAACTCAACAGAGCAGAAACCCAAACTAACTAAATGATGCTCTGATAAGCAACGCAAAGTATATCAGGACACACTTCTAAAACAACAGATTTCTGCAAATACTTGTATTGCAATTCAAACAAAATGTCATGTGTTTAATTCCCGATTTTACTGACGTGAGCTGAAATAGAATGAAAGCCAGGTAATAAATATAAAAGCGATTCCAACAGTCTCTTAATCACATTCACTGTTTATACGTGATTTTTCATGTGTCTGTTGCACGTTAACTTAACATGAGCTTAATATCGTAGCTCCAAAATGCAGAGGAGCTATAATCCTGCCCACTGGGATAAGAAGACTCTGCATTATTGCCCTGGAATCTAATCTTGGTGTCCAGGAGTCAGAATTCCGCTCAGAGAGGCAGGTGGGAAAAACTGTAGGGACCTTTTGAGTCCCAGGATACCCTGGATAAAGACTTAAATGAGGTTATACAAATTAAATCTGCAGGTAGACAAGTGTGCTATCAAATGGCAGTACAGGACACCGATGCAGAGTGAAGAAGGCATGGCTAGGGAAAGTAGGAAGGTACAATCACAGAGTTAGAAACAGCCATTGTGGGAAAACACAAAGCAATCTGATCACTGCTGAAAGAGAAACGCCACTTCTTTTGTAGTGTGGTGACGCCGTTATCTAAATCTAGTGTTTGAGCCCTAAACTTCAAGAATGAACATACCTCAAAAGCATGTACTCATCTCCTGGTAAACCAGCTGCATGGTCAAAGAAATAATCCAGTGCTTAGCTTTAAATAAGCCTGGGCTAAATTGGAAATGCATCCAAACTCAAAATACTTTGGGGCCATTATATGAGAAAGATGAAAAACAGGAAAAAAAAAGGGACACACGTAGGCTAAAGGCAGACTTTTGTGTTTGCATGGCCCCTGGAATAATCCAGCTAAAGGTAGTTTTGACCTATATGCAGTACCACATTCTAAAGTTTTATAATAATACTTTAATGAGATACCTTTCTTTCAGATGAGAGACTGTCTTTGCAAAGTGTTCTGCTCCACCGTCAGGCATATCTAGAAGCATTTCAATTATTCAATTAACTTTTCAGTTCAAGAAATGTATTTACTTATCAGCAAAGCCATAAAAAACCTAGAGAGTCAAATTTAAATGCAAACTAACAAAGCAGTCAAACCCCAGTCTTATCTTGCCGCTTATGCCAAAGGTTTACAAGATACTCTACCAAGCCTTGTTCTGCACAAAGTCTAACTGCGATCATCTAGGGCAGACTTCAAATGTTCACTCCAAATTTACCTGTCTCTAGGTTCACTGTCAGCCTGAGCACAGAATGGCTTTATCTATTTACGGTTTTGGTCTGAGAAACAGTTCTACAAAAATTTAAATATATATGTTATTGCTCTTCTATTGCAAGCCACTTTGAAGCTACTGGACCTTCCACCAAAGTATACTGAATAGTCTTTACAATGGTTTTCCCCACCTATGTGGTGTCATCACAAAGGAGCTACTACAACCGTAGAAAAAGGCAACTTTCAGTTTTGTTACACAGAATATATTCCAGGTTTAGTTTTTGGAAGGAAGTTCCATACTGGTATTGTATATGAATGAATGTGGGGTGTTTTTTTGCTAATCAAGCTATAGAACATGGTGTATATGTACATATTTTGCAAAAAATTAGTTATAAAATATTTAGTAATATCCTTCATGTTTAATAACAGCGTAACTTGTTATATTTTACCAGACAGAGAAATACTAAGAATATGTAGAAACCTTCCAAAGTTTCAGCAGTGTCCACTTCTTTAAAATAGTAAACCTCAACAATTGCGCTGAGTGATAAATGTTTATCGAGGCCTGCGCTCACCCCGTGTAACCCATACGACAGCTTAGACGGGAAGAGTTGAGAGACAACATACTAACCGTCTCTGTCCACGGACGTCAATACAACATAATCCAAGCCCCACTCAGCTATAGCCTTTGCTGTGTTGTAAGGCTCCTTGGGATCCAGTGGAGGTGGATTTTTTGCTGTCTTTACTGAACAAAATCTGCAACCTCTAGTGCATGTGTCACCCATCAGCTGAAATAAGAAAGACATTCCTACCTTTACATTGTACACATCACTGTTGCTCAGCTGCGAGACAGCTGCATAAGCTAGATCAGATAAATCCCAATACTAAGCAACACAACGAGGACAGTGATTTACTCTAAGTTTCTTGTAATAAACCCACACCGCTACAGTAGAGATCCAACAATACACTACAAACAGCTCAAACATTAACAGAATACTTACGAAACGGTTAATGGCTTACCATAATAGTAGCTGTAGCTGTAGCATATTCACCACCTCCCCAGCATTCTCCAATGTTGGGACAACGTGCTTCTTCACATACCTAAAGTTAAAAGACAGTAACGTACCTGTCTTTTTTCAATGTTGTTATTGAAGATTATTGTATTATTGATCAATTTCAATAGTAGCCTACGAACAAAACATAATTCCTTCTGTGATAAATGGGGAGATTAACAGATTTGCATATTGTTCTGTAAGAAGTCAGTAGAATAGCTGGGAAGAGAACTGTTTCCCGACACGCATTACCATTCTTTTCCTGTACTTCACAACTCCAAAATCTCCTCAACCACGTAACTGCCTTATTAATTAGCACAGATAGTCATTAACATTTTAAATTTAAAAATTGATAAAATGTTCACAAAGTCTATGATGCACCAAAGCACAATCTTACCCTGGGGAAAAAAAAAAAAGGAAAAAAGCTCTCCATGCATACCCACCACTTCTTACCATCTGGAAGGTATATTTAATGAAATACATGTATTTCTAGAATTTCTTTACATGCAAAACATGTATGGAACTCTGAAATTGTGCGTGTTTCCATTAAAAACAGTCACACATAGCATCTTCTGATCTCTTTGGTGATGCACGTAGTAAATCCTAGTATTTAAAATCACAGCAGGAAAAACATGAAATACTCTATTTGATCCGTCTTCATTCTTTAGGGGTAAAATTCACTGCTGGCAAAAAGGATCAGCATTTGGCTTGGTTTCAGCATTGAAAATCATGCAAGACATTATTTCTACCTGTCCTCCACAGAGAAATAATTTTGTATCTGTAAAAAATGCCTTATTTCTACAGGAAAACTCGGTTGGTACTAGATTTACCGTGTGAAGATTTAAACTTCTCAAGGTATTCTTTAGTTTATTGTAGTTCTTTCCCATGGGAATCCTTGTTTTCAGCCATGGAGGAAGTCGCAGCCTGAACAACATCAAGCAAACATAAAGATCAGTATAATATTTACATGATAAGCTTCCATTAATTTCATAGATCCGCTTTAATTTGTTACAGATCCCAACTAGGAAAGGTTCCTTGAAAACTGACGCAATTCAGCAACCAAGATTAGCATCATTCATGGTTATAATGGACTTCTCTCTTCCATGTTTATCATCATCCCAACATTCAAGAGTAGGAGTTTGTTGTCATTGGAAGGTTTAAAACGGTTAACTGTACCGGTGGGATTTAACAGTGCCACACTGGAGACTGCAACAGTTGTTAATGGCAGCGTATGTCACACACCTATCACAAAGTCTGATCAAATTTATAACTGGAAATATGGGGGGGGGGCGGTAAGCATTTTTTAATTTAGTCTTCATTTTTTTGTTTTACTCTATCAATAATATTTTTTCAACACCAAAGTAGGGTACACTCGCCTACTGATGTATATTTGTAATTTAGTACAGGCCATGGCACAGGCACTCAAGTGAGAAAACACCACCACGTCTTCATGTTTTGTTACACATTCATTGGAAGTTAATAATGTGTTTGTTCTTCCTTGAAAAATTATGAAATCGGCAAGCCAGTACGACAGAATTTAATAAAGATACATTGTATACATTTATAGTTAATACTAAACATGCAAGATAGTGCATGGAAGCAACTGCACTTGTTTAAAATCACAACTACCTTTCTCCTTTCTGACGCTTTAAATTGCCTTTATACTCGGCCCACGCGCCCTTGTCTGACAAATCTCCAGATACAAAGTCTTGTAAGTCTGGTCCACTTTTCAGAAACTCTTTTTTTTCCTCTGGCAAAGAACCTGATGCTCTGTACTGGTTACACACATGGCTCCCAGACACCTGAAAGAAGCAACGCTGTAATTTATTGAATTATAAATGCACTAGCATTTATATTTAGCATTATACACTAAGTAACTACCTGTCCTTTTGGTGGTTAACGTACACTTTGTGTAAGCGTTTTCCCAACTGCCTTTAAGTTAAACACGTAATTCTCTTTTTCATTTTAAGTCACGTGAGACATAAAGCACGATCTCTTCCAAAATACCTTAGTATCCAGCTAAGTCACATAGTTTGGGGGGATAAATAACATTGCACGGATTAATTTGAGATTCCGGGGCTGAAAAACCAGACGTTGAGGCGATTAACCGTACGCTGCCCAGTCAGTAACCGAGGGACCCGATTCCGATGGAAACGCATCGCGCAAACCGGGTTCTCGGAAGCGGCGTTTGCGGCGGGCGGGAGCCGTGGCTGTTTCCCGGGGGCGCGCGGGCGCGGCAGCCCTCCGGCTGCCTCACGTCCCGGCGTCGCCCCCGCGGTGCGGGGGACGGCCCGGCCAGGGCTCTGCCCGCGGTGAACCACCGCGCTGGCGCCCCACCGCCCAGCCGGGCGGCCCGCGGCCGCCAAGAGGCGAGCTCGGGTGCCGGCGGCGTCTTCTGCCGCCGCGATACGCCCCGTCCCCTCGCCGGGGGACCGTCCCGAGGTCTCCTTTCTGCCGGGCCGCAACGCCCACCCCGGCGCGCTTGGCAGCCCGCCGTCCGGCACGCCCCCCCGCGGCACGCGGCCCTGACACGGCGCCCGCTCACCCGTCCCTGGGGCCCTAGCAGCAGCCGCCGGGCGGCCGTGGCGGCGGCCCCGCAGCGGCAGCCCCGCGGCAGCAGCGACATGGCGGCGCCAGTGGAGCCGCCGGCCCGGCTCTGCCGGCCGGCCCGATCGATCCTCTCAGCGCTCGGCCGCCCCCCCTGTCCGCCTCGGTCAGCTCACGAGCATCGGTCCTCGGCTACTCTTGCCTCCTGGACGGCAACCTCGGCGTGATGACGCCAAGGGGCCGAGCAGCTACAAGTACGTGATGACGTCAGACGCTGCCTCTTTCCGCTGTGCTCGCCGCAAGGTGAGGTGCCGGCCGGCGGCGGCATCCGGGGCCATCCGCCGCGGGCAGCCCCCCCAGCGCCCCGCCCGGGCGCGGGCAGCCCCCCGGGGCGGCGCCGGGCGCAGCCGCCACCTCCCGTCCCAAGCCCTGCGGGAGGGAAGCCGCCGGGACGGCGCCTTCCCCCTGCCCCCCTTCCCCCGGCGGTTCTAGGCCCGGGCTGGGCCCCGCTGTGGAGTCGGGCGCTGGGACGGCCGCTTCTCGCCGCTCCCCCGGGGCCTGGGCGGGATGCGTCCGTGTCGGAAGCAGAGCCCGGCGCCGTGGCGACTCGGAGGTGGCGGGGGGGGTGGGGGCGTCGGGTCAGCGCTCCGTAGTTGCGCGTTCCGGGGTACGCGCGGGGGAGGAGCGGAAAGGGCGCGGGAGAAGGGCCTGGCCTGGAGGGTCTGCAGCTTCTTTCGGTTGTCCTTTGCAGAATGAAGACCATTCTCAGCAACCAGACCGTTGACATCCCCGAGCAAGGTACGTCTGCGTGTGCCTTTGAAAGGCGTTTTGGGGTGCTGACCCCGCAGCCGGTTAACCCGCGTCTGCCTTTGATTTCCAGTCAGTGTTTCACTGAAGGGCCGGACAGTCATTGTAAAGGGCCCCAGAGGAACCTTGCGAAGGGATTTTAACCACATCAATGTGGAGCTGTCTCTCCTGGGAAAGAAACACAAGAAGGTGAGTGCTGCGGAGGTCGTGTCTCTGCCCAGAGAGGGAGGGTGGCTTTACGGTTAGCTTTAAAACTTCTCGATAGTGCAGGAGATTGAACCAAAACTTTTAGCCGCAGGTGAGTTATTTAATTCTTCGCTTGTTGCTGTGTTTCCTGAAAGAGGCTGGTCTCATGGAACCTTGGGACCGACTCGGGAACTGGAATTCTTGAAGTTCTGCGATGTGCTGGAGTGAATTTGTTGGTTGATTTTCTTTTGTAGTTACAGTCAGATGGTTACTGGGAAGGGGATTGATCACTACGTGCTCTGTTTTATAAACTGGTTAGTCTTAGCTAGATAAAACTAAATCTCTACGTTTAATTTTCAGAATTGGCAAGTTACGTCACGAGAGCAGATGTTTTCTAAATAAATGTGTAGTATTTTTGTGCTGTCTTAAAACCTACAAAAAAAGGGGAAGAGTGGCTGATTTCAGCTACTTTTTCACAGGCATCTAGTGTCCCATTAAAACACTGGACCCCCACAACAGTGTTTCATTAAAAAGTTGATAGCTAAGGCCTAGGAGAGTGAGTTTGGAACAACCCATTCACTGTTTAGCATTTGATAAAACATGTTTCAGCTTAAGATGTCAGAATATCTATCCCAGCTTCTTTGAAGATTTGTTAGTAATGAGATATGAAGAAAAAATTATTTCTCATATGTCTGGGAGTTAGGGCTTAAAAGGCTTGAGCTAGGTGGGCCTTTAATAGTCGTCTTTCAAGGAAACAAAGTACTTTTGTGCTTTTATTAGGAGGGCTTTTAAGCAGTTTACCTGAACTTCTCGCTCTTACTTTGTCACAAAAATGTTTCGTTTCTAGTTTTGAAGTGTAGCTGCAAGCTTTCTTTAATTCTGTTTATTTTTTTTAACACAGCTACGTGTTGACAAGTGGTGGGGTAACAGAAAGGAACTGGCGACAGTTCGTACAATTTGCAGCCATGTACAGAACATGATAAAGGGTGTTACACTGGTGAGTTTTATTTTGAAATAGGATAACTCGTGTCATTTTTGTTACGACAACAACAGACAGCCTTTTACTTCAGTGAGAGCTTTTCTAAGCATCCAAGATGTAGCTTTCTCCCCCCCCCCCCGCACGTCCTGTCAAACAAGTTCTGCAGGTGGAAGAAAGCACAAACAATAAACTCTGGGTGTCTCGTGGGCTCAGTGGCTTGCCCTTGTTAAGAAACTATTTTCAATATATTTTGGTTTAGGTCTCTCTCCAGTAAGCTTAACGCATTTGTTTCACCTTTTGGATGCATTCTGCTTTCAATATCTGATGATGTCCTTTATCCTAGGGATTTCGTTACAAGATGCGGTCAGTGTACGCTCACTTCCCAATCAACGTAGTTATCCAGGATAACGGCTCACTTGTGGAAATCCGAAACTTCTTGGGAGAGAAGTACATTCGCAGAGTGCGTATGAGGCCAGGTGAGCGTGTCTGGAGATGTACTTCACCATTTCTAACTAGGGTTTCTAAACTACTTTCTTTGGGTACTGCCACTGATAACAGGAGATGGTGAATGATGGTTGAAGCAGCATTTGCCTGTCTAAATTTACGTAATCTTATGATACCTTTGCCGCTGTTTAGATTTATTATTAATAATGCTATTGTAATTTATTTTTAGTAATGAGAGCTAGCTAATAGCTAATAACTAGTTTAGAGCTAGTTATTGTAATATGAGTTACAAGGAGTCCCGTGTTTACTTTCATCACTGTGAGATCGTGACAGTGTTTATAGTTGGTATACTGCAGGTGCTTTATTTTAGATTGGTGTTTCCGTTTTAAACATTGTCCGTGAACTATTCACACCGCATCATATTTTTGGTCTTTGAAGTGGTGTTGTATTTCGAATTTCCTGATTGTCTAGGAGCATGTATGATAAACTTGAAAATTGTCATCTTACCTGTTGGTCTTATGTCTGGCGTACTTGGAGTTCTAGCAAAATGTCTAACGGAGTAGGCATTTGGTGGAGCTTGTTTAACTTCCGAAAGGAGGAGACAAGACATGTCGTAAACACAGTTGCCTTACGACTGTAGGGAAGAATTTCCATATCCATTTTTTTGATAGTTCCACTTCTGGTGAAGGTATGGGTAAGGATATTTAGTGTGACTGATGGTGTTTTGGGGTGGCTTTAGAAGATAGCATCAGACTTGTCCAAAAACACTGGTATATACAGCACAGTTACTTAATGGTGGCTTTGACTTTGATTTACTGTGGGATATTAAGGGTGGGTTTGATTATTGTATTTGATTTTTTAAGTCGGCATTTACTTCAAAGATAGTAAAATGCTGGCTTAAAAGCTAACATCTATTGACTAAACAGATAAAACTATACAAACTTACTTGTGGTGTTCTCCTTGCAAATGAAAGTTTCCTGTTAGACTCTTGAATGTGTTTACTCCTTGTGAGTATTTGCAGTGTTGCTGGTATAGACATGGTGCTTGACGTGTCGAGGGCAAGGGTTTTTTAATAACTTTTGTTTGGGGTGACTCCAGTTTTGTCTTAATGAACATAAGAATGTGGAAAATGGCACCACCTAGCTGACGAAACCATGCTGGCAAAGTCTCTGGCTTGTACGCAGTGTTGGTGATTAATGCTGTAATGTAGTAACATTTAAGTAGGAATACTACTTAGTTGCTTTCAATCCAGAGCATGACTTGCACTAATCTTTGAGTTCTGAAACTGTGTGAGGGAGGACAGTCCTGGAAGGGGTTTGGGGGGCTCTTAACAAAGTCATAGAAGCTAATTATTGCCTAGAGTACTACTTTCTAGATCTGCAAACTGGGACAGGACACGAATACTGTTTCTTTAGTACGTGTAACGTCTTCACCAACAATTGTGCGTTTTCCTTTCTGTAGGTGTTTCCTGTGCAGTATCTCAAGCCCAGAAAGATGAGCTGATCCTTGAAGGGAATGACATCGAACTGGTGTCCAATTCAGGTTTGTGAAAGTAGATGTGTGGGAAGCTATAATGATGTGGCCACTTTAATCTGAAGATGTCAGCTTAGCAAACTGTCTTTTTTCTCAGACCCTGAGGTAAATGACAGCTCAGTCTTTTTTTTTTTTTCCTCTAGTCACCGTAATTGCTTTTCATAGTTTTTTACACTTTTTCTAAACTTGGAGATGTTTTTACAAGCCCACAGAACATTTTTTTGGAGTCAGTATTGATGGCCTTTTTGGCACCAAACTTTTCAGCTTTTCAGTTGTACGAGTGTGCAGTAATAAATTGTCACTGGCCTGAGCTGCCAAGACAGGCTCGGTGAAATGCATTCTGTTTTCCTTAGAACTGACAGGATTTCAAATTGGTAATTCCTTTCTCCAGATGACAGTTTCATTTGTTAGTTGAAATATTGGAGAGTAAACAAAGGCTACAAGTTGGCTTGGACCTCTTGCGTTGTGCTAATGGTCTTGCTTTGTCTGCAGCTGCCTTGATCCAGCAAGCCACTACGGTCAAGAACAAGGATATCAGGAAATTCTTGGATGGTATCTATGTCTCCGAGAAAGGAACAGTACAGCAGGCAGATGAGTAAAACTCGTAATAGGTTGGTATCATCTTAACGCAGATTGTGCATCTTCCGTGTAGAGATGGTTACTCGATCTGGGGACTTGACGAGGTTTACCTACTTTAACAAGGCTGTGGCTAAGCAGGTTCCCAGCAGGGATGCAGTTGTGCTTGTAGAAGGCATCATAAGAGGTATCATAAAACTGAACTTCCGCTAGGTCTCTTGACAGCAACTTTCCATCTCTCATCAACTTGGTATTACGCTACCGTATGGAGAAATACCTAACTCTCAAGTGCTGTATTCTGTGCTGTGCATGCTACTTACGATGGTGGCTGAGGATTTAAAACCAACTGACCTAGCATGACAGACCGGTTTACAGCTATTTACAGAGAAGACTTTCTTAGACAAAGGTTCCTCCTGGTTGGCCACTGACTTCCATAAAAAAAGTGGGCAGCACATAATTTATATACAAAGGTCTTCTGTGTAGTTCGTGTGTAAATGCTTGTAAACAAAGGTCAATTTAACATGGACAACTACTTAACATTGTGTATGTACCTTTGTCACTGAAGTTGAGTACAAGGATTTTGGGATAATTTTAAGAATTTTAACTGCCAAAGGAATTTGATGCGTTTCAGCTATGTATAGTTCCACACATGGTACAAAACACTTGAGCAGAACGAGACCGGCTGACTTGCAAATCAAATAGATGTTGTGTGCCTTTTGAACCTAAGCTTGAGACAGAGGATGCAGATAAAGTGAGTTTCATAAACTAAATTTTTTTATCACCAGCCAGGTACCAGACACTTGCAAGCTGCTGAAAAAATTATCTTAGTGCTGTTCCAAGTTCCTTGAGAGACAGAACAGCTTGTAACCTGCTTGTTAAACGGTTGTGAGCTGTTGTGTTTGAAGGCATCTTTAAGTAATCTTGTCTGCATAAAATTAAGCAAATTCTTTAATGCAAGACAGACATTAATAGCTCAAAACTATCAGATAAATTAACTTGTCATATGTCTGTAAACTTCCAATTTCACATTTGCAGTGCTAAAACCTTTCTAAAAGCTCTTAACTTTTTATTTACAGTTGTCTGGATCCTGAAATGAACGGCAATAAGGCATTATATCGGCAAGTACTGAGTCTGACACAAAACCTGAACACCATGAGAGGGTTAATAAAATAAAACATATTTCATATCTTGGCCTCTTTTTTTTAAGAACTAAATGGTGATTGCATGAACCTGTTCAAGATCTTTGGCTTTTGGAGAAGCAGATTGTCACAGGATAATGGCAGATAGTCCGCAGGCAGTGCTGCAGACGCGTTGCTTACCGGTCTCTGAGAACATTCAGCCTGAATGAAGTCTGATGGTTTGGAAACCTCATGCTGGTGGAGTGTGGACCCAGCGTGTAAAGCCATGAAGTGGTAGTTTTAGATCATAGCATTAAGAAATAGCAAAAGCATTGTTCTCACAGAAAGGACTAGTGTTCTTTCACATTATCTCAGAACCTCAAACCAATGACCGCAAAAACTGATTTCCTTGTACCATTTCTGGAGGGGAGTTCAGGCTTGTGATGACAGAATCTGAAGTAGATTAAAACCAAAATTGGAATCAGTGGAACCAAATTTATAAGACTTGTTTAAACTGAATACAGGTGGAAGCAGTAGTCTGAAAATACGATGCTTTATCTGTATTGCTCAATTAAGAAAACCAAGGACTTGACCCCAGAGTTCAGGCAGAGTTTATTGCTGAGTTTCACCAGCGGTGATTTGTGTCATCTGGGGCTATAGCTCTCTGTTTTTCTTGGTTACTAATCTTGCCACGTAGCAATGTCTAGTTGGGATTTTGTGCTATTTCTGTGCTGTGGTAACATCCATATTGTCACTTGTTACATTCAATTTTGCACAGAAAATACTGGGATAGTGCAGAAATGTACTTGGCAACAAGTGGCTAAAGCTTAATATTGAGGAAAGCATCTATGCACGCCTAAAAAAATTCAGAAAATTGCCCAAAGCGCTCACTTGCGTGATTCTACTGAGTTCAACAGGGGTGGGTGTGTGGTAGCGGTCTCTCAGCCTGGACAAGTAGTGGTACTAAACTTTGCATGCGTGGACTTCGTACATGGCCTGCTTAAAATTTTTAAGAGGGGTTCTCGTGCTGTTCAAATTGTGCAACTAAAGGAGTCTTCCAAAGTTTTCTGTGCTCCCACGATGCACATGGAATTCAAGAGGAGTTCCCTTGTAGTATGCTTCAGTTTGATTCCCCAGTTGCTGTGAGTGATAACTAGTCCGTGTCTTTGGGCAACGGAAGGATGCATGTTCGTCTAACAGCTGAGTGGTTTGCTGCGCTGGTAGAACATTTTATAGTGTAAAATGGGCCAGAGTCCCTCATCATTTTACTAGTACTTACCTTTTGAATTAATGAACGTGCTGTGATGTTGACCAATACTTGAAATATAATGGAGAAATAGTCTCATGCATTTATGAACTGAGACTCAAGGTTGGGTCAAGTATTGGCGGTTTGGGGTTCAGTCGATTGCACATAATCCTCAAAGTGGCACTTCCACAAAGCTTCTAGTAGTCTGTAAGTGGCCGTAATACTTTATCATTTACGTTATTGTTTACTTTATCATAATACATTATCATTTACCTTGTGTTTGATGCTATCCTGTGTGTTCAGATGCAGTTGGAAAAGGCAACGTGTTTATATGCCTCATCTCTTCAGAAGCACTGGGGTACGGATAAAGTGCATCTATCTGTTTTGGGGACCTTAAGACTGAGGTAACTAGCTTCTAGTGAGAACAGGTTGGGGGTTTCACTGTGGCCCAAAAAGGGTACTAGCCACTGGAAAAGAAGGTTGTAAAGTGGAGGAAGGCAGTAGGAACTTAACCGATGCCTCTTTCTGCCCTTCTTTCCATTTCTAGAGCAGCCTCTCTACCCCTCTCCAGAGGTGCGTGGTACCTGCCTGGGCAGTGATGATCTGAGCGTGCAATTTGATGCAATGACTGAAAAGGCTGGCCAATGTGAATTTTAAATGATGGTACAGTTCACGGGAAAAACTTGTTGGGGTCACTTTGAGATGACCAAAACCAGACCAAGGGAAACCTCTGGGTTTGGTCCCTGAAAAGTTTAAATGAGATTAGCAGGTTCATTTATCCTTTAAGAGCATCATGCCTGGGTTGGTAGCTTTTGTTTAATGCAGCAATAGCAACAAACTCCTCTCACGGTTTTATCCCACCCATGGCTCGCGCTGGCACTTGACCAGAGCTAAGATGATAATATATATTTATTTCTACGAAAAAGAGCAATTTAGAATTATATTCATCACTCTCTTGAGTAGATTAATAGTTACTATTTATTTTGATGTTCTCTGCTAGTAAAAATTTTTACGGCTGCCCCATTTTGGAGATGAAAATAGTGATTGTGTATTATTTTGACTTGTCTCCTGTGGGTCCAGTGACATTTGCTTAAAATGTTAACATCTGATCTCTACTTCACCCAATAGGTAAGAGATATGGGTATGTTGGTCGACAATGGAGTTAACTTGGATTTGTTCTTTTAGAGGTATTTTCAGAAGCTGGCCCAGCACATTTTATTCTCGGTGTTGTACTTAGTTGAAAGTGTGTGGATTTTAATCTTCTATTTGTAAACCCTAACAACTGCAGTTTCATGCTCAACAACATTCATAACATGAATATACATCACAAGATGCTTTGGTCCAAAGAGGTTCATAGAAAGTGCGTATCAGTTCTCACAGCTTAGTATCTCTTTTCAAGTCAAACTTTGAAAGGTTATTCCAAGGCGCAGGAGAGTCATAAAATTTTCTTCTTTCTTTTTTTAAATAGATGAATTTTACTTCTACATACAGAAGGTGGATAAAAGTAATTTCACCAGAAAGAAATGTCATCATAGGCCTTCTTCCTGTGCATACAATTACTTTCCATTTTCCAACGAAATGCTGGGTGTGCATGACTGGAGTGACTCACGTAGTGCTTTTCTACTGTTCTCTGATCTGCATCGTCCTCTGTAGAATGCAAACGGTGATGGATCTCACTGAAAGTGGGCTTGTGCCCCCTTTTTAAAATGAAACACAGATGCGCTGGATGCTTTTTGCCTTAAAACGTTTTCTTCTTTTTCTTTTGTGAAAAACAATAATGGTTAAAAGCAAGATAAGGGTAGAGAAAAGGCAGCAGGCAAAGAAGATTAACGGCTTCTTCTGAGAAATAAACAAGCAGAAGCTACACTGCTTTTCTTGGTAGGGGGGATCACAGGCTGAATAGTCGGCAGGAAAGCCGTTGTTGCTTATCAGGTTATTGTAAAATTTTATTGAAGGCTTTCCTTTTGAATCCGAAGTGAAGAATCCAAATCTGGGCTTAGATTTTTCTTCAGTCAGCTTAAATGCATAGTAGCCTTTAATCTTGACTTTATCAATGTAGTATGCTGCGAAGGGGGGGAAAAAAAACCAACAAATGTTGTTAATAGAATCATAGAATCCATAGAATGGTTTGGGTTGGAAGGGACCTTAAAGATCATAGAGTTCTAACCCCACTGCCATGGGCAGAGACACCTTCCACTAGGTCAGGTTGCTCAAAGTCCCATCCAACCTGATCTTGAACATGTCCAATGATGGAGCATCCACAGCTTCTCTGGGCAACCTGTTCCAGTGTCTCACCACCCTCACAGTAAAGAATTTCTTCCTTATATCTAATCTAAATCTACCCTCTTTCTGCCCTTGTAAAAAATAAAAACCTTGCATGACCTGCAAACCTTCTGGTAATGAGTTCAGATTTCAAATGATTATCAATTTAAAAAGCGTAATTGCACCATAAAATCTTTACACTTACTGCTTCTAACAATACTCAGCTCCCACTGTCTTAATTAAGTAGAAACAGTGCATTGTTTTAAAAAAAAAAAAAGAATTTGGGAATTTTCTGGACCTACTCTGTGAAAGCTGGATTTGAACAGGGTTAGAGCTGGGAGCTTGCTTTCCTGGGAAAAGCCAGATGCTGCTCTTTACTGAACCCAGCTGCGATGACTCAAGGGGAGCAGCTGCTCATCTGTGCCATGAGAGGAGCTTTCTGAAAATTCCAGCCCTGCTCCAAACCCAGCTGCGCAGCCCCATGGCACGTATGACTATGTTACACTGCTGCACCCAACTGTTGGGTGAAAATACTTTAATGAAATCATAGATGGCAGTCCTTGGTGAGTAAGCATCTCTCCAATTCATGTGTAAGCAGAGAGTATAGTCGGGGATGTGACCCAGGTTAAGCAAGAACATTGTAAATTGGGGGGATCTTTCTGTGAGTACTATAAAGCATCATGCTATCTGAAAATTAAAATGGGAATACTATGATGAAGTGCCCTTTAAACAACCTTTTCCTTACATAATTTACTGTTCTTTTGTTTGCAATGTGAAATTAGCATGGAAAATAAATCAGCAAATGCTCATTAGTCCTATAGTAATTGAGAAAGAGCTAAGCACTGGAGCAGGAATGCTCTGTTTCTTGTTGGTGTCTAAAAGTAATCTGAAGCCATGCTTAGCCATGAGTAAGACCTGTCTCATTTCTTACGTAGCTAACTCCTAGAGAGGAGAAAGCAGGATACATAGACTATGCTTGGGTACAGGTGCCTCAGAAGAGCTTTTGGACGCCCCATGTCCTGATCAGGGAACTCGCTAGTGCTTGCCAATAGGGAATAGTGAGTGCAATGAAGTATTGTACGTCTCGTTTTGGCTGTATGGTTCAGGTACCGAGGCCTTTCTGGTATCCTGTGGCTTGCTACTTTCCTCTTAACATTTGGTTAAGAGGAAACGTTGGAGGAAGAGGGATGGGAGGTGTGATGTCCCTGCAGCATTTCTTATACAGTAACTATAACTTATACAATAAACTATTGCTGAAGATCATTGCCTTGAACATTTTTGTCTTCTACCTCCATAATTGTTACTAATTTTTCTCTGAAGTGAAGAACTAGATTTCTGTAGGTGCACAGGAGAAAGCAAGTAGTGGAACAGGAACTAGAGTTTGACTCTCCCTTCCACAGCAGCTCCTTAAAAATCTGGTGACCCGCTGTACTTCTTCTGTATGTCCCTCCGGGTCTCCTTGGACTTGCTTGTGCTTTCCTGTTCAATGAATCTAGTTCAGCAGCAAGTAAGGAGGCCCCCACCTTTCTTTGTAGAGTAGAAATTAGAGTTGTCTCTTGGGAGTTGTTGGTCTGAAGTGCCATCTCCTACTAACTTCTGAATAACTACTCTGCTATATATGCATGCCCAGATGGCTTCTCACATGGTTTAAACTGGAAGCAGCTGTGGCTGCATTTCACATGAGGGTTTGATGCCCTTGCTTTGTGTTGTATCTGCCCTGAGCATGCCTGCAGAATCAGGCCGGTTCCTGCATCTCAACTAGAGCTGCTTGCTCTGTCTGGGGCAAGTCTTAGGTGCTTGCTTAAGGAATGCCTGGGTCTGTGCCACAGAAATGGCTCTGGGGAACTTGAATCTATCATATACTCACCTTTTAAAACCTCCTGTATGTATTTTCCCAAGTAATAATTTCTAAGTTCATCATTGTCTAAGGACTGGTCATCTATTCCATTTGCTGTGATGTAAATATCGATGTCACCGTAGGTTTTTTTAATCCACTTGAGAACTTTCCGCACTCCCCAAGGCACCACTGCCAAACGGGAAGGGGAGCTCAGGCAGGTGATATCCTGCAGAAATTGGATGTCATGATCAAATTCATACTGGCTCCCATTCTGAGGTTCATGAATCACAAATCTGGTGGTGAAATGATTCAGCGCGTAAAAGTCAGCTGCACCTTTGACAAGTTGCTTTTCCTCGCTTGTGAAAGATGGCAGTGAAGAGTACGAGAGGCCTTTTCTGTTTTTAAAGCTGATGTATTCCCTCATGGTAGCTGGATAGTCCCCAGTCTTAAATATGGGATCGGCAAACCAGCCTATTTCGAACTGAAGAAACCTGTCGGCAGCTTTTGAATGAGATTCAAAGTAGGGGTTGGCAGGCTCAGCCCAGTCCGAATGCAGGGACAGGGACACTTTGCCATACTGAAAGGACCGGTACTGCTCATCGTATATTTTCCAGGCCATGGCATGTGCTATTAATAAATTGTGTGCTGCCCGGTATGTATCATTACTGCTCCTATTGTAGACATGACTTAGCTGGTTAGGCTCGTTTATTGTAATCCAAAGTTTAACCAAATCGCCAAGTTCCCGAAAACATAAAGCGGCATAGTCTTGAAAAGCGTAGGCAGTAGACTGGTTCAACCATCCTCCTGTCTGCAGCAAAGGACCCGGCAGGCCCAGGTAGGCATGAGTTGGATAATATAAGGTGACCATGGACTGAACACTGAGTTTCAGTACTTCACTAATCACGCATCTGTAATACCTAAGAACTTGCCTGTTGACCACAGACAAATCTCCGTTGGGTAAAATTAGTGACCAGTCAAGCGCAAATCTGTAATGGGTGACTTTCATTTTTTCCAGGAGGTCAAGTTGCTTTTTAATGCTGACAAAATCCGTGCACTGTGCTGGTCGGGTTTTTAGCTTCACCCCTTTAACTTTGTGCAGGAGCCCATCTCCCGTGATGTTCCAGAGGTACAGGCTGGAATCACAGAACTGCGGTGAGGAAGCCACGGATTCTGCCTGTGAAAATAAAAATGATATGTTACAATGGGGTTTAATTAAATGAATGCCTGCTCGTAGTCTGCATTTCTGCCTGTGTTTGGCTGTAGGATTAGTGCAGGATGTCAGAAGATCCTGCTTAGATGCTCCGAGGGGAAGAGGATAACTGACTCATCTATATGGGCTTTGTCTGTGCTAGTGGTCGTCTTACCTGTTCTGTTCCTTCATGTACGGAAAACATTGCACTCTCCTTTCTATTCAGCTACACACTGGCATTTGCCCTCCCACCAGCCTACCTGACATACATTTTTGCACAGATACATCTCCCGGATCGAGTTCACTCTGTGGTCATGCAAACAGCAGTTCTCAGGCAGCTGGCAGGAGAGCGGGGTGGTAAGAACAATCACTGGGTGGGTATACAAGGCAGGCACAGATTATTTTGGCACTGCTGCTGAGATCAACCTTGTGAAACTGTGGCATAGTGTTCCCTGGTCTTACTGGTAGTCCTTCTGCCTATGCAAACATCTGACACAAACAGCTTGTAGCGTTTGATATTAGTTATAGCTTTACTATCATCTACTAGTTAACAAGGTTAGCACAGGATGTACCCTGTGTAGCACAGGATATTTTTTTACTATTGCAATTTTTTAAAAGATTTTTTGTAGTATTTGTAATACAATATAGTGAAGTTCAAAATATTTAGATTAAATCTGATTTTTAAAAGGAAATGCACTTTTCCGTGCTGCATATTTCCTCAGAATGATTAACGAAGTTTATAGAAGCTTTTTTTTTTTCCCTATGGTTGTCAGTGAGTAGGTTAAATTATGGAGTTTTGCTGTTATTTTTTGAGGCTGATGTTGGTCATTGGACTATCTTTCTGTATGTGATGACAAAAAGAGTATCCCAACACTGGCCATACGTATGGTTAGCTTATCTACCACATTTAAAGCAGAAATAGATACTGTAGGAACCAGTTTGGAAAAAAGGTGGTATGATCTGCTTTCAAATGTGAGCTCAGATGATAAAGGCCATATGTGCTGATGTTGGTTATTTTCACCTGTGGTATAAGTCTTTTTAAAGAACGGCTTGTTACGGACTTGTCTAAGTGGCACTTAGAGCCAGGCTCAACCCAGGAATCTGTTTCTGCCTTGTTCAGTAGCTTTAGACAAGACCTCGAGCCTGTGGGTAGCTCTGCTGCCACCAGCATAACCACCTTGTCCCTGCCCTGCGCCACTCTCTCCGTTGCGCTGTCATATGGCCACACGGCGACCTGGATTGGGAAACTCCCCTCTTTGAAAAATAACCCAGGAACAATTGGCCGGGGTCAACTTCTTGGTCTGAAATTTCCTGATCTGATCTGCCCCGTGGAGACACAAGCAGAGGGAAGGCGAGGGAAGGCCAGCCTTGGAAGGGCCCCTGCAGAGGGGTCTGCTGCCGCAGGAGCACCCGGCGCTCTGTGACTAGCTCACCCGAAAACCTGTAAAGTACGTAAAATTGAACCTATGCAATTATGGCTAGGCTTAACTTCTGTTTGCAGTGTGCATTGAGATTCCTGAACAAAAGGTGCCATACACAGTCATTTATTCATGAAGTAAAGTCGTTGATTGCTCTGCATCCAGCGGTCTTCACAGTATTTTACGCTTACCTTGAGAACAGACTCGGTGATACCCCAGGAGAAGTCACAGGAGAACTGAGCTTGCAAGCTTGGGGTAGACTCCCTTGGGAAGAAGCCATTTTCTCGTATGATTTGTTTATAATAAAGTGCAGATGACTTGGGAATCCTTTCCTTTTTTTTGCTTTTGAAATCTACATAAAATAATCCACGCCTGATGTTGTAAGCATGTTGCCATTCAAAGCCATCAAGGAGTGACCAGGCTGTGTAACCAAACACATCTATGTTGTCGTATTTAATAGCTGCATAAGAGAAAGTAACATCCATGAGTCTTATATTTAGGACTTTAACATATGTAAGGGATATTTATGAGAAAGGTCTATTCACTTTGAAAATCTTGAGGGTTTTCTCAACACTCATAGGGTTACTGGCCCATTGTAATTAATTGCAAAACTGTGACAGACATTATATATCTTAGTCCTTATTCATTAAAAAAATATGTACATCACTAGTTCCTTAAGAAATTAAATTACTGTAGGATGCTTTATTTCTGCTCTGAGCAAACATGAAATGTTATGCCACATCCAGGTTTTAAGTTGCATTTGATGATTTGCAACTAATATATAACAATAAAATTAGAGAATCATGACTAAAAATTAAGGGTGCGACAGTTGATCCAGTTTGTGACTTTGTATTTGTCATGAAGCTAAAAATCTCTACCTTTATTTGAAAGATCGCTGCAAGCTCAAACATTTAGGAATGTCTGTTCAGCTTCTAAATGGAAAAATGTGTTGGTATGGGACATGTAATAACTTCAGAAGAAGCTGGGTTGATCAACCCAGAGACTGAAGTGCTTGATTTATTCATAGAATGGGTGCAGCACGTGTATGTTTCTTCAGTCAATCTTAATGTCCCTCCACCTTGCAAAGGAGTATACATATAATCTTCCACATACAATATATGAGAAAGGTGACAAAATTGCTGCTTTCTCAGATGTGGAACCTGATTCACCAGGGAGGGCAGCAGAACTTCCAAAGCAGCTTCTCGCTAGACACCAACTAACAACAGTGTTTGTTACCCACCTACAGCGTGTACCAGCTGGCAGCCTGGAAGAAAAAGTCCAGACTCCATGCTCAGTCATGTTAGCTGCCTGTCACCACCTTTAAGCTAGGAAATAACGCAGGATAACTCCTCACGTTAACCTTACAAGGGCTGGAATATCAAGGGCAAAGCAGTGACCGAGTGGGGTTACTGAGGATTTTGACACAGACAGACGGACAGCCATATTTTACCTGTAGTCCACTGACAGTAAGCCAAGGAATAAAGATGAAGTATTCTGATTTAAAGCTCTATTCTCACCCAACATTGCTTTGCCTTATTTTCTCAGGACCTTTCACTTTGCATAATTTTATATTTCCACTGAACTTCTTTGCCTTAGTCACACCATGCCGCAACTTCAGCAGGAGGCAGAGGCAGTTTTGCACAGTACTTGTATTCATGCAGCAGAGTAACAAGGTACCCAGCAGTACTGCCTTAGTCAAGTGTGACATTTTACTAGCTGCTGAATGAAGAAATCAGAAAACCCAAGAGCTTGCAATGTAAGTATATGAGAAGCTGATAGACAAGGCCAGAATACTGGTAAGGAGATGAGGGAATGTAACAAAGCAATACAATGGCATGTATTTTCGAGAAAAGCAACTTCTAAATATTAGGGAAACGATGGGAGAAAGTACAAAAATGTCTGAAAACATCAATTGCAAAGCACAGAGGTGGAGAATGATGTAGAGGATAAAGCGATAGGCCAGAAGGGCCTTGCAAGTAAAGATGAGTCTTCATGTCTGCAATGAGGAAGGTTGAACAAATGGAAGTAGACACATAGGGACAGCATAAGTGACAACTGAGAAAAAATATTTTTTTCTAGAAGCATACCGAATGGATGGGAACTAAGTTTAGTTGTCAGAGCAAAAGATGCTGTGGTACTCAAGATGGTGCATGCCTAGATGAGAATTTTTGGCTGTTTAAATGGGTAGGGACAAAAGCACTATTTTATCTATATTTTGTAGTAAGAATTAATAGTTAGGCGGGTGATAGAGATCCTGTGGATCAGCGCGAGAGTATGTTTGTAGCATTGTCTGCAGTGACAGTGAAAGGAAAGGGCAGAAGCAGAAGTCAGGATCCTCATTGAACGTTAGAGTGGGGATGAGAAAATCCTCCTAAAAACCAAGGGGATGGCTGGGGGCAGGAACAAGGGGCTGAAGGCGCGAGAGGTCAGGAGTCAACTAAGCTCCCTGTGTCACCAGAGGTGACATCCATGGAAGCAGATCTCAAGGCATTTCTGTGCCTGCTATAGGTGGAGCCTTGGAGTCCTTCTGCAGAAGTAATAGTTTCAGTATTGACAGGCACATGCATGCCACTGAGAAGCTGTAGTTTCCATGGCATCCTTGCAGCATAATCGGGGTCAGTTCATTGCAATGGTGATGTTATACATCACATATTTTTGTGACTCACAGGACTGTAAGATACAGACATACACTACAAAGTTTACAGCACTCTCCTTGACCACACACACACACACACAGTATAGCTCCTCATAGCCTGTTACATGTTATCTGAACAGCCACCATCCCGTTACAATTTGGCCTATATAAATGGTGTTATGAGGTTAACATGACCTAATCGATTTTGCTGCAAACAGCAAATTCATACCTGACTTCTCTGTAAGTAAAAATATGAAAATATGTTCCAAATATTATTCCTGATCAGACAAATTAAAGTTTGCTTCACAAAAAAATGCATTAGTTAAGAGAGAATCCTGCATTTTGACGCAGAGGTTGAAGTATCTGCATACAGATGATGACATTTCTTGAGAAGTAGTTATTGGTTGAACACTGAGCAAGTATTTCAGAAGTGTGAATCCGTGGATGGTTATTACAGCCAGGTCTGCTGTAAAGGCTTCAAAAAAAGAACACACTATGGATTTTCTTATGCATGTGTCCAGAAATCTACCTGTTCCACAACTCCAAATCCAGGTCTGCATCTCAACTTTCCTGCTGTGTCAAGGCAGTATTTAAAATATAAACCAAACACCGGAATGTAACCTCCTCAAAATCTGGAAAAGGCAGGACATATTGCATAGTTGCGCTATGTGAAGTTTACAATTTGAACCAACTTTAAATATATCTGGAAAATCTTCATTAGGAGCTTAATTATGTTTGTCGGTGATACAGTACTTCCTGACTTGGTGTCAGAGTAAACGATTGCTCGTGTTTTCCCTTTTTGGAGGATAAGAAAGGTTTTTGTAAAGGGCTGCGAGCCATCCCACCACTGCAGTATGGCATCAGCAGCAGGGCAGCCTGCTGGGAGGATGGCTCTCGGGACCAGCAGCTGTCCCTCTCCCAGCACCGAACCTACAAACTGGCTGAGGGGGAAAAGAAATACTGGTTTTGCAGAGGCTTTAGGTACTACAAGCGTTTATATTTCATACAAAATTAAATCTTTTGCCTTCAGAGAACCCCCCTGTATGCTGGCTTTATGAAGGGAAAATATCAAGATTAAAAGTGTGTCTTTAAAACATATTATCTCTGTTTGGCATGTAATAAACCTGAAGAATGATCACCCTTCTCCTGCTGATTTCCTTCATGCATTTTACGTTGGAGTAGGACCCCAGCGTGGCAATGACAGTCTGCAGTCACTGTCTTGTTTTCCTGCTGTCAAGGTATGTACCTGCACAAAGGTTTTACAGCTGGGCTACCAGCAGTGAAAAGTGATATCCAATAGATTTGTTTTCATTAATTTTTGACTCAGTTTTGCACTTATTTAGTTTTAAAATCCAATGCAGATGTTGGACTTTAGCTTTCTGGGACAGGGACTATGGTTTTTTTCTGTGTTTGTACACCACCTAGCACCAGTAGATCCTGATCCATGACTTGTACTCATGTAGTGTAAATAATTAATAATTAACTTATTTGCCATTATCTCTTTTAAAAAAATGATTAAATCATTACAGAGCTAAATATCAAATGATCTTAAAAAGCTCTCTGAAAATCCAACAACTAACTTGTGTACAAACCTTGTAAAACCTTATTAATGAAGTTTTTCATCATGTAGATGGCTGTGGTGTCATCTGTTTTCACATGGCTGTCAGTGAACCAGCCATTCTCTGCAATCAAGATTCGAGGACTGTTGTATTCCAGTTTAATCCAGTTCAGTACTTCCCTCAAATTGAGTGACAAATTTTGTCCCATTTTTGGTAGAGTGTTTGGAGGCTTAAAGTTATTGGGACCAAAGGAAAATGCAAAGAAGTCAGCTGTTCCCTTTACGTAGTTTTTCTCATCCTCAGTAAAGCGTGGCAAAAATGAGAATTCATTTTTCAGTTCTTCTGGGTAATCACCGTCCCCATGGATGGGTTTAGCAAACCACCCGAGTACTCTCTCCATAGACTGCTGACATTTAGAAATGTCCAAAGCATCTTCCGATTTGTTAGGTTCGATCCAGTGGGATCCCAATACTATGGACATCATCCCCTTCTGATATGGCTGAAAGTGTTTTTTGTAGTTACGCCAAACTTTTGCATGAGCCTGATGAGAGAAAAATAACATTAAATTGTAACTCTCTAATAAGTCTCCATGTGCGTCGGCAGCTAGACAGGCAGGTAGCTGCATCTGATTCACTGCAGACTTCTATGGAAAGATTAACAAACAGTTAAGGCACGCTAATTACCCCGCACAGCTGTCATGGGCAATGACTGTTATACTGCAAGGTACCTTAAGATGGTGCTAATGCTCAGTATCTCATGTGCACTATTCCTATGATACATTAGGGCTGTGGCTTTTTGCCTTTTAACATAGGTCTAAATGTCACAAGAGTTCCCGGCAGGGATGTGAATAGCTGTTACATGGACACTTTGGGACTAAACAGCTGTTGATGGTGGGATTTGAACTCTGTGATCTAGACAGTCCCATCTAGGTCTTTCTTTGTCAAGCAGTGATTGCTGATACTGTTAAAATTTTAAACCATCCTTACAATTTTTCCATAAATTATGCATCTCAAATCATAGAATCATAGAATAGTTTGGGTTGGAAGGGACCTCTAAAGGTCATCTAGTCCAACCCCCCTGCCGTGGGCAGGAGCCCCGTCCAACCTGACCTTGAATGTTTCCAGGGATGGGGCATCCACCACCTCTCTGGGCAACTTGTGCCAGTGTTTCACCACCCTCAGCATAAAAAATTTCTTCCTTGTATCTAGTCTAAATCTACCCCCCTTCAGTTTAAAGCCATTCCCCCTTGTCCTGTCACAACAGGCCCTGCTAAAAAGTTTGCCGCCATCTTTTTTATAAGCCCCCTTGAAGTACTGATAGGCTGCAATAAGGTCTCAAATGATGTTTCCTCTGTCAGTGTTGGCTCTGTGCTATTAACTGCTCTGTGCTATGGGGGTTACCTGGATTTACTCTGATCAAACTACATCCGCCCCATCCCTCCTCTTGGGATACACTTCCATTTGTTTTAGTTTGTCCTAACCATATGAGTAAGTGTTCAACTTTTGATATTTGCACAGTCCCTAAATGTAAAAACTTGGAGAAAGGACCCAGCTGCAAAGTTTGAACCCAAATGTCAAGTTTCACAGTTCTGTGTGAGAATTTTGATCCAGGATTTTAGTTCATTTCTTCTTTGAAGCTGCTATAATAATAAATTTTCTGACAGTACGTGCAACAGCACAGAATGAAGCTTACTCATTTTAAGTAGAGAGCAACAACACTTTGGTTTTAAAAGGAAATTTGGCAGCAGTATCTCATAAGATCTATTAGGTATGGCATGTTTTAGTACTCATAATTGGCCAAATATTGACTGTCCTAGGACAGACAGAAGTTTGCTATTCATGTTAGTGACAATGAAAGCATACCTGGTATCACATCTTAATTCCATTTTTCTGATTATCATCATGTTTTAAAAAGCTTAACATTGTCACACACAAGAATTACCTTCAAATGTCATATTGTTAATTACTTAAATAAGAGAATACAGCAACGAAAAAAGAAACACATGGGCGACTGAGGAACCACTAGCATTGTCCGAGTCCCATGGGAAAAGGGGAGAGCTAGGTTGTCAGAGAAGGGTGACTCTGGATCGCAGCATGAATCACACCAGAGGATCTGACACAGGGGAGGGGAGCTGACCTCTCCCAGCTACGGAGTTGTCAAGTAACTCAGGGTTTACCTTATTCCTGAAGTGTGGCTTTATACTCTTAAGCTGGAAAGAAAATAACTGCTTGCACCCAGAAAAAACATTGAGAAGCATTGTGAAACACTTAGAGTGCCGAGATAGACCGACATCATTACCAAGCCAAACAGCATTGCTTACCTTTGACAATAATTTCAGTTAATTTATCTAGAAACACACAGCCTTGACAGTTTAAAAAAACAAAAGACCTGATGCAGGTAGATATTTGGTTAAGCTAGGGAGTACCGAAGAATTACAGTTTGTGAAATTTTGTGTATCAGTTGTTTATGGTTTCTAAGGTCACGCTCGTAACATTTGTTCAAGGTCTGTCTTTGAAAATACTGATAAAGTAACATTAACCTTTGAAATGCAGGTTCTGTAGCTGAAAAGAGAAGTCAGCAAAATTGTATTCATGAGGCAAATTGCAAGATACAGTTAAAATATTATAAAATGGATGTCTTACTAGTCTCATCAGAAAATTCAAGTGCCATCTCCTCAGTTACCCTCACCGTCCTCTCCTGAAGGTCCCTCCAGCCTGGGATGGCTGCTGGGTCCAGGCTTGCTTTGTTCTCTGCCTCTAGTGACTTCTCACCTGGTTAGTTTATTTTTTTCCCCAGACACAGGCTACTAACACCACAGTTTAATCAAAAGTATACGGTTGCGTTGGCTCAACAAGAAAAACCCTGCTGAACTCAGCTGTATTATGCACAGTGCCAAGTAGCATGACAATAGCACCAGGTAAATCTTAGCAATCACACACTTCTAGGTGAAGTGGAGAAAGATGGCTTTGCCAAAAACCCAACTAATTAGAATGCATTACTGACAGGTAAAAGACAATCAGCGACAACCCATTGTATTCATACACACCTTCCAGCGGTTGATTAGAGAAAAGTAAAGTTACTATTAAAAATACTGTCTACCATAGAGAATACAGCCATAGGTATGATTCTACAGGAGTAGACCTCAAGTACAAATAAGTACATTTAATATGAGTCAAGATAGGATCCCCATACACAAATTCATATGTGTCACTGATGTCTCTTAATTCTAAAGGTTAACTCTATTGAAAAAATATTGTCACTCTGTCTATAGTAAGGGTTTTTACAGACGTAGTAGAGACAATAGCATTTGCTTGTCTATAATTCTGTTTTGAGTTGTTAATTATTTGTAAAGCAGCTTAACATTCTCAGATGGAAGGTGTTTGCTAAGTGCAAACTATTGTTGGTGGAACCAACTGATTAATATAATTTGTTTTGTAAGATCACATATGAAACAAACATCAATTTAAAAGCTGTATCATACATCAAATTGACTATTTTGAGTAAATCTTGACTAATCTTTTTTCAGTTAGAGTTTAATCCCTAATCTTTCACTTTCCTTGTTAGATCAAGGACAAATGTCAAGGCTAAGTACACAGTGAAAGCAGGATCAATACTGTGTATTTATTCTAGATACATATGACACATTAATTTCACCATATTTTCCCGGTATTAATATAGAAATTATACTATAGACTTGAAAGTCACACAGTGCTAAGTCAGTTAGTATTAACCCTGTAAAAAGGCTAGATACGTCAATTTAATAAAATCAAGACAACAGTATTGTTCTTCTCCTTGAAATATTCTCATACTCCTTCAAAATCTGATCCTGTAATTTATCATGTACGTACACAAAGAGCTTACTATTGAAAGACCAATACTTTCAAATTCTTAAGATACATTAAAGTCAAGCAATTTTCCTTGAATGTCTCAGCAATGAGCACACAAAACAATGTCAGGGGTATATGGAGTTATTTTAGTGTGCTGGAGAGAAAGAACATTTAGGAAAACTAGAATTAAAAAAATGCTAATAAAATGATTCTGGCTTTGTGTTTAATTGTTTGGTTTTTAAACCATGAAGAGCTAGAATACAGAGTCTAATGATGATGGTGTTAAACATCACCTTAGGAGAAGGGCAGGTGTGTGCAGCTTATTTGGAGAGTATATTTCAGTTCAAGGCCCTTTTGGCCTGTGGTAAAGATGCCATGTAGTCAGTAGAGTTAAAGCCCTTATTTTGCAAACTGACTCTGAAGCTCAATACTTGTGAAGGAAAAAAGGGCTCTTGAGATGTTGGCAACTGAATTTCTAAGAGGGTGGTTTGAATGACTGAGGCTTTATCATTAAATTTGTTGTATGCTAACTGCCTTGCATTTGGACTGTGTTTTTCCTGATGATTTCCAAGAAGTATAAGAAAGCTAACCTGAAAATAACAAATCATACAAAAAAAGCGTGAATCAGTGCTGACTTTTACATCATCACTGATGGCTGCTACTGTTTGAAAAATCTTCCAGCAAAGACATTTACAAGCATAGACAATTCTGCTGTCCACCCTAGAGCTGTACTTGATGGAGACAGATTTCCCTCCTCCTGTAAGAAATACGGGCACTGGTGTAGCTTCATCTTTCTAGATCCTGAGGAAAGAAGGCCCCTTTGGAGGAAGGGAAGAAAGTGTCTGGTTGGACGTAGAGATAAGAATTATTCCCCATTCATTCAGTAGAAATTTGTTTTTAAGGAGAATGAATAATGGACTTCTCTGGGACATGCTCATCCAAAGATCCCAAAGGCAGCAGTGTCCACGAAGAGATCCTGGCATAGTGAGAGCTAACAAAGAGCTGGGAGTAATGCAGCTGGGCACAGAGATGAACCTGATCTGTGACAGATCTGTATGGAGACACCATGTTTGAAAGGGAATTTATTGCCTTTTCCCAGTATGTGATATGAAGGTGTGTCCATGAAGAAAATTTTTAGGGAGATCTTACTCTGACAGTTTTCTCCCGGGCTTTTCTGCCAGATGGAAAGGAGTGTGAATGATCTTTAACAGGGGAAAAAAAAAAAAAATCCCCTTTCTGCCTGTTAGGTAGCAAAGGCAGAACTGCCCGGAGGGCACTGTTACAGAGGACGAAAAGAAGACAGCTTGGTCTGCAGTTTGTGATCTTTACAAACCTCAAAGTATAAAAGAACATAACTAGATCCAGAGAAAAAGGTAATAATATATCAGCTATATATCTCATTTAGGTCCAGCCACAATGATTCATCTGCTTTATATTTTCTTGCTTCTTGTCAGATTTATTTACTGTTAAATCAAAGAAATCAATCTAATTTTTCTGTGTGCAGTTTTTTTCTTCTCTGCCTCAGTATGACAGCTGCCTCAGGAGCAAGCTCATATGTTTTGTATCTTCTTTGATGTGTCTTTCAAATATTGCATGGCAAGTTACATGTTACCATTACTTGTTTTCCGATGTTGCTTTTGTGAAGTACAGACTCCTTCAATGAAGAAAGGAGATACACTTTTGATGCCACTCTCCGTCTGCTATAAGATTCCACATGCTCCTCGTGTTAGTGTTAATGATCATGCAATTGAATAGAGATTTAGCTACGTGAACCCCTTAGCAATTTATAAGCGGCAAACTTCAAATTTCCTATTCATTTCCATGGAAGTAGTATCAGGTCCTTTAAAATGATCAGTAGCAATTATTACCCTCTGCATATGAAAAGCATACGTAGTAACATGCAAATATGTTTTTTAAATCGAAATTTTGAGTTCTTCTGTGGATTATTTTCCCCATGTGGATCTCCTAAGCACCCTGCTTAGCAGCCTTTGCTTCCACATTCACCAGCCCTCTTTATGGGTCTTGAATAGCAAGACCCATGTAAAAGGCAGGACTGCCTCTTAAGTAGATGTGTCTGGGGCATTCCCTTAAAAGGATGCAAGGCGCAGAAGGAAAGCACACGTATTAGGTGATGCAGCATCTGCAATGCCTTGTGCTAGCCAACACCATAGGGCTCTGGGGCTTGATGAAGACAGACCAATCCTACTTTTGTTGAAAAGCCTTAATAAGATGATTATCTACCTAATTACCTACCTGAATTCATTCACGGAAGCAGATCATTTTTTAGTCAGTTCTAAAATGCATGGACTTTTTCCTTATGCCAGCCAATTATTTGAGTTTTAAGATGTTGGATTTCTTTAGTCTACTAAAATTGATAGTTTAAAATTAAGAGAAATTTCTTCAGCCCTCTTCTAGAGACACAAAAATCTCCAGCAACTTTCAAACTGTTTTTACCATAAAATAATCCAAAGTCCAAAAAAAGCAGAGGTTTATGGTTTGTTATATTGTTTTTGTGATTCTATGAAACTTGGCTTCAGTTTATGATTGATATATCACATAAAAGCACTCCTTTATATAAATGGTGATTAGTTCTCACAACACCGCAACTGCAACAGTGCACTGGTAAATGAAACTAAAAGTAGGACTCATGAGAGAGCCTCATTTATTTTATCTAAAGGTTCTACAAAAAGGCTTGAGAATGATCATTCAGCAATTTGCTATGTAACAGAGTGATGACCAGATTAGTTAACAGATTAAACCTGTTTTTCCTGCCCAGCATATTTCATGGGTGGACCTGGTAATGTACATAGGCTGGCATGGAGAATACTGTCTTTCAACAGCCTGTCCAAAAATGATGCCCTGACATGGACAAGAATGTGGCTCTTCCTAAAGCCGATGACATAAACGGGAATCTTTCCAACAGCTTTAACAGGCTGCCAAAACCTAACATTTTTGTTGGTCTTTTATTTTGGGGGGGACATTTTTGGTTTGCAGTGGTAAATTAGAAGGTAGCCATAATACAATGTCTGAGACACAGATTTGCATATACCAGCCCTGATATAAAAAGCCATGTGAAATCTCTTTAAAGAGAGATTCTTGTAACATTCCCTACGTCTCAAAGGGGAGACATTTCACAACACATGAATCCTGATTGTGCATCAATACATTATATTAATACGGTATTATCAACAATACTAAACAAACTGAACATTTAGATACCCACAACAATCTTCTGGCTAGTTGGCTTGAAACATACAATACCACCTATGACTTCTGTGGAATGACTGGCTTCAATAACATTTTATTAAGAAAAAAAAAAAAATATAAGAAGAGTTGACTCATGTCGACTGGTACCTCAAGAGCTTCCATTCCACCTCCAACCCCAAACATCAAACTCCAGTTCCTCAAATATATTACTACAAATTTGAGATTCTTCATGAAGACCTAAAATCTTCAGAAATTTTACAGTGCCACAGGAGAGAACTGCTAATACTTTAGGTAATGTTGATGGGGCTGTAAGAAAGATAGAACACGAAAATAATTTCTGCCCAAGAATAATAAAATACTAGTTAATGGATTGTTAATGCTGCTGAAAGTCTCATTAACTGTTTCATTGAAGTATTTATTTTATACCCAGATTCACAGACTTTAAAACTAGAACCAACTATCAGATCATGTCTGAGAGTTAAATAATATTGACCAAGGAACTTAGGTCAGTAATTTGTACATCAGACCCAGCTGTGCTTGGCTCCCTGGAACACCCAATTGATTCTTCAGCAGAGGCATTACTCTCTTCGTGCTGTGTGCTGCTAACATGGATTTCACAGAGTGGGAAAATGCAGAGACTGCCTAGTTGGTACCCCAGTTTTGATTGTGCCACTCAGAAATGAAGGCAAGAAATGCTACAAACTTATGCTGTATCTTTTACGTGTATTGTATCACATATATTTTATATAGCATTTGAAAATAAAAACAATGATTGAGCATCAGTTCTCTTTGAGATGCTTCACAAATCTCTATAGTTAAATCATTCTTGTGCTATGTCTGAAATCAGTGACTCAGGATGCTCAATGACTTTTCTATGTGTAAAACTTCTATTGACTGCAGTGTGAGTTTTCTGAAAAAGGAGGTTCTGCAGGTTCAAGCCCAGAAGCAAAAACAGAAATGGTCAGTTGCAGAATATTTTTAAGTACTCTGGCAATTAATTTTTTCCCACATGCATACTTCTTTCCGTAGGACAAATACATTCAGATTTATTTGTTGATTACATTTATAATGTATGGTAAGTAGTAGAAAAATTCTCTTTGTGACAGCTAGGAATAGTTTGAGCAGGGGGAATTATACCAGCTGCTCTATCAAACAGAGACAGGATAGTGACCTGCTCTGTAAAGTACTTCGAGCACGACAGATGACAAAAATGCTGTATTGTATCTTAAACTGCTGTTATTCGAAATTGTTTTAAATTATAGCAAAAGAAAATAAGAATATAAGCTCCTATGCATAGGAACTAGCTATTCTGTAGAATGAAATTAATAATCTATCAGAGGAGATGCTGTAAACTCTGTAATGCTGTTGAGAATACCATGAACGTTTGCACTTTCTCCTTAGTCCTTAGTCTGCTTCAGATTTCTCTTTTTGTCCTTCCCAAAGAAAGAATACCATGAACTGAGGACCCAGTACTGCAGCTGTTGAAACTACTGATCATGCAATCAAGCCTTTTGGATGTGTAATTCTGTAGAAGACAGCTGATAAATAAAATAAGACTGACATAAAAATTAAAATGCTGAGAACATAATGGAAATAATGTAATTTTGAAACTCTCAAATAGTGAAGGGGACATTCGTTTTCTTCCAAACCCAGGAACTGCTGACCTGGCTAGTTCAGCGATAAACATTTTGCAATATGATCTTACTAAGCTAGAACTTTATATATATACACGGTACTTATATATAAATATATATATAAGGATTATATATATTACATAGAGAGAGTATATACATACTCTATTGCTAGTAGAATTGATCCAATATGCAAATGCAAATACATTTCATTTTAAACTGATAGAATAGTCATTTCAGTGTAGCCAAATGAATGGTCATGTCAATGTGTTTAAGTGAAAAGAATAAAGAAGGAAAATCATGCTTTTTAATAGCCAGATTTTGTAGGCAAAACCTAGTCTAAATAAAGTAATAAACAAGCACTTTAAAACAAATAATTACCGAGTCAGCTGTTGTGACAACAACAATAAAATCAACATGAGGATTAAAAAAAGACTGCCTTAGCTAAGGGTAATTTCTCGATGTTTTCACATTCCTTGATTTTTTTTTTTTAAACATTGACTACATGATTGATCCCTCCCATCATTTCCCGTGGCGGTGCAAGATCAGTTTGTAAAATCTTACTATACTGTACCTTGATCAAATTGTGTCCTACAGAGTAGACGGTTGTTATTTTCCCTCTCTCTCCAGGAGCATGAATACCTGTGCCATACCCATGCCAAGCAACTAAATACGGATTGTGGATTGTAATCCAGTACTTAACACGATCCCCAAAGGTCTGGAAGCAAAAGGTGGCATAGTCATTGAAGATATCAATTACTGATTCATTTTTCCATCCCCCATATTTTTCTTGCAGCATCAAGGGCAAGTCCCAGTGGTACAGCGTAACCACAGGGTCAATATTTCTGTAGAGTAGCGAGTCAATAAGGGTGTTATAATACTGGAGTCCTTTTTCATTGGGAGCTGCTACCACTCCTGTAGGAAAAAGCCTTGACCATGAAATTGAAAACTGGTAAAAAGTAACTCCCAAAAAATCCAGAGCAGACAAATCTTTGTCCAACAAGGTGTAACTGTCACTGGAGGCATCTGTGCTGTCAGCATCCCTGAACTCCGAGTGGATGAAGTGGTCCCAGACGGAGGAGCCTTTCCCATCCTTTCTCCAGCTGCCTTCCACCTGGAAAGCCCCCATCCCTACACCCCAGAGAAACTCTTTGGGAAACGTGTCATACAAAAACAGCTGTGTTTCACTCACGGGGCTGAAGTAGGGGTCCTTTTTCCACACAGATCTTCCCTCTCCAGCAAGCCCAGTAACTATCCTTATGAAAACTAATGTCCAAAAAGCAACAAATCTCTCCAGTTGTCGGCCACACATTATGCCGGTTTATAGTGCCAGTGTTAAAAGTCAGATTTCCTGCACTGACGCTGAAAAAAAAAATCCATTCATCCACTGGAGTCCCCGCCGTGCAGACTGTCTTCATTTGCCACGAACTGCTGGAGTGTCTTATCAAAGCTTCACTAAAAGCTTGTGATTGTAAAAGGCCTGTCAATGATTAGCTTGAACTGTGAGACCTAAAACGGGTCAGAGAACGGCGTAATTTTTAGGGAGGTGGCCTCTGTATGACCACTGAGACACCTAGCTGGCTTCTTACTGCAGGAAAATAGATTGCCTGAACAATATAAATGCTAGTAACTAATTTGTCATTATTTTAAGCTTAGTCATTTGGGTGGGAGAACATAGGTGACAGAGGGTGCTAAGAAGCTATCACATCCTTTATTCCTCGTGCAGCTGTATTTCGAGGAAATGTGGCAGAAATATAATTCAGACTACAGAGTCTCCAATTAAAAGGTGATTTATCCCATCTGTGTAATTGGATGGCTGGAAGGGCAGTGCGTCATTCCTCAGTCCTGCCCTGCTCAAACATCCTACTTCCACTGAAAAATTCTCCCTGGACTCGTGGGAAATTTTGCTGTGGACAAGAGATATACACACATCCCACTAATTATATAAAAGTGCAAAGCAAGTCAATATTTCTTTCAAACACATGCAACTGTTTTTCTATCCTATATAAAAGCCTGCTGTACAGCTCTACATACAGCAGCAGTACAAAATTAACAGGGGTCTGTTTCAGTCCTTAAGCAATTTCCCTGGATTTCTTCAAATAAACACAATTAGCAAAGATAATTAGCCCCAAAAGATGCTATTTCAGTATTGATTAATTTAACAATCTTGGTATACACAGCTGGGGCATCAGTACAGCGAATATCTTACAGAGCAGTTATGCAATATAATTTCATCTTTTAACATATTTCAAATTATAGCAAAACTACACGTGTTGAGATATAGTCCATTTACTCAATACAGTAAGACTGATGCCTGCCATTTTTGCTTTTCTTGAGGTACAGTAATATAAAGTGTATCCACACGTAGACCACAGTTGCTGAAGAGATTTGCGGAACAAGATAGCAGTGTAAAGTAACTTTACACGCAAGAAAGATATGCACTGAAATCTGAACGCGGGAACAACTTAGCACCTAAGTACAGCACTCTGCTTGAATGAATTAGGCCTTCTTGCATGTAGGACATGAAAGTCCAGGTGGACTGCTGGGCTCGGCCACTTTACTGCTCCTGCTACCTATGAGAGCATGCTTGCAGCATTGCATAATGCCATTGAGACATACCTTTAGTTTAACAATAAAGCTGATCAATCAATAGAAGATGGAAGACATTTTATTTGTTTTTACGATAAACAACAAAACCCCAATGCATGTTTGTAAGCATTTCTCTGCAGCGCCTTTATAAGAAACAGTTTCACCATAGATGAAGAAGGCGGCTCCCACTGACATCTTCTGCACTGCTGATCCCTGCTGGTGGGGTAGCCATGCATCTAACACGAGTCTGTCCCACATAACAAACCCAGCACTCCCTCAACCACCTGAAGTAACTGATCCACACTTCTCAGCCAAGATCCTACTAAAGGCAGCTTGAGAAAGAGAGGAGCAGATAGGGACTGTACCAAGTTGGTCTACAGTATATACTGACATGTTTCTTTTTTTACTCTATGGAATAGCATTTTAAAATGCTAATTTGGATAGTTATTGCATGAATATAATCCTTCTATTTTAACATTTAAAAGCTTTGATTGTATGTATCGCACTTTATGAAAGAAAACCCAAATACAAGTCGTTATGGATGCCACTATACTTCTAAAGCAGTTTGTTACCATGATTACCGGACGTTTGAGTTCAAAGGACTGACAGCTCTGTAACACCATGGCTACGTATTGACAAGGTAAAGACAATAGGCTTCTCCCCACTAACTACAGCAGAGTTAGTACCACTGGCATCTTCTTGCAGAAAATGTGTTGCATCTGCATGAGATGTGAAAGGTGCAGCAGACACTTGTGCTCCAAGATGCTTGATCTGGACAAAGTCATGAACTGGATTTCTTTCCTTATTACCGATATGACCTGGAGCATGCTATAATCAAGGTTTGAAAATGTTTTCCAGTACAAGACTCTGAATCCACTTTCTTACTGCTTTGTCATATTTAACTGTTTGGGCTATAATGTTACTTGATAAAGTTGAAGAGCAAACAATTTAACTGATGAGAGTCATCTAGTGACTTGAATTTGAAAGGAGGTTCTGATTAGCCGAGCAAAGAGTTGGGGAAAGGAAACACTGTGACTGTTAATTTGGAAAACAATCAGCACACATGAGTGAGATGTGATCAAGGGCTGTCGAGAAGTGAGGGTGCAAAGGGAGGGGAAGAGGAAGGAACTAATTATTCCAGTAGCTCAAACGGCAGAGTTGGTACAGACTCCAACCCGGATGCTGTACATGGACGTCAGCATGATGCTGCACAGTGGGATTTCCTGCCTCCGGCCATGCACTTAATGAATCTGCTTTCAGAATGAATCAGGGCTGGGAGAGGCTGTGGTCTCCAGGGCACTTGCCATTACTGTTACAGTAGTTGGGAAGCCTAATGATTATTCAGTTCAATGCTTAGCCATCAAATTTCCTTTTCTATCTTTGCCTCTGCCAGGGCAAGTGATTCAAATTGTGAAACCAACTTTTCACTTGACCGTTGATTATGTATTCTCCTTGTTTAAGGGGCTCAGCTCTAAAACCTGGGGTTTTACCTGCAGAAACGACGAACGCATTAGTCAAAAGGAGTTTTGAATGTCTGCAATGTTAGGCTGAGTATCCGAGTTAAGACACATTCATTCTGCCTAGGTATGCAAACTGAGAGAGAGAAAAGACCTAAAGACAAAGTTCACTTAGAAAAAGTGTAATGTTTACATTAACATCAGCTGCTCAGCTCTACTAGTGTTAGGTGCTCAAAAAAGTGCAACTTATGTAATTGCCCTCAACAGTGTGATGCAAATCAAGAACTTACCTTTACCTTATACCTTTACCTTATACAGCAAAAACTGTCTGAGATGGGATCAATTCTTTTCTAAAGACACATAATTGTGATGGATACTATAGAAAGCCTAATGTAAATAGAAACTAGACCACAGATTTAGAAAGAATTTTTGGAATTTTTGGTCTGCAACAAAATGCTAATTCTTGTTTGTACAATGTGAGAGAAATTTGAATTTTTTTTTAATAGGGACTCTAGTAGGCAGAATATTCCCTACAGGATTCCTCAAAATAGAGCCTACCATCTAGTAAATGAGTACGTTAATGTCTATTAATGTTATGAAAAAATATAGAATTTCACCTGAAATGTCAATTTCAGGAAACATATTGTTGTTACGTTTTTATAATCATCTCAGCATTATAATACTATACTTCTTTAGGGCAATTCCTAACCTCTGAGGCCCTTTGGACACATATGAAGTTCAGCCTATCTCTGTTCCATTATAGAGATTTCCTTAATGATCAAAGCGTATTCCCCCCTAAAATGCTTGAGAAACACTGCCGTATGGGCTCCAAAAGTATTATGTTACAAGTTTATCTGCTTTATACTTCAATTAGATTTCAAATAATTCAAAACACAAATTTTGTAGAGCAGTAAATAAAACATTGCTTCAAAAGTTACAATAAAAGTTGATTTCAATTTCAAAATTGTATCAACATATCAAAATAAAATTGAAAATAAACAAGAAAATATTAACAAAAAGAAAAGACTATTTTTTATTTCTCAATATAAGAAAATTTATTTTTGTTATAAACCTCCTCCTCTCAATAAACAAGACAAAGCCTTCACTTATAATAACAACAGTAGGACTGGTTTTGTTCAATAGGGGAAAAAAACTAAAGCTCAAGAGTTAATATCTCAATTTTTTTCATGTATTTTGGAAAATAACAACATAAAAAGACAAATAGTCTGTCATTTTCAGAAAGGTAGAAAAGTCTGTTTTTTTAAATTGGTTGTCTTAGTTGTAAATAGAGTGATGACACTGAGTGTACTTTAGCTACTTTTTAAAAAGCAGTACTTTTAGTTGGGTAATATGCCTTTAAAACATGACCCAGGGTCAATTATAGACTCAAAAGGGGTAATTGCCTTCATTTTATCTTGCAAAGCGCATCATAATACAATGAGTATTCAGTTTTGTTTCCTGTGGCAGAGCAAGGTTTTTCCCACTTCCAGTGGTTTCATAGCCATGCACGTAGAAACAGAGGCATCCTCTGTCTCCCCACCATACCCCGGAGTGAATTATAGTCATTCCAGGTATTGAGTCTGATCTCTTCATAAAGGGTTAAACTCTTGCCTTCCAAGAAACATGAACATGTCACAAGCCCACAAGCAGATACTGCTCTGCTGGATGTTATTCCAGGTAGCTTTATCAACTACAAATAGAGATAACCACCTGCAATAATTCTTTTAGCATTATTTAAACAGTTTGTCTGGCTCTTACAAACGTCAGCCATTTTAACTGCTCTTTAGTTCTGGTATCAGGAATACACACAGCTTTAAAAATTACATAATGAAAATTAAATACGTAAATACAAATATATCGCTGGAGATGTTTTTCTAAAGTGATACCAGTTTTGTTTGCATAGCCATTATAGTTGAGTGGATATGAAATAACTTACAAAACAGGCTGAAAAGCACAGCCTGTGCTGTGGGTCTGCATTTACTTGCTTGCTCTGTCATGTGTTTCTTATGCAGAAATCCAAATTCACAAGCTATGCTAATGTTGAAAATGTAAGAGTCCACCTGACCATGTGCGTTCATAAAAGAACAGTAGCAATTTCTATACAAACAGGGTCTTACAATTACTTGAAGTCAAATTTAAAGAATTAAAGAGGAACGGTAATAGATAACATTAAAATTAATGTTTTCTCAGATCGGACAAAAATATCTGACTTTTATCTCTATGTAATCATCTTTGCTGGAGTTTGACCATGCCACCAAGTAGAGAGTCTCTTGTTCTTGGGGAAAAAAAAAGAAAATGGATACAAATGACAGCACTGGAAATTGGACTATAAGACAAGTAAAAATTGAGCTTATACTCTTTGCTTTTTTTAAATGAGTGGCTTTCTAAATCAATGGCAATATTTTTAATGTCACAAATTCTGTCTGTCCCCCCCCCCCCTTCTTCTCCAAGACTAGCAATAATCAGCAATTCAGTAGGTTGGCAGAATCTAAACATCAGACAAGTAATTATTGAGAGGGGAACTGTTTTTATTTGGTTTGCCCAAGTTTATTTCCTCCCAGCGTTCAGCAAGTAGAGGGAAAAAATGGAAGAAAACATACAAGATTTCATTAGAAATTGATTAGAAATTAAAGGGTCAGTGGGTGAAGACGGAGCATAACTTTCCAGTTTCTCTTGGACTCCTCAGATGTAGATTCTGAGCTCGCCTAAGCTGTAACACATGGGAGAAAATACTGTAGAGGAATCAAAGCCTGACACTTCCTGCACAACCAGGACTGAGGAAGGGACCAACACACGTTTATTAGACGGAAATGATTTTACGTGCTGTGTTGATTCAGACCTCACTCATGGTGACTGCACTGCTGTGTTACTAGCTCTCCACCACTCTAGGATGCTTCGTTTACCTCAGTGCATTAAAAACCGATAGATCTCATGGAGGCCTGGCATTGTTCACTTGTTAAAACGTAAGACTGTCAGCTCTCCGCTGTCAGAAGTGACCGAGGGCACACCTATTCCTCGTGGAGCTGCAGCAGCTATAAGCCCACCATTTTGACACGAGCTTCCACTCCCATTCCCTTTACTAACAGGCCAGGACCAGCAGTAGCTGCCCAGGCTTTCGTGCCCAGGTTCAGTGGAGCGGTTACAAGCGGTTAAACCCCCGCTGCGTCCCGCCGCAGGGGACCAGCCCTTGACGCCTGCACGGAAAGCGGGAGAGGGGAAAACGCGGGACAAGAGCCGGTGGGCAGGGGAGGCAGCCGGAGGCCCGCGCAGCGCCGCCAGGCCGCCGCGGGGCCCTGCGCCACCACCAACGGTCGGGGGGTACAACGGCCGCAGCCCCTCCCCGCCGGGCCGTGCCACCGCCCCGCCCGTCGCGGCTGTGACGGCAGCGCCGCGCGCCGGGTTGCGGGAGTTGGCGCGAAGGCGGGGGGGCGGGAGGCATGGAGCCAGAGGCATCCCGCTAGCGAGATAAACGGCCGCTGGCAGCATGGTGAGCGCGCCGCACGGGGAGGGGGATGCCCCCCTCCCCCCCCTCCGCGGTTCTCCCCCGGGTGGGGGAGGGAAGAGAGCGTTGCGCAGTGTCCCGCCGGCGGCGGGGCAGGACGGGCGTCTTCCCCGGCGCGTGACTGCGGCCCCGCGGGCTGAGCCGAGCCGGGGTCCTGTCCCCTGAGGGCGGCCCCGGGTGCGGAGGTCCCGCGCTGTGGCGGAGCGGCAGAGACCTGCCCGGTTGTGAGGCTGCGGAGGAGAGGCCGCCCGCCCTGCCGCGCCTCCAGCAGTGCTCGCGCGCTTCCCGCCGCGCCCGCCCTGAGGGGCCGAGGCCCGGCTTCCCACGCGTGCCGGGAAAATACACCCCTGGCCGAGGAGGTGCCCGCGGTTGTGCCCTTGCCCCGAGGGGGAAGCGTCTGAGCGTCTCCAGCTCTCTCCCCGCCTCGAAACCGGGTGGTGAATTAGGCGCGGACCGTGCGCTTGTCCCGGGGGGGGGGGGGGGGGGGGAGGCGGACGAGCTAACCTGTCTCTAAACGCAGTCTGCCGAAGTTTTTTAACTCTTCCTTTAATTTCAGTAAGAGCATACACGAGGGCGTTTCTGCTGCCGAATTGGACGGTGTGCAATATTTGCAGAAAAACAATTCAAGTGGGGGAAAAAAGAACTTAAAAGTCTAGAAGTAGACACTTGTTTATAAGTAATGAAGGCGGCAACCCTCAGTAGGATGTAGAGTTTGTAATATAAATATATATACGTGTGTGTGTGCTTTCCAAAGTGCTGCTCACTGATGCAGCCATTATAAGATGGTATCCCCTCTTCACCTCTGGCTCGGATAAATTTGCTTCTACTCAGATGGAGATGTTTCTACTCTGCGCAGATGTTTTACTGGCTTAGCTACAAATGCCGTTCAAAGCCAGCTAGGTTCAACTTTGGGTTTGGACTCTCCATAGAGTTTAACCTTGTTTATATCTTGCATCTGATGCTCAGCAATGATGGGCAATACAATCTGAGTCTTTCACAGTACTGATAGAGGTCTGCCAGCACTAAGAATCCTGAAACTATTAAACTGTGATATTTTCATAGTTTGTTAGAGGTGGCTGATGACTTTAAACTTATGTACAAGGACAAGTCTGCCTCTTCTGTTCCCTTGCCATCACCTCTTTAGAAAACTGATCTTACTGGAAGACTTGCTTCCTCCTTTCCCACCTTCCTGGGACAAAGGCTTTCTCCCTCTATGTCATCTTCTGAATGTCACACATCTCACAATGTCTGGCACTTCCCTAGAAGGAAAGAAGACAACCGTCATTTTGGGGAGAGGATGAGTTGCCTCAGCCCTTTCCCTTTTCAGTGCTGAGGAGAAGAGGCTGTACAACCGTCAGTATTGCAGCTGCGGAGACAGAGGCAAAAATACAATGATGTTAGTAACCGTGTAGCCTGTTCTGTTTGTGCAGCGACAGCACAAGCATATTGGAATTTAATATCATACCCTTGCAAACAGACTTTTCATGTAGTGCCAAACATAAATAGCCCCCATTGGGTTGGTTCTGCAGCATCTTCTCAGCTGTGCTGAACTGATGTGTATAGAGTTACACAATGAACTGATTTGTCTTAGAAAGGATTTATTTTTTTACCCAGATTAGTGGCCTGACCCAGTTCGCAAGCAGAGAGCTATACTGGTACAACTGAGGGAATGAATGACTGGGAGTAGGGGCTACTTGAGCTGCCTCTAGCTGAGAGAGACATTCATATGGCCAGAGCTGTAGCATCAGCTGGTGTGTACTTCGAACTGTGATACTGCTCAAAAAATACTGTGTAGTACCTGTCCTGCAGTTACCACTATTAGTAAACATTAATTAAGCATAGTTATCCAAGCAAGTATTACTGGTTTCACTGAGGTGATACTATAAATTTGATTTTAGTTAGTGCAATTTTTCTGGACACACAAGGTGTCAGAGCTGATGTTTGTACAAAACTTGCACTCAAATAGGCAGACTGTAAATAAATATGATTCTTTTGATGCAAGGTCCTCATGGACGCACTTCAGAATACCTGAAATAAGGTGCATTACTTTCTGTTGCAGTCATTGAGCTAGGTTGGTGAAATTCAGTTTTCTATCTCATATTTTATTTTGAGGTGCAAACTGAATTATATGATGCTATTTTTGGAAAATATTCTGCCTTACTGGACACTAGTCTTCTACAAACACTGTGCCTATTATGGTTAGGTTGCGATGGTTCTATCATCAGAGTGTTGGAGTAGTTGATCTTTGGTTTAGGATGCTTTTGAAATGCAGAAAAAAACCCAGTATGGAGTGTGTATGACTTTTATAACTGACTTTTTTGAGCTGGGTATTTACTAAAGTCTTAAAAGTCACTCTGACAAACTCTTTGAGTAACCAGTCTTGGTACTACCTAACAAATAGGTTTCAGTTTCTATTCCTGTCATTTCTCATCAGTAAAACACACAGATACAAAACTTTCAAGAGAAGACTTGCAACCTGACATGATTAATTGCTGTGGTCTTCCATTATTGCATCAGATGGAGGATTTGAAGCAGTAGTCAGAACTGGCAAGAACTAGACGGCACAGCCATTACTGAGATCATACAATTACTAAGATAGCTCAGCAGGAAGCAGTGCACCTGAACGTGCTCTTTAGGCTGTTCAGATGCTATGCATCAATTACCCCCCTAATTTAGCAAGAGTGATCAGAAATTCTTACTTAGTTCCACCTCTTAGGTGGAACTGCTCAAAGTTACATGTCTTCTTGCTGCTGCTGAAGCACCCATGGGGAGCCACACTAATACAGCCTCGCCTCTTTAATTGTAGCCTTCTGGGCAAGGGGACCGCCTGGGACAGCCATGCTGGTGAGTGTATCTCCAGGATACACAAGGCTGATGACCCCTGTGGTTTTTGGGGGAACGTCCCGGAAGGAAACTTGTCAGTTACATTGGTACACGCCTTTCCTCGTTTGAATGAGCACGGATAAAAGCTAAACATACACAGTTTTGCCAGCAGGTGAACTAATACATATGCATGGTATTATATACCAATAAGATGGTCAGTCAGAGTATATTAAATAGATAAACCCAGAATGGAGGCAAGTGATCCTATCTGGGATCTAAGCTTATATACTTTATAAATAGTCTTCAAACATGTAGGATGGGAATCAGTCTGGTAGATGCTTACATTGCTTCATTTCTGCAATTAGTTATGCAATGAATTAAAGATTTATCTGGCATCTTTTAATAAATGGCACGAAAAATCTGTCCCTTACGAATCTTGGTTAAAAGCTTCACTGAAAGGTAACTTTATTGTTGCACTGTGGCATACTTTTCTCCTGAGTGATTCTGAATTCACCATCTGTTATAGCCCAGCAGTAGCTAACAAGGTTACCTTTTCTTCTGAAGAGCAGGATAGCTGAAGAAGATTGGAGGATTTATAACTCTGAAGATTGAAGAAGACTGTACATTGATGTCAGTTTTCCGTTGTAGCTTAGGGCTGTGTAGTTTAGTCACTCAGAAAGTAGATGGTCACTATGGGAAATTAAAATTTACTACCCAAATACAAACTTTTGTTCAGAAACCTCTAGGTGTCTTGTGTGCTTTTATATCACAGTATTTTCTGAAAAACTCCTTAACACAAGCATGTAACAGTAAAAGCAAAGGAAAAAAGCTGCCATTTCTTGAGGACTGCAGTGCCGTTTGCGTCAAGAGAATAGAATGAGTTGTGTTAACATAGGGAGGCCGTTTTGGAATATGTAGCTGCTGTATCACCACAGTATTTTCAAAGAAAAAGTAGTATTTGTATGGATGGTGCTTTCTTAATAAATGGGTAGAAGATGCTGCTTTGAATAAAACAAACAAACAAAATTGTTTATTCTCATTTAACCTGTTAATCTAATGAAATACCTGCGTTATAAAAGGTAGTAGCAGTCGATTGTCACCCATTTATTTTAGATGTTTATGAAGTGATTTGGGGGAAAATAGCTTGTAAAGTTGACCCTGATTAGATACTGTTTTTTAAAAGTTTGAAGTGGCAGTTTAGGTCCTCTATAGCATATTAAACGTAGCAGGGCTTATAGCTATGGCATTCAATTTATGAAGAGCTAACTTGATATCTCATGAGAACTGATGAGGCAGAATATAATTTACATGTTATAATTTGGCCTTAGCAGTTCAGGAACTGCGATACTAAAATAGTGGAAGAAGCTGGGGCAGAGAGGACAATTTCATGTATTTTCTTTATTAAGTCTGCATTTCATAAACGAGGATACGATAGTATTTCCTTGTATAAGTCCGTAAAAAAAAAATCTAATATTATTGCATATGGTGTTTGCAGAGCAACTCACTTACTAGTTAAGTTTTTAGTTACAGTACTAGAATGAATAGAGCGTTACTATTGATCTAAAATTAATTATTCTCCAAATATTTTAAGCCTGAAAGTAAAAACTATAAAAAATGAAACCAAAACTTTAAGGTCACTTTATTTTGCAGTGTTGTAGGAAGTATTTAAATTATTTTACTATGTAAGAGATCTAATGAGACTTGTAATCAATTTTTCTGTTGCCTATGTTACCTTAAGCCTGAAGAGAACTCAGTAATAATGATTGAGTGATTGAGTCCATGAATCTACTTCAAGACTTTTTAAATAGATGCTTTCTTCAAACCTGTTAGCTATAGGTATTCAGAGCTTATATAGTACTACATTTATATTGTAGGAGTACATGTAAACTAGCAGAGTGTTGAAAATTTATGCCTCAAGGCATAAATTCCATAGATGGAAATGTGTGAAGTCTCATTAAGGAAGAATGCTTCCCAGTCTACCATTGTCTGTTTGCTGAATCTATGTTATATGCAGGTAAAACATAAAGAGTCTAAATTTTTACAGGGAACAACATTTCTGATTCTAGAAAGTTGGTTTAAGCTAAATATACTAAATAAATCTATGCATGTCCCATATTTTGTATATGCTTTCAAATTACATATTCCATTGATTTTAAGACCTATAGGCTCTGATAATCGAAATCCAAATTGCCAGCAAACTGACTGGTAAGAGAACAGGAGCCTGAAACACCCCTTCTTGTCAATCAGACTTATGGAGATTTCTTAGGAATTTACTACTTTACTTGTAGTTCCCTATAATAATCAAAAACTACCCAGATGAACTCTGTGATGGGGAATAGCTATCAGCTGGGTAGAATATAGTCCTGAGCTACACCCTTTACTTGCTATATATTTAGGCCATATGAGATGCTTTCTTTCTCTAAAATGGCTGCTACCCCTGGAGGTAGTGATACTAGCCAGGTATGTGTTTTCTCAATTTCTTTTTAATAAAACAGAAATACTAGTTTTTTCAACAGAAGTTAGATTTGGTTTTATGTGTACAATAGTACTTTTTAACATCAAAGCTTCAGCTGCTGATTTTCCATATTTAGAAAGCTTTTTATGATTGTACTGTGGTCAGATAATAAAATAAGGTTACAAAATAGACCTTTTGGAGCTCTTTGTATTAAGTTCTTTCTCTCTATTTAAATTTTAATCTGTTTTTTGCTGGCTAATTTTTTTTAGTGGATGAGAGTTACTGTCCTAAATTTATAAGAAGGTGAGGATGCAGTGTGTCCCACTACTTGGCTGCTTTCTAGCTCTTGGTGCTTTTTAAGTCTTTTTGCATTGGACACTGCTTCATACCTGAGTTGATAATTTTAACTATAGAAATGCTTTGGGCTAGGTTTATGATGATTAATTGGGGGAAGAAAATTAATTATACATCTGTCTTAAGTCACTGTATTTCAGCACTAACGGAAGTTTGTTTTGAAGTGTGTATTGGTGAAGATGTTCAACTAAGGGAAAAATAAACTTTTTTCCATGATTCAAAGACAAGAGAAAGGTGGTGTGATGTCTGAGCAGCTATGTTTAACTAGCTGGTCTTTGTTTTCTTAATTGTAAACAAAATTTCAAGATCAACAAATATTATAAAGGAGCTGCTGAGAAAGTGATTTAAGTGCATTGCTCTTTTTGTAGTGTAAAACTTCTAAGAGCTATCTGTATTTAAAAAATTATAAATCTGTTTTCCCTTTTATTAGGATATCCGGAAATTTTTTGGTGTTGTTCCTCCTGGAAAGCGACAAGAATGTGAGACTGTGAAAAAGAGTGAAAAAATTAAAAATGGTGAAGGACCTTCAAGTGGGAAGAAAAAGGGAAAGGAGACTAAGGTTAGTTTTGCTTTTCTTATTTGTGAAGTGCTTGGCTTCTCTGATGTAGGATTGTTTGTATCTCTAGCATTTTTCAAAGTCATTGTTCTTGCCGTATACTCAAAACTCAGACTATATGTCAGTTGTTTTTATAGGCATGGGAGGAAACTACCACTTAATATTAACTTCTAGCAGCAAAACTTTTGTAGGTGGTGAAGAAAATTGCTAATTTAAAAAATATTTCGGTTGTAGGGCAAAGGAGAGGTAGGTAGAAGTTGTTATGGTTAGGTGCTAATGTAGGAATAATCTGATGCATTTGAAGTTATTTTAGCTATAGCCATAGTTCTCTAAGTAGCTCTGCTTATTTAATTTTTAATTTAATTAAGATTGAGGCTTACACGCAGTAGATGTAGACATATCATAAAGATGTCATACTTTCAAGCAAGGTGAAAGTCTGTGGCGTAGGTGCCCTCTGACTGGTTTTTTAACCAGGTGTGTAGGGGAAACATTAACACTGCCTTTCTTGGACGGGGTCGCTTACGTAAACCTGTTGCAAAGACCAAATTCTGTAAAATGACAGGTTAAACTTAGATTGGGTTCTAGTCTCAGAGTACTTTTCGTGTTAATCATCTGAACTGATATAAAAAGAAAGGAGTGGCTAAAGAGGGCTTTAAAATCACTTAGGGAATGGGAGGAGGATGAAATGTTTAATGTGAAGCATCACAATCCGGAAGTAAGATGTTACTTAAAAATATTTTGGCTGTATAATTTCATTGTTTCAATGTGATTTCAACGTGAAAATAATGGACCATTCAGTGGAACTGAAAGACATAGCAATTATCTTATGTGATCTATTATTTTTACTTTGCAATTCTCCAATTATATCAAGGATTTAACAGGTTCCAGATTAGAATTGAATGTGGATTATAAAACCATGTAGTTATGTTTGTCTAGAATTATATTTTTAGAAGCATATACAGCTGTGCATGACTACAAAACAAGCATAGTTGGTAGTTTGGTAGGCCCAGGAAACTTCCTATCTGTGCAGCTTGTGATTTTTCTAAATATCTAAAACTTGTTGATGTCTTTAAAAAAAAAAAAAAAAAAGAAAAATAATTCCTTGAGACAGTTTAATACTAGCAGCTGCTAGATAGAACATGTTTGTCGACTGTGACCATTGGTGCAATCTCTTATGGTAGTTGCACTGCTTACCAAGTGAGAGGAGAAGCTGCAAGCAACCAGGACACTGAACAGGAAATCAGTCTAGCTTCAGCTGTTGTGTATGCTTTTTTTCCTTTTTCAACTGGCTATATTTTACTCTGAAGTTCTGTCGAATTCTGGTGGTTACAGCAAAGCCATATCCAGAATGGAACCAAAAGTGAAAGCTGAATTCCGTACAAGCTACTTAGCGGCCTGTACCATCTCTATTTCTGGTGGGACCATGCAATTTCTTTTTTGGATTAAAAGTTGGAAGTGCTTGAAAAACTGTTTGATTTACTTTAATTGGCATTAAACGTGAATATTTATTCTCAACATAATCATCTATGGTTTGCTTGAAGCATGTTTAGCTTTACTGCTGCAGTTTCTTCCTTATTTCCTCTGCCTTGTACCTTTCCCCCTCCCGCTCACGAGTTAGCACAAGACTGTTCATAAATGTAATATTGGGAAATAAATAATTTCTGTTAGAATTTGTTTGAAACTCATAAATTTGAATGTGTAACTGAGTAAAAGCTCGAAGGACCTGTTTACTGGTTAAACTAATGGATTGTTACTCTTAGGTGAATAATGCACCCAGTGAAGATGATTCCAAACAAAAGCGGACAAACAAGAAAAAAAGAATAATCTACGATTCAGGTAGCGTTCACAGTTGTTTCTGAATGCTCCTTTGTACCTTTTGCATCAGCATTCAAGGTCAATTAGGTAAATGGTACATCTGAAAGAAAGCTGTGGTTTGTTTGGGTTTTTTGGTTTTTTTTAGTAAATGCAATTAAAAACACTTTTCACAGTAATTATTGCTGGATAGCTAAATATATTTGATAATAAGAGTGCACTGTGTGCCATGCATGCAACATACGGTGTAAAGTAACTTTTAACAAAACCTCTGTTTAAAAACAAAACCAAAAAAACCCCAAACCACAACCCAAAACCAAAAAACAAACCCACAAAAAAAAAAAGCACCAAAAAAAAAGTTCAGATAGTAAATTCTATGAAAACTCCAGAACTTTGTTTTGTTATGAAGTTGTATATAAATTGTGGGGTGTTTTAGGTTTCCTGTTCTGTTAGGGATAAATAACATCCTATGCTGGGTGCAGGGGGCTGATCATATACTATAACTTCACATTTCTGTGCATTGCGTGAACATAATATAGGAGATTGTTTTAAAAGGCTAACTTGTGTTTCCATGTGTCTTTCTCTATTAAAAAATCTAGTAAAAGTTCATCCCATAGTTTTAAATTTACAGTACGGAACACGCAGAATATGATTTAAAGCACTGCTATCACATTCTAGAAATATTCTTTGGAATATTATAATAAGGGAAACCCCTTTTATAGCACTTATATCTTAAAAAAAAAAAACAAACCAAAACCAAAACAAAAAACCCAAACAACAAAAAGCACCCTCCCAAACAAAAACAAACCCACCCAAACCCTTGCATGTCAAGTTGTTAGTTTAATTTAAAAGCTTGAAATTTCTAGTTTAATCTTTCTGAGCTGTTATGTCATTTAATCCCTCTGTGATTGGAGTCTGAATCTTGAATATTTGTTGTGAAACTGTAGAAAAGATTGCAGGAGTTTCTACAATTTTTGACTCCTACTGAAAACTTCAGCTTGAATTTTTAGAAGCTATCTTCTTAACCATAGAAGATTGCTTCTCTTGTAGAAGAAAAATGATCACACAAACATCTGTCAGAATAATGCTATTGTATATAGAAAAATATGTTCAAATCTTCAGATAAACTGTTCTATAAACAGTTCCTATTTAGCAGTGAGGAATAGCAGTAGAAGTATTTCTGCGTTAAAAGGTGGAGTACAAAAGTTATATGTAACTCAACTGCTACCTTTAAAGTGCTGATACTGTCTGGAGATTTTGCAAATTCTAGCCCACTAGTAGTAGAAAAGCAAAAGAGAAATAATGCTCTAAGTTCTTGAAGATGGAAAAATGTGTGTGTTTCTCTTTTTTTTTTTTTTTTTTTGAATAATTACATTATATATTAGTGTTTAGCATGGAAAAAGGTAGGCTCTGAAGGGTAGTCCTCTGTTACACTCGCTAGTTGTCTCGGCTTCTTCAGTTTGTCCTGCTTACTCACGTGGATGTTGGGATACATAATTCACAGTGTTGTAAGTTTGGCATCTTGACAACTTTTGGGTTATGGAGAATGGTTGGTGAGGTGAATGGCAGACTACCAGTGTTCCGAAAAATCGGAGTACAGCCTAAGTGATCTATTTTAGCCTGTTCTTAGCTTTTGGAATAGGTGTCGTGGAATACACCAGCATAATATAATACTATATAAATTTAATCAGGCTAATGAATCTGTGTTAAAAGTTTGTTGTGGTGGTTTTTGTGGGTTTTTTGGTGGGTTGTTTTTTTTCCCCCCTCCCCCAGTAATCTGATGTGGTACTTTGACAGTTGCATTCCTTTTCGGAAAGGTTTTTATACAGGCATAGCAGTTCTTGGAATAACTAACAAAATATTTCTTGTTATGTAAACAAAAACCACTGTCTAGACTGAGTTCTGAGCAAATTTTTATTTAGTCATATGCTAGAATAAATGATGGCTGGGCTATTAGCTGATGGAGAAAAACAAAGTTGTGCTCTGACTTTCCATATGATATCTTTTTCACAATCAGCTGAATATATGTGAACACATGTTAACTAATGTTATGTGATCTATGATTTAAAGCCTGTATGTATGTGAAGGAAATCTATATTTATGTTGTGGTCAAAATACAGATTCAGAAGAGGAGGTGCAGTCAGTGAAAAAATCCAAGAAGCCATCTGAGAAAAAAGCAGCTACTTCAAAACTTGGTAAAGTTCTAAAGCAGGATCCTGTTGTTTATATTTCAGAGACAGGTAATGGAAGAAATATATCATTATATGTTCAGCTGTAGTGGGGTGGATTATGTTACAAATGGGATGGATTGTTTGACTGATATACTCTTAAATATGACCATAAAACCTAATATTGAGAAAGACAAATTATGTTCTCCTTAAACAAGGTAACCAAAAGCACTTTAGAAGTTTAGCCTCAAGTATTGTAAAGTCAGGAGCAGGGTAAAACTGAGGTGATGTTGGGTAGTGGCTTAGGTTGGTTTAAATAGGCATATAATTTCATGAACTAACACTTCCTTGCTTAAGAGTATTCCATAGATTTAGGGGAAGGAGTAAAGTAAAGGAGTTTTTTTTTAATATAGTTAAACTGCTCACTAGCACACTTTGTGAAGTGACTGTTGGCTACCATAAATAGGTTTGAAAACCTAGATTTTTATTTTACTTGGTATATGATTTTCATGTCTTTAATCTCTGTCTAATATGTTGGTGACTGCAGAAGTTCTTGGGCTTTGTGTTTTACTTCCTTATCAACACACAAAATTAAAAAAAAAAACCAACATTGTCTATTAGACTTTTAGGAAGAACTGGAATTGGAAAAAACAATCATAACAAACTTGCGTTATACCTTGCATATAACATACTATACCATACTTCTCAGTCTTGGATTTCAGCTTTCTAAATTCTGGAGCTATTTTTGCTCTTTGGTTAATTACACTCAATTCTTTCCCCTTCTTGATTGTTTTCAGGTCTCCTATAGTCTTCTGAAAAAACTGTGACAGTGATTAACTGCTAAGTTCTCAGCAGAGTTTTGTTTAGATTTAGTCTCTTCTTTAGAAGCTGTGTAGTTAAACTAAAAACACAATCTTGACTCAAGCCATAAGTACTGTTCAACTGAACACATAAGGGCAAATTCTATCAGTTTGATTGAAGAGTCTTACGCGTTAATTTGTTTTCATTGTTTGCATGGTTGTTCCTTAGCACTGCTTTCAGTGTTGCTTTTTGTGTGATTCCTGACCTTGGTGCTCTCAAGAGGACTTTGACTGTAAATTTACAGGGGAGACGTGCATCTGCTGTTACGGAAGTTTCATCCTGCAGAATTGTCATTAAACATGCTTCCTTCCCAGTTCCAAAAGAAAAAACTGATAGTGGTTTTCTGCTGTCCCCTTCCCCTGTGTTCTTAATTCTATCATGAAGCAGTTTTGTTTCCGATTACTTACTTCATATTGTGCATTTTCCTCTACTAAATTTGAGATGTTACGGAAAAGTTTCAGTGGCATTAGCTGCTATTGTTTGATAAGTGAACATCAGTTTATGTAGACTCGGTCTTATTTATGAATCAAGCATCCTTAAAGGTATGCCACCAGCATAGGGGAAAATACTCAGGTCTTGTGAATTCTGTAAAAATGCATCTGTGGAAGAAAATTAACAGAGCTCAGGGTCAGGTTGGACGGGGCTCTGAGCAACCTGATCTACTTGAAGATGTCCCTGCCCATGGCAGGGGGGTTGGACTAGATGAAATTTAGAGGTCCCTTCCAACCCAAACTATTCTATGATTCTGTTTAGCTTAATATTTCGGTACTTCTTGAAGATGGACTTTAACACTTCTCTTTTGGCATCTGAGTACAGTTGGCTGAATGTATATGTGTGTGCATTTTTTGTTATGTAGTGTTGTGTGGTTTTTTTTTTTTTTAAATACCTTTGAAATACATGTGAGCGCTTGCAACTTCAGGGCTGCTTTTACTACTGGTTGTTCTCTTATTCCATCTTAACTAAGAGATCTGTTAGTGGCACTTAAGCAAAGATTAAGACTGTATGTGGGCTGAAACAATTCACTTACTAAGATTCTGATGATAGAATGAATTTGATTCTTGTCTTAGTGAATGGCATAAATGGGAAACATCTTAAATTTGACTCGGTTAATCTGATAAATTAGAAGCTTTTTTGAACGGTCTACTGTTCAGAGCTGATAGCTTCCCAACTTAAATCTCTTGTCATGTTAGGTTCGTTCTTTTCTGATTTGCTTTTAAAACATAATGGTCTCTTTCTGCACTGGAATTGTAATTTCACATTGATTTGTTATAATGCAGATGAACTTAGGTATTTCGATATCGGATACTGATTATCATACTCTGACCACCTGTGCAACACAAGCTGTAGAATTTCCTGAGGGTTGCAACAACTAGGTGGACACATTTTGGTTGCAAAGGTATTTCTTACAGTTTGTGATGCATTTCTCTTTACTTAGGCTTGAAGTGAGAAAGACTTACGATTTTTTGTCAGTTGCTGCTGCAGTTAGATGTACTTACTGCATCTGGTCTGGGTTCGGCTGAGGCTGTAACTATCAGGTCTTCTGTATTGTGTCTCCTTGAGTAGAGTTCTTTACTAGCCACAGGACTTCCCCTGTATGGATTCTTAGAAACTGTGATAAAATTAACAGACTTGAATCCAAATCTATTTTGATAAAACATGTTTTTTAAGTGTTAGAATTCCAGGAGTTCTTCTGTGATCCTCTTTGAGTTTTAGGTTACATATTTGGAAAAGTGGACACAGTCCCTGGGTATAGTATTTTTTTGGTAAGATCATTGCTGCATATAAACATTGCCTCCCTGTAATCATACCATGTATTTTTAAAACAAGAAAGGATTGTTTGCTGCAGTATCCCATTAGAAGTGTGGCTCAGCTGGCTTTTTTTCTATACCTTCTTCCTCCTTAGGCTCTTTTCAGAATCACTGTTTCTAAGATGGATTGTGCTTATTGTCGTAGATATTTGACCTGGCATTTAGCTGTACTATGTCACATATTCAAATGAGCTCAATTTTCCAAAGTATCCTGAATACTTTATCTATCTTGTTTGTCCTTTTACTCAAAATTTTATGTCCCTCAACACTTTTACCAACAATTCTTTCCTAATTAAAACGTTCTTTAACAGCATTGATCCCAGAGTAGATAAACGGTCAGATTCCTGGGGAATAAACAGTACATGTTTAGGTTTATTATGCAATTCAGGGTGTTGTAATCAAGTTTTTCTGCATAGGGATACCATGGGAACACGGGTCAAGGTTATTAGTGAAATCCCTGAAAACCACGGCTCAAGGTTACTCTTATCTAAAGAGTCTTAAGTACACACAAGGTTGACTTAATAGTCTATGACTAAAACAATGCCTTTATAACCTTGAGACTTAACGCTTGAATTTTGTTTATATTTGATCTGTATAAATTGTTTCTTCAGCTTAATGGGGCTGTCAAGCTGAGTGTGTTTTTAATGGTACTGATACAGCTATTGTATCAGTATACAGGTACTGATACAGCTATAAAACATTTTATAAGAATAGGAATATAGAAATAGTCGATAGAAAAGATCCTAATGAAATTTGTAGGTATTTGTCCTTGTTTTTAGTGTTATGCAGCTGAAAACTTAAATCAAGAATATGCTTGTTGGACTTGCTCAAAAGTCAGAATCTCATTCTCAAGGGCTCTGTCTGTGGCGATGTATTTGAAAGAGCCTTTTGGCATCAAGTAGTCAGTAGAAGCTTGGTAGTTAATTGCCTCAACCTATTTTTCAATTTCATTTGAAACTTTCTTCCTTATGCTCGAATTTCTTTTCAGCTCTTCTATATAACTATGTGGGATACAGCTTTCTTGAAAAATGTTGGGGGAATTAACTTTTTGGTTTGTATAAGAGTGGATTGATGAGATTGTGTTGCTTTGTTTCTTATTAGCTTGTGAAGTTGCCTTTTAAAAAAAAAAAGGGAAGAATAGTTGCTGTTTGTAATTCTATAAGAAATACTTTGTTATTATTGAAACAAATTTAATTTACATAAATATTTAGCTTACTGATGGCCAAAGATAAAGTGAAGTTATTCTAGCAGGTAGCAAGGGAAAAGAAGAGCCTTTTTGTGTTGATAGAACAGTCTTAGTGGATTGGGAAAAAAATCCAAATGTTTGTTGTGTTTGTTAAAATAAGACTGACTGTTTAGTGAAGTATGGAACCTTGAGCTTTGTTTGTAGAAGATGACCTGTTATTGTGAAGTGTTGAACCTCATCTGGTTTCATCACAGGTGGTTATTTGGCAGGAATTGTGACTTCACTTTTAGTGAATTCTTAATCTTTCATATACATCGTGTAGAGGTAATTATGCATACGTAGCAATCACGTTGATAGCTTGAATATTGCAAAATACAACTTGTTTTTTAAAAAAAAAAAAGCTTTGTTCTAGTGGTAGGCTGAATTATTTATAAAGCTAGAAAAACCAAAGTGGTAGAAACTGAGTAGGTTTGTAGGTTACTGGAAAACTGTTCCTTGAGATCTTAGAAGACAGGGCAAGAAGAATAGCTTGTGAATGTGCTTGCTGAATATAGACTCTTAATATAGAGAATATTGGGGGGGTGGGGAAACAAACAAAAAACCCCAAAAGCCCACAGAAAAAAATCAGTTAAGTGCTAGTAGTGGTGGCCAAAAGAAAAAGTCCCCACATCCAAACACTGGTTCAAATAAGCAGCAGATTGTCAGTGAATAAGCATATCTTACATGGAAACATTCCATAGGGGAATAAAACATTGTCACTGTTACTTCCTGGGCAATACTAGCATTGTATATACTTATGGAAATTGCTATACTTGGGCAAAAATGCGTGAAGGTGATAAACAGCACTCTCTGTACCAGCTTTCCTCTAAAGTGTTTTATGAAGGATCAGTTGAGAATATGTAGTTGAACCTTAAGGGAGTTTGACTTGAAATGCACTTGAGGAATGAGAGTATAGGTTCTGGCAGAAATCCTATGAAGAAGCAGGGACTAGTGTTGCAGAGGACAATGTAAAATGTGTTTAGGAGCGAGCCCCATTAAAATTAATTTGGTGAAGTTTGGGAATAGCAACAGTAGAACATAAGGGGTCCTGTAATGGTAAATGTGCTGTTGTACTCAAACTCTTAAGTGGTGAGAGGAGTGTTGTATAAACATAGTAAATGTATGATAGTATCTGGACTCGGCTGCCTGAATATGGGAGTAGGTGGAAACCAGAGGTGTGGATGAAGTAAAATTTAATCTTATTCTTAAAGAGGTGATCTTTTATTTTTTCTCTGCAGAATCTACGATAACAGCAATATTGAGAAATAAATGTGGTACCTTTGAATAAAAAATTAATAGGATTCATTTATCAGAAGACAGAGTGATTGCTTTAGGATTACTTTGTCAGCCTGTATTTCAAATATTGCAGGACATGAAATAAATTCATTATAGTTTAATGTCTGTAACAATTGCTGTTAGATTTTAAGTTTTTAATAACGGGCATGTTGTTGCACTTACTTTTCAAGTACATGGTCATATCTTACTGCTTTTTGGAGATGCGTTAAAAGATGTTCTGGCCAAGCAGTTGGCTAGCTGTAGTACTGTGCTGTTCACTCGATATGTTTGGATTGCAAAGTGATTGTTCTAATTGTCAATTTATTTTGAGGAAACTTTCTGGAAAAATAATTTTCATATCTACTTCATGCTTGTTCCTTCTTTAAAAAATAGCCTCTGTGTGAAAGTTATTGATTCTGTAGGCTGCTTTCAATATTTTAAAGCCCAAACTATTTTTTAATCTGTTTAGAAAAGGAAACAGGTTTCTTTTCAAATGGAAATTTTTTTTTTAATAGAACTGTCAGTGTTTGGGTTGTTAATGTGTATTGATTTAATGGGAAATATAATGGCATGAAATACCACTCTTTTAAAAAACAAAAAAACCCAAAACAACAAAAAAACCCCGCAAAAAACAAAACCCAAAACACTTCAGGCATGTAGCAGACTGGACATGTGAGCCTCTTAAATAGAGGCATTGGCAGCTCCATGTGCTGTAACTCTACATTATAAATTAAGATGAAATGAATAATTTTGCCGTTTAATTTGTATGCTGAAGTTAATGCTTTTTAATCCCTTTCTTCCCCTGGAAAGCAGTATGAAGTGAATTCTCCTTTTTCTGGTAGCTGGATGCAGAAGTTACTTTGGATAAGTGTAGTAAATCTATTCTAAATTTAGGAACTGAGATGGTATCCTTAATCCAGTGTTAATTTGATTGCCTGATAGTTCTGTGGAGATACCTATTCTTGTAAGCATTATACTCTTCCATGACTGCAACAAGCACTTTCATTGGGTTTTCTTTCCCTTTAATGTTTCTGTTGAATTTTTGCACACTTCTAACAGTACAATGAAAAAATTGAATGTCCTTGCTGTGAACTAGCAGTGAATTGCACGTATGCAGGCTGTTTTTTCTTTTGCTGCAGAAATACAGAGAAATATGCTCACATTGTAAATATACTAAGTATCTTGAGTGTTTACATTTTGCATTTCTTGGAACTTAATTGTATGTCTTCAATGTTGTGTGCATCTGTGTTATTTTCCAACTGAGCCCTGACTTTTTCTCACACTGATACTTTGGCTCCTTATGCCATCAGTGTGGTGAAACACGAGGTGTGTTTTGCTGGGTATTTATGTGCACATCAGAGCAAGGTGATGTTAATGGTCGTGACACTGTAGGTAGCACAGGGCAGTAGAAGCTGAGATCTCGGAAGGAGAGCATTTGGAATAATACCATGGAAATTGTAGTGTAGAGAACAGACTTCTTTTCAATCAACTAATGTCTGTTTTCCTTTCCATCTCCAGCATGATTTGTGAACCCAGTTGAAGATTAGGTAGATTAATTTTTTAATACTTAACCAGATTTTAATGTTTAGTCCTGTAACTGCAAATGAATCTTATTTCTTCTGTGCTGTGTCCCCTACGTAAGACAGCACGTTTTTAAGGTAGGACCTAAGATTATAACACAGAGGTACTACTTAGTAATGTTTGGAGTAAAACTTTACAAAAATACTGAGTTATGCAGGTTATTTCTGTTTACAAAGTCTCTATGCCATTGAAAAAAAGCAACGCATTGTTCTTTACTACATCAGTAATTCATATACTGTTATTGTAGGCATTTAAGTGGTATTGGATACAAGTAACTTATTTACAGGTAGCTTTTTTTTTTTCCTTATACCAGCTATGGTTCAGAGTTGACATTTATTTATTGGGGTTTTCTTTAGTGGTATAGGTATTATGTGGTGCACCTATAATGTTATAACTTGCTTTGTAATTTTTCAATAGTTAAAAATTTAACACGTAGGAGATTTTTTTTTTTACAAGTTTTTTGCAGGTTTTTAATTATTTTCACAAAGCATGTGAAAATGGGTGGCAAATTTTTGCACTTAAGTATATACGGTGTTTTCAGAAGATAAAAAATATAATTTCAAAAGTTCTTGCGGTTCACATTGTTTGCTGTAGAGCCTCTTTTTTTTTTTTTTTAATACTCGCACAAAAGACCCTTGCTTAGAAATACCATAAATTTATTTTAACCATTCAGTATATTGCATTTAAATGATAAAATTGGGCAGGTGAAGTTCCCTAGTAACGACTTTCCTGTATGAACTTTCTGTGACTATAATACATTTACTTCAGTTTAAATATATTCAGCCTTCTCATATATTTTAATGCTCCCAAAACTTCTTTCTAAAGATATTTTTAAAAGCTATACATATTTGACTAAGAATTTTATTTGGTGTATACTGGACAAAAGGGTATCAAAGGCTACGTAGTTTGGCACTAAAGTGTATAATTATAATTAGACATGGCAGTTACTGCATTGAGGTCTTGGGTCCCAGAACCTTTTTCCCTTAAAGTGAAAAATATGACAGAGGCAGCTTCTTGAAATTATCTTTGATAATTGGAAAATCCAAATGTAAATTGATTTCAGGGGAGTAAAGCTGGAATGGTTCTGGTAAGCCTTTATGTTTTTATAACAGCATGGAACCTTGACATATTGGTATAGGCAAAGTGCTAACAATTGTGGCTTAAAGTGCATGTTTGTAGTACCTCTAAAATCAATTGGCTTGTTGAGAAATGACATAAAACAATCTAAATGACTGTACAGACCATTTTTTTTTAAATGTAGGTTGCAACGACTATGTTTAAATGAGGAGGAAGATAGAAAAAAAAAATGCACTTTGCTAGTCACACATACCATCTGTTCTTTTTGGAGAGAGTTAGGGGGTTGAGTTTGAATAGACTTGCTGGCTTTTTTGAGAAGTGGTGGTTATATTAAAGATAATGTTCTTAAAGATTTACTTCAAGCAAAAGGTGAATACAAAACTCAGTCCTACCAAGCGTTGGCACTGTTGAGTACTGACCAATGCATATTTAAAATAATCAAAACCTGATACAATGACTTCTTTTCATACAAATGCTATTTTCTTCACCCTCAACTTCAGCTTGGACAGCAACACCTACTGCTCTAGACTGCAAGTTCTTTAGGACAGGAACCGTTTTAAGTACTGTGCAGATGTGGTGCCATTGAAACTGAAGAATGTCCAGAATATTGTCACTTTATACAAGTAATGTAGGTTTAATGACTTTTGGATAGGATATAGTCCTTTAGCTCCATATAGAAATCTTTATGTAGTAGTCTACAAACACCAATTTTAACATGCATTTATCATAACAAGTACGAGTTATTTATAACCTGTAGATCCCCCGCCTATATTTGGCGTTGGTTTTATAATATCATAGAGAGGTTGTCTCTGCCTTAAAAATTTTGCATTCTAAACAGAATAGGAACCAGGGAATTATATTCTATACTGATGAGGAACTCAACAGTACAGAAATAATAAATGAAAACGAATAAAATACGTTGTTCTGAAGGCCATCTGAGGATCTGTCCTATGCTGCTTGTTGCCAGTGTCCCTTCCTGCAATAGATTGCTCCCTTTTTAGATTGGCTGAGGTCATTCCTGAGCCTTTTAAAATGATCTGAATTTAAATGTTTAAAACAGCCTAGATAATTTTGATAGAGATCAGTTAGGGAACGACTGCAGATGTTGCTTTGTAATCAGCAGGTGAAACCCAGTTGAGAAAGGGTGAGGAGAGGAAACAGGAAGAGGAATGACAAACAGTTACAGGTGGGCTGCAGGCATTAGTTTATTAACCTAATTGTGCTGCTGCTAGAACAGTACATAAAATGAAAGCCAGATGTGCTTTAATGTCATGGAGTAGTTCTTAAAACCCCCAGGATTTAACAGTTGTTGTTTGTTGCTAGGGAAGTTTGTCCTTGTACATTACCTGGCGTAATAGGTCCCTGCTTCAAGTGTAGTGTTTGCATCCAAAATAATTAAGAGCAATCTCCTGGTTGTCATGCCTGTCTGTTCCATTAGTCACATGATTAGCTTTCTCTTTGTCACATCTACTTAATTTCCAGAAAACTATACTAGAATACACGGTCTTGACTTGTGTTTGTAATTCAGAGCTAATCCTGAAAAAAACCCAAATGTGTATTTTCAGGGTATTTTTTCATGGTATAGCACACAAAAAAAAGTGTTGATGTAAACAGGAAATACTGTTCTCGCAATAGTCTTGTTCCACTATACAAAGATTTTTGCCACATAAAAGTAATCGAGTTGATGATAAAATTGATTCCTGTTTCTTCCTTTGTGAAGTCCATGCCCCCATGTAAGGCTATCTCAGCTGTTCACCTAGCAAGCGCTATAAGAATGCAATTAATCTACAATTTTTATAAGCTAAAATCTGAATTCTCACTTTTATTTTCCCACAAATTATTGGCTTGCTCGTATGAGTGAGAATGCCTCTCTCCTTTTACAGGTCATGTGTTGAGAAACACTGACTGAATAGTCCAGCAGCAGTACTAGGAGTCTCTTGATATTTTCAAAGTTGCGAATGAAGTCATCTTCATGCTTGTAAGGAAACTGAAAGTGTACAGCTGATTAACTTTGCTGTTCACTTCTGTGGCAGTAGGCATGCGTGAGCAGTTTGTTTCAAGGAAGAAGCATTAAGGTTTTACTAAAAAAGTTGATGTTCTTAAGTACTTGAGAAATAAGGGGAGTGCCTGGAGATCAGGCAAATTTGTAATGTGCTTATGAATTTCCTGAACGTGGGATGAAACAGTAGCCTGAGTATCTGTCCCCTAAAGCATCTTTTGAAACCCACTTAATAGAATTGAAGTGGTTTTGTTTCCTAATGACCACTGTCACGTTCTCACTCTGCCTTTTCTTATTTACATTTATAGACGACTGTTCTTAAGTGCTGTGAGTCTCTTGGCCTTCTTCAGTCACTGCTTGCAGTCAATAAATGCTTCTAATCTTGTCGTTTCTAGGAAGGATATAATTAAAGCAAAGCTCTAATTATTGGTAATACTTAGTACTGGCATCATAAATGACTCAAATCCACATCCTTTTTAATTAAAACCTTATTATATTTACTCTGCTTCTTTCTACTTGAGAGAAAGCAATATCCTGTTGGTTTTTGTTGTCATTAAATGGTTATGAGTGAATAATGAAAAAAATCAATACTGCATGCAGATCCTCTGATAACAATAGTGATGAGTAAAGATTCTAGCATGGAGCAGTCCTTAGCTTAAGACAAATGGCGGGCAGAATAGGATTTTTATCTTCTTTTCAAGACAAATAAATGTAATTACATCTACATTAACTGTTGATTTCTAGTAATAGGTACACTTTACTCCTGCAAATTATTTTCTTGTTAAACTGAAAAATATAAAAGAAGCAAAATTATTTCTGAGATTGTTTGAGATAAGCAGTCTCCTGTTCAGACCTCAAACTATTGTAAATTAGGAGCCTAAAGCATCTAGTGTCCAAATCTCACAGATATGTAATAGTTTGTTAAATTGAGCTAAATGGCAGTAAGAGATTTACTGCTGCCTAGGGAAAGTAAATCGTGTTGAGAATAGTAAAGCTTTTAGCTTCATGGTAAAATTTGCTGCTGTCAACTGAGGGCCTGGGCTTGAATGTTTTCTTCCGTATGTTGCTTTGTGAATTGAACTGGCTAAAATGCCACTCTCTTGTAGACAAATTTTTATCTGTAGGCATTCTTGATTTAACGGCTGAACCAATTTCCTCCCTTACAGATGTATCTTTGTTTTATTTTTTCTTTCTCTCTGAACTTTCTCTCCCAGGAAAAGTCAGGCTCCCCCTTTGTACTTGTTATATTCTGCTTAGTAAGTGTTCAGTAGCAGAAAGTTCCAGCTGATGCCTAAAACACTCTTGGTACTACCATCTATTGAGAAAAGGTGAAACAAAAAATAATCGTTTCCTTCCATCTCTGTCGAGTATATAGCAAAAATTATAGGTGGCAGACATAGGACGTCATCTAAACTTAGGGAAGTGATTAAGAAAACAAATTTTTGTGTGAAAAGAAATATGGGGGCTTAAATTAGAGATGACTGGAAAACGAATGTATTTTTGTGATAATACTGACAATTTAAGTTCAATTATAAAACAGATGTTTAGAACGTTCTGTGTTTTATGATATGTTGAGGGGACTGTCTGAAACGTCTCTGTATTGAGAAAAGTAAAACTAGACTTCAATTAGAGGCATGCAAATGAGACGGCCTCTGTTTCTGTTCCTCTCAAGTCCTTGCACTGTATCCTTTCTGTGTTTAATGTTCATTTTGGGGATTTTCTTGCAGTTTGCTTCTTAGCCCTTGCATACTTTGAGTTTTTAGAAGAGTTCACAAAGAAAGTGCTTTTATCACTAATCAAGAAGTTTGTCCAGTGATGTTTGTCTTCTGTGCTGTCATATTAGTCTAATCATTTGGCAATGATATCTGTAGGTTTTTGTATGCTTCAGTGATAGGGTTTCATTTGTATAACTGTCAGTAAAGCTTCACGACATGAGACAAAACTCTTTGAAGTCCTTGGTAATCTGTTTTCTTGATTGATTGACTGAGTGAAGAGTTTGGGTCCCGAATGAATAAATGGCCGTCAAACCCTCTTTCTCTTTTTCATTGCTGGGAAGACCGTGTCCTGTCTATTATAGAAGAGTCCTAAAAGGAAAGATTGAGTTCTTGTTCAGTGGTGTGTGGGCTAATTCTTAATGAGACTGCGTATGCTATTTTTCCTCCTCCTTTTAAATTGAAAAAATCTATTTTGTATGCTGACCTCTTGTCTGATTTCTGTGTTCTGTGAAATAGCTTCATTTCTTTGACATGGTTTTGACTGTACTAGAAGGAGAGTGTGTTTAAGTGCAGAAATGTAGAGGATGTAGAACAGCTCATAGAATCGCTTACTAAAAGGGAAAAACTAAAAAATGGTGTTAAAGTGTTTCTGCTAAAACATTCATAAGCTATGAGCAGTACTTTGAAAATAACTAGTAAGCTTATTCAAGAAGCTTTTTGTAAATACAATGTTCTAATATTTTCCCCTAGTTTATAGTGTAATAGTGAGAGATACTTAAGAATATACAAGTCTACAAAGCCTATATCAGCTGCTCTGTTAATGAATACTAGAGAGAATAAAATAAATGTAGCTTTGTACTTCACATTTTATGTGAAGTTGTGCTGTTCAATTTGATGCTGCGTTAATTAAGGAGAGGGTTCGAATTTCGGTGACCTAGATTTTCTGTTTATTGTCTTCCCTATGTAAGAAGGGAAGGCATTCTTGGCAAACCTCTCTAAATGAGAGGTAATGTATGAACACAAGTAACAAATTTTGTGTGTCTTTATTTCAGTACCCAATCTATTCAGACTTGAGCTATGCTATTAAAGATGTTAAATACTGTGTGTTAATGCAACTCGGCCTTTTTTTCAAATAACTTCTAAACACCTGTAATATTTTCTTAGGTTCTGAGTTGATGTAATCTGCCAAAATAGTTCTCTTGACAGTTCCATTGTAAGAACTTAGGTTCCATGTACCAGAAGTAATAGAATACTCTTCATGTTTAGATGAAGAAGATGACTTTGTCAATAAAAGAATTTCTCTGAAACCGAAGGAGAACGGTATGTCAGCAACGGGTTGTTCAGGAACATCTACAGTGAAAAAGGAAGATGTAAAACCACGAGCTAAAAGCAAACCGTTATCTCCAGTGAAACAGACTCCCACCTCGGCACTTGATTACTTTGGGACAAGTAGTATCCAACGATCAGAAAAGAAACTGGTAGCAAGCAAAAGGAAAGAAGTGAGTACTGATGATGTTCCTTTAGGCTGCTCATGTGTCTGACAGCAGATCAAAATGGCCAGTTTAATGACTGGAAGGAGGTACTTAACTGCTTGTCCTACTTAATGTTACTTTGTAATGACCACTCAAGTGTAAGTTCAATTCTGATGATACATGCAAGCATATCAAGTCCTTAAATGCAAGTTTAGAGTAGCATTTCCATGTTTGAGAAGATAGCACAAAGTTGAAAGTAGTCTTTTCTCTATTGCTTCTTCTCAAGTGACTTTTCTTAAAATTAAGTAGTTTTCTGAGATTAGTGAGTGGATGGGATAGCTTATAGTTGGGGGTGGAGGGCAGGAGGGAGAGGAAGGAGGTTGTTTTCCCAAGCTTTATGGCACATATATTCATGGAATAACAAAGCACCAAATAAAGTATGGAGGAAATTAAAAATTCACAAGGTAGTTACTGATTTCTCTTTCAAGTGGGCCAACTGTGATAGCTTCAGAGATGTTCAGCATTGTTTGAAGAAATGAGATATTTATATTATAGCATGGTTTTGTTTTGAATAGTAAAATCTCATGAAAACAGCCTTGTTTAATAGTGTTTAGGTTAGAGGGCTAGGAATAAGATGCCTCGTTCCCAGTCCTTTTCAAGAAGTATACAAAATGAATCCATACAGATTAAATTATTATAATTTACACAATATTGATGAAACTGAACTGTTGGTCTCTTTCTTAAATATAGCCTTCACAAAGCAGAGACAGCACACTAGATGATGAGGCCATTGCTAGGCAACTGCAGCTTGAAGAAGATTCAGAGGTAAAAGCTCTGTAAATTTGCTGCTCTATGCCAAGAGCAGTTTGTTTAACTTAAAATTGTTTTTCCTTAAGAAATTAAGATGGACTTTCCATGTATGCTATAAATAAGTGTAATAAAATTCATCTGTTTACTTAACTCTTGCACATACATGCAATCATAGTCACGCAGTTATTTTTATGGTTACATAAATAGAACATCTCACTTAATCTGTTTTCTGTCTATCCAGACTTTCTCTACCTGTGCAGTTGATGAGTTGATGTGTCTATAATAATCTTACTTTTCACACAGAATTCACTTTCTGCTTCCTCACGTTGTTGGTTTTTTTGTTAGCTTGGTTTTTTGTTTGGTGTTTTGGGGGGTGTGTGTGTGGTTTTTTTCATTCCTTGGAGTGAGAAATTAAGCCATTGCCATCCATGATTTGTTTCACTTGTCATCTGAGATTTTTTTATAGTTGAGAAAAATGTGAATTACCCTTACGCGCGTGTCTTAAACTTTCCTGTTTGAATCAGTGCTAATATGAGGGAAAGGTACACTTGTCATACATATTTACTAGCTTTTGGGAAAATAGTTCATTTCCCATATATTGGTAATATTGAGTATCCTTTTGAAATAAATATATCGTACATGCAAAACTTATTCTCATCCTTGACCTCCCCATAAGTGTGATGAATCTAGCTTTAATTTATTAGAAAGTTAAACAACCTGTCAGGAAAAACAAGGTGTTGTCTTTCATTTGAACTGATCTTATCTATAACACTCTCACTGTCTATATGTATCATCAAAGGAATGTACTTTATTTCAGGTGTATCTCTGCCTCAGTCCGGTTTGCATTTGGTAGCCGCTGCCCTTCCCCTTTCTCACTGTACACAGGGTAGATTGATGCATTTCATTGTTACGGGCACATAAAAAATAATGCCTGTGGCATATTTGTTTTATAAAGTAATCTGTTTGAATCTTATAGTATGGCATGTTGGACTTCAAGACAATTATGAAAGGATTTTTGTTGTTGTTTTGTTAAAACAATGGTCAGTATTTATTGGCAACAATATACACTATTCAGGAATAGAAAAAGTTTTCCCCAAGGGGCCATACTGGATAGGAAAGGTGACTTGATGATCAGTTACCACTGTAGATGTCACATTTATTTTGTTAGGTGAAATAAAAATGAAAATAACCTGGCTTTGGTTTTTTACAATTAATAAGTAACTTTCTCAGATTCCATGTACAGTATTTGTTCTTACTGGTTCTTCTGTCAAAGAAAATCAATTGTATAAGTAGAAATACTAAAACGTTAAAGTATATTTGTTTCCACAAAGTAAGCAGAACTGGCAATAAGAGCTGGGTTAAGGGCAGTAGCTAAATTCTCCAAAACTGCCAGAATTTTTTTCATATGCAGTAAATGAGAACAAAACACTCATTACTGAGACATCGTAATACTTAACAGGCATTGTTCCTACTTGTCTTTAGGGACTGCTTTTGGAAGTTTTCTAAAGCCAACAGGTTGCATCTTGGTGCAGGCTGGTTGTTGTGAGATCCTGCCTTCAAGTTTTGATTGTTTATTAAATGAAAAGGATACACAACAATAAAAAATATGAAGGAACAGAAAACCTTTTTGAAAACAGATTATACAGGCTTATTAATGTTTCTAGTGGAACAAATCCAAACTCTACTTTTCTCACTAGACTTCAGTCTCTCTTTTTAGGGGAAACAAGTAATTCTTCAGTGCTGTTTTCAGAAATTTATTTGCCTCCTGTAGGATGCACTTTTTCCAGCTATGTGCTGTCTTATTTTAGATAAACTTTTTGTCTTGAACAGCAAGTAGAGTTTTAAAAAATTATAGTAGAATTAAAACTTGTCAGACATGAGCCTAAAAACCTCTTTTTCTTTCCTTTTTTTTTTTCTTTCAGCTGGAGAGACAGCTGCATGAAGATGAAGAATTTGCTAAAACTTTGGCCTTGTTAGATGAAACACCACAGAAGAAAAAGGTTGAATTATTTTTAAACTTCAGTTTTTAGAAATTATTTAGACACCTACCCTTTGTTTTGAGACTTCCATACAAATGCATTAAAAACAGCAAGAAAGTGTTTGCATGAAAATAACATACTCACTTTTCATACTTTCCTCCTGGATTTTCCTCACTCAGTAAATAGTGTCCTTCCTAATCAGACAGCAGGCATCATTGTATCTTTGTGCTATCTGCTTCTGTTGAAACGGGGTTTTAAGTTCTGGTTCTAATTCAGTGCAGTGTGTTGCTGAAGACTCGTGCTTCAGATCAGCTATAGCTCTGTTGGTTCAGGAGGACCAGATCAAGTAAAATGAGTCAATGGCACAAGTCGGTGCAACGTGATGGGAGAAAAAGAAAGGAGGAGAATACTCACTTTGCTTTGAGAGAAGGGGCGAGCAGGGATCCTGAGAGTTTTGAGACTAACCCCAGTGATGGGAATCTTCCCAATTCTCATTGCTTGTGGTGTAAGGCACAGTAAAATATTTGCTGGGTTGTACATCAAGGCTCTTAGAATTTAGGATTGCTAATTTGAATATAGCAAGTGTTAATACTTCTAGACTAATCAGTAGACCAATTAGGATCGAAATTTACTGTAACCTGGAAGTTTGTCTAGCCTTTGACTTAAGGAATAATTACGTGCATGGCTGAGTGCAGAATTTGCTCGTCTGCCTGCCTTTGATAGAGATTGCATTCTGACTTGTGGTAGGGATCAGCTTTGTTAGATGTTGTTCAGTCTGTTGTACTTAACAGTAGGGAAACTCGGGGTCTGGGCTTAATGGTGGCTTGGGATGTGCATCTCTGTCATTGTGTGTTTATTTAGGCTCGGAAAGATTCAGGAGGAGAGCAAACAGTATTGAGCATCAAGAGCAGTCCTAACGTGACAGAAAGGTACAAGCAGTCGGAAAGAGGTAGGACGCGGAATATAGAAAACATTTCACAATTTATAATATTAATAAGATACATTCTTACATACGTGCTCTCCTCCCTCTGCCTTCTTTCAAGTGAAAGCAGCAAACTCGATGGGTGAAACAAAGAATTACACTGCGAAGCAGCAAACTAAATCTGAACATTCAAAAGGCTTTCGTTTATCCCCACAGTCATCTGATGGTAAAATAGCAAGAGAGTTGACAGATAAGACCTTGCTTTTGAAACCTAGCTCTAAGCTTGTGTCTCTGAAACAAAAAGAAGAGATTGCTGAAAAGGAAAGAGGTGCTCAAAGTTTAGTATCGAAAGAAAAAACTGCTTCAGGGAAAGAAGAGAAGACAACACCAAAGAAGGAGAAAATTTCTCCCAAGAAGACTGAGGTAGGAGCTATCAAAATGAATTTAGTTGGCTTGGTGGAGTTTGCAGGAAAATAGTTTTCATTTATTGTTGTTTATGTGTCATTGTTGTAACTTGGTACTTTGAATCTTCTGGGCAATTTTTAAGAATTTTTATTCTGGAAAGGCTTTAAGTTCCTAGCAATTGTAAAAAATATAGGAAAAAAGTAGCTGGAAAAGTGTAAATTAAATGCGTGAAGGAACTGAGAGTTCTTTAATGCTCGTTAAGGTATGCATGTACACTGCAAAATCAGTTCAGTGCTTTTTCATGTTTAACTTCCCTGAAAAAATGCAGAATGCAGGAATTCTGACACTTAATGAGTGAAAGCTTACTGTTTATGTGAGCGTGGTGACCTTGTGGATCCATACTGCTGTTAGACTGATAAATGGCATTCATTGTTGGTTCTCCCCCCGCCCCTTCCCTCCCTAGTCTCCTATTTCTGAAGTGTATTAGTTATGGTTGATACATTGTATAGGAATATAATTGAGTTTTCTTTTAACTGTCTGATTCAGTAACTGTAATTATTGAACACACTAGCAGTTATTGGCAACCTTAAAACATACTTTTTAATCATAAAGTACAGAATACTGATTTTGACACTTAAATAACAGTTGTAATTGGGAGGGAGAGCCTGCAGCTTTTTTGGAGGTGAGTTTTAAATAACTTTTTACTGATTAAAAAGCTTAAATGTCTCTTAAAAGTAGAAATACTACGAAGTAGAAATACTATGAAGTAGACTTTATGTAAATGTAGATCTTGTCTATACCTGATCATCATTCTGAAATAAAATAGGATGTGAATTTAAAGCAACAATTTATGAATTAAGTAAGCATGTACATGTGGAATACAGATGAATGTACAGAAACTTTACAATAAACAATGGGTACAGGTTTTTTTTTTTTTTAAACTCTCAGGTGAGTTTTTGGAATATTTTTAAAAAGAACAACAAAAAATACCTCAAAACACAAGCACCAAAACCAGAACAATCTTTGGTATTGCATGTTAATAGATTAAAAACAAGTGTTAGAACTTGCTTTTCCTTTGGTGTATAAAAATGTCTTAAACCATGATGCTTGAGTTTATTTTGTTGTTTTTATATATGTAATTGTTGTGGTTTAATCCCAGTTGGTAGCTAAGCACCACACAGCTGCTTGCTCACCTCCCCCGCCCTGGTGGGATGGGGGAGAAAATCAGAAGAGCAAAAGTAAGAAAACTCATGGGTTGACATAAGAACAGTTTAATACTTGAAATAAAATAATAATAATACATTGTAATGGAAAGTAAAATAATGAGAGAGAGAGAGAGAGAGAGAGAGAGAGGAACAAAACCCGGGGGGGAACAAGTGATGCAACTGCTCACCACCCACCGACAGATGCTCAGTCAGTCCCCGAGCAGCAATCACTACACCCCCGGCCAACTCCCGCCAGCTTATATACTGAGCATGACATCATATGGTATGGAATACCCCTTTGGCCAGTTTGGGTCAGCTGTCCTGGCTATACTCCCTCCCAGCTTCCTGTGTACCTCCTCGCTGGCAGGGCATGGGAAGCTGAAAAGTCCTCGACCAGTGTAAGCCCTGCTTAGCAACAACTAAAACATCGGTGTGTTACCACATTATTCTCATGCTAAATCCAAAACACAGCACTGTACCAGCTACTAGGAAGAAAATTAACTCTATCCCAGCTGAAACCAGGACAGTAATATGTATATTAATTTTTTTTCTTTCCCCCTCCTGCCCAAGTCTGTAAGTCCTGAGGACTCTGAAAAGAAGCGGATCAATTATCAAGCCTACCGAAGCTTTCTCAATCGCGAGGGTCCGAAAGCGCTGGGTTCCAAAGAGATACCTCGGGTAAGTTTGGCTACAGCAGAATTCTATATGTGGAAGTGGTGTGTGTCAGACTTATAACAGTAAGTGATCTAACAAGTATCAACTAAGCTATTTAAAAACTGGTATTTTTTTCAAATAGGAAGTATGTATTGGAAAAAGCTAAATGGTAATACAAAGCAGTGACTAAATGTAAGGAAATATACTAAGAAATTAAATTCAGTACTTGGTTTATGAAGTCATGGTGATGAAAAATAGTTACTGGTCTTGAAGTTGAAGACTGCTGTCACTCATTTGACTGATGCTATGCTTGAAGCACAGAGTTACGAGTATGATCGATCAGGTGAACAATGTGTGAAGTTTTGTTGGTAGCTATTACTTTTAATGGCTTTAGAACTTTTGGAACTATTACCTAGCTAGGTAGCGTAGGCCTATTTTTAAAATTTCATAGGGTACTTGACGTGGTAGGGGGTTAAAAAAGTTTATGGTGAAGAGGTATTTGGTAGAATTGCATCAGGTAATGGCATTTTCTGCAATGGTCTGGTTCTCAGGGAGCTGAAAACTGCTTGGAAGGCCTGACATTCGTAATTACAGGCGTTCTGGAGTGTATTGAAAGAGATGAGGCCAAGTCTTTGATTGAACGTTATGGAGGAAAAGTAACTGGCAATGTCAGCAAGAAGACAAACTATCTGGTTATGGGGCGAGACTGTGGCCAATCTAAATGTGAAAAGGTGAGCATTCCTGTGCCTGAGCAAAGTAGAAGTGCAACCGTGAATTGTTCATATCTAACTATTGATTTTTTTTTTCAGTATCTCTGCAAAAAGGAGGCAGTGCTACCAATAAAGTACATGTTAAAAAGGAAAAGTTGGCTAATGTTTTAGGGCTTTGTTTTTATTTACATGTATACATGCACGTGCGCACACACACACATACTAAAAAAAAACAAACACCAAAACCCAACCTCTTTGTTGTTGTTGTTGTTGTTTTCCTAAACATAGTCTTTACTGGAAAACACTTTGAAGTGAATTATGTAACTCCTAACTTTACTTGACTTTACTTTTAATTCTTACTTTTGCTCTAGGCATCAACTTTAGGGACAAAAGTTATTGATGAGGATGGCCTGTTTGACCTTATTCGAACTATGCCAGGCAAAAAGTCCAAATATGAGCTGGCGGCTGAAACAGAGGTTTGTTTCTTATAAACTTAGGGGTTTCTTTGGTTTTTGCTTTGGTTTGTTTTCAGTTGAAAGGAGTTTTGGTCTTCTGTTCCAGTAACAGTAACCCTACAATTGTCAGTTTGATCTTCTAGGTTATAAAAGTATTGAAAGTGAAAATGTTGTGTTTGTGTTTAAGACTTCTACTTGGGAGCTATAGGGTTCCTTCTCACCTTTCATGTTTATACTCTGACATTATTCTAGGTATCTGATTGAGGGGGTAATTGTATCTCCTTAGATGGTTTCAGTTTTAAACTTGAGTATTTATTTATTCTTTTAAATAAGTAATTGTGACTGATACTGTGTGGTACCCAGACAGGCCCACTATAAAATCATACTGTAAACATGGGACAACTATATGTAAACAATCTGTATACATAACAGATTTTGTCTTATGTGGTACTTGAACTAATAATACTAAAGGTAAATTTTTCAGGGAATACTGTAAAAACAGTAACGAGGGTTTTTTTATGCACATTTAAATTTAGTCTGTAGTGGCTGATAAAATGTTATTAAAATCTCTGTCAGCTCTAGCATGTTGTGCATTCAGTATAGATGTTGCTTTGGTACTTCTGATGTGGCTAGACGTGAATTGTTGCATGTAAAGATACTATTGGTGTCTTAAGGAAAAGCAACTGTAAGCTTACTAGCTAATGACTTTCACTCCCTTTGAATTGTTTTGGGTTGAACACTTTCTGGAAGTGTTGTTTTGCAAGAGCTTCGTGGGTGTCTGGCCCATTTGTTCCAACCTGACAGTCATCAGTTTTGCATTATTATTTTTTTTTAATGATGCATCAGGCTTTGCGTGAGTAAGGGGGCTGCTCTTAGAATGACCAGAACGTTTCCTGCCTCTTTTTTTTTGTGGGTTGTGCTACAGAACGAGGTGGCATCGCGTTTAACAAGTGGTTTATCTTTCAGAGAGGAATATTTATCTGCTCTTGAAGTTTTTTTTTTTATTAATACATAAGCTTTGTTACTTTCTTAAGCACTCTTGTACGTGTGTTCAAAGACAGCATGTTTATTTACTATATGGGTTTTTTGAAATTTCCCTTTAATTTTCTTACCTTTATTTTCCTAAGGCAAAGAAAGCAGAGTCAAGATCTAAAAAGACACCACAGAAAGCTGAAGCTGTAAAAAGGAATTTTAGCCCCTTCAAAAGGGAAGCTGATAATAAAAAATACAAGTCTACTCCTGAAAAAGGAGATACCGTCAAATCTGTCAAGAAAGAAACCACTGCTGTTCGAAAGCTTATGGATTTTAAACGGCAGATTGTAGAGAAGAAAGAAGCCCCAAAACCTAAGGGGAACTTGGTTTCTGAAATTAATGAAGACGGAACAGAGAGATTGCTATGGGTAGATAAATACAAGCCTGTGTCTCTTAAGGCAGTAATTGGACAGCAGGGTGAGCAAAGCTGTGCCAATAAACTGCTCCGATGGCTCCGAAACTGGCACAAGAATACCTCGGAAGATGGACAAGGTGACCAGTGCGGTTAACTTCTCTCTGTTCTTTCATGCCAATCATACTGCTTGGTTCCCTGGACTGATAAGGGCCTTTGAGATAGCAGAGCAACTCTAGAAATTGGGAATGAGGCTGCAGTCAGATGTGTTTGTTAGCAGCAGTTGAGCCTGAGTAGTTTTTTTCTTTTTTTGTCAAAGCAGTTGCTTACTTACTACCACTGCTCCCCCTAAACCAACCCAAAATCAGAAAAGCAAACTGTGTCTGACGATATTTTTTAAGTCTTGTGGTACTCTCTAAAATGTGAATTTTTTCCAAAAGAAACCAAAGTAACCTAGCACTAATGTATATAAAAATGGCCTCACATTCAGCCTAGTGAATTCTTTCTCACCAAGAGAAATGTTGGCCAGTGCTAATCTGTCTGTATGCATGGTGAAAATACAGGATAGCAACATGTAGGGCTGCCATCATGCATGGGGAAGAGATGAATTGTTAAGGTCCTAGTTCTGCCTGACAAGCAGCCCGTGTCATGTGTAGTGTGCCATCCTGTAGACAGTTTTTTCTGTGATTAAAATAGTGTTTAAGCTTCATTGCTATTGTAGTGGGTAGTGGGCTTTTTCTGTGTGTGTGTTGGTTTGGTTTGTTGTGTGGGGGGTTTTATGATGTGGTTGTGAGAAAATTGCAGAAATGATTGTATTGCATTAATAGCATTTTTGCTGCTTTTCAGTTTAGAATCACTGCAAGTCTTAAACTAAGATGGTTTAAACAGCTTTTTCCCAAATGGTTAGGATGCAGATGTGTATGCATTTTTTCATATCGAGCCTTAAATGAGGAAGAACTCCAGTGATGCTTGGTATCTTCAAAGATTTACATGAAATACGCAGTTTGTAATACAAAACAAACTAAGGTAAAACCTGGAATCCTTCTTTTATAGCAAAGACCAATAAAGCTGGAGGCAAAGATGATGGTACTGGTTTTAAAGCAGCATTACTTTCTGGTCCACCTGGAGTTGGTAAAACTACTACAGCTTCTTTGGTTTGTAAGGTGAGTTCGTATTAACAGTTGTTCCCAGCACTATTTGTTATATATTGATGCTGTATCTGGATACAGATACAGTGTGCAGGTGGATATCCCCTAAATTACTAGGGTCTGCTCCCAGCCTAGTTCCATCTGCTCAGAACAGGGTTACAGGTGAAAATATGTGAATGTTTAGATACTTTTATGAGGTCTGGGGTGAGAATATAGCAATGGGTGTCTGCGTTTTTCTGTTGTTTTGAGAAACAGCGTATTCGCTGTATGTCGAACAATTGGAAATGGTTTTCAAAAATTGTGAGCGTTCAGCACTAGTTCTACAAGTCAGAGAATATTTGCACTAAATTTAGTGGGAATCGAATTCTGGCAAGCTTTTTGAAAGTTTCTATGACAGGCTTGTTGTGGTTTTTATATATCTAACGAAGATACCTTTCCCAAACTCATTCTAAATTCAAATACTACTTTAGGATGAGAGAAGTTGACAGGGCTATGTGTCCATTTCTAAATCTGAATTAAGAAATTAGTTTTTCCTAACTTACTGGAACACTCTGTTTCACTGTGTCATGACAATCAGCTGAGAACTCCATATCGTAGAAATACCATTAAAGCTAACTTATTAATAGTGGTGTTGTAACAAGTTACAGATTATTTTTGTTATTCTTTGACTTGCAAGAACCTTCTTAGAATATGATACTACCAGCTTGGGAGAGTTGAGAACTATTGTCAGCTCTGATCTTTGTGCTGGGAAGGAGTGATTACTTACCTCAATATTTGACTTGTATAGAGTAACTCCCAATCTCCCCCCGCCCCACCTTAGAGCTTGGTGCCAACAGGCTGATGCTGCACCCAAAACTAGACCTGCAGAGAAGCTGGATGTGCTGACTTGTGCTCATTTCTGCACTAGCATGGTCTTTTCTGCTTCTAGTTTCCAACCTAGCTTGCTCACAGCTGCTTCAGGTCTCTGCAGAGCATTTCACTGTACTCCACAGGAGTAGCCAAAAAAACCCTAGGTTGTTGAAGCTGCAAGAACAAAGCTGTGTGCAGCTCGCTGCTGTGCCGTGGCATGCCCCTGGCAGGGGAGTTTGCTGATGAAGGAGCAGCTGGGTTAAGGTTTCTCAGGGACTGACATGCAGCCCAGCCCCATTCTGAAGTGTTAGGACTGCTGGGGGAGCCATTTGTTTCCTAGCTGCTAAATAGTTAAAAGTTTCTCTTCTGCTTTCAGAGGGATGTGGCATATTTCTTGTCCTGACTCTTTGTGCATAAGACTTTAACATGCAGCTGGAAATACCATGGAGCTTAGCCAGCCTTGGCTCATAGTTCTGTTTCTATCCCTGGTGGCAGTTCTGTTAATCCTTCAGAACTAAATCTGTGCCACTGACTTCCCCCTGTGCCCCCGCGCGCCCCCCCCCCCCCCCCAAAAAAAAAAAAAGTTCTCTTTTGAGCGTATCTGTTCTGTGTCTGGTTATAAATATTTTTGGAGTGTGAGAGAAAAGGAGTATGAGGAGAGAAAGGAATCAAACCCACAATTTATATGTGAAAATGGTGTTGTAAGAGCTTTCTTCTGGAACTCTGAAATACTGTTTCTAATTCTGAGTATGTGTATGCTCTTTCACTGATCTGTGTTCTCATTTTTTGTATGGTTTTTGTCTTTCGACTAGGAACTGGGGTATAGCTATGTGGAGCTGAATGCCAGTGACACTCGCAGTAAGAACAGTCTAAAGGAAGTAGTTGCTGAATCACTTAACAACACCAGCATCAAAGACTTCTGTTCCGGTATGTCTGTTGTTTGAAGGAGGATTTTTGTTGTGTTAAGAGTCTGGTTACAGGAGGGACAGAGCTTCCTTATTACACAATAGTGTTAGGAGTTTAACTTGCTCATCGCGTGGAGGGATCCGGCTCTAATAGGGATGGCTTTATTTAGTAAGCTGCTTTATTTCATTTTCAGTTGTAAAATTAAATCCTGCTATCAGTAGAATCAGTTGTTGATCTGCACAAACTACTCAAGAACTCTGCAGTTGCTCTTCTGTTGCATGGGGCTTGTTTCTTGGAAGATGATACAAGGTTATAGTCAGCTCTATTCTGTGAGCATACATTCATGTGATCAAGTGGCAGAGCAAGAGGTTCATCACCACCTCAGTTGTCTAGGATGGGCTTACCTAACCTATAAAGCATTGGGTAAAACTCTGAGCAAGACCCTTTTTTATTCCCATCTCATTTTCTTGTCCATATTCATTTTCAGGCACATCCTCATCAGTTAGCGGGAAACATGTATTGATCATGGATGAAGTGGATGGTATGGCAGGCAATGAAGACAGAGGAGGGATTCAGGTGAAACTGCTATAGTTATTAGCTAATGCCATTGCTAAGAGTGCATACCATATATAGCACAAAATATTTCAAGCCAGTCTACTGTCCTCAAGCCATGGTCCGTAGAAAGACTCTAGAGTACAGCTTATCTGACCTATTTTAGAAGTCTGTCTCTGTGTAAGAAGAATTATGCATTGGTGGTGGTGGGGGAAAGATACTTCTGTAAAAGAAACCTGGAGTGATGAACTTGGGTGTGTGCACTTTAGATGTTTATTCCTGGACAGATGAATTTATCCTAAGGTCTCTGCAGCTGACATCTACCTGCAGTGAGAGGTTTGTAATCTGATCTGATGAGGACAGTTCCTCTCTTCAGTAGGCAGTAACACTGAATAAACAATGTGGCATAGGCAGTATTATACTTTGTTCTCCTTAGCAGCTCCAGTTTTAGCTTCTGAAGATTTCCTATGGTCACATGCAATACTTTGACAATAAAGGGCATACAGATCTTTACCTCAGATGCAGACGTTTACATTGGAGGAATATGAAATTGAACTGAATTTCACCTTCGTTAGAGCAGGCAAAGTTTGTTCTGGTAAGCCTAATAATGCTGAAGCCTCAGGGTTGAGCTCTTTGGACAGGGAAGAGCTGATCTTTTTACTTTCTGCTTCTTCATGGTTTGTGGCAGGGTGCAGTCAGAAAGATGTGTGCTCCCTCTGGGCATAGGCCGGGTCAAACTGGCCTTTGGACAAATGAATCTAGTTCTGCAGGTGGTCAGCTCTACTCTGGGCTATTGGTCTTCATTGTTTCATGAAGAACGGTCCAAACGTGATTGCTAGAAGTGGATAGTGGAAGTGGGTAGACAGATTTATTGCAGCTGAATAGAATAGCAAGTGGAAAAAGTAGGAGAGGGGCTAGATTTTCATTGTGTAGAAACATGATTACAGTAGGAGGAGTTTTATAGACTTGCATCTGTCAAGGATCTGATTTAAGGCAGGGCCTAATGCTGCTTGGCATGACATCTTAATCGTTCTTATTCTCTGAGGTATCTAATGTAATTGTTGTACTGTGTTTAAATCACAGGAGTTGATTGGTTTGATTAGACAGACAAAGATACCCATCATCTGTATGTGTAATGATCGCAACCATCCTAAAATTCGTTCCTTGGTCCACTACTGTTTTGATCTTCGTTTTCAGAGACCTCGTCTAGAACAGATTAAGGTAAGAAGGCTGTGGCTGTATGGGCTGTGCTGAATTACCATCAGTAACTTCTGTCTTCATGTGGCAGAATTCATAGAGAATTACAAACACAGCTTAAAATTTAATGGATCACCGCAGTGAGTTACTCAGCTTTTCAGAATGGGTTGTCTGAGTTTTTCTTCCCAAAGAATGAAGTATCACAAAGCCTTTCAGATTTAGAAGTCTATCTTAAATATAGCCAAAGATTTTTTTTTTAAATGATCATGTGCTTTTTTTTTTACACACTAATGACAAGGGATTGACTTTTGTTCATGAGAGAAAATTTAAATTATACGTGCTTTAAAAAAACTAGAAAAATACAGTAATGCTCTTTCCTAGATGTGTCAGTGTTCTGTAGGGGGAAGAATTCATAGGAATTATCTAGTGACAGTTTCTCAATTGTGTGTATTACAGGGTGCCATGATGTCTATTGCATTTAAAGAAGGTTTAAAAATTCCACCACCTGCTATGCAAGAGATAATCCTGGCAGCAAATCAGGACATCAGACAGGTCAGTGCCAATTCAGCATCAGTGTCCATTCAGAGAGCACGTCATGTACGAGTCCTTGACTTCAATGTAGTATTTGAACAGTATTATTATTTTTATGTACATAGAGATCAGACTGTTTTTTGCTAGAGTCTTCCATTTAAATGCTATTATGCTACCAAATTGTCGATTTTGTTCTTTAGGTTTTACATAATCTTAATATGTGGTGTGCAAAAGATAAATCATTGACTTATGACGAGGCTAAAATGGATGGCAGCAGAGCCAAAAAAGATATCAAACTGGTAAGTGTAAAATACTGGATTGGCTTTTACTGTCATATTGCTAGATTTTCTAATCTTGGACTGTTACGTTCAGTCACATGTGAACACATTTCTCTGGCATATGAGCTGCACAAAATCTCATGTGTGGTTTCAAACAAGTTTCAGTGTGCCACCAAGTTGTCCCCCTGTACCCGGCACTGGTGAGGCTGTACCTCGAATACTGTGTTCAGTTTTGGGCCCCTCACTACAAGAAGGACATTGAGGTGCTGGAGCGTGTCCAGAGAAGGGCAACGAAGCTGGTGAAGGGTCTAGAGCACAAGTCTTATGAGGAGCCGCTGAGGGAACTGGGACTGTTTAGCCTGGACAAAAGGAGGCTGAGGGGAGACCTCATCGCTCTCTACAACTCCCTGAAAGGAGGTTGTAGCGAGGTGGGTGTTGGTCTCTTCTCCCAAGCAACAAGCAATAGGGCAAGAGGAAACGGCCTCAAGTTGTGCCAGGGGAGGTTTAGATTGGACATGAGGAAAAATGTCTTCACTGAAAGGGTTGTGAAGTCTGTTGGAACAGGCTGCCCAGGGAAGTGGTGGAGTCACCATCCCTGGAGGTATTTAAAAGATGTGTAGATGTGGTGCTTAGGGACATGGTTTAGTGGTGGACTTGGCAGTGCTAGGTAAATGGTTGGACTTGATGATCTTGAAGATCTTTTCCAACCTAAACGATTCTATAATTCTATATTCTGATAGAATCACTAGACTTCATAAGTATCTTCTGAACTAAGCACTGATAGCCTAGATGCAGGGAGCTGTCAAACTTGCCACAAGTAGTTGAAGAGGAGTAAATCCGGGACTGAGTATATATTTTGATGTATTGGTGTCTTATGTAAGATGCAATTATGAAGCTCATAGTTCTCATCCTGAGACCTCTATTTAGGAGATAATTTTCTTAATATCAGAAGTAAAACTTAATTTTTGAAACTGGTAAAGCACTAGGAAGGAAATACCGAACATTGAACTTGTACTGATGAGTCCAGATATTGTTGGGTACCATCACTAAAGTAACTGTTGATACTGTGCTGTGTCTTACTGTTTGTGTTGACCTGCAACCCACTGACTTCTTGAAATATCATTTACTTAGGGCCCTTTTGATGTTGTCCGGAAGGTTTTTGCTACTGGAGAGGAGGCTTCTCGTATGTCTCTTATAGACAAATCGGATCTTTTCTTCCATGATTATTCCCTAGCACCTCTCTTTGTGCAAGAGAACTATGTACATGTGAAACCAGCTGCTGCTGGGTGAGTTATTCCATACCCTAAATTGACATAGGCTTTTGTGTCAGGGAGTAAAACTAGGCTGAAACCTATCTGGATATTTCTGCTTTGTAATACAATCAACTTCATTTTTTTTCCAGAGGAAATATGAAAAAGCACTTGGTGCTCTTGAGTAGAGCCGCTGATAGTATATGTGATGGTGATATAGTGGACAAACAGATTCGTAGCAAGCAAAACTGGAACCTTCTTCCGACACAGGTTAGCACTTAACACTCATTTTTATGTGCTTTACTGGGTGTCCAGTGTAAAAGACTGATCCCTCGAACCTGATGTTTCAGTATATTTTTCTGACGTGTATAATTCATACTTCATGTAGTATTCTGTTCTGCTGGTGAGTAGAGCAGTTTCCCGTATTCGTATTGTTTGAACCCACGCTGTATCATGAAATGAAGTCTTCTGAAACTTTGAAAAGCTTGAACCTTCTTTATATGAAGTATAGGAGCACACGGCACGTATCACTTCTGACATGCATGTTACAAGCCTACTCTGTTTTATTTATGTGCTTCCTATCCCAGCCTCTTACCAGGCCAGTATTTCTCCCAAAGCATAGAGGACTGAAGCTTCGTCACTGTACTTCTTTTAATGATCACTGAAACATTGACGAGACTTGTTCTTAAAGGATTATGACTGGCATCAGAGAATGTATTGTAGATTAAGTTGGAATGGACCCCTGGAGGTCATCTAGTCTACCCCGCTGCTTAACGCAGGTCCAGATAAGTTGCTTGGGAACCTTAGCTTGCTGAGTTTATGTAGATTTGTGGTGTTCTTTGGAAATGTCTCCTTCACCGCGTCCATCTGCTGGAGACTACAGCACTTGTTTGTGGGCAGTCAGCTGTTTGCCTGACTGCACTCTAAAATGAGAAATGAAGAGACTTTTTTTTTTAAATGGCTTTTAAAACCCAGATAATTTCACAGCTATTTTAGAACCATGGTAACAAATAGGGTGGTACAAGAGATGAAGCTGTAACCTAAAAGGGGTTGAACAGAAACAAGCAACCAAGAAAGAGCTCTCTTAAAACGAGCTGTTTCCACTGTGGAACTGTACTGACTACCTCCATTCATGTGGACAAGTAGGGTAGTGTGTCGTGGTGTCAGTGAGACTAATTCATTGTGATTTGAGTTTGGCATGTGTGTTACTTCTTCAGGCTATTTATGCAAGTGTTCTCCCCGGGGAGCTGATGAGAGGTTACATGTCCCAGTTTCCTGTCTTTCCCAGCTGGCTGGGGAAATTTTCATCCACAGGCAAACATGATCGTATCATTCAAGAACTGGCAATGCACATGAGTCTCAGGTAGTACTGACATTCCTCTTCTGATTTATATTGACACGGATATTTAGTTCTCATGTAGTTCACTACCTACTGTTAATTCCTTGCTGTGCTTGGTTCAAACTTAAGTGTATATTCTGTGAATATCCTCATATGTTGGTGGTGATGCTTTCTTAGCACTTAATCTGGACAACAGTCAGACTGCAAACACTAAGTATAGTCATCAGTACTGTGACTTCTACTCCCTTCCCCCGGCCCCCCCCCAGTTGTTGTTTCTCAGTTAGGGATGTGTTTTCCCCAGACTGTTTGGTGTTTGAATACCTTGCATCGGTTATCCCTAATGCAGGTATGGCAAAAGGAATGGCACAGTACAACTTGCAGTTAACTCTTAAGGCAGCTGATTATCCGTTTGCTGAGGGCCTACCTACAGGTTGCTTGTGTTTAGAAGTGAGTGGTGGTGGTTGTACAGATTTACTTACTGCTTTTGATTTGACAAAGAACCCAGGCATGCAAGAGGACAGTAAACATGGAATACTTGTCGTATTTGCGGGATGCGCTTGTCCAGCCCTTGAAAGACTTTGGAGCAGATGGTGTACAAAAAGCTATAACATTCATGGACTCTTACTGCTTGATGAAAGAAGATACTGAAAATATAATGGAGATAAGCACGTGGGGAGGCAAACCCAGTCCTTTCTCAAAGCTGGATCCCAAGGTAAAATTCACGAGTGAATTTTTTTTTCTTCCATATCTTTAAAAAGAAATCCTAGAATAATAGCTGTGGCATGGATGTGCTGCTGGAAGGCTGAAGTTCGTGCAGCTACAAACGAATAATTTTATTAACTGTAATTTAATTAATGGTAGTCTTTGCAAATCAGCTGTCAAACATACTACTGAAGGTTTTAGGGGTATGTTCTAAAAGATAGGCTGTGCTTCATTCAGCAGTCTTACACCTGTTGTTCCTGGTGTAAAGGATCACTGGGAGTCAGCTGTGTCTGGGGCATAGAAGCAGAACACAAAAGGCACAGGGAAAGCCGGTACCTTTCTATAAGCAAGCTCCTGGCTATAAGCTGTATCACCTTCGTGCATAGCACTGCCTTTCTTACCACCGTGCAGAGGAGGGAAGCACAACTGTATTTGTTACGGTGCGGGCACTGAATTAAGAGGCTGGCTTGCAGCTTGCATCTGTCACAGTCCAGCTAGACTGAACTGCCTGACCTGGGGGGACTCTGTGTGGTGCTCCTCTGGTATCCAGCTAGTCCGCTTCAGTGGTTGGGACCCTCATCTGGTACAAGGTGAGCTTAAGCTCAAGTCCCTGCTACAAACTAGGCAGATGTGAGATCTGAACCATGATCTCCCCCATCCCCAGGTCAAGTGTTCAGGGAAAGAGAAGAATCTTCTCTGCTGATAACTAAACCTATGCTACTACTGGATGTTTACTCCTAGTCTGAATATGCTGCTCCAGTGTGGCAGGTGTTCAATGCTGCCGAGGGTGGCTTTGGTGTAAGTGACTTGGATTAGCTAGCAGCAGAACAACATCGGAGGCTTAAGTGAGGAGCATCTGAAGATGCACACTCTATCTGAGGGTTATGTGGGACTTGCTTAAAGTGAGCCTTCACCACACAGCTCTTAAATGCTTTCTGTGTCCTTTTGAGATAGCGTCGTCTTCTACAAATCTTTCATCACGTCTTCCTAAAGGAAAGATGATGTGGAATCTCTAGCCAAGAGTTGGTTAGCTAACGATCTACAGTTCCTAAGCTGATGCTCATAGTGTTTCCTTTCAACCTAACAGGTCAAAGCAGCTTTTACACGTGCCTACAACAAGGAGGCACATCTGACTCCATATTCACTTAGTTCTGTCAAGACATCTAAAAGGCAGTCAGGATCTGCAGTGACCTTAGACCTGAATGAAGACTTGAATGTGGAAGAGATCCAGTCTGATGAGGATGAGCAAGATACTGTTGAAAGTGATGCAATGATTAAGGTGACTTAGTTTCCTCAGTGTTAAACTACCACACTAAACTGTTATCCTCTTAAGTTACCTTTCTGGGACTTGTAACGTCATCTGAATTTAAAAAAAAAAAAAAAAAATCCATTGTCTTTGCTTGAATGTTGGACCAAAGTGAGACATCACTGTAAACTCATGAATACTGCATCCAATTCCAAAACTTAGTAACGTTTTAGGTGCCATTGGTAAGGAGCAGCCACAGGCCTTTGCTTGTGGTTCTCACAGATGGCAATTCCAGTAATACCCTTTGTACGTATCGCTAAACCAGGGAACTGTGGTCAGCCCTTAAGACTGAACACGGTAGATGCTTACTCTCCACAGCGTTTAAAAACTTAATACATGAAAGGGGAGGGGAAGAGAAGAGACGGCTTTTCCTTTTAACACTGATTGCATTTGGGCTTATGCTTCTGTCAGGTTGCAGTTGGATTTTAAACTGTCTGTATATTCTGTTTGTAGCAAAAAAAGGCGAAGTCTTCTAAGCTGCCAAAAAGAGAGAAAAATGAAGAAACAACAAAAAAAGAGGGGAAAAGAAAAGAGAAAACAAGACATTAAACAATAAAATCTTGCTCTGGATGCAGCTTTGCTTATGTAACTTCTGGCAGGAATGTGAAACGGATCCAGTGATGGAGCTGGGAAGGTAGAACCAGTGCATTGAAAATGCTCCTCTTATAGAGGTGATGTAGCTACTGTACTCTCTCACTATGCAGTGCCGTACTTACTCTTAACGTGCTACAACGTTACAAGCTATAAATATCCTTGTACAACAAACACTGGGGTGCATGAACATGTGATGCTTAGTTACCTGGCATTTATGCGAAGTCTTCCTAGGACTCCACTCTTCTATTTTTATTTTTTTTTAAATAAATCCCCTGGTGAACTCTTGTAAATAGTACACAATGCACCCCCCCCCAAAACCCTAAATTGCATATTTGTACATTATAGAAATTAAGCAGTGTATAAAATTACAATAAAGTCTTCCACGGGAGTCTTTTAAAATTTTGGTTAAGTTCATGGAGTGTTCTGTCCCTCTCCCTCTCTTTTCTTGCAGGGTTCTGGCTTTCCTGCATGTATGGGATGTGGTTATTCTTTTCCTACAACTTCCCTTTTGCTCAGTTAAAGACACAGAAAAGCAGTAAGGGATTTAGTTCCAAAACTTGAGGAGCCTGTGCTTATGAGTTGTATCTTTAATGAAAACCAGAAAGGAATACTTAAAGAGTAAGAAATGGGTAATAGAAAATAGTCATAAAAGTTCAGAACTGATGGTGAAAAGAGAATGCTAGGGTTGGTTTGTGTGGTGGTTTGTTTTTTTTTTTTGCCACTTGCTTAACACAGAATGGCCCTTGGTTTGTCTTTGGTGCAGATAAAATGCAAACTCTGCTTGGTAAGAATAATTATCAATCAGTTTTATTACTATAATAAATCAAAGTACAAAATTTATCAAAAGCTAAGTATTTACAGGCTATCACAAAATAGAAATGACATGGTTGTTATTAAATCCTAGTGGGGAAAAGATGGGTAATGTAGCGATAGAGCTTTCCTTGCTGCTTGCCAGACAACACATGCAGTTCTGAAAATAAACAGAGGCAGTTAGTCATGTCTCAAGCTATAAAGACTGTGATAGCAAACTACAACGTTTTCTCAGACTGGAAAAAAAAAATTAACAAAAATAAGGTTATTGTGGTATATATAATTTTATAATATCACTTGTACATTACTTTGACCTATAGGTCAAAGTTTTCACATAACTTATCTGCACTAGTAAATCTGCCTTCAAATGTCAAAATTACCGAGGAGCTTTGTTAACTCATTTTCAGTTACCATTCCCCTAACAAAACCGAAGTCTTGGATCTAAGTGGGTGGTATAGACAGAGCAGCAGTCTCGCTCTTTGAAATATGAGTATTTCAAGCCAATACTATGCTGCTGTTATCCTGTGATATATTCTGTTAAACATAGAAGTTAAGATCATGTAACCTGCATTTTAGATCTGCTCTTTCCAGTTAGCATATCTCTCTCTTCCTACACTTAAATAGCTGTTGGTAGATCTGTAGAAGGATTTGATGATGCCGAGATCTTCAAGCTGTTCTCTGTGCTACTAAAGCATAACTGGCGTTCAGGAACATATTCCAAACCAGAACACGTTGCAGAGGATAATGTGATCATAGAGGTAAAACTGGTTTAAAGCCTCACAACTGGAATGATTTAACCACCATGTTACTTGCAGTAGCAAAACCTACTGGTGTTTGCATGCCTGAGGGCAAATGGGTGACACAGCTGTGCCTTAGTTATCTGAGGCATACACCCAGCCTGTAAGTTAGATTCTTGAACATTATTTCCCTTGCTGGGAAAAACTCCCTGTGTCCTCGAGAATGAGCCCTGTTAAGTAAAAAAAAAAAAATGCAGGCTCTAGCACATACCTGAATTTATTGGTCCTCATCTTCTGGTTTGAGGTACTGTGTGCAATCGTTTATTTTCTTAAGATGAACAATGTTAATCCTTTCAGAACACATTGGACATGTGTTTTCAGTCTGTAACATGCTGTTTTAAAAGAAGGGTGACTGGTCAAATGATAACTAACATTTTCAAAGGAACAGCTGGGCCTGAGGCAGAAAGCATAGAGCGACGTTCTGACCTATGCTGTGTAACAAATACGGGCCAGAGCAACAGCTGCTTCTGTCTAGGCGGAGCAAAGGTTGGTTGGTTTGTTTTTTGCCGTTTGAGAACTAACATCACAACAGGAATGCTGCTGCTGCTGTTCGCACAGACACGAGGAAAATTTGGCAATTAAAACATAGACAAAAGAGCTTGGGCTGTAACATGAAGTTTCTACTGCCTCACAGTTCCTGACATCTGAACAGAGCTATCCAGTCCCATTCTTGGACAGACGATTACTGGGGACTTACTGGGGACGAGATTATTGCTGCCTTAGTACCCGCTAATGTGGGTGTTTTGTTTTGGTGACTGCTTGCTGTGCTGATGTTCCCCGCCCCCCCCCGCCCCCATATCAGGTCCTCTTCCTGGAAAGAGCTGAGAACTTACACAAGCCCCCCATCCATCTTCATTGCTCCTATTGCTGGAGCCCTGCATCTCTGGCCGAGTTCTTTCTTTATCGTAGTTTTTGGTCGACTTTGAAGCGATGTTCTGTGAGTATGTTAGATGAAACTACCAAGTAAGGGGGATTCCTCTTCCACCCTCCCCCTGCAGCTGTTACATGTTTTTTAGTACCACATGAAACAGTTTGCTAAAATACAAACAATACTGGAATCCTGCAACAGAAAAAAAATACCAACTTACTTCTTGAATTCTGAATAGAGGGCAGGAAAGTCACAGTGTGGGCAGACTGTCCAGTCATCTCGTACCATATGTCGACCCTGCACGCAAAAGCCACAAGTAATTAAATGGCATGTGCTGTCCTAGTACACCGGGCATTTACTTTTGTACCTATTATTGTGAAAAAGTCTCGGCAACTGCGTTCTAGAGATCTTGAGGAATTAAAAACCCAAAACAGTAATCAAACTACAGTAACACCATTACAGTATAAATTCTGTAACTAGAAAAGGAGCTCTCTGAGATGCAGTGCTTTCATTATAATTTGCATTCCTCTTTTGAAAAAAGAAATCTAAGAATTACAACTTTTAAAACTCTTTCAGTTTGGCAATTCTAGAATGTTATCTGTAGGTCTATGTCTAGAGCTGTACGCAGATCTACTGGGATTTCTGGTGTGGCATGTGACATTCAAAAAATGCCCCCAAAGCCACATCACCTGAGCCCAGGAGGTCGCATTCAATGCTGTCAAGTTTGTGAGCGTACTGCCAGGCACTCGCCTCTTTACACAGAAGTGATTTCCTCTGTTTTGGTATGGTTTACTAATTTGCTTTTGATAGAAAGAATTCATATGTACCTTTTCAATACTATAAAAATGCAACAGCACCTTGAACTATATTGAGAGATTTATGCTCTAATATGATATGCAACAGCAGACTGTTTTGACACTGACTCTCATAAGATATTTGAAAACGCTGCATTCCTAATGATGTTACAAATACCTGTGATGTAAATGAACTATAACCAAGACGGAGCCTAAATAAATAATGTGAAATATACATGAGTATGTACATTATGTTTGGCTCGTAAAGCTCTATTTAAAAGCCTTGGTTTTCTTCCTTAAGATAACACTTCTACAAGGTACCAGTCATCTTACTCTGCTAAACCAATAGAGTAAAAAAATAGATAATTGCTAGTAATATTTTTTTGTAAGATTTAATTCTTTAGTTTTAATAAAGAATGTTAACTCTGACATTTGATTCCTGCTCAAGTAAATTTTGATTTTTCTGTAATTCTAGCATGACTAATCACTTGAACCTAATAAAAATAAAGCGTTAGTTGTACTGTAGCTAACCTCAGTATAAAGATTTTGTACTGATGCTGGTAACAGTGGGCTGCGTGGCTCTTCCACTGGGAAATGTACCCCATCCATACCCTTTCAGTACACTCTAAAGTATCCTGAAACAAAAATGTTAGTTTCTCATTTCTGTAAGGATCAGTAATGTAAGAAATGCTGAGGTCACTGGCTGAACTATTACTTAACCTTGGAGTGCCTAAAAATTCTGTAACATGCTGGGCGTTCCCCAATAACAGATTTTTGAAGAGTGGTGTTTTTTTTTTTTTTATTTGAAGTCTTGGCAGCCTGGAGTTTCGGGGAGGAGAGCTGTGCCCTCCACAAGCTCCTGCACATGGAAGAAGAAAGGGAGACCTCTCTACCATTATTGCTCTGAGCACTGGAGCAGCTGAGCAAAGGGTTGGGCTGGGAAGGCACCAGCTCCAGCCGCACAATCCTGCCTGTGTTCTCCCAAGTGCACCAACTGCACCGAACACGCGTCTGCTGGGTGTTCAGGGGGGTCCTGGTGCACGCCCTGCCTTCTCAGGAAGCTGAAGTCTTCCAGAACCACTTCATGATTTTACTGTCGCCCTTAAGTGCCTGCAACTTGTAGGTGGCAACTAAGGCCGCTCTATGATAGTTAAGACAGACAACAAGAATGGCTTTTACTGTTTTGGTAACAGCTTGGAAAAAACCCCAGCAGACTCACCCACAAAAACATCTAGCTTGAATCTACTAGCAAACCAAAGATGTTCAGATGAACTTATTTTTAGAAGGAAAGAAAAGCTTTGTGTTCATTCTCACACTGCAGACACCACCACAGACACTCACAGTCGCAATACAGTACGGGAGATTGTTCTTGCAGCCAGGACACAAGAGCTCGCACTCTGGGAGCTGGAATGCACAATAGGGACAGGCTGTTGTTGGCTCCTCTGCCTCTGTTGTGTCTGGACGTCTAGAAGGAAGATACAAATGTGAATAAAAACCTCAAGGGCTCTGAACTTCAACAAAGATGTTTTACAATGCCTTTGATATTTAGCAAGTGGTTTTCTTTATTTGCATGGCTTCCAGTTGCTATTTTATATTCTACCAGATAATTCCTTTTAACTATCGACCAAGCTTCATCATAATTATGTAAACTCAGAAACAGGTTATTTTCCAATCTAATTTGAAACAATACAACCTTTTTTAAAGCTATAACAGATCATAACACTTTGAAATCTTTCCAAATTCATAGTCTATATGTATAGAATATAAAGTTGTGGTTTCTCTATTTCAGCATTTTTCTGTGACAGGAACGGCCACAAAGAATTGAAGTAACAAGACGCAAAACCGGCATCCAGATAGGACCGTACAGCTTGTAACTCTGCCTTTCACAGGCTTGTTTTCATCCAGGTGTCTCAGGATGATGGTCCTGACCCAGGCATCACAGCACCTGGGCTGGGGGGAGGGGGCGGGAGGAGGCCTTTTTTCAGATTTCTTATGCGACCTTAACGTTTAATCTTCTGTGGAACATTTACAGATGAAGAGCTTCGATTCACTTTTAGCATATTTTCCAATGAAGAGGATACAGCTTTTCTAATGTTTAACCTAGTAACCTTGGAGACAACTAGATGCCTGCCTTAGTTACCTTGATGCTTTGCAGCAAGCCTAATTTCTCATTTTATTAGCCTGGGCATGTTTGTTTCCCTTGCAATGGCCTGTTCCTTTGTCTCCACTTAAGAAATCTGAGGTATGGATAAACATGATAGATTAGGAATGCATCAACAGGGCTTTTAACATTGATGTCATATTTTAGAAGCTTACCGGAATGTTCTAGAAATATTAACAAGCAGGCAATAGCGGAAGCACTTTGCATGACTTTAAAAAAATGGTTAAAACATACTAAACAGCACGGTTCTCACAGTACACATCTGTGGTAACCTACTGCTGTGCTGCATGCTCATAAAATATAAGTGAAAATAATGTGATGACACAGGGGGGAAGCCAAAGCAAGGCCCATTGGAAAAAAGTTTCCACGTACAAGATGGTGGACACTGAACTGCTGTTGCTTAGGAACAAGATCTTGCAATTATAATACATGCTATGAAAACATCAGCTCACTTTAAAAACAGTCAAAGCAAATCAAGTAGGCTGGAACAGAGACTCATTCTGCTACTGCATAAATCCATGGGTTGCCCGCGTCTTAAAGACTGTGTGTAGTTTTGGTCCTGCCTCCTCCAAAAAGGTTGTAAAAGAGTGTCGGAGAAAGGCCATAAGGATCAGTATCCATAAAGGAATAGCTGTGTAAGGTGAGACACTTCAGGTCCTGAAAAAATATGACTGATAGAGGGGAAATGGAAAAAAATAAGAGGTCTATGAAATCATAAGTGACACAGAAAAGGCTAGATCTCTCCCAAGAGGAAAACTACGAGGCATCACATTAAACCAGCTAGGGACCAGTCTTGATACAATGGAACTTCTTGTCACAGGAGTCATCTGTTGCTAAAAATTGACGTGGCTTCAAGGAGAGAGATTGGATGAGCTCATGGAGAGCTTAGAGACTTAATAAATACCTAAAACACCCATACGGGCTCAGCAAGTGCCCGAGCCTCAAAATGGTTACAGCCTAGTAGAATAAATAAGAAAAGCATTACATATGCTTGCCCTGCTCTTATATGCTCACCTACGCTTCCTCCTCTGGCAGAAAATACAGGCTAGGATCTGTCAAAACAGAACTTCAGATAAGGAAGAAAATGTCAAGAATTGAATTAATCTATTTTATTTGCCCTTCCATTCTTTTTTATTTTAGCCATTTACTCAGTAGTCTAAATCACAGAAGAGCATACTGCTGATGCTGTAGTAGCTAACAGTTTACATGTACATTCCTAACTAGAGAACAACTAAAGCTGTATGGCTGCACTTAGGTCTGTATGGACAAGACGGAAAACGTTACTGCCAGTTAGGAAGCATTTTACATGCAGATTGCATTTAAGGTTTATCGCACCCAAGGGAACAGAAGGGCCTTTATTTTTCAGAGAAGGGGGGAAATAGTTCTTAGTCTTCCAAATTTGAGACAGTGAAATTATATGAAAACAGGATAACGCCCATAGGCTTTATGAGCAAAAATAACATTACAAATAAAGGCTTGATATTGTGTACATTTGAAAGTACAGATTAACACTGCTCACCTGACCATTGCTTCAATTTTCTTTTTGTATTTAAGATCTATTTTATTACGATACTCAGGTCTCATCAACATAGCAGCAAAACTGAAGGCTGAGTTCTTCAATCCTGCTCTATGACACTCGATTACAGCTGAAGTCAAAATTGGCACAATGTCTGTAAGAGAATGAAACAATGATGTCAAATATTTATTCACAAATATTAATGTTGAAAGCCTTTGAGCTAATATGGCTAAAAAGGTACCGATGAAAAATGACAGTATTTTTCTTCTTCCTCATGGTACACAGTTGCACAATTTGTGCAATTCCTGTAACCATATACAAGAAAATCATGGTTTCGCCTCTCACTGCCTTGCATTTCTGAAGCGCAGCATGGCAGCAGGAATGTTTTGATTATAGCCATTTCTCCCAAATCTGGTCTGCACTGTCTAAAGTCTACATTTTAGTCTACATTTTCCAGGTACCCAAGAAGTATTTTCAAAAGAAGACTGATTAAAATTTTGTGATAAAGGCACAGAACCAGTCAGTTCATTACATATGATCCTGAGACTTTGTGTGTGGTTCAGGCACCTCAGTACTGCAGTTACGGTGGATGAGGACAGATTAAACGGCTGGTGAGGAACCCATCTTGGAGGCCGTGTATCAAAGAGCTGTGCTGCGGAGGACGGCAGAGCACACCGTGTATTTACACTTTGTCGTGTGCACCATCGAATCACAGGAAGAGAATGTACCTTCTAATGAAATGATTAATGAATTGTCCTGTAGAGCACAGCATGCTCTTCTATGCTGTCAGCACTTACGTGATGGGAACTTGCTGATGTTGTTGGCTACACGTATAAGCATACGTGCTCCCTTCATGTGATCACCACGTTTCACGTGAGTCTGGAACACAACAAACATATCGAATTAACTGCAGCCTTTAGAGAGCAATTCCTGCAGCCTGCTCTTGGCGTTCATCCTTCTGGGAGCTGCACCGCTCTTTCATGAAACTAGGCAGAGGTGTATTATGCGCTAGAGAAAGGACCAGAGACTCTAGAGAGGCTCTTTCCCAGAACAGTCTTTCTGGCCTTCAGCCCACTGTTTGCCTGCTCTTGCCTCACTGGTGGTAGAGAGGAAGGCCAGAAGCTGGCCGTAGGCTGGATGGATATCCTGATGGGCCGTGGGTTAACTACTAGAAATCATTTGAGTCCCCCTGCTTAATTTCATTCACGGAAAAGCAGCGATCTGCTTATGCATAATAATTAATAATTGTACTAACAGCATAACATATTGGTAAGTACGAATGCAAAAGAAATACAGGAGGCCAGATGTAGGTTTTTAATTATTCGGCATTTAAAAAAGAATATGCTAATCCAAGAGGCAGAAACAACCAAAAGGTATGGATTGTCCTTGTTAGCATGCACTTGGCTTCTCTGATACAACTTATATGACAAAGTAATTTATGTATACAGAGCATCCATATGTACAGTTCAATAAATCAGAGACTGTGCAATTTATGCATAGATGCAGTTTCTTAATTCATTACCTTCACTAAAATATAGCTGTGTAGAATCATAAGGTTTGTAGCCATCTCAGAAGGAATTTTAATCTTCTGGGTCTTTAACTCTGAATACATACTGAAAAGAACATCATGTGCATTTCGGTAGTTTCCTTAAAAACAAACAACACTGAATAATAAATTTAATTTTTCATAACAATTTCTTTACTAATGACATATACGGAAGCTGAACAGGAAGTTATGTTGATTCTCAGAGCAAAACATTTGCACGACAATTTCTTTGGAAAGTCACAAGCAGTTGCTTGTCACAGTATCCTAAACAGTATCAGCCAGGGAGTTAAATAAGAAAAAAAAATTACACTGGGAGAAGTCACCTAAACAGTAACAAAATACATATGTGGATGACAATTTCATATAATGAAACTTTCAAAATGGAAGATGCTGTATCCAATACATTGCTCCCACAATAAAGAGGAGAAAAGGTATTTTTAGAGCATTTAGAGATGTCACCTCTTTTTGTTCTTCAGTGTCAGACATTCGAAAGCTGTTGTTTAAATGTTAATTTAACATACTTTTACTTTATCATTTGCTTTGGCAACTCCTTGCCTCTGCAACCAAACCAACCCGAAACCTTTCAGAGAGATAATTAAAATTTGGATGTTAATTCACTAGATTATACTGCTTCAAGGTTACTATCAAGGATTGTCCAGAAACCACAGGATTTCATTAAATTATCAATGTAGCTGAAAACAACCAGTGCTTAGTATGGTTAGTCTACTCTTAGCTAGTTGTTCGTTCTTGCTTTGTTTTTTTGTTTTTGGGTTTTTTTTTCATTATTAGAGTATAAGGAAGTCATACTCTTTGCAGTTGGAGGCATTTAGAGGAAATTTCAGATTCAGTTATTTCAGCAAAGTTTTTTCCTCTCTCTCTCTCTTTCTCTATCAGCAAACGTTTTTACTGTATAGAGCAATTTGTTATATGTTGTTACACGCTACAATTGAATCAACCCATGGAATTTGTGTGAGGCAGCTAAATATCACTCCAGAAATAGCTGCTGGAAAACAACACTAAATTTTCATGCTGTGTTACTGACTCTCAGTATAATAGGATCAGTCTTAAAATCATGTGATTACATAAAAAAACAACTTAAAAGAAAATTGCACATAAAATGGCATACCCAAAGGCAAATACCAAACGGTTTGACTTTTAAGGAAAGAATAAACTATACTGGTGTAAACTTCAGACTCAAACTCACAGAAATCTCCTGAAGGAAGAGGGGGACAATCTAAAACTGTGCCTCTGCGGAGGAAACAGTTACTACAAGATCGGTGATTTTAATGAGAAAAATATTGTGCTTATTATTACACTGTTGCAGAACACATCTATACTATTAGGGAATGTGAAATACAGCATGGGATACTGCATTTTAGATATAAGTTTTCAGATTCAGAGAAGCTAGTAAATATTTAAACCCTTGAGCCTTCACATTTCCTGCTTACATAATTAGCACAAATGCCTTATTCACTGCTACGATGAATTGGGAGATCATGCTTGCCAAGGGTTTAAGAGTTTTTCCACTCCTTAGGCCAATGCTGAGGAGCAGTCCATAAATACTAATTTGCCTGGGCTGTTCCCGAGGCTGCTATTTTTCCTTTATAGATATTTTTCTTAACTTGAAATGAAAAGCAAGCAGTGTTATGGTAGGGCCGTTGCCATGGCTACAGAGGAGCACGAATAATGGAGGCGATGATAGCTATTTTGCTTCTAGCCCTGTCCCTTCTTATTACTTTTTTCTATTTCTGATTTCAGCTGCCTATCACAGGGGAAAACAAGGCTTCAGTAAGCAGGTGTCTGATCCTTCAACAGAAATCATCTCCTGTGCACATCTCCCACTGAAAAACATCACGTGCAAAGACTAAAGGATCAGTATCGAAGTCGGAAACTGCATGTAGAAACTGCAATTCTAAGATCTGTGATATACAGAAAAGTAAAGTTGCAGGAAATCTTAATCACTGTGTTTACTTGAATGTAATAAGGAATGCAGGTATTTTCCACAATTTTCTTTTTTCCAATATTTAATATACAGGTATGAGTCCCAACTTTTTCACAAAGTCTACTTCAAATTCAAACTTAAACTTGAATATAATTAAAAGCACTGATACATGTCTTTTCTAAGTATATAAATAACGGTACCCTAAGTACTGCAAGGATGTAGCGTCCAAGATGCTGTCATATCCGAGAAAACAGACTTACCTGAACATTGCTCCTCTCTGGCAATTATTATAGCAGTTCTGGCAGCTTCTCTGTATTGCTTTAGTGCCATGTATAAGCGGAATAGGTACTTGGCATCCTTAATTAAATCACACAAAAGCAATTAATACTAACTGAATACGTACTGCTGTATTCCCTTTCTTTCCCTGCCCATCCCACCACCACACTCTTTAAAGAAAGCGGACAAGCTGGCTTGTTTCATGAAGAGCTCTTCGTATCAACATGCTTTAGCTATGCTACGTTCCCCTGTAAGTTTTGGCCCTTAGGACAGTCAGATAAACACCCACGTTGAGGACCCTGACTGAGTTGTGGCAGTTAGTTGCCAAGCCCTGTTAACATGGGCACAGAAAGCCGCAGACCGTTAGGCACCTAGAGAGTTGTACAGGTGGAAACCCAACAACTTCAGACGTGTAGGCATTTATGGCGTCAGAAAAGAACCAAAGGACTCCTTTCAGAAATCGAAATCTTGCTAGAAATGCTTAAAGCGCGTTACAGATCTAGATGCAAACATTGCTTAGTGTGCATAAGGATGACAAAACCTGGCCATTAAAGAGTGTACTGTTCTGGGACCTGATGGTAGACATCCAAGACAGCTACAAGAATTGAAAATTAAGGGGACAATCAGCTAACAAAATGCGTAAGATTTATAATTTGCTATACTACATACTGTTGATATATTACAGAGTTCAAGAATGGCAAAGGTAGCAGAGAGTTCACCCAAGAACTGGCAATCCAACAGCTTAATTCAACATCAAGAAAATTAGTGAAATAATTTTAAAACAAAACTTTAAAAAACAAGATGGTAGTATTGAAGAAAACAAACATGAGATCTAGTTTTTTAAGTGTACTCAAATTTCTAGCAGACTAGTTAAAAAAAAAAATCAACAAGAGAAAAGAGAACTGGTCTTTCATAAGGATTTTGAGAAAATTCTCAAAAGAGGTCATTCCTAAAAATACAGCTAAAATACAAAATATGAAATAAAATGACCTTGCTTATGATGAAAAGGAACTATTAAGTGTGAAAAAACCTGGGCTAGGGCCACTCTTTTATATCTTTAGCAGTGATTTCTAAAATGGAATCAGTAAAAAGTAAAGTCTGTAGACAACAATTTATCTTTGAACTAGTAAATCAAGATTAAATTAAGCTGAAATATTGTCTATAATGGTATGGTTCCAACTTAAATATAGACAAATCAGGAAAATCACTGGTAGCTTTATAGACAGCTTAGTAAAAAAACCAACCCAACTAATTCTGCAATATTATTAATAAAAAACAAACACTGACCATGTGTATTTTATGTTAAAATGGTATAAAAGTTTCTTTAAAAAAGAACTGTATTAATCAGTGTTGTGCTGTTCTCTGGAATACTGTGTGGGTTTTGTATGCAAGTCTCAAAAACATAGCAAAAAAAAGCGCAGAAATTAAAAGGAAGAGAAATATGAAAGATATAAAGACATTTCCTTATAAAGAAGATGACTGCAAAGATTAACTCCCTACTTGAGAGGCAAGAAGCAACCAGATGAAAAATCACAGAAGTAAAAGCAAGAGAGAAAGACTGGCATACAGAAAGAAAAAAGGCGAGTCAAATTCTTAAGTTGCAATATAATGAAAAACATTAAGTGACCTAAAGTAATTACTTTTAAACTAACGATGGAGCAGAATTTTAAGTAACACATGATCAAAAGGTCAAACTTCATATGAACCATAATTTAACAATAATGAAATAGTTATCTGGATAATAAAGTAACCGCAACTACTTATATCAGTGGATATTATTAACTGCCTTAAAAAGGAAAATTGCTATTCCTTGAGTGGGGTAAAACAAAAATCATTATGAATGGTAGGTTATGATGTAATTCTTCCCAGCCTCTGACACCTCCTAATGACCACAGAGGGCCGTTCCACTGATGATAGCAGAAGGCTGCACTTCTTCCCCATCCAGGCTGCTTCTCCCTTTTCTCTAGCAGGAGAAGGATCCTGTCCCAGCACGGACCAGTGGTCTTATAAGGTATTTGCCATGTCCCTAATTATATTTTACTTAAATAATATATTTAAATGACTTATATGGCTGCCATATGTAGAAAAAATATAAAAGTAGAAGGCATTTAAGAAAAATTAGTCTAATGTTTTACTTTCATATTCTTACCTTTAAAGTTAGCCATTTTAGAAGCAAAAAATGCAGGAAGGAATTTTCAATTGACAACACATTTCCTAAGGTCTTTTCTAACTGATCTTAATATTAGATAGCCATGATTTTAATTTAGTTTTGCTTTTTAAAACACATATACTTAGAAATTATGCACACAGAAAACAGCAGAACCTTGCTAGTTAACGCTCCCTGAAAAATTACAAAAGAACACACATGACAAATTAAGAATCTTTACATGTTAAAGTTAACAAATACAATAGTTGACATAATAACACATTTAAGAAATAGTTTATAATTAGTCAGACAACAGTGTAGCAAAATTTTCGTAAGCATAATAATTTTGATAATATGGTACTTCATTAAAATCCCACATAATTGTTGGCTGTGAAAGATTTAAAGCGATCAGGCTGCTGTGAGCGATGATCTGGTTTGAAGATCAATGCTTGAAAGGATTAGCAAGTTTCTGCTGCATGGCTACTTTAAGTTCACTCTTACTTTCAGCTTTACAAAAATACCACCACATAAAAGCTGCTATTCTCTAAAAACAACCCCATATGCTTGATAATTTAAAAAACGCTGTCTCCACAGCATAATAAGGATTAAGATGAATTGTTTTTTAAGTAGGTTTTTAAAACAAGTATGTATGATTTGATAATGTAAAATTTTGTTACTCACTGAGAGAGACTATGGCAGATTGGATTAAAGCATTCAGAAGAACAAGAGAGAGATTTTAAACAAGGAAAAGAAAGCTCTACATTGACATTCAAAACAATGTTAAATATGGCAATTACAGCATTCACAAAATTGCTAAGTGTTTTCAAAATCTTTAGAACCTCTTTACTACAGAGATCATACTATAGGTGCTGGAGCGTGTCCAGAGAAGGGCAACGAGGCTGGTGAGGGGTCTGGAGAACAAGTCTTATGAGGAGCGGCTGAGGGAACTGGGACTGTTTAGCCTGGAGAAGAGGAGGCTGAGGGGAGACCTCATCGCTCTCTACAACTACCTGAAGGGAGGTTGTAGTGAGGTGGGTGTCGGTCTCTTCTCCCAAGTAACAAGTGATAGGACGAGAGGAAATGGCCTCAAGTTGCGGCAGGGGAGGTTTAGATTGGATGTAAGGAAAAATTTCTTTACTGAAAGAGTGGTGAAACATTGGAACAGGCTGCCCAGGGAAGTGGTGGAGTCCCCATCCCTGGAGGTATTTAAAAGACGTGTAGATGCGGTGCTTAGGGACATGGTTTAGTGGGCATGGTGGTGTTGGGTTGACGGTTGGACTCGATGATCTTAGAGGTCTTTTCCAACCTCAATGATTCTATGATTCTATGATTCTATAGCTCACTTCCCTTACCCAGCCCTATGCACTCCTTTCAGATGGCTAGGCTGCCGCTCTTAGAAAACAGACCGGATGCTACAGTTTCTGTCCACCCAACTTTCAGCATAAACATGAAATTACTTTTGCTTACACTGATGCTGCACAGATTTGTCATCTAATGCCTCAAACAGCTTCACTCTCTTCTGGTCTCTTGCAGTTCTATTTTGTTTGTTTCACTATGTTTCGCTTCTCTTATAATTTTATTAATGTTCACATTTCAAATTACAGGTAAATAATAAGATGTAAATAATAATAGCCATTGGGCTATGATTAATGGGATGAATTTTAACAAGTCGAAATGCCGGATTCTGCACCTAGGATGGAGTAATGCTGGGCACAAGTATAAATTGGGAGAGGAGTGGCTGGAGAGCAGCCCTGCAGAAAGGGATCTGGGGGTGCTGGTTGACAGCAGGCTCAATATGAGTCAGCCGTGTGCCCCGGGGTGCATCAAACACGGTATAACCAGCCAGTCAAAAGAGGTGATTATCCCACTGTATTCAGCGTTGGTGCAGCCTCACCTTGAATACTATGTGCAGTTTTGGGCCCCACAATTTGAGAAGGATGTGAAGGTCCTTGAATGTGTCCAGAGGAGGGCAACAAAGCTGGCGAAAGGGCTGGAAGGAATGTCCTCTGAGGAGCGGCTGGGGACTTTGGGCTTGTCTAGTTTGGAGAAAAGGAGGCTGAGGGGTGACCTCATTGCTCTCCACAGCTTCCTGAGGAGGGGAAGTGGAGAGGGAGGCGCTGATCTCTTCTCCCTGGTATCCAGTGACAGGACGTGTGGGAATGGTTCAAAGCTGCACCAGGGGAGGTTTAGACTGGACATGAGGAAGCATTTCTTTACCGAGAGGGTGGTCAAACACTGGAACAGGCTTCCTAGAGAGGTGGTCGATGCCCCAGGCCTGTCAGTATTTGAGGCATTTGGACAATGCCCTTTACAACATGCTTTAACTTTTGGTCAGCCCTGAATTGGTCAGGCAGTTGGACTAGATGATCATTGTAGGTCCCTTCCAACTGAAATAGTCTATTCTATTCTATTCTATTCTATTCTATTCTATTCTATTCTATTCTATTCTATTCTATTCTATTCTATTCTATAAAGAGATAGAGGGTTTGGTGGTTTTTTTTTTTAATTTTATAAAAGCAAGATTGGCTTGGCCATCAACTGTCCAGTGTCTCTGAAAGTCTAAAATATCAAGCCCTTAATCTCCAGGCACCATACGAAGAGGAAAGAGACAGAATTTCTAATCTCACAACAGAATCATAAACCACTGCTGTAATACTAGCGATGAAATAAACTTACTGCACCAAGACCATGTCATCTCTATCGTTACCAAACCTTACTCCCCTCAGTAAGGCAGAACTTACTCTTCCATACATATCATTTTGCACCTGACTATATTTACTGTGAGTTTGTATGAGATCTTAAATTCCTTGACTAAGGAATTAATTGCAGACTGCAATGTCTGCACCTGAGGTCTGGCCTTCACAGTAGAAAAACATGGGTACAGCACCACTTGGCTCACATTCAAGCTCTGCTGTAACAGGCAGTAAAACCTGAAGTGGCTCAGCCACTCAGTTCCATAAACTCAAGCCCAAATATGATTGAATGTACCATAAGCTCTATGGACACCAAAGCCAAAAATGGATTGTGAAGCCTGTTTTTCTATAGCTCGAACTCAGAGAAACGAGATAGCCCATCAGCAGTCACTCTGCAAAAGAGCTGTTTGTTATCTTAACCTGAAATGCTGCTGTTCTGATGTCTAACATGATATTTACAGTGGACATTTTTAACCTGTCCTGGGAAAAAAATCATACCAACGGAATATGGTCAAAATCTACTTCTTGTATTACATATATAGCACAGATCTAATCTATGTTCTGCTTAGTTTGTGAATGATCCTCTTCCTTTATTACCAAAGCTATGGCATTGGCAACTAATACACAAAAATCTGTCAGCAAGCATCTTCCAACTCCCAAATCCGTATATACAAAAGAGAAAAAGATGAAATAGTCTACCAGTCTGCCAAAAGCCTTTTATTACACCCAATGAATGCTTTGCTTTTAACAAAGGAGCAGGAAACCTGGAAGAAAGGGCAATGGACCTCTCAATTGATCACATGACATTAAAAGAAGCCTCATAGCACAGAGTACCTGTTATCTCACAAAGCACCTCCTAAATAGTATAAAATAAAAATATGTAAGGGTCTAAGGATCCAAAGATTTTTTTATGACAATGACGAGTGACAATGTAAAAATCAGTGTCCACCGTGTTTTATTCTCCTATTGTTAATCAAAATTTCCAAGTTAGGAAGGTCTGTCACCAAAAATCTTCAAATGTGCTTCCTGTTTTTTTTATTGTCTATCATAAATTAAATATGTAATTGCATTCTCCAACACAGAATAGAAACTCTGTGTTTTAGTTTATGGAACTACAGCCTATGACTCTACGAATAATCAATTCAAACTTTAAACTAAATACTTCTACATAATAAGAAAACAAAAAAGAAAGAGAATTTTTTTAAAAACAAGGTTTAACTCTCATATGGGCATCCACATGAAGCAGTTACATTTTCAAGTGATCTCAGTGCCAAATTTTTCCCTTCATTTCACATTTTAAAACAGAGTTGTTTTGGGCTAAGTTCTTTTTGAGAACATGGTCATTAATCACTTAAGAAATCAACAAGGAGTTGGGTAATTTTGAAAATCTGTCCACAACTTTTTATGTCTTAAGTTGATGTGTGAATACAGGAACTAATGTACCCTGATCTTCTTTGGGTTTTTGTCCTTCATCTCCTATTTACTACCTTACTTTCTTCCACTGCAACAGTTAGACCAACTCCCCACACTGCAAGAAGAGATCAGTGCTGCAGCTAGTCTTGAGACACATACGTGCTGACCGTCCATCTGGGAAAGGCAACAGCCAGCTGGCTAACTGGCATGAACAAACAGCTAAGTCTTGTCTCTTTCCGTCAGTATGAGCGTTAATTTGAATCTCCTCTGTCCAACTACCTGCTTTCATAAAGCTTGGAGAAAGATGATTATATCTAAGATAGTTACTTCCTTTCTTATCTTTCCAAAACTGAAGTTACTGGGTGAATGACTCGCAGAGTGATCATGTAAGTAATGAAACCAAGCTAAAACACAATCTGTGTCTACAAAAATTTTAGGACAAAATAAGCTCAAAAGATCTTGCAGCACGGAAACGTGACACAACAGCAGTGATAAAAACACAATACCTTGGGCATGCCATCACTCTCTCCCATAAGATAGTCTATCAGCTGATTTGTTAGGGCTTCATCTTTTGCCCGTCCCACCTATTAAATAAAGACAGAAGAAATTATAATGTGAAAGAGAAAGGAAAAATACTTACTCATAAGGAGGCTTTCCATAAAAATACTGAAACTAGATAGATTTAAAACAATTTTTTTTAGTTCTGTGTGTTCAAACCAGATGACTACTTGGTTCATCAGCTTTGACACACAGCAGTTCATATTTATTTTCTAATGTGTTATGTGAGGGGATTATAACTAAATAGGTCTCTACCAGCATGAACTGTTCCTCTGCTTCAGTGTTGGGAAGGCGTCTGAATCTAGGGACCATGAGCTGAAGCCTGCTGTCACAAAGCTATGTCAATCAACCCAGCACAATTTGTGTCTCAGAGGAATATTCAGTGCTGGTTACTAGGATAGAGCCAGCACTATCTGGCCGGTTGAAGAGACAGTCTCAAAAATACGGCTGAGATGTTGAGATTCCACAAGGATACGTATGGTACAACTGCAGCAATAGCCTTTGGGCTGTTTCATAGCCTTTGGTTTATTCATTTGGGCTGAAACATCTGGATCCAGAGGAAAGCATTAGACACCTCAAACTTCAGTCTTAAAAGCCTTGCCAACAGCTCTGTGAGATGAAAGGCCTCAAGAGTGGTTGTGCTAGCTCTAGGCAGAGTCAGGTCTACTGTTTAAGAGTCTGAAAAAACTCGTGATACCTAACAAGATTTTCAAAGCTGTGGGTTCTTCAAGGGAACAGAGGCAGTCTGAGCATGGTTTGGATGATGGAAAGTGAAAGTCGCAGTGGATGCTTAGATGGAAGCTGGCAATGGGCCTGCTTAGGCAGGTTTCCAGCATATATTGTCTAGAAGGGAATCTCAAGAAACAGAGATGGTTCACACGTACTGAGGTGCAGCATGAGCTGGAGACTTGATGACTACATAATTTTGGAGATCATGAGCAAATTAACTAAGCCAAGATTGCTTCATCCCAAATTTCTTCCTTTTTTAGGGATGGAAAAGAGATTTTTAGAGATAATAAGGATGAAAACCAAAAGGTGTTAATAAGACTGATGCTGCAACTGGTCTTCTGTCTGATAGTGGAAGCCGAGAGCAGTGAGCAGTGGATATTGTCTACCTTGATTTCAGAAAGGCTTCTGACACCGTTTCCCACAATATCCTCATAGAGAAGCTCATGAAGTATGGGCTGGATGCGCAGACAGTGAGGTGCACTGAAAACTGGCTGAATGGCCAGGCCCAGAGGGTTGTGATCAATAATACGAAGTCTAGTTGAAGGCCAGTAACTAGCAGTGTACCCCAGGGGTCAATACTGGGTCCAATCTGATCTGGATGATGGGGCAGAGTGCACCCTTAGCAAGCTTGCTGATGATACAAAACTGGGAGGAATGGCTGATACATGAGAGGGCTGTGCTGCCATCCGAGTGTCCTTGACAGGCTGGAGAAATGGGCTGACAGGAACCTCATGAAGTTCAACAAAGGGAAGTGCATAATCCTGCACCCGGGGAGGAACAACCCCATGGGCCAGTATATGCTGTGGGCCACCCAGCTGGAAAGCAGCTTTGCAGAAAAGGACCTGGGGGTCGCCAAGTTGAACATGAGCCACCAGCCTGCCCTTGCAGCAAAGAAGGATAATGGTATCCTGGGGTGCATTAGGAGGAGTGTTGCCAGCAAGTTGAGGCAGGTGATCCTTCCCCTCTACTCAGCACTGGTGAGGCCACACCTGGAGTACTGTGTCCAGTTCTGGGCTTGTCAGTACAAGAAAGAAGGACATACTGGAGAGAGTCCAGCAAAGGGCCACTGAGATGATGAAGGGCCTGGAGCCCCTCATGAGAGAAGGCTGAGAGAGCTGGGACTGTTGAGACTGGAGAAGAGAAGGCTTGGGGGGGATCTTGTCAATTATATAAATACTTGAAGGGAGGGTGCAAAGAGGAAGGAGCCAAGCTCTCTTTAGTGGTGCCCAGTGACAGGACCAGAGGCAATGGGCACCAGCTGAAACACAGGAGGTTCCATCTGAACATCATGAAACACTTTTTCACTGTGAGGGTGACCAAACACCGGCACAGGCTGCCCAGGGAGGTTGTGGAGTCTCCCTCCTTGGAGATATTCAAAAGCCGTCTGGACATGGTCCTGGACAACCGGCTCTAGGTGGCCCTCCTTGAGCAGGGGGGTTGGACCAGATGACCTTCAGAAGTTCCTTCCAATCTCAACCATTCTGTGACTCTGTCACACAGAGCGAGAATGGAGGCATATTGACCTCTCTAACCACAGTGTGCAGACTGCAAAAATCAGCAAAACTGAAAAATCGTGTATGGATATTGCTGAGAAGGGAAATTCCAAACTCGGGTGTCTCTGACACACAACCACAAAAATCTGAATGAATTCATAAACCCTCCTTTGAAGATTGAAAACACATTTTCCTCTGGTGTCAGTATTAACTTATTCTACGTTTTTAATGTTTAGATATCACCTTTACTGATAGAGTTTTCCTTCTATTTGTAATCTGTCCAAACACACTCGCTGATGCTAGGAAAAGGTCACAATACTGAAGGTAAACTTCTTGAAAAGATGTGAATTTTTTGTTTTATCAAAGTTGCTTACTGTTTCGATTGCCATTTCTATAGCCAAGTTATCTTCTGTGCTTGGACTTTTCATAAAGTGCTTTAATGCCTAGAATGATAAAGAAGAAAAGTTAAAACTGAGACACATGAAATTAACATTTTCCTAATTTTTTTCAAGTTATTTCTCTCTGCATTTTGACAGATAAGTGGCACACTGAATTCTTATCTTGACTGTATTTTACAGCCATAAGGATAACCACATACACTACAGAGGTAGCAGCTGCTCTTACAGATACTCCTGCAAGAAGGAAAAGTTGAGTCTTTGCCAAATTCTGGTGTATACCTTTATCTAACTGTGAAAGATGTTCACAGCAATATGGTGAGAAGAAAGTAATGATTAATATGCCATAGGACCCTCCCTATGCTCCAGTTGAAGGAGTGGTCACCTACAATGGCTGTAATTTGCAAAAAATCAGTAATATCTTTTTTGTATGTGTTCAGTATGCAAAAGTCAAACATTTAATAAGTGTAAGTTCACTGATTTGTATCTGATCAAAAGGAAGTGTGTCAATCAACATACTGCAATTAACATATTTCCTTTTTTAAAAAAAAGCTTTAAGTTAGGGCATGCCACAGTATTAAATGAATTAATCAGTCAGCAACCAAGTCTTCATTGGTCAAGCTAATAAAATATAAATAAATTCTACTTCTATGTTCATGACATTTAGAGATTCATTGAGAATAGTATATCATTGATCCACCTGGAGCCTCTATTGCTATGAAAAAGTTATGTGCATGGCAGTGTATACAGAATACAACGTAGATAACTGTGAATATATATAGTTTACTTATGTTTTTTACACTTTTTAAAAATATCAGTATGCCATCAGTTAAGGCAGCTAAAGCTTACTATGAACTTCCCTGATTTTGAAGTACTGTATTTTGAACAGTTTCTATGAACATTTAACTATCACTGTTTTATCCTTTAAGTACTGACCCGTCCATATTGACCACACAGCAAGAAAAATTTTCCCGCCTGAAAATGTTTCTTTTCTCCTTCAAAATAGAGTGCGATGCTCTGATAATCTTCATTGGTAGTACTTTCAGAACCTGCAACAGATAGATAGCAATGATAGTAGAGTATTCTTATTAAGTAAGATAAAGGCCCTACTGAAGGAACAAATTCCTATTCTATGTTTTTTTTTTCTACTGACATTCAAAGAAAACCAAAGCCAGCTAGACTCAAGTTATGTTTTATACGTTTTTTTCCTATTTAATCCGACTAAATGTCAGACGTTAGGAGCTAATAATGCAGTGAAATAACTGTTTCCATAGGTTTTACACCATAATGGGATTTCTGTTTTTTTAACAGACATAATCAAATGGCCTAACTATGACGTACTAATGAATTTTTCCATTATGTCTTGGCAACAATAAAACAGAGAAAGTGATTATAGATTATCACCTAAATTATTTTCACAGTTTAAGAATATACGAGTATATCTCTATTGCACAGAGCAAGACTATCAGGACCAATGTAACCATGTGGTAGCAGGGAATACTACTTAGTCTTCTAACCAAGACTCCATTTTACTGTACACATCTAAAACAAAGACAGCCACTACTCCAAAGTTAGTTTTAAACCCTTTTTCCACCCATTTAGATTACAATTTGAGACATCGTATTTTGGATAGGAGAGAAGGAAGAAAGCATAAGGAACAGTAGAACAATAATGGCCACCTTGACAAGCAGCTGCAATAGTACACCACCAAGCTAGCTGTTGCCAAGTTTTTATAACCTTCATAACAAGAATACATTTTTTAAAGGAAGAAATTAATTGAAAATATGAGATAATTTAGTAGATATGTATGTGGAACTGTTTCTGCAAAGAATGGTGCCTGATACAGGTGAAAAAAATAAAATTTATTGCAAACTGACAAGCTGGCCACTGACTGACTTGTTGGCCTGAGGTAAAAGTCAGCTTCTCAGTAAGGTCTCCTTTTTGACTCTTACTGAGACAAGAGGAGGCCACGAAGGGCCTTAAAGGGAAAAAAAGAAAAGACAAGTGACACACACACGTAAGAAAAGAGCTGGAACCATGAGAAAAGGAAAAGAGGGGATAAAAGTCAAGAACTGTACCAGTAAAATTCTCAGTTTTGGAAAAGCAGTACTACATATATCAAGGTCAAAGAAAGGGATTCCTCAACGGACACAAGAAAATAGTCTAGACAAATGCTTTATCTCTACGGATAAACAGAAAAAGCTCTAGCACAGCCAAGATTTGAAAACAACCTTGAAGACCAAGGGAGAGAACTAAGCTGAAAGCAAAGCCTAGCTTGTAGGCCTGAATTAGACACAGATTGCCAAATCTCTCCATGGTGACTGGAAATGGAAAAGGCTGGGAAACAAAACTTTACACCCTTGTCTTACGATTTCAAATTGGTCTAAACCAATTAAAAGAACAGCAAAACACATCGCAAGCAAACTATTAACCTGGAATACTCACTGATGATATCAGCATAAATCTCCATCTTGTTGTGTTGTTGAGCTAATGTGAAAGCTTCATTATTGCACTTGGACATGACCAGGAACTGGATGGCAGAACCATAGTCACCAAGCTGCAGAAAGAATCTAATCAGAATGAACAAATTAATACCTTAGTACTAATTAGCATAATGAATACAACAAATGTTTTAGGAATATAGTATATTTTGTGGCATACAAATATGATACATTTCTAATGTATTTTATATCTCTATCATTTTAAATAGGTTACTAAAATAAACTTAGTACAAATAATACAGCATGGCAACTTTTATTATTTTCTAAACTTATTACTTCAGGTTAATATAATTTTAGTCAGAAAGTTAAAAAAAGGAAAAAAAAAAATCAGGACCTGCTTAGCTGTCCAAATTTTAGAGAACTCAATCAATAAACTGAAATATATAGTCACTGGCCAAGTACCCATAATCACAGTCTGAGATGTTAGCAAGCCTCACCAACTTCCAATAGGTATGGCCTCTTTCACCCTTTTTTTTTAACCTGTATAATATGATTGTTACCTGGCCACCATCTTTGCTCCATCAAGAGACTGTGTTTCTCTCACAATATTAACAGCCTTTTCAGGATTATTAAGGTGATCCAAATATAGTCGAATTACACTGTCCCATTGCTTTGCTTGCTCATAAGCTATCACAGCTTCCTTGTACCTGCAAAATAATGGTTCCACATCAGTTTTTCTAACTTTGAAATAACTCTTTACAATACGGTGTGAAAGAAACATACAGTATTTTATTTCTGAGAGGTTACTCTGTGACACCTTCCTTTCAGTTTGCATATAATAGCCTTGTTCTGCAATCACTATGGTTTTTTGTCTCTATTTCATTTTCTCATGGGAAAACGAAAGGCAGAGACAACAGAAAAATGTCTACCACAATACTATTTTCGACCTACTCTGCCAGCATCCCTTTTGGTATATCTTAAAAGTGGTTCATCTGTTCCATCAGTTCTGTATGAAATCACTTGGGAGTGAGAGAACAATAAAAAACAAACAGATGATAACTAGTTGTACAATTTTAAAAATGAGACTTCTTTTCTGTTCTGTAAACAAGATCAAGAAATTTCTCATTCTCACACTATGCAATTGACACAAATAGTATTTTCTAGTCTCATCAATGCAAACATTTAGCTTTGGTGCTGCTTCGTATTATAAAGTATCATTATTCTGAAGCACGTTTACTTACAGGTAAGGACTAGTAGAAACTACATTCTGTGATTAAATATAACCTATCTTGGGCTTTCATTTCAGCCAATAATTTCACATTATTCAATGTTTTGCAAGTGCAGCCATTAAGATGTAACAGTAATTTGGTTCTAGAATGAAAAATTTGCTTTCATGATTATTGCCCCTTTGAATGACCTTTAAAAATCACAGCTAAGGAGTCGTTAGAAACAAACTGAACTTAAATACTCTAAGTGGAATATTGCACTGGGTACAGTACTTCAAAACATTTAATGGTCTTTGTTAAAAAGATATTAATGCTTAGACAGGAAAACGATGAATTAGAAACACATCTTTGATACTAGTGGAAGGTCCTTAGATTATGTTTAAAATCTTTACACAACACCTTAAGTTTACATATTTCAGAATCCATTTTCCCAAGGCTATTTTACGCAAAATTTAAAGTCTGCCTTTTAATTTATTTTACAAAAAGAGTAATGTATAATAACAAAACAACAACAACAATAATAACAACATGTTTTATAAAAAAAGGTAAGCATTCAAACGCACCTGCCATCTGCTTCTTTAGCCTTTGCATATTGTAGGTGAATCTTTGGAGATGAAACATGAGAAAGAAGTTCACCAACCTTTGCCCTAGAAAGACAAGATAATCGTTATTTAATAAATATATCTGGTTTCAAATTTTCTCCAGTAAAACAGGCACGTTTATATCAACACTGAAAAGGAGGCTAAAAAAGAAGCAATCAAACATAGTGTATAAGCTTTGAAGGCACTTCAATATTTTCAAAAAGCTGCACTTTATAGATGTAAGAACTGGAAATTATAGACTGTTTCATGAACATACAGGCTTAAAGAAGAACAGTATCTTCTCTTTTTTAAGTTTGAGATGTACAAGCATAAGAAGTGCCAGACCAACAATTTTTACCTCTGGTATTCTCTAATTAATCTACAGAAGCAGCACAGTATTAAAACTGTAACCTGAAAGAACGTGCAAGAGTACAAAAGACCACCAGTACAGGTGCAGTTGTGATTACTCCCACAATAGAGTGCTTAAGGCCGTAGGTTGTACAGAGGACTCTAGGCAATTAGAACCAGATTCTCTGAGTGACAACATCCATAACAGTAGAGTGTGGAGGAACACAGAACTATGTCAGTCCTTCCATAAATCTAGCTTCAGGAGTTGCACACAGTGATATGATCTATAAGAGCCAGCAAACTAAGCAGTGGGCCTTTCAAGACAAAGGATATGAGAGACTGAAGAAAGGCTGACCTTAAATCTCACCTCTCTCCCTAAAAGACAGAGCACTCCCCAAACTGAACCTCCTTCTGCTAGAGTAAACAAAGCTCGTACCTCCCACTTTCCAAATCAAGGCTATCATTATATGCAAGCTACCCTACTTAACAAAGTGTTCTCTTGGTCCGTTCTGATGCCACTGACACTTCTATGATGGAACAAACTTTTCCTTAGTACGTGAACATAATATTCCAACCGAATTTTTAGAGCACTCATATGAAAGAGGAGGGGTCTTTCTGATCTCTGCTGCAATCAGTTCTTAATATTAGAAGTCCATAAAATGTAATCAGGCAAGAATTAAGCCCTTAAATCTCTCAGTAAATTGTACTTTTCCACTGGAAACCTGACAGTAATCAAATTCACTTAAAAAAAATTAAAAAGGTATTGAACATAATGCCAACGATTTTGACTACTCATGATACAGACTCCACTTGAACCAACAACTTAGAATAATTTCCAACTGTCTGAATATTCAGTCTCAGCTATGTATTTTATAACTGAAGGAATTTAATGAATGAAACAGTAACTACAGGAATAAAATTACTAAATTCAGTGTGTGCGTGCACACACACACACAAAAGACTCAAAACTGCAGGTAACTTTAAACATAACAAAAAAAAAAGAAAAAAGGAAGACTATCTCCCATTTACAGTAAGACTATATTTAAAAGAACATAAGCTTCTGAGAGAACACTGTTCTTGTTTAAGGTTGAGGGAGGGAACAATAAAATCAATGAAACATAATTAATGAGACATTTGTGCTCTTCAGAGAATCATTCCTTTCCAAAGAGCACCACAGCAAGTCCTCTGAAATACCACACTTCCCTGAAACCTGTACTTACCAGTTTTTACACCGGATGTATACAGATGCTGCCTTGTCATAATATTGTCCCTTTTCATACAGCTGAGCAGCTTCTGAAAATTGCTGCAATATTGGAAATAATTAAAATATAATTTCTAAATTAAGATTACAAATAAATAAATAGCTTAATGAATTCACATATTCAGCCTTAGCTTTATTAACTTTTTTGAGTACCTTCATACTCTCCAGAATAGCTCCACAGTCTCTTTTTAGTAACCTACTGGGATGTTTAATGGCCTGATTTACCCCTCGACGGATATCTCCCATTCGAATGGACATTTGAGCCACTCCAGCAAGGCAAGCTTCATCATGTTCCTGGTACTGGCAATCAAATAAAAAGCAGTAACTATACATTATACATCAGAAATATCAGGTCACAAAAGCCACAGTAACCAAGCACTGAAACAAATTAACAAAACATTACATGGTTAAATCAATTAGTTAAATCAATTTTTGTCTCAAAATCCTTGCCTAGCTGCAGCTGTCACTTATTTAGAAGAACTCAGCTTAGTTTTCTTCTTAAGCTTTGACTTTAATTTTTACATTTTACTTAAAGATCTGTCCAGACCAAGCATACAGGAGAAGAATCTGTTTTACAGACAGCTCAGTACTAATCTCCTCTTTCCTCCAAAACCAACAGTAGAGAAGGAGAGAAACTACAAGCAGGATATTTCCTTTTTTTTTTTTTTTTTAAAGGTGGTGAGGCCACTGATGTTTCATAAAGCCAAATGGCTTGAATTCAGGAAAGATTGCTATTTCCCCTATTATGTTCCCCTATTATAATTTAAGCTGCTTCATAATAGACATTTTGCAAATATTAGGGGAAATAATGCCAGAACAAGGGAGGTTCTACTGAATATGATGTTTATTTTCTAACGCAATCCTTGCTTGTCTTTATATAGGTAACAATTCAGTAAAGAAGAATAGAATGAATAATTAGGACTTTTGTTCTACAAATGAAAATTCTAGCAATATTTTCTCTGACATTTGCACATCTATTATGAAACTGCTCAAATTATAAAAACCTAAGTCTAGTTATGCCATGTTAATACGACAGTGCTGCTTTATACCTAGAGAAAGCATCATTCTGTACATTAAAAATAAGAGAAATACAAAGACTACTATCCCAAAAGCAAGTCATATAGATTTAGAGCTGAATAAAAAAATATCTGAATTCAAATGAGTCTGAAACATGACAACTTAATGTGTAGTATGATAGTACAAATGCTATCATTAGTAAAAAGGAATTACCTTATTGTTTCCAGTGATTCCCTTCTCATAATGTGCCAGAGCATTAATATAATCACCCCTAAAAGAAAATCGGCAGTTATATGGAAGAGTATTTTTAATAGGAAGAGATGGTTACCTTCCTACCACACAGATTATGCATGTATCTGGTCTTGCTTTAGACATAACGACTCCATACAAGGATGTGAAGTATGCGAAAGATAGACAGGTACACAGTATGTCATGGCACTTCCCATGCACTTCATCAAGCTATTAGTCAAAAAGGCAGTTGATCTCTCAATTCCTTTACACTGAGGCCAATAAACCTCCCTTGAAAGACAGGCAAAAAATCTATCTGCAAAATACACCTCAATAATCTCATCTCTAGTTCCACATTTTTCTGGAAGATAAGTTAAACTAACCTTCTAAAATTATTTAGAATTTTCGCAACATAAAAATGAAGGCAATTTTTTTTCCTTAAGTACAGTCAGAACTCAAGTTACAGATGGTTGCATTGCTTCAACTGCCTCCGTTCCTTCCTTTCTGTGACCAACAAGTGTCTTCTCCCAGTGCCAGGGGCACTGTCGGGGGAAGGAGTTGTCTAAAAACTCTATTAATAGATAAGAGTTTTTCCTCTTGGTTTAGACATTGAACAGACCAGGTTTCATCTGGGAAGAATTAGCTATAAAACAGATTTTAAAATCACGGCAAATGGTTAATACCTTCTCTCTTTCAGGAACTGGCAGCCTTGAAATATGACACTCCTCTACCTAAAATATGTAAGAAAATGAAGGCTACTAGGTATTTAAGGAAAGCCAGGCAAAAGGCAAGGCTTTTGTCCAGTTAAGAAGTGTTAAATAGTGTGAACTTTCTCTATTTTCCAAGCACTTGCCTGCAACAAAGTATTTATTTAGTAGATGATATTATTAGTGGACCTACCAGTTGCAAAGAACCCAGATATACTGAAATTAATCAAAAGTAACTATTATTTGCTAAGATATGTCTCTATCTCTCAATTCCTTACAGAACTACTCTTCCTCGTACTGTAGCTGCAAGACTTCACAGAATCCTCTCTCAGCAACACAGTCAGCTGAAGTATCTCAATTCTATATTCTTCTAGTGAGCATGAGTATTCGTTTAATTTTCTTATACTGCAACTTTACAGGACAACTTACGTGAATTCAAGCTGCATTGCATATTCCTTTGATATGAAAGGGATTTGGTCTGGGGCCAAACGCTTAGCCAGCTGAAGTGCACTGTCCCAGTGTTGCAAGTCTTTTCGCATCTATTAACAAAGAACAGTAACATTTTCTGATGCAAGTATCAAATTCTGAATTCTAATATGAACTTTATATTATTCTAAATACAAATATAGAGCTAGTATTCTAGAAAGATTCAGACAATTTGAGAGAGAGACATTCATCCTAAAAGAATGTCTGACAGTCACACAATGGCAAGAACAAAACCATAAAAGGGCAGAATTATCAGAAGGTAAAATATTCCAACATTAAGGTGGAGATGAAAACAGCAGAAAAAAATTTACACATCTTAAATGAATACCTCAAGTGCAGCAATAGGACAGGAGGATGCCAGATATAAATCTTGAGCCAGATTAAAATCACTAGTAAACATGGCAAGATGTCCTGCTAAAAGGTTGTGGTCTTCTATTCCCTGTAAAAAGATATAATAGGTGCAAAAGTAGTCCAAAAGAAAAAAAATATTGTTATAAGTAACAGAATCTAGTAAGCACAGTAAAACAAAATATCCTTACATTTTACAACCATGTGTATCGGATTCTACAAACTAGAAAAAGCCCTCACTTTCTTATTGTAGCTCAAAGCCACTACAGCTAACGCTGTCTAAAATCAGCAATTTGCAGAAGTATATCTTTAAGGTACTATTTCATGCACACTTTTAGATGTATAATTGCAATCTGTTTTGTTTTTTTTAAATAATAATAGTGGCCTTAAACGTTTTTTCAAAAATAACAGAGGAAAAAAGCCTCCAAATGCCTGAGACATGAATATATTCTGCTGCTCTCAAGCAAATGCAGAAAGGAATGTGGTGCATTCCAGTAGAGACGGCAACCACTTCAAGAGAAAACCAAGCAAGAGTTATGTGGTTTGGACACTTTCTCCTCTGTAACTATTAACTCTCTTGAAAATAATTCACCTTCTATTTAAAAAAAAACGAAGTCCCCACAAAATTAAGAATTCAGCAATCCTTAAAGAAGAATTAAATCACCATATTTCCTATTTAAAAGGGACTTTACATTTTACCTTTATTTGCTCTAGTGACATCACCATCCCAGCATTACCAAATGTCCGATAAACACGTATTGCAAAATCCACCTCCATATGATGTAAGCAAGCTTTGGCCAGCTCATTCCAACCAGACTGGTCATTCAAAAGTCTGCACACCTCCCATGCTTCAGAAAACCTAGAGAAGGTAAAACACATTTAAAACTCATATTACTCGTACCTAAAATTCCCTCTCAACACTTTTTTTTTCATAGTATTATGGTAGGGAAAACATAAAAAGCATTTACTTCTAAGCCATGGAGAGAGAGAGGTGTCAGGAAGAAAGGAGAAATACAAATGCATGACTTAGAGTTCTGTTTCTCCTGTTTCTACCACACTTTTTCAGGAAACCATCTGCTTTCCCTACTCTGGCATTCCTTCCATTATACTGATTTTGCATTGCTTCATTACAGTGGGAGGGGAGTATGCAAGAAGCACCTTCAGCCAGTTTTGGAAGAGCCACTGTCATATAACCCCGATTCAGTCTTGAAAAAAATTACTTTAGCTTTTACTTGACAGTGGAAAAACAAATAAAGCACCACTGGGTCACTTGTTTTGCTTTGTCTGCATAGACAGCTACATGGACTCATGGATCAATCTAACTTATCAATATTCAGCATGACATTTTTAAATCACCAGGATATGCTATATTGAGCTATAAGCACAGAGGAAAATAATTTACACAGTATAATTAAATGCAGATGTACCTTTTCAACATTAAAGTCTGAGTAAGCATTTGTGTCAGCTCATTAGGTCCAAAGTCTTTCAAATTGCGAAGGAAACTGTGAGTGCTTAGATAGATATTGTTTGTTTTCCCACTCTGAGTCTGACAAGTTAATTCTCCATTATACAACAACAAAGGTTTATGGGAAAAGGGGACTTCCGTGCCACCTGCCAAAATAATCTTTGATCCTAGATTCAAAGGTCAGGAAGAAAAGAAGACATCAGTCAAAAAATCCCTACATGGTAAAAAGTGTAGCAAGGAATCACAGCTGAAATGATGTAGATTTGCAGGGCATTAATTCAAGGTCTCTAATTCTGGCAGTCACCATCTACTCCACAGTACGTATTTTCAGTAAAGTAAATATACATAACTTAAATCTTCTAAACCAGTAAGGTCATTTTCCAAATGTTTGTAGGTAAATTTCTTAATGTTTCTCTGTCACAAATACAGAAATTGCTATGATTACAATTTTGGTTAACAGTGTAAGTGAATACAAGTTTTGTCACCCTGATCCTAAGATTTTCTCATGAACGTTTCAAAATACAATTGAAGCACAATGTGTGAATTTCAGACAAAAGATTACACTAGGAAGAAGCTTAGGGAGTTAAGACCAAAATGCCTTGTTGGAGCTTTACAGAGAAACCTAGAAAGCAACTAGTTTTCTATTCATCAGTTGCACTTCAAAACTTCTGTAGTACTATTTATTTTTGTATGCAGTTATGAAAATATTTAAGACAAAAGAAGACTCAGAACATGTTTTACTTTATTAACTAAAATAGTGAATAAGTTTTTAAAAGCATTTACAGTACCTTGAATGGCATCCTTATGAAAAACATAAGTGTACACTTTATCATCATCAAAAGCAACAAAAACACCTTTATCCATTGGCCAGTTTTCCCACAGGATTCCTTTAATAGTTGGTGAGAAGTTTGGAATCTCATATAATCTATCATTTACCTAACAAATAATACAAAAGTAAAATTACTAGCAAGTGACTAAAGAGACAAACTAAATATTCATCCCAGATATGATTAAAAATAAAAAAAGAATCTAAATAGTGCAGAAATATGAAAATTGTATTAAGAAAAAGTTTTCTTATAAGCAGTGACACTGAATAACATAGTAGTTTAATTCAGAAGGGAAGCAAATGGAGAAAATGCACATTATATGAATGTTATTTACTTTTCTTAGAAAAAACATATGGGGACAGGCAGTGAAACTGGCAGTGCTTGTTAACGGGCTAAAATATCTGTATTTGAATACACAAACACATATGTTGCTGAAAATCACTGATCAGGAATTTAGTATAATGAAATTGTCCTGATCATATTAATATGACAGATTTTATTTCCTTACATTACCGTTAAGTTATCTTCAAGCCTCCTTGGCAATTTCTTCTACCGGCATACATGTTGGAGTGACAAAAGCTTCTTCATTCTCTATTAAAACCACTATATAGTTGAAGAGCCTGCTTGTAAATATAATTGTATGGGTATCCTGCACTAACTTACTGGACAATAGACAAAGCCATCACTTTTGTCATCTATGAAAGCCAATCTGGTTCCATTGGGATCTGGAAAAATTTTTCTCACACTGACAGGATGCCGATATTCATTCACATATTGCCAGTCTTCAATGTAGAAATAATGAAGAACTCCAGTCTAATGAGAAATAACAGAAAAAGCTAATAATGACCTCAGTAAGTGGCAAGTAGATAATTAACTTGGTTGCAGTTTCTCCCATCTTAGAGTGCTGAGCATGAAAAGTGTTTAAAGAAAAATACTTCCAGGTGTTTTTTTGGCTTCCTTCTTCATTCACAGCCGGTTTTGGGCAGGTTAGGAAAAATTGAGGCTTTCTGGGGGGTGGGGAAAGGAGTTGGAGGTTTGAGGGGTTTTCTGCTGTTTTTGTTGTTTATCTCGCTCTGCTTTGTGGAGACAAGCTGTATTTATTGTGCGGTTCTCTAAACAGGGGAACTACCTGCCTCATTGCTGAGAGAAGCCTAACCTTCAAACGAAGCTGAAAAATTTGCCTCCAAGGAAGAACCACACATTCTTAAGAATACATGTACCTAATTCAGGGGAGAAAAGCAATCAAACTGATCTGTGATTAACGCTATATTTCAATCAGTGTCGCATAAAGAAGAACACAAAGTAAAAGGCAGCTTTTGAAGTCAATTGTAAAATTTGCACACATCAAATTCATCAGTTGCGAATTTACTACTTCAAATTTATCAGTACCAGTTTAGGTACTGAGGAGGTGGGAAAGCCCTCAACTGCTGCAAAACCACTCAAGTTATTAAACCAGTGATAACACCAGAGATAGTGATTCTGCCTTTCCTCTGGAAGATCAATACATCAGTCTGTGTCACAAAGAGCACAATACTACAATGCCAAATGTGCCCTGTATTCCCAGTGCCAGAAAATACTAAAGGGAAAGTACTCCTCATGCATAGGAAAATCTCCAGACAGAGCCATTATAAGCATGTTCACATCGTTCTTCAGTGCCCTCCTAATTCCTATCTTTGCTGAAACACCTAAAAAAAATTCTCTTTGGGCAAAGGCTTCAATAGCAAGTTAAGACTTCAATTTATGCTATCAACTTGTTTACCTCAGTCCCTTTTTGTCCACATCTATCACATCACCACCTAAATCAACAAATTTGCAAGGAAAGTGCTATGTTTTTTCTTATATCTGGAAGAAAGTTTGATTGCCAACCCTCTCACTAATGCCATAGAACTAAATTCTGCTATAAAATCAGTGTTTTGCAACAAACACTAGTAAAAGCAAAACTTAACCTTCCTGCCAATCCATCTCATATAAATGGAACAGTAAAGGAAGTTGGATGCAATTTTGACTGTATTTGCATAAAATTCTTGCATAGAAAATAATCCATTGTAAACTTCTCAGAAGCACAAATTTTTTGCCAAAAGTATGAGCAATAATCCAAATAATTCAGACAGAAATATATTCCACCTAAAAAGATCTTTAAAAACAGAAGTAATACTCACATCTGTACCATATATGAGGAAGTCACTAGTTAAAGCATGGCACAAAATTCGGTATTTATCATCATCTGCTGGGAAGAGTCGAGTTTCTCGTTCTTCCTGAGCATCCAATCCTTCACTTTCTATCTAAATATAAAGAATAGAATGAACTGAAAAACTCCACTGTTAACAATGAGGTGTCATAGTTTTGCCTGTATCAAACTGTAAGGAAATAAGATGAAAACAAACTTGCATGTGCATCCCCTAAAAACCCAGCATCTGCTTCTGCCACATTCCCACAGAGACTTTTAAAATAAAACTTGTTAAATAGTTCACAAGAAAACACTTTCTCTTCACGTGTTCTAGACTAGGTTGTATTTAGTCTAAAGTCTATAGGAACTCAGCTTTATATTTTAATTAGCCAGCAAAAAAAATCTAAAAAATTTTTATCGCCATTAACTGAAGATCACTCCATTTTCTCCCATTTTTAAAATTACATTAACTTGTTCAGCTTAGATCAACTCATTAGTTCAGCACTCCAAATTGCCAGAGCTCTTACCATATGCAACTGGACTTTACCCTCAAAGAGAGCAGCAGCATAATCGGAATTAAGGTGCATACTTGCTACTGTCCCCAGGTACTCCACATCTTTAAGCTTTTTTACATCTAAAGAATTCAAACAGAAAAGAAAAGGTAAAAATATTTTGATTTTGTGTAGGTCTTCACTTATCATCATCTAAATTTGCAGCTGAGTAACTAGATGTGAAAAACACAACTAAGCAGAAAGGGGACAAGTCACATGTAAAGAGACTTTCTTCTTAGCAGTCAGAGAACTGGTTAGAAAGTACAAGAGAAACTCTTTTCCTATGCAACTCTGACTAGTATTCATACAGTTTTGATTAATTTATTATTAGTCAAAAAAGATGATGCTTAGAGAGACACGAAAGCTTTAAATCCACTGTCTAAAATTTGGACATAGCATAACCAATTTTACCTCACTCCATGCAAACAACATGAACATCTACCAAGCTGAGAATTTAAACCCTCTGATCATATAGTCCCTAGGTACTTTGCCAAACTTATTATTTAAAGACACAGTCAAATAACGTCTCAAAAGCCTAAAAGTCCTTTATTGGTTAACAACACGATCTGAAAAGAACAAAAAAGAAACATTCTACATTTCATTACAATACCTTGCACCTGAAGTTTTATTTCTATTATTTACAAGGCCTTGTCATAACTGCTTCAGTTTGTGAAGATCATTATCCGGTCCTAACAGGACAATATGGCAATTCAAGTTGTTACTGTACAACGTGGAATGTCCAGGACTGCTAAACACAATGCCGAATTCATAAAATAAGATACAATGACGCAGTAGTTTTAAGAGAACTAAATTTATGCTTACTATTCTCTCCAAGTGCATAAAACCAAGCCCGATTGTTCATTCCTACAGCCAAATGATAAACACCAATAGCAACAAAACTGGGCTCTACTTCAACAGAGACCGTGACCGGTAGCTCCTGTAAGAAAACAAAACAAGATAAAACAATTTTCACCCACTATTAATACTTACTTTACTTATATCTAAATGAAGTTTAAAAGGAAGAGGTTATCATACTCTCTCCACATGATTGGCTATAGTAACTTCAAGAAGAGAAGTGAGGTATGCAATCCGTGTACTACAAGCATCTCCAAGGATTGGAAGCTTTGTCAAGAAAACATGGAGGGATCCTCTTCGTGTAGATACTGCCAACAACTGTCCATCATCTGTCCAAGCCAGCTGATCTACACCTAAAACATTCACAAGTTTTTGCAAAAGAAAAAAAATATATCCTTTCTTTAACCACTGAAACCAAGAAACAATTATTTTGCTTTGAAATGTGAAAATGGTAGGAATTCATACCTAGGAATATATGTACTAATGTACTCAAACATAACCAATTAATATAATTCCAAGATTAACTGGACTCACTCAAACCAAACCCATAATTTACTAATTTAGCATTTTCCTAAGAGTGAAGACTTGACAATAACTGAAGTATTGACAGACACTACAAGAGGAGACAATGGTGGTAACTCATTACCCAAGAACATAGTCTTGTAACAATGTTCTGGAAGCCACAGGCACAAATCCTGTATACCAGGATGAGAACAGATTAAGTATCATATATCAGTATAAGAGATGCTGAAAAGCACAAAAAAAACCACCAAAAAAACCATGGAAAGAAGCAGAAAACAGTTAAGTATATTATTTTAGTAATCTGAATATACTGTATTACAGATTCAAAAAACCAAACCACTAACTGATCAAATATTCTGAGAGCTGTACTTCTCTATACTTTGAACAGATAAAATAAAATATGTTCCCATTTTGCTACAGGTCACCTAATAAATACAAGTTTGGAAACAAGGAATTTATGATAAATTCTATATTTACACAGTTTTTCCAACAACAGTACTTTCACTCATGTAAACAGAGTCACCATCAAAATTCTGTTTTACTTAATCTTTAAAAATTTCTATCCTCATGGAGACTGTTAACATACCTTTGTTTTCATCATCCAAGTTTATTATGGCATACATTTCTCTCAGGTCTGACAGATCATGGATTTTAATGCTAAAACAAAAATAAACAGTCATTCTCACTAATATAAATCTCAGTCATCATAAACTGGAAGAAACCCAACCCAATCAAGACAGCCTAATGGAGCAAAAAATAGAGCACAAATGCAAAATGCCTTCCGTTTCCTAAAGAGCAACACACACTCATTGTTATCCATCACTCTAAATAGTATATCACTATCACTGTACAAGAAGATTTGCTCAGAGAACTAAAATTTGAGGAAAAGGCACAAATGCAATTCGAAAGAACTCAGGGGTGGGAAACACACTATTAGTCCCTTTTGACCTGTTACAATACAGGTTAAGTTAAAAAAACATTCCTGATGGACAAACACTGCTTGAAACACAGATGCAGAAAACTAGCTTTCAGTCCTGCTTCACACAAAAAGGGACAGAGTGAGAGTTTACTTATGCTGTCACGTTACTCAATATATGCTAAAGAACCCCTTAAAGAAATAATACTTATTGCATAATAGCTGAAGTGCTTGAAGTTGCATCACGTTTTGCTCATAGTTATACCACTCTTGATTTGCAAGTGTCATAATCAGCAGTCTGTTAAGGTCATACACAGAACTGAGGACAGACAGAACGGTATGACTCCTACCATCACTCAGCTCCTTTTTTGCTGAAGAATTCAGGTATCACAGAATCAGGGACTAGCAGACGAGGAGCTAAAGGACATACTCTATCACATGCACAACATATTTTGGAAAAACTCCAGTCTCTTTAACTATTTTTTCCTTAATTGCTTACACATTTATACTTTTGTCTAGATTGCAGGGAGGAGGAGAACAGCATACTCAGTACAGCTTTAAATGAATTGTTCTCCTATTGCTAAGCAGATGTTTATGTCCAATCAATAAATCATAGTAAAGAAATTTGGACATTTTTGTAGCCAAGTAACACAGTAGAAAAAGAAAGAATCAAAAGGAATAACCTATACGAAAATTTAATTTTTTTTTTTGTTTACAATTAATTACAATAGAGTTAATTACAATTGCAGAGATTTTGGTCAAAATTAGCTTCTCCTAACTTTAGGCAGAGAGGCAGTTCCACAGAGCAATTAATCTCACCTTCTCTGCATTGACTTCTTCAGGAGCCTTGAAGCCTTAGGGAGCCTAGCTTTAATGCCTAACAGCTACAGTTGTGTGAGATGAATTCCATTCTTTATGTATAAACTACCACTTACCAATTGTCTCCACATGATGCAGCTTTGTTTAATGACTGTGATATAGCAATGCTGCTTAGATTATCCTTATGATTATGAGCTTGAAAGATTTCTTGACCTATCTCACGAATGTGTGTAGAAATGACTACAAAACACCCTCGTGAGAAACCAATCATAATGTAGCCATCACCATACCTGTTACAAAAAAAACAACAATTAAGAAAAGAGACCTATTTATGCAATATGCAAAATGCATTTTCTTTCAGACTACTGGAGTAACTGTCAATGCCTCCATTTAATAGGAAAAATAATTGAATTATGGGAATTTATATATATAATGTAGAACAATATAGTATAAAATAGATTAAGGGAAAAACAACCAAAGATTCTTAAAGGACAAAACCATTTTTGTGCCCAGAGTTCACTCATAAGTCATCTTTATTCTCTCTTCTACATTCTATAATGCCACTTCACTTTCAGCAAGCTGCATACATGGCAGTGATGCCAGGAGAAAGATCTCTGGTATCTTCATTGGAATAAGCATGCCAGAAGATGGAAACTTCCATTTCAAGATTCTGGCTGACTTGGTCCCATCAAAGCTATGCTAAAAATAATAATGCCAGTCACTGTGCCCTCAAGGCATACTACTGCAAACACAGTGGAAGTACCAAAGCTACAATCTGTATTTGTGAATAGATAGTGTGTTTACTTTTCATAGTGTCAAGTAGAAATAACAAGGTTAAGGCAGAAATAGTTACAGCGTGTAAGGACGAATGCAAACAATATCTCATCAGCTTAGTTGCAAAAAAATCATTGCAAGGGAAACAGCCCAGGTATGCCTTGTTAGACATGTGGCCATAAATTAGGAAGCATATAGCTACCAGTTTTCTTACACAGTTGTAGTGTAAAGGGAAGAATGTCAATTCCATGTTGACTGAACACGCATTAAAAGACATGGTGTCATGATTCAAAGATACAGAAACAGCACAGCTACTTTTTGGGTACAGAGTTGAAACTTCTAGCTCGGGATTTCTTCAAAGGAACATCACCACTTGGATTACATAGCAGGAAGGCTACAAGAACTTTGCATAACTTTGTAAACCAACAAACTAGCTGAAGGATACAACTCCACCCCTAGCTCTTTCATCAGTTACTCATCCAAACAGAAAACAACCTATAAAACCCTCAGTTTAATCTACTGTCAGGACAGCAACAGTATTAGTGTTCTAAAGCTGAGCATACCAACAGCGATTATATTTGAAAATACTGCTTTTATAACCATTGAATTGTCAAGTAAAACAATTACAAAATGTAGACCTTGTGTTTGGAAAAGAATTATTAAAAAGGCTACAACACATCCAAGAAAAATGCAGTGTAAGCAAGGGATATATGATTTCATTTCCAGCATTTATCAGAACTACTGGGAAAATCTTCAGCTTGTTAATACTAGAATGCTTCATTAAGAAAGTTCTGCTCACCATCTGTAGGTTACAATACTGCCATAAGGCTGCTGAAATTTCAGATCAATCGGGTTATCAGGATCATTCAAATTAAAAAGAAAGAGAGTCTTCTTGCCGACCACTACACTTACCTGCCAATGAATGAAAAGAAAAATTAACTTGATAAGAATGGCATCACTTTAAAGTAAGGCCCTACATCTTCACTAAAAGATGAGATTTAGGACTTTCAATAATCCCTAAGAATCCCATGGATCTGAATTCTGAATATTCATCAACAGCGGAAGACATTTTCAGGATATTCCCCTTGTGACCCAGTGGTTCACAGATCTAAATGCAAGCCCTGCAGAACACACATCTCAAATTCAAGACTTTTCCCTAAAGAAGCATTAAGTCAGCTCCATTTCCTCAGAGGAAAAGGCAGCAGGTCACATGGAGTTATCCTGTTGGACTACTCTCACTTGAACTATGATGTGTTTTTTGATCCACAGAATTTTTATCTGGGAGGTGGAAGGGAAGACTAACACAACACTGCTATCTCAAGTAACTTGCTGAGATTTTAAAGATAGAAAGACAATTCCAAAAGAAACAGCCTGTTCAGTGTGTATTAAACATGCAATGTTTACAGTTTGGTAACGTCTAGGTGAGTGCATTTTATCTGATGAATCCCATAGAGATGTTGGACTTCATAGTGGAAAACAGGTTGAACTTTGGGGGTTTTTTGAAGATTATTTTTGTTACTAGAGTGTATGTTATTGTCAAGCAAGAGTAAAACACTCATTTTAGAAAAAGCAAGGAGGAGCAGCTTGTTTCACCTTATTCTTTGACAAAGATACTTTGAAGGGCTACTTACAAGTTTAATTTACATTACCTTCTGTTCCAGCTCTCCTTGTCTAAAAAGGAGACAATGGTTTAATCCTAAAATAAGAGCTGGAAGAATGAAATACAAAGCTGGTATTTTCAAACTGAGGAAAAAAAAGGCATATGTTGACCTAAAAATCCATTAATCCAGAATTACAAATTAAAATTCTGACCTATAATTCCTAAAGTTACCCCAAATATAAAAAGTATGTTTTCTGTCTTTTAAAACAGTTTGCTTATAATTCCATTGCAGCTTAATGATTAAATACTTAAGAAATACTATTTCTTAAACTTTTCTAAGAAATTACAGGAATTATTTTATGTTGCAGGGCAAGATGTTAACTCTAGTACTACTTATTTTGATCCAACTTGCAGGTTATTTTTTTTTTTCTGATGTCATAACTAACAGCCTGGAAGTGACTGTTATCAAGCCAAGCCCCCCGCCCCCAACAACAGACACCTAGACATTAAATGCTATGTGGCTTAGAGCTGCTGACAGACCATCCAAGCACAAACACCAAGAACTACAGAATTACAGAATGCTCCCTAACATTTTACAGCAAACTTGAGAGCTGTAATAAAAAACCTGCAAAGCCTAGGCTATCGCGTGCCCCACGAAACAGCAGAAGAAATCAAGGCTGATGTCCTCAGGCAAAAAACTCCTACAGGTCCTTGTCAATGTAAACATGGGGAAAAATTCCTTCTTGACACCCATACTCCACAGATTAAATCTGACTGTGAGAATTTAACTATGTTGTATAAGTGTATAGGTCTGGCCAAATTCTAACACAGTACCACTTTTCTATCCATGGATTTTCTATGTCTTGTCTTGGTACTTCATTGCTGATCATTTAATAATATGCTCTGCTAATAGTTATCATTACCCCATTTTTCTGTACTTCACCATTGACCGATCTGATGGACTTTGATTCATTCAAGAAAGACAGTGAAGACAATGAAACTGTAGCCATTTAGACAGAGACAGGATAATGTTCACACCAAAAGACTGACACCGGGGCTTTTAGTCTCTTTGATGCTGAGATTTGCATAAGATGAAAACCTAGAGAGCAGTGATCTGTTCTCAAAACTGGCAGCTGAAAATCTGCCCTCTGAGAGGCAGCATCTCTGCAATTTTGACAATTCTGCTTCATTTCCATCTGCCACGTTGCGTATACTGTTGTATATTTGTATTGTATGTATTTCTTTAAGTCCCTGCACACATCTCCATCTATTATGTTAACTACCACTGCAAACTGCTCTGTTATCTGTCATATGGCTAACCACTGCACTTTTCATGAACACATCCTTAATGAACAATGGGGTATGGCTTTACTTTAAAGGAAAGTTTTGGAAAAGAAAAAAGAAAAATCTTCAACACCAAATTTTAAGTCAAGGAGGAACAAATTGCTTCCTGGCCCATACCGGTTACCAGCGGAAACCCTGAAACATCAGATTAACACTTTTTGCAGTATTTTGTATTGACTTCTTACTGTGCTTTCCCTGGTTGATATTCTTTCATCAGTCTTCATAACTGAGAACTGCATATCACTGGGATCTGAGCTCACTGAGGTCTGCAAGAAAGAAGTTCAGATTGAGAAATCAACAGTTAATGTAGCAAATACTGATAAATAATTGCATTATTCTTGCCCTGTACATTTTACTAGTAAGGATAGATAGATACAGTTGCTATTGCATTTAGTACCAAAACTAAGAAAAAAGTTGGAGAAAACATGACCTCAGTTTGGATCATAATGACATGTTATCACGGAATATACTGAAAAAATATCTAGGAAACAGTTAGAAATACAAATCCAAATAGAGAAGGAAAGATCCAGATGAGGAAGACGACTTGCAAGATGATATTATACAGACAGTATTAACTGAAGCAGTACAAACAAGGTCACTCCAATGCAAATTCAAAGAAGGAAGACCAAGAATAAGGCATACAGGTTAAATATTTACAATGCATTTTAATACAGACATACCTGATCTGGTTTAGGAAGTGATAGCAATCTAGTTGCTTTTGTAGTCAATATGAGGTTACAAAACCTCATAAGCAAGCCTTGCTTAGGTCTCTGCTGTCTCAGCTACGCTGCTCCTACTACCTAAGCCAGCTAGTTTAAAACACAGACATACCCTAAAAAATTTATTAGGGTATTCTTCTCCAGTTGTGATCTTCAGACATAAAGATGGAAGCATATGAAATGAACTATGGAAGATTTGTTCTTTGAAAATCTTGAGTGAAACACTGTTCACTAAAGTTAAAAAAAGTGAATTATATTCATTTGCACATTATGCAGCAATGGTCATTGCTCGGAAGGACTGTGATCTATGTAAGCAAACAGAATGCTTGATTAGAGAATCTGAGTATACTTGGAGGAAGCACTGGATTCAGCCTCTCAACAGTGCAATGGAGGTCCAGCCTAGGAGTAATCCTTGCATATCAGAGGCAAGATCTTTGTTTAACCAATCTAAAGCAAAACCAACACTAAAAGTACTTCCTAAAGACCTTAAAAACAGTCATGTGAGAGCTGTCCAGTGCTGCTAATGGGGAAGTCAACCTAAGACTGCACTTATAGGATGCTCTTGTAACAGATACAAATCAGGATCAAGAATAAGAGAAGCATGTTTAGGCAGGACCACAGCAGAATTGCAGAGACTCTAATATCATAAATCACGTTGCATAACACAGAGGCTCAGATGTTTAGATATGCCCTCATCCTACATGAGGTTTCCCAAAGGCTCCTTGTCCATGAAAGCAGTGGGATTGAAAAGGCATAAGCTCCCATAGGGCCCAGCTTTCTTGGGAATCAGGACTGTTAATGTATGCCTTAAAATTAAACAGGGGTTATAAATACTACCTGTCTTATAGTATCCCCTTCCTGATTGCTTATAGTAATCATTTTGTCTTCACCGCCTAGAGCCAGAAGGTTTTCAGTACTCCAACAACCACAAGTAATCCGCTTAGTGTGCTTACCTGAAAAAGAAACAAACCTATACAACACAAATGAACACAACCACAAAAAAATATCTGGGATAGAAATACGCTCTATTAAGCCACTCAAACAGAGATTGTCAGAATGTGAAACAACCTGTCAGAGCAATTACAAATTCAAGAGTAATTTTTTTTTAAAATCTTCTACTCTCAGATGGAAGCCTTTTGATCTCATAGGAACTTGCACAGCCCCTGTTCTTCCATTTCTTTGCATCAAATTTCTGGGGACTGTGCTATATCCTTAACCTTTCTGCCCAAAGGTACTCTAAGCAGATAAGAAAAAGTAACTTAGCAACAAGAACAACCACACAAATCCTTTGCAAGAAAGATAACGCAAGTTTCCCATGAGACAGCATCAGGCATATGTATATGTATTTTTAACTTACTATACTATAAAAATACTCTGGTAAGCACAACAAAATAGAAGGTGCAAGTTGAGTATGAGCACTTTTTTTACTTGCATGTTCATATACAGAACTAAAAAGGAATCTAAGTATATTAGCAAAATTCTACTTTCACATGTGCAAGCTTAGTTTCAAACCAATGCATACCAAGAACAGGAATCTTGCGAGAAGTCTGACGGTTATATATAAGTAAGTTTCCCTTTGTTGTTCCAACAGCAAGTAAAGTTCCAACTCGAGACCATAATAAGAAAGACATTGCATCCCTAAAATAAAGAAAAATTTTACTTTGTAGAGATTCCTTTCATGCGCTTACATATAAAAACGTCTTGCATATTTGTTTTGAAGTTCTGTGAAATCACAGAGACCAAGCAGAATTTTTAAATTAAAAATATATTCTCTACAACAAGTATCAGAATTATCTAAGTGTGCACAAAATAGTGAAAGTAATAAAAAGTTGTTTGACGTAAAGTAGTAAGACTTGTACAAATGGAAATGTGTCTGCAAACATCAACAGTCTTTGATGGAATCATGGGTAATTTGGCCAAATACGCAGCTTTAAAAAACACTCAAAGATACCATGAAGGTACGTGAAATTTTCCAGTCAATTGGTTTTTTGTACTTCAATAATCCTATGAATTTAGCCAAGTGAATAGGTCTAGTTCTAGTCAATGTAATAAGAAAGTTAGAAAGAGCCATTTTAACTTGAAGTTTCAGATATAGCAAGGCCTATTTTGGTGTACATTTAAGGGTACACAGATAAATACTATACACTACATTTAAAAAAAAAAAGCCTCTTAAGCAAAACAATTTTAATCAGAATTTTCCAATTACTGCAGTTATTTCCATCAATGCCTCTCCCATCTTTTTAAATTTTACTGTAAGCATGCAATAGCAATTTGAAACAAATTTCAGATTTAATTGACACATGAAACAACCTCCAATATATATTGTTTGCATGTGAGACGTTTTGTTTGTGCTTTTCTAATTTCAAAAAGAGGAGGATAGCAGAAAAGCCTGATTATCACACTGTTTATGTGCCTTAGTGCTTATTCTGCTTAAGCAATAACACTGTGACAAAAGAAGGATTAGGCACTTAAATTGATATATACTGTTCTAGCGAGACTGCCTCCAGTAAGCAATTTACCTCAGATATTAGAGAAAGATCATGAAGGAACTGCAATAACTGCATACTCCATTCTGATAAGTACCTTCTATGCTCTTTTTTGCTTGTATACTGGCAAGTTACTCTTCCCCACAAAATATTTGTTCACACATGAAAAGGAGGTACGGTATGGTCTAGTCCTTCACACAATATAACATGTATATACATCTTCATAAATATAATGTGTATATACGTCTTCATAAATTGCTTTGATTATATAAATAGCTATAGTTTAACACTGACCTATCAAAAAAACCCAAACCCCTATTTGGGAAAACTTAACAACAACAAAAAAAAATTAATGCCAAAGTTGATGTATTCTACCAGAAAAGAAGATTATAAAGAATAATCATTATAACATCTGTGCTAAAAAGGGATATTGTTGATAATATGTAATAACTAATAAATAATGACAAAAATGTAATGACTAAGAAATAACTGAGTAATCCACAAGATGCCTATATAATGCTACATATAATTAATTAGACAGTAGGAAGAAGTAATCACTTTAAATTTCTCATTTGTATGTACAATCATTTGCTTGTTTTGAAAATGTTTTCTAACACGTGACTTAACATTCTACTGACAAATAGTCTTCAAAACATAACTTCATTAAATCATGTATAGGTTAAGGCACTGTATTTTGTGCAAAGTGGCAATTCTTACACTTTCTCAGGAGTGGAATAACTTGTATAGAAGTTATTTATTGTTTCAGTACAGTTTAAGTTCAGTTTGAATGTACACATATAGGATACCAGGCTGTAACATATGGAAATATCCCATAATCAAATATCGAATATTCCAAATGATTTTCACAAAGCACAAGTGTACATGTTAATGGAAATATGGAATATTTCCGTATTCCAGACATGGAGTTTTCAACCTAAATCTGGAAAAAAACCACCCTCATAGAAACCAGCATAACCCCCACCCTCCAATTTTTGCAGCTGAACTGGATTTTTTTGATTTAATGGATAAAACACTCGAATTTCAGTATCTCTGACTACCTAAAAAAACCCCAAACCCAAACACTAAAAACATACACAAAGGAGATTAAGAAATGAAGGGTTAAATCAGAAGGAGTGTTTGTCTCAACTCAAGTAAATAAAATAGCAGCAGTATCCAAAATTAGCTGTTTCTCTGCTCAGGTGAGTGCCCTAACAAACATGGGACAGATTAGTTTCCACTCTCGTTCCTACAGACAGAATATTTATGTAGAGTGCAACAGTTTAGTGGAATAGATTCAAAGAAGCTAAAAGTTTAATTGTTAAACCAAGCTTATTTGTTAACCCAATGCCTGATTGTTACGTAGGCCTCAGGAGAGTTTTAAGTCTGTGGCCAAATTCAGAAAGGTAGGGATTTAAACCTTAGAGTAGGATCGCCTTAGATATCTCTTCCCATCCTAAACCAGTCTGCTTTGTGAATAGCATTTTAGTCCCCTTATAAATCTAAGGGGAAAAAATCCTAGCACCACTAAAATCACCTCCCTTACTTTTAAGCTCCCTTTTACTTGTGTGAAATACTTTGGAGAAAGTGTACACAGTGCAGATACACAAAAAATTCACCCATCCTTGTTGCTACCACAAAGTGGAGACATTAACAACAAGCTCTCTGGGGACTTTGGCACTGTTGACAATTAAAAAAGAAACAAAATCCATACCAACCCCCAAACCCCCACCCACAACAAACACTTCAAAACCAGCAAATCATACCAAAAAGAATTTAGCAACAAACTGTAGCATATTAGTTTAACAGTACATGTGCTATGAGGACTCCAATAAAAAGATGATCTTTGCAATATAATCTCCACATCAACAAGCCACAGTGGTCCAAGTCTTCAAATACACACTTTAAAAAAAAGCTTGCTTACCTCATGCCACTGTCTACTTGGCTTGTTCTGTTTGTGTTCGCATCCCACAGAAATATGGCACTAGATTTGTCTGTGATTATTGCTAAAGTATCTCCATCCTTATCCCAGTCCATGGCAACGCAGTTACTGAAGAAAAAAACCCAGACTTTCACTAATGTTAAAATGTTTGTAAGCGTACAGAAACAGCCAGAATTATTCAGTTGAAGGCCCTGTCCTTCCTTTTCCCTCCCAAGCAAAACCATGACAGATTGCAGATTTATCTGTAAAGTGTACTTTTATAGCAACCACACCCGTACTCAAATCTCATCAAAATGACAGAGGCTGAAAGGAAGGTCATAAAAAAGAGACTGCTACCTACATTCTAGTACTTGAAATACTAGATTCACTTTGATTTTCAAGGGACAGTGACTTTTCTTTCTAGATAAATAAGTTGATAGTTTCAGGTTAAAAAGGTACCTCTATGAAAAATTTCACTCTCATTACCACTCAAATGAAAACTCCTAATGCAAGCAATTTCAAAAGCATCCTACTGAAACGCACATTGCTGTGAACTAGTTCAGTAAGCCTTCAGTTCCAGTTTCTCCCATCTTTCTTTTTAAAACCTTAGCAGTTTGTTCTAGACACTAAGTATGGCCTGTTCCCAAAACACACCGACGAATACTTAACAGCCAGTCAGAACATCAAGAGCAGGAATAACAAGGACAAAAAGAAAAAAATAGGGAAAAACGCAGATTGGTAAGTAGTAAACAAAACAAATTCTATCAACTTAATGGTAAGAAGATGCTTATAACATCAACTATTATAGCAGAGAATATTAGACATTCCGAACTCCATTCTTATGTATGGAGAGGTCTAGCGGTTAACAACTGCAGTTGGTTAACAGTTAAACAACAAATAAAGAAGCAAAGTTTGGCCTGAGGGGAGAACCTCCATATAAGCACGCTTGTTTCTGTTTAAACTGTGTATCACAAGAATTGAATTTTATTCTAATAGTAATAATCAGAGAGAATTTATTCTTTAATCACAGCAAAAGGTTGGAAATAAGAACTCGAAAGAACTACCTAACCTAGGTAGAAGATTTGCTGGCGGGCCTCAAAAAGTCAGTACTATTCAAACTACCATAAGTGGATGTTAACTATTTCGACAAGCGTTTAGGATATGTGATTATTATACAAGTTTTTTCTCCTCTTTGCCTTGCTATGAGAACACAATATTATTTTAAAACCGGTTTAGATGTTGTGTGTTTCCCTGAAGGAAAGGGTCACATCTGTCCATCAATAAGGTTGTGCTATCAGTGTCCATCGGTAAGGTAGACTCCACTTCACACCACCCTCACCAACCCACATGACAGTAGAGGATCCCCAGTCCAACACAAGCTCTTCTCAGAGTTCACCACTGATTCCACACAGCTTTCCTCACTTTTGGCAGTTTGCTGGAGAGAATGAGCATTTATCATACATTGTGCAAAATACAGCGCAGAATGAGCCGGACCATGGATACTACCAAGCAAAAGACACTGACATAGCCAGCCCACATTATGAATGGCACCTAACCAGAACAGGATTTTGAAACAAGACAGCAAGATGCGATGGTCAGTAAGATACAAGCGAGTCTGGTAAAGACAATGAGAATTGCATCTCCTGGTTTGGTGCAAGGTGGCAACTACGATGAACTGCAAAAAACGGATTCCTAGAGAGTTCTTGTTGAGCTAAGTGATTCTAGCTCATATCTACCAACGATACAGGGATATGTGACATTCTAGAAATGAAAGTTAGACTTCTAGATTAGAGGCTTCAGATCCTGGGCTGCATCAAAAGAAGCGTGGCCAGCAGGTCAAGGGAGGGGATTCTGCCCCTCTACTCTGCTCTGGTGAGACCCCACCTGGAGTACTGCGTCCAGCTCTGGAGCCCTCAGCAGAAGAAAGACACGGACCTGTTGGAGCGGGTCCAGAGGAGGGTCACAAAAATGACCAGAGGGATGGAACACCTCTCCTGTGAAGAAAGGCTGAGAGAGTTGGGGTTGTTCAGCCTAAAGAGAAGGCTTTGGGAGACCTTATTGCAGCCTATCAGTACTTCAAGGGGGCTTCTAAAAAAGATGGCGGCAAACTTTTGAGCAGGGCCTGTTGCGACAGGACAAGGGGGAATGGCTTTAAACTAAAGGGGGGTAGATTTAGACTAGATAGAAGGAAGAGAGTTTTTACGCTGAGGGTGGTGAAGCACTGGCACAGGTTGCCCAGAGAGGTGGTGGATGCCCCATCCCTGGAAACATTCAAGGTGGGGTTGGATGGGGCTCTGAGCAACCTGATCTCGTTGAAGATGTCCCTGCCCACAGCAGGGGGGTTGGACTAGATGACCTTTAGAGGTCCCTTCCAACCCAAACTATTCTATGATTCCATGATTTAAAGCCTTAGTGGAGTTTTGCTTTGACTAAGGGCTCCACCTTAATCAAAGTGAATCAGGTTGTTAGAAATAAAATAAAAAATCAGGAATTTGCATGAATACTTAAGCTAAGAGCAGGTAAAATACTAGAAAGAAGTGAGGAGCACACAAATTAAACTATTGCTACATCAGGTAGTAATGGTGCCCAATAAAAGTAGACTTATAGAGCAAAATGGTAAGACGACCTGATGTCACAGCGCTTGCACCTAGGGAGGTTTCCTCTGGGCCATATCTAGCCTGTTCCTATGGACTGATTGCCTCTTAGCAGTTAGACTGCATCTTCCAAAGTACACCACTTTTTAAATTTCATCTGAAAGGAATCCAGTTCGTACACTCCAACACCACTCTCTGATGTGAACCAAAGTGTGATAAGCAGGAAAAACAGTGAGATTCACTTCAGAAGTACACTCTCGATCTAAAGTAAAAATGCCAACGTATACTTTATGCCAGTGACATAAGCAAAAGCACTAAACCAAAAGGATATCTTTCCTCAGTAAGGCTACAATAACAAATTACTAGAAAACTGACAGTAGCAAGAATACAGTCACAATCAGCATGATGCGGGTATATTGTATACAACCTCATTATGTTCTTTCTTAATATGATAGATATTTTTCTAATGTTTTAATGAAGTAGATTGAGTTTATTACTAATAAGGAGTGCTTTGGGTAGGAGAATATATTTTTCTGACTATCCTTGACAGCTTACTATGAGTTCAGCTTTTACTGTCTCAGATTCCATACACGCTCATCAGTTTGTCTTCTTTTCCAGGTATGTTCACCAGAGACAGTACATCTTCCTACAAAGTTCTCACATTGTATAAGCACCTCACCAGAAGAGAAGCATTTTTAAAGAAAAACAACAAAGAAAATAATTCAAACCCATCTTAGTACCTACCCTGGTAAGCCGATTTCATTTCTCTTCTGACCATGACGATCAAAAATTTTCACAGCACGATCACCTCTAAAAAAGATTAACGTACAGAATAATTCCCTTTCTTCACCAGTGCTTTCTATGAACAAACGCAATAAATATTTGTAATCTTACCCTGTTACAGCAAGGAAATTTCCCAAAGTTTTCTGCCAAGCAAACTGCACGGGGGAACCAGACCAAGCTTTTTCTAATAGACTGAATACTTGCTGGGAGACAAAAAAAAAGTGGGAAATCACGTATCTCAAAATCATAAGCATATAACAATAAACAACTTCCTAACATGTTAGCAACTGTGAGTACTGTGGAGGAAAAAAACCCCAAACCCTCAAACACAACTTCTGGGTGATTCTAATGCACCAAAGTACCACAATTCCACAGAAAAATCTTTTGGTTTGTGCTGGAAAAATTGAAGTTTCTGGTGCTGGGTGTTTGCATTGAGAACTACTGTGACTCTATAAAAACTTATTATTTTTTTCTCTTACAGAATTACTGGAATAAAAATATTGCATGAGACTCCCTCCCCCCCCCCCCTTCATGTCGAAAGACCAGAATGTTTAGTTATCTAAATTTCATGGAAAAGTCTGGGACCAGAAAGCATCCTCAGTGTGTAAAACACAGAAGGCTCAACATCTACGCTCTTAAATTCTCTAACTATTTTGTCCTCTCTGAATTGTTGGATCTCAAAAGCTAAGACCTCAAAGCTATTCAACCGTAAAAAGAGATTCCAACTTCCAACTAAGAAAGTTTCTCAAATTCCTTTTCCTTGCACACTACCTGCACAGATTTTTCTGTAACTTGGGCATAAGATAAAGCCCACAACTTTGTTTCACAGCTTGCTATCGTAACTTTTTCCCTCCCACGTCATCAGATAAACACCAACATCTGGTGTCCACCAAATGCCTGGCAGGCTTAGTCAAGTGTTTGCCAAAGGTCCCCCATCCCTTCTTTTGGGTGAATGTAAACTGAGGCATTCTTCACATTGAATTTGCATTTTACTCACAAAAAGCGTAAAATTATGAGCACCACATACCACAAGCACAAAGAACATCTGACAATTATGTTTGGTTTTGAAAAAAATTTAATAAAATCTGCAATAAACCAATGATGAAGAAAATCGTTGTGGGAGCACAGGCAAGCTCCAGCTCTTCACGCTCCCACTGTACAGCAACGCATAAACTAAAACCCCCTAAGGGGTTTGAGTAGGAGACTTTCCTTTTGGCCCAACCATTTAACCGTTGCCCCAGGAGGGTTTCTCGCACCCTTCCCCGCTGCCAGGGTCAGCATTAAGGCACGGCGGCGGGAGACGTTACAGAGGAGGCGGGAGACCCGACGTCCAGCGGTCACGGCTTTGGGCGATGCGGCGGCTCAGGCAACTGTGGCAGGATAAGCCAGCCTGGCCGGAGTCTGTGCCTCCTGAGGCCCGTTCATTGAATCACAGAATCATAGAATCATTGAGGTTGGAAAAGACCTCTAAGATCATCGAGTTCAACCGTCAACCCAACACCACCATGCCCACTAAACCATATCCCTAAGTGCCTCATCTACTCGTCTTTTAAATACCTCCAGGGATGGGGACTCAACCACTTCCCTGGGCAGCCTGTTCCAATGTTTAATCACTCTTTCAGTAAAGACATTTTTCCTCACATCCAATCTAAACCTCCCCTGGCGCAACTTGAGGCCATTTCCTCTCGTCCTATCGCTAGTTACTTGGGAGAAGAGACCGACACCCACCTCACTACAACCTCCTTTCAGGTAGTTGTAGAGAGCAATGAGGTCTCCTCTCAGCCTCCTTTTCTCCAGGCTAAACAGTCCCAGTTCCCTCAACTGCTCCTCATAAGACTTGTTCTCCAGACCCCTCACCAGCCTCGTTGCCCTTCTCTGGACACGCTCCAGCACCTCAATGTCCTTCTTGTAGTGAGGGGCCCAAAACTGAACACAGTATTCGAGGTGCGGCCTCACCAGTGCTGAGTACAGGGGCACGATCACTTCCTTACTCCTGCTGGCCACACTATTTCTGATGCAGGCCAGGATGCCATTGGCCTTCTTGACCGCCTGGGCACACTGCCGGCTCATGTTCAGCCGGCTGTCGACCAACATCCCCAGGTCCTTTTCCTCTGGGCAGCTTTCCAGCCACTCTTCCCCAAGCCTGTAGCGCTGCATGGGGTTGTTGTGATCCAAGTGCAGGACCCGGCACTTGGCCTTGTTGAACCTCATACAATTGGTCTGGGCCCATCGATCCAGCCTGTCAAGGTCCCTCTGCAGGGAGGCAGCGGCAGGGCGGGCGGCGGGAGCGGCCTTAGCTCCCCTGAGGAAGCCCCATCCACGGCGTCAGGCTCCCGCTTGCTGGAGGCCGGCGCAGGCGGGCGGTTCCCGCCGCCCCTCCCTCCCCTCCCTCCCCTCCCTCCCCTCCCCAGGCCGCAAGCACCGCCCGCTCCTGGCGGGCCCCGCTCAACGCCCCCGACCCGGATCGTGCACCCGCTCGACGCCCCCGACCCGGATCGTGCAGCGCGGAGCGGGAACCACGGGCCCGCCGGCCCGCCTTCGACCCCGCCACCGTCCCGGGGCCGAGGCTCCCCTGCGCCCCCCCCCCCCCCCAACCCGCACGTACGGCGGCCGAAGAGACTCACCTTCATCGCGCCCACCGCTCGCCGCGCGGCGCGCCCCCCCCCCCGCGCATGCGCCGCCCCGCCTCCCCGGCCGATCAGCGAGCCGGACCCCACCCGCCCACGGCGTCGCCGTCACCCCGGAGACGGAGAAGGCGGAGGAAAGCCCGAGCCGTCACCGCTGGAGGGCGGGGCCCCGGCCGCACCCAATGGGGAGGCGCGCCCGAGGCGCCAGGCGGCACCCGGCCCCTCCCTCCGCCGGCGGAGGGGCGAGGCCGGGCCTGCCCGCGGGGGGACCCGCGTACCGCCATGGCCGGCGGGGAAGGCGAGTGGCGCTGTATGAAAGAGAGTTTTCCTAAAGCCAGAAGCCCAACAAGGGGAGCAGCAGAAATAGCATTGCTTAATGAGAGCTGTTAAGTCGCGGATACAGGTAGACAAAACGGACTGCCAGAGAAAAAAGGCGCTAACCCAACAACGCTGCATTTACGTTTAGCTGTATTCAGTCGCAAGCAGTGCAGGTTTCATCGCCAAGTTTCACTGCTTAGTGATTTGTTTTAAAACAATAAATAGTTCACTGAGGGCATTAACACATTTAAAATTACAAATGTACAAAGACTTTGGGTATCAGACGCTGCAAACTTTTGAAAAGCATTCAATGAGCTCACATCTTCCCATTTTCCATTACAAACACACAGTTGAAAACAATGAACAAGGCACAGAAAAGCAAATACAAAAAGACTTTGAGAACATTCAGACCGTTCAAAGCAATTCTGTGTAACAGCAAGAAAGGCAAATTATAAAGTATCTGAAAAAATTAGATAACTGTTAAATAAGGTAACTAATTCGACAGAATGCTGCGAGGCACACACAACTCTCCTGTAAGATGCTGAACATGCTTCAATAGTGGCAGTTAAGCATCTTGCAGGATTGGGCCCTTTACATTGTGAAGTAACCTTACTGGAAAGATAGACAATTGTTTCATTTAATCTTATAAAATTATACTTTTCAAATTAGTGCAAAGCCTCATGTAAAAAGGTAATTAGTCTAGATGTAATGGAATGCTTCAAAAATTCCAAAGTGCAAATATTAAACTTAAATTGGTTAACCTTTAATCGCACTTTAGAATTCTTCCAATAACTCACGCTTATAGATTTTTCCTTAAAAATAGCAAAGTAAATATAAGAAGCAAAGTAGAGAAAAAGGTATGGTGTTCTGCACCTCACATAAAAACTCTGAAAATCCAAAAAGGACACTGGATGTCAAAAATCTCCAGCAGAAATTATTAAATAGCAGATTTCTGTTAGCATAATAAGACAATATTTAAAATAAGGCTTTGGTTAAATAAAAAAGTTTGCTAAACTAGGAATGATGGTAAAAGTGCAAAAGATTCACCACATACACACCTTCATTTCCAAGGCAGGCATTACACCTGCCATTTACCATGATTTGCATTGGTTTGTCAGCCTGCTTTGTAGTAGCTCCGATAGCCAACCGTGTTTATTATAGGCAAATTAAATATATGGGGTCCAATCCTACAACTTGTTTCACCCGAAGATAGACTCAATTATATCAGTGGCAGTATATCCATTTATAGCATCATCCCTCCGCATGTTCGGGGGATCAAGGCCCTGGATCTGTAACATTTGATTATTATAGTGAGTTCACTAATGAGTTTACTCGTTTCTTAGCACTTCCTAAACCGAAGTCCTCTGCTGGCAACTGGCTGGTTGCAGCTGATTTTTGTACAAATAGAATCCTTGTAACATATGGGTAACAAAGATGATTTTTTAAAAAGTGCTTAATATTGGTCTGTAAGAACAACATGTACATGTTAGCTTGAGACCAAACACTTCGCCGTGGTAGATTCCTGCACCTTGCGTTTATCGGTGCACTGGTAGTTTGCTTGAGGAAGTAAGAAATCGTCTGAGTCTACGGAGCAGAATGTCACCCTCAGAGAAAATAATTCACAGTTTTACAGTCACAACACATGCTCCAGCTCTTCCTAAGCACAATGGTGCAACCTGTAAGCAAAAAATAAAAACCAAAAACCTCCGTGAAATAAATGCAGTCAGCTTTAAGTATTTTTTTTCCCCCCTAAAACTGACAGTGTTTAGTTAGTGCTTGTAACAATTGTGCAGCTGCAGCAGAGTGGCATTATCACCCACACTCTGGTAACAGGACTTAAAAAAAATAGCAAATTGGTCCAAACCTTGGATAAAAACCCACAGAAAAGGTGAAGATATTTTACATGATAGAGTGAAGCACTTTGAAAGCAATAGCAAACCCCGAGAATATGAAACAATTCTTACTGATAGTTGAAATTACTTGGCATTACAGGAAAAAAATCCTTTGTTATGGTACAAACTGGACACCTGAGCTAGACAGTGACAACTGAGTAATTAATGGTTGGCAATACAATGCATTTTTCTCTCAAACAGAAAATGCCAAACATGACAGGGGCAACCTCTCCTTTTTACTTGAATATTTGATAAAATCCTGTTAAGAGTTCCTGAAATCAGAATAATTTCCCAGTCTCTATTCTTTTTTTGTAAACAGAAGTTACTTCTGGCAAGACCCTTTTCTGCTGAGATTCTGTTGGACTTGAAAAGAGGAAGGTAGTTTCTAACACTCACCTTAGCTTCCCCTTTTAAACTTCATAGTATTGGAGTGAGTGTGAATAGCACACTAAGTGCTACAGAGATTATCCTGAAGACTAAAAAGGATGTTTATGCCAACTTCCCTAGTTCTTTTTTTCCCAGGAACAACAGACTTCTCCTGAGCTGTCCGTGGCTCTGACAAACTTCAGCTGAGAAAATTCCACTACCCTCTTTTGAGTTGTGTGTGGATAAAGTGGTGGCAGACTGCTGACGTAACGAGAGAACGTAACGAGAGAAGGAAGGATACACAGACACTTCCAAATCCCTCTACGAAGGGTTCAAAACTGTCCTATATACTGGGATCACGGGATTCAGTGAGATATAGAGGGTCAAGGCTAAGGATACAAAAGGTACATACAGATGGTCACCACCTAGACATCATGCGAGATTCATTTAGGTGCAATGGTGAGCACTGTTTCTCTCCTCTGGTACGCTTTTTTTTTTTTAGCAGGACAAATAATGCCATGGGTTATCATTACCAGTACTGCCACTGAAGGCCCCAAGCTCTGATGAGCCTCCTAGATGACTTATGTTTTAAGATCTTGCAGCAGTATGAAGTGGGGGGAAATGAACAGCTCAGTTTTCTGTGTTACAAAGATTCTGACTGAGAGCACTTCAGTTCTCTTTTTGAATTAGCAATTTGGGGCTATTACTGGGATAGCATATTCAAGAGATCAGAATTCACCTGCCTAAATACTGGTGTCTAACGCTACTCTAGATGACCTTGGACATTCATCCTGGCCTGCAACTGGACTCCAGAAGGGCCTTGGTCTCCCACGATTCTGTGCTGTATCTGCCAGCCTTCTGTGGATGTAGACGCTTTAGGGTCTCTCAAATGGCAGCAGAGACCAAGGGACAGCCTGCCCAGGATGTCCTTGTGTGTGCTCTTCCCACAGAGAGGCACATTCCTGGAGCTATTAAAAAAGTAAAAGTAGCCAAGCTTTGAATTGACAGTAATGGTTTCTGGTCATGAATTGAAGAGGGTTTTTTTGGGTTTTTTTGAGCTGGGTGAAGAGAAATGGGAAAAAGCTTCCTGAAAGTTGCACACGCTGTACATAGCATTCAGATCAGGAAAGGATTATTTATTAAAAGATGACCAAAACCCTGAAGAAATTGATAAACTTGCTGAGAGACACATTAGAGCTAAAACTAATCTACATTTATCATTTATCTTCAGAATAGGAAATCATGTAAACAGAACCCTTTATGATGGTTTGGGGAACATGTCAATACATTTTATTAACAGTAGCTGAAATTGTCAAAGAAAATAGCTATACTCCTGGCAAAGAAGGGTGGGCAGTTTATTAGAAGTTAACAACTGTCTGTTCAAGATAAATCATCTTGAGATGGTAGACAAAGAAAAAAAAAAAAGAGAGACTTACAACAGACTAGTAAGAAAGTGCTTCTTAGAGAAGGAGTATTTGAATCCTCCTTGTAAAAAGAGGCACGCTTGAAATAAGATAAATAGTAGTGTATGGTCTGATCAGAAACTATACCTGTGTCCATTCATTTGTCTGGGGATCATAAGACTCCACTGTGTTAAGGTATGTTTGACCATCATATCCTCCAACAGCATATAATTTGTCACCAAGAAGACATACTCCCACTGCATCTCTGCTAATGCTCATAGAGGCCACAGCAGTCCACATATCTGTTTTTGGATCATACCTAAAAGATAATTTGTGTTATGCTCTAAAACTGTTGCCAAAATTCAATAGAAAAAATGTACTGGAACAGATGCTCTCAAGGTAGTAGAAAGCAGGTATTATTAGGACAGCACAGATTTGGGTGTTAATTTCAAAGGACTTTTCCCCCCCCAAACACTCTCTTTAAAAATATTTCTTTAGTCATCTGGTAACGTAGTCAGTACTAGCTACATATCTACTTTGTGCTGCTTTCTATATAGTAATACATACATATACATACACAGCTGCTCTTACTACATTTCTGATTGTATGTCTAAATGTACCACTCCAGAAACAGTTCTGCTTACTGTAGTAAAGCAAGTGCTTGCTCTAAGTGGTAACTTCTACATGTCAAAGCACAGGCTGTTAAAGTTGAGTGTGGTAGTAAAGAGTTACTTGCCATGAAAGATAACCATTTAAAAAACCAAACAAACCAAAAAACAGTTTGAGAAAATTCTGGGGGAAATGCAGAACCCTTAAGACAATTTACAACACTTCTTTAATCATAGCTCTGTATCATCAGAAGCGTCAGCACAGTAAAAGACAGATGGTTTAATGAAAAACATTAAATGTGATTCTAGAATAGTATCAACATTCTTTACAAGTCAAACTGAGAACTACATAGGAGAGTTCATGCTATTCTTACGTCAAGGAACATATTTTAACCTGACTGGAAGAGAAAATGTTAAGATTACAGATGCTTACAGCAGAACTGATATAATCACAGAGCTCTGAAGGGCTCTAAAGAACTATACAAAGAAAATATTTAGTTGGCTAAGAGACCATCCTAAGATCACACTTGCTAAAAGCAAGTTTGGAAGATACTAGTCTTAATTTGTTTGCATGAAGAGCATAGATATAATGAGCTCTAACAATTTTATCTGCAGTTCTCTAGTCAAAGTGCTACAGAAATGCATGCAAGCATAATCATAACATGAAAATACTGCCTGAAGCACATGCTGCAAATAGAAGTATAATGTACTGAAAGAGGACAATTAGTGAGCTACATATAGAATTTACTTTTCAATTTAAGTTATTTTATAATTAATTTATAAGCCAATGTATTTATCTGGGAAAAGCTACTTTTATTGCAAAATATAGTCGTAAACAAATGCTCAGAAGCTTAGTGTGGTTTTATGAAACTGGTAATTTTTTTTAAAGGAAATATTTCCATGAAGTTGATGGTCCTCAATTTCATCTCACTTAAAGAGCGAGGACAAAATGCATTACAAAATGATTCCTATTTATTAAAGTCGTGTTCTGTAACTTTGTTTCAGAGAATATTGATGCAGAAAAATACATGGATCTATTGCTTTCTCTTGGGCTTCTAATTATCTGTATTCCTCTAAAAATTTGGTATTTGCTAAGGTGCAACTTCCATACACTAAGTGGTATAGGCCACACTATGTATTTTGGGGTCTATTAGGACACTGAAAAGTTTGAAAACTACAGCTCTGTTTTGTGGTGTGCTTTGTTGTTGTTGTTGTTTTGGGTTTTGTGTGTTTCTCTTTTTTTTCTTTTTTTTTGGTAGAGGGCAAATCACATCTCCCAGCATAAAGAAATTTAGTAAAAGATGAAGAATCACTGTAAGTGTTGGGAGGTAACAGCAAAGAAGATAAGTTTTACAATTTGTGTGTGTGTGTGTAGAACTAAAGCACTTTTCAGAAATACTTGAAATGCCAGCAAAGACTTAATGTAGTGTGTTATGAAGTATTTACTGTAATTTTTAATTATTTTATGGATCACACATGCTTCTGCAATTTGTAATACAATCATTCACTAATAACTTTACATAAAGACATACCAACTTTGGAATGATTGAATTACATGCCAGTTTCCCAGTGTCATCAGGGAATACAAGAAAGAATAGGATATTTAAGGATCCACAGACCCTGACTGTTAACTCCTTTAAAAGTTATAATATGAACTGATACAGACTTCTCGTGTGAAAGAAGTTCTGCTCCATTTTAAAAAGCATTCAATTCCAAGTTGTTCTCAGTAATCAATCATAATTCATTCAATGAGATTGTTAGAAAAAAAAATTTCTAAATGAAGCGCATTAGGCAGAATTCACTTTAAACAATCTGCCTTGGCAACATTTGAATCATATTATGACTACACAGTATGTTTTTACATGTAAGTTTCCTCTGCTCATGCTGAAAATAACACAGCTATTTTATTTGGTTTCTACTTACAGCTCTTTCCATATATCACTCTATAGACTAGCACTATTAGAATTACTAGCAGGATATGCCTTCATCAGGATATTACCTTTCAACGCAGTCTGACAGCCTGGATGTTAAGTTTGATGCTGGGGCATCGTGACCACCTATTGCATACAAGAACCCATTCCAGGTGGTTACACCTACACCACCTCTTCTTTTTGACATCTGAGCACAGAGGGTCCATTTGTTTGTATGAGGATCAAAACATTCTACTGACTTAAGACAAGAACTTCCATCTCGACCACCAACTGCATAAAGCCTACAAAATAAAAAAAAAAGTAAATAAATATTGTCTGAACAAGACAAAGTTTCCAGTGATGTGTGAAGGACTTTCAAGTTTATTAAAAAGGGAAGTTTAGAAGGAGACTGTCAACTTTCAATAGAATGTTCTGTTGCAAAAACTCAGATAAGATTTTGCTCCAATCTTTTCCCATTGTCATGATCAACGCATAATAATAATTTACAGAAAATTGATATCTATAACACAGCATTTGTGTGTTATGCATACAGCTAACATTTTCAAAATTACTTATGTGACTTGACAGACAAAGGCCCATTTCTAGCAGGGTCAGAGGGACAAATTTAGTAGTGGATCTGTGCGTGCAACAACTCTGCCCTGCCTCATCTTAGGCATCTAAGTATTTTTCTGGACCTGAGCTTTAGTTTATGAATGACAGCGCTACGTTAAGTTCCTCACACCCACTAGCTGGCCTAGTTTGCTCAGTTCTAACAAAAAGGTTTCTAGCATTTGGTATTAACAAAGAATTTCAACTTTTTGGAAAGGCTAGAAGGAAAAGATTGATTTTAGGAGCACTCCATTACTGATGAATCTTTAAAACTAATCAAATAATCAAACTTGATAAAGAGTTTATGCACAGAGTTTATGAGTAATCTATGCTTAGAAGCAGAAATGCACAGTACTATTATTTGGAAAGGCAGGAACTCAGAAGCCATTCTAAAAAGGAAGCAACGCATCAGAAGTGAAGTCCCATTTGAGAGATCACCTAAAATCTCATTAATGAAATCCTTTCATAGCCTAAGCCACATTATAGTATGGTTAAATAATCAAACAAACATTAGATACTGTATATGATGATAGTGTGACCAATTTACAACAGTTACTCTGAAGCACTCTTCAAGATACCCTCAGTTTGGGCCACACCATTGTTTGGTTTTTTAAATATACTGACCAAACTTAAATACAAACATCTTGTAAATATGGTTGACCTAGTAGTTCTCAGTAATAATTTTAATACCCTTCTAAAAAATACATTTCCATGGAAGTTCCCATGTTTAATTACACAACTTGTTTAAGGTAAGGAATGTACTGAAGGGTGTTAAAAAAATCCCGTTGCAGTTCCAAAAAGTTCATGACTAAAAATCAATCCTTTATGCAACATAGCATTTAAATGAAGCTCCCCACCTTACCTCCCCCCAAAACATGGCAGAGTTTTGATCACTTATGCAGTGATTTCACATTTCAGACATGGAGAAAGATATATTAATTTCTCAATATGAAGGTTTTGAGCAAATAATCTGAAATATATCAAGTTACAGATAGGTATTACTAGAAAGTGCAGAAGTTACTGCTCCCCCAGCTGAAATGCTGCATGCACTTTCAAGCTTTTTAGCTATAGGCATCTAGTGTTGCTGCCTACATTAAGTCTAGGGAATGTTCGATAGTAATAGAGAAATGCGAGGCTCTAATTCTGGTGCTTTCCACCACACCTGGGACTCTCTGCTGAATACATAGGAAGCTTCAGAACTAACTCAGGCATCTGAGACTGCAGTTCCAAGGCAGCTCAAGGCACTCTGCTTGCTGGTTGTTCAAGTTCTTCCCTCCTTCCTGCACCCAGTGAGCATTTCCACTCATTCCTGGACTTGTTCCAGATCTCACGGGACCCTTTGTAGGTCCATTTCAGCTGTACTAATTTAGCAGGAGACTAACCTTCCAAAAAAAAAAAAAAGCGTGAAAAGGTTTTTGCTACCTTATGATACTCAAACAGCTCAAGGAAGATGCGTCAGATAATACATAAGCAGGAAGTGAAAATTTTTGGTCAAGAGAGTGTAAATATTCTGCCACAACCACAATACTACTCAGCAAATCAGGTTAGCTTTGTCTACTACGGTGTTCCTGTAGCCACTCTGGCAAAATATGGTTTGGATAAGCCCACTCAAGGCTGGTGGAAAACTGGAAGGACTACTGGACTCAAAGGGCTGTGATCAGCAGTATGAAGTCCAGCTGGCAGCTGGTTACTGGTGGTGTTCCTCCCAGGCTGATACTGTGGCTGATGCTGCTCAATGTCTTCATTAATTATCTAAAAGATGTAATGGAAATCAGCCTTAGCAAGTTTACTAATAATATCAAATTAAGGGGAGTTGCCGATCTGCTGGAAGGCTTCATTACTATTCAGAGAGACCTAGACAGGCAAGAAAAGTGGGCTGACTGGAGTCTCATGAAGTTCAGCAAAGGCAAATGCAAAGCCCTGTACCTGGAATGGCATATTCCCATGCAATAGTACAGGCTGGGAGCTGCCAGGAGAGGAGGCAGCTTAGCAAAAAAAGACTTGGAAGTCCTAGCGGACAAGTCAGCAGTATGCCCTTGAAGTAATGACAGCTGATCCCCTTTATTCAGTACATACAAGACTGGTTCTGGATACTGTGTCCAGCTTTGGGCTCTCAGTACAAGAAAGATCTTCCCATACTGGAGGAAGTCCAGCCGATGATCACTAAGATGATGAAAAGCTAGAACACATAACACATCAGGAGAGGCTGAGAACTGCCTTTGTGCGGTCTTAAGAATTCTTGAGACAGCTAAGGAGGCATCTTACAGCTGTCTTCAACCACCTAATGGGAGGTTATATAGAAGACAGATCATTCTCAGAGGTATGCAGTGAAAGGAGGAAGAACAAGAAACAAGTTCAAACATGGGAAATTTCAATTGGATATTAGAAGAAAAACGTTCAGTACAATGGTGGTCAAATATCAGAACAGGTTACCCAGAGAGGCTGTTGAATCTCCATCCTTGGAGATACTCGAAACTCATATATGACCTGAGCTACCTCAGTTAACTTTGAAACTAGATCCAACTTTAAGGTTGGCCCTGCTTTGAGTTGGTGTTGGATCAGATTACTCCAGAGATCCTTTCCAATCCACATTATTCTAAGATTCTGTGATTCCAACTGATCTTTATTTTTGTAACAGCTTGATTCAAGTATCACTTGTATTTTGGGATGCTATAGAACAATTACACTTAGTCCAAAGGAAAACAATGAAAATCACTCAAAGTCTAGGAATCACGGCCTACAAATAAAGACTGAAGGAGCTAGAGTTATTCAGTCCTGATGACAGAATACTGAGGGGACATGTGTCTTTAAATACAAAAGGCTGTTGCAAATAGGAAAGAAAAGATGCATTTTCCATGTTCACTTTGGATAGTACAAACAATAATAATATAAATCAGCAAAAGGTATTTAAGACTTGACATGAGGAGAACTTCACAGGTATATTAATAGTTAAGTAGATTGCTTACGGAAATTACGAAAACTTTACCACTGGAGGTTAAGAACAAGATCACTCTGGCTATAAGTGTTTTAGATATAATTGATTCAGCTTTGGGGTAGCAGAATGGATTAGGGAACTCCTTAGGTCACTTCCAGCCATCTCCTGTGACTGCAACATAAAATGACCTAGTTGTCTGAATATGCTTTGTATTAGGAATTAGGCATATTTTCACTGAAAAACAGCTGTAGAAATTTCAGATACCACTCCAGATTAGATTCATCATGCCAGAGCTTACTGTTCTGAGTTAATGCAATATAACATGAGTACTCCCCCACAACTTCACAGTAATTTTGGAAGTTAATTGTTGATTCAAACTATCACAGTAAGAGGAAATCACTGGAGTCTCAGTGAAAGAACAACCATTTGCTCCCTCCTGTATTAAGGAGATGGTAACTACTTATTAGCCCATAAAGATGGTGTCTCATAAGCAATACTGAGGGGCACTGTGATGCTGTGGGGAAGCTTGCTTGACCCAATACAGTATCTTTTCTGTGAATGAAGAAACTTGGTTCTTAATGCTATCAACAGGTATCTATCAAGAGAAATTATTAATAGTCATTTAGGATGGTCCTGTAATTACATTAAAATAATGAGATAGAAAACAGAAGTTGCCTTCACATACTTTCCATTTAATATTGCTACACCAACAGTGCTCCTTGGGGTTGACATACTAGCTACAAAGTTCCACTGACGAGCCTGTGGATCCCATCTTTCTACTGTATTCAGGTAGCTCCAGCCATCATGTCCTCCTACAGCATACATGGGACCTTCCAATACAGCTACTCCTAAAAAAACAGATATGAAAAACAATCGCTTCTGGATAAGGGCAAAAAAGATCACATTTTCCTAGTGACAGTCCAGTGTGCACCACAAAATATTTAAAAACAAATGAAAAGAAACTGCCTTTTGGTAGCCAATGTTGGATATAATCTGAAGGAGAAAAGACATTCAATAAGCAGTTGGCATTAAAACAAAGTTTCCACTCCCCTAAACTTAATTTCTGAATGTTTTTTGACCAATCCTAAAACAGATAACCTTTTAAAAATATGCATTCAGCATTTACAGAACTCTACGTACCAAGACCATGACGATGAGTGGACATAGGTGGCATTACACTCCAGGTTTTTGTTCTAGGGTTATAGCACTCCACAGTATTCAATGTTTTCAGTCCGTCTCTGCCACCAACAACATACAATTTATCATCTAAGACTGCAACTCCAAACTGTAATCTTCGTCCATTCATGTTTGCAACAGGAGTCCACATGTTGGTACGAAGTTCATACTTTTCAATGCTTGTAGCTCCTGAATGACAACATATGCAAGTTATAGAAAAGTCTGAATTATTAGGATAGTTTTTATTTCAGCAATATGTGGATCCCACAAGGCAGCATGACATCCTGCAGTATGTTCTTAATTCTATGTATACAAATAGTCTTTTTTGACTTCTTCAGGAATTAACTGTACCATTATAAAGGAGGACTTTCTCAGTGCTTTTCAAGACAAAATGCAGGATTTCTAACTGCTTTGCAGAATCAAGCCTTTAGAAATACAAATGTTAGGAATATAAAACAACCCTTGTGAAATGCAATTATATATTGAAATCAACTGTTTTGTAATATTAGGAAAAAAATCTGAAGCTATCTGACATGAAGTACTAAAAGTGCTAATTTTAAAACAAGTGAAAGAAAACACTTTCTGTGACTTAACTTTTCTAACTTGCCAGATTCCTTCTAACTACCATTAAACCGTATGGAAGTGTCTATAAAAAGAAAATCCAAGTAGGTCTGACAGAACCATTTAACAATTAGTCAAAAAGTGTATTTTTGGGGTTTTTTAGTGCATATGCAGGTCACCTTTGTGCCCTTTCTGTCATTTTCTTCCTTTTCCAAATTACTTCCTGCTCAAGTAAATAAAGATTAGTTTTCACTCAATTCAACATTTCACTACTCAGAAATCAGATATTCCCTGGATAATTTCAAATCAATCGTAACTCTAGCTTCCAGAGTGTTTACAGTTTTATCAAAGCCACATAGGTTTTTTTAACCTAATAAACAGTGTACATTTAAGACGTTTCATGTTCTATACTGTAGAATCTTTGAATTTTAGAATTAACATGTTTTAAAAACATCTATCAAACATTTCTTTTAAAAAAACCCAAAACTACTCATCAACTAATCATTATATAAGCCAATACCTTTTGTTGCATCCATTCCTCCAACTGCAAACAACACGCCCACTGTGGATTTTCTAGGTTTGGTGCGAGGACTTTGCAGCATAGGTCGTCTCTCTGGCAACAGATGGTACTTCATTGCTTCCATAATGAGTTTTTGACATTCAATGTCATCCCTAAAGAGTGCATTATTTTCCATATCTGCCAGAAACTGTGAAAAAGAAAGAAAATTAAACAAGCTGTATTGCTATAAACCACATGCAGAATACAAACAAGATTACAAGAAAACATTTTATCCGAAGACTTCCACTGCCTGATTTAAAATCTATGTATTTTCAAAATGGTCATATAAAAAAAGACTAGGGTAAAGATAAACTTGTAATAAACAAAACATTCACATTTTAAGCTAAGCCATTAAGTATAAAAAAAAGGAAGGCCACCTGATCTTAATGGATGATCTAAGCTTAATGGTCCAAAGGAAGAAAACAAAATCTCCTCATGTTCCAGTGCCACTACAGGTATGTTCAAGGAAATGGAATCAGGCTCTGGGTATGTAAGTCAGTTTAACCTCATGCTCTTACTCCCAAATCCACCCAATCCAGAGGTCTTGTATTGGGTTTGCGTGGCAAGGTTTTGGTAGCACGGGTGCTACAGGGGTGGCTTCTGTGAGAAGCTGCTAGAAGCTTCCCCTGTGTCCAATAGAGGCAGTGCCAGCTGGCTCCAAGATGGACCCACCGCTGGCCAAGGCTGAGCCAGTTGGCAACAGTGGTAGTGTTAAATATGATAACATATTTAAGAAGGGGAAAAAGTTGCTGCGCAACAGCAATTGCAGCTGGAGAGAGGAGTGAGAATATGTGAGAGAAACAACTCTGCAGACACCAAGGTCAGTGAAGAAGGAGGGGGAGGAGGTGGTCCAGGCACCGGAGCAGAGATTCCCCTGCAGCCCGTGGTGAAGCCCATGGTGAGGCAGGCTGTCCCCCTGCAGCCCCATGGAGGTCCATGGTGGAGCAGATATCCACCTGCAGCCCCACACTGGAGCAGGTGGATGCCCGAAGTCTGTGACCCCGTGGGAAGCCCATGCTGGAGCAGGCTCCTGTCAGGACCTGTGGAAAGAGGAGCCCACGCTGGAGCAGGTTTGCTGGCAGGACTTGTGACCCTGCAGGGGACCCACGCTGGAGCAGTCTGTTCCTGAAGGACTGCACCCCGTGGAAGGGACCCACGCTGGAGCAGTTCGTGAAGAACTGCAGGCTGTGGGAAGGACTCACACTGGAGAAGTTCATGGAGGACTGTCTCCCATGGGAGGGACCCCACGCTGGAGCAGGGGAAGAGTGTGAGGAGTTCTCCCCCTGAGGAGGAAGGAGCGGCAAAATCAATGTGTGGTGAACTGACCACAACCCCCATTCCCCATCCCCCTCCGCCACTCGAGGGGAGGAGGTAGAGAAATTGGGAGTGAAGTTGAGCCCGGGAAGAAGGGCGGGGTGGGGGGAAGGTGTTTTCGGATTTAGTTTTTATTTTCTCATTATCCTACTCTGATTTTGATTGGCAGTAAATTAAACTAGTTTCCCCAAGTTAAGTCTGTTTTGCCCGTGATGGTAATTGGTGAATGATTTCTCCCTGTCCTTATATTAACCCACGAGCCTTTTGTTATATTTTCTCTCCCCTGTCCAGCTGAGGAGGGCAGTGATAAAGTGGCTTGGTGGGCACCTGGCATCCAGCCAGGGTCAACCCACGACAGGTCTGTAAAAGCAGCTTCAGGCACAGTCTGAATATTTTAAATATATATTCTATTCCTCACTCTGACAGTCACCCAGATCACAGTATATCAATTAATACAAGCCTTTGCTAAAAATTTTAAGATCAAGGATGCAAGCAAATTTGACCAGTGTTAAATTTTAAATCTGACTTAAATAAAATTCCAGTTAAATAAAGACTACTAATAAAAGTTATTAAGTTTAAAGATTCTGGAGTCTTTTGTACTCCATGTTTGTCAGACTGCAGGAAAAATATATTAGTAGGTTGAGTGTCCCAACTGTAATTATTAGAAGTCTAGACAACTGGCATTTTTCTGAGCTGCAAGACATGGCCTGAGTAACAGAGAAAAAAAGCAAGTGAAGTGCCCTACTGGGACTTGGACAGTTGTCAGAACAATGAAAAAAAGGCAAATGCCTCTGAACTGCCATCACAAAATTCAAACACTTTGTGAATATTAGAAATATAAGTCCACAAACCAGAATGAGATGTCATTGTTGAGCTGTTGACAGCCAACCAATAACAGGTACAAAATTGCTGTGAAATTAGTAATTAGGAGTACTAAAGGAACTCGTTATGAAATAGTTATGCGTATGGTGTACATGTCCCTGGCTTAAAGCTGCCTTAGGACTGCGAAGTGGCAAATATAACATCCGCGGTTCCAGAAGAGATACAAGATAAGTACAGACTGCTAAGCATGAACATCTTTGTATCAGGCAAATCAACAGAAACTATGACAGAAAACATAATTAACATACACAGAGAATAATTAAAAAAAACAACTTTCAAAGCCCTTCACCAGTGACTTTTCAGAAAACTGAGTCTGACTTTTGCAGTATTTCTCTAATTGGCTAATGTTCTGATTCTACTTAAAATAGCAAATTAAAATGTTCTCATGTAAATTAGCAGAGGAAATTTAATTTTCATTCTTTCAGTACTTCTCATTGTTCCTTCTCTTGACCCAAAGCACCACTTACCACTTCTATCACTTCACAGGGACACTTTGTGATTATAAAATAGTAAACTAAAAGCCGTCTTTTAATTGCCAGCGTGCAATGCTATGAAATTGCACATGATTTAAAAAAAAAAAATCAATTAATTACTACTGTCCTAAATCGAACATTGTCATAGTTGCATGCATGAAAATTAAGGCTTGTACACAACTTGACCAATTCAGACCTCCAATATATTTTTGATAGACAAGCAGCATTTAATATTTAAAGCAACACCATGTGTGTAATATCTGAGATTTGCAACAAGATGCAACTTACATTTTCTCCAGTTTCTAAACCCCCCCAAGCTATGAAGAAGTTTTCTCATAGCACAGAGTCTCAATCTCTGAAAACAACTTCATCTCAGTTAAAAAGAAATGCAATCTAAGATTGTTTTGGTACCCCAAAAACCTGCAGGCTCTTGAAACTAAACCTACTGTCTTACAATTTTCTATTCATCACTCAAAGAGCTTGGAATGGGCTTACTTAAATGAAAGCCAATTTTTTCCAAGTTTTATTATTTACATAGCTCCTTGTACTAAAAGCATTTATAACTGAGTAGTTACAAATGATGTGTTAGTATGAAATGATAATCATTGGAAACCTGATGAAGAGAAAGGTAGTGCAGATACTTAAGTACTAAGAATGTCTGTCTAAACAGAAGCTGAACCATCTTATAACTCAGAAATTGCTTAATCATCTTTTTCATTAATTTATCAGAGATGGAGTACTTGCCACCTTACAGCTTAAGAAGCTGACAAATATTCATCTTTAGCCTTTGTAAGAGCAAAAAGAGACTTACAAATATTTAGGACACTGCTTGCATTAACCAAAGAGATGACAGAATGCTGTGTACAAAGAGATGCATAAAAACACAACCAATAAAACTGACAATTCATTATGATTTTTTGCTTCCAGTGCTACAGTTTCACAGTATTTCCCAAAGGTTTTTTTTTTTTTAAGTGTATGAATCTAATATTCTTTGCATCTCTGCTTGCAACATTATTGATTTCAGCAGGTTGTTCAATTTTCTAATTTCATTTCTTTCAAATAGCTTTAACCCTTCAACCGTAAAATTGGAAACCTTTTCATTATGTTATGTTTGCTGTCAGATTGCCTAATATCATGTGATCATGAAGCAAAACATGATTCTGAAAACGTTAAGACTGTTTTGGGCACTTCAAGCCAATTTACTCAATGCACTAATTGTTGCCATATTAAAATCACAGCTTTAACACTATAATTTGTTGAAGAAAGTAATAAATAAGAAGGCAACAGAAAAATATTGTATTAGAAATATAAATATATATTTGGAGAAGACATGAAAAAGATAAAATAATAAGTGAAATATGATACTGTTTTTGTGTTTCATTCCACTATTTTCCTAATCAGTTACTGTGTGGACATAATTTGATTTCAGTACAAATTTCTGGGATAAATTCTGTACTTTCAGTTTCTAAAGGTGTTTCAATTACAGTCAATTAAGTAAAAGGAATACAGCAGTGGTTACTTAATTATCAATTAATTAAATGCTCAACAAAAGAATTATTTCCTCCAGGTCAACTGGCTTACACTATTATGTTTCTAGAAAAAGTGAATTACAAAGCCAAGGCCACAACTGAGAAAATTCTGTCACTGCATATATAATAATCATATGGAAATATTAATACTAAAATGCTTGCTAGTGAATCTTTCTATCCAGCAAGAGGATACCAGATTAGAGGTAATACACAGAATGTTGTGTATGTGATTTATCACTATGCATGAATCGAACTCAGTTTTTGTTGTGTTAATGAATTCTACTTATTACTCGGGTTCCATAAAAATCTCATTTTCTTCACTTAATAGAGAGAATTCTCACTAAACAAACTGAAAACTGTAAAGCAAAATCCTTTGACTGTGTAGTAAGTGTTAAATATTACTAATGAAGGTCCAGCAAGGAAGGCTAGCACAAGAGAAGAAAAAAAAATTAAAAAAAAAATCAAACCTAGTTTACATGCATGCTATCAGATAACAAATGCAATGCTACACATGACACTAACAAGAGTAGTCATTCCTACAGGACTAGGAAAACTGTAATTCACAACTATTTAAACAAACTGAGCTCAAGTCTTCCTCAACATTGTGTGTAAATGTCCAAGAAGGAGAAAAAGCATTGATTGGGAAGAACAAAAAGTACCCAAAGATGGTTTATCAAGAGTTAATAGAAGAAAAATCACTCCAAATAATTTATTCAAATGGTATTTCCTATATCTCAAGGATAGCTATAATTATATGAAGGAAATGTAATGATCCAAATAAAGTGTGCAAGGTCCATAAAGAAGAAATTTTAAAAGGACACACCTTCTAGTGACAAACGTACCCTTGATAAGCATTTTTCTAGGCAACAGAAGCGATTTTTTCCTAGCAGCTCCATCCCTTCTTGCGTCCTGACTGATCTCAGGTTAAGATCAGAATACGCTGCAGTTCACAAACAGACACAAACTATCATGCCTATACAACATGCTAAGTCCTTATATGCAGCTCTAAGAATCCAAATCATTAAGAATCCTGAAGCTTTTATGATTTGTCACTATCAGTATATTGATGCTGTAGACATTATGCCCACTGTAATCATGGTATAAACTAGAGAGGAATTGAACAATTTACTTGTGGAGCAAGGAGAGGCAGTCTAATGTAAGCCAGGAGTTTACTGAGATCTTTCCTTCTCTGTTCCAGATCATGTCGAACCCACGTAAGTAGTGCATTCAGTATAGTTTCTTCATTAGGAATATTCATGTCATCACTTGCTAAAAGCTTTGCAATTTCAGTGGCTGGCAATAATAGAAATTCCTGGTTTCTAATTACTTCCATGAAGTTTTCCTGAAAAAGAAAAGTATTTTTAATACAGGTGACATCATACTTTGAAGACATTTTATGGAACTCCTACTATATCTTATCCCTCTTTTCCCTCCCCTCTCCTTTGTACCATTAAATACCACCGGAGAACTGACCTGGGAGGGGAAAAAAAAAAGTAAAATAAAAATGAACCGAGTTATTTTGACCCCTGATCATTTCCCCAACTCTATCATTCAGTCCCACAGACAGATGTGCTGAAACAACCGAGGGGGAAGTGTATGGACAGAAATGAGCAATGGGTTGTAGGGGTTACTATCTTGGCACTGCAGATTGAAGAAATACTTTCTGAAGTATAGTTTTAAAAAAAATAAAAGGTGCAGTTTGTCCCTGTTGACAGTGTAGAATACAACGCAAGATGCTTTGTCAAGCAAAGAGCACAACATGCTACAGCTACTGGGCACATCTAACTCTCTTCATTACTGCTAGATTAAACTATTGCGTTAAGTTTTCAGAGGAAATAAACAACGCTAGATTAAACTATTGCGTTAAGTTTTCAGAGGAAATAAACAACGCTAACAATTTTATTGTTGATTTTAAATGGATTATTTTAAGTTTATTTTACTGTTTTTTAGGTTTTATACAGCTGATCTGATTGACTGGGGAGCAAAGAGCAAAACATACAAAGAATCCACAATATTGTACACGTCCTACTTTATTAACAATATTTACTTTGATAGGATTCAATTTTCTAACATTCATGCTGTCATTTCTGGCAACAAATCCTTACTTCAAAATAGGAAAGTCGCAATATGAAACATTTCCGACATTGATATCCTATTACTTCATAATACTAGGACTTGCAGAGTATTCTGTAAGGATTCTCATGAACTTAGGCAGAAATAGCAGAAAAGTATGTAGAAACACAATCAACACTATGAACTTACAGTGAGAAACCTGAATGCAACAGAAAAGGGTGAGATCATGTCTATCCTCTTTCCCCCTACACCTTTACAAGGCAGTGAAGGAAAGAAAAGTAAAAGCAGTCTATGAATCACAACACGTTCTTCTATTTTGGTAGCTCAAAACCCAGTTAACCTTGTACTCCAAACTGAGAGTAACTTCATGACAATGAAACAGCATTTTAGTAAAAGCACTGTGGATTGCTAGATAGCTAGCCAACAGGATGCTGGTTTTGCTCTGCCATCACATGTACCTCCAAAACACCTGGAGGATTAAGTGCATTAGATCCCCAGACAGGGAAGTCTAACTGGGCCTAATATCAAAGTTAGCCTTACTTAGTATCTTGTTTAATGATTTAAAAAGAAAGAATTGCACACTAATGAAAAAAACTCTGGATTAGAAGCACATACATGTTGGGGGGAAAAAAATAGGATTTTTAAGTAAAAAAAAAACGGAGAAACTTGGGAGCAGAAGCAGGACCTGCACTGCAAAACAGGTACGAATTTAGCATATAAAATGTCAACAAAAACATACAGTACCGTTTGGCATTGCATAGGCAAAGGACATCATGACAACAAAGTAAAAAAAGTAACACTTCTTCCTTTTTATTGCTTAGTCTAATAATTTCAAAGCTATACCTCAATACTCCAAAAACATTAACTAATTAAAGAATGCTGAGCAAAGAGGAAAAAACTAATAAGGAGTGAACCAGTCCACCTTACATGAAAGCCACACATACATAAGATGGCTACAAGATGTCTAAGGGGAAAGATCTAAGTGACTCCACTCCACAGGTAACTCTGGAGTTGAAATTAGGAAAAGAATTGAAAGTGTTATCTGTGCACATAACTGTATTCCTGGATAGAATTTGGAAAGGAAAATTTTACATTTAATATCTGAGAAGCTTTCCTACTAGAGAGATCCAATTGGCTACACAAAAGTAGGCCTTCCAAGTGAAAACTGTAGTAGTTTAGAAGGGAGAGAGAACTGTCTTTTCCTCTTTAATTTAACTCTATTACAAAATGAAAGTTAAGAAAATGAGCAAATACAGGAATTAAAAACAGTGAAAGGACTGTACCAGTATTCAGTAGCACTACGCAGGCACTGTTACTTATTTTATTCTGGTATCGAATGCTTGGGAGTAAAATTGAAGCTGAAATACAATCAAAATTATTTCCAGAGTTTAAACGTGCAGTTCACAGAAATTCAGATGCCACAAAGTTCATTTTTTTCACTGCTGTTTTTTTGTTGATTCTCTGTCCTAGAGAGTATGCAAGCTGGAGCTGTGTTTTTAGTTTTGCTGAATAAACAGGCAGTGAGCACTGACAAAGAGAAAAGCCAACACTTACTACCTTTAACTTTCCATATTGTCTATCCGGATCACAGGAAGAGGAAAGGGAAAGCACCTGCATGGAAAGTTTCCTTTGTCTCTGAAGGCAACGACAAGCCGATCTTGCGTAAGTCAGTCAGGGATCCTCTTTGGAAAGCTTTTTTCCAACTGGATTTCATCACTTCAACAGCTGTTGTATGTAAAAAGCCTGATTTTCCTTCTTGTTGCTTGCAGACAATTGCTTTCTGATGGGAACAAGTTCAACTTCCTCTTGCTCCCATTCTATTTTTAAAGCAGAGACTCCTTTTGAGCATAGTATCAAAGCATTCCACTGGGAATACAGCCACTCTTTCGCCTACGTCTGGGGTTTTTTATAATCAGAATCTGACAATTCCTCTTCCTCTACAGACAGAGATTCTGAAGACAAAAAGGAGGAGCCAGTGTATCTCCTAGCATTCTTAACCTCCTCATTAGCCTTTTCTTTCCTTCTTCTTATGGGAACTCTCTGTGGAAGAACAGGATATTTCAGAGAACAAACCGTCTGTAGTTTCAGTCCCTTTCTTTCTGGTCCTGAAAGTAAAAAAAGAGTTTCCCACCCCCAAAATTAGCTCCTCAAAGACCTTGGAAACTTTATCAAATGAGTAGCCTGAGGCTTATGTATTAGCTAAAACAGGGACACACGGTCCCCATGCTCAATGCTGTGCATTGCTCATTCACATCATAACCTTAAATTCACCCTTCAGCAACTGCAGAGTGAATAGTACTGATATTCTTAACCACAGGTCTGCCTTGGACTTGATACAGAGCAAAAAAAATATTAGGAGCACATAAAAGATAAGACATCATGACGCTTATTTCTTAGTGATACTTAATCCCCACAGTGGGATCCGGTGAGATGGTTAGTCTCTCTCTACACTGTGCCAGAAGGATTAGAACCTTGGAGAGCATCAGAACACCTGCAGGCTGAGAAGGACGGTACACTGAGGTGGCCCAACAGGCAGCTCTAACCACAGGGCTCTGTTTAAACTCTGAATCTGGGCAGCCAAAAAGCAAGAGGTGCTTGACTCACAGGATCTGAATAAGAACAAACAGGGAATGTAATTTTGTCTACTGGCTGCTTTAGTCAGCTGGTCAACTGAGGTATGAATTCACTAAGAACTGAGCTATCTGACCTCCTGGTAAACTATTAATAGTCAGATAGATGTCAGATAGCAGCTACTTTACTTTTAGTCAGCTTCGACTGCTGCATTAAGCGATAAACCAACCTAATGCTTTTGGTGTGCCCAGGGTTTGTTTAGTGTACAACTATTGTAGCTTGACTCCTCTCCGCACAGTTTCTGGATTCCAGAACAGGCTGGGCAGCATGCAGAAACCTATTTAGTCTTGACAAGGCAGTACTGATCTATTGTGCTAGGTAGAACTTAGGGAACTTGAAAGACAGAAACATCTTGGGTTTTCACAGGTGAAAAGAAATGAATGAGTATTTTCCAAGTCAGATGATTACCGAGCAGGATATTTTGGACTGCAATTTCAGGTGCAAGAATATAAAATCCTTGGTTTAGGGCACTAACACAATCTTTGGGTCTGGCCCTTGGTGGGCAAAAAAATAGTGAAATTTCTCCCCTTTTCATGCTCCCCCCTACCAAAAGAACAAACTGTCCTGGCTGTTGCAAGAAGAGAGACAAATTATGCCTCTGATTCCTCCTTCTCCTGCAATGATTTTTTGTTACCCAACTCCTCCTGCCTTACAGGAGGAAGCAAGTCTAAGTGTCCCACATCTGTTCTTCTGCAAAATTCCTAGCGTCTATGCTTGGCTTCAATCTGTTACTCTATTCTCTCTAAGTTTTTCTTCTTATAAACAGCCATTGACTGTGCTCAGAAATCACGCAAACTCCAAAATTAACTTTACCTGAATCTTGTAAATTATCACTGCTTACATACTTCTGAAGAATTCTGATGAAAATCAAAATGGCTTTTCACTCTGTTTTAAGCATGGAAAGCTGAGCAACAAAGATTACAAAGCTATCTACACAGGGATTGACTCAGGCACTATCACATATAATGTTTAGAATGTCTGCTTTTTCTTTTTTGGTTGTAATTAAGAAATTTAAAATCTGGCTACTGAAGAAGCTACTGACACTCACCTAAGAACACCTCACGACTCACCATAGATATTTCCTGTTCTGGAAACAACACAGGCTAGCTTCTCCTCATCTGAAAGTATTAACTTCCCTGTGGTTTACTTTTTTGCGGAAGAGGAGCTATTGGTTTTCATTCAAGGTACGCTATCAACTGTTTCAAACAAACAAGATGACAAAAGGGGTGTTTCTTTTGACTTTGTGAAGACAGCAAGAGAAATGCACAGAAGGCATTTTGTGCAAAAAGGCTTTACGAATTAAAGTGAACAGATACACTACTGGCCAGCCTAATACAATTACTAAATTTACAGTTGTATGACCCCAATACTATATATAAACGACAGCAAAACAGGATAACCTTTGTACAAAAGATACCTTTACCCAGATACATCTCATCATTCTGTCAACTGTATTTTAAAACCCTGATGCATAAAAATCAGAGATGCTCTTTATACAGCATTAAATCCACTACTGATCACTTCAGTTTATTTCATGTTTCACTTAATGCGTCCTGAGGATTTTTCAAGCTTTAGTTTGCAATGTCAAAAATTAACCTGTTTTGATGATAACCTTAAAAATTGTTCTTCTCTGAAAAAACAACTTATCAACTGTCAACACAGTAAGCAATAAAGGAATGCAGCACAAGTCCTTTTATCATAACATACATCTACATCTTTAATATGAAGTGCATCATTCAAATCCTTCTTACTAGTTGTTTTTTTAATCGCACTGTATTATGCGATTAAAGTCATGCCGTAAAGTCATGCTAATGCTTTCCAATGACACTAATGAACATGATTCAGACAGAGCAGGTCTATTAACAGAGGTAGGCCTACTGGGATAACTCACTGATTGGTCCTTCAGTTTAACCAAATGCTCATTTCATCTGAAATTCTAGGCTTCACGTAAAGAACTATTTTAATGAAGCTGGTAAGATGATTATCAAATTATAGCATGTGTCATAAAAACCTTTAAAACTGAGAAGTTGTTTTAATTGCAGAAAAAGTTATATGGCAATCTGATTTTTTTTTCTGTCAAAGGAAAAGAAAAACTCATAGAAATAACATATATAAATTAAAATTTAAGTATTTTATATTATTAATTACCTTCTACTTCAAGTTCTTTAAAAGAACAAAAATTACATGGAAAAGCCAGAAGTATATACTATACTCGGTATAATCCCCCATTGTTCTATGCTGCCCACTGCAGCATAAAAATAATTCATTGTTTTAACAAACAGAATTTCCAGGTACTACAGGTGCGCTTAACCCTTATGCTCTAATACTTCTTCATGGAAAGAGCATCAAGTGGCTAGCACTTACTACTGTTGAACATTTTTTTTTTTGCAAACAGCTTTTAAACAAATGAAATTACTTGGGGATTTATTTTAATTGAAGATTCAATTGGACTATACATTTCTATGCAGTTTCCATAGCAACATTCATTTCAAACTAAAGAAGCTGCTTCTCTATTACTCATTATTACTAAAATTCAATTTCATGTCTCTGTTGGAACTAAACAACATTAAAAGAGGCCTTGGGAAGAATCCATCTAGCACAACTAATTAGTTTTGAAAATGGCTTTTTAAAATCCACCTGATTTAAATTTCATGCACAAAGCCTTAAAAGCAACAATTTTGCCACTGAAGTAAGCAACGGCCAAAAGGCATACAACTATTTTCCTGTGGTCTGAACAAAAGAAAGATAGGTACTGTAAAAGAATGGCTTTTAGAAAGTTCACAGCCCCCTACCACCACAAGTCATGAATCGCCAGTCAAAATAGTAAGACTGTAATCCCTAACATTCATCTTTAAAGATGCATTAGTCTAACATTTATTACCGTTCTGATCTTGGCAGTCCACTTATAAGGGACATGACAATAGCATAGACCAAAATATACGCTTATTCCGAAAAAGAACAACTACATCAGAGGAGGGAGGTTCTCTTTTTGCATGCTTTTTGTATCGCTGTCTCGCTCAACATCAATTCTAATATTCCTCAGAGACATAAGCCACATTTAACTTTACTGTTTCATCTGACTGTCTTCCTAATTGCAGTCTCCTTATTTTTGTTTGAGCAATAATGAAGATCAAGAATAGAAACACGTAAGTTACAATCTGCACACTATTTATTGACCTGTTTTGGTAAATTTCAGCGTGTACATGATTTTAAATACATCAGAGATCCACTCACTAAGGAAGAACTTTATATCATATTAAAAAATAGAGCTATTTTAAACTGTTATACATACTAAACTAAGTTATTTTAAGCCAAGGAGAAATAATAATAAAAAAAGACATTTTTAAACCAGCAAAAACTAAGGCAGCAAGAGGAAAAGCCATGGATTTCTAATACTAACTACAAGATAGAAATTACACCTCTTGGACCTAAGCCAATAGCTTAACAGCAATGCAATGCCATGCCACACAAGCAAATTAAGTACTATCTTCATTCCCACATCTCTTATGCAGTATCTACATGCCCTCATTCAGGTCCCAAGAGCTTATATAGGCAAAACTTCATCAAGAAGAGAGAAAAATGCCTCACAAAACTGCAAAGAACAGATGAACTGACTTGCCTCAGAGATAATTCTCGTGCCTTCTTCTGCTGATAACATTACTAAAATATGCTCATGAGAGGGAAAAGAACAACATTTTACATTAAAATAAAAGGATGACTATTAAGAAGATGAAGTTTAATTAAGTTGGCAGGTCAGTCTTTCTATAAATTAACTCTGAAAATGTAATTGGCAAATTTGTATTTAGTCACACATTGCCTAGCCTAAGATTAAATTGTTTGATGCCATCCTGACATCCCATTACTACGAAATTAAGGATAATGCAGAATCTATATTGATCAATGCCCACATTCATACCTGAAGTATAACTTAGAATCTGATTACTCCAGCTCATTACAAAACAAGAATTCTACAGTTTCATTTAGTAATGTGTTATTTTGGACTAGATGATGGCAGGTTGCCCACTGTTAAGTTTGTAGTTTTTGACTGACAGAAATAAGAACAAGCTTTTGAATGATTTAAAAATGCATATCACACAATCCCATTACTGTTACAGGGAACCATTAATGCTTGCCTATTTCCTTCCAACTCTAAACCAGCAACTTATAGTTAGTTTGTCATTTCTCATCATGGGAACATATGTGCATTCTTGCTTGGAAAATGATCAAGGCTTTCTGGGGGGAAAACATTAGTATTTTATTCAGGAAAACATTCTGTATTTTCCTTACTAAATAAAGTGGATGATACTTAAAATAACAACATACCATAGTGTAATTGTGAGCCACCTTGTGCAAGTCAGTGCAACCCTGCGCGTCAGCGAAAGATCGGATTCCAAGGCAATTGGACGGGTGAAGCTGCTTCATTAGGAATTTACAGCATGCTTCTACAACCTGAGAGAGCTGAAGAAGGCAAGCTGTAGACAACAGGCACTCAATGTTATCTTCTTTTAATTCAAGGCGACCTAGTAACATTAAAAAGGAGATGACATTAGTTTGCTCTTATCATTTGTTAAATTCCCTAAAACTCAGAGGCAACAGAATTATTTACAGATTGTATGACAGAATACAAGGCTTAGCAAACATCACTCTCAGCAATAGATAACCAGCTCTTCAAAATTAGTACCTATAATGATGTAAGGAAAGGGAATCCTAATAAGATTCCTTTTTTTGTCAGTCATGATACATTTAAAATATTCACATAATTTGTTAACTAACTGAATATAGTATTATCAGAGAAACTATATCCTACCAGGTTGCCTCAGGTAATGGCAAAAATGATTTCTTTTTATTTATAAGGAATTAAATAATGTGAATAATAATTTCTAAAGAGCATTTCAAATCTAGTAATGGAATATAATGCTCACAGGAGGACAATTCATTAGATGAAATTCCCATTTTCATTCTAATTACCTGTATATGCATATTGAACCAGAGCCCACAATGCATTTGGCTCCACACCTTCCATCTTGATTTCTTCCTGTCTTGCTTCCCTTACGTCATTAGTGAACATTGCCGCAAAGTAGTCCGAAACAGAGGAGAGAACCAGTCTGAGTACATCGTGCAGGAGAAAAGGAGACACACAGAGGAAAAGAAAAAAAAAAAAAACAAAAACTTAGTCAACCTGATATCTGTTAATTTATAATTCATTACTTTGCCCTTTGAAGAAACACTGTACTGAGAAAAACATTTTAAAATTGACAAACTGCTCCATGCTCTAGTTCCCCTCTACGAATAATGAAGTACTGTTACTGAATCTACATTTGCTGCTGAAATAAATGAATCACCCTTTCAAAGCTCAATGACTTTTAATAGCCAACACAGAAACAACCCACAAAAAACACATAAATTGGAAATGGAATATAAATATACATTATGGAAATAAAAAAAAATATTGAATTGACTTCCATTTATATTATGTCAGTTACTTTTTTAAATGTCAAAGAATGACACACTAATCCTTTTCAAAGTGCTTTAAAATGCTTTTACTCTTGGTGCACACACAAACATTCATTGACTAATACTAATAACAGAACTAGGCACAGTAAACACGGACATGCTACAGAGTAATCTCTTTTGTGGGTATGTATTTAGCCTTTTGTTAACAATTCTGAGTATTTTAAGATACTGAGTAAGTAAACATGTTAGTGCACAACAGACATTTCTTTGGATTACTGAGAGTAAAACACTGAGTACATATAACAATGCCACTCCACAAAATATGCAAGAATTTTGGTCTCAGTATGTGTTCACAGGACTAGGGTGAAAGAGAAAGGAAATCACATGGAGCAAGAATATTCAACCCGTAGTTCTGTTGTATGAAACCTACCATAACTGTTCATGAGGTCTGCTGGTCTCTTCCCTAAGAGACCTCCAGGAACAACAGCCTTGTGGTTTGGATCAATTTTTGTGCTGCAGCAGTTCACTGTTGCCTTGCTCACAGGGAATTCCAGTATAAATACACTTGCATATGTGCTGAGCTATACAAACAGCAAGCCCAAGAATCAAGCCTACTGCAAATACACTACACAGTCCATCTGCATACATTCAATGAATCTAATACTTCACGAAATGTCAGTTTATTCTGTGCTGAATCATTATTTTGGCTTGTTAAGATGACAGAGGTCAGGAACCACAAAACAGAGCAAAATTAATTGAAAAGGTGATCACCAGTGCTTAAGAGCAAGTCTAAACATGTATTAATGGGGAGGATTTACAGGTACATAAAGTCATGAACTACAAAGAACTGTCTCTTAGTTAATTAACTGCAAAGTAATAAACTGTTGACTAATTTCAACAACTTTTTTCTTGCTGATTTTCTGACCATTGACCATTTGGTCAGGCCTATAGTAGGGTAATCCTTTTTTTCTAGTTGCTGAGGGAATAGAATTGAGTTAAGAGCGTATGGGGAAAAGACTGATTTTATTTTAACATCTTGTATGACTGAAGTTTTGTAATGAGAAATAAAGTTATGTTCTTTTAAAGAACGTATTGTTCTTGAAATATGAGATTTATTCTGTGGCTGACTTGCTGAGAAAAATTAGAACACCGTTGAGTCCCCATCCCTGGAGGTATTTAAAAGATGTGTAGATGTGGTGCTCAGGGACATGGTTTAGTGGTGGACTTGGCAGTGCTAGGTTAAAGGTTGGACTTGATGATCTTAAAGGTCTTTTCCAACCAAACGATTCCATGATTCTATAACATTCTGCCAAGGTAGCACCCAGGCATCGCTTCTAGGCATTTTAACCTCAAGTTTAATGACACCTGCAGCTGAATGAAAATACTGCCTCCTCCTAGAGAACTGTAGAAGTTTAGTGAAATTAGAATATATTCATGTAAGCATCAAGGGAGGGTTTCTGGAACTGCTTTTGATGCTAGAATGAGATGACAAGATCAGATTTGTATGTACAAAATAGGGGTTTCTCAATGGAAGGGAAAGTGTGTAGATGGACAGATTTGAATAACCCAAGTATCTCTGCAGGTCCAATTCAGAATTAAAAAAATAAAGCAAAACAAACAAAATATTCACCTCTGGCAATACTGACTTGAATTTCTACACAGACTAGAGCTTGAAAAAGAAAGGTCTCTGCGATGGGAAACAGCACCTCAAACCTAATCTTAACACAGTTTTGGTTTTGTGTTTTTTTTTTTCTTCCCCCAACAGTGCACCTGGTTTAGTTAGCTGCACTATTATTTGGAAAATGGCTGGACTGTACATATTATAGCAACAACTGCTGAAGAAATGCCAAATAATAACCCAAGGCTCCAGACAAACACCTTCTACCAGCTGTTTGATATCAGCAAATTTCTCCCTGTAATTTCCAGTCTCAAAGTCCTCCAAAAGAAATTATTAGAAATTTAAAATGCAATCCATTTACTATTTTTGCAAACTTGTGTTTGGATTCGTGAGAAGGTATACATGCTTCACAGTGTTAAGTGCTTTCCAGAGAGTGACTTGCATATGCCGAAACAGGACGTGCAGCCCAGGAGTAGATTAATACAAGTAATATGCCAAAGCATAAATTATACTGATAACAATTTTGTCATGATTTTAGCCAAGAAGCATGTTCACAATGAAAAGCCTTAGAACAGGTATCCACACTTTTCTCTTAATTCAACTAATTTAGAAAAAAAGTTCTTTCAAAGAAATAAAGGGGATTAAAAGATACAGTGACAACGCATCAAGGTGACACCAAGCTAGCATAAAAGAAAACAAAGGCAGACTTTCAGCCAACTGGCCTTTTCTTGTCCTATGTTTTTCCCACTAGTCAATAAAAATCAATTACTACTTTACTCATGCCATTTGACACCCAATTGTTCATTGATCTTTTAATTTCATAGCTAGTAACTGATTTTTCTTTCAGTCTTTTTGTCTGAAATTAAACTGCATTCCTACATAGACTATACAACGTGAAGCAGCTAATACCGTCATATAACTGAAGAATTCACAGAAGACCTGCCCCATCCCTATTTGACCTTTGTGCTAAAAAAACTCTGAAAGTGCTAAGTGACAAGTATGGTTTTTCAAAAGAAAATCTGTGCAATGACTATAAAAACGACACTTATATTCACAATCTCCTTATTAAATAGAGCCATCATGGCTCTGTTAATACTTAACATAAAGAGAATCTCTTTGTGTTATTTATTAATCATTAACATATTCATCCATATCAAGAGTTCACTGGGAACTACTGATGCTACAAAATACTGCCTTTCCTCAGTTTAGAAACTGAAGAAAGCTATGTTTTTTGTATTCTGAGTTTGTAGTCTTTTTTTCCCTAAGAGTAATATTTCTTTCATAATTGGCCCAACTAAAATGCCTACAAAATCAGTATATACTGACATTGGAGAGGCTTCTTAACAGTACAAACAAAAAAAAAAAAATCAAGAAAAAGCCTTAATACAGTTGGCATTGTATTGTTTGACTGTGGATGTCAAACATATCTACCTTTACTCTCCTTCTTACCTAACTACCAGCTACTGCCAAATACTCAATTCTGCATAGATATGATTACAAGAATTTGGCTACTGAATTATATGCAGTAGGTTGGCTGCTCTTTTTCAGTGCACAGGAAAAACATAGATAAAAAGGAACACATGAATACCAGAATTTTTCATCTGGGAGATCATAATGAACAATTTATCTCTCTGGAAAAACACTAAACAGCTATGGGCTAAATACTGACAAAATCTGGGTGTTTCAGTACATCTCCCTGTTCTTACAGGAGGTTCCAATGCTTTAATTTCTTTAATTTCTGTGGTTTGTACTGATCCAAAAATAGAAGGATCCATCATGACGGCTTAACTTATTTTGAAGAGTTTTCTACTGAAAGCCAGTAAAATATGCGTAAGCAGGGTGGCACGCCTGAATTAAATTGTACTTCTTGCTGGAATTGCCACAAGCTGCATCATCTAGGCAGTTTTCTAGGTCTTCAAAGCAATTATTACGTCAAATGATGATAGCTGTCAAACCTGGCAATTCACAGCTTTAGTATCTCCCACCCTGATTCACCTGACAGAATGAAGCGAAGCTTCTTAACATCCTAAAGATAAAAAGGACACTTCCTAGGTAATTCCTAGTTTGTGGCTGTCTAACAGCTGAAAGTGGTCCTAGGGAACTCACTAATAGCATTCACTGAAGTTGTAAGGTGATACTGAATAGTTCATGCGTCCTAGCATGAAGCACCTCATACTCTGGTGGCTTCAGCTAGTTTCTATTCTTGATAACAAAGCATGTCAGTAATAAAGAATATATGAAGGTGGTACTATCCCACATTACTAATATTTCCATATTTATTTAAATTAAATTTGTTTAAAAGCAAGCAATACCTAAAAATACATGCAGTATGTTTATGTTAAACTAATTTCCAATTATAGCTCTTTTCTAGGGAAATCAAACCTTTCAAAATTAATTTGCTGCTTCTGACACTGAAATGGTGATTACAATAAACCCTCTAGTAAAATTTTTTCAAAACAACCACACTGTTAGTAGCAATAGTACCTTTTTAACATAAAGCTATCACAGAACTGCTTTTTTATATACTTTGACTTTTTAGAAAGACACTTTGTGTTAAACTTTTATAAACATGTAGCTAAAAAAAAAAGGCTGCAGTGAAGGATTTACAAACTAAGGCAATACAGACTGTGAAAGAAAGTATTATTAAGCTGTATGGAAAAGAAGCACAAAGATAAATAAGCCTCAAGATAAAAAATGTCTGCAAACCAGGATTTGTTCTCTTCCAAACAAGCTTCCTAACCCATAGAGTACATAAGCTTCCAATTGCCTTCTTTCCTTCAGTCCCGTGTCTTTTTTATTTCCATCTTTCAGTGTCAACAGGAAGAAAGAAAATGGCTCTGCACAGATTTTCAGATTGCTGGTTAAAGGATGCAGAGCAGGCTTTAAATCCCCTCTGGGCAGGAATTTACAGAGACCTCCCTTTTCTTATGTGAATGTTCTGATGAGCAGGTTATTACAAAACAAACCAAACATTTATTATGGACATAGCAATTAGCTGAATGTAATAAATAGGAACGTAATAAATGACTTAGACATCGGAAATTGCAGTGGACACAGAAAAAGCACCTGATATGAAAAACTTAAATTAAATTTAATCAAAAGTCTGGCAAAATTTCTTTATGGAACTGCAGGCTAAGGCAGTAGAAATATAATGCATTTTTTCCTTGTGGTGAACTGTCCCCTTTCTTACTTGCTTCTTGATCTCCTAAGTAAGTTCTTAGCTATAATTTCAGCAAAGAATGAGAAGATAAACAGTCTTAGAATAATAGAGAATGCCATATTCAGAAAAATCATGACTACATGTGATACTCTTATTTGTAGTAGACTCATAGCCTGAATTCTTTGCATAGATACAAACCAAAACTCTTCAGAATTTTACAGTAAGGTATTACCTGTGCTTATTACTGTTGCAGACACCAAACTCACTGCTCTTTTCTCTAAAAACATACATCATACACCTCAGAACATTCAAGTATCATCAAAAGTAGAAACTGAGAATTAAGAAAAAAAATACAGGAGCTATTAAAAATATCAGGTTCAAAACAGAAAATCTGAAAACTCCTCTCTATATATGAGCATGGTTAATAATAATAATGAACAGTGTTCTTTCTTACCAATTCTGTGTGACCACATATTAAGAAAAACCTTTTTATCTTTCTTACGAGAAAAAAAGGAAAAAAGCTGTCCAGTGTAAGGGAACTTTCTATTTTCTTACACATCTTAGAATGCCAAGCCATTAAGCTAATACCTATTTAATACATCTTTTGTTGCTTATTAAGTCTTATGATAAAATAATCACTAGTGTTCTAAAATACATCGACTGCTCCAGCCTGCAGCCAATACTAAAGAAGTCAGAACTTGGATGCAGGCAGTAAAAAGATCCTACATAATTTTTTTCTTATAACACAGGCTACTACAAGTCCTTAAAGCCAGCCTTCTTACTGAATTTCTATAAAATTCTGAACCAAATTTAAGATTTCCATCTTTATCTTTCCCACTATGGAAAAATTCAATTTTCAGTGAGGTGAAACAGTAACATCTCTACTGATATGAAGACTGTAGTTATTGCTATGTTTCTCTGTGAAAACAAAACAGTAAGAGAAAGAACTTACTGTGCAAAAGGCAAAGCTTCTTCCTAAGTTGCTCCAACATTATAAAGTGAACTAAGGACAATTGTAAGCCTCCCACCTCCTGCTACAAGCACAAGGTGTGCTTCTTTGGCCTTAACTTTCATGCATATTTAAAACACAACATACCAACTACAGCAAGATGTTTCTCCTCCTGAGAAGACCATAGCAATTAACAGGTGGTAGCATACGCCTAATGCACTACAGAAATAGATACAGTCGCAGAAACTGGAGGAGCAAAGTCAGTTCTCTAAATAAATGAGAAACAGGTACAAACCACATTAAAGAACTTTTTAGCATGTTGTCTTTCTGTTTATGTTGTTGCAAAAAAAAAATCTTCCAGTACTTACAAGATATTCACAGCTGTCCTCTGCACTCTTTCTACACTTTTTAACTATTACATAAACCATACTCCAGAACTGTATACTGCAAAGGTGCTGCCTTGGCCACATAAGGAAGTAAAATTATTTCCTTATTATAATCACTATTTTTCCTGTTTACAGCACTCCAAAGCTCTTTGACTTCTAAATTACTTCAGCGGGTGCAAATCCACTAGGGGAGTGTGCATTCCCTGTTTTCATCTGATTCACTCTTTCCACAGGGACAATGCTGTTCTGCAACTAATTTGAACAAACTGAAGACCAATCTTAAGCAACTCTGTAGCCACAGAGAAAGCCAAATCCTCTTGTTCACCCTACCATCTCTCCAAAAAGGATTCATCATCATCCACAGCTACGTGGCTATAAGTGTTTACAAAGGAATTCAGGTCAGGGGTTGGGTGGAGAGCAGGACCACCCAGTTTAGCAGCAACTGCAGCAAGAGTTGCTTAAATCAATTTGGAAAAATCGGGGATAGTCTTGACTGTTTAAAAATGAAGTTTCATAAAATGAAGTCTCTGAGAACAATAGCAAGTTATGGTACAACTGCCTCCCTGCTCCTCTAGCCAGTTCCCATCCGCATGCTATCATTCCCTCGCTTGTGTCAGCACAACAGTGTGGATGATATCTGAATAAAAGCAGAGATCTGGCTTTTTAAGAAAACTACCAAACCCAAACCAGCAACCTCTTCCCATTTTTCTATTACTATTACAGTATTAAGCTGCAGTTTCACTGTGGGGGTAGGAATGAGCAATGAAAAATAGGAATGCTTTAGGCTACTATTTCTGTTGTAGACCTAATCTTAGGAAACCACAGCTTAATTATACGTAGGTTCCTATTCGAACTATTAATACTGTGCATTAAATACTGTAACGTGCTTCAGTTATTCATACTTTTGTTTCACAAACTTTGGTATTTTCCTAGCTTTTAAGTGGCATGCTATATGATCTGTTAATTACACAGATGACAGATAGGTTAATGTTTGATCTAATTTAGCCCTCTTAACACTTACTGTCAGTGTTCAGTAGTCTACTACCAAAGGACTCTTCTTACTATGGCAGCAAAAAAACTTTATGTGGACAGAAGACTGTCCTTATTGCTAATTATGACTCCAACAACTTAATTGTTAGTACAAAGAAAAAATTAAGTCAGAAAAAATTTTTTTACATCATTCTATGGTACAGAAACCACTACTACTTACAATATTCTGAGGGTGCATTTGGGACTTTTGGGGTTTTTATTTTGTTATGCAAATATCTTACTATACACTTGAAGACATAAAGTAGAACTTGAAAACATCACAATTATTTTTGATGCTGTATCGCATACAGACAGAAATTAACTTTTGGTTTCTAAATAAATGTTAAAAAACATAAGCACGTTTCAAGTATTCTAAATTGTTTAGGATGTTCTGACCTTTTTTAAGCAAAACACAGGACACACTTTGAAGGTGCATTTGTAAACAAATATGAAGTTACTTCAAATTATAATGAACTTACCTGTGAGCTGGAATTCTACGATCACCAGCAACTAACACCACATCACATAGCTGTTTGTGCCTAAGATAATTCTCCATCTTTTTAAACGTTTGTTCAGCGTGGTTGAGAGCCTGAAAAAATTCATCTGAGGTACAGGGCTCCATAGTTTGACAAGATGATAAGGTATGACTGCTGTTGGAGGTTCTGCTGAAGACAGTAACAGAAATCTTAGTTCACACAATATTAAGGTGCAGAAATTCTATCTACAGATGATAAAATAAAAATCACGTGATTTTAAAATTGACGTACATGATTAGTTTTAATATATATTCCCTTGCTATTTTATTTCTCTTTGTATTCATACTTTCTCTTCCTCCAAACCTAATCTAAACCCTTGTGAAAAAGGTACGATCATTTAATGTTGTACTCTTCAACTAACAGACACACAAAGATCAGTCCAGTAATCATATCTATAGCGTTGTCAGATGGCTAAGGAAGAACAGACATCAACCAAGACCCTGCAAACTGAAAAAGCAATGGAAGTATGCAATAAAGAATCAAACCTCTCCCTGCCACATATGTTAAAGTCTTGCTTCACACTTAGCCTAAGGTGGCTAGAACAAAACAGCATATATGGAGCTAGTAAAAGAGTGTGGGCATGCAGGGGAAAAAAACCATCAAGAAACACCACTCCTACTGCATGAAGTCTTATGTGTCTGAAATGAGATCTAGCACAGTAGAAGCCAAGACAGGGAAAAGCAAGGCTGGATGGGGAGAAAAATTATTCCTATCCATACACACAGCAGCTTGGGAGAAAAGAGGAACAGAGAAAACGTAAAAGGAATGCATGGGCCTAGGACATGAAGGAGACTAATCCTCCGAGGGGAGCACCTTTTCTTACTCACAGTTCTTTAACTGACTACTACTTACTTTTCCATGATGCAGGCAACTTATATTTGGAAAGACATGGATTCACAAGATCTGCATCCAGACCCCCGCTTTCACAAAGATATCACGAACTCAGGCAGCATGCTCAGGGCTAAATCCACCAAGAAGCTTAGCTCAGTCCTTAGCCTAGGATATTCATTTCAAGACAGAGCTCCTCAAAATCAAAGTCTAAATTTTCAGCAGAAAATATTCTGTAAAGGTGTTTTTTTTTTTTTTTTTTTTTTTATTTATTGCTTGTGCATATAGATAGCTAAAAAGGCCAAGCAATTTGGCACTTAATTCAAATCTAAATCTAGTAATGGATCAGAAATGAGATACCTGCCTACCTACTTCCCTTGGAGGACTTCATCTTAAATGTGCTCTCTGAAGCTGTGGTTAGCCATTTATTTAAGCTGTGTCAACTTCTCACCCCCTGTGAGTCACTTGTTCAGCTCCACCACTGGCCCTCTGACAAGCTGGAACAAGGTATTCTTTGTGGCCATTCTGGAAACTGACTCAAGGAACTCGTATGTGAAAAATGTAACCATAAAAAACATTATATTGGCAAAACTGGGTGGTATTCTCACAGTGAATGAGCAAGAACTCAGGGAAAACAACTCTTAAACCAGCAACCCTGCAAAAGAAACAGAAGTGGAAAGAACAGGGTGCTGGCCAACAAGAAAATGCTTAGGAAATTCTTGTTCCCTATCATAATTTATCACATCCTCAATTGTGTTGATACAGCTTGGGTTTTTTTTGGTTGAACTATATTTTAACCCAGATTCCTCAAATTAACTTCATTAATAATGATAAAAAAATTTACATAATCTCAGGGATTTGATTTACATTACAACCTCACAAAGAGTTGTGCAAATAGAACTGAAGAAGCAACAAATTAGTATGGAGAAGGAAAAGACTTTCTAAGCCAGCACTTTGCTGGACCACACCCTCACTAGAGCTATTGCCAGCCCCAAGACTCCACATGTGTACATTCTGCACAGAACTCAGTGGTAGTCACCACTCTTTCAATAAGGAAAGATAATTGCAGTGGTGTCTGCTTTCCACTACCCATGATAAAGCACTTATTCAGGACACAACAGAGCCAAGCTTAGTTCTTCCCCTCACATGAAGAAGTTCAACCCTATACTTGTCCTCTAGCCAGTAACTTACAAACCATCTTCCATAAGGAAGGAAAAGGAGAAGGAAAGGGAGATTAAGCTTCAGTGGTCCATAAAGAGAACATGAAAGAGACAGTCTAATAGCTGAGGCACTTGCAAAAAAGGAAAGATACAGCTTCAAAGGCTATTTATGCTTATTACGCAATGGCTGGTTATGAAAAACTCAAATCTCCGTCCTTCCCCAAACTGTTTTACGAATCTGTTTCCCAGTTCAGTTTGCCACAGCCATGACAGCTTGGGAGAATACACAAGCAAGGAAAGAACAGAGGAAGGGAGGGACCTGCTTTTCTCTCTCCCAGCAGTAGTACTGAAATGCCTTCCAAAATTCTGGGCCTACATCCCTTCCACCTAGAGAGAGGAAACCTGGGTATCTAACCCGGACCTGCGAATCCCATGCTCAGAGCAAACACCCAGCCACGATGTCCTGCAGCTCTGAGTATCAAGGTGGCTTTGCTCCTTTTGGATTTGGCTCTCGACTCAAATTTATCTTTAAGTATAGTGTGAATTTCCCCTCCCATAGGCTAGAGATATTGCTACTTCTGCACACCTCACACATACTACTAAGAAAATTACATTAAACACTTACCTCGTGTGCTAACAGCCTCAGTGTATCAAAGAACCCTTTCTGCATATTCTTTTAAGATTAAATTTTAAGATAGTATTTTTAACACATTAAGTGGAAATATTATTACGAGTATCTTTGAGTATTAGTCGGTAGGGTTTCCTTTTTGTATTCTTAAACTTCAATCACACTTTTCTTGGTCTTTCTTTTCTTTCCCTATTTATGTCAAAAAGATTCTATCTAGCACTAACCAATTTTTATTAACTATGGTACAATTTCAGGATGATTGTAAAAAGGCAAGTTACTCTAAAGACAAGGTCTTTCCCATGCTAGCTACACATTTTACTACCCTGGTGACAAACATTCATATACTAAAGCTGCTAGCTTTCTTCAACTTCTCTGTCTAATAAAGAATTTATGTAAGAGTATGCCTTTTGAAATCAAAATTATGTATAAGCCATGCTATAAAACCATTCATTTTTAAAGGATTTTATTTCTTGAAGTAGGATGCTTGGAATAAGGGGCTCTGCCCAATATAACAGTTCATTTAGCAAAGCAATGAAGCAATTAACTGAGCTAAAGTGACAATAAATGAGTTTCAAAAGTAAAAGCATATGTGGTGATGATGGTGGGAGAGCTGAATTCACACCTCTCCTTCTGCTGTTGTTTCAGGCTTCATTGTTGTAGCTTAAACAAAGCCACAGCAGAATTTTTAATATAAAAACAAACCAAACCGTAACATATACAAGCCTTCTTTCCTCCAACTTTTACTAAACTCTCTCTCTCTCAACAGAGAGGCATCAGTGTTTTTCAAATTTTACAGGGGAGAAGCACAATCTGTTCCTATTAACAGGATTTGTTATTTTAATTATTTTAAAGCATTGAGATTCATTTTAAAGGAGTTACAATGGTTATTTTATAGCAATCACACGTATTAGTTAACAAGCTATGAATTCCAATAAGTATTAACCTTGGCTATAACAAAGATTGCAAAACTTTTGTCAAGCATTTTATTTTATGCATTTTAAATTATTTTTAGAAAGGCATCTTTTAGGTTAAATGTCTCCATGTTTGTCTTTGAAATAAAAATGAAGCAATAAGGACTTCATTATGACTAAGAAAAAAAAAATCAAATACACATTTAAAGCGATTCATTTTGGAACAGAGATAGAGGAACAAAATCTGAAATTTGAAATGGATTTTAAAATATTTTTCTGAAAAATTGTGTAAAATTCTGTCTGAAAAAATTCTCTGAAAATTATGCGTAAATGCACTCGTATTTAAAACTGTTCTAATGTCATGATCAGTTCACCTAATTTAGCTGTAACCTCATCTGTACTTCTAAAAAAGGTCAACTTCTCCACAAGACAATATGAAATCCTATGAATCTGCAAATATGTAGTTTTACTGCAAGATAAGAGTGACACGGTTAGATCAAGGGTGTCTAGTACAGATACTGACCTTATAAGAACCACCTTGTCTATTCTAACCTTTTGCAGCAAGTAACAGCTTATTTCCTTGCATTAAAAAGTCACATTTCTTTTGACAGAAGCAACATGTGAAGTGCAGCTAGTTACTGGAGCCTTGACTGGACAAAGGAGTCAGGCAGCATTACAACGGGATTTCTAGCTGTAAAATCTTGATGGAGAAAATACCCCAAATATACTGCTACTATGGCTGCTCAACTGGCTGGTTCACAGAATCAACAAATGAAGTCGGTTTTTCAAAAGATTTCTATGTTCTGTCTCCTTTTCCCACTCCATCTACCACCACAAGTCTAGCTCTTCTCCTTTCCCCTCAATTCCTTAAGGCATTGCCTCACTAGGCAAGAGACAGCAAATAATGTGACTAACGGGAAGCTGTGCTGCGCAGCCAGCTTTGCAGCAGATGAATTCTGCCCTTTTTCAGTGAAGGTAATAAGCTGAGTTTCTCTCCATTAACTAGCTGCCACTTGCCAGGAGTGACGTTATCTTTGAGACTTCTGCCTACCCTCACATTAAGATTAAAACTGCCCATGGGTTTTAAAGCTACCAGGGAAATGGCAGAGGTGATGCAGAACACAACTGCATAAACTTGGTCCCTTTAGGAAACCAAACTAAAAGCAAATGCTCCGTCTACGCCACTGAAATTTGCAGGCAGCACTATACGCCTACCCAAATGGCTTTCATAGATACACTGAAAACGGTGCAAAATGGGAACTGGAGCAAGAATAACCTGTGCATAGAATTGGCTTAAATTCTGTTTTACGTATGTGTCTCTAACACAATCTGGGTGTAGATGAAAGCATTAGAAGTAGTAAACATCAGCAAAACTGTAGAGATAGGAAAAAATACACGTTTTTTTCCTCACTGCTATGTTTCCAGTGAATACCACTTTGTTTCTCAGAAAATGAAGTAACTGACATCAACATTTTAAATCTGAATTGATACATAAAGAATATTACCTTTATAAATATGACACGTAAATAAACAGAAAAACAACAATCCAATATAGACATCTCAACGTATACAGATATTAAAAAAATAAGTATCGTGGCATTTCAAAGAAGAAAAATAGTAAAAATATTACTTTTATTCACACCTCAAAAAGGTTCAAAATAATAAAAGATGTTTAGAGATAAGTGATTAAAATGATTAAGTACGTGCAGGAAAATGGGTGTGACTGCCTTGTATTTAGAGAAGACAATAGAAGGAAGAAAAATAATGCATAGTACCTCTGACTATAAATTACATGCTCCTGTTTACATTCTTGTAATGCAAACCCAAGAATAATGTCAATGAAGTCAAAAGCCAATGTTTGACTGATCAAAGCAGAACTCTGCAATCATAAATGAAGCATATGGAATTTACTCTAGCGAATCACCAATAAGCTGTAAGTTCCATTACTGTTCAAAACCAGCAAAGGCCTTTATTCTCTTACTAGAACAGACAAATCTCCAGACTTCCTAACTAAAAAAAAAAAAAAAGAAAAAGAAAGTCCTATGCAGCCAAAAGGTAAGCTAATTGTCTACTCTGAGACAGGACACTGCATTTGCTATACTGCATAACAAACCTATGATCTCAAGGTATTTTTTTGGTAATAGTATAATTAGAAGATCTGTTGCAATTTCAAGTCATCTTTCGGCTAGGGTAGCCAATTGTTTAGGTCATACACATTAGAGAAGGTAGAGTATGTCTCCCCTTGGACAAATTAGGATACATATTAAGACACATCTTTTGCATTTTTAAACAAATCCTGATTTTGCAAGCTTCTTGCTGCATTAAGATGGCTTCCTGCATTGCAGTTTTTACATACAATGTTTCAAAATAGTTTTAAAAATATTTTTGCAACAATTTGGTTGTTTACACTGCTGTCTTCAAGCTAGCTGACATTTTATTGCATACAGAGACCAGAACACAACTTACTAAAATAATATGTCAGCTTTTATGCTAGCTTCTGTGATTTTACATTATACTTTGTAATGAGTAAAATATTTCCTTCAAAGTTAGTAAGACAAGAACCTCAGCTGCAGAGAATGGAGTTTGTTGAAAAGAAGGATACTGAAAGGATTCTTGGAAAAACCAAGCAATGGTAAAAATCGGGACACTCTTCCAAAGGCTGGAAGAGCGTAAATAAAAGGAGGAAGCCATAGATGTAACAACAAAGACTGCTAAAAATCCATAGTGTATCATAATTCAAGATAAGAAAAGACAATGGAAAGAGGACAAAAGAGACTCTGGAGAGATTGAAGAGCACAGTAAGGCTATACATGCATGTGAAATTGAAGGCTAGTGATTTACGCTATGCTAGAGAAAAGAATTATAGCAATAGCCAGAACTACAATCTTGCAATCAAAAGGCACAGGTTTAAACAAACACAAATATATCTGCATTAACCTTAATCTAACTGGCATGAGTAACAACAGACATGAGAAGCTGGAGCAGAGACTCCAGTGTTACCTATGCTAGCCCAACAAAGACACGTATACACAGCCTGCTAAGCCAATACTACTGCATCCTTGTTTCTAATTTTGCTAAGAAATAATGTAAGCATGTTTCATTGCAGCTAGACCGTTGATTATAGCACTGATGTTTCCTGTCTTACTTCTAAGAGATGTCTTGGATTAAGTGCAATGAATTTGTATACCCACACAAATGTCACCAGTAACATGCATTCCGTCTGGAAAACAACTACTTAGACTACCTCATGGTACATCTACATTGCAGTGTGATCAAGAAGTGCAGTAGTACAAAAACATACCTGACTGAGCTTTAACGGAGTCAAAGCATGTGACAATCACTGCAAAAATATGATCGTCTCGTATGGAAGCCCATTCCATCCAAATAAATAGCTGGAATCCCCTGTGGCTTTGTGAAGTCCATGCTGAAGCCTCTTGTTACCTTATCTTCATTACAACATCTACTGTTCAAGCTTACAGGTTAAATCTGCCTCATATATGCTATATAATTGTGCTGCACTAACTCTTTTCAAATGTGCATAGGCATAACCCAAGTGAATGTAATAGGCACAGAGGAAAATGAAAGAATTTTAGCAGTCGCATGGAAGAAAAGAAAGGAGAAGGCTAGAGATTCTTCCCTGTAAAACAACTTGTCTTTCAATAAAGTTTTTTATTTTTGTCTAATTCATGCATATATCTAGCAAAAAATGCTCTTTTTATAGTTTTTCAGTTAATTTCAAGTATCATACTACTATCACGCCACAACTAGGGAATCTATCAACTGTCCTTATTTGACAGTTTGCATTATTTTGTGATAGGAGATACACAGAAATACACAGCACAGTTGGGGGTCCTAAAGAACTTACAGCCTCAAAGGTCAGTAAGACTGAGGTGAAAGAAAAGACGTATCAAAGGTTTCTGTAGATTGAAAACTGTTGGGGGGGCAGACTCAGATTGGAAGTTACAACGTACTAACTCCAACACTGTTCATACAGAGCAATACTGCAGAGTAGCTACCAGACCTTGCCTTAAAATCAGACATCTTACTAAACTGTTCAAGGTTAGGACACAACTGATAAAATCTGAAATATTGCTTGTATTTAATTTTCAAATATAAATATATATTTTATATTATATTTGAATACATTTCCATACTTAAATCTACAGTAAAGTAATTCCAGTATTTTAATGCATACCTGGGTGAAATGAACCAGATACAATACTCTGCATACTAGGTATGCTCTAGGTATTTTTAGCTTGATATCCACTGTGCCTTCAAGGTCTGTGGACTGCTGCTAAGGCACCCACAAAAAGTTAAGAAAAACAAAGCTATTGCTTAAATTCGCTATACAAGAGTCTGCACAGCTGTTGGAAAATTTTAAAAAGTGTACAAATCCAAAATGATGACCATCACCTCAGGAATGTAGGAGAGTTAACAAACAGCAGCAATAGAGGAAATCTAGGAGACCAAAACCAGCAAAAGACTTCAAACCCCACTGGTCCAGTAAACAATCATTCAAGCTAATGCTGGTTACAAACAACATATAGGAGTATGGTATGAACAGCACTGTAACTGACTAGCTCTGATCCCTGAATCTGGACGATCTGTTTGCATCTCAGATGCAGCCTTTGTCAAAGATCTAGTACTAAACTTGGAATTTGCTTATCTCTTATGCCACCAAGCTCTATACTAGTAACATGTATTCTACAGCGGCTCTCCTCTAAATCAATCATGTAATGATCTAAAGCTTTCATAATGACGAATACCTGATCTAAATGCTTTTCTACCTGTGCTATATGACATGCAAAGAGGAAGGATGATTGATATACACAAAGCAGTAGAGCTGCTTCTGTCACGTCGTGCTTTTAGGGCTTGTAACTGGGCAGTAAGTTACAGAGGAGCAAAGGAAGTAGCTTCTACAAAAAGTTAAAAAAAAAGGATTTTTTGCATACACACACTTTTTTTTCTAATGGAGGTAACAGGGTTTTCATATGGGGGAAAAAAGCCCTTTGAAAACTACATAGATGAAAGTGTTGGCTTTGGGTTTTTTTTTCTCAAGTCAATAGATAAGAAGCTATATTTTAGACTGATAAAAAAAGACCATTTAATTAAGTTCTTAACATCAGAATAATTCCAGCTGTTAGGCAGACTTACGTGGTCTGCCCAACAGCTTATACATTCTTAAAAGGGAGTGAACAAAACATGGTTTAAGTACAGTCTCCCCATGAGACTAGAGATACAGATAACAATACAAAGCAAGTTCTTACATTACCATTAGTTACATATTACATTGTACCAACACTGAACTCAAAATTTATCTAAAATATTTATTTTAAAGCATGAAAGTGAAACACTAGCAAGAATTACAAGACAATAAAGGAATTACAAATAACTCTAGATGCTATAGATGATTAAGCACATAATTAAAAAGATACTTCACATTTACTAAGTTCAAATCCTACGTGCGTTTCCTGCCTGCAAAAAAAGAAAAACAAAAAACCCCAATGCCATATAGACTTCTCACAGCCCCTAAATAAGTATCTGCAGTTCTCCAATTCTACAAAGTAACAAATTAGTTTTGTCATATGTAAATTCTTCTCCTAAAATTAAGAACAAATTTGTAGCAATTTCAATCTACACATTTATCTCTTAAAATTACATGTTTTTTCTACACTGATTACCTTGCTATGATGAGAATATCCTATTTGGGGTAATGCTGTACATAAAAATTTCACATCACAGGTAGATGTTGCTGAAATGGAAGGTGATGTTACACCTATATCACATATATTAACCAGCGAGACAGGTATTTAAAAATTCATACTTGAATATCACTTAAAATAGGACCTCTTCAGAGATATGTTATTTATAGCTATATAGTTGTTGCAGCATAAGACTGCTGTTATGAAGCATCAGTATGCAGGATTTCCTTTCCCTGTAATTCTAGTACTTTTGCCATTCAGTGATAAAAGCAAATACACTGTGTTGACTCCTAAGCATTTTTACCCTCCCTCCTTTCCTTGAATCTTTAAAGGTTATATAAACCATAAATAGTTAGTGTTTATATTATGGACTACTTTGCCCTTGCACTAAATGAATTCTTCTCCTAGAGAATGCAAAACACTAAAACTGCTATAACTAGATTAATCTGTCCTTAATAGGCTTTACTAAACAGCGTACCCTTTTAAATAGCCATACTTTCTGAAATGCCGTATCATCGCAAAGTTATCTTAAAAGCGAGAAAGCAAACATCATAAAATTTACTTGAAATGGTAAGCTAACTATTATGCACTACGTGCACTATAAAACAGGAAAAATACTTTTAGTGAAGAACGGCTGACTTATGCAGTAAAAGGATAAGAAACTGATACTTAACAAGAAATATTATTAGCTTGCCTAATTTACAACAACTGGTGAACACCTTTCACTTCAGAACAAATTTTACAGTTTCATCTTTAGTAACGATATGTAAGAGAAGAACACCAAGACATCTTTATAGACACAGTAAAACCATTTTTTCTTTTTAAGCTAGATACACAGTTTAAGACACCTGGAAGGATAACTGCAATCACTTTAAAGCACAAATTGGTTGGCTTTCAATAGATGATTTTTTTTTTTTCCTTCAAGTTGCATATGCACAAGAAAATAACCTTTGTTTTATAGTCTAAGTATTTTTTACGGTTTCATCTCCCTCATTTATAGAAACATGTGGAAACATCAGATAAGAGTCACAAGAAGCTTACATTTTAATAGTTTTCTCCTACCTGGCACCGGACTAAATCTCAGCATAACTAAACAATCAGTGTCACTTCAAAGTAATTTAGAAAGCATCCTGTAACATTACCATGTAATGGACAGTACCTTGTTCATAGCAGCGTATACTTGGTATACTATCTAAAACACAAGTGAGTGCATCCACACTGGCACTTCATTTATCCACATTCTCTAGAGCTGCTTTTCAAGAAGGTCCTAGTAAACACACAGAACCCTGATTATAAATCATTTTCTGTTTCTGATGCACAGCAGCTACTAGGTTTCTGAAGCATTTTAATCTAGAGTAAAGGGTAGCCTATATATGCATGCTATCTGTAAACATGAAATGAAAACACATTTCTTACAATAGGAAAGTAATAATTAACCTGCACGAACTGCTGTCCGATTCATTTTCTTCTTCACTTGCTCTATCATCTGTTTCTTGTCTGTCAAGCCAACGTGCACCTCCACAGTCTTCTGCTGAGAATTCAAATGTAGGGATTTCTGAGGTGGATGCCATTGGCCAAGCAGATGAACTCTGGAAATCTTGTTGGCTGGACCTTCTGTAACCAACTGATGTTAAAGGTAGATTACCCGAATCTAAAAACTTTGTGCCACCAGTTGTTACATTTTGTCCTCTATTCCAGAAGTCTCCCTGGTGGTTTTCAATTGCGGAGTTAGGGGCTGATGCCTGATGACCAAACCACCTCCATCTGATTTTTAAGATCTGCTTCACATCAAACTCCTTACGAGAACCAGACATCCTTAGTGAAAGCCAGTGATCGTCTAGGCAACAGGGTAAGAAGCAGCACACATAAAAGAAGATTTGTGCACCCAACCAAGACAAGAGAAACACATGCTCTGCCTGTCTGTGGCAAGCAGATTTTCTACAGAAGGAGGGGAGAAAGCACTGCATTCACATAAAAAAGGCTTCTTTAACGGCATGTCATTTGAATATAAACAAAAGGCAACAGCCGGTGAAAAATCCTGAGATAAAAAGAGGAGGTGAAACAATCACCTCAATCAGGAAAAATGCTAATCGGTTTACCCTAAAAGCTCCACGGCTGTTTCTGTTGCTTTCCTCTGACCATTAGCTTTCAAAAACACCAAACAGTATTCATTAAAGCCCTTTCAAGAGCTGAATACCACCCCCTTTTCTTAAGCCACAAATGACAGCGTAATTCCTGTACTGCATCTTAGAATCTCTGCTTCTTGTTCTGTTAACTCTTGCTACTACAGAGGGGAAAAAACCTGCAAAAAGCAAATTACATTCTTCCTGCACTGCTAAAGAATAAATTTACAGAAAAGACTTAAAACCAATCCAAAAATAACTGATTATGCTGGGGAGAAACTGAACTGTAAATAATTCTTTTTCTCATTACAGGACATGCACTAACTTAAAAACGACAAGAACACCCTGGAAGGCTCAAGGGACTAGTACTGGGTTAGAGAGCCTTTCATCTTGATGTGCTTTGATCCAAATCTAGGTCTGCAGTAACTGAAAATTTCTATCTGAAATGAGCTAATGGTTTCCATTCACTTACACATCACTGAGAGCGAAAGCAAGAAAAAGCTAACTGGTCACTATCCAAGACACCAGAAACACCCCCTGCGAAACAGACAACAAAAGACGACTTCTCAAAAGGCTTCTTTCTAATCATATACAATCAGCTGTTCCAGATCAGGTTAAAAGTATTATGATGGAGCAGTGAAAAAGAGACATGCATACTTTTGAGACAGAATTCCCTCTAGATAGGTCATTTGTGTAACGTATTAAAGTATCCAACAAAAGTTTTTACTTGAATGAGGAAGAGAAAGCCAAAAGGACAAAACACACAATGACCAATTTATATTTCCTACGAAAACCAGCCTATTTCCTCTATGACATATGGAGCTAGTTAGGTATAAAATGCTGAGGCTCATTCCAATCATATGCAAATAGTAATAACAATTTTAGAACAACAAAGAGGCACTGGATTTTATCAGTCCTTGATAAACAGTTCTACGTTTTCAATCTTCACAGTTCAGTTAGTCTGTTCAACTCTCCACGATACATATACAACAAATTTATAAGAAGTGCTTCTTTTCTACCTACAGTTTTCACCAAAAGTGAAAGTCTCTCTCTCTCAGATAAACATTATGAGCTACAAAATACGTGATCTTGTAATTAGGATATCTGCGGTGTTCTTTAAAACAGGTTATATGCAGAGTCCATATGAAACTTAAACAGTGCCCAATTTTACCACCAAAAAACCAAATGCTCCGTTTCATACTTAATGCCAGGCGTAAATCATGCTATTTTCTTGGGAACCACAATGCTGAAAGGGCTAGTTTTAACCTGGAAAGATCACCCATCATTGCTCAGAACAGTTATTTATGAAAGTGCTTCTCATAAATGCTAACAAAGCTCATTTCTATAGAAACAGCATTCCAGCTGTTCTCTGCAAAGAGATGCTGCATTTCAGAATGTGTACTTTGCCAGCATCCTGGCCTACCAGAAGCTATATACCAAGGCCTCTGCAGCATGTCCAGAAAACAGCTGAAGATACTTGGAAAGTGAGATGACTAAGTAGGTAAATATACAAAGTTGTTACCATCTTTGCGGAGGATTTCATTTAGACACAGACAAACAGGGAAACATTTAAGAAGGATAATGTTTTAATGTATCAGCATAAAACTTGTACAGATGTTTAACCAAAATGATATGACATGCAGACCCTACTCATCTTGTACACATACAGCTAATCGTTAAAAGCTTAACTGCAGTGTTCAAACACCATCATTTGTGTAACTGCAAGTTGGGTGAAACTACAGTACAGCTTAGGAAGTAGCAACAAAATGGCATCTTTTTATTTATCTTCTCCTTAACATTGTCTGTTGGTGTCAGGTGTTCATCAAGGGTGGAGAAGCAGGACAAGCAATTGGTGTATTTGTTAACATTCATCACAGCAGTAGTATTTTAATTACCCATTTAACTATGAAAAGTAAGCTTTAAATACCTTTATTTCTGCTGGAATGGTAAATCCATTATACATAAGGACTGACCTGGATTCTCTTTCTTGTGTAACAGACTCATTTAAAATTCAAACTGTCTCAGTACAAGTCTACTAAGACAATGGCAGATTTGGCGATTCTAGTGCTTTTTCAGCACTTTCTCATGACTTACTGGGAAATACAGCCTAATTACTGCTTTTCTTCGGCTGTGAAGCTATGGGCTCAAACAGAGATTAGAAAACAAAATGTGCTGTAGTTTTAAGAGACCAGAACACAAAACTGTTTTCTATTTTCTTTCATTTTTCTAGATTATACAGACTCTCACTCTTCTATATACTCTCCAAATTACAGTTCTAAGACAGACTGCATAAAATATCTACAATATTTCTCTGTTTGATATAAATTAGATATAAGTTTGTATTACAAATGACAAGATGAGACAAGTGCCACTTAATTCTTCAGTTTAAATTGACAACATCGCTCAGAAATAATTGAGGGCCTCTTCTTGTTCTGGACAATTTTTATTACTATGAATAATGTGATAGCTTTTATGAGGTCCCCCGCTGGGAGTTAACAGACTTTTGAGGAGATCTCAAATGATGAGCTTCCACTTACTAGGATCACCCAAACCTCATCTTTGACATCTCGTCTGGTGATTGGTGCTCACAAATCCAAATGCCCGCCCCTAGTCTATGGCCTCCCATCACGTGTCTCTCTAATGCACCAACGCGTTTCTGAGAAACCTGCTAAAAAGGTAAGCTGAACAGTACCATCTTAGTCAAACACAGCATACACAGACTTTGCAAGGATTCTGAAATATGTTTTCATTTACTAAGGCAAAAGTTTTTGTTTAATGAAAAGACAAGAGTGCTTATACCCATTTTTTCTGACCTTTGTCACCGTTGCAGCTGAATAACCATTTTCTGTTTGTGGTGAATCATAACAAGATTTTAAATACAGATACACTGTCCTCTTTGGGAACATAATTCTGTTCACATTAAAGAGGTTGCGTAAGGTTACTGTGAAGACAATTTTGAGCACTCTGATTTTGACTGATCAGATTGATATTCCTAAGAGTGGAGCACCTGAGCATTTATGCACATAACTTCTCTCATATGAGCAGCTCCACAAAGTGATAAATTCCTGCAGTTAGCAGTGGAGGACAGCTTCCCAGATTCTGCCTTGTGAACAAAAGGAAAACATTTAAATGCATACCGTATGTTAAATCTGCAATGGTGCAAATAGGTAACACCAAGAACATAGCATGACAGTTTTATAAATTGCTCTTTTCAAGATCTTCAGAACAGTTTATCTTCACAGATATAAAAATCTTTTTTTTTTACTAGCCAAAAACTTTACTACACTGACATTCTTTGATATTAGATATGTTTATTCATACAAGTGTTAAAGGATAATTGCAATCCAGCATAACTAGTTAAAATTTAGACAACATTTTCACTCCTAAGATACTTCTACCGTGTATTTTGAGGGAAGATACACTCTAAATATTACTAAGTACATTGCTGGGAAATATGGAAAACTATTATTTAAATAATCAGGTCTAAGTACTTTTATTCATTATAACTTTTCCTTTTTCACTAGGAAGTCAGGTAAATTTTCAAATAAACAAATATGTTTATGGAATACTTTTTTGAGGCACTTCTAAGATTTGAATCTCAACATCACTTTTCATGGCAACATTTTTCCTGTCACTGCTACGTTTTGGCTTCAAAAAACTATCACCACTCAACTTCAGGGCAACTCAGATATAATATTTTCAAGGTATTTAGTCTGTCAGATGGATTAAAAGTTATCCATTTTTAAATTGAAGATCTAGGGCATAAAGGCTCAGCTAGTCCTTAGAAGATATTAATGATCCTTTTAAGTGCCAATTAAGAATGAAAATGTCAAAATAATTAGATAAAGTCTTTGTTTTGACTGCAAGAGTTGTTTCTCTCTTGAAAAAATACTGCTTAATAAAAGCATTAAATATAAAAAGATATATTTTAGACATAACTAGACTCATTAACATGTGATAAAGTAATATATTATTGCCAATGTTTAGCGATCCTAGATATGCATTCTAAAGTATAAAAAAGGTTCACTGACCGTAAGATGTTCATCAATTAAACAGATGCATACTTACAGGATTAAAAGGCATTCAAAATGTAACACTTTTTAAAAAGGGATTTTTAAACTTTAAAGTATTAGTTTGAGGCACTAAAATAACTGTTCAAAGAAAACTGCTACAGACAAACCCCAAACTGCAATTCTGCTTACATTAAAAAAAATGTTAAATGTTTACTTTCTTTTTTCTTCCCTATTCCTGTGTTCCAGCCCCAAAATTACATAAATAGCTCAGACACTTCAGGAAGATAGCTATGTTCATGCTCTGTGGTTCTATAAAATAATAATCACTTCCTATCCCAAAGTTTTTTTATAAGTGCAAACACTTCTGGTCATGGTTATGTGAAAAGTCCCTTACAGCAGCAACAGCATAGGATAGAAAAAGAGGAAAACACCTGTGCTGGTTTTGCCTGGGATAGAGTTAATTTTCTTCATAGCAGCTAGTATGGGGCTATGGTTTGGATTTGTGCTGAAAACAGTGTTGATAATACAGGGATGTTTTAGTTACTGCTGAGCAGTGCTTACATGGAGTCAAGGCCTTTTCTGCTTCTCACATCACCCCACCAGCGAGCAGGCTGGGGGTGCACAAGGAGTTGGGAGGGGACACAGCCGGGACAGCTGACCCCAACTGACCACAGGGATATTCCATGCCGTATGATGTCATGCTCAGCATATAAACCTGGGGGAAGAAGAAGGAAGGGGTGGACGTTCGGAGTGATGGCGTTTTGTCTTCCCAAGTAACTGTTACGCATGATGGAGCCCTGCTTTCCTGGAGATGGCTGAACACCTGCCTGCCGATGGGAAGGAGTGAATGAATTCCTTGTTTTGCTTTGCTTGCATGCGTGGCTTTTGCTTTACTTCTTAAACTGTCTTTACCTCAACCCACGAGTTTTCTCACTTTTGCTCTTCCGATTCTCTCCCCCATCCCATCGGGGGGGGAGTGAGAGAGCAGCTGTGTGGTGCTTAGTTGCTGGCTGGGGTTAAACCACGACAACACCCTACAGTTACTGACTGTATGTACTTAAATTCATTGTTCTGACTGGCAGAAATGAGCAGCAGCCAAATTACTGGCACTACATCGCAACTTTCTGCCACTTTGCATTGCACATTTCCCTTGAGAGGTGCAAGTCATATGTTTAGAAACACTGACTTTAGAGCACTCAGCTTAACAATAGCATGAAAAGACCTGTACAGAGCAATAGTCTGGTTTGCTGTTTATTTTATTGAGATGGGGGGCGGGGGGGGGGGGGGGGCGGGGGCAGGGAGAAAGATTTCCATATGTAATAGAAGACTACACTGTCAGATCCTAGATTTTTTGTAGCTCAAGCACCATACTGGTTCACACAGAACAATAGTTGTGATCCAAGACATCTACATTTCTTTAACATTGAAACATTAACATTGATGTCTGTCTACCCAAGTAATACCCAAGCATTATCAGGAACTGCACTATCTACAAGTAAAACTAATGCAGAGCTATTCCTGAGTAAACAGCACATTAAGTCCCCTGAAGCTTATTCACCCTCCAAAAGTTTGCACTCTGAGTCCATCAGGTCAGCTGTGGTTTTTCAGTTAAAACTCATTTATATGGACAACACTGTGAAAGGCCAATCTCCCAAATCACAAAACCAGTTTTCTGTACCAAAACGCTCAAGTAGTCACACAAAGATTAAGACAAGCAAAAGGTTCTCAGTTCATACACTCCAGGAATACTGGTACCACCGATTCTAACGAAAACGAGGTAAAGTCATCAATCTAGAGACAGTAATACTCCAGCACAAATCATCTCCTCTAGAAATGTCACTCTTAAGGAAGAGTGGTAACAAAAACACTGTCCTGCAGATACTTAAAGAAGTCCTGCTGAGAGTAAAGCCATTCTTTAGAACCAGTTTAGGAAGGTATTGCTTAATAAAGCTACATAAGGCCATGTACCACAGATGGAAGGATTGCGGCAAATCCAAACAAAGTAACATGGAGATCGTTTCCTTTTATCGTGATAATATAAACATGGCCAAGGTCACCTTCGTAGGCAAATTTGCAGGCAAACTGAAGAAGATATTTTTACATTTGTCCAAGACAGCAGCAGCTTTATTTCACCACGAGGCATTCAGTTTTCCTCAAAAACCCACAGAAAAATGGGTAAAGAAAAACACTACCAACATTGTCAACAGCAGAGTGGATGCTTGTTTGGTAAAAAATTACAGGCACTCAACAGTTCTATGTCAGGCCCCATACAGAAAACTACCAGATTATGACACAGTAAAAGAACAGTGAAGAAGTAGATTTGCAAGTGATTAGGTAATACAAGACAGTGCTCCATGCCAGACTACACAAACTTCTAAGAGAAATACAGAGAGGTCCAGGGGTGAAAAGTTTACACTGTATTTAAATGTCAAGCTATGCAATGCGACAGCTACTGAAGCAAAGTATTTCAAGATAGACTTGAGCATTCTAAATGAGTGATTTAACACCAAAAGACACCTCAAGAGACTAATTATTTCTCTCTCAATGAGGACCTCTGTTTAATTAGCAGCTTCAGTTAACACCCCCCCGCCACCCAACTGAGATTTTCAGCTGCGTAAGGGATAATATATGAGGATATCTATTTTGTTACATATTTATAAAACAAATGGTGTGACCTCATCTGGAATTCCTTGTGTGCAATTGATCATTGCAACTCAAAAAAAGTGTTGCAGAATACAGGGTTCACAGAAAGGCAACACAAATGATCAAAGTATAAAACCAATAATCATCACACTAAAATGCAGAATGCTTATAAGAATCATATCAGTGTTTGTAAGTATCAAATTAATGTTTATGAGAACCATATTAATGTCTCATTAATACAAAAACCAGAACTTTTATTTAGTTTTAAGAATTAATGTTACATCTGCACAAGACGCACTTATAACATTTTAGGAACCCAATTGTGTGTAACGTCACAGATGTCAAACAGAACTTCTCAAAAATCCTTGCAATATAAAGAATTCTACCACTGTATGCCCACCTGGAGTTGAATCTCACAAGGGATGTCAAAGGCAACCTGAAGGACTTCTATAGGTACCCAGGTGACAAAAAGAAGACTAGGGAAAATGTAGGCCTGCTGCTGAATGGGGCAGGGCCCTGGTGACACAGGACATGGAAAAAGCTGAGGTATTGAATACCCTCTGACTCTGCCTTTACTAGCAAGACCGGCCTTCAGAACTTCATGAAGTTCATCAAAGGGAAGTGCACAATCCTGCACCCGGGGAGGAACAACCCCATGCGCCAGTATATGCTGTGGGCCACCCAGCTGGAAAGCAGCTTTGCAGAAAAGGACCTGGGGGTTGCCAAGTTGAACATAAGCCACCAGCCTGCCCTTGCAGCAAAGAAGGATAATGGTATCCTGGGGTGCATTAGGAGGAGTGTTGCCAGCAAGTCGAGGCAGGTGATCCTTCCCCTCTACTCAGCACTGGTGAGGCCACACCTGGAGTACTGTGTCCAGTTCTGGGCTCCTCAGTACAAGAGAGATATGGGCATACTGGAGAGAGTCCAGCAAAGGGCCACTAAGATGATGAACGGTCTGGAGCATCTCTCATATGAGGGAAGTCTGAGCAAGCTGGGACTGTTCAGCCTAGAGAAGGCCTGGGGGGGTCTCATCAGTATCTGAATTGGGGGTGCAAAGGGAAGGGAAGGTGCAAAGAAGATGGAGCCAGGCTCTTTCCTTCAGGAGTGTCCAGTGATAGGACAAGAGGCAACAGGCAACAACTAAAACACAAGAGGCTCCACCTAAACATAAGGAACCACTTTTACACTGTGAGGACGACTGAGTACAGGTTGCCCAGGAAGGCTGTGGATTCGACACCCTTGGAGACATTCAAAAGCTGTCTGGACATGGTCCTGGGCAACCTGCTTTTGGTGACCCTGCTTGAGCAGAGGGGGGTTGGACCAGATGACCTCCAGAGGTCCCTTCCAATCTCAACCATTCTGTGATTCTGTGAAATGTTGATCTGTTTGTACAGTGGCAAAAGAGAAATCAAGTATCTAGTTGACCATCTTCTACTTATTCCATGGACTTATGTCCCTTCCTTAAACTGACTTTACAGGAATGGCTGCTGTGACAAGTAAAGAATTCTTTTAATTAATAACAATGTGCATTTATCATACAAGTAATATGAAAGCAACATAACCTATCAAATGAGCATCCTAATTCTATTTGTGCACTCACATGGATTAAGTGCCTTTATGCCATCAAAGCCTTAAAAGTAACAACTGGATAGAAATAAACCATTTTGGTAAGCTCAAGGTTAGACAGGTAAAAAAGAAAACATTTTTATCTACTGCCAGTTTGTGGTTATGATCCTTACAAGTACAGAAGATGACTGCCAAGCATGGTAATGAGATGTACAGGAGGTGATGAATTCAACGCATCAGTTCCACGCTACTGAATGGAAATGTTGCTCCTTAACAGGTTATTCTCACCCTGCCCTGCTAAATGAAATATTTCTTTCATCTTTAATACATATAAACAAAAGTAATAAGTGCCTTACTTTTTAAAGAAATACTTTAGAAGCATTTTGTTAGAACATTATCAAAAGGATACTGTACGTGAACACGTTCTCCCCCCTCCAGTATGGTATTAAGTTTTTCTATGCCAACTCTAAATATATACGATTTACTTTAATACAACAGTATGGTACAGAAGAGCATTTTTCCAATTCAGCTTGCCAGTGATGATTGCTCCTTATACGATTCATTGAACACAGATGAAGCAATGACTATGCAAGAAATGCCACATAAAGAAATTATCTCAATTTCTTACAAAATACGTGTGTTATAGTAAAGATTTCTAAAAGAGCATTTAAGTGTTCATATTCCGATTAAGGACTTGTGAGATGAATCATCACCAATCACTACTAAAAGTCCTGTTTATAATTAGACACACTAGTGGCTGACAGATATACATTACTAGAAAGTATTATCTTGTAGAGTAGAAAACCCAACTCTTTCATCTTATTTCTCCATAACAAGTGACATTTACAGCAGTAACTAAATCTGAAATCAAGCACTGAAATGAGAGATCAATACCAGAGAGCAGTATTCATAATCAAAGTCCCAGAGATGTTTAAATTGGATCATACATATATTTGTTTATAAATACACAATAAAATGCCTTGTATTACTTGCTTTAATTACAAGCATTGTATCTTGATGATAGGTTTTTCATGTTACAATAAGCTTCACAAAGTCGTAAAAGCAACATGATTAAATTAGAGATGTTAATTAAAGGTTTCCATTGATTTTACCAGTGCTTTGGCTCAAGGAAGTATTATTAGGAAAAAAACATGCAAAACAAATCACAGTACATTTAATTATCCCCTTCACTCTAAAACAAAACTAGTCCTCTGCCTTGGGTCAATGTTGCTTAAAATAATATGTATCTGAGGCACATAAGGAAAAACATCCTTTAATTCTGTATTCGGATACTATTAAACCTCAGATTAAACTATATATCAAGTCACCATGTATTCCTAAATATAATCAGAAAATTGGTTTCTTAGGTTCTCCATTCTGTCTCTGTAGTTTCATGCATAAGTAATCTCAGGTTCCCCACTATTATTTATTTTACAAGCTCTTCTAACAATAACTCCAGTTCTCCTGCATGCTTCATCTCACATAGTCTCCCTCACCCACGTGCACGCATACCCCTCCCTACTAAGTACCAGGACAGGCAGGACAAGCAAACCCTTTGTCATATTCAGACCCCGAAGCAGACAGGTTCATCAGCTGGCAGGCAGGTCAAGTAGTATGACTTATTTGGCCTTCCCTACCTACCCATATTTTCAAAACCTTTCAGGAATTTAAACACAGTAAGGGCTCCATTCTGTTGAGTTTGACTAAAATTGGCAAGTAGACAGAAATGTTATTAGGGAGGAACTGATAAACCAAAAGACATAAGGCCAACTCATCTAGGGAACTTACAGGCTCACAAGCTGCATATCTTTTGCTTCTGAGATGCACAACTGCCTTAGCTTGAGTGGCTACGTATCACCTAAGCCCAGGATTTAGAAACAAAGCAGAACAGAAATCATCACAGTATCTGACTGATTGTTCAAACACAACTATGAGCTCCTACCCTTCCACAATTGTCTAAAACTGAAATGACCTTGAGAAAGAAGGCAACAATGGTAGAAATCTAGACCACCTATTAAACTTTTAAATCATTAAAGTACTTGCAGAGTTAACTGTTCAGCTATCCTAAGAGGCATACTGATCCCTATCTTAGCTGCCTCTCCCGTTTTTACAGGAATCTTAAAACATTTCCTGTTCTGCGCAGAGAGTGAGAAGTAGGCAACAGCAATATAAATAAACTGCCAGGAGGAACACAGGATACTAATCCAAACTGTTGGCACTCCCAGGGGCATGAGGTCCACTACGGAAGTAGCATGGTCAAAAGAGAAAACTCTTGAACCCAGATGGCTAAACTGTCAGAAGGAGAAGGCATAATTGAGAAAAAAACTTTCATTATTTGCTTACGAAGTGTTTTTTTCTTTCTCTCCTATCAACTCTAGCTAAATCTTAAGCAAAATACAAAACTAACATGTTGTGCTACTGCACGTGGATCTCATCAGATTTAGATGGTCTGCAATCATTTGCCAATCTATCCTCCTCATTATCTCAAAGTTCTAAGAATTCCTAATTTAGCTTTCAGTATTTATAAAAAGTATTTCTCATTCATTAAGCTTGTAAGTTTAACATTATTTACTGAAACTATCACTTAATCTGTTTTAAGTACAACTGTTCTTTGGTCAAAACATCAGTCAATTTCTTATGCAAAGGTGCAATTTAAATTTGTATTTGTTAATGAAAAAAAAAATCCACCGAGAAGTGAGAGGAGGTACGAAAGAGTGAAGTTCTATTACTTATCACTTGATCTGCCCACATGTTTATAAAGTTATAGATTAATTTTAATTACTTTTATTTACTTGGAAAATACTTCCAAGCTTAAAATGCTACGGTTCTTGGTAAACAGCTTGCCAAGCCTTATCAAGTTATGATAACATCATCAAATGCTCTACTTTCTTAGTGTTTTAATTATAGTTTGAATGCACAAGCTTGTGATTACAGTTACGTTCAAAATACCATTTCTCTTACTGCGCAAAAAAGAGCAAGATTTAAACTTTGATTTCATCTTTGACAAGGACCAAGTGATCATGTAATATTCAAAAATACTTCTTTTTAGAATATATTTTAGAATATATTTTAGAATATCTACCAGACAAACGCATATGGATATAATGAATAATCAATGTAGAATGCTTTACTTATCTGGAAGGCAACTATCAGGCTAATAGCTTATTTATGCAAAAGTCAATACAAAATGTCTACTCTGGTAACAAGTAAGAACTTGCTTGCAAACAATCCAATCACCAAAACCACTGACAAAAACCTCATCTTCCTGTGAGCTTCTCCTATGTCTCCTCACCACATACATACTACTTATAAACATTTAATTAATTTGGTAATTCAGCCATATTACTATTTGTATTCTTTACAGTTCAGTTTAGTAAACTTCTCTGGACTCGATTCTTGTCTTATTGTACACTATGAATATGTACCATATTACATAGCCAGGTGCTGTGCATATTTCATCTGTTCTATGGGTATACTTCAGCCTGATTTTGAGAAGTTCTGTTGGCTCTGAAATTGAGGCTACAATAAGCGCGAATGGTGTGCACTTTATTTTTTAGTAAAGAATGATACTGTTTCCACCCAAATCATCTGGAATCTGTACTAGACAGATTATATCATCATCTTGCCTATACAGCCCATTATCAAAATGTTATCAGTATTTCCTCTTACAGCTTCGTAACATACTGGAGAAAGGAGGGGAGGCGGAAGAGATGGAAGACACATCAGAAAAAACACCAGAATTTAAAAAATAACCTAAAAGAGGTTTGAGATAATGTAGGTCTCTCCTTTTTTTTGGTTCTGAATAGCTATGATTGCACAATAGCTTAACATACTTTGAAAGAAATTTGAGAGCAGGATGGTATAAAGACCTGACCACAGGTTTTTCTTTTCTCTCTTTCTCTTCCTTCATTGCTCTTTCCCTTTTATGAACAACGTATACATAAAACGGATTCAAAAGTGCCAGAAAAAAAAAGGAGTGCTTAGAAAGTGAAACTGCTTACAGTTCAATAGGCTGCAAGAGCTTCCTATTCAAAGTCAGTATTAAAAATGTTATGTGTAAACAGTTCCTGCAGTTGAGGAATAGGGCTGCCAATAAGCAACACTGAGCATGAAAGGGTTACAAAACCCTTAAGTACATCATACTACCACACCCGCTCACTTACTCTGAAAAAATTGTGCGCAACATGGAAGGAAGAATAGGAAATACATTCTGCTCCATCTAAGTCCAGCTTTTAAAATATATTGCCTATTAATTAAACTGATTAAAAAAGATGAAAAGAGAGAACTTCAGGGAAACTAGTAGGAAGCAGATAGAGCAGAAATAGTTTAAAAATAGAAATATTTCACTGAACTGAAAAGTTACAACTGCAAAGTTGAACTATTCTTTATGTGTTGTGTTTAGCTTTTCAAAAGATTGGGTTTTTTTTTTCTTTTCTTTTTTGGTAATTGCTATTAATATGGCATTTCAGAAGAAAGTTGTACCTCAGACACTAGTTAGTAAAGAAAGTGTTTCCTGCAGAGCCTATCTGCTTACAGGTTTAAGTTCTAATCAGAACTGAGATTGGAGGGGAGGGATTTCTTTTTAACCAAACACAGAATACTATAATCACAAAACAGAGAGTCATGAAAAATAATCACGGTTCTGGCCTCATAATACCCAGCGTTTCACAAAATGAATTAATTTTTCATTTAACGTTGTCCTTTCCAATGCTACTGGTGCAATGCTTTGCCAAGGTGAGAATTGCTTTATTGTTGGAGACAGAAAGCCTATCTAGCTGAACAAAAAGTCTTCAATTGCAACCCACGGGAAATAATTAAGGAAAGACTATCAGAAACAGGTCTGAAAACATGAAGTTGTCCACAGCACTCTTGTTAGTTACTTAGGCTTTCATTCTTTTTAGGTAAGACTCATTCTGCTCCTCCTCTCCCCCATATAAAATCCAGTCAGTGTAGGCATGAGAAACACCTTACATTTTCAAGATGTTTTTCAAAGGCTTAAAAGGTTGTAATTATGCAAAACACTTGGGCAAGCTGTGGCTTTTTGAAACTGTAAGGGGTGACACTTCTCAAAATTGAAAAGGTATTTATCCCTTAAGTAGGAAAGCACTTATATTTTATATCTAAGAAGATATCTAGAACAATTGATACACTTTTTCAAGAACCGCCCCCACCACTGAATGTGTAATACAGGGCCATAGGAGTTTTCACAAAATAAAAGTAGAATGTTGATTTAAGTGGCAATTTCCTGAGTTGGAAAGCATTGCAAATTTTAAGCAAGTTGGTTAAATTCTTATTAAGTTTTAAATTAAGTTCTTTTCAATAGAGTCAATACAATGCATATTGACTATTTTAACAAAGGTATCAGCTAAGGCAGTGGGACAGGTCTATCCAGACACATTTTAGAAGAGATGAAGCCAGTGCTCTACCTTAAATTTCACTGTTCTACAAAAACATCTTGTACAATTTTATGAACAGTTTTCCACTAATTCTGAAAATCTGATGGATGCCCTTGGAAGAATCCAAGTTACTAATCAAAAATCATTCTTCAAAGTATATCCTGTTGTTATGGAAGACATCAGGATTTTTAACATCAGTTGCACTTAGAATTGCCAGAAAAGGTAATTAATTGGCAAAGTATTCCTCTGAACAGATTGAAATCAATACCTCTCTCAACTTTACAGAAATTTGTCCACTGGAAAAATGCCAGCATAAGTCCATAAGACATAATTATTAATCAGCAGCCCTGCTTGATAATTAGTCATTCTACCTTACAGTAAGACGGGAATAAGGATTTCTCTCATAGTGGTCCACCTTTTCAGTTCCTCCTCTTTGGAGTACATTTTGGCATTTGTTTCAAATTCTTTTTAACTTCCATGACCACTAGAGAAAAAGGTGCAGGCCAAGTCTAAAAAGTCTGACAATCTGGAGGAGGTCGGCTATTTTGGTAAATGGAGCTACTACATTTTGAACTACTGCAAAATAATGAAAACAAAAAGTCTGTTCTCAAAGTAATTTCTGGGGAACCTTAGCAGTTCTAATAATTTTTAAAGCTCAGAAAAGTATTGATGTCATCTATGGTGAAGATACCAACAGGGATATAGACTGACCGGGGAGGGAAAGAAATTGAAAAAGGGAAAAAAAAGGAAAAGGGAAAAAAAGCCTGACTGGAGGTCAATCCTTTATGACCAGAAATTAAATAAAGCCTATTATTTCCCAGAAAGTATGGCAGTTGAGAAGGACTGGTTTCCCCAATTGCTTGATGCCATATATATGTGACTCGATAATAATTTTCTAATTATCATCCTGTTGGGTTAACAGGTTGTCTGGGAAAGGCTTCTAAACAGACAAGGGAGAGGATAAATAAAATGTGTCACTATCTTTGTAGACAGAGCTGAGTCTCAAGGCACCTGAAGGAAGACCAACCGACACTTGATTGAGTTTCATTCTCATGTTCTTTATAACCCTATGCTTTTAATTTATTAGACCTGAGTAAAGACAGAGGAAGACATCAAGCTTAAGCAGGTGGCTCCCAACCTCCATCTGGGCACTACGTTTGCAGCATCAGGTACCAAAAGCATCATTCTGCTATGCAATAGTAAAATATTTGGCACTGATGAGAGCAATGCAGAGTGAGAAAGAGGTTCTTGTTTTGGTGTTATATAAGCCTGCATTGAAGGAAAACGCACAGTAAACTAATATAACAGCAAATACTCTCCCGTTGTTGGTACTGGTGATTACCATAGCTAGTGCCAGTGGTTTGACTGCCAATTACTTGCCAAAGTCTGTACCACTTTGGCAACCATAAACTTGGAACAAGCTCCTTAGGTGTCTTACAAGCATTTTCTTCTTTGGAACCAGAGAAATAGGAATACTAAAGTGCTATTTTGATATATGTTTCTAAGTATAAGAAGCTTATAAGAATGAAATTTATTTAGCCCAAATACTCACATACTAACCAAAAACATGTTAACTTTTGGTGCACCAATGGGGAGGGAAGTGAATATTTTAATTATAAATTTCTTTCATATTTCATCTATACAAAAGAAAATAGGATATAGAAATTTCTCCCAACAGTTTAATAAGGAGCAATATAAAGAAATGAGAGGATGGCAGTGGACTCAAACTCTAAACTTCCCAAACTCATGATTCTCAACTCATGAGTGTGATGGCCACCCACAGAAAATGCCCAAAGAAAAGCAAGACCTTGTAATAACTACACCCAGAATTCTCAAGTACTTTGTCATCACTCTTAATAAAAATTATGTCTCAAGAGTTGTATACTTCTAGGCTAGAACTGTCTCAGCAGAGAGCCACGAAGGACACTGCAGCTGGTGGTCAGCTATCACTCTGGGCTAAATTTATTTGAAACAGATTTCCTGTTATTCTAGCATGTAGAACTGCAACATTCCTCTAGATTTCTTGCTCCTGGAAAGCTAGTCAAAGGTTACAGCCCCCCAAAATACAATTAATAATACTATACTATGCCAAAAAGTTTATCAAGAACCAGAGAGGTAGAAAAATACACAACAGAACAAATTAAAGCATCTACTGTTAAAAATGTTATGTATATGGTAAATTGCCAGTGATGTGACAGATGGTGACACGAATAGTGAGAAAGACCATCTCTCTTCTGTATTTGTATCATGGCATGAATAAATTCTAGACAATAAAGGAGTATGTTTCTTTATCAACACTGCCAAAGCAGAGAGATCTCACAGTCAAGAAAGCAGATTTTTTTCATTTTAGTAAAACCTAGTATTCCTAAATTAATTGGACTGGTTTTCTCATCCTCACGACTATTTTTTCAGCAGTATTTTACTTTACAGAGAGTTCAGATAAAGCTAGACTCTTGCATGTATTCAGGTTTTCAACATTCTTTTATCACTTTGCTTTGTGCAAATGTCAAAGCTATTCCCTTTGAAAATTACTTTAGCTTTGAACAGTCCTACTACTTTCCTGCTAAAAAAATGAAAGAAAGTGAAAGCCAGTCAGTATTATTGGAGTAATGAGATTTGACTGTGCAGTTGGTGGGCCTCTATTCATAAGCATTTCTCTAAAGCAGTATTTTCTCTTAGAGATTCAGTATCAACTTTTCCTGGTTTTCCTATAATGATTAGAAGATTCAAAGTTAGAGGTTTCTCATGTATTTTGAAAAGATTAAAATTGAACTTTATAGTAATACTGACAGTCTTCTATAAAGCATGCTTTGATAAAGAGCAGAACTGATGAAATCACATAAAAGCGTTCCAAACACTTGGATGCGAAGTCCACAAAGGCAAAGTCAATTCCTGCTTGTGTATGCTCACTAGAAGGAAGCCCTCACAAGGTGTATAACAGAAAAAAGATGGAATTCCAGGTGTAAGGAAGACCCAGTACCTTTGTGGGCTAAATTTATGTTCCTTGTAGCATAACTTACTGTTAGAACTGAGTAAATACAGTAATTACCTGTAACACCAGAATGATCTCTACGTGTTCAAAGAATCATGTAGTTCCATTTGTCTTCCTCCTTCTAAAAATTTGAGGTAGCAGAAAAAAATCTAGAGGCAGAAAAGTAACAGTACAAACAAATAAGAACCATCCATTCAGGGGGAAAAAAAAAAATCTTGAAAGCAGATTGCCTACTCTATTCAGACAGAACTTCCTTCCACTTGTCCTGTGATTCCTAAACTTTCTGAGAGGAAGGCAATAAAAGCGTGTCACTGCAGAATTGTCACCTTAGTTCCTTCCACAACTTCAGGTTACATACACATCAACAAAGACTCCAAAGAAAGAGGGGAAATTAATATGAAATTTGAAATCATAAACTCTCAAGAAACACCGGGTTACAAGACAGTATCTTTTTTTTTTTTTTTTTTTTTTAAATAACCTTAGTGCATTTTCAGCCCTATCTTTGGCTAGCCATAATTCCATGAAGGGAAAAGCAATGAAGAATTGCTCTGCCACATGAAGCACTTAAACTGAACACTGTTGCCAAAGGGTAACATTGGCTGTATTGGTAAATAAAGCCAAGTACCACCACTAAACATGCTTCAATAAATGGAGCAGCTCTATAAAAATTCACACTTACTGTTACAGTGGTTCTCAACCCTTTCCTATTTACAGGCCACTAAAAATTTTCCAGCTGAAGTAAGACCTCTACTCAAAAAACCTAGCCTGCTGACACAGTATGTGTCTACTTTTGGCTCGGCACCAAGCAAATTGACTACATGCACTTTAAAGTGAAAGAAAATGTAGCTCCATAGGACACCTGCATGCATAGTGTGATACCTAATATTTGACCTCTCATGGTCTGATCTTTTTTACTAGCTGCAAGAACCTCCTAGCTGTCTGAATAGTAATAGCACCTCATTCTTGCCTCTGCAGCACATAACCTCATCTCTCCTATATGATTGTTTTTTAAGGCCATACAGCCAATTAATAAATTTATTTATGGTCAGCAGTTGCTCTGTTGGTAATTCTGAATGAAAGTTTTTGTTCTTACGAAAAAAAGCCAACGGTGGATAGTTAGGTTTGTAATTAATGCGTTCTTCTACTTGGTAATATTGCTATAATAAAAGGCAATTTAATTGATAGGGGAGGAGGCAAACTTTCCCATTGTAAGAGTTTTGTAAGGGAAATGTAAAATCACATTTTAATTTCTCAGGAGCTGTAGAAAATTTCATTATTGGGTCATGTTATGTCTAATTAGGTAATCTTCTTTACCACATCATGAAACACTGAATTACATCAACAAACACACAAGACATCAACACAACCAAAGAACAATCTTTTTAAAAGCACTGTTGATACAAAAGTCCAGAGAGTTGGAACAAGTTCATCAATATGAATTGTCATTGTTAGCAACAGTTTGCAATTACTGTTTGACCATAATGGTCTAATGGAAGATTTTTTCACCTTCATGCAAATTCTTTTTTATTTTAAATTTGCAGTCATTGCATTTCTGCGAAACACAATGTTAAAATCTACTGCCATGGAGTAAACATGCTGGCTTTGGTAGTGGACGTGCCCATCCAGAGGATGTACTTGAGGGACGGTTCAGTGAAGCTGACGCATGGCAGAGGAAAACACTATCTGACTCAGATTAGGGCTGTTATTATTTTGGTTCTATCCTGCTTTATGCTCCTTAGCATTGTTCAGCAAGTGGAAAACAGGAAAAACATAAGATGGGAACACAATCTCCTCCATCAGGAATGCACCTACGAAGTTCAAGAGCAAGGCATTTTTTTTTTTTTTTTTTTTTTTTTTTAAGTATTCATCCACATATGCGTCCGGAAATTCTCATGCGAAAATACCTTCATGAGAAATGATCAGAGATCTTTTCTGGCAAAATTAATGAACTGCTCATGAAAACACATCTTGTGTGATCTGTTTTTGAAAAGGATCCATCCCCACAATACATAGAGTTTGTCTAGATACGCAAGCTACACTGACATAACCATGACTTCAAATTTTTATTCCTATTCATGCTAGTAAGAAGACTTGAGTGGTAATTTTTACTTGAAAATAAGACTCTATTCGGAGTTTAGCTTATATAATTTCATAATTAACTTCTAAGTAAAAGAAACCAACAAACCCAAGCGTCCCCTTTTTACTGTTCTGACATTACTGGCTAAAAACTGACACTACTGCTAGAACACCCTGATAATGAGCCATAGATGGCTTGATTTCAGCTGGACTGCTAAGCTACATCATCGTTCGCACAGCTAAACGAGCGCGAGTTCAAAGCCCAAAGCCACAAAAAGGCTTTAAGTAAAAACATGAAGCAATAACATATATAAACAGCAGTCGTTTGATGTTCAACTCTTACACTTCTTTTTTTCCCCGTGTAATAACATCACTCCCCATTTTGGTATTTGGCAGTCGCTGCTCTACTCTGTTCGATCAGCCTCAAAAAAAAAAAAAAAATCAGTTTTTCACTACTTCATACTATGATCGTGAAGGTTACGAGACAAACAAATGGACAAATACCTGAAAGCCTAGTGTGTTAAGTGCACTTTTACCGGGTCTTCGCTCTGAACGCTTTGAACCGAGTCAGCCACGGGGGCTACCCTGCCCGGCGGGACACAGACCCCCGCGTCTCCACGCGCGTCGGCGTCCTGCCCTGGACAACAGCCCCCCCCCGTCCTGCATCAGGCCGTCGCCTCCCCGCTCGAGTGCCAGCACTTTCCCCGAGCGAGCGCCCCGGGCCCCCGCCCGGCGGGGCTGCCACCGCGGCGGGGCGCGGGCTCCCGCCCCAGCCCGCGCTCAGCCCGGGGGCCGTCACCCTTCCCTCCCCCCGGGGACGCTCCTCAGGGCGGCAGTCGCCAGCCGCTCTCCACAGCCGGCAAGCAGGCGAGAGCCGGGCGGAGGGAGGGCGGGAACCCGTCCCTCGCTAGCCCTCGCCGCCGCCCTCCTCCTCCTCCTCCTCCTCCTCCTCCTCCTCGCTTTCTCCTCCGCCTCCCGGCAGCCCCAAACCCCCTCCGCTCGCTGCCAAGCCCCGACCGCCCTTCTCACCTCTCAAGGTCCGGGAAGGGGGCGAGGTTGGGAGGGGGCGGGGAAAGAAAAAAATCGCAAGGGAGGCCCCGGCACCCCCCTCCCCTCCCCTCCCCTCCCACTCCGGCCCGGCGGCAGCCAGCGCTCCCGCTCTGCCGGGGGGGGGGGGGCCGCGGACACCGGGCGATCCCTCCCCGGCGCTAACGTGTCCCCATGGGCCCCGCTCCCGGCCCCTCCCCCTGCGCGCTCGGGCGGCTCCGGCCCCGGAGCCGGCCGCGCACGCGGGGGGAGGGGCGGGGCGGGGGAAGAGGACCCAGAGGCGGGGCGGGGCGCCGCGCCACGCCCCCACCCCACCGAGCCGCCGGCTCCGCCTCCTGCCCCAGGGCGGGAGGCGCGCGCCGCCGCCAGCCAACCGCCCGTTTCCGCGCGCCCAAGGGCAGGGGGAGCGCGTGGCCGCGTGTGGCGGGGCGTGGCGGGGCCGCGGCTGATCCTCACAGGCTGCGGCGCCGCCCGCGCTGCGCTCCCCCTCTCGGCGGGGCAGGTGAAACGGCGGGGGTGGCAGCTTCCCCTTTTGGGGGTTTCTCTTGATTAACCCTATAAAAGCCCTCATCCTGTCCCTGGGTACACTTGCCTGTCTTCTAAAACCGCAAAGCTAAGTATTTCTGTAACTTCCCACTGCCCCATTTAAGTGAAAGAAATCTGCAGCGACAGACAACGCAACCGTTACCCTCTCAGAACCCTGGCACCGTGTGGTGCTGAGGCAGCCTGTACTCGACGCCTAATGGGCAAACACGCTCCACCCTTTGCTGGCCTTGTTATGCAACACCTTACCGGTGACCTCTGCCATCCAAAGGTAGAATAATTTTCCAAATTAATAGACTGTGTGACAGTCAGATGTGCCTCCAACTGATAAAACTGATTTAAGGGTGTGTGAGATCATTGCTGAGGCATGGCGGTACAAGTTTGATGCAGTGATGATGTATATAGTGCTTGCTTTGCCTAATTATGTAGGGAAATGTGGCCTACGTGGCTGCGTGCTTCATCTGTCTTGCCAGTTCTCATCCCGGCTGACTTCAAATGATTTAGCCAATTTTAACTAAATTTGACCAAAGGATAGGGTTTGCAAAGCTACTAATTGTTCCAGCTGTGGAAAAATTATTAGCTAGGTGGAGGGAAGCATGCCCCCAAGAAGGAAAACTTGTTTTTTTCACTTCAGTTGGCGGGTCAGGCCACACACACGCACGTGATTCAGCTAGTTTACACATGCACAACTGCTAGAGTAATAGTGTCCAAAGCTTATGGTGTCCCTGGGATGTGTGGACAGATCATATGTGGGCCTCCTAGACTCAGAAACCAAACTAAAATGTGCTATCACAATAGCCCTAAAATAGATATTCCCCATCTGCTTACTGCAGAGTTCTTGGAAACCTATAGAATCTGAAACTCAACATATTCCACAGGCTATTATTATATCAGGCTGAACTTGGGTGCGATCCTGTAGGGCAATTTCTATTCTGACCTTGGGCACTACCAACAATGATGAAAGTCTGAATGTATCAGAAAGGGATAGATATACTATTACTTGACAAAGTCCTCCTGTTATTTTCCAGTATTTTCTCCATTCCTTCTGGGCAGAAAGGATGGGTGAACACCATGCAACCTTGAAAACAGGAAAATATAAATAACTGATATGGAAGATACTTAAGGGGCAATGCAGTCTCTCACAAAGTAGAGCTAATTTGCTAACAGATGACATATAAATTGCTCAGTGGATCTATGAATTTACTTTTAAATTCATACCTATGATTTTTTGTATCCTTATTACTTCTGTTGTACCATACTGTCAAAAAAATCAGTTCATTTTGTTTTGGTTTAATTGCTTTCGTTGCATAAAAGTGCTACGTTTAAAATACCATATTAACAAATTTATAATCACTACACCTCCATTAAGAGTCTTTCTATAGAATGAATACTGTATTTGCTTCCACCTCACTTACTCATCTTCTGAGATAACTAGATGACAAGAAGGGCATTTCAGGTTTGTAGGGCATTTCTTGTTTTAACTTCAACAGCATTGCTTCATTTTGGTAGTACTCAATATTTAATGGGTTGTGGGAAAAATACTATATCAGGAGAGAGCTTTCTGAATTAATTAAATCCATACTGTATATACTCTATATTTGAGTCGAATCGTTTTTACATATGCATTATTCAGACTACTTTTATTCAGAGCTTTTCAGAAATGTTCTTTGCAGTCTCATCTGTAAGAAGAATTTATGGAATATCATGGTGGTTGTCAGAATGAAAGGCTTCACTTTCTTAACTGGAAAGTTTAGCTGAAAAATTGTGACTACAATGTATAGGAATAGTAATGGCTCTATCCAGTCGTCTTGTGGTGTATAGGATAGTAACATGCACACTGAAGACGCTCTACAGATTGGCAACATATCTGTTGCCTTTTAACAATACGGCAGCAATGGTAGTGTGAACATCTCACACTCAGTTCATTGTACTTGATACATCATTTACTTGCCAGATCAGAAACTTTAAGTTGTAATGATTAAATTAACAGTCTATTAAAGTCTTAAAGATTCTGTATTACATAAAATTATCTTCCCCCAGCCCCAATGTTTATGTATATAAATAAAACAATAAAATCTCCATATCTGACTCATGTGATTCTGACTCATTTTTATAATGAGGGTCTGACTCATTTTTTAAAAATCTTCTTGGCCAAATGAGAACAAAATTCCCTCACGAAGATGATTCATTTACTGTTTAGAAGGTATATGAAAGTGGCCATTAGGGGGTGATGTTCCTAAAACAGAACTACCGCAAATGAATAAAACAGTTTCTGTGCATGATTTTTCTCTTATTTTCATCATGGTACATGAGTTTTATCTTCAGCGTATTCATTTGAATCATCCTCATCAATGCCAATGTAAGAATAGAACTTGGCTCTGTACAACTTAACGTAATGAGAAGTAAAAAGAAAAGTCATATTAGGAAAAGGAAATGAATAGACGTTATTTTGCATAAAGTCTGCACGAAGTTAAAAGCTAAACCAGGAAGGAAGTTACCACCACTATGCTAGATGGGAGTGCTTCAGTGACATGTGCTTGCTTTTGAGAAAATCAGAACTCTTCAGATTAGTACTAGGAATAATTACCATGTTTATTTTATGTTTACCTGAATTTTTCAAAATCCATGAAGGTGAGTGATGAGCTTTTAAAATAGCCTTTTATTTATTCTAAAGTCTGACTGCAATTGAAAAGTTGGCACGTGCTTTCCTAAAAGTGATGGTTAGGATGCTGTACTCATATGGACTTTGCAAGGCATATAGATCTTTTTCATTAGATTTTTAACCAACAGAGTTGGTTATATGTGGTAATTTGAAAGGAGTTTGTCATTCATTTACATACACTGCAAAATTTTTGGTAACTATTTCCATGCATCATGAAGAGAGGAGTTAAAATATGTATGTTCTTTTATAGCAGGTACTCATGTCTTAAAAAATAACTTTTTTTAAGTTTCTATACTGAAATGCCTATAAAACTTTGTACAATTGCTATCTGGTATGAGATACTGTCTGTGAAAGAGATATGCAGTGGTAACCTGACAAAAAGTAGTGCGGAATAGGTGTAACTGAGTGAAGCAAATCTTTTAACATAAATCCCAAATACATCTTGGTGATCCTGAAGGTCAATACTAGATTTAGGATGAATGCAAAATATATGTGTGGAAGTTACACATTCAGTGCTTTCTTAAAAGTCCATAAATAAATTAATATTAAAATAGTTTTGTCACATCCATTCCTAAGTAAGTTTTGAATAGATAAATGTTATAATAAGAAGCATCCCTTTGACAAAAGGTGTGTATTCCCAGGCATCATAAAATAAATGATTTATGAAGAATAATTTTCCGGAAAAAAATTAATATAAAAATATATCCAGATTAGGTTACTTATATTTACGTTTCTATTTTCATTAACCACAAAGAAGAAACATGACAGTAACTAGAATATAATTTATAGATTTTTATAGTTTATAAACGAACAAACTTGGTAAGCTGTCATAAGTTTTGAATATCATAAAATTGATAATTCAGTTTAAGAAGTTGGAATAATTAATGTTTTACTTCCATGAAGAAGTAATCAAAGTATTTGCTAGCACAGACTATGCAAATAAACAATGACATGACTATTATCAGAAGAAAACATTAGCCTTACTATCAAACATCAAAGAGTGAATAATTTCATTTTAATGGAATTGGATTTTCTATGGAGAAACACCCTGTAAATAGAGGCTTAATAAAGGAATTTCATAATCACAGAACTTCCTAACATTAAGCACGTGGGTTACAGATCTTTGAATATACAGCAGTTTCCTAGAGATACTTTGCATGGTTTCATCTCAGTGATCCTATTAACTCTTCAGGCCGTCTGCATTCAGATTTCTCAAAACCCTTTCCACATTTCTAGTGATGTTTACATTTGGGAGGGTGCTCCCCAGTCCTGCAGTAAGGAGCAAGCCTCTTGTGGGTGCGGCTCTCTCTCTGCCATGTAATCCACTGGGAAAGTCTAGTCTTTTTGCAGCCCTACTTACAGTGTTCAACGATACATATCCCTCCCTAGAAAGTCCATAGTCCTGTGAGTTGGAAGAAAATAAAGTTTACTGATGCTAGATCGTAATTTGAATGGCTTTCTCAGTAGGGATCTTTCAAGAGGATGGTAAGCACCCTCCCTAACGGGACAGCATTCAAACTTTTTCCACTCAGGTAACAGGCCTTTTACATATCTACAACATGGCTCACAGGCAGCTCTGGAGCCCGTTTAGCCGTGTGTGAAGTCCAAAATGGACTTCATAGTGCTATATGTAGACTGCTGTCACAGCACGGTCAGTGGATTCCCAAGTCTGCGTACAAATTTCTTGGTGAAAGGGGTATGGTAGGGAGTTATCGTTAGTTGACCTTGAGAGCTGTAGCAGTGGTTTTAGAGTGGTTGCCCAGATGCACACACGCCTTGCCATGAGAGCAGAATAAGCATTCAATTTCTGCTCCTGGCTCATCTCCACAGAGAAGCTCTGCACAAAACGCCTCCTTCAGCTGGAGGAATTTGGCCTCAGAAGCCTGTTCCACTCCAGGTTGTGTGGGTCAGATCATAAGCTTTTTGAGGAAAATGTTTTGACTTGCCTCAGGGAAAGATCAAGCTCTAAATTTTGTCTGACATTTTTCCTTTTTGTATTAAAATGAATTATTTTCTTACCTGCATAGGACGTGTATTTTACATTTCAATTTATTATGTTTTATAAGGAGTTTATGACTCTCTGATGTAGTGTTAGTAAAGTGAAGATAATTGACTTTGGCATTGGATTTTGGATTTTATTTCTGTATCCTGTCTGAAATCCTTCACTGGCCCGTTTCTCAGGTCAGCCTGCTGCGATGTGAGCACAGGTGGCCTGTTGAATCTGTCAGATTGTGGCTGAGCACTGGAGCAATTAAAGGCTATGTTTTTTATTGGAATTGGAAGGTCAGCTACAAAACTATAAGTTAGTGCTGCATCAACTCCAGGAAGTGGTTATTTGTATTCATAAATATGTATTTCATGTTGGGGTTCCAGAAGTTTTTTATTCTTCTTTTTTTTTTCACGTTGAAAAAATAGTTCGAAGTTAACTCAAGGAAAAATGCACGATTTGTACAATAAAGCCCTACTTTAATGTAGAAGACAGCTAAAATAACACTCATTAATAATTAATTCTATGTGGTTTTTGCTACTTGCCAGATCTGCATTAATGTACTCTAGCTACAGTAATTTGATACTGAAATTTGACTATGAATACCAAAACCAATGGTCACAATTAAGATTCGTGTTTGTTGACTGAATATAAGAGAACGTGAAGGGTGTGGCCAGAGGTTTTAGCAGTGTTTCTGTGGATTTTCACTGCATGGTTGCCATGTCATTGGAAAGAAAGTTTTTGTTCTGATTATAGCTATTTTACAACATAATTGCACTGGTGCGTTGCAACTGCATGGTTCCAGGGCTAAGTTCCCCCTCCAAACATGAGTGCTTTCATCTTCTTTTCAAGTACAATCAAATTGGAGCAGCTTTGAAACAGGGATGTGACTAGATACCACCACAAATTCAAGTTAGTATTACAAGAGATTTCATACAATTCAGCAATAAAATCCAGCACTGAGGTTGTGGGAAGACTCTGCTTGCTTTCTCTCACTTGTTGATGCATTCAATATGCTGTCATAATCCTCAAGAAAGAAAGTGCATTTCATTGTAAGGTGGTTAAAATATCTGTTACTTGATGCTTCCATGCACGTATTTGTCCATGTGTCCTGTATGACTGTCTTGCTAATATAGTACTCTTTTTTTTTTCCCACAGTTAACACTGTAATTGTGTCATGCGTGGATACCTGTTCATCAAATAACACCACTTTTCCACTTTGTACTTTTAACAATTCTTGCAAAAGATCACTGCAACAAGGAAGAGAAAACCAGACTCTTTTACTGAAGGCCATTGTAAACCATTCCAATTTCCAAAATATTTCATGTATTTGCCAGTCCTCCAGGAGGGAACAACAGTCCCATACTAAATATACAGAGTGTGAATTCAAGAGAGATGTGAATGTTGATCATCAAGGATCAGGGTCAGTAGCGAAAAAAAGTAAGTAAGGGAAGAGAAACACTTAATTTTGAAGTAGTTAATTGCACATAAAAGATGTTTTCATTTGGTAGTTAAAAGAAAATTATAATATGCTGCTGGTTCTCTAGGGGCTTTGAAAATCTATGAACAATGGGGTTTTTTAGCTTGTCTTTGCATGGCTAGAAAATGCAGGTTTTATGCCAGATTCTCAGTGGCGTTCATTCCTGGCTGTCAGTAAACATGTCGGTAGCAAAATGCTGATTTCTTTTCTTTGAGGATCTTGTATAAAATCAGAGGGGGAATGGGGGTGGTTGTGTGTATCATTATCTTCAGGGGGCTTTGTATTGGTCTGGAAGGAGGGTGCTGTGAGAAAAGAGTGCCTTATCCAGCAGCCATCTAGAATACTTTTGTTGCAGATTTGACCTCTGCCAGCTGGCTTTTATGAACACTCTTATATCCTCAAATTTATTATTTTAATCTTGCTAAATTTTCTAAAATATTTCATTTATTTTTAAGGAGATGTAGTTTCTGATCAGTTTTCATGCTGAATTTGCTTTTAAATGTCATTGCGGAACTCTACATGTTGATTGCTGATACTATGTGAAGATAGGTTGTGAGCAAGTATCTGAAGAACTAAATCAAAGATGGTAACTATTCAGATGGCAGCTATACAAGAAATAACCATTTTTGTGCTTGTAGTCTATGATATCCACAACCGTGTAGTATCAGAAATGGCCTTGCATGTTTCATAGAAGGCAGCACTGAATAAGGACTGGCACAGCAATACAGAGAAGAGTTCAGCAACATCCACATCTTTTCAGAGCGGTAGCAGTGTATTCCTTCTGTGCCATGTACTCTTGCAAAGTACCTGGAAACTTTTGGGAAAGAGGATGCCTCTGAATTTTGCTTTCCTAACATTGTCAGCAACAGGGGCATCAGGCCAAGTCCTGAACGTAAGAAATTAAGTTCTTCTGCAAATGCATCGTTTTCTTATTACAAAATAGCTGTCTTAACAAGTATGGAAAATAACAAAACAAAAAATATGTGGACAAACTCTGTTGTCAGTTATACCTGTACAACTCTAACACTTTTGACAATGTCTCACCTACCTATGTTTCTTCTTAACATTGCGCAAGCCTCACAGCTTGTGCGGTTCGAAGTGAAACAAGGACCTTCTGCAACTGGTAGCAGATAGACTAGATGTACGCTTCAAATCTCTATCATCGTATGGCTTTTACTTGGTTTTTATTTTTTTCATAGCCTGATTTTTGTCTCTGTTACCTTTGATAACAGATGACAAAACAACAAAAAACTGAAAAGCTTTAAAGCTGGTAGTAAAGCAAAAAAGGGACTATAATTTGCAGGGGAAATATATTTTGTATAGATAATCAATGTTCTTCAGATCTGTTCAGAATAACTTTACATGGTATCCTTTTGTCCATTTTATCATAGTCGATAATGTAAAAGCCTACTGTATATTTTTACAAATGAGACAGAGAACTTACTTTATTGTTCTTTCTGAAAGTTGTCTCTTTGTCTACCACATGTTATGTAACAGTTTTGTTTTAATTTTTAGTTCCAAAAGCAAAAGGCTCACTTGAAGTGAAAACAAAAGATGTTATTTATTTCTATAAATATTTTAATTTCACTACGGTTTCCGAGAAAGAAGAAGTAGAGCATAATACTTACTACCTGCTGGAAATCCACATCAACAATTCTATAGTCGGAGGAAGAAATGCAGCTGAAGAATACCTAAATCATTCCTGTCTAGTGGCAATGATGGAAGACCAAAATGACTGTATAAATATTTCACTGCAACTGAAGTCTTACGTGGAATGTAAGTTACAAAGGAGAGTCAGAATGGAAATCAAACCAGAAACAATATGAATCTTGCAAAAAATCTCCAGTAGGTAGTTCTTTGCTTTCAGCAACCATTTGAAAGTATTTAAGTATTTCACAAGAAAAGAATACAATTTTGATCACCCCTTAGTAAAAGGCCATCTTTAGTAGGCAACTGGCAGTTTTTATAGTGATTTAAAGCAGGTTTAGCTGTGGCTTTTTCTTTCCTAGAAGCATCACAGCAAAGTAAGTGTCCGTACATTTTTTTGCTTAGCAGTGACAGACTCACAAATTGCATGTATGACAAAAGCTGGAATTACTTTTTTCCTCTCCCCTCCCCCATAATGGCATAACCCTGTTGTCTTGGAGGTCAATTAAAAAATTCCTGTTAACTTCAGGGGCAGAAGAATCAGGAGACAGGTTTGACTTTTCTTAATGTCATACTGCAATATCCTACTATACAGCCTTACTACAGTATACTTAAAAGAGAGATCTTCAGCTGAACTAGGCTTAGTTTTCCCAGAAGACAGCATGTCAGCTTTTTAAATTACTGTTTGTGCTGCAGGAGTTTTTTGGCTGATTGCCTGACCATGGTCAGGGCTTCCAGCGTGTCTATATGCAACGCTTGCCATCTGGGAATTGCTGAATTATTACATTCATTTAGTTTTGTATGGCAAATGCATTTTATGCTGTACCTTTGCTGGAAAAAAAACCGTGGTTTGGAGTTGGCTAAACCTATGTTAAATAAGTTCAGGTAAAATCGTAGAGAAGAGAGGGCAGCTTAGTTTTTTATAAATAAGTAGGTCTAGCTATGAGAGGAGTACCTGCTAACTTGTGTCAAAACTATGAGCTAACCACCCTTCGCTAATGGTGATTTACCTGGGAAGTAGTTATCTCAAATTAACAATAAAAATTAACAACGCATCTTTTTTCTATTTACTTCAAAACAAAGCTAGAGAGGTGCTCAGGGCTTTGACTAGGCAAGGTTGATACACAAGTCATTACAAGTCACTACAAGATGGGGTAGAGTACTCTGTTTGAAAGGAGCCTAAATGACTGTATAAAAGATATTTTTAGTTCTGAATTAGGAGGGATGAGCTGTGCTTACCTCAAAGAGCCATGGGGTTATTGGCAGTTACCTCATGACTTGTCAGTGGAGAAGATACACAAGGGAAGTTGATGTAGGTCTAATTATACTATTCTAAGTCAAGGAAAGGAAAACAGTGGTTTGGCTATAGTCTGTAATTTGATTTTATATGAGTCATAGTAACATAGTTGGTTTTTAAAATAGTAATTTGACAATGCTAAGGTATGCATTAACATGCAGCTGCCAAAGAAGTTTGGAAGGTCTTTCAAACAACCAGGGAAGAATGTTCCCCACATTCTTTCTCTGTGGTATACAGTCCTGGCTTGTACTAGTTACTGAACTAATTCCCTGCGGAATGTGGGTGCATTTCTGCAGCAGCTGTTGTCCGAAAGAGCAGCCTACCTCCTACACCCAGTCCCATGCTGATTCTCCCCCAAGGCAGCTTTGGTTAAAAGAACTCCCCAGAGGGGTCCTGTTGATGGCATTTCCTCACTTTTTGATAAGAAAATTTCTATATGTAGAATCTTACCTTCTCCTGTGTATGAAGATAGACCAGGAGGTTGAGAATGCCAGTACAGGTCAGTGATGTACAGTGGACCAATTCCTTCTGTGCTCCATCCAAAGAGGGGATATATATTACCCTTGTTCTATCTTAAATATAAATGTTGATCTTTGAAGCATTTTCTTCCTGGCTGAGTTGCATGTAACAGTTTATACAAATAGGAAGAGTTTTCATTCACTTAGCTATGTATAACTCTTTCAGACATGGGGAGACAGATACATATGAAAATGAAGCTAAATTCTAGATAGCAAACTTAATTTCAAACAACAAAGAAGGCTGAAAGAAAAAGGCATAATCTTCTCTTTTGCTTGAAATTTTCATGTGTGGGGATAGGCATGTTCCAAAACCTACCAAGATAGATTGTTCTGCTTTTTTCTGCCAGTGATTTCCTGCTTCATTTTCTCTCTTCTGCATTTTATGGACAGATCCAATGTGTATGACGAAGATCATTTGGCTCACTATGATTCCAGTAGTTTTTGTGTTTACTATTTCAATTGTCATCTACAAAATAGTCCAAGAAAATGAACAAAACTGTAAGTAACAAAAAGTAAATCTTCATGAATTTAAATTTCTATGCAATGAAAAATGTATTAATTTACAATAACAAAGCTGTTGATTATTAATGTGGTTCAGACACCAATATTTTAATTGTAATATGGTAAAAGCTTCTTATAGAGGGACTGAAATACTGAGGTGATTGATACTATCACCTCTCACCTCTCAATCGTGGATGCAAATCCAAGCTTGTTGATGGTGAATGAAATACGTTTTTTTTGACAGATGCTTGGTGGCCTGTGATCCTTAGTGATACGGACTTCTGGTTTCAGACTCATTCCAGTAGATAAAACAATTACAGTTGAACCTTGTTGAAGGTCTTAAGCAGAAATGCCAATGACCAATATAAGCAGATTGAAATATCCTTTCCTTCCTAAAGATGATTCATCTAGATCACAGTCAAGAAAAATGATAGGATAGATATCAGGAGATACGCACTCAGCTGTCTGTCCTGAAAATGGTTACCTAAATCCAGTGGTGGTGTAATCCCATACAGGTTAACCAAGCTGTGCCTTCTTAACCCCAGAGCTGAATTAAGCCCAGATAACATTTCTTCTCTTTGCTGTTATTTCAGCAAAGAAACTAGTGCTGTCATTTCTGAATCAGCACTATTGACTATTCCAAGTGATTAAAACTTCGCAATGAAAGAACTTGTCCTTAGTTCAGAGACTGAAACTCTTGTTTCTACAGAATGCCTTCACCAGCCAAGACAGGCTCTTCCTATGCAATTCACCTGGGATTTCACAGGCTGAAAACAGGATTTACAGTATTTCTTCTAGCAATATACAAGGAAGAAAGCAAGAATAAAAGTGTAGGAATACCCTGAGCAGGAGACTTTTGAGCAACCAAGATAAGGTCCTCTGCACAAAAACAATGCAGAAAATTGACCGCCTGTCAGCTGCTGGTCTTTGGTTTACATCCCAAGTCAGAGATAGGTGGTACAGGGAACACGCTCCTTTGCATCACTGTGGAAAAAGTGTTACTTAACCCGTTACCTGAGATAATAGCTCTTAGACGCTTTTAACAGCAATTTCCTGAGACTTTCTGCCAGTGTCAGCCCCGAGTGGGCAGAATGCCTCCAGAGAACCAGCATTTAGTTGCTATTACCATGCAGATGTCCATTCCCCTTGTAGTCCAGAGCTGCCGAATGGAGACCTTGGTCACAGGGGTAATAAAAAAATGATAAGCCATTCCATTCCCTGATCGTTCTTACTGTAGCCACAGGCAGTTTTGTAACGAAAGAGCAATAGGAGTTTAGCTTTAATCATAAATGAACAGAAGGAAGAAGAGTGCCCACACATGAAATGTTTCTGTGATTTTTTTGCATAGTGTAAATATTTTATGCATATATTTTTAATGAATAAGCAAAATAGTTGCTTAAAATGGCAAATCTGTGCCCTGTCCCAAATGATTAGAGAAACTCCTTACGAGATTATCTTGGTTAAAATACATGATCTTTTACTTATTGCTAGGCCCAAATTCTGAGACCTATTTTATGTATATAAAAATCCCACTAAGTGTAAATTAGGTCTTTATAAGTGGGCTATTAAATGCTCTAATTTAAAGGACTTTTATTTGTAATTTCAAAGCTACCTATAAATGTCGTGAGTATGATTTTCTATGCTTTGAGTCATAACATCCCATTTTTAAGGCAGAAGTATTAGTAGTGATGATTAATGTTTTACTGCCTTTATTCTTAAACATCAGTTTTCTATTAAATGCAGGTTTTTCAGAATTGCCATGGACACGGGCTGGGAGGAAATGATGCCCTTTTGAGGCTTCTAATTACTGATTTGTTTCTAGAATACATTTCTGTTAATAGAGGAATAGTGGTTTTATTAGTTAAATTTACAATGTATAACATTAAAAACAACATCAATATGTTACTGACAAAAAGACAAGCACATAAAAATCAGATTTAAGGGTTGAATTCCTTATGTGTGTATATTATGATGCCACCTTTAATTGCACGTCTACATACTGCTTTTTTCAGTGCTGCCCAAGGAATACAGCAGAATATTACTATGTGCCTAAAACAGCTGCTAAGAATTTTTACAGTCATAATTCAGTTAGTAGTTTTTCTCTTAAGTTGTGAGCACTACTGAAAGCTGTTAAGAAATACGGAATTATTCATTTCCTCGAGACCTTCCAAGACATTCTGCTAGGCAGACTTTGAGAATCTCTGAAACATTAATGAAGTTATTTCCATGAGTGCATAAAATAAAATTTCCAAATAAACTTGGTGGAGGTTACTACCGATCCATGACAAAGGAGCTAAATTAGAAATCAGTCCTTTTGCCTTTTCCCTTCCACTCTTGTCTTAGGACCACTTCCAGAGCTTCCTTTGACATTAACTGTTACAGTGCATGCTTAGGGCTCCAGCGCATTAGATCTCCGCTGGCTATTTGTAAAAAAATCATGACCTAAATAATGCTAATTTTATGGATTTCTTAAAGATGAAGTTTTCTAGTGTTCTCAAAAGAGAAAGATAAAAATCCATTCTGTTATGTAGAATTGGAGCAAGCCTGTCATCAGAAGCTGGCTGAGCCCTGAACTGCTGTCATTGTAGAACAGGGCTAACCATAACAGTTGCACAATCAACTGCAATAACCCCACAAGGGCACAGTATTAAGAGAGCAGGCAAAGGATGGAAAGACTGCGGAGTTTATGAACTGGGTGCTGAGGACAGTCAGAGGTGTTCAACCCAGCTCTTTCTCTCTCTGGGTGGTGTAGAGCTTGCTCTCAAACTGTGCTTCCAAAGATGAACACCCCACACTTGCAAAGAGTCTGTCAGCTTCCTAGGATGCCAGTACGCTCCATCCTTGCTATTCCACTGTCAGCATTGTGAGTCTGAACCTGTACTGGAACATGTACTACTTTGATAACCTTCCAAAATTTGTTCAAGGTATACAGTATAGAGGAGGGAAGGAATAATTTGAAAGGGGCAAACCTGAATGGGATTTCCAGAAAATTTCATTAAGGAAGATATAAAACATCTGGCCCTAGGATTTCCTCATCACCTTATTTCAAAACCTTTCTGTGTTATCATGGAAGGTGTTTAACAGTTTAAGAATAAGGTGTTTACCAGCTTTCCATCTAATCAGTGCCATATGTAATCCTACAGTTGAGGATAATGCATTTTGTTTAAAACAGATTGTAATCACAGAGTAGCAGCAGTTTCTACTATTCTAAGAAGAAAGCGTTCTAGACATGCAAGAAGAACCAGATCTGCTACTAAGATTCATCCTTTTCCTGGTAAGTAATATAAAAGTAAAATAAAAATCTAACAAATCTTGAGGCACGAGGAGGTCAAGAAAGACCTTTTAAGTCTTTCCTGTCAGAGGATGCTTCAGGTTTGTTTTCAGAGTTACCTTCATCGTACACAAATTTGATATGGCTGATGTTATGGAAATGTTTTTATATCATAAATAAATAATTCTGATGATGAAGCGATAAGAAGACTTATGTATATCATGTGGGAATGCTTCTCTCAGTCTTCCAAATGTGTTGCATTAATGACTTTGGGTTTTTTACCTCCTTTTAATTTTTGATCATGTTGTGTGCCACATTTGAGGTTTGGCAGCAGAGTGCTTTGTGTGTGTATGAAAAGTATCCAGACGTGTACACGTGTATGTATGCTCTATGTGTTTAAGACTCTTGACAAAATCTGCTACCAAAGGATGGAATGGATGGCTGTAGCAGGACTCAGAGAATGACTCTGCTGGCACTTTGTAGCCTATTTCTAGGGAAAATTTCCCACAAAGTACAATTTTCTAGTGTCAGATAGGAATTAAAATGTGGTCTTCTGAGAGTGTAGTATGTTTAGCACAGATAAATTAAATGGCATAGCTAAACTCAAAGTTTTGGTTCCAGAAATTATGATTTGGCAACAAATCTCTGTGTGAGGGGAAATTAGCAGCTGTAGCTCTGAGTGTTACTGATATCGCTGGAAGTCACATGCTTTAATAAATTCTGGTTTCGCGAAGGGAGCTCTATCTTTAAAAAGATTGACATGGACATATAGAATAATAGCTCTGAATGGCAAATCAACTTCCCTCCAAAACAAGAACAACTACAAAGCCAGCAAATGAAAAAAATGGTTTTAAATTTGGCTAGGCTTGGGTACCTCCCTGTTTGTTTTGTTGGTTCTTCAGGACTACGAGGAGACTCAATAATTTCTCTCTACAACTCAGTAACTCACGGCATTTCAGTTTTACCTCGGAAAGAGTGAATAGCTCCCTGTCTGTCTGAACTCTTCTGGGAGTACAATTTATGCTCCTCGCTTTTAAAGCACTGGCTACGTCTAAGATGTATTTATGAGCTCATTATTTTCGTCCCGCAGGAAAGGAATTATCTTTCTGATATCTTTCGTCTTGAATAACTTCACTAATACCACACCTGTTTTATCAGCACGTTCACATTGGCACTTTTAACGTTGTATATCCAAAGGTATTTTTGATAACGGAGGTTTATGGAAATTAAAATCCAGTTTTACTAGCTTTTACTGATGAGAATAGGAACCCCATATTGGTCTGTGATTCTTACTTCTATGTTCCTCCCACTTCAATCTGTCCACTTAACCCAGAAAGATGCTTAGTTGTGTGAACTGCTATAATGGGTTTTATTTTAATATGAAATTCCTTGGTTTCACACATCATAATTCCAGTCAATCCAGTCAATTTCCTGATTTATATCAATATATTTTAAAGTGGAATCAAGACCATATGAAAAGAGTTTATTTTTTCCGCAGTTGCTAAGTTTAAGATTTGCTACTGTGATAATGGATTATAAATACCTATAGATGACTTCTTCGACAGCCCTTGATAATATTTTAACTATCATTAGTGCATAGCTTGGAATCTTGAAACAAAACATTGAGATCCACTGAAGACAATACAACCACCCTGGAAACAGTATAGTGAGACTAAATAGCTATATATCTGAGAGGATGTGACAGTATCTCATCTAGATGAAAAGATGTATAGGTACTACTAAAAGGTTATTCAAAGTTCAGAAAGGATAAGGGAAGAAAAAGAAGGAAACCTATACTTTGAGAATGAGAATGATTTCCTAGGTAGACTCAGGAAATCACTGTCTTAATATCACTGTGGTCCTACAAAAAGATAATTTACAGCAGGGATGCTAGTTTTGTGAAACTGTTAGTGGCTCTATGTCCATGAATCGTTGCCATCAAGTCTGGTGGCCAGAGGAAAGGGGGGAAAATGTATAGTATGTTCTCTAGGATAGGATTAAAATTACAGCCTTCCAAATTCATGGTACTACAAAGGCTTAAGCATATATAGTGAGGATAGGGGAGCTTTAAAGCATTCTGGTCATAAATGTTGACTAAACGTTGTCTGTGCTGTTAAGCCAAAAAAGTATGCACTGGAGCGTGGGCTGTACAGAGCTGTTTTGTAGACTTTGGATCTACCATTGCATTTATGTAAAACAGTCCCTTGAACGGTATGAATTGACAAAACACATTTGCCCTTAAATGCAGCCACAAGAGAAGGGAAAGAGTACAGGGTGCTGCTTCTTCAGTACAAGAAGTAAGTATTCTTTAAGTGGCTGATCTGTATTTCCAGATGCAGAGCATTTTCATATCAAATAGGACTTGATAGTAGTAGCACCTGGAAAATAATCCATAGAAGAAAAGTCAGTTCCTTGCTTTGTGTTCATGACAGAGAATCTTAGGGAGATTCCCACATAAGAGACTTTTATTGCAAGAATTTCTTTGAGGAGCTTTCTCAAATTGAAGAGGCAGTACAAGAGGTTTTGGAACAACTTAATTAATAATAGCAATTAGAAGGACTAGACAGTATTCCCCACAGTGTTTTAAAAGAACTCAGATAGAAACTGCTGAACGCAGTTAACTGCTTAAATCAGCCTCAGTTCCAGAGAAAGGGAAGGCAGCTATACTTACTCTGCTCTTACATCTTTCCCTTAGCCCACTTTCCCTAAACCACCTTTTCCACTACTAGTAACTGATTTAGTATAGCTATTCTCATACAGCTGTATCCTAAAAAAAAAAATAAGCCTGGGGACATGGCACAGAATTACTTGTTGGGAGCAGGCCAGAGTGTGTGAACTGTACGCTACATTATTTAAAAAAAAAAAAAAAAAAAAAAGAGGTGTTGCACAGGAAACAGATTGCATAAATCAGGGCGTTTAATACCTAGACTGAATCTTCCTAGCAGGCTCTTTTCATACTGGAAGTTTCATTAATATAATTATATGGGTTATACGTAAGTGTGAATTTATATTACTAGAAGTCTACCACTATAAATTCCCATTTAGACCTTCTTTTCCTAGCGTAAGAATGATATTCCTTGTTTATTTTTATCCCATTTTGAAAGCAGCATAAGGTCTATTGGAAAAAAGGCCTGCTCCCATTCCTATGCTAGAATGGGACTGTACAGACAGGGAATCATATTGTTAATATCATTGTTATTACTCTGCAGTCTGCGTGGGCAACCTTAGTTCAAACACAATGCCTTGTTCTACATTGCTCAAAGGGTATACTTCTCTCATTTTCAGCGATACTCCATTGGCTCACGGAGTCACAGTTTGGTTCATTACATTTTAGGGTACGAAGTCAGGATTCCCTGACTCACTTGTCTGGCTCACAGTAATGCAAAGTTAATTCTGATGGATGGTAGTTTTATAACTCATCCTGAAAGAAGGACATTGTAGGATCATGGTGACAACCAGGACTCAGAGAATAAAACCTCAGGGTTTCTGGCCTGCAGGTGTTTTCTGGACTGTTTAGATTTTGTGACATCCAAAGCATTTGATATAAGTGGGCTTGACAGCTGTAATTTGCACATAAGAAACAACAAGACAAATTTCCTCTCAGTCATTTGAATTCCTGTATTGTTTTCTGTGCTATCCTATTAAAATAACAGTTCCTCTCCTACAAGATTAGAGGAAATAGGCAAAATTCTGCCATCTCTCTGATGTATTGCTACTGCTTCAGGTTAGTTGACAGGGTGGAAATAGAAGCAAATGCTGGCTCAGTAGTGTCAGGACTGGCATCCCAGTGAATTCAGACTCACTCCTCCTTGTATTCTGCAATACATTTTCTTTTTAGCAAAGAGGACAGGCAAGAGACATTTTCTACAGCAGCAAATAGATGCAAAGCCAAGAAAGGAGAAATTTGTTTAATCTTGGCCAAGTGAAGCATCACCTGTTTGATTCTGAGCCTTCTCAGTTCCTGACATAGCAGAATAAGTTGTCTTCCCCTCTGCAACTTAGATGAATAATGCTGGGAAAAGCAAAGCTTGTCACAGTATTCAATATTTAACACAGGCTTACGTGTTTCTGAGATGCAACATTACCAGAGAAAAATGTGAAGCCTTATTACCGCTTTGGGTCTTTTTTTATGTTTCAGAAAGGAGGATAAAATCTATAGGATGCAGGTAATTTTAGGGAGCTTTTCATAGCCCCTGTATGCTTTCAGTAGAGCACTGATGCACAAGGGGCCATTTCTCTGCTCAGTTTGCGTGCATGCAGAACAGCGTTACACACAGGCTCTGAAGGGATAATCAGCCTACATTCCCATTCTCTCCAGGTTCATCCTGAGTGTGAAACAAGATGGATTGCTATTTTTAAAACTACCCCAGTTTTATTTTAACTTTGCTTTTCATATTCAGTTGCTTAATTACCAAGATCGAAACTCCAGTTTTTAATCGCATTTGTAAAGAGAGAAGCCCAAATGATACAGTAAGCGGAGAAGGGATGTAGCTACATGTAAGTGACACAGTTCATCCTCTTGTTATGAACTCGGTAGCAAACCCATTTGTAGGTTTACAGAAGTTATGGTTGGGGACAGGATGGACCTGGAGTTAAGATATTATTTGTGTTCTACGGTAGTTCTTTGAAAAATGCATTATATCAATGACTGACTTCATTAGCCTGACAATGCTATTTCTGCGTTTCTTTATCTGTATCCCAGTAAGATATCATATCAGTATCTGTGTTGCCAGTGTGCTAAAGGCATCACCACACCTTTCCCTGCTTCTGAGGTGCATGCTGTCATCTTTGCTAACAACTGGATGATACCCAGTAGTTCTCCCTGTGTGTATGACAAGTTAGCTGAGGCCACATCACATGTTTCTGAGCGGCAATGTGGGCTTCCCTTATGTGAAAATGAATCAGAAAGTTCACACTCTAAATTTCAGTTGTTTCCGCTTAACTGGCCAACTGTAGGTTTTTGAATTTTAGGAGACTCTTAGTTAACCCTAAATTTGCATGCTTTTGTATTTTCACTACTAGTAAAATTTCCAAGAGCAATTTAGTTGCCTACCTTCGAGCTGCTTCCCAGAGAGACTTAGGATCAGCGTGTTGTAGTCCTACTAGTATCAAGAGGAACTTAAATAAAAAACATGGTTAGTACTTTCAGGAGTTCCTGACATGTATCTGCATCTCTAGGCACTGAAATCCCACCGAAACACTGGCTGTCCACCTCTGCCTTGTGTTCAGATAGGTCTTGATTATTTTCAAACTTGCAGATTCAGCGTTTAACACTCTGCAGATGTATTTGCTGTTTAATAATATTGATAAAAATGATTTTAACTTTAAATAGTGAAAACCAGCAAACAACAGATTCCACTTACTGCACAGACCACAAAGATACTTCCCATAATTCCTGAACAAGAGCATTGTCATGTGGGTGCATCAACTGTAGAAGGTAAGTAAATATCTTACAACTCCGATTATTCTGTTTTGCCTGATATTTTTAGAATTAGTACACAATATCTGCTCAAAATTAATTACTACTTCTTCTAGCCAAGTATATGAGATGACAAACTGGAAAATGTGTTTTGTGAGAGCTAGGTGGCAGGGAAACAAAATCAGTTTTCTTCTGCTACCAGGAGTCATCTATAAACTAATGTGTTAGCTTTTTAAACTCTGTGTGTCCCTGAAGGCCCCAGTGCAAATTCTGACACTATTTTTCTGGTGTAGAATAGTGTCCTGGACTTCAGCATTATGTTGACATTTGTTTCTGACAGGCAGAGGAAAGAAGGAATTTGCAAATGATCTCTGAAGAGAATCACGTTTGAAAGAAATAGTTTGCTGATCAAATTCCCCAAACAAAAGAAATCGATTGCTCTGTTGTTATTACGCCAGTCAGAAGGAGTGACAAGAAGTTGGGTTTCAGCTTGGAACTAAAACTAGTCTCCCACTTCTAACTTTCTCCGGCCCTTGTACTCCAGTAATTGTTTCAGGAAGTCCAGATGTAAGGAAACAAGTCTGAAAAGAAATGTGCAGTAAGAGATACCTCTTCCTGGCAATACTTGTAATGCCTAGAAATGGAACAGATGCTGCTTGAATAAGTAATATGGACTAATATACCAATTGCATAGACAAGGTTATGGCTACTTGCACAGATTACATTACTGTTTATGGTGAATTTGTTAGGTTAGAAGCTTAAGAAGGTCCTTCTTTACATCTGTTTAAATTGGATGGAGTTTTATTTAAAACTCAATATCATGTCATGCTATCTTTTTAATGTGTTAAAAAAATTGTACTGAAGAGCAGTTTGATTCTTGTGCTTCATGTGGAACCATAAACAATGAAGTTGTATGTTGAGAGCAGAGCTAAAGGAGAAATTTTGAACAGCATTGCTGACGAAAGATGAGGTACTGCCATAATAAATCAATAATTGAGCTAGATTATTTTTTGGCTTTTGAGAGAGACTAGCTGGGTTACAGGGCTGTGTATTACAGAAATTAAAAATACTGTATACTTTTTAAGTGATTCCCATCCATAGATCTTACGAGGACTTACAAAGGTGGAAAGTTGTCATTATTACTATTCTAGAATGAGGATATCAGGAGGCAGAAAAAGATAACATGACTTGGGAAGTCCGTGACATAGATGAGAGCAGTTCTCAGATCATCTGAGTTCAGCTGTTTGCCGTTTGGACGTCACGAGCTTTTGCTGAGTGAGCAGGCCCTTTCCCAGAGCCCCATCAGCCTTTCCATAGGGCAGCTTCCTCCTTTCTCCAGGGACTCCTCCCAACCACTTCAGTGCTAGACCATTTCTTTTTCTGATACCTGTCAACTGTCTCTCAGGTAAAGCTTATCTTCCCATAGCCCTGTCTGCCACGTACCTGCCCACCTTAATCGTTTCCTGTGAGAGCATTCACTCTTGGGTTAAAAATAAGACACTTCTAAGGTTTTAATAGAATGTGTTGCTAAGGGGGTGCCCACTAGTAATCAGTGCCTTCATTTATATAGTATTATGGCTGATCAGTAGCACGCTTTGTTCTTCCAGGATGTTGGGTTCACTAAAATTAATCTTTTAGAAGAAGGAAAAAAAGTCATGGCCCATTCCTGTGCAAATTTAACTTTTGTGTTCCTAGAGGTGGGAGTAACTGTTGGGATCGACCTGCTAGCACTCCTTTTGCTTTCATTATCTTGTTATGTATTAAAGGGTAGAAAGAAGAGATGGAACAACTTTGCAGACCTTTCTTTGATTGCTCCGTGAGACAATATATGAGATCCAGGACACTTTGGGATGAAGTTATCCCTTTCCTTAATCTCTGGGTCAGTGACAGAAAGAAAAAGATGTGGAATCTTGAGAAACCCCAAATACCTTGGAGGTATAGAAGCAGGCTTGCGTTCCAGGTCATAACGCAGTCTTCGTGTCAGAAGGACTGCTGGTGGTGAGGTGAAAGCTGGATGTGATACATGGGACTAATGCCGAATACATGAAATACATGAAACTGTAATGTTACATGACATTGTGTGGAAAGATTATTAAAGGGTGTGGCTGGGGAGGCAAGAACTTAGGTCTAGATCTTGCCTTTCATCCCATTAGGTTTTGAATAACATTTCTCAAAGAAATATTGTCTCAAAGCTAAATACTCTGTGAAAATAATAAAAGCACTTTCTGCTTTAGTTTTGCTTCACTTCCTGCAAAGCAACACTACCCCCTTCATCAGATAAGGTCAGATTCAACTCATTACTACTTGTGTTTGTGGGTGGCTCAGTGGCTAACGACACTGCAGTTACAGGAAAGCTTGCTAGCTAGAAGTCCTTTTGGTTACGTAGGCTGTGGAAGGAGATTGTGGTCTACTTTTCTCATGAGTGCTAGGGTTGTCTCTATGAAGTCTCAAGACTTTAGAGACTAGTCTCTAAAGACTAGTTTACTCAACAGGGAGGAGCTGGCTGCGTTAGAAATGCTGCACATGAACACCTGAGTACCCAGACTGAAAAACACCAAGATGATTAAATTCCCAGAATTGACAAAGGCAGTTACAGACTCCATCAACCTGACAAACCCTGTTTTTTCCCAAGAAGGAGATGGGGTGGAGATAAGACGTGTGTACCAGGAGCTCCTTGATCAAAAAGCATCATCTTTGTATCACGCTACCAGTCGCTCCCCTGAGGCACATGCATTTCAGACCACCGACACAAGAGCCTCAAACAAGGAATGGGTTCTAGCCTGAGCTAGAAACCTGGGAGAGCTCCACTGGGGATAGTGCTTACATCTGCCCTTCCCTGCTTCAAATCTGGCTTCAGTCCGGTTGGTAAGAGTTACCTCAATGCCTGCCCTGGATCAAACAGGCAAGACGAGGGCAGGCAAAACACTTTTGAGTTATGCTGTTCCTCATTTCCAGCTAGCTGAAGCTGCACTCAGAGAAAGCAATAACCACAGCACGAGTGTTTATTTGATTTTTGTGTAAGGAGGCTAGCTACACAGCAGGTGTGGTAGCTGTAACAGAAGCTGTAAGGAGGAGGAAATGAAAAAGCAAGGCTCACTCTTCTGTCATTATTGCTACTGAGCTGGAGAACCTGTGGATGGCCTCAGCAATGGCCCTTAACCCAACACACCGAAAGCTGAAAGGCTCGACAACATTGGTTTTAGCCACAGGAATTTAGGAAGTTAAAATCCAGATCGGACAGGAGAGCAAAGTATAAGGCATATTATTTGCTTCTTGTTCCAATCTGTGACAGGGAAGTGTTTGTCTTGTATTATCATCTATTAAGACGGAGAGAGATCAATAATCAATGACACATTGCTACTTTTTGCTGAATTTTTCTTTTTATGTTAGAAAAAGACATGTTTCTTTTTGTGTTTTTTTAAATGTCTTTTTAATGTCTTTATATTTAAGACAATAGTATTGATCATGGAATGTAAGTATATTGATAGACATATGACCACACACACATGTGTGGTCATGTTTATCAATATACTTCTATCCTATGTGTGTGTATATCTATGTATCTATATGTGTGTGTATTTGTGTGCGCGCGCACAGAGATGCATGCACATGCTCCGTGACTTACTGTTCATGGGTTACTATCACACTGACAGCTAATTCAGCTAATAAAGAAATATACCAACTTCTGCACTTGTACCTTTGCCAAAGGGGAATCATCTTTTCAGCACAGGTCACTGAATGTCTCTGTGTATTTTCACAGTAACTATTATTATTACATTTGAAGTTCAGAATCCTCCTCTCTTTCTGCCATCTTTCATTAAACCACCATATTAGCAACTGGCCTGGAAAAAATGAATGAGCCAAGTGCTTTAAGACAGTCCTGTCTTTACATATGACAGCTGTAGAGGTATTTCCTTAGTGCTGTCAAAAGGCAACATTAATTACTGCAAATTTCAAGGCTGCTCTTTATTTAGATAGGAAGCGCGAACATTTTATTCAGGCAAATATTTGCATTTGGAGGCAACGCTGTTCAGGGGACAGCACGCTAGAATAAGGCTCTGGAGACCTAAGTTTTTCTGTCTCTGCCGATGACACCTCATTACTAATTTGCACCGTGGTAACAACTGTTTATCCTCAGCTAAAACAGAGATTGTGTAGCGCTTTTAACTTACAAAGCACTACTTGCATCAACTGGTACTTTTAACTTTAAAAGCACTACTTGCATCAACTATTATTTTTAGCAGCTCTAAAATGCTGTGGGATGTGTATCTGGGTCTGCTTTTTTTTTTAAGTGAATACTCTCTTCTGTGACAGATGAAAAGACAGAAACAAGAAGCTGGACTGATAGCAAGAAATCTGGGAGAGCAGACCAGAAGGATAAATACAGGATTTATAAATAGTGAGGCTACTAGCTCCCTTTACTTAAAAAAATGCATGTGAAACCATAAGAGGACTAACATTTCTGAACGTACTCGATTCAATGGTCGTTCTCTAAAAACTGTGGGGGCAAAAAGTTATTAGAGTAAGAAATAAAAGTGGGCTAATAAGAGTCAAATCACCACGCGCATTAGAACACCCGTACATATGGTGAACAGCCTGTCTGAAGGTATTAGAACATTCAGCAAGATGTTTTTGCTGATGGTTAGCCCTGAAATCATTGTTCCGTAGGGAAGGTTTTGGCTAAACTTGCCCTTGGAGGCCTAAGAAAGCCTGTCCCAAGGTGTGACTTCTCTCTGTGTCTGTGTCCTGCCCTCGTGGCGGTCGGTCTTTCCCCAGCGGCAGGGCCACGTGGAGTCCGGGCAGATTGGCCGTGCAGGTCTCGCTGGCCTCTTCCATAGCAAAGGCACACTTCAATCTTGCAGTGATCAGGGCAGAATAACAGTCACGTGTGTACAGCATGAAGAGTAATTGTGAGCCCTCTCCGGCAGTACTTCTGTCCTCTGCCTGTTTAAGGGGAGGCAGCATTGTATTCTCTGAATCAAAAGGAGCATTAATGGATTTCATGAAAGACTAGGGACAGAACAGTGTTCTCTCTTATTTGGGGAAATTCGAGACAGATACAGACCTGACAGTTCCTGGATGAAGTGCTGCCATTTTATGAGGAAAGGAAGAAGGAAAAGTCAGTGTCTTAAAGCCAACTGTTGTGGACTTTTTTTTTTTTTTTTGGTAAAGAGTGGCCAGTGTCACGCTCTGAGCTGTTGTTAGATGAAATTCACACAGATTGGTCACTGTTACCCCAAATGCTTTATTTACTGCATCAGTCTCTTTGACAGTCAATGCTCCAAGGACAAGATGAAACAATCTTAGTGTGCTGCCTCCCATTAATTCTCTTAATGAAACCGGTGGACATGTCAAAGGCTGCATAAAAGCTAATGGAAGTTCCACATCGGCAATTGCCAATGATTTTTAGTACACTGCCTTCCGCTGTCAGCACTTCCATCTCTCTTTGTAAAGAGCTTTGAGATCCTTGAACACGTAAGGTGCTTCACGTCTCTGTATTTCTTTCAGAGTGACAGTGTAGCTGTGTAGTTAGATAAGACAAGTTGGCCTCCCAGTGAATATAGAATTTAAGGCGCAATCTTATCTTCAGGTGAAATGGATTCTAAAACTGGAACATAAGGTAGATGACAGGTAACTGACAGGGAGGACGCACAGGGGAAGCATGCATATGGCTAAAAAGGCGAAAACCTCTTTCACAGAAATGGTAAAATAAAAGAAGTTGATGGGTGCCTTTCCTCTCTTACAGTCTAAAAGCACGTGGAGACAAAACCTCCTACGTGGGGTAGTTGGCACAAGAGATCGGTAAGTAACCAAGTGATTCCTATCCAGCTACATTCAGAGTGTCATCACTGCTGTCATTTTCTAAGGATACCCTCCCCTAGCAATTTAGAAATTTAATTGTGCAGAGTCCAGTCTAATACCAGGAAAATTCAATGCAGGTCCACCTAGGGTATTACCTGGGCTTTGGCTCAGGCCCCTGCTGCCTTCCTGAAGAGGTCTTTAAATGCCATCATTGCAGAACTTAGTAGCACAAACAGAAAGGGCAACTAAAAATATTCCTTGCCTGCTTTTCCTTATGTGATTGTGGCTTTACAAAAATGTTTTCATATTTAAAAGAATCCCTCTCTCTGTCGTTGAGCAAGACACCCACACAAACAACAGAAGATACCAATTATGCAGGGGAAACAGTGAAACTTGTAGTTCAAAACATTCTAGCGAAGGCACGTACCGAGTGTACTCGGGAGCCAGAGGAAGATTACAGTTAAACTGTTTTTATAAATCATGCATGTATTTGTAAAGAACAGTAGGTGTGATTTCAAATTGCTGGGATCCTTCCCATTATCCTTTTGACACTTTCTCTGAAAATAATCATTTCAGTGCTCAGAAGTGATAGTACTGTGGTTAAAGTCATCATAAAATTGGGTGTGATGCTGCTGAAGGCAGAAGTTCCTACTAGTACTGACATACTGGGTTTGCCAGTTGGCCATTTTTGTAAGACATCATTTTTTATGCTTTCATGAATTCCTGTAGATAACTATGGAAAAAGATTTATGCCCACATGCAGCCTTAAGTTGTTTTCAGGACTGCATGCAGTCGCTCAATTACATATTTATTTTTTAAATATCATGAAAGATAATTCCTCCTCTGTTTCTGCTTCCGTAATAGATTCAAGTCTTAATCATACGTTAAAATGAAAACTCCTCTCAGTACGGAAGAGCTCACAGAATCAGACTGCTGAGCACATTCCAGGGTACTTGGCGCAGTTGTTGGGCTCTGCATAAAATGCGTGCCAGGATGCGTTTCTCTCCAAAACGGACACTTGGAGGTTTTTGAAGGGAAGCACTCCTGCTTGCTTGCAGAACTGGATGGTAATGGGCGCCGTGCAGGCTGTTTAAACCCCCTGTTCCATCAGCTGGCATCTATTTTCGATGCATTGTATCCTGCCTACACTTGTCATTTTCTAGCTCACTTCAGCAGCTGCTGCCTCCAGTATGATTTCACAGCCGAAGAAACACTTCTTATCCCAGTTCTTACGATGTAAAGGAAAAGGGAGACAGATGTTGTTATTGGGCCTGCAGCTACACGAACTACCAGAATGGGCGACAAGCTACATTTGCTTTTTCGCTCCGTGTGAGAATAAGAAGTACAGAAATCCTGTGCTTTTACCCCTGGCATTGTACCTAAAAACTACAGATGAGCTTGATTGGGATCCGGGCGTTTTCATGTTTCAAGGTTCCTCATCACATGCTACTTTGGGAGCTGCAGTCCAAATTCCAAAAGCCTCATTGATGATTACTGAGGAGTATTTTTCACTTGGCAATGTGGAAAAAGCTGCTCTTATTTCATTATTCCAGATTTGTCCTACTGTATATATACCAGTATAGTATGGAAAATGCAGTTGGGCACACGTTTGCAAATTCTTCTGTCGAGCTGGTGGTTTGGATTGGTCTATTTTTATTTTCTTCCCATTAGGATAATTTAGTTTATTTTGGCTCAGCTGCAGTAAGACCTTGTTAATACCCCAAATTTAGTTCTGAACACTGCTGCAGGTGGAGTAGTTCATGAAGAGATGCCCAGGAGCTAACAGAGCAAGAGATTCTGGAGTGGAGGCAGATGTCGCACAAAACTCTTCTCCCCTCACCTAGCTGCCGGGAGGGAAGAAGTGAGCGAAGCCTGCCCAGTTATTTGAAGGAAAGAGATCAATCACCACCCCCCTTTAAAAGAGAGTTCCAGACTGAACCCTATGTAGACGGAGACACTCTGCAGAAACCCAGTTTGAGACACTTCAAGGACATCCTTACTGGCGCTCTTCAGCCTGGTGGATGTGGTGAATGCTCTCTAGGGCAGCTCCTGGCTCTGCCCGCTCTTAGGTTGCCAGGCTTCCCTGAAAGTGAGTAAGGCCCAGTGCTTCTCACTCAGGTTCCTGTGTCATATACTTGGGGGGCAGGTACCTAAACCCCCATCCTGTTGGCAGGTACCACTCTTAGGTCTTTTGCTCCGCTCTGATGCGTATCTTCTGTTTTGTCTGCCTCTTGGTTACATTGTTGTTTTCTTTTGCAATAAAGAGGAGAATTCATTACTGTGAAAGTCAGAAGAATGACATTCAAGATAAATTGGGAAAGAATGCTTTTATAACCGCCTCTTTTTCCTGATACCGTTTTCTCGTTTCAGATGTCGCCATATGAAATATGATTACTATTGGATGAAAGAAGGCACATCACACACCACAGAAGACAGCATCTCCATTTCCAGTCTGTGGAGCTGTTACCCATCTTTTCATGAAGATGCCAACTATGCGTTGTAGTGGAGAAGCTCCATTTTATCTCTCATCAGAATTATTTGGTATTAAGAAAATATGAGTGATGGACAAACGTGTTTTGCTGTAGAATCAACTTCAGTAGGAGAGTATAGATTTCACATCTATTTTCAGTTCATTCAGGATTTATAATTATATGGATGTGAGATAATCCTTGCAATAATTTCATTGTCTGAGAAGAAATTTATTTTGTATTCTCCATAGGATAAGAAAGACTGTTTAAAGATAGAAACGATCCTCTGCTTTCATGAAACAAGCACAGTTTTCAGACCGTTTAATGCTCTAGGAGACTAAGATGCTTAAAAGAGAGAATTTCTGGCTGTTGAGGAAGGTGGCTGAAGGATCACGGAAGGAGAGAATTCTGCAGTACATTTTAATTTCTGCACTAAGCCAGGAAGACCTTCATAAATTCTGCAACATCTTAGTGGATAAAGAAAAAAATGTGGAAAAACAGTGATTTGGCTTCAAACCACAAAATCATTACTGTTTTTTAATAACTCATTAAGACACCAAATGGGTTTCATACTTTTTGATAAATTGCATTTCTATCTTTTGTACTAGCTTAGGGCATTAGTATTCAGAGTCAATAGCTCCTGGAACTTTTCCTTACTTTCCATTTATTACTGCTCCTCCGAGTGTAATGGAGCTGTTTGGGCTGAGCAGGGTCCCAAACTCATTCGGTGCCAACACGTTATTTGTGGGTACAATTTAACCATCCATTACGAGGCAAAGACAGAAATTGCAGAGTCAGGACTTCAGACTCCCTTGTGCTAAATCCATCAGGATGAACAGATTGTAAACTGCCCATTGCAAATATGATAGGCAGCAGTTTAGCATCATGTTAATACTTCATAATCTCCATCCCTTACATTTATATAGCTTTTCCCTCCTGAAGCTTCCTGAAATTGCTTCTCCAGTCATTCTACCGCACCAAGCAGTTCAGATTTAATAGGAACAGTTGTGAACATCAGCTTCTGAATGATTTGAGGCCACATGGAATTTTTTACGTTTAGTTGGGTAAGTCTGAAGCATTTGTTTCTATTGTTTGTTACCATCTTATAAAGAAATCAGAGAAAAATACTGACTTTCTTGATTTGGGGGCTTTTGTGGCTTTATTGCTTATCTGTGGTAATAACTTAAAGCTCTTCAGAAATCGATTTTTTAATACAGTCTATAAAATAAACCTCACAATTTGTTTCTGGTTGTTTTTTTTTCTTCTTACTGTGGTACAGTAACTTACAGATGAAGAGACGTATCTATCTCAAATCACTGCAGAATTGCTAAGGCCATTTTAGTCAGTGTTTAAATGCTTCGAATGATGGCACTCTCTCTCACTCTTCCCCTTCAGTAACCCAGAGATCTTGTTGGTAGGGACAGCCCTGCTCCTTGTGACCCCAATTCGACTCCCTTTCTCCTATAATTTAATTCTGTTGTTCTTGCTGCCTATAACCTCCCTCTTTTCTTTTCCTTGGATGGCTCAACTGTGTCTTACTATTTTATTACCCACAGGTATCCCACAGCTCTCTAAGTGTTTGGTTTTACTACCCTGGAAGGTTCCATCTTTCAAGTTACCTTTACAAAACACCAAGAACAAGTAAACCTAAGAGGCTCTTACAAGATTTTAATCTCCGTTGAGTAGAGCTTACCTTGTCTTGCAAGTATGATCCGAACTACAGGGAACAGTGGGAGAATGGCAAGAAAAAAATGTGATCCTAAGGTAATTCAGGTTGAAAGGGATCTCAGGCAGTCTCTAGTCCAACCTCCTTACACTAGAGGAGGAAGGAGGGGGCTAAAAAGCAACAGGTTTAGTGTCTTCCCATTTTCTCCTGAGATCCTCTTGGTTTCTCTCCTCCCATGTCCTCTTAACCCCTTGTCTTCATCTCTGGCTTTTGCAAAACTGAACATGTGAGGAGAGAAAGGATGTCCTGGTGCAGCCTCTCAAGCACAAGATGACGGGCAGGAGGGAAGAACCTCAGAAACCAGCGGGGGGAAGGAGACATGAAGGTGGAGGAGAGTGGGGTGAACAAAACTGGTGGGGAAGGCAGAGCTGATGGCGTACAGAAACGTGCAAAATGGACATGGGGCAGAACTGGTAAGGGAACCGGAGGAAGGGCGCAGACCACCTTAAATATGGTATTTATCAGCATCATGTAAGCTGCTGATACAGTGTCTGAGATAAGCAAGGGCAGGAGGAGTAGGACTGCATTTCTGCAAGTCTAGTAAACGGGTCGAGAGGCTTCTGGAGGTGTTTAAGAGTTGTTTGAATTAGCCAGTGTTCTGGCTTTCATTTAGGTGACACTGACTGACTCCAGAACTGGCACCCTTTGTCGGCTCCCTTTCAGCCTCAACCCTGTAGCGTGGAAGAGAAGTAGCACACATTTGTTTGAGTAATGTCTTCACGCCTTCCTCTTTACAGCAGCAGCAAATTCAGTTCACTAAGAATTATGATTAGTCCTTGCTGCAGTTTTTTTAGACTCCTTTTGCACATTATTGTAGTGTTGCATAAGAAATATTCTTTCACTCCTTGGGTAAAATGTTTGAAAGGCAGAATGAAAAGGTAGTGCTCTGCTTGGAGTCTGTTAGAGCACCTCCTCAAAAGACTGTAAAGGGAAGCTGTGAAAAGGAGATCAAAGTGGGGAGGCTAATAAGAGGTTCTTAGCAGACGTGTGCTCAGGGACTTCTGGGGTGCTGGCAATGAAGGGAGAACGAGCACTGCAGACCTAGAGTGATCAGGTTAGCTGTCTTCTTTCCTTTGAGCTCTTCCTCTTTGAACGTTCTTATCTTTGACATACTTCCTTCAAGTTCATGCAGATTTTCGTTTTACCTCAGAAGTGCCGTTATTCCAGTTGTGCTGGAACTAATCAGATGTCATCTCTTGTTTATTCTGAACAATGCTGAAAAACTCTTTTAGTCTTTTCTCTAATCCAGCCTTGAAAATTGTTGCGATTTCCAGACAGCACGTCCTTTTTTTTTTTCTCCCTTTGAAAATCACTTTCCCTCTTTCATCTTTTTAATGCAGCTCAATTTTTGACACTTCCGATTTTTTTAATTCTAAAGCTGCACACTATCGTCAATATTATGAACGCTGAGGTGGGAGTCAGAGCATGGAAAATGTACAGGTCGCACACTAAAAGCAGCTGGTTATGTCCCCATATTCTCCGCAAAAACGGTTGACCTGAGACAGAAAAAATGTGTTTAAAATCCAGAGGGCTTTCCAGTCAGACTGTAAGAATTTCAAAGTAGGTCAGACTGGCTGATGGTGTCACGTTAAGCCTTGCTCTGAGATGGTTTTAAAAAGAATTCAGGAAAGTCCTTTTCCACTCTTTACATTCTTTTGAGACTAACAGAAAGGAGACAGAGCTGTCAGTTGAAGTAGAAGTGGAATGTCTCGAAGATAATCCCATGAGCTGGGTGACTGCTTGTATGATAAAAACCACGTTTGTGAATCTGAAAAAAGGTGAAAAGCTGTATTTGTCACTCAAAATACTGTGGCGTTTCAGACTCATTAAAGTTGTTATGAATCCTGACTGGTGAGTGACACTGGAAACATCATTAAAAAGCATCTCAAATTGTAACGATTGTGATTTTGTATTATATGATTGAGGCACATTTTAGAGAAAGATATTAACAGCCTCAGCGGTTGATCTAAGCAGCATGGAAAAAATGGAAAAGACAGTTCTGTTTAGCTGTCTCAAGCAATGGATGCTGGAGCACAGGAGCAAATCATGGGGAAGAGATGTTTACACATGAATAGACTATACCCTAAAAAGCAGCAAACAACTTACAGCCTGCTTTGTTTTGTTTGCCTTGAAAAAACCCAAACCAAATGCCTTTAATATACAAATACAGCAAATGACTTGTCTACTTGTTTACTTCTAGCTCATGCTTCAGTGATGACCTGTAATATTGGATCATCTGCAAGGTTGTAGGTATGCAGACATTGCTCTAAGTTTCATCTTGCTAAATTTCTCAACTTAGTGAGTGCAAAAGCCTGCCTCCTTTGTCTCTGCATGAAAAGGTGTGCTCAAAAGTGAATGGAATGCCATGAAAAACAGATCTGCTCAAGAGAACAGGTAATTTTCACAATCTAGGTTATTTTTTAAATAAGTACTTGAAACCTAGTAGTTTGACAAGTGCCAAGGCACACTCAGTGTACTGACCTGGAAAAAGGTGGTGATGACAGGAAGAACAGTCTCCCTTAAAAGTTTAAGGCAGTGTCTGTTTTTGTCAGACTCTCAGTAAAATCACACTCATCGTCCCAAAGGTAAATCACAAAATCAGAAAGACTTCACTGAGTACATCCTCCCATCACATTATTCTTCAAAACATTCTTTTTTAGTATACCGTCTCAGTTCAGTACCTCAAATGATTTATTTGACTGATGGAAAAATGCAAACCAGTGTAAACAAAATATTCTGGTTACATCCACATAGTACTTTTCTCCTGAAATATTGTTTACCTAAAATTGATTTAAAGATATAACATTCAGTTTTCCTAGGACAAGGTGATTGTATCTGAGATCAGGTGGAGCATCCCTATGCTCATATTCTGCCCTATTTCCCTTCCTACATTGTATGGATGTAAATAAGTCCACACGTTATTTTTTATAGCTTCTTTCACTTTAGGGTATGGTACTTTATTCAATACATACATAACTTAAGCAAGACAGTGAAACCTCTAGTAAGGAATATCTCAGACAAGCAATCTTTGTCTTAAGAATGCCCCTCAACGATTTCAAACATTATCCCCTGAGGCTTCTAATACTACATTGTTCAGCCTCTGCTAAAAGGCACCACTGTTAGTCAACACATTTTTCAGACAGGTTTAACACTACATATTCTGCACTGCATTTCAGAGAAAAAAAGATCCATATGAAAAAGTAACTAAAATCATTTATGTCTGAAAACAAGTTGGCATAGGAACAATATGAAACAGCTATTGCTCTGTTCTATGACTCATTTGGCAGTAACACCACGTTTACAGATACCTGATGCGGAGCTCTACTCCAACGTGGACAGAAAGGCTTCTTGATGAAAAATAATTACGAAATTAAAGTAAAAATAAATCCAGGATGTAATGATTGACAGGTGAAAACACTAGCAGGTATTATATTCTGCTTGCCGGCAGAGAACAACAGAAAAAACCGCTTTAAACGAACAGGCCTTTTCACAAGCTACTGAATGCTTTCACTGATGTCCAAATCTTTAAAACTGAAAACCGCTCATGATGAAGTGTATGGAGCAAGTACACGGTCCTCAGTAATCTGCACTGAGGAGCTGTTCTTCCGGGTTAAAGTGTGTATACAAGAATGACCCCTGGTCACGTAAGTACAAGTGAGTGTCTCTTCCAGCAGCCAGAGAAGACTACTAGAGAAGAGTACGTTTATTCCCCCCAAAGTGCAGAAGCCAGATGGCATGGGGTATGATGCAGCATTTTGCATCAACTAAACATGATCTTGTAATGCACTTTCGAAAAGATGCTTTCGGAAATAAAGCAATGCCAGATGGAAGTGTCATGGACATAGCGGTTGGTGGGAGCTGTATCCTTCCTTTGGGCTAGTGAGTCTGCTTACCAGTCGCATTTTTCCGTGTCCCTCTTTTTCCCATGTTGTAGTAAGGTTAGCTGTTCAGTATGGCATAAATACCAATGGATGTCAAGCTTTGTTTGCCTTTTCAGCTGCCAAAGGGCTTTCTTATTTTTGTTCACATTGCTGTAAGTTTTTTTTTTACCTTCTGTGCAAGTGGATTTGAAGACTGTACCCCTTCTGCTTACCCAGAAAGATATCTCACATCTGTTAAATTACAGGGTGGCAGAAAATAGATTTTGTGTAATAAACCTTACTTCAGGGATAGTGAAAATTTCATCCCTGAATAACAAAAGATGGAAAAGTCACAACGTGTGTGACAGCAGAACAGGGACCACAGTAGTGTAGGACACAAACAGACCTTTCTGTCCTCTCTTATTTGGACTCACAGAAGTTACCATGTGCAAAGCAGATACATGGTTTCTCATTTCTGACAAACAGGATAGTATTTCCTCATGCTCTATTTCATTAATTTTACGATGTATGAACTATGCTTCTATGATTAAACATATTCAGATGTTAACTACAATTAAAAAGCATTTAAATACAACTCACGAGTGTATCAAGAGGAAAAAAATACAAAATAGCTGAAAGAGACGTAATAAACAATGAAAATCCAGGAGAACAGGCTACATAAAATATTGGAAGGTTCTTCCTGTCTATGAGGTAAACTAGCCTAAACAAATTCTGAGCTTCACAGCTCAGATTTTAAGCTAAGGATATGGTCAAATTATCATGCTGGCTAGTGTTATTATGAAATGTCATTCCTGCTGCTCAGTTATGCTCTGTCTAGCTACTGCCTCAGAGAAAAGGTGATTGCTCTGACATAACGACCTCCCCACCCAAAGCAGTTCCCTCATAACTTCTTTGCACAACTTCCTTCCTATGCTCAAAAACCGCATTTCTGAATTGTCAGCATCAGTAACTCCATTTGATAAAAAGGTTCATAATGTTTAAAGCCCAAATTAAACCCCAAAGTGCTAACCTGGTAACAAGGTTAGCACTCCTCATCTGAGAGGAGATTATTTTGGGGGTGTTTCAATCGCCAAACAAAAGGGAAATTTTCTATTCCTTGCGTATTAAAAAGATTACTTTGGCCTGCAATGTTGTTCAGCCGTTGGAATTAAGAAATAGACATAACTGAGTATAAAATTATGGGTCAGCAAATACAGAGCTTTGCTCATACTCTTAACCGGCTCAGAAAATTTCTTTTCAGTATAATTCTGTATGCATGTCCTCTATAATTTTAATTTAGTAAAGTTAATGCCTATTACTGTACAACTCTTTCAACACAAAGTGTTATGTAAGTGGTACAGATTATGATGATGTTGTTATTTGCTACTGTGAAAAATATTTAACAAGCAAAACACTGCGATAATTTGTTTGTGTTTGCTAAAATTAAATACTGAAACCAACTTTTGAAATACACATTTTTAACTGACAGTTAGGATGCAAACAACGGAAATGGTCATTTGGGCTGAAATGTTTTAAAAAACATGACGTTCTAATTTGCTTCATATATCGTCTACAACTGAAAGGGTCAACATTTAGAATCTGTATTTAAGTCAATGCCAATATCAATAAACTTCAGTTTAAATTAATGCAAAGGATATACTCTAATGGAAAAGAAATAACTCACTTTACTAACTACTTCTGAAAGAGTTTCAAAATGTTGTTCAATATTGTATGTGCAAAACCGCGTGTAGTGTCTTCAAATGACTCTAAGTGGCCAGACATCTCTCATACCATTTCTTCTATCTGCATACATTAAAGACATTAGGTCTGTGGTTTCTGTTAAGCCCCGTGGTGACAACTGCTGGGAAACTGTCACTCTTGTGCTTTCAAACAACTGGTCTGGATATGTGAAATTTGCAGAACTGGAAGCAATAGCTGGAAGGCGTCCTGAATGTAAGTAGTACTGTTGCAACCCTGATGGGGAGAGAAAACATGTGCTTCATCAGTACAGCTGTCACGTTTTTCAGGAATTACACTGTACTTTTTAAATAAATTTTTTTAACATCTGCATCACGCGATATTAGCGTATGTATTCACACAAGACTTTAGAATCTGCAGATAACAAAAATGATAAATTACAACAGTTTACAGCTAACAAGAATAGCCTGAATCACTATATAAAAATCTGATTTCCCCTCAGTTTGAACTCTTGGACCATTTTGTTTGTAATGTGAGCAGAATAAAATGCCACAGTGTTCAGAAGTAGATTTGACTTTTTAAATACAAACCAGCTAGTCTTTCCATCAACAGAACTAATTTTGAATTTGCTGTAGGTGGAAGAAGTGTCACTGAAATTAACAGTTTGAATTATTATAATGGTTTTAACACGTAGCCCTATTTTTGGAATTTCTAATACTGAACGCTACAGCAACTTGTAATTCTCCATGAACCTAGGCTGTAATAATACGTATTTGTATACAAATATGGGATTTAAGAAGTACAAAACATTGTATTCCACAGTTCTGGACATTCCCAGATTTCGCAATTCCTGGAGCACAGAAAGATACGTCAGAACAGCAAATTTACCCTATAACAAAAGGAACTGTATAGTAATCTTTACTACAGCTCTATTCAACTTTCCATGATTTTCCTTAAAGGTATTGCTAATTCAGTGCAAAATTACTTATTGTAAAATAATCTTTTCCTCATTTTTAAGGGAACGCAACTATTAGATACAGAATGACAATTTGTAGTCACTACTATATGTTTGTTTATATTTAAAGAGAAGTGTGATCTAATTAGCAGAGTTAAAAGAACTCGTGCTGCAGATAGTACACATTTTAGTAGTTTATGAGCGTATTACTCCCTCTTGACCTCTTCTCAGTAAAACTGAGGCGTATTTTACTCACTGTGCTTTTCTGACGAAAAATAGCTCATGGTGTCTAATAGAACAGGTCACTCATAGATCATGGTGTCTAATAAAAGAAATCACTCATGAACATTTTGGTGATGTCTGACACATGGTTATCCATGTGCTGACCAAGCCTGCTGCTAGACTGTGAATCTTTGTAGAAATCTAAATGCCCGTGGATGGGAAGCACCGTAGCATACCTGCAACTCAAATTTTAAAGAAAAGAATAGTCTGAAACTATCTGTGAATCAGAAATACTTTGCAATATTTGAAGTAGGTAACAGAACAGTAAGAATAGACTTATCCCAGGCAACTTGTGAATAGGTTAGAAAAGGGTTAAACGGCACATTGCAAATTGTCTCCTGTGCTCTGACCAATACAGCAGCAGAATTTCAGAGCTGGCCGGTCTCACTTCAGTCACACAGTTCTTAAGAATCCTCAGTGAATGTAATATTACTACTTGAGTATTTGTGGGAGAGGCTGAACACAAAAACGAGAGGTTTATGAGCTGGCACTGAACAGCCAGAATGATATTGTCGTTACTTTTTGTATAGTTCTTTCTTCAGACATAAATGCCACTGTTTCATTTCAAAATCATTTTACTAGAACGTTTCCTAATGTGAAAAAAGTGAAGGCTTACCTCTAATAGCACACTGTTGATGATGGGGTTAAGAACCTCTGCCTTCATACTGCTCTGTAAACCGGAAAACAGAATGAAATGCCAGGACAAGAAATACATTTAACAGAAATATATTGATATCTGAGAAGTGGTTTTATGAATTCCATAAAGGTCTTGCTTCACCTTCTTATTCAGACTGTTTATCACAGTATTCCTGATAACTATGTCTACATTTCATACACACTTCAGTAGACCCTACGGATTTCTACCACTGAGTACAATGAACTAAGACGGGCTCAGGGTTTTACTTCTTCATTAATTCATGTACCACAGAGTTTCAAATAGCCTGGTTTCCTATGGATGTGAGATTTATGTGATGACATTGTCTGTCCATCTGTCTGTCAGTGCCCTTTTCATCTCCTCCCAAATTTTTTAACCCCTTGCTCATTTTCAAGGAAACAAGAAGGAAAAATACAGATCAGAAGGCAAGTGAAGTTCTTAGAAGTTTCACAAATATCTGTGGTTAGGAGGAAATGAAAGGCCCAGATTAGCTCCCCTACAGAAGGAAAAACAGGTGAAACTCAGATCCCCAAACTGGAGGCAGTATATGTTGAGCTGGACAATGCAGGCTGGCCAGTAAATATAGCTCAGCATGCATAGCATTCTTCTCAACCACCAGATAGGAATAAAGATGGGTGCAATGAGTAGTGACACTACTAGAGGCTAGAAAACCAAGATTCGCCAGCTCTTCTGCTTTTTAAAATGGCAAAAGTTCTTTCCTCTTTTTATTCTGACTGTTTTTTGCATTGTGTTTTTTTAGGATGACAGTAAGCTCCAGCAAGAGTTGCTTTCTTTCAATACTGAACGGTGGACTTCATTAGAACAAAGAAAACACAGTACTGATTAATTTAACTGAAGGATTTCCACTTACAACCTTGTAGCTTTCATATTACAGATTTAAAGAAACATGAAACACCTTAATTTTAGTTTGGAGAAAGATGGCAGAACAAAGGGAAGATGGTTAGAGAAAAGAAGAGCAATTTTACTGTTAGTTACTAGAAAATCCATTATGAAGAGTACTGTTTAGTTGACTGTCAATAAACTGAAACAGATAGAGAGCAGTATCAATTAAATACTATTGATTGTACGAATCAATAAGTTAAAGTTTGAAAGAAATCTTGCGTAGCAAGCAAAGCTGTTATTTCTTACTTCTGCATTACTGCTCACTCAGAAACATCGCCAACATTATAGACTATGGGTACAGCCGGCACTACAGCTAATGTCTGAATTATACCGATATAACTATAGGGATGGCATTACATTTGAAAAAAACCAGTATTTTCTGTTCTAAGCCATTTCTCAGTTTCCCACGAGTTAATGCACTTTGCAGGATACTGGAATGTGTTTGTGAACCCAGCTGCTGTTGGCAGGTTAAGGAGGAAGTTGAACCACTGGGACATGCACGAAGATGTAGATTTTCTACAGTCCTGTGTGACAGGTGCTCCTTACTTTCCTACTGATCATGGTAAGCAAAAGGCCCAGATCTTCCTCCAAAAGCTTACAGGGGTGGGACAGCCCATAAACATCACCAGACTGCCCTACTAAAACTCTCTTCTAGAGAGTATTTTGGCAGTGGCAAGTGTCTTTGTGCTCAATTTCTTATGTGTCCACACAAAGTCCACAAAAGCAATCTGGTCCTAAAAACTGAGTACCGAGCTGGTAAGAACAAAACCTAGTGCAATGCTTATGAAAGCTTTAGTTTCCAATTTTCTGAGTTGGGCCAGCTTAATATTTCATGTGCAATTTATTTTTATATGTCCGTGTATGTATTTATTGCAAGTGTCACACAAAGATATGCTAAAATACAATCCCAAAATGCAAAATAAGCAGTTTCTCCCAGAGTAATGGGAAGGCATGTAAATTATTCAGAGTAAAAGCAACCCAATAAATCATGTTCTCTACAAATAACTCCAAAAAAACTTGCTCAGAGATGTGCTGGAAGAGCTCATGGGAGAACTGGAAATATTTCCTTTGATGTACATTCATGCTTTCATGGAGTAATCAGGGGAGCTAGAGTTCGTTCTCTGACATTCACAGAACAATTTCAGCAACAGTACAATTTTTGCCTCTGGATCCTGCTAGAATACTCAGATGTCAGTCATCTTTGAAACATCTTGAAAGGCAGGATACTATTTCTAGCAAAGATGTTCACAGTTAAATGGATGTTCCTAAATGGAGTATCTTGAGATATAAGACGGAGTGATTTTTTTTAAGATGGACGACCAAACAGATTTTCTAATCTCTTAAACCTTTTGAAAACACAGTGGCTCTAGGCCAAGGGATTTAGTAAAGGCTAAGAAGACAGCTCGTGAAACCATCTTAAGGTACTGGAAGTGTTATCTGTTAATGACTTTTACACAAATGCATTCAAAAGTAGGAGAAGAAAACATCATCAAGTTGTGGGACTTCAAATGTGGGGCCCTTTCAGTACGAGAAGATAAGAAGTGATGGTGGTGATCAGGAAAAATGGGAAATGGTGTCTAGAAAGAGATTTTAGAAAGCAGGGGACACACTGCAGTCTATCAAGGCTTATAAACTTTCTCTGCAACAGGAAACCTGCTGTAAAAATGCTCTGTGTTCTTGATCGGAGGAAAGAAGTGCCCTCTTTGCTAGTACCTCATGTAAAGCCACTGGACTCGGGTAATAATTTCTGTTTTAAGAAGTGAACTATATCAAAAAAAGCCCAAAAACTACAGAAGATGCTGTTATCTTACCCCAGCTGCTGTTAAAGAATCGGAAAACTTCTTTGATAAGCATGAAACTTCATTGCACATGGCACTTGTTAAACTGGTTTAAAAAAAAGAGAGACAAATATAAAAATACATTTTTGTCCTGTAAACAGATAAAAACCCTATGGCTGTCCCAGGCACAAACTTCATCTTAGAAGTCAGGAATGTTCTTAAGGCAATTTTGCTTCTAGTAATTTTTTCAGTATTTTGGGGTAGACTTTGTTCATGATACAGTTTTTATATTCCTCCACTGAAAAATCCATTGCTGACTACAGCAGCAAATTGATGTCTTCTCGGCTCAAACCCTAGTCTTTTTCGATAGTGCAATGTTTCAATTTTTAAAATTCTAAACTTCTAGTTTAACTATCGTTTTTCTGATGATTGCAGTAACACAACTCCTAGAAATACTGTTGGAAATAAATCAAACTTTAATGAGAATAGTGAAAGTTTCCTATCTAAGCAATAAAACATCTACTCTACTAAAAGAGGAAGTACCCTTGTGGGTAAAATATGAGAACAAGGAGATCTAGTTCTATTCCTAGATCTTTCACTGTTTTGCTAAACTTTCACAAGTGCATCACATAGAACCTCATCCTGCAAGGTGCACCATACCTTAGCTCCAATTCTGAAAAATACTTGTTCAAGTACTTTGTTTTAGACTGAAGTGTTCCTATGGACTTTGCTATTGTTACTAGCACTCTTAAAGATAAACACTTGCTTAAATACTTTACCTACTTAGGACTCAAGTGCTTCCAACACCTTAATGTCAAAGCCCACTGAAATCAGTAGAATCGATTACTACAGAGAGCTTGAGATCTGAATTTTGAATTCCATTAGATAAACTGGCTTCTTGAATTTATGTACGTTTTCGTGGTTTACTACTAAGTTGCTGACAAATGTGGTCTTATTGTTTAGAACTACAGATTGATTTTTTTGTATTTTTGGCAGATAAACACTAGATAATGAAACTCTACTGGCAGATAATAAGACTGCATTATGCACTCTAAAATCAAATTCTGTCTATGCTAGCATGGTATCTTTTGCAGAGGGAACAGGACATGCAACCCCAAATTAGCATGTACATTCACTTGCTGGACAGAAACAACTTTCAGCCTGTGAATAGGTCATGTTTTTGTAAACATACATATGTTAGCCATGACAAAAAATGACAGGTAGCCTATGTAACTTGATTACATGAGAAAATATAGCACCAGGACCCCTAAAGCCAATGCTGTTTGTTGATCCATGAACTTACTGTGTCTTCAAATGCCAAAAGCTGAACAGAACTTCATGACTTTTAAGCAAGTGTCAAATGTTCATATATGAAACATGTAATACTCACTTCGTCAGTACTTTTGCTTGATCTTGAGCTGTTTTTTCTACTTCCTGCCCATGCAGAATTAATTCTGCTACTTTATGAAGCTGTTCAATACAACGAGCAGTTACCTCAGCCAGACTTTCAATGGACAGCATGTAGATTTCCTGAAATTAAAAACAGGGAATAATATCATCAGTAATAACAACACTGATAAATATACATATAGATATATACATATAAAAGAATTCGAAACCTAAGAGCCCTCCCCGCCCCAACTGGAAATAGCACCACATACATAGTGAAGTAATATTAGCCATAATGTCATCCTCACAAAAAATACTGGAAAATGAAATATCCACAGATTATAAAATACAGACCTTATACTCATCCTGAAAAATTAGTAAGAACAAGTCTACCATTTATTTGGACGGGAACTAGGTCAGGCTCTCGGATTTTCTAACACAGCACTTTTAAACCTAGTCCTAACAAATACAAAGATCCCTTAACTCTGGAATAAGTCATAATTACTTTCATATGGAGCCAAAAGTATTGAGTCATGCCTCAGATGAATCTCCAGAGTAGAAATGGATAATACTCCCGATAAAAAAATGGCTTTTATCAGCAATGATAAAAAATTCTACCTAGCACTACGGCGTTACAGCTTTCACAAGCTGATGCCAGCTGGAAATCTACAATCGCATGAAAATCTGTAACATATACAGTGTAACTCTGTTTCCTTCTTTGGACCTTTTTTGTAAGGAAACGTGACAGATAATTTCTTTATTAGAATTCACTCAAAAAATCTTGACAAAGATACCAACCACATTTCATATTGCTATAACTTGGCATAAAATATTCAATCACAATTAACCTTATCAACAAGAGGGGTTGTCTAAACGGATACAATACTTTTAGCCTTAAGTGCTATCTTTCATAAAGAGAATGAACACTTGTGAGCTGCCTAAATAATATTTCTGTTTTGTTTGTTTGTGATTTAAACTGTTTAAGAGTTTAAATAAAGTTTGAGAATTTTTTCCATGTATTGTCACTAGGAAAAAGAGATGCCAAGGAATGCTGAGATATGACTTTCAATGTGCTATCGACATTACACCACAGAATCCCTCAGTTCACTGTATGTTGTATATACACATGCATACACACAAAAACATAGATATAAAAAAATAAAAACAATGCGACAGGCAGAGGACCTGCTACTTTGATATTTATTTATGGGAACAGACTAACAGTAAAAATATTTATGTAAGTTAGTTTCCTGTTGGGTCTACAGTGAATAGTTACATATTAATATTTCTTAATACTTCCATGAGTTTAAAAAGTAAGGACAACATATAAAACCAACACACAAAGATAAACAAGTAATCTTATCAAACAAACTATGACAATTTGCTTAATGAAACTTATCCTCCAAAAGCTATTTTACCTCCACAGTTTTGTTTTTATCTACTTCTGTTTTATCACTGTCAATTTTATCTTCTTTTTCAGTCTTTTCTTCACCAGGTTCGCCAGGTTTTTCTTTTAGCTTCTCTTCTATGTCTACTGGGGTGGAAAAACTGGCTTCTTCCAGCCATTCATGAGCTTTTTTCCTAGCCTGCCAAACAAGGAACCCAACCCCAAAGTTCAGTTCAAATAGAGAATATCAAATGATGTTCCTGAATATTAATTAACAATACATTTAATTACTTCCTTTTTACATTCCGAAGTTTAAACATATCAAGCCTGTGTAGTATTTAGTTAAGTATATTTAAGAAACTGTAGGGAGAAGCGTTTCTGATTGCATAAAGATGGATCAGTCATGGATAATTCCTGTACAGGTATGATATTCCTAACCAACACATAAGAGTTGGTGTTAATACCAAAGTTACTAATATTTCAGCTTTATGAGGTATCTTTCAAAGGAATTTACATGGAAATAATTTTCCCAAATAAAAAAATAAGAAGGTGGTATAAAAAAAGGAAAAAAAATTGGAGAGGTAAGAGAGATGTCCTAAATTCTTAAAGGAAAAATAAATAGAAAATCACTGTATCTTCAGCTGCCTTCCCAGGCATGAAAGTAGATCAAAGTGGAAAAGCCTTGAAGTTTTATACAACTTCAGACTACTGTTATGTTTAGTAGGAAATTTATGATTTCTCTTTTTTAACATGAGGTCAAAATATGTTAAGACCTAAGCCTAAGCTAGTCTATCTATGTATCGAGAGATAAACATTCATCTGAGCCTAAGATCAGCAGGTGAATCACCTTTAAAGGGGCCTGATAGTAAAAATGTGACTAGCGATGTGACTAGCTTCTAGCCATCTAACTTTTAGACCATTGAAGCTAGATGAGATAAATTCAAGACTTCGCTTCTAGCTGACAAGGTCTGGAGAAGTCCCTCAGAAGAATGAACATGATGAACCTGAACTTTGTTCCCAGTACGAAGACCAAATCTGCTGTGTTCATGAACTCTGTTCTGCTGAGACATCCCTGGTTCAAGGCTTTCTAACATGGCCCATTGTGCTAGCTAGTCATTGCAACTGTATTGCCTTACTAATCTCACTTCTTCTATGAAAGCTCTTCTATAGTGATCATTTTAGTCCCACCCTCCTATACTTTGCTTTCTGAACTGTCTGAACAGAGATAGGTACTGCTCTGTGTCAGACTTCAGAACAAAGCCCTTCCTCGTTGTCTTTGTCCAAGAAACGGAGGGCATCTCGCTAACAGGTGCTAACCTTATTAAGTTTGTCAGGAGTAGCAGCAACGTGCAATTCAAATAGCAGTTCAGTGAGCATGCTGACAAACTCTTCTCCCATATCTGCTGCAAGAAAAAACAAGACAATTTTTGTTAGGGTGTTATCACTATAATGTTTTACATGATCAAATACATCCAGTCAAATAGTTTCCCCAAGCACTCTAGCACTTGAAAACCAGTGACAGGGATACAAGGAAGGGGGGTGGGTGGGGGTGTGTGTGCGTGGGTGTATATGCTCAAAGAAAGAAGAGAAAAAGCAACAGATACCAGATATGCTAGCTTGACACTTCGACAGCTCTTTCCAGCCCATTCTAAATTCCACTAAGTATCACAAAAACAAGTAAGAAGAGAAGAAGCTGCATGATCCCTAGTTATCTGACAAAAATACATAGACTCATAGAATAATTTAGGTTGGAAAAGACCTTTAAGATCATCGGCTGGACTCGATGATCTTAGAGGTCTTTTCCAACCTTAATGATTCTATGATTCTACGATCGAGTCCAACCGTTAACCTAACACTGCCAAGTCTACCACTAAACCATGTCCCTAAGCGCCACGTCTACATGTCTTTTAAATACCTCCAGGGATGGTGACTCAACCACTTCCCTGGGCAGCCTGTTCCAACGCTTGACAACCCCTTCAGTGAAGAAATTTTTCCTAATATCCAATCTAAACCTCCCCTGGTGCAACTTGAGGCCATTTCCTCCCGTCCTATCACTTGTTACTTGGGAAAAGAGACTGACACCCACCTCATGACCCACAAAATAACCAAAGAGTAAGAGATACTAACCTCTTCTTTCAAGCCAAGGAATAAAACTGCAGCAGGGCCAGATACAAGTAAGTTTCAGAGGAAACATACTGGAGAATCATAGAATCATAGAATCATTGAGGTTGGAAAAGACCTCTAAGATCATTGAGTCCAACCGTCGACCCAACACCACCATGCCCACTAAACCATGTCCCTAAGCGCCTCATCTACTCGTCTTTTAAATACCTCCAGGGATGGGGACTCCACCACTTCCCTGGGAAGAACATGTCCTTTATTGCTCTGTCTGCAAACCACAGCTAAGAGGTGTGTTTTCTTTCTATTTTAAGATTGAGCTTTGCTTAAATGAAGAATGTTTTCTTTTCTGCATTGGAGTAATAAGCCTTAAAGAATCTGCACTTATATTTCAAAAGATTTATGAGCAAAGATAAATATCACTAGTATTCAGACTTCACCTTTATTATATATATTCCTTTGACTACTTGCAGTTGCCATATTCTAACATGCTCTAAGCTCCTAACAGTTGGTATTTTGGTTAGTTCTGTTCATCTGCACTTACTGAGTTTGGAGTCTTCATTAACATTTCCTGAGGGAACATACCAAATCCATTTTATTTAGCCTGATGACGCTAAAAGGTTAAAGTCCCCATACCGAGCCTGATGAAAGTCCAGCTACTTCAAAAATGAATTTCATGCCTTGCTGTATTCCCACTTTTTTGTTCATTTGTTAGGTAGGGCCAGTTTTTCCATTTTTACGCAAATCTTCAGTACTGGGCTTAAAAGTGGAGGGCCATTACTCTCCAAAGAGTTTGGGGATTTTGGTAGAACTGTTTACAGTCCACAGTACCTTGCAACATGTGGAAATGTGGTGGAATCTGACACTCAGATTATAATCTAGAGCAAAGGACATCTCACCCTTGCTTGTAAAGAGAGTACCCATCTTTGGTGCTATAAAATAAATTTGTATTTAGCATGAAGAACTCTACACCTGCAATGACCAAGAGACTGAGCTTTCCTCTTAACAGCTGGGCAATAGGTCAAGAAGATTGTATTCTGGCAGACCAAAAAGATGCACAGAGTTCATTTCATTGCTGCCCTTATCAGTAAATTTTGGCAATAGGATTTTCAGGTTTTGCAATACAGCACCTCTTGGATACACTGAATTCACTTGTTCTTAAAACAATGCCAAATTGTTTTATAAACTGCAGCACGCTGAAACTGATAAGCAGTTCACTGGATCAATGCAATATTACCAAAATTGTTGATAACTGGCATATTCAATTCAATACTCACTTTGGTTACCGTCTCCCTTAACCTCACATATGAAATTTTTGGTGTTAATGGCTTTCAAAATGTAGGTAAAGCTACTTTTTCAGATATTCTCCTCTCATTATTTCATAAACAACTGAAAGGAAAAGAAGCTGCAGTGAAAAATACATGAAAGGGTTGCATAATCAAAGTGAGAGGAAACATTAGAGAGAAGGGTATGCATTTGGCTTTCTCCTACTTGTGTCAGAAAATATCTTTTCCCTTTCTTTCTTTTCATATTGATTTTGCACCTACCTGACTGTTAAGCAAAGACACAAAAACCCTACAATTCCAGTTTCAAAGTTGCCAAGAACAAAGCCTAACCCCAATCCTTTCCCAAAACAGTCCTCCAAAGATCACTGCGGTAATTTCTCCTTGTGTAGGACTGAAAGTGTTTATGGTAGAAACTAAAAACAGCACTAACATCTCTGACTGAGCTCTTTAGAGTCTAGGATAAGAAGGGGTCCTGAGAATTTACATAAAACAAACGGCCACCCTCTTCAAACACTTGAATGCAAAGTACTGGCTTTTCTCCCAGCTAGTCTTTTTTTTTTCTGAATATATATAGCACTGACAAATGACACCATATAAATAACATGAATTTGATGACGAAAGTGGTAACAAATTAGCCGTAAGTGGTAATTAACTTGTTTTCAAATACTGCTCAGTGGCTAGCTAAGATTTAACATTTTCAACCACCATTAGTTAATCTCCGTCTTTTGTAGGGGGGTGGCTTCCTTACTATTGCGGTTTAACCCCAGTCGGCAACTAAGCACCACGCAGCTGCTCGCTCACCCTCCACCCCCTCCCCAGTGGGATAGGGGAGAGAATCGGAAGAGTAAAAGTGAGAAAACTTGTGGGTTGAGATAAGAACAGTTTAATACTTGAAATAATAAACTAATAACAACAACAAAAAATTGTAAGGGGGGGGACAGAGAGAGAGAGAGGTGGGGAGGACACAAAATCCAGGAAGGGGGGGGGGGGGGGGAACCCAAGAGGTGATTCAACTGCTCACCGCCCGCTGACCGACACCCAGTCAGTCGCCGAGCAGCGGTCGCTGCCCCCCGGTGAACTCCCCCCAGCTTATATACTGAGCATGATGTCATATGGTATGGCATATCCCTTTGGCCAGTGTGGGTCAGCTGTCCTGGCTGTGCCCCCTCCCAGCTTCTTGTGCACATCCTCACTGGCAGAGTATGGGAAGCTGAAAAGTCCTTGACTTAGTATAAACACTGCGTAGCAACAACTGAAACATCGGTGTGTTATCAACATTATCCTCATACTAAATCCAAAACACAGCACTGTACCAGCTACTAGGAAGGAAATTAACTCTATCCCAGCCGAAACCAGGACACTTACATAAAGGAAAAAAACACAAGTTTTATTGAGCTAGGAAGCACAAATTAAAATCCTACTGAAGGCAAGTTAGTTGTAGTTTTAAACTGTTTAGCAAGCAAGATTAAAACTCAAAATTCCTCCACAGAATTTAACATGCCTGCTACCTCTTGCTAGATTAGCTAGCTTAAGTAAAAATATATAATTCTGTAATAAAAAATACGCTATTAAAAGAGCATATGGCTTACTGACTTGATTTTATAAGTGTAAAACCTATTAATGTGCTTAACAGGACCTTAACTGTATTAACTAACTTGAGCTAAGAACACAAACTAGAATGGAGCCTTCCCTTTGCAGCAAGACATGAGCTGCATTTAATCCCGATCAGCCAACCTGTTGTTAACCTTTACTGTCTTTTATCTATGCTGGATGCCAAATCATGTTTAAAATTTTTGCTAACATTAAACACAGACCATTTTCTTAGTGTAAATATTAATTATGCCACAGAAATATGCTTAAGGTCCCAACAAGTCATTTCAGGTAAACAATTCCAGTTTAAAAATAAAACCAAACAACCCAAACCTAGACCCTAAAAGATTGGGTGTGCTCCCTGGAAAGCCAAACTTATTTGTTAAATATGACCAGAACACTAAGTGTAGTCAACAGAAAGTCACTGGAATCCAATTTAAATTATGTAAAGATTGGCAAACTAAAGTCTGAATGAAGCATTAAACTGTTTAATAAAACTGTGCTCCATCAGGGGAAACAGACATGCAAATCACAACATTACATGTAAAGATGCCGGATATTGCCATAAAAATGGCAGACATTTGTCATGTAAGGGCCTATTAATGGAATTCTTTTAAGTTTTATAAGGTGTCCTGGTTTCAGCAGGGATAGAGTTAATTTCCTTCCTAGTAGCTGGTACAGTGCTGTGTTTTGGATTTAGGACCAGAACAAAGTTGATAACACACTGATGTTTTAGTTGTTGCTAAGTAGTGCTTACACTAGTCAAGGACTTTTTAGTTTCCCATGCTCTACTGACTGAGAAGGCTGGAGGTGCACAAGAAGCTGGGAGGGGGGCACAGCCAAACTGGCCAAAGGGACATTCCATACCATGTGACGTCATGCTCAGTACATAAACTGGGGAAAGCTGGCCGGGGGGGCCGCTGCTCGGGGACTGGCTGGGCATCGGTCGGCGGGTGGTGAGCAATTGCACTGTGCATCACTTGCTTTGTGTATTATTATTATTATTATTACTATTATTATTATTATAATATTCTATTTCAATTATTAAACTGTTTTTATCTCAATCCATGAGTTTTCTCACTTTCGCTTTTCCGATTCTCTCCCCCATCCCACCGGGGGGGGGGGAGGGGAGTGAGTGAGCGGTTGTGTGGTGCTCAGTTGCCGACTGAGGTTAAACCACGACACAAGGTTTTATGCATTTGCTGCACTTAATACAAACACTTAAGATCCTGTGCATTAACAAATTCAGGAAAAAGGTTGGTTTTTCCTGAGTCAGGAGGATCATAAGAAGCTTTCACTCACTCTCATAAGATTTTTATGAAGATAACATATTTTTGTGAAGGGTACCCAGACTAGGACACTGTCTAGAGGGGATGTGTCAAAGCACTATACAGTGTTAAGAGCACTCTCAATGCAGTGTTGCATGTGCTACGGATTATGGGTGAGAAGCTGAAGAAAGAAGGAAAGGCCACATGTCCCAGGTTAGGAGCCTGACCACAGAATTGTCAGCTCAGCCCTAACAGAAAGCTACTTTGAGAAGTGATTAACCTTTCTATTCTTTTGGTGTGCTTCAGTGGAACTAAAATTTATCCAACTTAATACTAATATATGAAATTTATCTGCAGTTCAAAAACTAATAAATCTTCAGCCTGACTGCACTAAAGGACGTGAGTAATTTTGAACTGCAGCCTGAAGTAACACCCATTCAGCTGTAAGATGGAGAGAACATGTGTGTGGTTATTATTTCCGCTGTCACAGAGAGGAGGATATGTTTCACTGCTGACTGATTTGCTTTTGCAGGGGAAAACCTGCAGCACACTCTGATTTTGTCTTTTTTTTTTTTTTTTAAGGTGCACATTGCTTTGGTCCCAGCCTATTTAGAAGGCCAGTTAATGTTTCAAGGAGCATAATCAGCAGCTGTGCTTCACTGAAGAAACAGAACTTCTGATCAACAGAGGAAACATCACTTTGTGCAAGGAACAGAGCTTTTCCTGGGGGCTGCTTTCAAAGCAAGGAACTATTTCCCACAGAAATTAAGGAACAACAGACATCTCATGTATCCTCACTTTTAAGCAGGTCATACACTTTCTTGACTTCTATTTCTCACAAACCCACTTTTTAAAAAAGTAACAAGGGAAAAAAACAGCACAAACCTCTACCATACTAAGACTACACTGAACACTCGCTGTCCCCCCAAAGAAGAAACAATAAGCTCCCTGTGAGAGACATCAGGCATACTTAGTAAGCACTGCTAGGAAGAGCAGTCTGAGCAGAAAAGACTTTCCAGTTAGAACATGTGGATGTTAACACAGTTTTTCTAACTTTTCCGAAGGCTAGAGAAATCATGCCTCATCATCTCGCAAAATGTAGGTTTTATGGGCAAAGCACCCCTGAGAAGATCAAGAGGATGTGGAAGAAATATCTTTTTATGTTTCTGTGTTTCTGAAACGCAACAATATGGTGTTTAATGGCATGAGCCAGTCCTCAGTCAGGTCAAGGGTATTGTTTCTATTAGCTAGAAGAGGTTTGGTATGGATCTCACAGGCCTGGAGACATGAACTATGGTGGCTTTAAGCTAACTTCTTATCCTTCTGTTCCCAGCCTGTTCTGGGGAATGCCAAAATTCCTGACCTGTTTAAGACACCTATTTTGCCCCTAACCAAAGGGCCCACCCATTTTATTGTAACTTTTGTGAGCTGATCTATGGACTGCCATGCTGGTCCCATTCTCTTTGATGCTGTGCACTATGTCATAGTTATGGCATGCTTCTGCTACTTTAACTTCTTTCTCATGCTCCACATGCCGCATCTTGCCAAGCAATACCTAGAAAGCAGCTTTGCCACTATGTTTCAAAGTGACTTTCCTTCGAAAAGTTCAGGGTTCTTAAGTCCCTTTATTATACTCTAATCTTTTCCCTATCTAGCAAGGGAGGATGCAAAGTAAGGATGAAATTGCTAAACAGAAAAGCATTGCTAAACACTCCCAAACTTTCAGATTACACAATTTCATAAACAGATTCTGTCAGAAAACCTCAGTTATCCAAAAGGTTATTCTTATTTTTGTTTTGCTTTCACTGACAATACAGTAAAGTAATATAATACTCCCTTACCTTATATTTTCTCTATCTCACACTTCAATTACAATATAAATTCAAAATAAGCATTGATCAGCTTCCAGAACTTTCAGAGTATTAATTTTAGTGACTTGCTTATGAAGAGTATCAGGATATCAGAAATTATAGTTTGGATGGTAATTTTTTAAATTACTATATGCAGAAGTAACAATTGTTCATACGGTTAAGTCTCTGTATTTCTAATTACCTTTCTGTGCCTGTACCACTTTATCATCTGATTCCTTCGGAACAAAAATCTCCTTTATGGCAATTAAATCATTTTTCACAGTCTCCAACTGCTCTCCATCAAGTGTTGCTAAATACGTCTGAATCTGTAAAAGAAAGGACAGAAGGAATTCCTAAACAAAACAGAGCCTTCTTCTTAAATTGCTAATTTTGAGCCTGATACCAAAATAGGCTAAGAAATGGAAACTTCCATTATGCTCAAATCTCGTCTCTAACCTTCCAACTTATGTAGACGCATTTTTAGTTCTCATCAACAAAATTTGTTGCGTATCACAAAAATTACACCAGCCTTGCAAGATCATCATGTCTCTACCTTCTCCCAGAATATTTGTTTTGAATTATAAAACTGTGGTTTAATCGCAAATCCTAATAAGCATTTTGGGATTGCTTGGATGAAGACAGCAGGAAACAAGAGCACAGGCAGAATTCATGCTTAGTCTGAGCACTCATGGGAGGAGTTAGAAAAAGAAGCCTCTCTCCTCCTTCAAAATGCAACCAAAATTATTGACAGTCTACCAGTCTACCTGTTCTGAAGAACATACTGACAGATCTTTGGGTGTCTTGGGTATCTGCAAGTCCCTGTATATCTAATAGTGTGGCAAGCCTAAGAGGGATGGAAACAGATTCTTTGAATCACTGTTTGCACTACAGTTACACGGTGTTAATCCCATGATCGCACTCTGCCTATGGAAGCCAAGAGAAATGCCTTCTCTCCATTCAATACAAAATTTCACTTTTAGGTTTGTTTCAAGGTTGTTTTTTTTTTAAGCTTGCTTGATGGATGTGCAGACTGGCTTGGTGAGAGACTGGAAAAAGACAGTATTTTCTTATGTTCCTCCTTGATGTGTCCAGCTCAATGCAAGATAAAGTTGGGAGACCCAAGTCAGGTTGTGAAGGACTACCTAGGGCTTTTTGGCCCTCTCTATAGCATTGTCCATTTCATAGGATTAACTGGGACCTTTTTTTAATGGAAACTTTTAAAATAAAAGCTTGAAAATACTTTAAAATCCCTGCTATTAGAAGGACATAGGACATTAGCAATGCCTTCAGTCTCTCTTGCGCTGCTCCTGTGGCCCATCAGAGTGTGGCTTTTGGGCTGTTAGTATAGATCTCAAGCTTACAGTACTGTTAAGTGAGTATTTTGTGTGTGTGTATGTGTACGGTAATTGGAAGATGTTCTGTGAGTCTTTTGGAATATATATCAAGGAATCAGACTTGTTGACCCAGACAGTTGCATTCAATCCTATTGGAGTGAGTAGGACTACAAACCAGGGGTTATCTAGGGCATAACATGAAGCACATCAGAAACCTCATGGTAACAACCTGCACAAGTCTTCCTTACCCTGTGGTATTTAACAGTAAAAGAAAAATAGTGTTGACACATGCAATTAACCTGAGCTTGTTTTCTATTTCTCTCTTTCCTGTTTTGCGGGTTTCTTTTTTTTTCCAAAAGCAGACCCTTGAACCTTACATGTAGGTTTTGAATTCATAATTTTGCATTTAGACATAAGTGCAAAACCGCAAAACAACATGGACAGTATGTACCTAGCTATTACTAAAATAAGCTTCTTTTATTTGTTAGAGCAAATAAAACATTTAAAAAAAATAAGTTGGTTATTTTTAATTAAAAATAACTCAGAGGGCAAGGAGTGCTAATTACTAAAACAAAAAAGAAGAAAAGATGTATTTTAAGAAATTTATTCAGAAAACTTTTTCAGTACAAAATACCACTGCTGAGAATCTAAAAAAGTTCTATTAATCTACTGTCAGAGATCTACTGATAGCTGAAATTCAAAAATGTATTTATCATATAGGCCTTAGTAACTTTAGCATGTTCTTCAGAGAGACGTAGAGCATTTCTGTACTTCCAGTAATGATATCTTGGGGTAGTTTTATGTAAGTTTAAAACCTAACACAATACAGAAGACTTAGGAATTGAATAAGTAATCTGGAATTCATTTTAATTCACTAGCCTCTAGGTGTAATAGGTCTAGAATTCCTGAATGTAAGTATCAGTGCCCGATACAAAACCAAAAGACATCAACGTCCTTGCAAATTCTGAAAAGTCATCTGCACAGTGTCACAAGCTGATAGATGGTCCTAACAAAAATAACTTTCGGTTGTGAAGTTGTTTGTTTTGAGTTAATCTTGCAGTTAAATTTTACGTGTATTGAGATTAATGTCCTGAAGCCCAGGACTGGCCCGTGGGATCAATCCAGCTTTCTCTGAAACTGATGAAAAACTTTCTGTTCATTTCATGTGTACCTGCAGAGTGAAATTAATGTAATGAACAACTCTTTACCAACCATTTTGATTTATGCTGTCTGCATACTGTACCTGGGCTTCACTTTCATTTGACAGGATTTCCAGAGCTTCAAGATGAGACAAACCTTGGAACTCATCAAAAAGTAGTCCATAATGTGCTGTTCTTTCAACTGTAACTTGCTGGGCCCGCCTCTGTTTCTCTTTTTCTTTAGCTTCTCGCAACAGCTGCAAAAATATACATAATTCCTGTTGTTTTATTGGTAGTGCTGTAGGTATAACAGATTTTATTACTTTCTGCTTCTGCTTGTCTAGGAAGTAGTAATAAAATTTGGGACTATATCACACCTGCAGAGCTGAAATTTTAGAGCTGAAATATCTAACTTCTTTTTTGATAAACTTCTCTAATAAAATATTTTAGTAATAGTCTAAGTGTGGTTTTCCCAATGGTAATTGCTAACCATTTTTTTAAAAAAACAATGAACAAACAAATAATCTTGCTTATGTTCTCAAAAGCAATAGCAGCTATGGATACCATATAATAAATTGAGCCACCAATTACAATGAAAGAAAAATAAAAAGGACTATTTCATACACAGCCTTAAAGAGTGTTTCAATCCATTCCACAGACCACAAAATGGGAAGAATATTATTTTCAGGACCTACCTACCTACTTGCATAAATAATGCACCTACATAAGTATTTCCTATAAAATATTTTTAGCAGATACTAAAGTCAGTTTTATGTGACAGCAGGACTGACAAAAGAGGTTGGCCTAATAAGGTAGGACTTCTACCAAAGGTGGGGCAGAACTATACTCCATATACTTGGGGATATTTTGGAGTGATCTTCTTACACACTTCTGTTAGTGTCTAAGAAGGATAGAATAGTGTATAGAATAGGTTCTATTCCTTCCTTCTATTCCCAGGAATGAATGGCCTCTTGTACGAATTTGCTACAGTAAAGCTGGTAAATACATCTGAACTGCATCTTAAGTCACATATAAGTCTCTGAATGCAGGTTAACTCTCGCCACTTACACTACTGCATCATTCAAAATCTCTATATTGTCTTCAGTTATTCATTTGTTACAAAAGACTTATGATGGCAGATTTTTCAGTCTCCACCTTCAAAAGATCGCTCACAAAGTTTTATGTACGAATCACCGAAAAGGAAGTGTTATGTGACCCATGAGAACTGATTTATGTCACTTTCTGACTCAGATTTAATGTGTGAATTCATGCATATTGTTTAGGAAGGTATTCTCAGAAACTCATTTTAACCCTGTGGGCCTTAACAAGAGTTACTTGCTTTTGGCCTACTACAACAGTATCAGTCTGTTTACACTTACAATGACCAACACTAAAGATGAAATATCTCATTAAAAGAAAAATAACCTTACTCGTATCTACAAGCAAGTAAACGTAGTAAAATTAAAGTATTTTTCACCGTCTATTGATTTCTAGAGCCTCCCTCCTCTCAGTGTCTGGAGAGCTAAAATAATTTTGTACTGACAGCACTTATACTTCTGTTTTTATCATGTCTCTGAACTTTTAAATGTGAGTCATGACTGTATAAGGGTACCATCAGTTTGGACAGACATTAAGATATAATCTTTCACAGCTCTAATTCCTAATGAATAGGACATATGTTATATGTCCTATTCCAGTGTTATGCATTTCCCAGGAAAGTAGTATAGTGATGTTTATAGAATCATAGAATCATGGAATAGTTTGGGTTGGAAGGGACCTCTAAAGGTCATCTAGTCCAACCCCCCTGCCATGGGCAGGGACATCTTCAGCTAAATCAGGTTGCTCAAAGCCCCGTCCAACCTGACCTTGAATGTTTCCAGGGATGGGGCATCCACCACCTCTCTGGGCAACCTGTGCCAGTGCTTCACCAACCTCAGCATAAAAATTTCTTCCTTCTGTCTAGTCTAAATCTACCCCCCTTTAGTTTAAAGCCATTCCCCCTTGCCCTGTCGCAACAGGCCCTGCTAAAAAGTCTGCCGTCATCTTTTTCATAAGCCCCCTTTAAGTACCGATAGGCTGCAATAAGGTCTCCCCAAAGCCTTCTCTTCTCTAGGCTGAACAACCCCAACGCTCTCAGCCTTTCTTCAGAGGAGACGTGTTCCATCCCTCTGGTCATTTTTGTGACCCTCCTCTGGACCCGCTCCAACAGGTCCGTGTCTTTCTTCTGCTGAGGGCTCCAGAGCTGGACGCAGTACTCCAGGTGGGGTCTCACCAGAGCAGAGTAGAGGGGCAGAATCACCTCCCTCGACCTGCTGGCCACGCTTCTGTTGATGCAGCCCAGGATATGATTGGCCTTCTGGGTTGCGAGCACACATTGCTGGCTCATGTCCAGCTTTTCATCCACCAGTACCCCCAAGTCCTTCTTGGCAGGGCTGCTCTCAATCCCTTCAATCTCCAGCCTGTATTGATACTAGGGGTTGCCCCAACCCAGGTGCAGGATCTTGCACTTGGCCTTGTTAAACCTCATGAGGTTCACAGGGGCCCACTTCTCGAGCTTGTCCAGGTCCCTCTGGATGGCATCCCTTCCCTCTGGCGTGTCAACTGCACCACTCAGCTTGGTGTCATCTGCAAACTTGCTGAGGGTGCACTCGATCCCACTGTCCATGTCATTGATGAAGATATTAAACAGTACCGGTCCCAATATGGACCCCTCCGGGATGCCACTCGTCACCAATCTCCATCTGGACATTGAGCCGTTGACCACTACCCTCTGGATGCGACCATCTAACCAATTCCTCACCCACCGGACAGTCCACCCATCAAATCCATACCTCTCCAGTCTAGAGAGAAGGATGTTGTGGGGGACCGTGTCAAAGGCTTTACAGAGGTCCAGAGAGACGACATCTGTAGCCCTTCCCATGTCCACTGATATAGTCACTCCAACATAGAAGGCCACTAGGTTGGTCAGGCAGGACTTGCCCTTGGTGAAGCCATGCTGGCTGTCTCAAATCACCTCCCTGTCCTCCATGTGCCTTAGCATAGCTTCCAGGAGGATCTGTTCCATGATCTTCCCAGGCACAGACGTGAGACTGACTGGCCTGTAGTTCCCCAGGTCTTCCTTTTTTCCCTTTTTAAAAATGGGGGTTATGTTTCCCCTTTTCCAGTCAGTGGGAACTTCACCACACTGCCATGACATCTCAAATACGATGGATAGTGGCTTAGCAACTTCATCCACCAGTTCCTTCAGGACCCGCGGATGGATCTCATCGGGTCCCATGGACTTGTGCACCGTCAGGTGCCTTAGATGGTCTCGAACCCGATGTTTTCTCACAGGCTCTTCATTCTCCCAGTCCCCGCCTTTGCCTTCTGCTGCTTGGGTGGTGAGGCTCGAGCACTTGCCGGTGAAGACCAAGGACAAAAAGTCATTGAGTACCTCAGCCTTCTCCATGTCCCAGGTAACCAGGTCTCCCGTTTCATTCCGGAGAGGGCCCACATTTTTCCTCATCTTCCTTTTATGCCTGACGTACCTATAGAAGCTTTTCTTGTTGCCCTTGACGTCCCTGGCCAGATTTAATTCTATCAGGGCTTTAGCTTTCCTAACTTGATCCCTGGCTGCTTGGACAATTACTCTGTATTCCTCCCAGGCTACCTGTCCTTGCTTCCACCTTCTGCAGGCTTCCTTTTTGCGTTTGAGTTTGTCCAGGAGCTCCTTGTTCATCCATGCAGGCCTCCTGGCGTTTTTGCCTGACCTCCTCTTTGTTGGGATGCATCGCTCCTGAGCTTGGAGGAGGTGATCCTGGAATATTATGCAGCTTTCTTGGGCCCCTCTTCCCTCCAGGGCTTTGTCCCATGGCACTCTACCAAGCAGATCCCTGAAGAGGCCAGGATAGTGAGCTTGCTGTGGGCCATCCTCAGTGCCCTCAGGATCTTGAACTCCACCATTTCGTGGTCACTGCAGCCCAGGCTGCCCTTGAGCTTCACATTCCCCACCAGCCCCTCCTTCTTGGTGAGAACAAGGTCCAGCATAGCACCTCTCCTCGTTGGGTCCTCTACCACTTGGAGAAGGAAGTTATCATCAACGCATTCCAGGAACCACCCAGATTGCTTATGCCCTGCCGTGTTGTCCCTCCAACAGATGTCGGGGTGGTTGAAGTCCCCCATGAGGACCAGGGCTTGTGAGCGTGAGGCTGCTCCTATCTGTCTATAGAGGGCCTCATCCGCTTGGTCTCCCTGGTTGGGCAGCCTGTAGCAGACCCCCACCGTAATGTCACCTGTCCCTGCCTTCCCTCTGATTCTGACCCATGAGCTCTCGGTCAGCTCCTCATCCATCCCCAGGCAGAGCTCCATGCAGTCCAGCTGGTCATTGACATAGAAGGCAACACCCCCTCCTTGTCTCCCCTGCCTGTCCTTCCTAAAGAGCCTGTACCCCTCCATCCCAACACTCCAATCATAGGAGCCATCCCACCACGTCTCTGTGATGCCAATAAGGTCGTAGCCCTGCAGGCATGCGCACGTCTCTTAACTCCTCTTGTTTATTCCCTATGCTATGTGCGTTTGCATAGAGGCATTTAAGTTGGGCCCCTGATGAAGCTGTCTTACTGGCTGGAGTTCCTTTGGTGCCCTCCTGCTGACCTGTGCTCCTTCTCCAGGCTCTGGGCATCTATTGCTGGCCCTGGCATCAAACTGGTAGGAGTGGGATGGATTGAGGTTCCCCTCCCCCAGCATCTCTAGTTTAAAGCCCTCTTCACCATCTTGGCAAGCCTATGACCAAAGATGCTCTTCCCCTTCTCTGACAGATGGACCCCGTCAGCCCCCAGTAGACCACGTTTCTCAAAGCGAGTCCCATGGTCTAAGTAGCCAAACCCCTGGCTGTGGCACCAGTCCCGTAACCATTTGTTGACTCGCTAGATTCGACTGGCCCTTTCAAACCCCCTATGCTGGAAGAGACCTATCTACAGCTGTTAGAAAAACACCAACAATTTGATTCTGTCTCCAGAGTGTAATGATTTATCACCACATATACTATCTTATTAAAATCAGCTATTGTACATGTGATTATGCAGGAAAGATGATTTTACATTATCTGTTGTGGTTCTGTGAAGAAAAAGAAGGTGGAGCAAATATAAAGCACAATATTTATTTCCATAAGCCTAGCCAATATCTACTACAATAAATAAAGCCTCTCCCTGAGGCATCTGAAATTCTGGAAAAAGAATCTGAAACCGCATTGACAGAGCTGTGTTTAAATAAATCCAACCTGAGACAGAGAAACTGTTCTTGCCATCAGTGTTTTGGTTCTCTTAAATCCAGGATCGCTTTCTGCAAGGACATTCATGGTTGTCTTCCCAATAAATTCCAAAGCATCTAAGCCTCCAGATAACACACTTTTCCCCTGTATAAAGTAATGCAATGTTGTTATTTTCTTTACACTTCATGCTAATATGAACTGTAAAGAGTATTGCTTTTGCCAGCACCATCTTTGAATATTCAGGTCCCTAGATTTTCTATGCTTGAACTAACAATAGGATTGATACATTTATAAAATTATGTTACTTTGTTATGAATACATTTTCAAAAAAAAAAAAAAATGAACTATACAAATATTTCTAGTTAATCAAAAAGACTCACACTGGAGAAAATGTAACACCTGTTGCCAATAAAAAAATTATGAATAATACCACTTTAATTTCATCCGAAGTGGCATCTAGTCAATGGGGAGATATTTTAGATATGAATAATATGGAGCCAAAGTCCATCATGAAATGGATGACCCTGCCTTACCTAACTGGTTTCTAAAATTTTGACAGTTGTGATGACTCTGGAACTGCCTATCGAAATACGGTTGTTTTTCCTGTGGATTTGTATTCGCATTAGCCCTCACTCACAATTTTTCATGTACACTGAAGAAGAATTTTCACTGCCTAAAGATTTCCATCTCAATCTGGATTATGCACCTGTCAGATACTCACATGCTGATGTAACCTGATATATAGTGGAAAACCCTACCAAAGTCTCAAATGGCATTACAGGCAACTTACTGAGACCTTAAGTTATTCTTTTTGTTTGGTAACATTCATCACTGTGGTATAGTAGCCTCTCTAGGTTTGCATAAGAGCACATTTCTCTTATTTGAAAATCTTATACAATGCTCAGGTAATCTTACTGGTGTCCAGCTCTCACAAGCCCTACGATGCTCCAGATTCTGTAGCAACAGTCTTAGGAATAGTCTATAGGAATCTCCCTCTGCTCCCAAAATCTTTGATACTAGAGTGATGAGGCACTCAGAGTGAACTGGGTATGCACTAAAAAAGAATTGCCACTTCGTAAAACATGCTCAATGGGGAGTTAGTCTCCTATGCTTTTTTAGCCGATGCTTAAAGTCTCTTTTCATTTCATGGGAAACACCATACTGAAAAGCTCAGAGAAAACATTTGCTATGGTAATAGTCTGTAAAAAATGTTGGGGAAGAAGATGACACAAAAATTTATTTGGAAACAGGATTTTGCAAAAGCTGAAACACAGAAAAACAGAAAAGGATGAAGTGCAACACAAAACAAATATATGGAGAGTGTAATAGGAAAGAACTGTGGACAAAAGATTTTGCCTCACTGAGTCTGCAATCAGACCACCTTCTGGGAAGGCCAATATGAAGTGAGAGACTAGATAGAGAGGTGAAGGCAAGGGCCAGGGACTAACAATACAGTTTAGTAAAAGCCTTAAAATAAGCAAATGGAGTATTTTCTTATTTTATCTGCCTTCAAAAATGGTAACAAATCTTATCATACTTTCTCTGGAAGGACTTAACTGTAAAAAAAAATTAGATGATGGTACCACAACTATAAAAAAGATTTTCCAAGAATTTGCAGAATTCAATGTAGTTTAGGAGAAGACCGTATTTTTCACTGAAACTGGTCCCAAAGTAGCAACTGAATTAGTTGTGTTTGGCTTTATTTTTTTTTAATTTGATACAGTTATTTTGCCATGGAAGAGACTCTAAACAGACTTACAATAGAACTGTTTTTACAAAGTCCTACAACTTAACAAACTCTTCCTGTTAAATGTGACCTGTAGTGAAGTTGCACCTGAAAATTATGAAGAATAATAAGAGAAGAGAGGCCAGCTAAAATGACTCACTGTGTTCTGTACAGCATTAGTGATAGCTGACAACATGCCACGAGATCCAGATGAAGGAGAAGAAGGAATATTCTCAGAACAGCTTTGGTCCAGAGAATCTTCTGCTTCTAACAAAAGAAAAAAAGCAAGCTACAGCATACTTTCAAGTCACAAATTACAGTAAACTGGACTCTGTGATCAAAATCTTAAAATTTTGTAAATTGGACTAATTTGGCAGTGTCAAAGAGTTTTGTCCAATTTCAGTGAACTCGAACTTACGTATAATTGGTGTTTCAGCTGCAGGAGGCTCTGCTGTTTCCGAAGATGCTGAACTTGCGTTATGAATTCCTAGGGTAGTTCCTGCTTTTTCCTTTACTGCTGTTATCCCATGACCTGCAGTAGAAGCATATTTTAGATCATATGATTTGAAAACTTATTACTAACAGTGCATAGTATTCTTATACTCTATGAATGATGACAATCAGAATAACTATTAAACTTACCTCAATTGCTTAATTTTTTTCTAGGTTAATAATTCACTTGTTCTACTATATCCAGTATATTAACTGACTAGAAATGATTAAGCTGAAATATAATACAAATGACGCTGGATCTGAAATGTAAAATGTGTTTCAGTGGCACACGTAAGTTTAGTTCCCTGCTTTTTAAAATGCTAAATATTCTATTACAATCAGTTTAAACAGAAATTGATGGTCCTCCTAATGCTGTAGGGTTTGGCCTCATCTATTTTTCAGAAGTCTAGAACAATTAACCCACAATTAATGGACTGTGGGTGACTGCAGGGCTGAGGTAAGGAATCTGTTCTTCAGTCTGCTGCATAGGTGCTATGTTAAGTAAGTATTTTAGGAATACTGACCCAGGTCCTCAAAGTTATTTCAGGATTTAAGCTCCTCAGGTGCTCATTTGAAGTCAAATTCTAAAGTGTCTCTCCTCAAAGCTGCTGTTAAAATATACTTTGTAAAGTCTGTTGGTGTCAGATGACACAGAATTATTGTTCCAGTGGTAGCTCTCTCCTACAGAGATCACCTGACACATACGTAGTGACTCCCTAATTCTGTTCTATTAAAATGGTCGAGTTCAATGTAAAGAATATGTTATTAGTGTTTTTATCTGAGTAATTTGACAGAATGGGATTGCTTTGCTGCTTTTCTACACAGTTATTTACACTAGCAGATCACATGGACTGGCAATATCCCGCTATAGGATAGGGTGGGATTGCCCGGTAGTCAGCAAAAGGAGGCAGTAGCTTCCTAATCTCCACCAGCTGTAGTTGAAAAATGCTGCCCTTAAAAAAGACTACCCTCAAATTGTCTGCCTATTCTGCTTCTGGATATATTCACAAGTATGTTCATGATATGCTGCTCTCATTACAAATGATCCAGCTAGCACATCTCCTTAGCTGGCAGTTTCTGCACATCAGCTGAGACACAGTAAGTAAACAACCAACCAGGCGAGCAATATTTCTTTCCAACACAAAATGAAATGGCTTCAGTGACCTTATTTTATTTTTTCTTGTACAATACACCGTTACTGCATCTCACGCAACGCTGATCACTTCTAGCAGTAGGACAATACAGAGTGCTTTAAGTATCTGCCTAACTACTTATGAGAAGTATTAATGACAATTTCATACTTCTTTGCTTTGTTACCTTAAACTGAACTGTAAATAGATAAATGATTTCAGAAAAGCCATTAATACAGATGCTCAGGCAGATACCTAGACATCTAAGGCATGAAGTCAAGCATAATGATTCATTAAATGTTGCCCATACTTTCTCACAATTGTGTGCACTTTCTATTAGAAAAGTTCAAAGCATCTTTTCTGAGTTATATTAACTACAGCAAAATAGCCTATCATCTGCCAGTGCTCTGCAGTGTTCTGAATATACATATACATATATGTGTGTGTGTGTGTAGTCATAGAAATATGCTTTTGAACATCTGATTAAAGACAGATGCAGCAAAACCATTTGAAATGGAGTAGGAAGAAGGAAAGCTTAGATTTATGATTCTATGATTTCCAGATGGGTTGCACATCAGGTGCTCTATGAATTCAGTAATAAACACACTCTAGAAAACATATGTGAAGCAGCACTACTGAAAGATCACATACGAGAAAACGGGAGTATCTGGAGGTAAACACAAAGAACAGATGTCCCCTAAGGAACAGATGAGCACAAACAAGTAATTTTCTACATGACAGCATAAGCTGCATGGTATCCTGATGTTTTACACTGAAACAGAGAGACTAGGCAGGTAAATGCTTTTACCTGTCTAAAGAAAATATGACCTTTGTCTATTTTATCTCATGTCTTACAAAATGTAGCAGTACATCCAACTGTACAGCACATACTAGGTTACGCACCACCGTGATTTAAGTCATTGCTGGATGACTTCTTGCCTTTTGCAAAATCTGTTCCAATGCAGATACTGGAGAGCAGCGTACTACTTTGTCTAATCTCCTGCACATTTTAATTGGTTCAATGAAAATATTAGCATGAATAGATTCTGGAGTCATTTATTTACTCTCCAAATTCCTGGGACTCACTTAAATAACTATTAATTGTTCTTTTAAACTAATGTAATAGATGGTCCACGTCACATTCCTTTCCATTCCTCCTCCTCACAACTTTTTAAATGAGCAAAAGAGTTCTATTCTTTCCATTGACTTAATTTTTCTTAAGGATTTGACTTGCTAACAGAATATTATTGTCCTGTAATTATATAAAAAATTAACTACAAACATTAAGCAAAATTTTCCCTTTAACGGTGCGCAAAAGAGTTATGGATTTTCAGATTAATTTTCCATTTTTTTTCTGTATCTAAACATTTTTAGTATTTTTTTATATTCTGTAATTTGGTTCTCATAGTTTTGCAGACAAGCTTATACTTCCAAGAAAAGGAGGCACACAGTTCCTGTACTTATAAAAGGCAGCATTTTCAGGGATGTGGTTACACGCACTAGAATGATAAGAAAATATTTCAGGTCAGCTAGGAGTGGTTTTGCTGAACTAAGCTGTATGGCATGTATGTTTGACTACAACAACAAAACCAGATGAGATCAGAAGACCACAACTGAAGCAAGTCAGCACTGTTAGATACACACACATGCACAAACACGGCAGAAGCGCATGTTGCTTTGGAAATGAAAATGATTATTTGTAATTTCAAAAGGCACAGAAATAAAAGAGGTTATGGGAGATGAGCCTACGTTTTAGAGATAAAGGTGCACTGGTTTTGTTACGCTGGGTGTGATAATGCAACTGAGCTGATACTGTTAAACTCAGGAACACCTCTGACGTCTCCATTTACTCATCTGTAACAGCAGAGACAGAAGAGCTATGCGATGGGTATTGTTAACTGCATGCTTTTTTCCCCTGTGTTGTTGCTTTTGTTTTTCTTGCCTACATGATTTCTTTTCCTTCTACTGTCTGGCTATTTCAGCAGAATATTGTTGTTCATCTTGCTAGCTGGAATCTTTCATTTGAAAAGGAAGGTTTTGCAAGCAGTGCTTAAAAATGTGGCCTGCCTTTGAGTTTGCCTAATCTGCCCAAGGCCAGATCATAGCGCTCACAAATGCTTTAGTCAGGAACATCCCACTTCACTTTAGGCACTCTTATCTTCCACCTCCCAGCTTAGTAGCTTTGGATCCCCTGCAGAGCTGAAAGAGGCAGACAGACACCTCCGGAGGGCAGTTCAGCACGCCTGAAATCTAAACCATTCTCTGTAGGAATCGCTGTCCCTTGTCAATCTAGTACTCCCAAGCAACTGGACTCCCTGCTTCAGCGGTACTGATAGGGAGGACGAGTTTGACATTTTGTCCTGGCTACCACACAGACTTTGTCACCTGTGTTGCAGCATGGGGATGTTTCTGATGAGCAACCAATCAAAATTCAGTCTAGTAAGATGAATGAAGCTTCATCTGGTTCAAGCTAAAGATGAAGCCACTGACTGAGAAACTGAGGAACCTGAAGATGGCAGGGGTGGGAATCACTCCACTGTATGAAGTATAGGTATGTGGAAAAGCCAGCTGTGCTCTGGTTTTGTACACTAAAACAGAGGGACCCCATTGTGCTCACTTTGAGGTTATCCTACTGGCACTCCACTCCCTTCAAGGCTTTAGAAAAATTCTCTTCCTTGTAGTTAAAACAAAAACACAGGCTAGATTCTGATAATACCTATGCTATCCAGTCTGTAAATCAAGAATAACTCCAATTAAGCTAGTAAGTGAGACTAGTTTCAGATCTCCTTATTGCAATGGTAAAAGGTTTTAATAGCAATAGCCATAAAGGCTGACACAACAGATTATTGGTTCTCAACCTCTTCTAGATCGTAAGTCCATGTTAAAAGATATAAAGAAAGAAAACAGGACTGCCATCCCCAAAAGCATGTCCACAATTCCTCCCATCTGATACTTGCATTCAGTATTCTTAAAAAGGAGGAACTGTGAAAAAGGAGTTTGCTGCTACAGCAGCTGTAATGTGTTATTTACAAAACAGTTGAGTGACCACCATTTGATTTCAGGCACAAAACAGTTTTCCCTTAATCAGCTGAATTTATGCAGTGAAAAAAAAGTCTTCTGAAGAGATTAACTGTCCTTTTTATGACTACATAAGGTATAAGCATAACATCCAGCCTTTGTTTTTTTTAAATGTCATTATTTCACAACAGGGGAATAATACCTGTAGAGAATGGAAAAGATATTCACATCATTTCAATACTTTAGTTTCACATTATCTGAAGCATTTGCACTTCCGTTCCACACAGACTTCAATTTAAGCTATGCAATGCAGATTATTACACATACCTATGTGTAATAATATCCAAGCTCATGAACACAGTGACATCACAAGTGACGTTTCATTCTGAGTGACAAGAAAAGGTTTTCAGCATACCAGGGAGAACTATGGGTGTCTGATATTTCCGTGTGCCATTCTACTAGATGAAGAACTAGATGAGGAATATACACAAGCACAAAATAATCAAGATAGCAGAATATTAATTACAAGCAATGCACGAGAGAGATGCATTAAGCAGCCTTATAGTATGAATTTCAGAGACCATGTAAAGTAAATAGCCAGGTTCTGTATTTTATTACTTTTATTGTGTAAGAGGTATGACAGATGTTAGTCTTACCAATGGCACTAGAGGTAAAAAAACCCCAAACTTACATGGAGGGAGGCACATGCATACAGCATGACAGAGAACAGACTTTGCTTGGAAATGCAGCTTGTTGAGCACTGTAACTTAAGCACCTTACGAAGGCCATAGTTCATCCATACAAAACAATAAAGCATATGAAAGGCAAGGCTTGTAGGAGAAGGTAGTAACTTTCATTAAGCTAGCAGATAGCTTAGTTGGGAAAAAACCCAAACATGCAAGCTTTCAAGCATACAAGCTGTTTTTAGAAACAGAAGTCACAAGCTTCAAGTGCAGACTGAGAATATATTTTGCCTCACTTAAGCCCTTCGGAGAAAAGGTTTGCTGTTACAGCTAAGCTGACCTAATGGCTTCTTGGTGCTGGTATGGGTAGTTCTGCTCCTCCCATGTTCCATATTTGTCCCTACTGCTTGCCCTGGCACTTATCTCAGTGAGTTGGTTCAAGGAACTAAAGAGGCAGAAAATGGATTTTTCTTTCCTCTAGAGTTATTCTTATGTCAGTTTAGCTTCCTGAACTGTATTACCAGGAGCTCAGAGGAGCATGAGTGCTGGCACAGGGAGGAGGAAGAAACACGCAAGGAAAAGAGAGGTGCAGGACTGCACATTTCAGTGGCTGCTAGCCATTAGATTGGCTTAGCTGCAATGGTAACCCACTGTTAGAGCAGAGTTTTATCAACACTGTTACTAAAACACTGGATGGTGTAATTACTGATTTACTAAAAAATACAATTTAAAAAAAAGAGGGTAAAATGGTGACAATAAGCACAACAAATTGTGTCTCCAGATCACAGTGAGCCTATTTCTCCCATCTCATCATCCCAGCAACTATTTCAGTGGATCTACTCCACTGTGGTTCCACAAGGGGGGGAACCCAACTTCTTGCACCTTGTAAGAACAAAACAAAACTCTTCACCTTATTAATGAGGCAGATTCAATAACTTTCTTAGTGTGACATCTAGTGTCAGACACTAAGCATGGTTCAGGCAGTGACTGCTACTAATCCAAATGCATTACAGATTCTGTTGTGTAGAGGAATATCACATCTGCCTTGTGGCGGGGACCGTGATCCAAATAATGTCAAAATCAGTTCAAAGACAACAGACATCTTTAGAATACAAAACCATTGCCAAAACAATCACTGACTATATGTGCATAGTTAGTTAAAGAGAGATAAGATACAAATTATATGGAACTATCTTATTATTAGAAACTAAAATCAGCTATGCTAAACAAATTATAGCCATGCAGTAAAAAAGCTAACCTGTTCGGGAGCTCTAAATCAGGGCTTGGAGGATAATGAAACTGAGATCCTTGGAACAACCATTTCAGCTCAGTCTTAAAGAGAAAGCAATGTGAGAAAGAAATTTTTTACAGTAAGAATGATCATTCACTGGAACAACCTCCCCAGGGATGTGGTAGAGTCCCCATGGCCGGAGGTTTTCAAGATGTGACTGGACAAGGTGCTAGATAATCTCATCTAGCCGCCCCTTCCCACAAAAGCCTGGACTAGATGATCTTTCGAGGTCCCTTCCAACCTGGGCTGTTCTATGATACTATTTGTTAAAAGCTGAATGTATTTGGTTAGGCCTTTAAGATATTATCTAGTCCACCTCAAACTGTTTCTGCTATTTTTACAGAGTGCAATTTTGAAGAAAAATACAAGGAAGAGTAAATATTTATCATACTTAACCAAACAAGCAGCTGTGTCATACAGAGGTAAGGACAGAGCAACAGAAAAATCACGTACCAAAGGTGTTGCTGGTAAGTCTAATTCCAAGAAAGCAGCTTTACTTATACCATTTGCTACACTGAAGGAATAAGCAACATTAAAATGGACTGGATCATGGCAAACCTATTTTCTGATGTAGAATAGGAGATGAAGTGTTAGTTGAACTGCTCAGATATTACATGGAGTAACTTGAAGGGGAATAATAAATACTTAATAAAAAGAAGAAAGCTTACAGAAATTCCCAATAGCTTTAGTTTTTTTCTCTCTCTCTGTCTCTTGCTAGGAATTATCATACTGAAGCATGATATATGGTATATGCAGTCCCACATCCTCTCTGTGACACTAACAGACAGTAAATACTTCACAGGATCAAGCATGAATTTCCATAACAAACAACTAAGAAATAAGCCCTCTATATCAGGAATATAAACTATTACCTGCTGCATTGATTTCCTGGAACAAATCTAAGATTATCTATGTGGTCTTCCAAGTTACCTTGGGTTCAGTGAACATGGAAGAATGTACATTTGATTTCTGCTTAATTCAAAGTCTATTTTATTTAATACATTCACAGAGAAAAGTTAGACCCAAAATTATTAGATAGTAATACGGGAATTCAACCCTACCCTGACCCCAGGGTCAGGAAGTCTAAGTTGTAGATTCCAGAAATGGGAATAGAAAACAGGGGGAAGTGCTGCTTTACATACATCTGGTTTTAGGCTCTTTCCCGGTTGCTCTTGGTCACTGCCAGAAACTAGATAGTAGATGGGTCTTCAGTGTGACATAGTGCAACCATTCACATGTACAATTAAAATTATTTTAAAATTTTCTTTTTCCTTTTCTGCATGTGGATGCTCCTTTGCCTAGGCAACTTGACCTGTTCCAACTGTGCTCATTTTTAAACAATTCTAAAAATATATATACATGGTGATGATATGCCTATTCAAAATAGACAACATCACACCACCTTATCGTCAGGCTGCCTAGACAACAAACTTGTTCGCATATTTACACTCTGTGAAGATAGTTATGATGCTGATACAGTCAGATGGTATGTTAAGAAGCCAGCATCAATGAACCAAGATGTTATATGGCCTATATAAAAATGAGATCACATCATTAAGAAGTCCATGGAAATCCACAGAGATACAATGCTGGCAGCGTGTTTTATAGACAAAAGCAACAACTGTAAAAAGATATGTCTTGTTTACTTATTAGACAGCAAGAAGGGATACAACACACATTCTTGTTTGTCTCCCAAACTTTTTCCAATAGCATTCATCATTTTCAGGCAAGCTCACATCAGTTGGGCAAGAAAATATCTATGGCCATACTGCCCCACAGAAAACGTATACACTTTGTGACACTAAACTGATAGCTCAGTGAGGCCAAGACTCTAAGCAACAGAAGACTGTAAGTGAGATTGCCACTGCAAGCTTGCAAGAACTGTAACCGTTTGGTAACAAATAATCTTATTACTCATGAACAACATTAGAATGTCCATTTGATAGAATACTATTTATTGCAAAAGCTAAACAGAATATAAATACAGCTATCTCACAGGCAAAAACTAAATGACCTGAAAGAGCTCTGTTCCAAGAAAGCTGCTGCTGCAACTATTAAAATGAACTGAAGAATTCATCAGCATTACAATTCCAACTGATCAACAGTAAAATTACTTTTATGCACATAAATTTTCTTCTTTAGTTATTTATGCTAAGCCAAATTCTTTTCAGAATGCTGCTGTTATGATGGTCTGAGAATGTGAGAGGCAAGGCTTGTGAAAGTCTGTGAAAGCAGTACCCTTTATTAGACCTACTAATAGTGTTGGGAAAAAAATGGGCAAAATTTTTGCACAGAGGCCCTTCTTCAAGTCTGACAGAGAAGTGCTAAACTTAAAGGTTAAATGCAAGTTGAGAACACTTATGCAGTTCCACAGCTAGTTAAGCTGCCCTTGTCCCCATCGGCATATTCTGTGTGTTCCCATCATTTCCCATTGAGTAGCATTTGGGTGATCAAATGGTGAGCCAGATTAGGGAATTTACAAACTGATCCAGCTGAAGATCCAGCTCTTACTTCATCTGTACTTTTCAAAATCAGTCCCATAAACCAGCTCCCTGCATCACTACATGAAGGCTACTGTTAGCATAAGAGAAGGAAGAAATACATTGCTGGGGCAGGGCAGGCCTGCTCCTTTCAGCAGCAACCTTCACTTATGTCAATTTAAAGACATTTTAGAAACCCATTCTGAGTTTAATTAGATATGTTAATTGGTTTGACTGTCTGAAAGAAAAGGTAGTTATGAACTTTTGAGTGTGGGTGTTACTGAAAAAAAGAGAGGATAGGGGAAGTTCCCTCCTTCTCTGAGAAACAGACAGAAATAATTTATTGCCCATGGAACAGAGGATAAGGAGGAGAATTATTTCGCCTTATATGGGATCATAAAACCAATCTTTCTGTTGAATCCGTTATTTTTAGTAACTAGCAATTAATTTTAATTCCTAGTTTCATCTTTTGAAGGTGTTTTGTGGATCCTTTATGAGAACCGATTAGTTAACAGCTTAGTAGCTGTTCTGTGAGAAATTATTTCCCACTGATAACTAGGTATTTGCATGCTTCGCTTTTTGTCTGTGCATTTTCGATATGTAATGATGAAGTTTTACCTAAAGTCTTCACAAGGACATTTTGCACTGACATACTATCAGAAATGAGAGTATAGGGAGAGGGAGTACAGGGTCCATATTTCAGAATGTTGTTCTACTCTCTGAAGTCTGGTGTGATAGCTTAACAGTTTCACTGGGTGTCAGTGAAAGCTGGAATGATTTACAAGAAGTGAATTCATATTGTATAGATAGAAGTCATGGTGTATAAACCACAAACATGCATGATAGTAATTGTATCAGATTATGTATCCTTTCTGTGAAGAAGCCACAATGAGGTAATTCACTAACTTTACAAACAAGCCTAGTACCTTGTCCATAATCTCACCTGAAGAAATATTTATGTGCTTTGACAGTTTAGGAAGGTCCTTTTTCCTATTAAAAAAAATCATGCTTGCCAAGCATATCAGGACAAAACTAAGAATCTTTAAGACACAACATTAATATGTCTAATGACACATTAAAATCACAATTTACTTCCACGTACTTTATTGATTGAACACTTACCCACTGTGGCAGAAGCTGATGACAGGAGAGACTTCCCCCAGGTACCCCAAGCTCCCCATCTACTTGCTTTAGATGAGGCGGCTGTGGCCTATAAGGACAAAAAAATTACTCCACTGTCTAAAATTTACATTACCCAAAGGCAGGAGGAAACACTTGTCAGGCAAAGTCCAGCATGTAATAAATGATGATACGAGTAAAAATGGTTGTGCCACTACTTACAAGGGTATACAGTCTGAAAATAGGCACTTTGTAATATAATACTTGGCTTCCCTAATCACGGTGATGCCTTCTGAAGAATGATTTTCAAGACACAGAACATACAGAAAAATAGCCCAGAATGATGACTGACAAAAGCTTTGCCACCAGCTCCTCTGGCAGATGCTTAAGCTTTTGTGCAAAGTAGTCCTCGAAAGAAAGGTAGCATTCTTACGGCACTGCAGGGTTGTTACTGTTCTCACCTAACCCTTTCTTCCCCCTGGAGGAAACCAAAGTCATCAACCTCACTCTGTGTCTGTGAAACTGATCATTTGGCTGTTTCAATACCAAATCAGATAGGCTAATTCAAACAGCCTTCTGTAGTGGGTTAAACTAATCTTGCAGGCTTTGACTGAAAGGCCCCATAATGGGTTCTGCAGGCTGTATTGCAGAGCATAACTTCTAGCTGAAGAATTGTAACATCTGGTTGGGAAGGTGCCAATACCGGTGCACACATCTGTGCAGTGAACACATGAACAACTTCAATGTGAAACAAGAGCATCCATATGGAGAATTAGTTAAGAATTTGGTGTCATACTAAACTAAAGCTTATTTCACATAAGTATCCCTGGGCAGACATGCCCTTCTCTAGCTTTATTATAATGACCGATTTATATTGTCTTTATGTTCACAGTTTGGTCACCAGGGACAGATTTTTAAAGGTCTTTTTATTCCTAAAAGTGCAACAGATTCTTAATGGGACCCTAAATGCTTACGGCCAGTGCTTAGATTGGGTATTATGTGCACAAGAAAGCGGAATGGGAAGCTTAGTTCACCTCACCTATTCCTGAAAGTGCCTAAAACTCCAGAGATGTCTTTACAGGTGTCCTAATATTTCTTCAGGCACCTGATCCTACAAAGCCATACAAGTTTATTAGGGCTATTATTAGGGAGAGGCAGGAACCTGTCTCCTTCCTGAGTTCTACCAGGAGCCAGAGTTAGAGACCTCTCTGCCTGAGTCTCCTCAGAGGTCTAACCCAGTAGATGCGCACAGGGAACTCCTAACAACTGAGTTCAGTAAAAATGCAGCCAGAGGATGTGCTGCCCACCTTTTACATTAATGTGTGGTATTAAGCGATTATCAGTATTCCATATTTAAATCATATTAAGAAACTGTTCTCTCATGAAAGTCTCCAGTAACATATCATCCCTACACAATCAACTCAAAACTAAAAGCTGAAGTATCCCAAGACAACTCTGCATTGTGCAGTGTACAGATCCCCTGTCACCTCTTCTAGGTAGGTCCCTCTCACTGGTGGAGGGACAAAAACAATGTGTTTTAACCTTTTCCAATTTGTGGATGCCTGAAAATTTTTCAGTGGAGATGAGAACATCTTCAGCTATGCCACATGTATTGGATTTGGATGCCGTGTAGACCTTAAAAAAGCCTTGTTTTTCTTAGTTTTCTTTTATTAACTTCTTGCAATTACCCACAGGATTCCCAAAGGTCTGTGGAACGCAAATCAAACACTACTGGCCTAGAATCAAAAACTACTGGCCATTTCACTGAGCCTTGTGAAACACACACTGTTTTTGTAAAGTCAATGACTTGAAAATTAGCAAGTACAAGATTCAGTGCTGCATATGCAGCTTCAATTCTGTCCTCTTCTAGGTTCATTCTGTGAACTGAATGAAGCAGACTTGTAGAGAAAGCCAGAAAACAAAATCACTGGAGTATTTTATCTATATAAAATGGACTAGATTCTTAGTAAGATTTAGGCTCTGGTATAGTTTTATTGCAACCAGGCTAGAAAGACCAAATTAATATCATACTGGCAAAGAAAAATTCAACTGTTCCTAGTTTCCAAATGCTTGGTGTTGCAATTTAACTTATTTTATCCCCATGCAGGTTCTCTGGATATAACTCCCTAGACTTTTGTGAAAACCACTATGTACCTTGTACAAAATTCTGTCTTTACAATGCAGGAAGGGGAGGGCTTTTATGGAAAACAAAGTATTACTTACTGAACTGCTTTGTTCATGCAGTGTTTCTTCAGATTCAGGTTCTGCATCAAGGCTTACGGTCTCATTGCACTCAGTGGGCATGTCTTCAGTTGCCCCTCCATTGGAAGGCAGACTTTCAATTATTTTTTCAGTCACAGGGTTGTCGTTAAAAAATATGTCTCCATCCTGTCCATTACTGGCACTCTGAGTGGCCTGTCCATGTTCATCATGTGAAGACTCATGCAAGAGCTCAGCTTCCACGAGGTGTGGTACTGACTCGTGAGGCAATACCTCATTGCTGGGCATTTCCATTACTTCAGGTTTTTCTTCAGATGGGATGCCATCACGTAAGTCTTCAGACATTTTCAATTCTGAATATAGCAAATAAATTAAGGCTTTTAGGTTCATAAACATTTGAATGACTTTAACATATGCAGCATTTACCATAAGCTATTGCTGAAAAACAACACAGCCTTGATGTAAGGCCTCCTGAAGCATGGAGCCCTGTGGCACATGCATCATGCTGGCACGGATATCACGATGATACTCCGAACACTCTATTCACCTTGCAGGATAGCACTCAAGTACGAAGAGCAGCATTACTGTTTTCCAAAATACAGTCCGGTGAGGGAGAAAGGTTGTTCATTTGTCTGGAGAAGTCAAATATAAGAGCTTCCACATGGTTAATTCCTATGTTCCCTAGTAGAAAGACCACTGGAGAACAAGATAATCTGAGCTGCAATAGCCAAGCAGCTCTTGCTATCCTTCTCATTTCCACATACACAGGTTCCTATAGCCTGCTGACTGATGAAGAGGAGGATGACAAACACAGTGTGATTGAAACTGTGGTGATACTTACGTGTTGGAGAAGGGGCATAATTTGAGAACACGACAGACCATGGTCCTTGCAGCCATTTCATAGACAGGAAGCATTCACTGAGACAAGTGATGCAGGAACGGTGTGAGCAAAGGCTTACTGTTTGGGGAGTGCAATACTTCTCAGCTGTTCCTAAAAGTCCAGACATCAGTTCTGGAATTAAGCTGTGTGATTAAACTTCAATTCTGAAGCCAAGGTAAGCTTGCATGAGGTACAGTTATTGATTATATTTTTTCTGGTAAGTTACGAACGCTTTTTCTCTTATTTATCCCTTATCTTCCAATGCAACTTTCTTTTTCTAAGTATTTTCCACCACTGCGCAGTCATCAGGCTGAGGATCCAGGAAGGGAAAGAAATGGCCATTGAGCGAGCTCTGCAGCTGATTAAGGAGTGGCACTGGCAGAGTCCAAAAGGACTACTGTACAGTGATTACCACCACTTACTTGTTGGCAACAACAGTATGCCTGGCACTCAGAAGACAACCCTTGACAGAGTTGTAATTGCAAGCTCTTGACTATATGCAGAGTTGCATGGCATAAAATAAACTCACAGAGTCCTCTCTGTAGATGCTGTCTTTTCATTGACCCATGTATTAATTAAATACAGTTTAAAGCTTTGTACCTGTTAGGAAGGATCAAGGTTCTAAGAGAGACTGAAGAACAGAAAAAAAAAAAAAAGGCAAAAAGCAAAATGTTACTGCGATTTAGAAGAAGCCTGCCTAAGAAACATGTATTTAAATTAGTATATTTTATTAAAGTCTATAGAATCATGCACATTTGTGGCTTTAGCAGCCTGTTTATCTCACTTGCATGTAGATCAGCTGTTTGAACAGTTCCAAGAACAGCATTTGGGATCAGTGAACAAGAAACATAAATAAACAAATAAGCACTTGGTGCCACTTACGTTATCTTACACTGTAACTTAATTATCTTTAGAAAACATGCATTTACCAGTCAGCATCTTTACGTCTGCCACAAGTATTTGCAGTTTTCCATTACAAATATAGAAAATACTATAAAATGCTTTAGTGTAGGTGAATATTGCTGTTGTTTTAACATTACTCACTGTGTGATGGGCAGCATCACCTAAAGAAAATTTTTGTATTTGTAAACCAAATTCCACCATCAGATATGAGGATCCTCTACTAAAACCTGTAAAATCTGTACATATGTGCATAATAATTTTGCATGAGGATTAGATGTGAATAAGAAAACGCCCAACACCAGTACAATTGGTAAAGGATCACACATAGACGTGCATTTATGAAAATTTATAAATTTTTGCAGGACTGGGTCATCTTTGGGGACCACTTGGGCCAAGGTCCCTGCAGTTGTCTGCTAAACCGTCCTCATGGGAGCAAAGCACGTAACAGCAAACTACCACATCTGTCAGAAACCATGAGCCATGCTTGACCCTGGGGTAAGGCCTCATTCACGCTGTCATCCGTGAGACTATACTGATCTAAATCAACTCGGACAACTCCGCCCAAAGGGAATGACTCTCTACAGATAGTTCGAGGGAGATGCCAAGGCCAGCTCCAGACCGGGCGGCAGGCGAGCACCCCGCCCGCAGCGACCAGCCGCCCTGAGGCGGGCAGCAGCCAACGGGCGGCGCGACCGGCCGCCCCTCAGGGGCCGACGGCGGCGGCAGCTCCCGCCGCGGTTCGGTGGCACCTGCCGACCCGCCGCCCGAGTTTAATCCCGCCTCGAAAGCAAAGCCCAGCCGCCGACGGGCGCCTTCAGACGCGGATCAACGCCTCCGTCAGGGATAACTTCTTCGACCGGCGGCACCGCGCTCCCCTTTCGCTCGACGCCTCCTGTCGCTTCTCCCTCCGCGGGACGCTGCGGACACTGCGAGCTGAGGCGACGCCCCCTCGGGCGCCCCGCGCTGCCGCCGCCAGCTCCCCCCACCCCGCTGCCACCTGCCCCCGCGCCAAGGGCAAAGCAGGAGGAGCCGGAGCGCCGCTCCCTCAAACCCATAGCGGCCACAGCTTCCCCCTTCTTTTTCCTTTCGAAATCCCCTCTGGGGTAGAGTTATTAGTGAGGAGCCCGCAGCCGGTTTCAAAAGCGGGAGAAAAAGAAGAAATCACTGTCCTCCTTACCGCTCAGCAGTCCCCTTGCCGGCGCGCCCCCTGCTCCTTCCCCGCCCCGCCACGTCGGCAGCAGCGGGGGGAGGAGGCAGAGCAGGCCGGGCAGCCGCGGGCCGGCCGGGCCGCAGGGAGGAGGGAGGATTGGCTCTTCTTCGCTCGCTCTCCCTCCGTCTCTCTGAGGCGGCCGCCTGTTGCGAAGGGGCTGCTCCGCGCCGCTGCCGAGCCGCTCCAGGCTGCGGGCCGGGGCGGCAGCGCTGACCCACCGCGGAGAGCCGCTCCGGCCGCCATTATCGCCCCTCACGGCCCCCAACTCTCTGCGGCCCCGCTCGGCGGGGGGGGGGGGGGGCGGCGGGGCGCGGGCTGACGGACGCCTGTGGGACACGGTACTCTCCCGGCGGTGGAGGCGGGCCCCGCGCTGGGGACCCCCCCGGAAGCGCCGGCCAAGACAGACGGGCGCGGATGGAGCAGGGCCTGCGAGAGGGGTGGGCGGCCGCGTCCTCGCAGAGGAGGCAAAAGGGGTAAATTTGACAACGCTGATGTGATAATGTGCATACTGAGGCATTTTAATTATAAATGACTCTAGTCACTGAGCTGGCGTCAATTTTTTTTTTTTTTTTTTTGGTAGAAAGTTTAATCCTTCCTCAAAGCGAGCTGCAGCTAACCACCTACTGCAGCGTGTGGCTGTGGAATTAAACAACTGAGATTTAGGTTTTCAGATGCCACTTTGCACCTTCGTTACATCTGTGTTTACAGGAAATGCCGCTAAAAGAAACTGGGAGGTGCGTACGCACATTTCCAGTAAGTTAGTGTCAGCACTGGGCGCCCGCAGCCACGTGAGAAATACTTGGTTGAACAAGGGGATTGCAGGCTCTTGCCCAACAACCTGTGGTTCTGGTCTGTGTCTAATTCCTCATACCTTTTCCTCTTTCTGCCACTTCATTTTAAGGCGAAGCACGCCCTTTTACTGTGATAAAAGGCAGTTCCACAATTCATCATAGCATCCTTTCTATCACTAGTCTTCCTTTGCCAAAGAAATAAATACTTACTGTTGCCACAGGAGGCAAAATAATACATGTTGTGAATCATGGAGGAGAGCTGCTATAGGAGGTCACAAAATAAAGCCCCAGTTCTCAGAAGTGTGCTTCACAAATACGGATCACGCTATGTGGCTTACGTGCTTACCAGGCAAAAGTCTGAAGTTTCCTGTTAAGGTAGGGGAAGGTAGCAGAACAAATGTATCACTAAATAGTAAGTTTAGTTTGAAGGCATTTCAATGAGAATTTAAGTATCAGGGCATGCTGGTAGTTCTAGCATCTTTTAGGTTAATTTATTAATGTTTAGGTGTATGTATTGAAAATGAAATCTAGAGTGGCCCTAAGGATTTCCCTCTGCTTTTCAGTGGAGCTTGTGGAAGACTAAAGGCAGTGTCTTAGGAGGAATCATGATAGAAGAAACTCAATAGCTGGAGATTGTTTTTCCTCATGATGGATGGTAATTTTGACTATAAAGTGGATCTTACACTGTCGGTTTTGCAGATTCTGTACAAGGGCATGCATGTTTTAGAACTGCAAGACTATTAATCACTATTGTAACATAAAGTTACTACTTCAGGATGAAGTTAACATTATAAGTGCGTAAAAGTGTATGTCTGTCTATTGGGATAGAAGGATGTATTAGTTTCCTAAGTTCCTAAATGACTTTCTTGAATTTAGCACTTGCATTTTCTAATTTTCTTTCTCTGTCACTTTTCAGTAATGAATTTCACCTGTATTTTCTCACTATGTTAATATTTCAAATGGTTTTGGAATAAATGAGCAGTAGATGACAAGATTGAACACTTCTACTCATTTCAGATTTCACTGGTTTGTTGTTACTCTGAGTGTCATCATCTTCCTAATGGGTTTCAGAAGAGATACTTGCATTTTAATAAGTAGATAAATATAAAGAAAAGATGGGAGGGAACAACTACATTTGGCTACTTTTAACAAAACACAGAAGATTTTGATTTAACAAAACACATAACATTTGAGGAATATATGCATCTTCTTCCAGTGATTGCACTGGTAAATTTGAGTGGTAAATATCAGGGCTAATGGCATGCAATTGATGGTAATATGCTTATTTTGCTGTTTAACATATGCTTTATCTATCTTTATGGTATACAGGCAGAACTGGAGAACTCAAACTATGCTGGTGGCCAGCTTATACTGTTGCTTAATTGAAGAGATACTCTTGAATAAGGGTCTCTAATTTACGGCAGTTATTACATGTTAACCAAACATACATCTGGTTCTGTATTCATTAGAGTAATAGGTAGGTTATATTCAAGGAGTTAAACTGTTATATTCTGAAACAAGAATGAATGTTTGGTAGAAGCAAGGTCTTACCTTAGGATTTTATCTCATCCTAAGGATGGATAGCAAAATCTTTCCAGCTAAGGGCAGACAATGGTGAAGTTTGTATGTAACAACATTGTAAGGTGTCATTTGGAAACCAGATGTGAATACTTTTGTCTGTATTGACAGAAATGGAGAAAGAATCATAGAGTACCACCATAAGGCTCATCGGCATAACAGTGGAGAATATGAATTGTCCATATTCTGTCGCTTACTACCTGTCCTATCTTTCCCTTCCTTTTTTGGATGATCTCTTTTCACTTGAAGCTGAGAAATGAAATACGATGTACAGAATAAGCTTTAAAATGAAAAAATAATTTTTAAGATTATTTCCTCTGCTTCCTGAATCACTGAAATGTTAAATCATGAATGCGTTATGGTCTGCTAACCCAGAAAGGTAGGTTGTAGTGTGGCTGTTCTGTATTTAGATCTCAGCTAAGATGGAACTTCTGACTAACATTATACAGAAATAAAGAGAGACTGTTTTATGTCTTTGCCAGGACAATAACCCAAGTGTTTGGGCATTCACTACCAAAGTTGCTGCTCTGTTTTAATTAAAAAAAAAAAGACTCCACCCACTATTTCCATGTCCACTATTTAACCCAATTACAACAGTGCTGGAGCAGAAGAGAGAGATTATTTTTCCATTCCCATTAAATGGAAATTAAAATAAGACAAAAAGTACTTTTATAAACCAGCCTTGATAAGAACTTGACAACTAAATTGGTATAGCTAAATGGAAAAAATTAATCAGAATAATGCATATAGACTTAGATCATTATTAAGGTCAGAGAGGAAGATGTTTGAATTTCAGTGTAAAACTTGCTCAAAAGAAGGACTTATTTTCATGTAAATTTGATGAAAACAGAAAGTTGGTAAAAAGATTGATTTTTTTTTCCCCTGCTTAATCTATTGCAAAGCATGAAAACACATAGTTCAGTAATAATTAAATAATGGGGAAATTACAGTAATGTTGTATGTGGAAAATACATCTGGAGAAAAGCAAATGCCATTTCATAAGCTGTCAGTAGATGGCACAAACATTTATATAAAAAATTTGGGCGTTCCTAAGTATTGTTACACAGGAGGATAGAGTTACAGGAAGTTTTCTTTTTGTCTTTTCCTGAGTACATTTTCTGCTTTTTCAGAGAGCAGGGATTTCGGGTGAGAAACTTTTCATTTTATTGATTTTATGCAGTTGCTAGTTAGCTAAAACTGTTTTATATTCTGCATCTTATTTGAAAATGAGCCATGTTTTCCATAGAGAGTTATTAGCAAGGGTATTATGTACTTTCATGTGTATGGGTAAGGAATAAGAGTAAAGTTGCTTATGTTCAGTAAATTTATCCAAAAAGCTGTCCAAATAGCAGTCTCTTTGTATTAGCACTTTGTATACGCCCATAGTTAAGGGGGGCACAGTGATTTAATGGAAATAGTTTTTCTACAGTTCAGAAATGGGTCTAACTTGGTGATATGTTTCATCCATGTGAAAGACATATTTTTGAGTTTTGTATTATGCTGATAACTTGCGAAGTGTGTGCCTTAATACTGAACCATCATAGCTCAATGCATTCTGTAAATTTCTTATACGAAAGTTTAGTCAGTTTATACCAAGTTTATATTGGAAAAACTCTTAAAACCTCAATTTTGATCTATTCTCTTGCTCTTTAAACAACAGGACAATTTCTTGCTATGCTTTTGGTTTGCTTACCCTACTGGATTGCTTCTCTGTGTATATCTTGATAATGCTCTTTTTGTCAAGTTTGAAGACTTGGGGATACTTCTGAATTAAAAGGGGTATGACTATAAAGGATAATTTCTCCAGTGTTAGCCCCTAAAGCTCAGGTCATGTGTTATAACAGTTGTTAATTTTGTTGCATCATAGGGTGTTCTGAAGAAAGTTTGAAGGTACTCGTAAATAATTTGACTGAATGCCAGGATATAGGAATGAGAAAGAAAATTAAGCACATATGGAAGAATCATATCCTTCTTTCACCAGGTCCCTGGATATTGCTGAAATTTTGTCCTAAGAAGAAAAACTGATTTGAAGGTAGATTTTTTTTTTTCAGATTTCTCTTGAAGCTACATATTTTGTTTGATTATATACACATTAGTAGTGTTGCTCAAACAATCGGAAGAACAGGATAGAGGATGCTGATTATCTTTTGTTCTCTGCACATGCCCAAATGCCTTTTGAGGGCTATGATGGTAAAACTGCATATAATTTTTCCAAATGAAAATCTGGAAAAAGGCTGGAAAAGTTTTGCCATGTTGCCCCACTATTTCTAGATGATTTCCAAGCCTAGTTAACTCAGTGGACTGTGTTTTCTGTTTTACTGTTGAGATTTCGTAATATAGGTTGTGTAAGATCAAGGAGAATGTACATTTTAGACCCTGTAATGTAATTCTAAGAAAGCTCGTGGAATGGTTAATGGTACAGAGGATGGAGTCCTCGAGGTTGTAGATTTAGTCCAACAAGTGACAGCTATTACTGTCTCATTGTAGAGTCACTAGAAATCATGTTTCAGTCCAGGTTTTATAGTTACAAGTCCATTTAAAAAAAAGTCTCTGAGTCTAGTTCATATCCTTCAAGAGAGAATCTGACAAGAGGATGACCATACCGACCTCAAATACCGTACTTTCTGATCAAAGTATATGATACAGTTGTGGGAAGCCTTCATAATACATTGGATCACAGCAGTAATTCTGTAGGTAAGCAGCAAATTTTAGTCACCTACGATATGAGACATGTTTTGTAAGAAACAGACTCATTATATATTAAATACAGCATATTTAGCAAATCGAAATTTCAGTGGTGTTCTCTTAATAAAGAATGCCTCTCATGAATGATAATAGGTGCCTTCATTGCTTTTTGAGTCAAAGGGAGAGATGAAAAATTGGAACTTTCAAAAAAAACAATCTCTGTGATGGCTCCTGCATAGCCACTTAATGATACAATCTGGTTTTTGTTTTTATTTGTTTGTTTTGCTACAGGATTAGAACAAAGATGGACAGATAAGAAAAATATTGAGCATCTCTCCTGGTTTCGTCAGGGATAGAGTTAATTTCCTTCCTAGTAGCTGGTACAGTGCTGTGTTTTGGATTTAGGATGAGAACAAAGTTGATAACGCACCGATGTTTTAGTCCTTGACACTAATCAAGGACTTTTTAGTTTCCCATGCTCTACCGACTGAGAAGGCTGCAGGTGCACAAGAAGCTGTGAGGGGACACAGCCGGGACAGCTGACCCCAACTGACCACAGGAATATTCCATGCCATATGACGTCATGCTCAGCATATAAAACTGGGGGAAGAAGAAGGAAGGGGGGGACGTTTGGAGTGATGGCGTTTGTCTTCCCAAGTAACCGTTACGCGTGACGGAGCCCTGCTTTCCTGGAGATGGCTGAACACCTGCCTGCCGATGGGAAGGCGTGAATGAATTCCTTGTTTTGCTTTGCTTGCGTGCATGGCTTTTGCTTTACTTCTTAAACTGTCTTTATCTCAACCCACAAATTTTCTCTTTTACCCTTCTGATTCTCTCCCCCATCCCACTGGGGAGGAGTGAGCGAGCGGCTGTGTGGGGCTTAGTTGACAGCTGAGGTTAAACCACGACAGCATCTCCAAGGAACTGGAAACCAATATAACAGAAAATATGAGATCTCTCAGAAACTTTTTTCTTTACAAATGTCTGTTTGCATTAACTTTTTTGAACTATATCAGCCTGTCTATGGCAAATGAACTCTTTAAATCTGTTTCTAACGATTTTCCGGAAGATGGTTCTGACAAAAAAATCAAGAGCCTGCCACTCCTGTATACAAATAGTCATCAGTCCAAAGCTAATTTTGACTGGGTTGTGATACAAAATACTACAGAAAGCCTGTCATTGTCAGAAATCACAAATGACAATGTAAAAAAATTAGTAGCTTTATTATCTAATTTCAGACAAGGCTCCAGGTTACAAAATCTGACACTGACAAATATGTCAGTGGACTGGAATGCTCTTACTGAAGTTTTTCAGACTGTATGGCACTCATCCATTGAATACTTCAGTATTAGCAGTCTAACACAATTGTCGGACATCAAAAGCTGTGACTTTGACTATTCAGGTACCTCTATGAAAGCATTGACAATAAAGAAAGTTTTAATCACAGATCTGTACTTCTCACAGGATGACCTATACAAAATATTTGCAGACATGAATATCGCAGCCTTGACAATAGCTGAATCAGAGATGTTACATATGCTGTGTCCTTTGTCTAACAGTCCCTTTAAATACTTAAATTTTTCAAAGAATGATTTAACAGATCTTCTTTTTCAAAATTGTGACAAATTAATTCAACTGGAGACATTAATCTTGCAGAAGAATAAATTTGAGAGCCTTTCCAAGGTAAGCTTCATGACCAGCCGTATGAAATTGCTGAAATATTTGGACATGAGCAACAACTTGCTGAGTCACGATGCAGCTGACGTGCAATGCCGGTGGGCTGAGTCTCTGACAGAGTTGGACCTGTCCTCAAATCAGTTGACGGATTCCGTGTTTGAGTGCTTGCCAGTCAACATCAAAAAACTCAACCTACAAAACAATCAGATCACCAGTGTCGCCAAGGGGATGGCTGAGCTGAAATCGCTGGAGGAGCTGAACCTGGCATCGAACAGGCTGGCTGACCTGCCGGGGTGCAGTGGCTTTATGTCCCTGGAGTTCCTGAACACAGAGATGAATTTGATCCTCACCCCATCTGCCGACTTCTTCCAGAGCTGCCCAAGGGTCAAGGAGCTACAAGCCGGGCACAACCCGTTCAAGTGTTCCTGTGAACTGCAAGACTTTATTCGTCTGGCGAGGCAGTCTGGGGGGAAGCTGTTTGAATGGCCGGCGGCATACGTGTGCGAGTACCCGGAAGACTTGCGAGGAACGCAGCTGAAGGACTTCCACTTGACTGAACTGGCTTGCAACACGACGCTCTTGCTCGTGACAGCTCTGCTGCTGACGCTGGTGCTGGTGGCTGTCGTGGCCTTTCTGTGCATCTACCTGGATGTGCCGTGGTACGTGCAGATGACGTGGCAGTGGACGCAGACAAAGCGGAGAGCTTGGCACAACCACCCCGAAGAGCAGGAGACCGTTCTGCAGTTTCATGCGTTCATTTCCTACAGCGAGCGCGATTCATTGTGGGTGAAGAACGAGCTGATCCCGAACCTGGAGAAGGGGGAGGGCTGCGTACAACTGTGCCAGCACGAGAGAAACTTTATCCCTGGCAAGAGCATTGTGGAGAACATCATTAACTGCATTGAGAAGAGCTACAAGTCGATCTTTGTGTTGTCTCCCAACTTTGTGCAGAGCGAGTGGTGTCACTATGAGCTGTACTTTGCCCATCACAAATTATTCAGTGAGAATTCCAACAGCTTAATCCTCATTTTACTGGAGCCGATCCCTCCGCATATTGTCCCCGCGAGGTATCATAAGCTGAAGGCTCTCATGGCAAAGCGAACCTACCTGGAGTGGCCGAAGGAGAGGAGCAAGCGTGCCCTTTTCTGGGCTAACCTGAGGGCAGCTATTAGTATTAACCTGCCAATGGCTGATGGACAGTGGTGTGGGGAAACGGATTAAGAATCTTTCTAATGGTTTTTCTTCTGTTTTTTTTCTTGGTGAAGCAATAAATACTTTATGATTTCTATTGGTTGTCAATGTATTTAACTTTTTGTTACAGAGTCTTGTTTCTACATAGTTGTCTATGCTGCATCCTAACTGTAGGCAAAATTCAACTCACCTTACTGGAAGTCTTTTGAGGTTGATACAGAGGCAGCAAATCACAAATGAGTTTGGATGTGGATTTTGAAATACAGCTTGAAATACTGTAGTGAATTTTTCTCAGCAGAATAAAATCTGGAGCAGTTGGTATAGTCATGTGGAAGAGTGCTTGAGTTGCTGGAGAGTTTGCAGAGCTGCATTAATCACAAGACTTAGGCAGCTTGGTCACGGAACCTCTTTTGCTAAAATTAGTTTGCAGGAAAGAAAATTACGCATCCTGAGAAGACGTCTAGAAGTCCAGAGCTTGAGATGGTTCCTGGGTAGTGTTCTCAGATTCAGTGAAGCTTAAAGGGATAGGACCCAGATACAGGACTCTCTGAACATCCAGCACAGGTGGACAAAAATGGCCATGCCACAAAAGAGGACTGAGTGAGGAAGAAAGGTTTTGGGTTTTTTTCTTAAAAAAAAGAAAATAATAATAAAAAGGAAGGACGAGCTACTTCACCTTTTGGCGCTTACGGTTTGGCACTGCTGCAAGGGAGAAGCAGTGAATTGACAGTCAGAGCTCTAATTCCCATCCTCTGACAGAGTCCTGGTACCACTTTGATCCTGAGAGATACCCTGACAGGAGTGACTGAGGGGGTATCTGCAGTAACATAACTGCCTTCATTATCATTGGCTATATCTTGAGAAACTCTTGACTTCTCTACATCCTGCTTTTTTTTTTAGCTTCCTACTTTTTTTTTTCCTCACCCATATATCTTACTTTATGCTTATTATTAAAAGAATCTGTCCTTTTCAGCCAAAACAGTATCTTTTGCAGCGCAGCACGAGTTCTGATCAGAAAGGCAATAACCAGTCAGAGGCTGAAAAAATACGCCAGGTCTTGGGACAGCAGGTAAGACCCCCTATTCACAGAGTCAGAAAGACAAGCTACCTTTACAATATTGGCTGGCCTTTATAGAAATACAGCAGGCCCCGTTACCTGTACTTGTGCTGTTTTGCCTTCAAGAAAACATGGCTGGGCTCCGACAAATATTCACAACTGCTGAAGATGATCACAGCAAACTTCCTCTTTGCCCCCAGAAGGGCAGGTGTTTGCCGTCTGGAACACCAGACTTAAATGGCCAGCAAGCAGGAAGTTTTCCTTTCAAAAATGCGTTTCAACATGAAGATGAGGGAAGAAGGGATGTTAAGAGGAAATCCTCATTTAGTATAGAATGTTTGCATTTTATCTCATTCTTGTCTTCCATTATTATTAAAAAAAGATTTTAATTTTGATTTTTTTTTGCTTGAGGTCTAAGCAGGCTGAGGTCTCTTGACTTGAAGTCTTGAACTGTCAGTGGCTGTTTAATGATTTGTAGGGGAAAGGTCAAATTTAACACCTTTAGCTCTCTCATCCCACTTAGCCTCAAAATTAATATAACACACCTATTACCAAATTGCAGGCATTTAATTCAGGACTGCAGAAAGAAATCTTTTTCCTCCTTCCCCTCCAACTAATGCTTCGGTATATGACTCATTTAACCCTTAGAAAACTGAAGATGAACAGACTTAACTTGGTTTGCCTATCCCTTTCACACAACCAGGGATGGCTGGATACTTATACAGTGGCTTGCTTGAAAATTTTCTTTGAAAGCCTCAGAGTTTTAGGTCAGCAGCCCTTGAAACTTCTGTAATACAGTTAACATCCCCTGTTGTGTGTGAAGCTTTAAGAACTCATATGACTTCTTCTGTTGGCTGGAGGACAGAGAAACCGTCTGAAAGAGAGTGCACCAGGAACTCTTCCTGTTACTCACGTGGGAGCACACATCTGTTGCCAGAAATTATTTCAGGAGTGGAAGGTTTTAGCAGGGTTTAGACCATGTCAGCCACTTTACCTGCACATTTTGGAAAGTAGCTACCACCTCTAGAAAGTAGCTATCAGCTCACATCACCCTGGTGATGTGAGTCTGCAACCGGTTCTGCACTGGAAGCTGTAACTGCTAATGCACTCCAGGTATCAGGAGAAGGGAGTATGTAAATATATTCTGATGTCAGATACTGTATCAGAGCAGATTCCTGGCATTTGACTAGTCATCTTGGTGACTAGCAGGAATGCTATTTTTACATACCTAATAATAACAACATGGAAAACTGATAACATGGGGGTTAAACACCCTCCAAAACCTAGAAAATATGCAGAATGAAGTGAAAGTGTAAATGTGTTTATGTGTATTTCAGTAGTGTGTAGTATAAAGGAAACTGAACTGCGACAGCCTGGGAGTCCTGATGCAATGTGGGTTGCCCTGCTGAGAGCTCAGCTCTTTTTTAGCTTTGGAAATGTTACAAAGCATCAGCACTGAAGCTCAACTGCAGAGGGTTAGAGCAGGGAAAGGCACTTGAGGGAAAAGAATGGGACTCCATGGGAAATGAGGCATTCTGCTGAGGGGAAAGGTTCAAAACCTCTGTGAAACCCATGTTTTTACTCAGGGCTTCAGTTTGGCTGTTTTTTCTTTCAGAAACATTTACTGAGATTGACTATAATGCTCATTTGTAGTCACTGTTCAGTCAAGAGGAAGCAGTATTGATAAACCAATAAATGAGAAAGTTCTGTATTCTGCAGGGTGGCTCTGTGTTACCAGTTCGATTTCTGCAGCTTTGATCCTTGTGTCTATTTATGTCCAAGCAAAATAGGCTTGGTCATAAATGCGATACAATCTCTGCTCATTTTGACTTGTGGTGGCATTTAGCCCTTGTTTCACCTACCTGACCCACAGGGTTAAGTTGTGACAATGAGAGTTGCAGCTGAAGATAAGGTCCTCGTTATGACCACACTGGCTTTGCAACTTTTAATAATTGTATTAACTTTTTATGAGTGCTTGGATGAGTCCCTCTGCTCTGGCTGTGTTTTAACTCGGTGTTTTGCACATGTAAGTTCCCTTCTGCAGTTCCAGTTGGAGAGATTCTTCACACCTTTGGGCATAGTGCTGGCCCTAAAATAGCTTCTGGTACCCAGCCAAGTGTAGCTGCAGTTCCTCTCTGGGTGAGTAATCGCAACATACTGGCAGAAGTGTGAAATGTACCTTGAGGAAAGGCTGTTTGTGAAGATAGGTGCTCATTGATAGAATCAGCTACAAAAACCCCCAGCAATATGAACTTCAGAAATGGAACAAGGTATCTGCGTGAGCATACACACATGCTGACTATGGAAAGGATGGTATTTAGCTGGTACATTTCAGGATGCGTGAACAGAAATACACTGCTTTTTAGTTTTTGTGTATCATGCAAAACGACTTAATCAGTAAACTGAAACCAGCCCCAAACACAGCTTTGCTAAACTGGTTAGTAAAAATAACATTATGCAATGTTCCTAAGGATGTTACAGAGGTATTCATGAGTATCAGTTTTATTTTAACTAGTTGCAGATTTTTCTTTATGACAAACTGTTTATTTTTATAAAGTCTCATAAAGAAGGGTGGTAAGGAAATGAAACATACTACAACTAAAGGTGTAGATGCTTTTGCTCTTTACAGCTCTGTGTGCACTGGAGTCAGTTCTGATGAAAGCTGATGGTGTATTTGATTTTGCCCATGCAACAAAGCTTTTTCAGGGATTATATGGACCTGTGTGGACCTGTGAAGGCCAAGTGCAAGGTCCTGCACCTGGGTCGGGGCAACCCCCGGTATCAATACAGGCTGGGGGATGAAGGGATTGAGAGCAGCCCTGCCGGGAAGGACTTGGGGGTACTGGTGGATGAAAAGCTGGACATGAGCCAGCAATGTGCTCTCACAGCCCAGAAGGCCAATCATATCCTGGGCTGCATCAACAGAAGCGTGGCCAGCAGTTCGAGGGAGGTGATTCTGCCCCTCTACTCTGCTCTGGTGAGACCCCACCTGGAGTACTGCGTCCAGCTCTGGAGCCCTCAGCAGAAGAAAGACACGGACCTGTTGGAGCGGGTCCAGAGGAGGGTCACAAAAATGACCAGAGGGATGGAACACGTCTCCTCTGAAGAAAGGCTGAGAGAGTTGGGGTTGTTCAGGCTGGAGAAGAGAAGGCTTTGGGGAGACCTTATTGCAGCCTATCAGTACTTAAAGGGGGCTTATGAAAAAGATGACGGCAGACTTTTGAGCAGGGCCTGTTGCGACAGGGCAAGGGGGAATGGCTTTAAACTAAAGGGGGGTAGATATAGACTAGACAGAAGGAAGAGAGTTTTTATGCTGAGGGTGGTGAAACACTGGCACAGGTTGCCCAGAGAGGTGGTGGATGCCCCATCCCTGGAAACATTCAAGGTGGGGTTGGATGGGGCTCTGAGCAACCTGATTTAGCTGAAGATGTCCCTGCCCACGGCAGGGGGGTTGGACTAGATGACCTTTAGAGGTCCCTTCCAACCCAAACTATTCTATGATTCTATATTGGAAGTAAAACTGCCACTGGTTTGCATAATTTAGTTCTCAATTTGATTGTGATATTATTGTTCTGTCAACAAGTGCCTTAGTCTATTCATTTTCATGGATTAATGCCCAGCAACAGGAAATTCTCCTTTAACTTGAAGACAAGACAGTGTCAGCTGACAAGCAGACTCTTGCTGCTTATTGCGAAACGTTCATGATCCCTGGTCTTGTCTTGGGTCAAAGATGTCTCAGAGTTTTCTGTAATGTGTTACTCAGATTCACTGCACCGAGGAAGGGAGAATGGTTTCAGTTCAGCTTCAGTTCAGACTATCTTACTCATCAATCTCAAAATGAAAAACAGACATTTTCTTTCAGCCAAGCAAAGGGTTAAATTCTTCTTTACAAAATTAAAAAGGTAATTGCAAAAGAAAAGTTTAAAAAGGAATCTAATGCAAGCTTGAAATATAGCTGGCACCACTGTCTAGAATAAATTTTCATACTTCTCAGCTTTCTTTAGCTGAATCCCTTCTTGCCTCCAGCTCTCCTCCAAGGTGCTGTTTTATGGGGTGGAGTAAGCTGTAGACTGAGTCCAGAATAGGCCAAGGTGCCCCCTCTCCCCTAGTTTGCTCATACCTGAAGAATTCATTACATACTTCATGAATTTGGTCTTAAAATTCATTAAGATTAAATAAATCTTAATTCATTTATTCATCTCTGCTTCTTTCTTCCTTGCTAATTAATCTTACTGAAGCATGTTGTATTAGTTCGGAGGCTTATGGCAGTGAGGTGTTGGTTTTGATTATTTACATCTGCCTTTGCAATGCACTCACGCTCTGCTCTGTTGATTTGCCCGCTAGGCTCATGTCCCTGTTCAAGACGTTAATTGAATGGCTGCTTTATTGGATTCCTCCATCCCCAGATTGCTCTATATTGCTGTGTTCTTCATGGCTTCTTTACAGCTTTCATATCATAGCAAATATTCTCTATAGTTCATTTTTTATAATTTTTTGAAGAAAGCTACAATGTGGGGCATCCCTGATAGCCACAGGCGGCATCTCTAGTGTAAAGATGACTGACCTGTAAAGGCTTTGAACGGTGCCAGTTTGCCCCTGTTACTAGCTTTTGAGATCTAAGCTTTTGCCATCTGTCAGTGTGCTACATTAATTAGTCTGCTTGCTGAGGAAAATAACTCAGTGGGGTAGAGCTCTGCAAGAGATTTTGATGTGAAGAGAAGTTGGTGGTGAGGGTTCTGCTTCCTCTTTTCTGTGTGTGCAAAAGAGGAGATGCAGTTGACGGATTTCTAGAACATCTGTGTAACCATCAGAAGCAGGCATGAAATTAGAAATGCGGAATTATTTAAACAGTCTTGCCTTCGTGAATATTCTGTACCACAGAAAGGTTTATTTCCTCCTAAACCATACAGTTATGTAAATATTACAGAAGTAAATGTATTTCGAGTCTGGACTGTTAAAAATTTACTTTCATTGTGCTCTTAATACCTGCATTGTAGGGAAATTTGATTAATTCTTAGAATTATATAGCCTATATAAGAAAACCCTGTTCTTTCTACTTCCTGAGGTAGTAATTATTAAGGAATTAGCATCTCATGTGAGATTCCCCAGCTTGAAGATTACATATGTTTGAAATTCTGTTTTGAGGATGTTAACCAAGTATGCAGAGATCTTTTGCTGGTTCTTCAATCAGAGGTGAATTCCACGCACAAAAGGTGGGTTATATTTGCTCCATTATTTAACATTTTCTTTTCTTTTTGTTATCTGTATATTGGACTCCATCAGATCTCAGGTGCTGGTGTTTCTTCACTGTTGGAAGATATTCTTGCATTTTGAAATTTCAGTGAAAATGCTCGTCTGTATGTTGAATTTCAACAAAGAAGAAAGGGAAAAAATGTTTGGTATGGCAATTTTCATTCTCAGCCAACTCTAATTTAATACCATAATAAAATAGTGCTGGAGGGGTAAGTGTTGATCCTTAATATTGCTTTGCTACACATACCTGCTTTATTCTTTGACTGTGACACTCTTCAGTGCTATACAGCATGGATCATCCCTTCTTGTAGTGTATAGCATAGCATGAACAGTAAATGAAAACTCATCTGGTATTGGAGCACGGACCATTTTTTCTTTCTCTCTTCAGAACATTTCTTGCTTTGTTTCTGATGTCCCTTTTGCCCAGGGGGAAGTTCCTCCAGATAGTTCCAGATCAAAGTTTATTTGATTCAAGAGGTTCTTTACCAGCCTGGACTCTGAAGAACAGGGTTAGCTGCTCTTTGAAGGAAGCTGGGTCAGATTTCCTTGTCTTGTGAGTGATATTTTACTTTGACCAACCATCCCAGCTTCATTTCTATTCTGTACTCAGATACCCTAGCACAACTTTTCGAAGACAGAATTTGACCTCTCAATTGGATTCTACTGAGGTAGAAATTTACACTTTACTGATTATTCTTTTATTGCTTTTGGTGATGTTAATTACACATACTTTTGCTTTACCTGTTTGAAAGAAAACTTGATTAAGCTTGGTAGGAGACTTGAAGGGGAAGGGATGAGTTTTGATATCAGTCAATCAAATTATTGGGGATGAACACACGTTATAACCTAGAACTGAAAAAATAGGCATTTGATTTTTATTTAACAAAAGATTATACAGGGGCAGAATTTTAAAATTTTGGGTTTTTTTCAAACAAAATCGGCACAGGAAAAAAACTGGGGCTTTTTGTCTCCTGAAACAGTTTACGAGTTGCTCATTCTTCAGGATGTCTGTCTGTTTTGTTAAGTGCTTGATGACGAGAGTAATGCCCAGGTCATGCTTTTTCATGATAGGACTGATGCCTCTCCAAATCTAGGAGATGTAGGCTATTGATAGACATGACCATAACCATATATTAATTCTACTGGACCATTTTCCGTATCCACAAAATCTTTCCATCCCTGGGCTTTTTGATCCTTAAAACTAGACTCATTGTCCCTCACCGTTTCTAGAGAGGTTCTTTGTCAAGTTGCAACTGTGGGGTAGTTTGGAAAATGTAGGAAATTTCCTAGGACACCTAGGAAATCCTGAGGTCTTTGGAAGTGTCAAGTGTTTTCTTTCAGATTTTGTGTACCACTGCTTCATACGTAGTGTCTGATTATGCTGTGGTTTTTCTGTTAGTACACTTCTGGACAGACTGGCATTACAATATTCATGAGACAGTATAGTTCTTCCTCAAGCTCCTTGGCTTACTGGGAAAATGGACCCCTATGTCTTTGTCCTATAGCAAAGACAAAGCTGATCAGCTTCTCTGATTGCCTGACCCTGAGGGGGTGCATGGCTGTGTCCTGGGTCTTTGGGGTGTGAAAAGGAATATCCTTTGGCTTTTCTGACTGAAGAGGCTGCTTTTGCACCGGTTCCTGTGACGGTCCATGGGGCTTTTGGAGTCCTGTCCCCAAATGTGTCTGGACATGGGGTGTAGGGAAAGAGCAGATGGGAGGCTTGTTGTATTCTCCTTTACTCCTAAATGCATTGATGTCTGTTTGTTCCGGTTTTGAATTTTTGAAGATTGTTGAGAAATTTGTATTTCTTAACATCTTTGTGTTTTTTTAACTTACCACTGATTGTATTCCTCCCATTATAAAGGAATTAGTTTCTACTTAACTGAGAAAATCAGTAATTGGAATTAAAGAATGGGATGAGGAGGATTGATAAGAACTTAGAACAAGAGTATGTAAAAATAAAATTTTTATTACATAAATTTTGTATTGAATTTTATTTTAGCAATAAAAAGCAAATTCAGCAGTTCAACAATTTCAGCAAATTCCATGTGTTTTCTTTTCCTAGGGCTGGACTCATCACTGAGACATATTAGACAGCAACCAAAGATATGCTTCTATGTTTTTGTAAGAAACCAAGATAAACCTGGAAGGCATAATGGGACCCCTTCCAAATATCTATCCAAATGTCTTTGCTTGTGTCTTTACATTCACACTATGGAATAATATCCAGCCAACTGTGGAAAATGAATTTATTTCAAATTATTCAAGCAGTTTGCTAACTAATGTTCCAAAAAACATTCCAGTCCATACTCATGTGTTAGATTTATCACATAATAGGATCTCTGGACTTAGTATCTCAGAATTTATTTCTCTTTCTGACCTTCAAGTATTAAATCTTTCTCATAATCTAATTACGGAGCTTGACTTCAGTGTCTTCATTTTTAATGAAGATTTAGAATACTTAGATTTATCTCATAATAACATTTTGAAAGTTTACTGTCAAACTCTTGCATATCTTAGACATTTAGATCTTTCTTTCAATAAGTTTACTGCCCTGCCCATCTGTCAGGAATTCGGGAACATGTTTCAGTTGGAGTACTTAGGATTAAGTGCCACGATGATACGAAGGTCAGACTTCAGGTATATCATACGTTTGCAGCTACACACTGTCTTCCTAACCTTAGAAGACTTTTCTCTGTATGAGCCTCGGAGTCTGACAGCCTTGAATACAAGGAGCCTCCATATTGTTTTTGCAGCAAACCAAAACTTCAGTTTTTCCCTCTTGTATGATGGAATGAGCACTTCAGAAAGCTTAAAAATAGTTAACTTAAGATATAACTTGAGCAACAAAGATTTCCCCTCTCCTCCTTTAACGCTTCTGAAGAAAATCAAGACAACAGCTCTGATGCTTGACACTGTGGACTTACAATGGGCTATCATTTTGCAAATTTTCCTGTTTATTTGGTGTTCACCTGTGGAGCATTTGACTGTGAGAAATTTGACTTTTCGGGGACCACTGGGGGAGCTGACTGAGTATGAATTTCTACCCTTATTAAGCTCTCTGGAACAACTGATATCTTTGGGTGGCTCCATGAAAGTGCTAACTTTGGAGCACGTTCGTAATAAAGTTTTTTATTTCAACCAGGAGATTCTATACCGACAGTTTTCAGAGATGAATATTGCCAGTTTGACAATATATGATGCATATATGCCACACATGCTTTGCCCCAATAGAACAAGCTCATTTCAGTATTTAAATTTTTCTCACAATGCCCTGACAGATGAATTGTTCCAGAATTGTGGTACTCTGACAGATCTGAAATTACTTATTTTGGAGAGGAATAAATTTGAGAGCCTTTCCAAGGTAAGCTTCATGACCAGCCGTATGAAATTGCTGAAATATTTGGACATGAGCAACAACTTGCTGAGTCACGATGCAGCTGACGTGCAATGCCGGTGGGCTGAGTCTCTGACAGAGTTGGACCTGTCCTCAAATCAGTTGACGGATTCCGTGTTTGAGTGCTTGCCAGTCAACATCAAAAAACTCAACCTACAAAACAATCAGATCACCAGTGTCGCCAAGGGGATGGCTGAGCTGAAATCGCTGGAGGAGCTGAACCTGGCATCGAACAGGCTGGCTGACCTGCCGGGGTGCAGTGGCTTTATGTCCCTGGAGTTCCTGAACACAGAGATGAATTTGATCCTCACCCCATCTGCCGACTTCTTCCAGAGCTGCCCAAGGGTCAAGGAGCTACAAGCCGGGCACAACCCGTTCAAGTGTTCCTGTGAACTGCAAGACTTTATCCGTCTGGAGAGGCAGTCTGGGGGGAAGCTGGCTGGCTGGCCGGCGGCATACGTGTGCGAGTACCCGGAAGACTTGCGAGGAACGCAGCTGAAGGACTTCCACCTGACTGAACTGGCTTGCAACACGACGCTCTTGCTCGTGACAGCTCTGCTGCTGACGCTGGTGCTGGTGGCTGTCGTGGCCTTTCTGTGCATCTACCTGGATGTGCCGTGGTACGTGCAGATGACGTGGCAGTGGACGCAGACGAAGCGGAGAGCTTGGCACAACCACCCCGAAGAGCAGGAGACCGTTCTGCAGTTTCATGCGTTCATTTCCTACAGCGAGCGCGATTCATTGTGGGTGAAGAACGAGCTGATCCCGAACCTGGAGAAGGGGGAGGGCTGCGTACAACTGTGCCAGCACGAGAGAAACTTTATCCCTGGCAAGAGCATTGTGGAGAACATCATTAACTGCATTGAGAAGAGCTACAAGTCGATCTTTGTGTTGTCTCCCAACTTTGTGCAGAGCGAGTGGTGTCACTATGAGCTGTACTTTGCCCATCACAAATTATTCAGTGAGAATTCCAACAGCTTAATCCTCATTTTACTGGAGCCGATCCCTCCGCATATTGTCCCCGCGAGGTATCACAAGCTGAAGGCTCTCATGGCAAAGCGAACCTACCTGGAGTGGCCGAAGGAGAGGAGCAAGCGTGCCCTTTTCTGGGCTAACCTGAGGGCAGCTATTAGCATTAACCTGCCAATATCCTTTGAAGAAAATGAGGAGCAGAGTGATGTTACTTCTACTAGTAGTGTAAGTGAGTATGTGAATAGCTGACTTGAGTGTCTTGCATTAAATTATGTTAATCAAACTTCTATAGTTTTTTAGAGAATTCCTTGTTTATAGTAAAATGTGATACATACAGAAATTGCTATTTCTTATTCTAGTCATGAAAGTAGTCAGAAGTCTCCTGTATTTGCCCATCATCAACAAAGGGAAGAAGAGAGAAATATTCATATTGATTACTCTGATTTTTCTAGGCTTGGGTTGCCTTTATTTTGGACTTTTCCCATTGATTCTAGCCATATTTGAAAGCAATAAAGGTTGTAGTTGGTTCAATGTCACCAGGACTGCCAAGGCATGCATTTAGTCTTTGTTCTGACACGGATGTTGTGTGGTTAAGGTGGAAGGGATCTGCTTCCTTGGATTTAATTAAATAAAGAAGAAGAAAACTCTTGTTTAAGTCCTTTCCTGTACTTTGGTGTAGTAGATGTCAAAGGTACAGTATCCCGACACCTTCAGACCTCGCTGGGACTTCTTATGAGTCTGTTTTCCCTTCCTGAAAGTCTTTCCCTTCATCACAGACAGAGACTTTTCTCGGTAAGAGCTCAAAGTTGGAGCCGTTAATCCCTGTTTAATATTCTTCCTTTGCTGTACTAAACTTGTACTAAACTAGTACTTGTACTACACTTGCCTAGATTTACCTACCAAGTCATGATTTCATAGAATTTGCTATTCGTTATCTTCAAAATAATAGTTAATAACTGAACTTATGAAATTTTTATAGTATTATAATATTGCTGCTTTCTGCTATGATCATATCAAGCTATATTAGGTTGCTTGTTTTTCCTATTTTCTAAAATGTAGTTATATATTTCAGGAAAATATTTTTCTTATTATGAACTCATAAGACAAATGAGATGCCTCAATCTATCACTGTTTCATTACAAAAATTTCCCTCAGTTGTGCCGCTGTAATTCTTCTGTTAAATTATAAAATATATTTTATTGCTATCTCTCTGCAGCAGCTAATAAGTAACCTACATGATAATGTATTCTTATAGGTATTTAGAATATGTTTTACCTGATAATAACGGGAAACTCCCTCGTATTTATAGAAAATTGGCAATGTTGCAAATGAACAGTAGGAAACAGAATTTGCACAACCATTGAGAAAGAGTGGTATTACCAGAACTGTCACTGAATTAGGTCATTTATGAAGTATTTAAACTCAGAAACTTGATGTTTGGAGGTAAATCCCCTTTTATCTCACGACTTTCACTGAACTGTTACCTTGCCCTTTTAGTAGCAGGTGCTGAGGGTCATCATGCAGGTTAAAAAGGAGCAATTTTCATTGGGAAGTAACTTCTCTGCTAAAATCAAACTGATTAAACTAATGGCATTTGTTGATAGGAGACATCTAATCATTTGCTGTGCTTGGATTTAATTTGACAAGCTAATAAACCTCTCATTTTTTATCTGTTACTAAATTTTCTGGTTGTGCTGGTTTTGCCTGGGATAGAGTTAATTTTCTTCATAGTAGCTAGTACGGAACTATGTGGATTTGTGCTGGAAACAGTGTTGATAACACAGGGATGTTTTAGTTACTGCTGAGCAGTGCTTACACGGAGTCAAGGCCTTTTCTGCCTCTCACACCACCCCACCAGCGAGCAGGCTGGGGGTGCACAAGAAGTTGGGAGGGGACACAGCCGGGACAGCTGACCCCAACTGACCACAGGGATATTCCATGCCGTATGATGTCATGCTCAGCATATAAAGCTGGGGGAAGAAGAAGGAAGGGGGGGACGTTCGGAGTGATGGCGTTTGTCTTCCCAAGTAACCGTTACGCGTGACGGAGCCCTGCTTTCCTGGAGGTGGCTGAACACCTGCCTGCCGATGGGAAGGCGTGAATGAATTCCTTGTTTTGCTTTGCTTGTGTGTACGGCTTTTGCTTTACCTATTAAACTGTCTTTACCTCAACCCAAGAGTTTTCTCACTTTTACCCTTCTGATTCTCTTCCCCATCCCACCGGGGGGGAGTGAGTGAGTGGCTGGGTGGTGCTTAGTTGCCGGCTGGGGTTAAACCACGACACTGGTGTAATTTCATTGGTGATGAGGAGTTGTGTAATTATACTTACCGCTTAATGGAAATGCAAAGCCCTCTGATCACAACCGTGAGCAGCACGTGAGGTGAGCAAGCCAGTAAGAGGATGTGATCCTTGACACTCACCAAGGCGGCTGACCAAGCGCCTGCCAGGCGTGTGTGGTGGTAGCCAGATGAAGCAGTGGACGGGCAGCTACAAGACAGCTTCCTGGTGTCCAGAGGTGCTGAGACGCCGCTGTACACCCACCTGCCAGCTCAGGTTAACTGGGTATTGCAGTAGGATGCTAGGTGCCTGGCTCTAAATGTAGACCTTTGGAAAGAAGGGCTAGAAGTCTCTATTAAGTCTTAATTTCAGGTGAAGGGGAGTTGGCTACTGACTTGTTTAATAATACATAGCTGAGATCTCCCTCTTCCCAAAGCCAGGACCAAGCTTTCTTTGTGTACCTTAAAAAGGGCTGCTAAACTCTCAGTACTTCAGTGGGAGCTGGTGGATGCAGCATGCTTGAAAAGCAGGTTATTTATGATGAGGAGAGATGTCCAAAGACACAGAGGAGCTTAGTGCTCTGCAGGAGGTCAAGTCAGGAAGGCTTTACCCTACCCTGAGAGTCACTCGTGCTTCATGGCAACCCAACATGGCAGCCAGGGGCATTGGGCACAGCGGGGTGCTGCCGAAAGTGCATCACAAACCTCGTGTGCCAGCCAGCCAGTTATGGCAGGCTGCGAGGCGCTTTCCACAGAAGTAGTGATGTTAAACCTGGGGCTGCAGCCTGAATGCACCGCTGGAGCTGTGATGTTTCCTTCTTAACAGGTTTTTCCCAACCATACAGCATCCCTCTGAGTGCAGGTTCTTTACTTCCTCTGGAACATCGCTGTCTGCTCTTAGGCAGTTGCCTGGCTAAGCTTTAGTGGCTTCTTTATTTCAGCTACAGCCAGAGTTACATCTGTCTGTAATTTAAGGCTTGTGTGCTATACGGCTCTCAGGTACTTAAGGAACTGTTCAGTCGCAGAGGCCGGTGCACATTAAGCTGGTTAGGAGTTCTGTCGCCTTTACCTCTCCAGGGCTCCTCTGCGCTTTACAGCAGAGAACGCTACCAGACAACCTGTGCCCCTCCTTCCCGAAAGACCTCCCCCTCCCAAGCGTTACAGTCTAAGGACATGATTAGCATTCAGACTTAGCGGTAACGTTTTAATGGGCACATATTGTGTCCTGTTTACTAGACGAGAAAAGAGGAAGTAAAATTTCTCAAATCAGGCTTTCCGGTCTTTGTAAATGTAATGCATCAGCACACTGGGTTTTATGTCCTAAATAATGTACAGGGTCTGGGCCGTGGAAGAGTCCCTCACCTTTAAGACTGTTCTGAAGCCTAAGTTGTAGGTAGGTGTGAAAGGAATAATTTGGTTTCTGAAGTCTGCCGAGTATATTGCTTTTGGATATTAACCCTGTAAAACCCCTTTATACTCTGTCCTTCCTACCTCACAAATCTTTCATGCACATGCCAAGTATTTAAATTATTTACATACTGTACCTTACCCTATAGCCACTTAAAATACACTTCTTAAACACGACTTCCTTTGATAAAGCAGATTCAGGTTTTGGTTTTTTTTTTTAAGTTAGCATTTGACAGTGTTTCTCATCACTTCTCTGTTGGAACTTCCATTTTCTTTTCCCTGAAACTCTGTTTCTGTTCAGAGGGTACATAAAGTATTGATTATTTTTTGTTTTGGCCCAATGTAGCAAATTCTTTTCTTCACAGGCTTTTATGAGGCAATGCGCTATTGAAGATTTTTTTTTTAAAATGTGTTCATAGAGGTGTTTCTTGAGGAGAAGTTTTCAAGACTTAAAGGACACGAGTATCTGGTTGAACTCTTGAAATACTGTCATGCTGATGTCCATATTTATAAAAATGATGTCAGGTGCTGCTCTCACTGAGCTCACAGGCCTGGAAGCACACATGAAAGCAACATCATTGTGTATTGACTTTGTCAGTGTTTGGCCAGTCCAGAGTTTTAATCGTAGAGAATATGTTAAATGTGGTTTTATGGCCAAAAATTGCAGTAGAGAAACAAAGATCAGTCTTGAATCCTTGAGCAGATTTCTGTGCATGACAGGGTCTGACTCAGTGATAGAAGGGAACAGTTTCATTTCTTAACTGTGAGAAAAGAAATATTTTCTTAAATTACAATCCTGTAAACTTGAATTTTGCCATTTTCTCAGATTAAGGGTGACACCCAGCGGCCAATTAAATTATCACTGAGTATTTCCTGAAAATGATCGCTCATGCTAGAATACATACGATGCATTTTGCCTCTTAGGAAAACTGAAATAAATAATCACATTGGCCCAGCAAATGCAGGAGCCTCTGGCATGTGTGTGTGGTCTCGAGAAGACAGCTCAGGATAAGCCCTTCCTCGTGGCAGCTCCTGTGCCAGATCAGTGGCTGTGACTCAGTCCCCTGCACCGTCAGTCCCTCCTGCCGAGTAGGCTGTGGAGTGCAGATACCGACTGGTTCGCTAACAAATGAACCTTATAAATCAACAGCATGATGTAAGCACTGACTCTTGCTTTATAATGAGCAATCCTTATTTTCAAGCAGGACGCCAAGATACACAAGCCGGTCATTTTTGCACATTTTGCTTGCTGTTTGCAGGGTTTTATTTTTATGCCTCATTTCTGCTGTACCTGCTTTCCCTTCTGTACGTCACCATGGCATAGCGTAGGTGCTCAACAGGCTGATCTGCTGTGTCCCAGGCAGCAATAGACCAACATCCCGATGCAATTACCTCAGCAGGAATGGAAAGTAAGAGATGCATAGTGAATTCAACCGGGCTCACTCTTTTTAGGCATCTGAAAAGGTGTGAAGAAATAAAAAACATTCTTCGTCAGCTCTACACATCATCATCTCTCAGCAAAGCCTGCGAGCGTGCCCAGAGGTGAGCAGGATTCGTGCCCATCGATGTGTTGGCAGTCTGCATCTGCACTGTCTGCTCTGGCACCCTGGCCTGGGAAAGGGCTGTGGGGAAGAGCATGGCTAAAGGAGCGGGCCCAGACAGCTGTTTTGCGAGTGATAACAAATGCAGGCTCGGATGTTTGGTGCTCCAGACTTGCCAATGGACTAATCAGAATGCCCTAATTAGAAGCGAGTAAACTATTTTTGTGAGTTTGCCTCGAAGTGCACTGCTGGGCACAGCTCCTCCACAGCACAGGAGCTAGAAGTAGTGCAGGTGCTTACAGGCAGCGCCTGCAATGCCTGCCCTGCCTGCTCCTGCCCTGCCTGCTCCCGCCTGCCTGCCTCTGCCCTCGCTCGTGTGCGGGGCAGGTACGGATGGGAGGTGTGCACGGGCACTGCAGAAGGGCCATCCGAAAACCCAGGGGCTCCTGCGAGCTGCCTGGAGCCAGCAGGGACCCCTGGGCATACCCCTGACCCCTGTACCTGTGCCACTGCTCTTTGTCGCACAGCATATGACGACGTGACCACAGACAATATTCTGAGGGTTTTATTAACAAGTATAATCCATATGCATTGTATACTAAATATAGTATGAGGACTGTACAGTACAAATTTATGTTCACAGTTTGACATGACAAAATGTCATTACTGAATTCCCATTGGACTACCAAAGTAGAAACAGTGAAAGTACATTAAACATTCACATCTTTAGTAAGAAAAGATTACCAAAATGTCTCCATATTTGCAAGTTATAGTAATACACGCTAGAAACCTTTAATTACCCATTCAGTCTTATTAGCTTATAAAATATATTACATTTTATTAAAAAAATTCTGCATAGTTTATACAAGTATTAAATATAATATACCTGCTATATTTGCAGGTGAGAGATGCTAAGCAGAAAGATTATTTTGACCCTCTAATATTTAAAGTACATTGGAAAAAGTGCTATTATCTGTAAAATATAATGAAAACTGGTGTAGCCCTCTTAAGATATGTAAAATGCTTTGTAATTTTTTATAGAAAGGATTTGTATTCATCTACATGTTGCTAACCTTGAGAGAGACAACAACGTATTTGGACAAGTTGTGGCATTGGAAATACCACTGCAGAACAGCAGTGTATATTTAAATAAAACCACACACAGCAATACCTGCTTAGCTTTTTGTGATTGTCTTAGAAACTAGTAATTCATTATAATCAAATGGCTTAAACAGGCACATTTTAGTAAATCAGTATTACCTGTTACACACTGCACAGTGCAATACTGCTAGTGAAAAAGTTTTTTTTTTAAATATACACGTTCTGCAGGATTAGGGTTTGGTATCTTTATGTCTAAACTGGCTTCTCTTTAGGGCAAAGATGGAAGGACTGGCTTTTTAAAAGTATTTAGCTGTGTATATTTAAAAATTACAAGATACCCCTCAAATCAAAGTTTGCTAAAATGAGTCAATGAGTCAGTTAAGATGTAAATTCACATTTTCAGCTGAAAGATGTAAGCATATTTGTTTGTGACTTTTTTGACATTCCACAAGACACCACAGACGTAAGTGAAAAATCCTATAAACAAGGCATTTGCATGAAATAATCTCAAGTATTTATATTTAATATTTAGATTTCTGTTGTCCTAAATCACAAGGCACATGGATAAAGATATTTAAAAGTTTTATTGCATCTTCACTGTATTTGTCCCCACCATTAGCATAAATATTTTCAGGAAAAAGGTACATAGGCTAATGAATGAACACGGTAAATAACCTAGATTAAATTCTCCAAAGTAACCCTTAGTTACAAAGAAATTCTGCTTTTAGGGTATTTGATTTTAGATTTCTAGTTTTTTTAAAAAAAAGAAAATATTAAAGAAAACATTTTGTGAAAGCCTTGAAAGAGAAACAGAGCATTGGAAAATGTTCCTTAAACATCCCAAATTTTATGCATTTGCATTTGTTAAGCTAAAATGGGATCAGTTGCCATTAAGCTGCTTATTTTTATAGGATCTCATCTGCTTTTTTCCCTAGAATATAATGGAGAATTGTTTTCATCCCAGGACACTAAGTATCTGTAGACTTGCGACTGATGCCACAGGGGTTTCACGCAGCCTCTCAGTCAGTGACGTGTCTGCATTTATGGAACTGCCATTAAAACCTAGAGCCTAATGAAGGAGGCCCATTCCGACCCCACGATACTGCTACTGCTGAAAATAAAAAAAAATCCAACAAAAATCCTCATTCTAGAACAGCTGCTCGTTAACATCATCCTCTTCCCTGCAAGTTCCTCAATGTTAGGAACAACCCGGCCAAATCAAAAAAAGACCAGTTCATCTCCCAGGTTTTTCAGCTCCGTAGATAAGCAATGAGGGTCAGTTACAAGATCTATCTGGCGTAACTTCCCTCAGCCCTAGCGAAGCGGTGAGGATGTAACAGAGCATACGGATCTTCCTCACAAAAGCTTTGCAGCAACGTTCCCAGCCCCACTCTGCAAATCCCCGTTCTCCCCTTTGCAGAGCACACGTTCAGGGCTCTATTCCTTAAATGAAATTGCCGGTTCCATATTCCCACATGTAAGATTTGTTACACAACTGGAACAGTACTTTGCATTTCACAGCAATCGCTGTAGGAGCATTTTCCTCCAAGAGGTACAGATCCTCTCCTTCTCTAATTCTATGGGTATGCGGATGTCAGCAGAACAGCTGGTAAACTCTGTCACCAAGGGAAGGCTTTTTGCACTCAAACTCTCCCATCTGCAAGATTATTTCAGTTTGCCGTTGGACTCCATGGGATGTAGAAGCACAGCCTACCTGCTCCATAAGCTCAAATATACCCACCTGCAGATGGACACTCCACCTGCCTCCTCCTGGACAGTTTTATGAAACTCCTCCTCCCCTCACCCCTCCATTTTCCAGTGGGTTTTCCCCAAAGAAATGAAAACCCGACTTCAGTATGTTTAATTTGCAGGGAATTGTGTTTACCTCACGTAGGGGAACGAAGAAAAACGCACCGGTGCGTGAGAGCCTAGAGAAATACAGCCTGTTTCCTTGCAGTGCCATAAAGTCTGCCAGCTAATAAAGACAGAAACCTTCCTTTCAGCGAGCTTCCAGAGACAGGAACATTTCTAGGGTCAACTGCAGGTTGCTTGAATTCAGTTTATTTTATCTATGGAGTTGTGTATGCTAACTGACATGGGAGTTAAGCCTTGCTGATGTGGTATTTTAATGCAATAGACACGTCCACAGGAAAGCTTCGTCTACCTACCGTTGAGAGACTACCAGAGTCACAAATCAGAGTTATCAAATGGATGATTTGGCGTAATTATCCACAACAGACATGTGACTCAATTTATCATCAGAAGTGCTTCGTATCTGATGCCATCTTCTCATAAAAATATTGTGGATTAATAATTTTAAATACTGTAGTGTATTAAAGTGGCACTCACTCGCAACAATACAGTTCGGAGCATTTTTAACATAACAATTGCTATTTTCTGAGGCACAGCAAAGAGAAGAACTATTTAGAGGAAATGTAGGGGAGTGATTACAGAGGGATACTCTGTATCCCTGACACGAGGTGTGGTGGGTTTCTGTGAATATCATTTAATGCCATGTCATAGGAGAGTACCGTGCGTGTTCCATCCATACACTTGCACAGAAACCAGACATACAGTGTCACACAAGGTCTTCATTTAACAAATCCACCAGGGCATTATGCAATAAAAACAAGGATATATACTACACTATAATACAGAGGAGAGCTGACATTGGTTTAGATGCACAATATTACGTGTAGACCAATTCCTGCGAATTTTTCTTCTTGACTGGGGTAAATGATACTGTGACTCAATCTTTCTGTAAAGTAATTATATTGCTTAGATTTGTTTCTACAGTGCTATTCACTGTTTGGGCAGAGGGGATTTCTGAATCAGGTGCCTTTCTAAAACTGTTGTATTAACCATCAAGACGGGTGGGAGAGTCCATTCATTGCATTGTTGAGCATAAACTGAGAGTGTATCCCTTACAGGGCACATAAATAAAAGTCTCTGGCAAGGACTAGCATTTTGGATATTCAGTAACATTTACTACTTTATCAGTATATGCTGGGTTGATTATATGAAGAAACCAACAAAAGCTGTTAGTTTACAAATTCCCTTATTCACAATGGAATACATTAAACATACTGTCTGCAGAAAGGGTTTGCTTAGCATCCCCAGGAGAAAAAAAAAAAGTGTTCACATTCTTTAGGTCTGACCCGTGGCAAAGACATAGAAGGGTTAGATAACATCTGTTACTGACCATATGTAAGCTTTTAATGGTATAAACTCAGAGATTCAGACCAGCTGAATCCAAATTAAAATGCATGTGTGAGGAAAAAAAAAAAAAGTGTGACAGGAGTCGGGGACAGAAGACATTCAGACTAGCATGTGGCGTTTTCTGTGAAGAGCCAGATGGTCCGAACGTGAAAAGCTACGGTCACAGTCTGGGCACTGAAAAGGTTTGATTCCTGTATGCTTGCGGAAATGCCGCGTTAGTTCATCAGAACGAGCAAACTTCCACGTGCATCCCTCCCAAGTGCATTTGTACGGTTTTTCACCTGGAAAAAGAAACACAGAAGTGGGGATTTAAGACACAAACACATCAGTTAAATATTTGACAGATTTATCCTCTTGCCTTGTCAAATTTCAGCAAGTACTTTAATGCTTACTCAAAAAGCCTCCAAACAGCACTGGGCTAGAACTAGCACTCCGTGCTAGAAACTGTGTAGTCGAAGCTAACAGATCAAAAAATTGTTTCCTGCCACAACTTTTTTTTTTATTGTCTCTCTGTTCCTCCCTCTGCCATATTAGCACTTGTTTTGTCTCATCAAGCCCATAAGTGTGAAGGTTTAAGCATTTGTTCAAGTATTTTCAAAACCAGGACCTCATATTCTAGATTAGCTGGGGGAAAGGACTGGTGTTACCACTCAGCACAGCAGGCAGAAATCTTCTTGTGACCTCCTGAAGTTACTGCAGTCTAAACAACTGGCACCACTGTCACAAGTAGCTCAGCTTAAAATCTCTCTCAATCATTACTTTCTAATATGTGATCTTCCTTCTCCTGCCCAACAGGTACAGGGCTGGCTTGTGTAGAGATGTAAGACAGACATGAACTGGGCTCCATTTTACCTAAAAGCATCCCCTATCTTTGTAAAAATCTTGGATGTACATATTATTCATTCAGCATGCCAAGATGAACATTTCTGCAGAGAACAGAGATGGGGCTATGTTTATTGGAACACCCACTCAGAGAAGAGCACTGCCGGACCACTGGTTAGCATGTCCACATGAAGCAGATGTGTTTGTATTTGGCACACAGTCCAGACTTTTGCAAATGGGCTACTCCCATGGAAGTCTCAGTCAAATTTAACAGTGATGTAAGAGGTGAGGTAGTGCAATTTGAACTGATCTGGTGTTTACAGGGTGTGCAGACTGAGTAATCTGCAAGCAACTGGACAGAAAATGAGCAAAGAGCCAGTGAATGTAAAGCATACCAGCATACACCGTGATCCTGCTTTGGCTTACAGTCTTTTGTCGTGGGTTTTTCCTGCTACATCCTCTGTCTTTTGCTCTGCCTATAATTATATTCAGAACAATGCCAGATCTAACTTCTGTCATTTTGTTATTTACACCTGTGGTCATCCGGCTATTAGCACAAACTAAAAGTTTAGTCTACTATTTTACCATAGACTCGATGAAAGAAAAGCATAGCAATGCTCAAACCTGTATGGGTTCTTCTGTGAGCTTTCAGATGGGAGCTTTTAGTGTAGACTTTGTTGCAGCCTTCATAATCACATCGATGTATTCTGCGTTTTCTTTGCGTGTCCGGAGATTCCACAGGTAAAGGTCTCTTTCCTGGCTGAACTATAACTGAAGGGTGATTCCTGCAAAGTCAAATTGAATGGCAAAAATGAAAAACATTTAGCACAGCAAACCTCAGCTAATAGGATTCACGACAGAGCCCTTTATTCACTACCACTCTGTCTCTTGGAAGAAAGAACAACATTACATGCATGTTGAAAAATTCAAGAGGGTTTAGCAAATTTCGTGTATTCTAGCAGTAATATTTTTAAATGTTTACTCACTTTGTGGCATGATGTAGCCATTTTTACTACTCCCTAGCTTCTTTTAAACTTACAAAGGAAAAACCCCCTTCAAATTCCTGTTTTTCAGTCAAAGCCAGATTTCTCAAACTGTGAGTTCATAGTGAACTTTTCTTGGATTTGTTCACAATTTTTCTTCTTCCTTCAAATGTAACTAATTTGCTTGTAATTGGAAACAGCTATTCCATATTATTAAAGAAATTGTATCTTTAGGGTTTCGAAGCAGAACTCAATCTTTATTGTTCCAGCCACTCCTTTAGAGAGCAATTAAGAATTTCCTGTTTGGTGCTGGCAGGAGGGTGCGGCCTCCCTATACCACTGACGTCAATTCCTAAAAGTAGAGTTTAGCCTGTGTGGCACACCCACAGGATGTCTGAAGTTGTCCCTCCACTTTCATAAACATCATTTTTTGCTTTTGAAGCCCACAGGTACAGTGCAGGTAAGACACGTACTAACTACATATGGACTTCTGTAACAAACAAAAACATAAACATTCACGTGTGTGAAAACACATAGAGCTGCTTAAAAGGTGGCACTGACTGTGGATATTTAGGTATGAACAACACCCCTACTGCAGAATTGGGGACAACCTTGATTCTTTCTTCCACGTCCTTCCTTCCACTTCCTTAGAAAAGGAAGTAAGTATGTTCATCAAAAAGGTTAAGTGGTGTTATAAATCTTGCAACCTCACAAAGTTGCATTTTTCAACCCATTAGCAGATCTATATCACTGCTTTTAATATATTTTTTAGATTTTAACTGAAACTTAGTATGTAATGTGCAGGTATTAGCATTCCTTGTTGCAAAACCAGCTCCTCCGTGTGACAGAAATAAGCTTTCTAGAACTCCTGCCTTTTCTCAGTTACTGTATTTCACACTTCTTTACTGATCAAATTACGTTTTATAACACTAGGTTATATTAGTTACTTAAACCAAGTTCCTTTAGGGCCTAATTTTCAGAAACACTGAATACCTACTTCTCTCAGCGAAATAAAAGTGCATGTGCTAAAGGTCCTTCGGTTAAAACCACATAAAAAAAAGACTTATCAGGCACAGCAACGAAAATCTTGTGCGTGGTTTAACAAGAAAAAAAGTTTCTACTACTCTCCACAGCAGCAGGATGGGAATTACCAATGTGGGAAAAGTTTAATTCTGTTATTAATTGTTTTATTAGAGTTACAAGCTTGAAACTGGGAACCAAATTCTCTTTCTTGGGTGTTTCTGTGACTGTTGAGTGATGTACTCTTCAAGTACACATTAAATCTAGCTAAAAATATTGTAATGGCAGGAAACCCCAGATGGTGATGTTAGACACAGATGTACACCCTCTCAAACAAGAAAGGCAGGCTTTTAGCTTCCAACGAAATGCTTCTCTAAAGCAATGCTCAGTTTTAACGCTGTTGCATACTAGTCTTTTTGGAGAAGCTCTGGCTTAGGACAGCAAGCAAACTTGGTTTAAATTCCTATGTGTGGAGGCTAGTCCTGGACATGGTAACATCTGGAAAAAGAGAGAAAAAGGATATTGGCTGTACACCGTTTGTGATGGTTTTCAATCTAAGATCGTGTAAATAAAGCACTGAGAATTCGTCTCTGTCTCATTTTCCCTTTAGAGGAAAGGAGGCCGGCAAGACTACAGAATGTTATCAATAATCAGATAGGGTGTGGCAGTTTTAAAAAATGATTAAGGCGGTGTCAAACATCAGAGGTAAATATTAAGTAAGTGCCAATAATAAAAGCACAGCCCTAATTCTTTCATTCCCTCTTACGCAACCAGATACAAATTCATGTAAGTCTAACCATTTAAGCATCATTCTTTAACAGAGAAGAGCATCTTCCAAAAATCATGTTACAATTTCAACAGCTTTTTCTCCTCCTTTACCAACAGACCACACTATGTTGAGAGCGTGAGTTACACTTTGACACTTGCACTCGCAAGAAAATACAACATTAATGAGGCTTCTTATATTTGGTCAGAGATTATTACCTCAAGTTTGATTTTAGAAATAACTGCACAGTTATGACAATTATCAGACATACTAGAAAGTCCAGCAATCCCTACAGAAATGCCACCAACATTATATATATGTAAAGTGTATGACAAAAACAAACACTAAAGCAAAATTGATCACTTAAAAGTGAGACCAAAGGTTTCCTATGCCCCTTTAATGTAGCTTGTGTCTGAATAGTACACTTTGGGCAGTTGGAACCTATGAAAAATGATAAAAAATCACTGCCTACCTAAAGCTCATAATGCAGAGAGAGAGGCTGATGAAGCTGTGAGACAACAGGAAATTTTATAAAGGTCTAGGTCTCTCATCTTGTAACTTGTGTGATTTATCTATGTATTTTTTTAAACGATAGAAAGATAAAAACTACCGTTCACAAACTTCTTGTTGCGGATACAGCAGAACGCGAACTTGAAAGGGCTGGCTTTAGGAACAAGCAAGAACTGCAGCTCTGCAGGACAGCTAGGAAGCAATTTAAGCCATTATAATGTGAGGACAGGGTCTGCATAAATATAATGCTCTGCGTGGGCAAGCAGAGGAGATGCTTTGGAAACATGGACTATTCAAATGTGTTTTGTAACAATGCTACCTACACATTATACCAAATTTTATATTCTTTGCTCAGCGGATGGGTTTCCTGTGGAAACTGGACTCATTGGGAAATAATTAATGCAATCACAAATGCAGGTGACAAGTCTGCAGAAGTCTCAGCCCTGGAGGAAGGGCGTGGTATCAGCCAGGAACAGCACTTACTGGTTTGCTCTTGTTAAAGAGGCCTAACAAAGACCAAAAGTAAACTGAACCATTTGATAGTCCTGACCCAGCAGAAGTCAGTTCCAAGTACATACAGACCTGACTCCCTTGTGTGGCAGGTCCATTATGGAAGATAAGTAACCACCTAGTAAACATGGATGTTTACTATTTTATTATATGTTTATTATAATAAAACATATGAGGTTATTTTAAAATAAACAGCATATAGCTTATAAAAGCTAGCTGGCAACTAGTTAATTGCAAAGAGCCTGCAGTCTAGAAGCTGCACCTAAGCTGGTTAGAGACTTGAAAACGAGGAGGGGTGCCCACAGGACGGCTGTGCAGAATGTAGTTAGCCCTGGAGCCATGGTGTGCCTTCTAACCTGGGAACGGTCATGAGCAGGAGGAAGAGGCTGCCTTATGAAGGAAATGCAGAAGACAGCCTGTCCCATGCTTCCTCTCTTGTTCTGAAGCACCCTGCACTCACACACTGGTTTTGGGAGTCTGGCTTGGAGCCCTTCTTTGCCACCCTAGGAGGTGAGGACTCGTACAACCGCTCCAAGGGTGATGGCGAGCAGGAAGAAAGGGCAGAAATGGATTCTGAGGTCATGTACCATGAGCCCAGCTCAGTTCCCAACTTCAGCTCCTGCCAGAGCCATGCCGGCAGCCTGCATGCCTGCCCAGATCACTGCCTGCTGAACGATGAGCCGGGCTCCGGCCCATTCCATGATTTTGTTAAGTTGACAGAATTTTCCCTGGGAAAACGGGAAATGGAAGAGTGCCTATAGCTCCTCAGGTACTTCCTGAAAAATTTTTAATATTTCCAATTAAAAAGTTTCTGTGCCAGAGCTCACTTCTTCTTTCTAGCCCTTGCTCTGCCTTCTGCAGACAGGACTGTTTTAAAAGCAATTAGATCTGTGATCCAGTTCATGCAGTGGCCCCAGTAACAGTTGTACCAGCACAATGAGTTGGTAGTGGGGTGGAAACAAGTGGCTGGGAGGAGAGTGAGCTTCAGGAACTACTTAAGCTGCCAAAAAAACCACCCACGGAACAACGGCCTCAGGTAAACACGGAATTTCACTGGATATATACCGAACTTGTAGGCCTCAGGGGGTTCCTTCCACCAAGTAGCCAAAATTTTTTAAAAGACAAAAAGGTCCTCCAAGAAAAGAAAGTCACAAGAATCTTTTTAAAGAAAGATATTTTAGGTAACAAATAGAGAGATCAGTACGAAATGTCTTCACAGTATCTTTCCAGTTTGCTGCTGGTTTTACGTAAACAGGTATCACTGGCTTACTGGGAGTCCTACTTTCAGTAAATTGTAGGATTGGGACTAGCATTACTTTAGAAATGCATTATGTAAATGCCAGATCTATGTGGTTGCGATGTATAAATACGTATCAACTCCTACATTGCTGAAGAGGGGAAAAAAAAAGTTGAAATCACATTTCACAGTGGCAGTTGGGGGGCAGGATATTTGTCTGTATTTTATCACAAGTTCTAAAGCACAGCAATACGCCCTCCCGCTCCTCAAAATTGGTAACTGCTGCAGTGAACTGCTTTTCATTCTTCTGCTGATCTTGGGACTACTGTTAGCTACTTACTCTTGCAACATTACTTGCTGGGGAGACAATGGGGTCATCACTGGAGGTGACATTTGTTCAGGATAGAAGTCAGTCTTCGATGGTTCACTTCCTGGCTCTACTTTGATTGTTTTCTTCAGTGTAGGCTTCTCGTAAGACTCAATGACAGGCACTGTATGGGGGAGGGTAGGAGAGGGAACACATCAAAAATATGGAGAGTTATGGAAATAAAAAATATATGTAAAAATCTATAGTTAAAACAAAAGAAATCCCCCAGCTCTGTATTTAGTGCAACAATTTATGCTAAAATACAAAATCTTCCAGTTTTACTCTACCTCCTGACGAACTATGATTCAAAACAATTCTATGCATCTTCATCAGTCCAAAATTTTTATCAGTCCAAAGCTCAGTAGATAAACAGCTTTATGCAGGTATAAATCAGAACAGAGTATGACCTTGGTAAGTTTGGTAAAGTATTTACACAGTAAATTCTATGCCTGCGTATTTTAGAAGAACAGGAATTATGTTCCATTTCCTAAAATGCGAAAAACACACAAAAAAGTGTTTGGATATACAGTTATCTTCCCAGGATGAGACGGCGTAAAAAAGAAACTCTGACAACACCAACCTTGCATGCTACTTGGAGTTTCCATCTCATCTGCAAGAACTGTGGACACCATGATGGGCTGCTGAAGATGGGGAGCATACATAAAAGGAACCGGCTGGACCACAACAGGCTGTATAACCGGGAGTATTCCAGGGCTTCTCAGTCCGTGGCGTGAAAGAGCAGCAGCCATTACAGGTGGGATTGTTATTGGCATGGAGATAGGCTGTACCCCTGGGGGTGACGGCGTGAATTTACTGAGAGGTGAGCTGGGTGAGGACATAGTCAATCCAGGTGAAGTTCTCCTATGCACAGTCTGAAATTTTAGGGGGGAAGGAGAACTTCCAGTTGAAGGTGGTGAGCTCCGTTTGTTCACTGTAAGGTCTACTGGCTCCATCTGGATTCCATTTGATAGTCCTTCGGGGTTTGAGTAGAATTTATTGTGCAACATACTTGGTGTAGAATAAATGACGCTGTATTTGTTTGGCTTCATTTGGTCCATGTAATTGGACGGGTATGACTGTCGGAAGGAGTGGGAAAAAAATAAAGAAAATCAAATAATAAATCAACACACACACAATTACTGCTGAAAAAGAAAGGCGGCTAATAAAACTGAGGCAAAATGAAAAAGTTTCAAGAAAGCACTTTAATGTACTTTCTAAATAAAAGTGAATTAAATAAAGCCTAAGATTTCACACAAAGGAAGTTATTCAAGTACTGATTCACTAACTGTTTCAGAAGCAATGTAAAACAGATGATGAAAACAAATCCTCAAGGCTTATTCAACTCCTTTTCTCCCTTAAAAACTGCTTTTCATATACTAAGCTGCACATTACTTAACTGACCTGGGAGATTCATGGTGCTGTGCCCAGCATGTAACTATATACTGAGGAACATGAAGTCAAGCAAGAGGGGAGTTGAAATGGACTTAGAATTGCAAGTAATGGGTCCCAATCAACTGCTTAAGTAGTTGGAAAACAATCATCACTAAAGCAAGAAATTATGTATCTGAACCCTACAAGCAATAAAAAATACACAGCTGAACTATATAAGCAATGGGTGAGAAACTCAAGAGTGCAAAACCTTTTTTTTTTGAGAAATAAAGCAGCTAACTAGCCAGTCTGATTTTGGAAAACTAGTACAGGGATAAACATTTGGCATGTTGGAAGAATATTCCTGTTAGCGGTAGCTAGCAGTTCTCATTACAAGATCACATAAACCCCAAAGCTAACCTTGACCTACGTGACGATCTCCACATTTTAGTGGAAATAATTTCTGTAAACCAAGAAGTATTAACATTCATTGCAGAGTATAGTGCTATTAAACAACTACCCAGATCAATTTTGCATTTAAAAAGTGTTGAAAACTGAGGTTATTTACTAACAGATAACTTAAAATGGAAACTGATGTGATGTTTAACATAGCAGATAGACATAGAAAATGCAATCCACACAGTTGTTTAGCTTTTTACAACATCTTTAGATGTTGTAAATTTTTTGAAATCAAATGCTATCTTTGCATTCTAGGTAAGTAAAGCTTCACATTAAGGCTAAGCAGTTTCACACTAATATTAAAAAACTGCTGAATTCTTTGGCACCAAAAAGACTTTGATGAGTGGGATTAAAAAAAAATGTTCAAAATGGTAGAAAGTGAAACAGATTAGAAGTATAAAACTACTGTATTTTTATACAATCATTTCCATGACATTTCAATCTTTTTTTTCTTGGGGTGAGAACTTCTAGCAATACATGTTCCTGGTTTCTTATCTCTGTCTTCCCTGTGAGGGACAGTTAGTTGATTTCAAATGTCAATGTTAACTAAAAGTATTTTTGCAAAATGACACAAATGTATTTTTCTTCTTTTCAGTTACTGTTTGAAACAGTGACTTTAGAAAATATTGAATTTTCCTGCTGCATTCATAGCACTGTGATAAAACAACAAAGCTGGGTCACCTGTTCCATAAAATACTCCAATAAAGCAGCATACACAATGGTGATTAATCTTCAAACAGTACATATTACATTAAAACCTCTGAAACTTTATTTATTCTCTTTATGACTATTCTTACAAATTCGATCTATAAAAACGTTCATCTTCGATGGTAATTGGTTCCTCAGAATTCTATTAAAATGCCATTATTGCAAGCAGTGCTGACTAAAACAAGTTCTATAGATTTGCCACCACTGTTCAGCCAAGCAACGAAATTATTAGCATTCTAAGTGAAGGCCACTGAATATTGATACAGTTTAATATTTAACAGTATTTAGTATCTACTAAAATTGATCAAGTTATGGGCATAAGCAAAAATTCAAAATTTAAACACGTAAGAGATATTAAGTACTTCTGTTAAAATTGCTGTTATTGGTTTACAGTACGAAGTCTACTCAGTTTCAACAAACTGTAAACGTTCCACCACTAAGCATCAGTGCATTTACAGTGCTGCAGGTTTGTCAGGGATGATCACAAGGTCACTACCTACGAACATTTCTTCCATTGCAAGAATACTAGAAAGGAAAAAGACTACGCAATTTAAATCTTGGGGAATGTTTTTGGTGAGTGAGTCTATTAAAGAACGAAGCATCTCCAAGCTGTAACCTTTTTATATAAACAGTTATCCTCTTTCAACTCTTCAAGTAACAGCAGGTGTGTGTGTTGAAAAAATACCAAACTATTAAAACGTTGCGCAGAGAACTGCAAACTGGAAAACTTAAGTAAACTATATTTAGACAAGCAAGAAATACTTTCCAAGAATTAGGAAGAAAATAATGATGTTTTTAAGAAGCGATCTTGGTATCTTACCCCATATGCCTTGCATTTCTTTGCATAGAAGGTTTTCATTGTTGTAAATAAGCTGGCACAGATTTAACATCAGCTATTTTTTCTGGCAGTTTGGGGAAGCTGAATAATTTTTCTAAACTTTTCTTCCTCCTGTGATTTCAACTGCTATGTTTCTATCTGAACTGCAGATAAAGTTGTGGTAGAAAAATGTGGTGTGAAAAATTATTTGTGTTGGGAAGGAAAAGGGTGAAAAAGTTGAGAAGGATGCTAGAACAATGAAAAGGAGGTATCTGCTGTCAATCAGACACTGTTTGGTGGAAAACAGTTTTGCTTCACTATCAATGAAGTGTGGCTGAAACCCTGTTTGTTTGGAGTAAGTCACACTCAGATCTATCTCCCAGTTCTGAAGTTAAGCTTCCTGTATCTTTTAGCATAGCAAAGTTTCAGTTTCTAGCACCCTGGGACACAGCAATTGCTATTAGGTTGATATGAACCACTGCTTTCAAATTTGGTAAGTCACTTCCCCTTTCTTTGCCAGGGAAGTGGACAGTACCCCTTGGGGGATATGGGATGGGAGAGTAAGGAAGGCTTCACACTCTCTCTCTGTAAATCGGGAGCGTTAACAATAGCAAACAAATAAAAAGCCCAACTACCGCTGTTTGGCTTTCTAAATGCCACCAACTGCAGGAAGCAGGAGTGTACTTCATAGCCTCCAAGAGCAGTCTTTTCTCACCTGTCCTAGAACTTATGCGAAGTATTCTGGTGGCACAATGGAAAATTAGGTATCATTGCTCTGTTTGCCTAAAATATTTAAGCTGATACATTTTCCTTGGATTTCTACCATTGGAATTAACAGCGTATGTAGGAATTTGGTCTCACTTGGACTGAAAAAAACCCAACAAATACCCACTTTTCTGTAAATTCTGCTTTCCTAAACATCCCTGTGCAGAATGGTATGTCACTACAGTAGATCACTATAAAGATACAGGATTGTATTTCAACATATATTCCTTTACAGTCTCCATCTAGCTCTGTTTTATGTTCGATATCATCACTTTCCCTCTTTGGGCCTTACAAAGCAATTAATTTACCTTTCCTTACTGTTTGTCCATAATAAAACCCAGAGCACTGAAGCCACAAAGAAACTGGAAAATATATCAAAGGAACTTCTAATATTTTTGAGTCATATCCATGTGGCTCATACAATTAAATCAATAAATCCAAAAGGAGAATCACCATACTTTTCCTCTTGACAATCTATCAAGAATAAAGACTGGGCAAATATGTCACAAGCACACCTATCACCACCCAGAAGACTGCTGCTTCCACAAGGGGACATTATCAAGCACTAGTCTGATATAATTTGCTAAATTCTGTTATACTGCCACAGTGAAACGTCTTCTTTGTTGTACAGGCAAACAGATTTTGAAGCAATTCACCAAGTCTTTTATAATAACCCTATGAATTTAACTTAAAAATTTAGCCAGCCTGTTGGAAAAACAGAAACAGGTGAAAAACCTGCTTACCTACTTACACTATTTGTCAAATCCCTATCATGTAAGAGGATGAATAGGATTTAATCCAAATAGTAGCTAATACACGAAAAAGCATTCTCACCACATGAAATTTGTATTCCAGTACACTACTTAAGACCTCAACCCCTCATGCAGCATATAGCTATCTTTAAAAACAGGTGAAACAAGTAGTTTTGGGACTGATGGAAAGGCAGAGAAAAACTGTTTATTTCAATTCAAAGTTACATGGTAACACATGAAAAAGCAACTTCTTTCACTAAATGGTCACTGGTATTTGTCCAAATGTTTAAAAAGTTCTCACAGCAAATATTTAGGTAGGACTCAGATGACTTTGTCACCAGTTCTTAAGAACTATCACAAAATGTGTTCAGTAATTCAATTCATTAAATAGCATGAGCTGTTGGTAGAGTGATGAAATACTGTGGGTGCGAGTTTCACGTCATCTGCGAAGTATAGTTAATCCTTTCAGCCGCACACCCTGAAATACAGTGGTGTCAAAACCATAGTTTGTTTCCTTCTCCCACCCCAACTAGGGGATTTTTTAAAGACAGACTTCATACCTATGGACAGTGTATGTTCAGGTAAAATAACGAATAATTCCTAAGGGGCTTCATTTAGTTTGGCCTCTAATGGTACTATCAGAATGACAGGTACAATACAAACAAATCCTGATTTAAGAATTCTGAGTTATGTCAGCCCACAGTGAACTGATTGCTATGCTCAGCACCTCCAAAACATCACACTAACAGTTTCTCTTTCCTTCCACCTTCTCAAAAGAAGGTCAAGAAAACTAACACACTCAGTGGCTGCTGTCTTTTCCTATGTTCTCTCCATACCATGATTCCTCCCTTTAGAGGTGTCTCCAGAGCAGTTTCTGCTGGGGGGCTGTGGCAGCAGGGCTCCAAGGAAGCCGCAAGACCAAGAAGCGCTGGGGAAGCCAGGACCTCAAAGGCTTGGGGCTAAATAGCCTGTGTGTGTACAGGAGCTGAAACATACACACTCCTCAGCCCGAGGGAAACCAGAGTAATCTCCATAAGGGGAACCTCACTCAAAAAATGTCCTTTCCTCTGGACTTTCTGCTTTTCCTTTCCTGCTTTCTTTTTTCATTATGCAATAATGAAAAGGAAAGCATACAGATTTGGTAAAATGCTCTGAATAGTCTCTAACGGCTGGTCAGAGTGATGACACCGAGTTCTAAGAACACCCAAGATGACTCCAGAGGTCCAACGCATGGAAGGTACCACACCTCTGCAAGGAGCATGTGGTATAGAATAAGCAACATTTCGAACTACAGTCTTGAAATGCACTTGGCTCAGAAATGCTCCCTTGTTCTTCCCATTGCAGTTTTTCCTTCATGTGCCGATCTGGGGAAGACTGCTCACTCCTCTCCGGGTCAGCCTGCTGAGGGACCGACCCTGTCCATCTTGCAGAAGCACACAGCTGTCTGGGGCAGGATCTTGTGTCTCTCATGCGCATCATCCCAAGCCACTGCAGAACCTTCCTTGGGAGATGAAGGCAGATGTGTACAAAAGACAGCCCACAGCGTCTCTATAGTGATTTTCTGTTATTTGTGTAATGACACTCTTATTGTACAACTGGCCCATTTTCTGCTTTTGATGGACACTATTAGATATCCTTAGATAATCGTAGATAATCACCACTAATCTTAATAAGGTTATGCAGTAATTATGATTGAAGTGACAGACAGACTGGCCAATACTCATGTTCTTTCTTGACCCAAATATTGGAATTTGTCATACTTACACTCTCAGTGATAGATCAGTTATTTTTCTATCATTGCTCTCAAGTAAATAAACCCCATGAAGGTCAAACTGTAATTTTAAAATGCATATAAACTTAACTCTTAAAAAGTGTTATTAATACACTGAAGAAAGCAGACTGCTTGCAGATGCATTTAAATTGATGACAATTATTCTACATCTTAAATAAAACAGGAAGCAAACTTCTCACTGGAAGATGCCATTCAGAGCCTGAGTTTAATGCACTCTAATTTATGCACACTGACTTCACCCTTTTAATTGATCAGCCTTTCTAAGGGTGCGGTTTCATGTTACACTTAAGCTGATCTTATTGCAGGCTACTGCTGAAAGGGGAGGTGCCGTTCCCTTGTCCTCGCCCTTCCCCTTGCTCTAGCATTGAGCAGCTGCAGAATGAGTCAGATCAGCTTCCCGATCTGACCAAAAAATAAGGGTGTTTTTGGTTAGCAATTCTGACCATTCAATGAGCTGATCCAAAGGATCCAAATCATTCTGTGGCCACACAATTGCTTCATGTCATACAAAGGAGACACAAAGCTGGAAAGGAGGGAGAAAAGCCTGAACCTTCCCTTTCAGCAGCAGCCTGCAGTTGAATAGGTGAAGTATACATGAAACTGCTTCCTAAGGCCGTGCTGCCCTGGCAGCCTAAATCATCACAATTCCCATTGTCCCCCTCCCAGCTATATGTTCCTGCTGCTCTTGCTTTTAAGACTCTTCTCTGAGATGATCCTATACACCAAGCTGACAGAAAATTAACCCAATTGAAGTGTCTCCCCTTCCCCTTTTTTCCCCATTCCTCCTCCAGTGCCCCGGTTCTCATCTGTTCACATGGTAAGGTAATGCACCCGGCTTACCCAACAAAAAGCCATTACTTCTTTTGTCAGGATTAATTTTCTGCTGTTTAGAGCATAGAGTTAGCCCCAGGCACATGTTTTCAAGACCAAGAGAGAAACAGAAAAGGGGATGGTGAGCAGCTGTTTATTTAGTTCAGAGGTGTAACATCGAAACCACAGGCTCTTGCCACTTCACTGTGAAGTCTGGCAACTTAATTTCAACGCACCTCCATCAGCAGCATGAGCTACAGAGATCGTATTTCCACTGCAGAGGCTGAGGAGTACTTGGATGTTCTCTCCTCTGCTCTGGGGATGGGAGCACCAGCAGAGGTAATGGGGCAGGTCATTTAAGGGCAATAAATTCATAAGCTACAGAAAAAGTTTTGCTAGAATGTAAATTTGATTGCCCTAAAACCAAAACATAACTTCACAGCCTTTCCTAGGCTAGTCCAAAGCTAGGAGAAAACTTGGTATGAATTTAAAGATGGAAAAACTATAGAGTCATCACAAAGGCTAAAATATTTTAGAAGTCTTACCACTGAAACAGGCTCCATGGCTTCTTGCTTGATAGGGACTGGGTCAAACATTAGCATCTTTTTTTATTGACCTGTTCTGATGCCTCTGATGTCCTGGCCTGCAGGGGAAAGACAAGGTGTTAGAAAGCCGCAGGAAACCCTCTAATCAACTTTCTGAACTGTAAAGACTTACTATTTTGTCAGATTAATGTAAATATTTATCCATCTCCATCTTAAATATTTGACTGGCCTTCATATAAATATTTCAGTTATTGTAAGTTTATTCTTTCCCAATTGCTATTGAAACAAAGGGACATCTGCTCACTTTAATGAAAGTTAACTTGAATTTTTATTGTGCATGCCAGCATACCAAATCACAGAAGTGTCACTTTCATTAGCTGTCATTAGTGTGTAAACACATCACAGTTTAGACTATGCATTTCTCATCAGCATTATAACTTCATAATAATCTTGTTTAGCTGATAATACAGTGAACTGATTCTGTAGAGGGTATCTCTTGTCCTGATAGAAAAGTTGAAACTTTCACATACGCTGATATTGAAATCAGTGCAAAAGAAAGATTAAAATCCATGACTACTTTGGAGAGGTACATTCAACATGCTGCAATGACTTAACATAAATACATCAGTTACTTCCCTGAGATAATAGATTTAGTGACAGTTCAGTAACAATTTGTGCTGTGTTTTCAAAAAATCTGGTTGTATTCTATGCAGCTTCAGTTGTTTTTTCTACAGAGCGTTCAACCTCACTTGTCCAATTCTAACTTATCTCAAACTGCCTGAAATAGAAGTATTTAGCATAAAGGATGTCATAACTTAACTATCATACTACACATCTGCCATGGTCAACTTGGAAAGATGCTGTGAAGGAACAGAGGAGATACCTCTTCTGGGGTAAGCCATAAGGGTACAGAGTGAGAACCAAGAGAAGCAAAGGAAAGTTGTTCTCAATGACATTTAGATGTTGGCAAGCTTTTATAAATCACTTGAGGTTATATATTATATGACTGAGAAGCAAGTTCTGACCATACACTGTACAGTGCACAGCCCTGCCTGGAAGCGCTATGACCTCTATGAAGATGCGAGGTCAAAAAAAAATTACACAAATTCCATTTTGACCAGTAGATGGCACTGGAAAGAAACGAATACAGCCAGACTACACCATCCAGCCAATTTCACCCTGCAGAAGTAGGCTAAAGGCTCAACAACAGATTTGTAGTTGGGGCTGGAAAATTCTCCCAGAAATTTAAATGAAAATTTTAAGATGTACCTGCTCAAATTAAAACAATTCTAATAAGCCTACACTAATGAACAATCTTGCAATTAACTATCACGTGTGTTTATAGATAAAGATTCGTTAAGAGCTTTCAGAGAAAGATGGCATGAGTTGTTACAAGTCTATCATTAATTATTCAGGGATATGAATAAAGTTTAAAGACTTCTGGAAATATATTACAACAGTGTATATTTTGAATAATGGAAACAAACAAGTATCAAAAGTAAATTAAAGTATCGTCATAATTCTTCTTACAAAAGTCAAAGGACTGACAAAACCAAATTGCAAAAAAGAAAAGTGAAACAAATAGAGCAGCTCAATGCAATTTCCAGTTTAAACTCAACATGTAGTTGTATTTTAGAAGCAGTTGTGTAAGATGGCACTATTTGCTAAAAGTTGTGATAATTTTGTAAATACTTTTAAGTATGTTTGTGAGAGGGTTATTAACTATACTGTTTTTCTTTGAATGGTTATCTTTTTAAGGTTTTTAACATTTCACATAGCTAGAACTAACATTTCAGAAGACTGTCTTCCCAGAAATATATCCACATAGCTATGGATTAAATATATATATGTGTATCTATGCATCACTCACACAAGTTCCCACACATATATATGCATTGTGAAAACAGAAAAAAGGTTATACTTTTAGATATAAAAAATGTTTACAGTAAAATGTAGGATCTCAGACCTCATATATAAGAATTTGGAACTACTTGCTTCCACATTTCCAGAAACTTTCAATTTTTAGTTTATATGTGCATAGGTAAAGTGACACACCAATTCGTACTTTAGTAAAGGAAGCGGGGGGGGGGGGGAGAGGGAGTGAGGGCGGCAGAGGGAGAAAGTCGGGGGGGGGGGGGGAGAGTGAGGGGAAGAGAGAGAGGAAGAGAGAGAGAGAGAGAGAGAGAGAGAGAGAGAGAGAGAGAGAGAGAGAGAGAACGAGATAGAGAAAGAAGGAAGGAGAATAAAAAGAAAGAGAAGAAAGAGAAGAAGGAAGGGGAAGGAAGGGAAGGGAAGGGAAGGGAAGGGAAGGGAAGGGAAGGAAGGGAAGGGAAGGGAAGGGAAGGGAAGGGAAGGGAAGGGAAGGGAAGGGAAGGGAAGGGAAGGGAAGGGAAGGGAAGGGAAGGGAAGGGAAGGGAAGGGAAGGGAAGGGAAGGGAAGGGAAGGGAAGGGAAGGGAAGGGAAGGGAAGGGAAGGGAAGGGAAGGGAAGGGAAGGGAAGGGAAAGAAAGGGAAAGGGAAAGAAAGGGAAAGAAAGGGAAAGGGAAAGAAAGGGAAAGAAAGGGAAAGAAAGGGAGAAAAGAGAGAAAGAGAAGGAAGAGGAGAAAGGGGAGGAAGGAAGGGGGGAGAGAGAGGAGGGGAGGGAGATTGGAAGAAAGAGTTTGTTCTAAGCAAGCAGTCATGCTCCCAGGCTATCCTTTTTGTAATTTTTGTTGGTTAAAACTAGATTGTCTTCAGTTTAAGAGTTACTCTTTTTCACCTTTTACTTTCAAGAAAGTGTGTGAAAGACACTCAATACACATTTCACATGTCATGCTACACATTTGAGTGTTTCCTGAGAGGGCTCTAAATTACTGTGCAGGAATCAGACGGACATAGGCAACAGAAAGTGTAATGCCCTGAATAAAAGTGAAAAGTAATTCTCAATCTTTCTCAGGTGCAGTCATCTAAGAACAGCAAAGGAAAATGTCACTTTTATTGCTGCATCATAGTACAGAAATTGAGTACTTCTTTATCACACATTACTCTTAAGCGGTACTCTTCCCCATTTGATAGTGACTGGAAACCAGTTTTCAAGAAAGGAAAATTAATTAATATATAACGCTTGGTCCTGTCGGTCCAGATCAGAGGGTCAGATTCTTATTTGGTGGAAACTGATAGAGCTGCTATAGAGTCAATATAAACCATCTTTGGGTCTAGCATTTAAAATTTAGCTCAGAAGGACACTTTCCTAAGGCTGCAAATAAACTCACAAAACAATTCTCTTTGTATTTAAAAATAATGCTCCAAATTGATTGCTTGGACCACATTCACGAACAAAATACATGCATGCACACTGATACACAAATAGAGCATGCTACTTCTAGTAAGAAGTCAGTAGTTTTTTCTGTCTATTTGTAAAATCATGCCTACTAACTCAAAACCTCCCAATCTCTCCCAAACATTTGAGAAGGGGGCAATAGGGAAGGTAAACGGCCTTATCTGTTTCTATTACAGAGGAATGAAAAACAGTTGGGTTCTACTTTACACACTGATTTCATAATGTACTTGTTTGAAAGCCCACAAATTGTTTAGTAAATACAACTAATTTCTGGAAAATCAAATTACTGTCTCTCATTCCTGAGGTACCCTGGAAAAAACAGTGAGGAGACAACAATATATTCATATTAAGTGTATTAAAAAATAAGGGCCTTTGTCTTTCACATTATTAGATAAACTATTTTGGGTTTTTTTCATGTGGGTTAAAAGAATTTAAAATGCATGTAATCTGAAACTAAATAATTAACTACAATCTGGTAGGCAAACATTCCACCCTCTCTTTTTTTTGCTCTCTCTCTCTCTTTTTCTGCTAACAAGCCACCCAGTTTTACTTTCTTGCCTCCTCCCATTCACTCCACCCTGTGGGTCTCTGCCAAGTCAGTCCAACTTGTCCAAACAGGACATGGCTTTTGATAAGATTTTGCTCACACCCTGTACTTCAGAAAGCAAATGAAGCAATTGGGTTTTGTATGCAAATAAGGACAGGTGCAAGGTAAAGTCCAGGCAAAGTCCCTCAGTATTTTCCTATCCGAAGTCCAGTGAAGACACCAAGCCAGAAAAAACACAAACTCTGCCCTTATGATCCAATCTGCAGCGAAGTATCCCTTCCAGAAGGGAAGTTCATCATTGGTAGAGCTCACCGCCTTGTCAGGATTCAAGACTTCTCGGTATTAACTTCCTGACAGGTATGGTTTACTGTTTCAGAGACATAATTAAGAGTAAATGAAAGCTTAAAGGTACTTAACACGTATTCTGACAACAAGGACTTGTACAGATTATTTACCCTGGATGAAACTAGCAAAGTGCTTAAAGAATGCACCCAGACTACACATCTGCACTGCAGAGCAGCTGGAGAAGAGCAACTGCATTGCTGCTACTCCCAGCAGCTCTATACATCTACCTTCAAGGTCCACCAACTCTGTAGACCTGTTACGAAAGGAAAGGGTGGGGTGGAGGGCCAGTTTTGACTGTGCACATACAACAACTACAAAGCCTGCCTCTAACACAGAGCCTTTGCTCTCATTAAATACCTGGAAGAGCAGTCAGTGACCTGACGATACCCTTGTTGTGGACACGGGGGTGGTGACCATAAATTCTGCCTCTCTTCACCCTGCATGAAAGCATGCACAGGGTTTGCTTTCTCAATCTTTGTGCCTGGGGGAAGCAAGGAATGCTGCCCTGTGGTACAGTGAGGCTTTGTCTAGAAGCTTCAAGGTATGATTGTTATTGTTGGTATAATTACAGAATAATGTAATGATATCTGCTAAATTAGCACTGCATGAGTGCCCTCCGCAAAGACACTGCAGCTCTTGCAGCACTGTTGGTATCTAGCAGCCAATGTAAGTCATGTGGCCAAAGCTCTTCAGTCCAAGCCCTCTGGGACTTACGCTGTTGCTCTGAAACCATTACTTCTTCTGTGAGCCTCGAGTCAAACTTCCCCTGGTACGAAGGAGAAGTGATAATGTCAGAAGACTCTCCACTGATGAAATCCAAAGGGTAGGGAGGTTTTCTGAACCTGGGTGAGAAGTCTTCTTCAGTGGAACCTTGAAAGAGAGCTTGACAGAGAAAAACCAGTTTCTGAGAGCAGGATTCCCTGGAAAGGGAAGAAAGAGTTTTCCAGGGCTAGTAACAAGATGTGTTTGCACTTACTGTACCATTTGCTCATCAAGACCTGAGTCAGCAAAAAAGTGTTTCTAAAGTTCCATTAACTTTAATGGGAAGTAAGCAAGCGCTTAAATGCACTGAGCCCCAAAATAGCAGCAGGCAAAGAAACTCTCCAGCTCAGCACAGCAGTCAGACTCAGTCAAAGCAAGCAAGAGCAGGGGAAGCAACAAAGGCCCAGACACGGTGCCAGGGGAAGGGACCGGAGCAGCCACTCCCTGAAGAACAGAGTAGGGGGAAAATCATGAAGAACTAGTACACCAAGAAAACATTTTACTGATTGACAGCCTTCTGTGTTCGTTTGTTCACTGGACTGCCACTGGGAAACAGTAATAACTGTTGAAAAAGTTAGGATATCATGTAAAACGAAAATTGTACCTGGGCAAAAATTTTCTGCTGAAAGTTTTACTTGATAGGCACGAAGAAAAAGAGTATTTCTATAGTATTCTGTTATTTAGTATTTCAGACTATTTTTGCTTTTTATTGACTTGAAAATATTTTACCTTCCTCCTTTCAGAACTGCAAGCAGGCTGAAAAATCTGGTTTTCTGCACAACTTGTGCACCCTAACTTTGCTGACATCACTTTGTTTGACTTAGAAATGCTTTGACATAGTAATTTATCAGCTGTGTAGCAGACTAATCAGTATTTCCTTTAAATTTACCATAATACTATTGGAAGCTCTTTGAAGCCACATGCCTGGAAATGGCTTTCTTGTATGTAAAAATTTGGGGCAAAAAAGTTCTTGCAGTGCTCATTAAGAAAATGTCTTCTCTAGCAAGGAAAAATGGAGCCCATGTAAATCCTGTTCAACCTTCAGTTCTACATTTACTGAACCTAAGGGAGAGAGAAAGAAAAGCTCTTGAGGCACCTCCATTAGACAATATTCGCCCTTATCAGGGCAGACTGCTGTCTGGTTTCCTGTCTCATGCTACTTCTTAGAAGGAGAAACAGTCTAGTAAGGATAAAAGATAGACTTTTGAAAACAAGTGAAGTATGTGGAATGGTATGATAATCTTTCCCTTCCAAACTGAACTTTATTTTTTTGTTGTGTTTTTCTTAAGAGGTTAATTTTGAAGATAATTTAAAAGGAGAAATAGAAATCCTATCTTTTTATTACGAGGGAAGAATGACAGAAAATACCGTTCTCTTACATAAAGGGTTCTGCTATTTCACGAAACGTATGAAACAGATTCAACCTTTTTGATAGTATGGGGGAGAAGAAAAGAAATCTAATTCTAAAGAAAGGAAGCGTACATTTATGAATAATAGCCTAAATGATTAGTTTGAATGAGGATTTGAATACAGGGCAAATGTCAACAAACTTCTGTGTACCTACGGAAATGGAAAAAAAAAAAAACAGGGAGAAGAGCTGGATAGTGTAGTGGGTACAAATGAGACAGTGATCAAAGCAGCTTAAGACTCTTTAAAAGTGGAAAGTCTGTCATGCCTTCATGGATCAAGTTAGTTTGTTGGTAACACACACTGACTGCATGATAGGCAGACCACGCGTTTGGGTCTTTTTCCATTCTGACTTAGTTTACTATTAAAAACCTGTTAGAGCTTTATCTTTCCATTTGGCTGATCTACACTTACACTTCCTTCCCCTTGGAGATATCCACTATGGCTACAAAATCCTCAAAGGAAGCCTCGGCATCAAGTGAGTGCTTAACAGGGAAGGGTTAAATCTCTCCTAAAACCAACTCTGCCAAACTTCATATTCCGGATTGGAAGCAACTAGCCTCGGAATGAAAACACAAAGCTTCAATGCTGACAGCATGAAAGAACTCTAAAAGACCTCCTGTTAGCGGTGTTAATTAATATTAAAAAGTTGGTTTACAAAACTATTATAATTTTAATTTCAGTCCCTGATTTGGTAGAACTTCTGGCTACAAAAAGGTGTGAACCACAAAATTTACTGCATTTATTATACACCAGTTTCCAATATTAAATGCCGTTAAATGCAACACTTTTCCTCTGTCATGGGAAAAAAGATTAAATATGTTTTAAATCCTGTGCAAATTAACAGTACCAGAATTAAGATATTTAATCGGGTTCTAATGGACAAACTCATCCACGGTATTCTAAAATTAACAGAAAAACAACTAAGTAAAACCAACTGAGAGTAACAAAACAATCAATAAATAACTTACCAAAACTGTGTGGCCAAATACTTCTTGTTATCTGGGTTTCTGGATAGACAAGAAACAAGTTGATGTAAGGGTGTGCACATGATTCAGTAAAAAATATTTTTCACATACAATTAAGCCCTGAAAGAGGAAGTTTAAAGCATGTCTTTCGGATACTTCTTAAAAGATACCTGCAATGATCACTAACAGCTAACTTTTAGCATCCAAAAAAGAAACAGCAGGAACTAGAATAATACTTAAAAAATGAGTGAAGTAAAATGAAAAGGTGGAAGTATTTCTCTGTGTACAGAAACCATGCATATAGCAGCCCGTAAGTGACAGAGAAGAATAAACACTCCATCTTGCATTTTCATCCAGGGCCTGATTCAAAGCCCACTGAAGTTAATGCAAGTCTTTCTCTTGATTTCAGTGAGCTTTGGCTTGGGTCCTTTAGCTCTTCTTCTGTCAGATCCAGAGCAACAGAAAAATTTATGTTCTCTTTCTGAATTTCCTCTTTATGTTTATCTATGTCTGCCTGCAACAGGGTGGGGGGGAGAAGACAAATATAAAAACAGGAGTAAAAAATTCATTTTTATGCCTTCAAAAATGCAAAATGTGGGACAGCCATACCTATTTATTCCAAAGAAAAGTTAGCCAGCAGTGCCTCATTTTCTGTATTACATCTGGAAGACAGTGGATCTTCTAGTTTGTGTAAGGAGAAAATATCTATTCCTTTTGAGATCTGGAAATACGAAGTGCTTACGGTGGGCCATTCAGGTTGGGTAAGGGCAGAAGCCAAAACCCTCTTGCAAGTATGAGCCTACAGATGTGGATTCTCTTCTCACTTACACTCTTTTTACACTAGTGTAACTCCGTGACTTTAATGGAGCTATTCCAGATCGGCTGATGAGCAAGCGAGCACAGAAAACTGGCTCACAACTTTCTGGAGACTCGAGTACAAGTTTTCAGCAAAGGGAGCGAAGCTCTCCAGTTCACCCCCATAAATATATTTGGAGTTGAGGGCGTGTGTTAAAGGTTAACTTGGAAACCTCATTATGACATAACACAGGCATCTTAAGCAATCGTGAGTGTGTAGAGACATGATAACTCATTGGGTGGGGATTGGGAGTTGAGGGGCAGTGACAAGGGGCCTGGACGAGGCTACCGATCTGCCAGAAAACAGCCCGAAACAGGAAAGAGCACCACATATGCCACTTGGAATGTGTGACGCAAACCCCAGCCTTGAAACAAAGAACAGGAAACAGCTCTGCTGGCTGCGCTGGGGAGAAAGCACAGAGAAACATTTAGGCGGCCCTCCCTGACCCTATATTCATGAGCAGCTGGAGTCTTTTAAAACAACAACAGTGGGTGGAGGTGTTTGTTCATTGGGTGTGAATAAAAACACTGTCCTTATGTAGGGGACCTGCCCTATTTACAAAGAGGCTCCCTTAACATAAGGGAGCAGGAGATTTTTAGACACCACGGGTCATGACGATTAGCTGAAACCTCCCTTAGGACCAGTTGGTTTATTACTGTATTTACAGAATGCCAGTAGCTAAACAGAGCTACGGCTTCACGACATCAAACAGGCAGCGCCCAGCCTGACAGTAAGCACCTTCTTTGTAGGCAGAGCTAGGGGGATCGGACCATTGCAGGAGTTATTTGTAAAGCTAGGGGTTGCTCCTGGACAGTGTCTCACTTTTGTTCAGTACTGCTCAATAGCTGAGGACCAACATCACTCAGTGCACCCAAGAATATTTTTCTAAGCCAGCACATCCTTAGCCTTCTACACTCGTTTCATATGCACTCAGACTTCATCTCAGGACCTGATTTTCCGTGGATATAATGCTTTTATTTTTGAAGCACCCAAATATACAGCTGAATAAATGAAATAAGCTGATGACGTGGGGCAGAGGAAAGGCACATCTTGTCTGTATGTCATGCAACAGAATAACTTCAACATTTGTTTTCCTTCAAAGCTGTGGTTTCAAATACTCTCTCTTCTCTTACATACTTTGCATCGGTTATTTATATACCACAGGTGGGACATCTAATATTATCCAATGTGAGAATGTGTTACAGCAAATTTTGTGGACAAGTACCACAGCAACACTAATAATTGCTGTGGGGTTTCACGGCTCAAGTTTAACAACGCACATGCGGTGACAACCAGCTAGTACAGCATCTACACAGCAGCGTGTAGGTATAGGTTTTATGCCGATAGTATCAGTTCCTTACTTTCTTCACATTGAATCTGGAAATGTAAGTAATCTGGTGGTTGTATAACTTCCATCTCTATTATCACAGAGCCTTCGACTAATCTCACTCACATTTACATCATTATTTATCTGAAGACTTTTGCTTTTGGCTAAACAGGTGTTGCCTGGGTCAAATCCTCACAGTACCTAAGGGCTCCCTCGCAGCTCTCCTACTTAGAAGAAATTTTGCTCGGTTTCTCAGGGAAGTGAGAGACCATTTAGTATCTTTTTTTCTTCCTTGCCCTTACCCCCAGCCTCCCTTGTGGTCTATAACATATCTGTAACAGGGTGTGCAGGGGAAAAAAAAAGTATTTGCCTGCTTGGGAAAAAATAAAAGAGACCACTCAAGTCAGCTTCTGTTTTTTTGTATTTTGATACTAGACAAAATATTCTTAAAAATACAAGAAGAAAGTTAGTTTGAAATAAATCTCTTCTGGGTCAGGCAGGATTATCAAATCCAGATGTAATTCCTCTCACACAAGAAGCAGCTCCTCATGCGATTATCAAGACAGCGTATCTTAAAAGTATTGTATGGAAAAATCATTAGTGGTCAGCTGTGTAATCCTTTGTTTTCAATACAGGTAATGAACATCTATGGATATTAGCTTAAATGAAGTCAAGTCTTCAAAGCTCTCCTATCAGCCACCCAAATTCAGCTTTTCCCAACAATAAAACCTTCAGAGTTCAGCTCCACAAATAGTGACACTTCCTGAATTTTCAAAGGCAAGGAAGCAAATAAAATACAGCACAGTGCAGGTATAGTACCCGAATCACCAGGGGAGTACACAAAGCAACTTTAATGCATTTTTTTCATATAACTCTTGAATGACCACTTGAGCTGTTCTGAATTAAGTCTTTCTCCCAACCTCCGGTTAGGTGTTGTGATCTCCCAGCACGGGCTCCTGTCGCTGAACCTTCCTTTTCCAGGGCTCCCCTAGCTGTGCCAGGTGCTCACCTGACAAAGGTCCAAAGCAAATAACTCCTATTCCCATTTCGGCTTTTTAAAAGAAAAAAAAAAAAGCATCCAGAAAAGGGAAGCTAATTACGGTCGTTACTTGTAACTCCACACTCGGCTGCCGTGCTGTCCTAGGCGCTACGCGTTTTAACTTCGCCTACATCATAGCTAAGTGGTGCTAAGGTTAGATGACAATGCGAGGGATAAATCCGGTCTCATCCTTGACTTCACCAGGAGTTAAACCGGGGGACACGGCGCTGCCGATCAGCTTCGCGCTACTGGTGGGACACTGCCAAGAGGCGAGCTCCTACCCTGGTATTTCCCCCACCGCCCTCAGAACCAAGGGAACCCGCTATACTTTTCACCTCACTTTCGTCCGGCACCATATCCCGTGGGGGATCCGATGACACTTCAGTCTCTAACCGAAGAACAGCCTGTCACGCCCCGGCGGGCGGCCGGGGGCAGCGGCCCCGCTCGGCGGGAGGGCGGCCCTGAGGGGCGGGCGGCCCGGAGGCCCCCCCGCCAGGGGCGGGCGGGCGGGAGGCCCGAGGCCCCCCCCGCCAGGGAGCGCGCCCGGCGGGGGAGGGCGCCGCGGGGGAGGCGGCCCCGGCCCCGAGCGGCGCCGTCGGCCACACAGGTGCGCTGCCCGCCCGGGCGGGCGCGACGGGCAGCGGCAGCCCCCGCCTTGCTCCCGCCGCCTCACCGCGCCAGCGGCCACGCAGGAAGTTTCACAGGCCCGCGGAGGGAGCCCTGTTGTAAGCCCCCGCTCCCCCCTCCCCGCAGCGGCGGCCGGAGGGAGACCGTGTCCCCGCCGCGGCTCCCGCTCCCCGGGTTGCCGGCGGCGTCCCACCCTCTCCCGCCTCGGGCTCCGCGCCGCTCGCAGCGCCTGGAAACTTTCCTCCCCCGGCACCTCCATCCCGCAGCCGGCACAGCCCGGCCCGGCCCGGCCCCCCCCGCCCTCGCACTTACGCTCGGCGGGCGGTGCGGAAGGTGCCGGGTCTCCGTCGGCTCCCGCAGTGCCGGGGGTCGCGCTAGGTGGCGGGGGGGCTGGAGGCGCTCCGGTGCCACCGAGGCGCGAGGCCGGCGTGTCCCGCGTCCCCGCGGCTGAGGCGCCTTCGCGGTGGCTCCGGGTCTGTGTGCGAGGAGGAGCTGCCCGCCCGCCGCCCTGCCTCCCGCCCTCCGCCCGCCCGCTCGCCTTCCCCCCCGGGCTCCTGGCACCGGGCCGCGCTGTCACATGACGCCGGCGCCGCTCGCCCTGCCAGGCTCCCCGGGCCGGCGGGGTGAGTGGCGGTGGGAGGGTCACGGCGGGGAGTGCGGCCGGGCGGGCCGGGCGGTTCCCCGCCCGCGGGGTGGAGGCTCCGCCGAGGGGCCGAGGCGAGTCACCGCGCATAAACAGCCGGGCACGCACTGACTCCGCACCGCCCGCCCTGCCTCCCGGGGGCAGACAGACTCGCACAGACACTAATTATCCCCAGCAGCCCGGGGAGGGGAGGGGGGCCGCCGCCGCCCCGCTGACAAACCTGCCCGTCCAGCTCCTCCTCCCCGCCCGTGTGTCAGGCAGAGGCGTGCGCCTGGCACCCGGCCCCGCAGCGCACCCCTTCCCCTCCCTCCCTCCCTGCGCGCCCACCCCGGCCGACCTGCGGTAGCGGCACCAAAACAACAGCAACACCCAGCGCCCGGGGGGAAGGAAGGGAGGTGCACGCTCTGGGGCGCTGCCGCCGAGCTGGCTTCGCCGGCGGGGGCTGGGAAAGGGAGCGGGGCGGCGTGGAGCCGGGCGGCGGTTCCCCCGGCCGTGCCGCCGCGGGGCTGCCCGCGCCGCGCCCCGTCGCGCCGGGGAGGTGGCGGGGCCGGGCGAGGCGAGGCGGGCTGAGGCGCGGGCCGGCGGCCGGAGCGCGGCGGGCGTGGGGCAGAGATGTCGGCGCGCCTCCGCCCCGGCTTGGCGGCTCGCCTGCCCCGGCCGCCGGGACTGCCGGCTGCCTGAGGCCCGTGCCGGGGTGTTTTTTTATGGCTGCGATCAGCCCGTCGTGCCCGGGTGCGCTCCCGCCTCCCGCCGGGGAGAGGCTCCGCGCGGGAGGGAAAGGGGCAGACGGGGAGAGGCGCTGCCAGCTCCCCTCGGCTCAGCCTCGCGGAGGCGGCGGGCCGGCCGGCCGGCCCCCCCCCGCGCCGCCCCTGCTTGCCCAGCCCCGCGGCTGGCACCGGCCCGGGGCAGGTGTATATGTGTGCCCCGGTCCTCCCCCTCTCTGGGCTCCACTCGCAGCTGGAGGGGCAGGCGCGGGGGAGCGGCGGCGGCTGCCGCCCTGTCCGGGGAGTGGGTGGGCGGGCTGAGGAGGCCCGGCCCGGCCCGGCCCCGCGGCGCCGTGCGGCTCCCCGCGCTCCCGAGGCGCAGGGGCACCGGGACACGCCGTGGTGGCGGGGAGGCTGAATTTGTCCCAAGACTTCGCTTGCTGCTTGAGACAGTTTTCAGCGGGGTGCACTGCACGTACCGCCTGTGAAACGGGAGCTGCTTATCTCCATACCCACGGATAGACCGAGGGACTTAACTCAGAGTAATGCTTTTTAAAATATGTCCTGACCTGTCTCAACTTCATTGGTTAGCGAAAGGTGCTGCCACTAATTCACTGTATTGTGCTTACAGTTGTTATAGTGTGGCATATAAAATCATGTCCTCTCCTGATTGATATATGGTACCTAAAATTGATGCCAAGGAAGAGGCAAATGCTGTGCTTGGCAAGGCCCTATCCTGCAGTGCAAACTGCGTGGACGGATGAAAAGCCAGCGATGCTTCTTGTGGATGGAGGGGTCACCCTGTGGGACTCCAATTACATGCTTCATCTTGTGGGTAAAGTCAGTGGTAGGTGCTGAGCATCTCCGGCTCTGTAGGATCAGTCTGTGTATTTAACTGCCTGAATAGGACTTATGTAACATACCTCTTTTTTTGCATGTTTGGGTTGAAATTTCTGTTCTCTTTGATTATTGTTAACCCAGTCAATAATGCTGTAAAAGCAAAACAGAGGGAAGAGGAAAGGATCAGGGAAGTGTTCTCAAACACAGTGCTGTGTGCAGGCACATGTTCGATCTGTGTCTTTATTTCTAGGATGTTTTAATGCATCCCTTGACTTAGCTTGCTAGTCTGTATGGCTTTAAAAAGCACACTAAGACACCAATCTGAAGCCCTGAAGGGTATGACTCAATGACATAACAATAAATTGTAGTATCTCCTGCTAAGTAATTACACTGTATCATGTCACAACAAGGTATTGTTGAAATACTATCATGTAGCTCATAAAGTGTCATTTTTTTATTATAAGCCTGTAAAATAAACAGAATTGCTGTGTTAGAACATACACACGGACACATAACGTTTCATTAGGGCTGTGAAAAGGAGCTGCTGTAGTTTTCTTGCATGAACATGCTCAAGATAAAGTGGTTATGTCCCAGTTTCGCATTCTTTTATTCTGGGAACTAGCAGAGGTTACACAGCTAACTAGAACCCTTAGGTCAGAGGCAGAGCTGTTTTGATGTCAAATCATGAGAAATGCCAAAATACTTAGTAGTAGCTAGCATGCTGCTCCTGGTAAAGTCACTGGGTTTTCCTGCTAACTATTATCTAGTTCTGGCCTCAGGTGAACCTGTTTTAATCCGGTGTAATTTTACTGTCTTCTTATGAAGTCACTTTGGATTTGTATTGGCAAACGAGAGGAGAGGGAGTATTGTGAATGATGATTTTGCGGTGCCAAGCAAGATTGTACACCTGTCAGCATTTTGTTGCCTTCCTGTGTTTGGTTTTCATACTTTAACAATTCAAAAATTTGAAGAGATGTTCAAATTCTGAAGGGAGCAGAATCTCATTGATTTTAATGGGAATTGAAAAACCAGGAGGGAGAAGCTGGGAACACAGAGAGTCCTTGCCATCTGGTTAGCAGACCCAGCAGTTTTAACCGGGTCTGGAAGTGTTTCTAGATCAAAGGACTGGCTGATGGCAGCCCTTAACATCTTCCAGCACAACACCTCCTCCATCCCTGCTCTGCCCATCATCCCTGCAGCATTTCAAATGTTGACGTGCTGAATGACTTCTCTCTCAAAACAGAAGGAAGAGAAGTGGTATGGAAGTCCTTGGTATTGAAAGAATGAAGAATATTGCTTGGGTGTTCTTTGGTTTGTAGCACATGGCATGAGCCCTTGCCATGAGGTGGAGCATTTGACATGACGGGGCCTTGAGGATCCATGCTCCCAAGCGTTAGGGAGAGTGTTGGTACATACAAATTTCTGGTATAAGCAGACAGGAGGTGGTACGTAGACTGGGTGGAGGGGAAGGTATGGATCTTTGGCGTGAACAAATCGGTATTAAAATGTTAAGTGAAAAGGTATAATATATTCACGTCTGTTAAAGGACCAAATCCAGCCATGATGAAATGAACCCTTGCTACAATCAGCTAAATTACCACTTTGATGAATGCGACTTAAATTGTACACAAATTTATGGCTTTTAAAGGTAAAAGCCATATTCTGCTTCGCAAAAATCAGTTGAAAATAAAAGAAGTAGTTAAGAATTTTGTGTACTTTTTCAGTCCTTAATTCAACTTCAGGTTATGGGGTGAAGTTGGAGTGGCTTGCTGGTCCCAAGCAATGCAAGTGTCAAGCTGGCATTTCTTCCAAGTTGCTCTGTGTTACAAAATGTACTATATAGTCGAAGAGTGGTATTTATGCAGGAAAAATGTCCACTGGAATCAGTGGACTTTTCCCTTAGTCCACAGATACAGGGTAAGGTCTAGACGTGTTTGAGGTGTTTGGATATCTGTGTATAAACTTACTGTGTTCTGCAGAGTTTCAGGTCAGATAGTCACCTCGTACATCTGGTACTCACTGAACTGCTTCTGGAGTGAATGAGAGAGAGAGGTGATCGCATAGCTAGCAATATTCATTATTTTTGTTAAACACAGCTCACATCTTGGAAGAACCATAAATTTCACACTTAAAATGGTATTTATTTATTGCACCCCAAATATTTAATCTCAGCAGTACAGTGACAATACAGGCCAGTGTTGTAATTCCCAGTTTTTAGAAATGTGGAAGTTGAGACAGTAGGAGTTTAAATAGGACTTTAAATGATTTAGAAGCTTAGGTATGTCTGTGCTCCAGTCACAGACATACCTGAGCTGGTTTTAAACTAGTCAGCTGGGGAGCTGGTAGCAATCCAGCTGTGGCAGCGTGGAACTCGGAGCTGGCTGGAAAACATGCCCAAAAAGCTGGGTAAATACTTGAGTGGTTAGGCTGGCCTGAACTCAATGACTAGACTACTACTGGTGCCCAAGCTAGCTAATTTAAAGCTTGCCCAGCTATGTTTGCACTGAATTGCAGTCACATCAGCTGTGACTAGTATAGACGTACCCTCCTGTGAATTCCGTGACTCAGCCCCGTCTTTTGGCAGACGATTCCCATGCCCTTCTGGGACCTGTGTGGGTAGCATCAACTCACTGGTCCCTGGAAAAGGTTTTTGCAGGTATTAAAAACCTCACACTGCAACATAAGATGAGCTTTTATTGCATTGAAACCTCCCGTATTGAAACGGTGGGCTCTCATCTTGTAGCCACTTGGGCATGTGAGCACCCCATGAGTCAACCTGCGTGTTTGCATAATTGGGACCTTATTGTTTGCTTGGAGGAAGGGCAAGGTGGAGGCGAGCAGCCGGGCTCCCTGGCTCTGTCACGCAGGTGCGGGCAAGAGGAAACCACCGGAGGAGCCTGGGCAGAGCTGATGTTGAGGTGCATGGGGCCTAGGGCAGAGGCAAACGTGTGAACCCCTCCCTGCTTCCCTCCTCCTGCCCACACGCTGGATGACAAGTCCTGCTGCCTGACCTGGCCCAGGTTCCTCCTCCCTGCCTGCCCCTTCCCGTGGCCTGAGGACCAAGACAATTGCTGTAGTTCCTCACCCCTGAAATAAATTCTCATTTTGTGCAGAAACAAATTTCAAACACCACAACACAAGGCTCTTTTGTGTTCACCGCCTCAAACAAGGAAAGGATGGATGGCTGCTCTTTCTAGTTAAAACCACCAAGTCGCACATGACTGCTTTTAATAAAAAAACCAGCCCTCTCAGGGTCAGCCCTCAAGTCCACTGCAGCAATCAAAATTACAGAGACAATATTTGGGGACTGGGGTGTTTGTGTCTTGAATTTCTTGTTACATGTTGATATTCTTGAGAACAAGCATGTTTTTGTTGCAGGTGTAACTGCTACTGAAGGCTGCTGGGCTTGAATTTCATTATTTGAAGTGTATAAAGATTGTTGTATTATGTATTGATGTCCAAGATGTAGTTGAGGGACACTTGAGATTTCCAAAGCAGAAAGAATAGCAGCAATTTTGGAAGTAATAGCAGATATGTATGTGTAAAGATTGTTGGGTCTGGAGACCAAATTCTCATCAAGTTTATGCTGACGTGAACTCAAGAGGAGGTGTGGATGTTGACGTAATTGAGAACACAGTCTTGCCATCTGTGTAGATGCTCTGTCTCTTACTACTGTTCTTGAGCTTTATTACTATAATGACATTTTCCTCGGTACTGGGGCTGGAGTTTCTCCTCAGAGTGTAGAACAGGAAACAGAAAGATGATGTGATTTGCTCATACAAAAAAATGTATGCAGTCAGTGGTTTGGTTATAAAAGTTCTGTTGCTTTTAGTCTCTGTCCACTGTTCCTTCCCAACAGAAAGTAATGGGAAACACATGGATAAGAAGTGAGTTACTCTGTTCAGCTCAGTTCACTGGATATAAAATGTAAACTAGTCTGCTTACATAGCTGATGACTTTCACTGTATAAAGATTTCCTCCGTGTTCCAAAATACGCTGTGAAAGTCTTGAATCGATGGGAAGTCCAGAGAAGTAATTCTGCTCTTTGCTATTCTCAAAAAATCTGGTTATGTGCCAGTTAGACAGAAAGTCAAATCGTTAACAGATGAAAATTGACTTTGCTGTGCAAGAAGTAATTTAGATGTGTCTATTTGTGTCTATTGAGGGTCCATATAATGTAAAAGTCACTTTGACTTTGCTCAGTCAGGCAACTCAATGGATGCAAAGCCAGATTCCTCCTAGGAGAAAAATAGATCTTGGATCTTCCAGGAGAAGATCCAAGTTAAGGCTGCTATATTTCCAGTTATTGTTTATTTGCTTGACTGATGGGAAAACAGATAAATTTTAAGATATTCTGTTAATTTTCTTGGTTTAATTAAAGTGTTTCTTTCCCCATTTTGTCATGTTTTATTCTGTATGGCTTCAGCTTTATATAACTTGAGGAGGACGCAGATTGACATTTGGAGGTCTCATATATCCCGAGATCACAGGGTTTTAGGTGTCCTGCTAGAATGGAGGAACAACTTAGGGTCCAATTTGGGTGACTGAGAGGTGTTTTAAAATATGGAAGATGCTAACACCCATTTTTGCATTTTTTTTCCTCCTTTCACATTTGGGAAGTTTGTTTGCTTGTGTAGTTTAGGATGTAGTTTAAAGAGTCAAATTCAGGTCTGATGTAACTCCATCGACTTACTGGAATTTCCACAGTCACAAATGACTCATAATGCTCAATATTCAAAAGAAGCCTCCAAAAGCATGCAATTTTGGGAAACAATGTTTTTTTTGTTTTTTTCTTGCAAAGCTGGTATTGCATGAAAAACATACACTAGCAGAATTTGAAAAGTTAATGTAGGACTGAAAAATGTTGTATCTCTTTTACTCTAATGTCATTAAATACTTACTGAAAAGTTAGCACATTTCTCTGCTGAACTGTGAGGTCCTGAAATGACTTATCAGACAAAGCGTAGAATTTAATTCCTTTGTCTGAAGAGATGTACTGAAGTTGGTATGATATTGGTTCCTTCTCTTGCTGTTTGAAAAAACTTTGCAGAATCTGACCAGTTTGGACTGGCTGCCATCTTTAGCTAATTTTTTGTATATTAAAAATATGTATCAGTATATTAAAAATATCAGTAAAGGCTGTGACAGCCTGGAGAAGAAATTGCTTCGGGGGGACCTAACAGCAGCCCCACCAGCACCTATGGGGACGTTACTGAGAAGGTGAAGCTGAAGCTGAGGAGCACAGTGTGAGAATGGGAGACAGTGGTCATAAGAACGAGGGAATGGGGGTGTGTGTTTCCAGCCAAAACAAGAAAAAACAGTCTTTTGCCATGAAGTTTTGGAACAGGTTGCCCAGAGAGGCTCTTTAATCTTTTCAAAAGGTTTTCGGGATCTGACTGGACAAAGCCTAGATGTATCTGGTCTGAATTCAGAGCTGAACCTACTCTGACCAGGAGATTGGACTAAATGACCTCCTGAGATGCCTTCCAACCTAACTGATGCTGTGATTCTGTGATTCTGCATTAAGTACCACTTTTAGGGGAAGATAAGGATTATTACGTGCTTTAAAATCAGGCTGTTCATGACAGCCACTACCTATAAAGTGTTGTACTTGGTAAATAGAAAACCTGAATGAAAACAAATTGCAAGTTAAAATTACCATAATGCAGACATTAACAACAAAGTAAAGGAATGGCCAGTGGCTACCATCTTCCATACCTGTATGTAGTACTATATACTCCAGCAAGAATGGTATCTGTTGGTTAAAAACAGAGAACAAGTGCTGTTCTCTATTTTTACCAGCAATGCCATACATTTTTTATTATTTTTTCCTTTACTGCATATTCTAAGTATTAAAAGCAAAAAAGCATTTGGGAAAATACATCCTTTCAAAAATACATTTTTTTTCTTATATCAACATGACTAATTTTTTTAACGTAACTGCTGTTTTCATGAAACTTCCAAATTACTTTTGTAAGGCTATGTTATTTAAAATTTCAATGTATAAACAAAAAGATTAATGTTCTGGGTGATACCAGCTATAGTGTGAAATACAGTCCCCTTATATGAAATGTAATTCTTTGCCTTCTACACAGATGCCTAGTAATATCATTATTGATCCACCTATTTTCATGAAAAGTGATTTAAATTACATACTTACCAATACAATTTCTGTAGTAAGGAAAATATATCTTTCTATCTGCAGAACAAGATTCTAAGCTCATAAATTAATGAGAGAAAACACCTGTTAGATGACTATTGCTTTGACCACCCATGCCTCACACTTCTGACTACAGTATGAAGTGTAGATGAAATTTCACTAATACAATATGGGCAAATATTTTGAGACAGTACAGCCAGCAGAAACTTGAGATGAAGATTATCTTGTAGGTCTGGTTTTTCGTCCTAGCTAGGGTGTGTTACCTTAATAAGTAAGCCAAATAATTACTTATTTACAGATTCAGCAAATGGTAAGGTCACACTGGCATTTCTGAGCAAAGAACCACACAGAACTAATTGGTTAAAGTGGCCTGAATTTCTTTGAAATACTCTCATAGTAGTTAGAATTCAAGCAAAGTCTATGGGATTGTAAAAGAAAAGGTAGTGGGATAGAAGGGGATGTGGCATTCAGAATATTCAAAGGCATGGTGAGGTACTACATAGGTATCCTGCCTACAGCTCAGTTTATTGTTCAGGATTTCATTAAGAAATAATTGAGTGACATTAAAATGACATGAAAGCAAAGAAACTATTTCACAATATGTGCAAGTCTTCCAGTTGTGCTCATAGTTTTTTCAATACAATAGGAAAAGCATTTGTACAGTGTGTTTTGCCAAACACCTTCGTAATTTTTTATGAATCAGATAAAACTAGTACCAGAAAAACATTTTCCAGTCTAAGCTTTAAGGAAAGACTCACCATTTCTGTTCCTTAGTCTACAACACTTCATGTTAGTGTTATATTTTCAAAAATGACCAGGTCCTTTTTAAGTCCTCAGCTTTTCGATGTGCATCTTGAAACACTTCTGAAGGAATCAGATTGTCAAAAAGTGGAGGAGTCAGTACATCCTAGAAATAGTTCTCTGTTGACATTTCTCAAGGCAAACTGGGCTTTTTGTATGTTTGTTTTAATTTTGTTGCTGGTGACTGAAGGAGGAAATAGAATTGAAATGTCTGTATATATCCATGCACTACAAGCACTGGAGTCATGACCACCTACTTGCCTTCTCAGTGCTGGATCATTTAATAGCCCTTTTTATATTTACATAAACCCTGTCTTTTAAATGTGCAAATGCAATGGACCTGTGTCTGCCCTGTTTTACATGATTTGGGAAAACTCTACTAACTTAAGTGGACTAACTGTGTACTTATTTGGAATGGTGTCAGAGTACAGTACTGTACACGTAGTTTGCGAATATTTGGATCATTGAAGAGTATCTAAATGGCCTTTGTTTAATTAAAAACTGCACATGAGTTAAAAACTCCAGTATCAGTGTAACTGAGGAGCGTTTGAGGAGCTGTGAGGTGTAAAACTGGGGTTGCAGGTATATGCACAAAAACCAGGGAAGGTGAAACAGGGCTTCTGTTCACAAAATGTGCCTACCTATATTGCCGTGTGATGTTAATTAATTCTTATTCACTTCTGGTCCTAAGTGACTGTGCCTGATGTCTCTGTCTTGTTGAGCTCTCCTTGTTTCACTGAAGAAGCAGCAGCAGCATCTGTATTGGTTGTAAAAGGAGCATTTGTAGTAGTTGTCAAGAAAGGCGAGATTACAACTGACACTAGATTAAATAAAAAACAGTTGGGCATTTTATATGCCTGCAGTGCAGGGAATCTCCATTTCAGCTCTCTTTTTCTTCAAACTTTGATGATAGGCATCACAGACTTGCTAAGCGAATTTCTCTTTGCTGCACTTTTGTGAAGTAGGGAAGCATGATCACCATTTCACTCATGGAAAACGGAGGTAGTATTAGCAGGGAAGGGTGAAAACGACAGTGTCTGAATCAGTAGATTCTCTGTGAAACGTTCAAATGCCTATCTCAGTTTGGAAATACGGACTTAGACTTCGATGTTTCAAGCGGTTAAGAGCTGAACCCGGCTTTCCTGAAAACACTGGGAAACTGGGGAGATCAGTGAACCATCCTTGCCCTTCTTACATGCAGGTGTCCACTTGGAATTCAGTTGTATTTGGTGGAGCAACAGAGAATTGATAAGTTTTGAGGATAGCGGACTTTTTCTAAGTAATTTCCAAAATTATGAACATGATGGTGAAAAAGCCAAATGCCTTTAAGCATTTACAAGTTGGTTTAGAAACTCCTTTTTCCCTACCATATGATAAAGAAATATTCATGAGTAATAGAAAAATGCCTGAGGCCATGAGCATACCACCGTGGTTGGGTAACTTTGCTCAGTGTGCTCTGAGCAAGCTGGTGACTTTTGAACTGTGCTTAGCCAGACGCCACTGCAGGCCTTGGGCACGGAGGCAGCGCTGACACGACAACTGACTAGCTCTGCCTTTTGGGCTAGTTAGCCGGGGTGCGTGGCCACACCGGCACTCTGGGCCCGGAGTTAGCTTCTTCCAAGGTGGGTTGGTTTCTGTGCACATCCCTGTCCTGAATATGCAACGTACCTTCATTCCTGTTTCCAAGCTGTGGAATGTCTGCTTGTATGTATTGCCGTCTCTTGACGTCTGAACAAAATCTGCTGTTACCCTTTCAATATTTTTAATGACTGTCCTATGACTAGTTTCACCCAATCGTTCCCAGATGCTTCAGCCGCGTTCAGTCCCTCATGGGTCTGAGGGCAGGCACACAGCCTTCCAGACCTGGAGAGAGGTGTGAGGGGTACCTGTCCCTCCCAGCTCTCTCGCACCGAATGCTCTCCTCTGCGTAGGGTTCGCACAGGAGGATGTTGTGTCCCTCCCGACGTCCTTGTCCTCGCCTCTGCAGAGGCTGGTTATGTAACTTTGTGAGGCTGAATTCCAGTATCTATAGTAACATTTAAACAGAAATAAAACAGTTCCCAAAACAGGAAAAAGTTACTGAAAACTATCCAGGAATGAGATTTTGCCTCTCCTGGGTCACACAGGCAGCAAAACGTGGGTTGCTGGATCTATATAAGCCATAGATGAGATCCTTAGCCCTACTGTCTCCTTTCACAGTATGCAAGAGAGACGGAAGAGAGGAAAAGGTCTTCAGAGAGAAGACAATTGACCTGGAACGGGAACGGGGGAGGACAGCCGTGTGGCTGCTTTCCAAAGATGCTTTCAGAAACTTGGTTAGAGGGTTTTACTAGGGATGGGAGTGGGAAGACCATGGGGATGTTAATAATGGCTGCACTTTGAAGTGTGTTTGTGCTGGGAGCACTGCAGCTCACTTGCCAGCTGAAGAGTCTGCCTGAGATGTCTGGATTACATAGGACTGAGAAGACCAAGATCAGGAGAACATGAAGATGGCTTTTCAGTCAGGTTTAGTCTCCTCTGTCTACACTGAAGGTGTGCTCTCTTCAGGCTCCTTTGGATCCCTTATGAACAGCAAAGCTAACTCTGTGGTGATCACCTCTCAAAAGAACTCCTTCAGCAAAACCTTCTGGTGAGACATGGCCAAAGCAAGTTCACGTCAGTGGAGAAATTCCACCTTTGGTGAACAGTTCTTTAGAGAGACCATCATAAAAATCTGCTGTAGCAATTCTGAAGCTTGATTTAAAGTACTTGTAAATGCTCAGTATTCATTCCTGAGCACAAAAAGGTGTCCATTCACATTTCTTCATGCTTACTCAGTGCATATACTTTTGAGGGGCACATGTGCTGTATTTATTTCTGCAGGCATCCTATCTGCTCTGTCACCTCTTTGGGGCATACAATATCCAAAATCTTCCTTTGGCCTGTTCCCATTGTGCCTGTTGCTATCTCTCCTCTTTATGAAGTCTTTGCAGGGAGCATCAGGAGAGGACAATATATTGCACATACTTCTAGTAAAAGGCCTGGGCAAAGCACTACTGGTCAGCCACGTATTCCAGGAGTAGTTGGAAATGTAGAGTTTGGGGCTTGTGGAGCCTCCAATATTTTACAGAAAATACATATTTTTCTTGGATAAGTCTAATGGCTCTCACTTCTAATGCAATTTACAGCATTTTTTTTTTATTCTACCATGTTTGAATGCTTGACTTTTGAAAAGCAAATGCGATACAATTGTAAGATTATATTCTGGTGCAAAATTACATCTCTTTTTGGAGTGTGCTTATGGCAGGTAAGAAGTATAAATTCAGAATATGGAAGTCTCAAATCAGATTTTCTACTTACTGGGTTTCAGAGATGATAATAAAATGTCAGTTATTTAAGATGTAAAATGAAAATAGAAGAGATGCTTAAACTTAAGGGTGAAGCTTTAAGGAAATATTTTAAAAATTATGGCAGGTAAAATAACATTCAAAAGCAGTTGAATTTTATTGCTTTGAGGAAAATAATTACAGAATTAAAAATGCAAATGAGTGTTTCTATCAAAAAGTGTGATGTACTTCCTGCAAAATTTGCCACTAAGTCTGAAGTCTTTAAACTCTCAAATATTCCCAGAGAAAATTGTTGCAAAGATAAACATCAGTCCTTTGGGGCTGCAAGTTCTCAGAAATAAGCATTTGAGAAAGTTAGAGCTTCTTATACTGGCACCATGGACTTAGAAAAGTCCTCAGTGACACGCTTTTTCCACAGTACTCCAGAAACCAAGACTTACTCTGTTAACAAACTAGCTTTTAGTTACAAGAGTAATTAATAAAAAGGTCACTGATCCATTTAAACTTTTTTAAGCAGTTATGATCAGGGCTGGGGAAGAGAGTAAAAGGTGAATGGAAAAAGGATCGAATGTGGAATATTTTTACCACAAAGGTCATAAATCTGACTTCAAGTGTACAAAAAAACAAAACTAACAACAGTGCTTTTGGCAGGTAGTAATGAAGAATTGGGAGGATCAGAAATTCTAGAGAGGAAAATCAACATACACACCCACTGGACAAAATTCACCCATGTGTAAACAGCCAGCAAGAGCCCACTTCCCACATGAATCCCATTTACATCCTTAAGTTGGAGTAAATGTTTAGGGGTAATTTCAAAGGCATGCTCAAGAAGAGAGAATTTCAGTCTTTGTGAATTAATAAGTATCCTGGATTCTGCAAAGACTTATGTATGTGCCTAACCTAATATACTGCAAATAATTCTGGTATGATAACTTAGAATGTGTAAATCTAAAATGCTTGCTGTAAAGGTTAGGTAGAATTGGGACCTAAGCAAAGAAATGTGGGACATGAAGAATAAATTGTAAGATCTGTTTTTTAAGTATGTGTCGACACTAACAGTAGTTAGCATATGCATAGGGCTTTATATATTAGAAGCACCGTATGGACAATGCTCCAGGTCCAAAATGCCAATATTCATGTCAATAATTCCAAGGAAATGGAAGGGGCTACTTTGGTAGGGCTGCAGAATAGAGTCCCTTCACTAAGCTTTACGTGTAAGAGAGTCACCTATGTTATTATCACCTATAGTTTACAGATGAAATAGCATGATGGGCTAAGAACCAGATATTTGCTTCTTTTTTACATTAGTAAACAACTCAACAAAGCTAAGAGAAAACACCTTAACGAGCCAAACAAGTCATTATTATGTAGCCATGTAGCCTGGCATTAGTAAAGCAAGTTGGTGGTGTAGATTTCTCACTTTAAAATTTATGTTAAATAGGGATACATCATGCAGTTGGGGAGCCTAACGAAGAAGAAAATGTCCAGATTTTCTTTATTTCTTTAAAGATCCCATTCAAGGAAACTCTTAAGCGAGTAGGTTCACCAAAAGGCTATTGAGCCTTCAGTGGCATGCGTTATGCAAGTATTTCTCTTGGGTAGTTGCCACTGTTTTAAGACTTGCAGTAGGCATTGCTTGAACATTGCTGTGTAGCCAAGCAAGGATCATATGCTTGAAGAAGATGCTACACTGGCTTTGTATTTTCTTTGTGACATTTTCCTTCCCTAAATGGTGGACTGTTAATTGGGCTGTTTTGCAAAAAAGGGGAGAATTCAAGGTTTGAAAGCATGGTAAAGTCTGCCTGCCTATCAGCACCCAGACTTTTCAGGCTAAGCTGATTTCTTTCCAAATACCCCCCTCCCAACATTTCTTTGTTGTTTTTTTCTTTATAATTTCATTTATTGCTTTAACTTCTGTCAATTTTACAGACTAGAGCTCCTGTTTCTGTATAGATATATAAGAAGAACAGAGCAAACCAGGATTTCTTTCAATCTTAAAAATGGTTTGCATATCCCAGTGGGTAGGGGAACACAAAGTGCACAAAAGATGAGTGGAAGAAGTAAGGTGGAAATAATTAAAATATGGATGGTCTGCCTCCTTGCTTTCAGCAAAATCTTCAGTTCTTAATTCTCAAATAATTAGACACAAATCTTGAAAAAAACATTGATTTAGTGAATACAGAGTAAATTCCCTGCTAACTTCAGCTGAGTTGCACCAAGAAGTTATTTGCCCCCGCATATTTAACAGAAGATATATTTGGGTGTGCCTAGTGATAACTGTACTTGGGAGAAAGCAAAGCAAAGCAAAGCAGGTCCCTTTTTATGCCAGTGGTTTGCACACTGAGGAACCTTGAAAACTCTTGTTTCTCAGACAGGGTATCTGTGGAATTCCTGCCATCTATGTGCAATGAATTCAGACTGAGATCTTAAAATTGGCTTCCTTCAATCGAGTTTTGTTATGTACTTGGCATGCTTTCACGCCCAAACCTCCCATCTGCAGCCTGCACCTGCATTGCTCAATATTTAACTCAAAGATCTCTGAACTTCCTGGACCACTAAGGTGTCTTTTGGTTTGCGGCTTGCTGGCCAGGGCTGTTGCTTACCATAAGAAAGAGGTTTAGATGCAGTAAAAAAATGTAGATTTCCAGTTTCCTCAGTCTTGTTTCTGCTCATTGAAAAGAGCTCCTTTCTGGCATGCTGCAGCTTTTCCTCTGCATGAAGCACAGGGCGTGAAGAGCAGGGTATAGCATTTACAACCTGAAATTAAAATGCCATTGCTTTGCATTCTTACATTTTCTCTTTCTGCACAGTAGTGAAGTGAGAGCAGGATATACTGCTACCTTTACCACAAACAAACCCACTATTTTCTGCTCTTAGTTACTGAACTCTTTGAAAAAGAGCCAATACTTCTCTTTGTCTTATGACTGTTTCTGACAAGCTGGCAGTAAGAATTCAGGACTCCCATGCAGCCTCTTGTACGACACAGCTGAGCTGCTCCGCGGCATGCCCTCCCCAGCCCACGGGGAGTTCAGCAGCTGGATGGACTAGGGACACAGCGGGTATTTGCCCACTGATTTTACAACTACATTGCACCACTAATTATTCACCCTGGTTTTATAGCCATACCTCTCCCTCCCTGGTCTTGTGGGTCTCTTCAGTGCTCTGAAGGTTGGATCTGGCTCGATAAAGTGAAAAAAATCCCTCTAGGGTTCCCCTATAGGTGCATACAAATTTTGAGAGAGCTGTATACCTTATTAATAAGACCAAATATTATTTGGTCTTATATTATTATCAGGAATATTATTATTCCTGATATTAAATCTCAGGAATTAGTTCCTAAAAATTATAAAATTTTGTGTGTGCACATGCAAACACTACTGGGTACACCCAAATATGCATACGTACATATATAAATACAGATACGCACACAGGTATATATTTATAGCGGCTTGGATAACATATGAACTTGAACGTTCATTGGGCTGACTTTTATGGATGGGAGATGATATAGTGCCTGTGAAGGCTGGAGATCTGCTTTACACTAGAAAATATGTTTGGAGCTGGCAAGCCTTCCACAGTTAGGATTGGAGGAAAGATTGCTTTTGCTCATATCCCTTCTTTCCTGGGAAAAAAACCCTTTTCTGGTACAACTGTGTCTCCACTGGAATTTTACTAAATCCAGAGCACTGAAGGAACACTTGGAACCGCTCTGGATGCCTCACTCGGCTCCTTTCTTCAAGCCAGCTAGAAGGGGTTAGGGGACATGAACCAGCCACCCAGTTCCAGAGAATCCTTTGTGTGTGGCCACTTTTTGTTGCTATTCAAAGGCAAGGCACTACAAGCAATTAATAACCCATGTAAAACTGCTATTGAGATGTTTGCTGGCAACAAGTAGAAAGACGTTTGTTGAAAGAGGCATGGTTTAATGATCTTAGCACAGGACTGTGACTGAGAATCTCCTGTGTTCTTCCTGTAACTTTGACAGTGATTGCCAGTCTGTCTTTTGAGAGATCATATATTCTCTGTGTGCTTCTATTTACCTTCTCTGAAATGGGCTAGAAAGTTTTACTTAGCTTTTAAGAGCCACAAATAAGCAGTTTCTGTTTCCAAAATACTGTCAAGACATAAACCACCAATCATCAGTCCCATCTACCTTTAGTTTTCTGAGTATTAGGTGTCCTAGACATGCTCTGCATTTGGTGGAGAGAGACCTCTCCAGAGGGTGAGACCTCCCTATGAGTCAGCGTGAGAGAAGTTGTCCTTCTGAAATAAATTTCCCCTTTCCAGTCGTTATAGAGGGAATCTAGATGATTGAGTGAGGCTGACTTTTAGGTGGCTAAGGTGAAGTAAAATGAACCCCATCCTGGACACTACATTTGGGGTTGTTTATACACTGTGCAAGGAAGACAGAGTTTGCACTTCACGTCTCTAATCTCTGAAATGAAAAGATCTGTGTGAACGAGAGGGATGAGTGTTTCACAAGGGAACGCCTGGAAAAGAAAGATTCTAACCCAAATTAGAAACATTTTAAGTAAAGTCTTCCAGTGAAGTGGAGTCGTTGCCATGAGTTAAGATGAATGGGCTGCAGGGCTGCTTGAAGCTTTAGGAATGGAACAGGGACACAGGCTTACCAGGTATTTCAACAACTCAGGTGGCTGGCTAGGGAAGAGAAGATACCAGGCAAGAAAAATAGTAATTATAGATATTATCATTGCTATGGAGCAAGGCCAGTGCAATAGCCCAATTGCAAGCACACTACATCATTGGGAAGCTGAACAGAGGGAGAGAGTTTTAGGCCATCCGTCCAAGTGGACCAGTAGAGAGTCGGTGCTCAGAAGTGCTCTCAACTGCAGGAGGCAAAATGCCAGCCACATTACCAATACAGTCTCCTTCGCCAGCTGATCACTTTGGCAGTGTTGGTGTCAGCAAAGCAAACACGGCTTAATGAGATTGCAGGAGGAATGGCAGGCGACGGCTGTAGGTGGGCAAGGCTTCTTTTCAGTACACAATAGCCGCAGTTTTCCAGATCATGTGCGGTCACAAGGTTGCAGATGGACCAGAAAGCAACCCCTGGGTGGGACCACCCCATCCATCCAAAAAGATGGTCTTTGATGAAAACAGGCTGAGGTCAAAGAGCTGGGCTTGGAATGCTCCAGGATCCACAGCTCATGTTAACAAACTGTCCTCTTGCCGAGAGCCAAAATTTCCAAATCCTGGCTGCTTGAACTCTGCTAGTCCCTCACGCAGTCCTCTGGGTTCTTGTACATTTCGTGTAGGGTTTCCAGCTCTCTGAGTGCTTGTCCTCAACGTGTGGCAGTTTGCAGCAGGGATGTGTCACTGGGCAGCACTCGGCAGAGGAGCCTGGGCAGGGATGAGGGCAAGACCCCACACAGCACTGGCTTGGATAACCTATGAACTTGAAGGTGCTTTCAGCAGTGACTACCACTGGCTGTGCATCTGTAGCTGTAGCAACCCAGAGTGTTTTCAGGAAAAAAGTAAACGTGAGTAGGCTTTGCCTGAGAGCTCTCAATTTAAATTAAAAAGTGATTTTGAGGTGGTAGCTCCTGTCATCTGTTGCAATCCTTGAAACATTGGTGATGCCCGGTCTTCTACAAGTGGCTGAACCCCAGAAAACCTGTGGGGTATACCATCCCTATAGGGTTAATACCTGTCAGGTAGGATGATACAATTCAAAAGGACCTTTTGGATCATCAAGTCTGTGTCTCTCCTGTTGCAGACAGTTGTGTCATACAATCCCTTTCACAAGTTAATTGAGTTTCTCTGTGAAACTAGTTAGGTATCTGTTTCCACTTTTCCTATTGTCTGTTTCAGAACCCTACTTCTTTGCTGGTTAAAAATCTAAATTATGGTGTAAATTTATTAATTCCAATTTCCATCAAGTGTCAGCATTATCCAGTAGCTGAAAAAGTTATTTTAGCTTTCTGGTGTTGATGTTGTATCCCTATTTGACCTTCATTTCACTAGGTTAAACAAATGAGGCTATTGTATTCTTAGGTATGGTAGCCTATCCGTTCTTTGGCTCTTGCTAGTCATCTGCACTGTCTTTGCATCCTGAATTCATCCCTCCTGAGCAATGGGTGATCAGAATTGTATACAGAATATTTCAGATGAAGGTGCAGCAGTGCTTTGCACATTGCCATGAATATCATTCCATTTCTAATGGAAACATTTTGTCTGAAATATCCCAGGAGCACATTACTTAATTCATAATTACATTTGGGTCTAATGGGCATCCTGTGATCCTGGTATCCTTCTCTTCTGTGTTTCCAGTTGATAACCTCCACCACACTGCAGAAATTCTTGTTTCTAAACCCTCGATGCAGGAATTGATATTACATTTCATTTAATTTTAACCTACAGTAACACTTTGTTCAATGGTGAATTTATAAAGCATTTCATGAAATGTCAGTGTTTGATATCAATGCAGAGATTTCATTAATTCATTAATGTTATTTTTATTTCACATAAAACAAAGAGAAAATTGGATGTACTCAGAGTGTATGTTGCCTAATTTATGAGAGCATTAGCATTTGGGTGGGTAAAAAAGATATTAGTAATAATATTGAGTACTAAAGGGAGATATTTCATTTAGATTTCTAACTCCTTGTCCCAACTGTGCACAATTTTATCAAATTTAATTGGATTTCATAGTTTGTCTCATTGCAGCAAGGAGAATGCAATTACTGCATTTTCATTCCAAATGCATTAAATAACTTTTCCCCAGATAAACCCACACATTTTTTGTGCAAGGATAGCTCAGCAATAGGACAGTTTAACCAAAGTTAGCTTAATTAATGGACCTTTGCAATTCAAGTATGACAAGGTTGCATAAAACTGGCTGGGCTGAAGTTCTCCAGCCTATAGATCTGGAAGGGCCAAACATTGCTTTTGATAGAGGATATTATGCTGAGTTGTACAAAAAGTAGCTTTATGTTCTTTGTGCTGTTGGAATCACCAGTATTTCTCCATTTCATTTCTATAACAAATCCCATATCTTAGAATAGGGTAAAGTTCGGGGAGAGCATTTTATTTTAAGACTGCGTTTTTCTGCCTTTGAAATGTTGGATTTCTCAACTCTGTGGTTGCATTAATGGCATTCTTTTTCTTGACATCTCTGTGTATTTGTGTGCATGTGTACTTTGTATACATAGCATTCATGAGGATGCAAAAATATTATATACAGTGCAAGAAAGGGTTATCCATTGTCTTTTCATTACTGGCAGTTCTTGAGAAATGGAAAACAGTGGTTACTTTTTTTTTTTTTCTTTTTTTTTCTCTATTTCAAGTCTGCAGAGATGGGGCCTTTGGGAACTACAACATTATTTTTCTTACTTTGAGGAAAATGTAACTGTCATCCAGCAGTGCCTTATCTGCCACATTTTCTCTGCTTGAAGCAATGTTTTATAGAAGTACTTTGTTATAAGTGTAGAGGATCTTTGGCTACTACATGCCCTCTGGCTTTAATAGTTATTCTTAGGAATCTGACCAGTCATACTTCTTTAAAAATAAAAGGTGGCAGGTCATTTTGGTGCTAACGCTGTTTGAAAAGCATGATAAAAAGCTTTATAAAAAATGTTAACCAGACCAAAACAATGCCACAGTCTCCAGAAACATTTCCTGCTCCAAGTGAGTTTGATGTTCACAAGGGAAGGACAGGCCCGTGGGTGAATAAGGAACTTTCTTTTTTCTCCAGCTCTCAGCGCCATGGCTGGCCGAAGCCGTGATCCTGACGTCCCTGGTGTCAGCCCATGTCCTTCTCCTGGCTCCAGTGGGCTTTGGGTTTTATTTTTATCTTCTTAGGGTCTTTGGGATCTGTTGTGCGCAAATACCACTTGTCTCTTGTGGGTATTAGAAGGTTTGATTCATTAATCTGTTTAAAGAACATTAAAAGCCTGGTATAAGGGTTGCTATAAAAACTGTTGAATATTAATATTGGTTTGGATTTTCAAAGGCAAGGAAAGGAGGTAGGTCCCCAATGGAAGCTAGGTCCACTAAAAGCCATAGGAAATTTAACTGTTAAAATTTGCTTTTTCTTCTGGCAATCCTTGCCATTGTGTACAGAGTGCATATGTGAATTAATATACGTCACATATAGCATGCTAACAGTTCAAGTCATAAATGTCAGCTGGTTCAGCTCACAGGAGAAAAAGGAAATTGTGGGTAAAATATAGCTATGTCATTTGATAAAAATTGAAATCCTATCAGTTTAAAAAAGAAGGACTTATAAGTATGTATTGCTAAAGCAGATCTCCTTCCAGAAAATCTCACCTTCTCCTTCTCAAAGACAATATGTGAGTAAATAGAAACTGTGTCTTTCACATTTGAGTCTCTTTGGTTGGTGAATGTCTGATATGCCATGCTGAAGAGGTTCAAGAGTCTTTTAAAGGAGGAATTGGGATCAGAGGCAGAGAAAACCAGGGGATGACTTGCCAGCTAACCCCCGCTGCTCTAAAAGTGTGCAGTTTTAAGTTAAAAATCAGAAGTAGGTTCCTTATAGTTGAAATTTATACTGTAGATTGAAAAGAAATAATGAAGAATGTGATTTTATTTTTTTTCTACAGTAGTGACACATTCAGTTTCTCCAACTTTGAGCTAACTGTTTTTGCAGGAAAGCTTTGGTGTCCGTATCTGAAAAACATCACTCCACACACTCTGATAAGCTATAAGCAACCCCCAATCCTGGAAGCTAATGTGTGGGCATGAACTCTGGTGTCCCTGTGGAGCCTCAAGGTGAGAGCCTAAGGAAAAGAATAATGACTGAAGTGCCTCCAGGATAAGGACAGCATTTTGCCAAGAGTAGCAAAAGAAACTCTAATGTTTAAACCAAAAGTGAAATTTGAATAGCAGACATTTTTATTGAACAATTGTACAGAGTTCAAGACAAAGTAATCTCTGCATTTACCCTCCCCTTTTTATGATTTTCTTTGAAGTTTGTTTTCTGTTTAAACGAACTTACTTACTTCCCAGAAATTCATTCCTCTTTCTATAGGTAGATTCATGAAGCAGAAATTATGTCTTCATGTTAGACAAACTCCACACCCTTTGTGTTTTATTGCACTGCTGGTAGTTTGGTCTCGTTCAGATGTTTGCTTACAAGGAGATGTGGGGCTCTGGTTGTGATAGTGATTTATTACCTGTTTTATTGTTGCTATTTGCCCTGTAATTCTAAAGGTAACCTGAAATGATTTCCTGAGAAAAGTCTATCCTTGGACTTGTGTCCCCAGTCCTCCAGGATGCTCAACATCCTCAAATTCTTCTATACCCAAGTGAGCACCGAGTACATTTAACATAATGTTGGGTCTGAGCCAAGTGCTGAATGTCTTACAAAAAGAAAAAGAAAAAAAGAAATTGTCACCTTAACTTAACTTCTTCCAGGCCTGTCAAAGAATTTGGTTAATGTTTTAACTCAGAAGATACTTCCCAGCATTTGCTGGGTGGGTAATGTCAAGTCGCTGTGTGGTTCACTGTGTGAGCAGTCATGCATAGATCCACAAATCACTGTCTGGGGCATGGAAGAAAAAATGCATTGTAGGTGCCAGCATAATGCCCTGGAGACCAGCTTTCATTTCCTGGGCTATGCCATCAATTTTTGGGAAAAATTGCTTCAAAAAATTCAGTGTATTTTGAGCACAGGCCTGGGCCTGCTGTCATGTCTAAAGTCTCTCTGTGTCCGTACTCATAGATGCAAGAGCCCAGCTCAGGTAGCTCCTTGGCCCACTGCAGCGATGTCATGTAGGTAGATCTGGCCGGCCAAAAGGTCCTAAAGGCACATCCCAGAATGGTTAATGAGGAATATGATCAGGCAGCAGTCAAGCTGCTGTCAAGGGAATATGGTCGTGCTGTACAAGCTACAGGCACCCTGTGGCTGGTAATAGGGGTGTCTGGGGCGAGAGACAGAGAATATATCCCTGCTGGAGGCTGATCTCTGGCTGAACCCTCCCATCCCTACTCTCCTCTGCTTTCCACTGTCATTTCTTTTTGCGCTGCCATTTCTTTTTGCTCTACCATTTTTTCCCCATAATACAAGCAAGCTTTAGTCTCTCCCACCTTAAAAAAATCTCCACCTTTGATCTCAGTTGTTTCTGTAGCTACTAGTCCTGCTTTCTTCTCCTTTTCATGAAGTTTTTAAACACTGCTAGGATTTCCTCTCAGTTTTGTGAGAGACCCCGTTCAGTCCAGTTTTCTGTTCACTGCAGCCCTATGCAAGTCTTAGTTGAATTTCAGATCCAGCCTGCAATTTACAGCCTCTTTACCCTATCGGGCATCTCTGGCACATAGTCTAGGCTCCCTTTCCTCGCATGGCCCTGATCTTACCCCTGAGTGTTTCTGCAGCACAACCATCAGCGCTCTGTCTGGGTCTCACTGGAGTCTGTCCTTGGCCCATGTGTGTCGAAGCTTTGCACAGATCTATGTGCAAAAGAGTACAGCAACAACTGCACCTGTGGCTGTATGTGCAGTTTTCACACGTGCACGTGATAAGTAGGTAAATAAAGATGTGGGTAACAGAAAAGGACAAAAATACAAAATCACGTTGAGTTGGGCACGATAATTTTGCAGAATTTCTGCAATGTCACTGCCTTTGTAAAGGCAGGGGCAAGGTGCTTTTTGCACGCGTCTTTGAGTGTACCTCTCTTGTTTGAATAATGAGCTTTACGGTTCTGTGTGGCACCTAGGGGAGTTACTTTCAATGGTAAGTACATGAGAGATGAGAGAGAGACCAGTAACACAGAATAGTTTCCGTTGAGTTCAACAGCCCATGTGGATCTTGCTGATCAAGGAGACACCGTATGTGAGGAGGTTTATACCTTTGGTCTCACTAAGAATGAAACAGGCTTGTTTCAGGTTTGTTCCTTACCAGCTTTTACATTCATTTCAGGCTGTGCTTGCACAGCAAGTGGTCACTTAGCATTGTCACTTGTTTTTCCTTCTGTCTTTCTGTAGTACAGAGCAAGCAAGGATTTGTGGTTTCCTTCTTTATCAAGAAGAGCAAGTCTGAAACGGTAATATTACACGTGTGGCTCCATTTATGGAAATGACCTTCTCAGGGCTGGAGTAAGACCATTTCAGTTTAGAGTGCCACATTAAACCAAGAGTTTGGTTTTGATATGAGGGTCTTTAACAGCTGAAGAGATGTCACTGGTACTGATTTAAGTTACTTCTGCTTGGGTCTGTTACCCCAGACTCATGTCATGTCTACACTGTCACATCAGTGTGTCAGCTATCTAAAATACTAGATACCTGCTCACAGGTGGAAGCAGTCAGGTGCCATCGCTTCCAAGAGAAGTGCACGTCAGCTCCAGCCTCAGAGCTGCATCGCTGGTTAGGATGGGAGTGTTCCCATTGCAGCGAGTCTACCTGAAAAGCAAGATTTATTGGAATAGACACATTGCATGCTGACATAGCTCCGTGGCTTCCACACCAGAACTGGCTTTTTATGTCCTACCTGATAGAAATGTGAACAGAGCTATGCAACAATGTCTCCTTCTTTCCCCTTTCTCAGTATTTCTTTCCTCTCTCGGCAGTCAGCTGGTCCTTTCACTATTTTGCTTCTGATTTCCATCCTTGTGTTTTCCTCTTACTTTAGGTATCCTAATTTCTCCAGACTTTTCAGGCATCTCAATCTGAAGTTCACTGTAGAACTTCAGAATCAGCTTAGCTAAGGTTGAGCTTCCCAGGAATTTAACGGCATAAATTGGATAACTCATTTTCAGTGGAGTTGAGACTGAATCGAGATTTTGGATCTGGGTCTGAGTTTGTGTTAAGTCAAACCTGAACATCATTTTGAAAAACGTACAAAGATGGAAAGATTAGATCCAGGTCCAAAGTCCTAATCCTGGATTTAGGTGCAGTTGTATCCGAGGTTCTAATTTCCCACAGCAGAGAAATAGGAAACTCAGATCTATAGTTTTGGCTGTGGCCTATCTCACAGTTTTATTCCATAAAGAATGTTTCATAACTTGAATTTACATCCCTTTCCTAATACATATTAATAGTCCTTTACCTCTCTGTCCTTCTGCAAAGGTATCAGATCAGGTTTCAGCTCTTTAAACATTGATACTGGGTGTGCCGCCTTGTTCTGTAAGTCATTGTGCTTGTCACGCTCACTGCACGAGTCACTGAATCACGTACTCAGTGTTGAGCTCCCCGGTACTGGAGCTGCAGGTCTGATTTTTCATATGCCACACTCCCAAACAGCCAGCAGTAAATACAGACTTGCCTGTACGCATCTTCCAAGTGCTTTTGGGTCTGATTTGATTCCCACCGAAGTCAAGGGAAAAAGCTGCTCTGATTGATGTAGGATTGGAACTGTCAATACAGGGGTCTCCTTAAAATTATGATCTCTCACTAAATGTTTATCCAATTATAATAAGGAGCAAAATGATCCATTATTTTTTCTATAAATGAATAAGTCAGACTTTTGGGAAAATATGGTGCCTAGAATAGAAACGATGGCAGAAGAGTGAGTAAGGCTTTTTCATGTCATAGATCTCTTTGGACACAATGTTTAACAGGCAAATTCCTACCAGGGAGCACACCCTCGGGTCTGCAGTGGGAAGAAATGCCAGGTTGGGGGTCATGGCCTGTCTTTGGTGTGGGACTGACAGCAGTGATCTCCGAAGGGAAAAGAAAAGAGATCAGACCTTGGAGAGATGGGAAGGAGGGGAGAAATGAGGAGCTGAAGCTATAAGGATGCCCTGACATCTTGGTAAGCTTGGCTCAGCCGTTCAGCCTGAGCCCCATAAGGTGAATAAAGCTTAAATCCTAAATCTTGGGGTTTATACAGAAAAATCTCTGGGGAGTGCCGGACACTGATGAAGAACATTGTAGCCTTGCTATACTTATAGCAGCCTCTGCTGAAACTTAAATCCTGGAGCTCTTTAAACGTTTTTATTTTTTCAAGATTGAAACTACACTGAGGATTAATTAACCTTTCTGCTTTCCAGAAAGCTACCTGGAATTTCGCCACATTGTTCTCATTTGACATTTATCTACAGAACTGCGAGAATTATGAGGCTGCATTTTGTTTAAAAGTGCCAATTTGTCATGGCATAGTTTGATTTAACAACGAAGAAAACTCCTTGGAATTACTAGAGGCATATTTTGTAAGGATTTCCTGATGTAAAAACTGACTGGCTTGACTTCATTTGAGTGCTAGAGAAACAGGTTGCTCCTTAGCTGAGACTGAGCATGCTAGATTTCACCCTTGACTGAGTTGGGAAAGCCCAAGCATCAACAGCTCTAGATAGTATTTATAAGGAAAGAATTTAGCCAGCCAGCACAGCTTACCCAAAGGCTATGTGAAAATTCACGGCTACTACCATGAAAACAGGCATAAGAGAAACAATGGGGGATCCTGTCTGCATAATTGGAATTATGATTAGCAAAACCAGATATCACTTTCTGTTCCTTTTGCCCACGAAGCTCTCTTTCGTCGGGAGTAATTGGCACAGTCATCAGTGAATCAGTCAGCTAAGGCACAGTACACAGGGCACTTTGGGTGGTCGGGCACTGGCAGAGATCACTGATTTTGGGAGAGGTGCTGATTAGGGAGGGTTGGAATTAGGAGGGGAGTGAAAGCGGATTTAAAAGCATAGAGAGGCAGTAGGAAAAGATGATGAAGTAATAACTTTCATGTGCCATATACTTAGAAAATATGTGATAATATTTCATCACGAAAGGATTTCACAATTTTCCGATGGAAAGTGTTTATTTGATTTATCTTTTTAATTTTGATTTATCTTTTTAAATTTCTGATTTATCTTTTCCTGGATGTAGGTGTCTTGTGCAGGATCTTCTCACAGAATTTGGGCTTTCTGTTACAAGTGCCTTAGATGCTCTAAGACCAAAGCTGGCCCTGGTCCCCTGGTACTGTAAGCACAACTTTTTGGAGAGGTCCTCCTCTTCAGTCGACCTCTGAAGCACACATGGCCTCTCCAAATTTCCTCCCCCAAGTTATCCATCAGCTAAACAAGTACAACGTAGAGCTAAAACAGATAGATAAACTTTTGTGTGTGTATCCATTGCATGGTTCATATAGTATAGTTGCCTTGACTCTGTTATTTGACTATACTAAGCTGGAGAGAGAGAGAGAGAGACTAGAAAAGGAGCCCCTGTGAGTGTTGTGCATGGGAATCACAGGCAGAATAAATGCTTGAAAGTGGCATATCCAATGGGTTAGCACAGCACTGAAATTAGGTGGCTTGAGAGGCTGCGTAGGTGGCTGTCTGCTATGTCTCCTTTGCAGGAGCTGGAGGGATCCAGCTGCCCAAATAGTTTGGCTGTTCAGAGGCTGGGGATTTTCTTCCTCAGCTCTGCTGCACTTTTTGTATGTGTTCAAAACAAAGCAATTATATGAGGTTGTATTGCTTGAAAATGATTAAAATATAGCCAGCCATGCCACTAGCAGTCCCTCCTTGCTATACCATCATGCGGCTCCAGTTTTGCCATCTGATTCATGTATGTAGATATGAACTAAATGCCCATCTGCATGCACATGCAGCCAAGACCTACAGAAAAGTCTGAGATTCAGGAATTTCACGGAAATTCCTAGAAAATTTGGCCTTCTCATATGAATGTGTTATTCCACATGAAGTTATGATAAGCAAGTTTGTTTTCCTGCTGGCTTGCTCACCTAATAAAGGCTATTTATATTCTTGGGCAGATTTTTATATAGTTCATTAGAATATTAAAAAAACATTCCCATAACTGGGTGAAAGTATGAAACTTTGCCTGGAAGTGCAGTAATGTGTAAGTTATTGGCCATCGTGATGCCCCAGAGCCAGAGAATTTGAACAGAATTAGAATACCTGCTGGAGAAATAGACCTGCTACTGAGAAAGTTTCAGGTACATATAAATGGTGAATTTGTACATCCACATTCTCATGGATGAGCGTTCAGACATTCAGAGAAGGATACAGGGGTTAGTTAAGACATTTAACTCTGATGGTTGAGCTCCTACTAGTTGTGACATACAGTTAATTATTGTTACATGGTAAGAAAAAAAAAATAGGTAGAATGTAAGAGAAGCCTTTCAGCCTTGGAGGAAGGCTGAAGGAAAAAGAAAAGCCTACCAACTGCAGTTCCTGAAATCTATTGAGGTCAAAGAAGCTTAAAGAAGATCCCAGTGAAGCAAATGGAAGTTATCACAGAAAAACGAGAAGATCTGAAAAAGCAGCTGGTAATACATAGATCTGAAACTGAATCATCAGGAGAATGGGCTTAGCTTGGTGCTGTCAAGATGAAAAAAACCCTGAGGCAATTAACTTTGTGACTTCAGAGGTGTGAATGAGTCAGGTTTTATAGGGAGAGGTAGTGTCTTTTGCTTGAATAGCGCATGATACTGCAAACTGGGGATGGAACCGTGAAGGCAAGAGGGAAAAGTAGGAATGAGAGCAGGGGAAAGGGGGATATAATGTCCGAGAGCAGGGGAAAGGGGGATGTAACGTCCGAGAGCAGGGGAAAGGGGGATGTAACGTCCACGGCAAGAGTAGGGTAACTGGGGCCGGGAAACAACAGCAAGCAGCAAACACTATCTTTTCTGAGAACCACAGGGAGCTGAGGGCTGAGGATGCAGTGAGCTGGCAGTGAACCAACAGCTGAGGAAATGGTGGAAGAAGGAAGGGTTGAATTCGTGGAAAATTAGTTTTCTTTCCCTGGGAAAGAGGTTGTTTTGTTTTTGACAGTCTCATTTGAACAGAAAGAGGAATTTGCCATCTGTGGAGACGCCACTTCCAGAAAATCTTAACCTTTTCCTGACCGGGTGTGGAGCAGCAGCTGCCTCACACACTAACTGTGTGGCACCGCAGAGCGGTCTCAGTTTTCACTGCCATTGGTTTGAAATGTTGGGGTTCTTTATGATTTTGTAATACAGAGTTCTTTGGTTCTTCTGACATGACCTTTAGTGGCATTATACCACTATAAGTACAAACCTCCTTTCCTGGCCATAACTCATCTCCATACATGTTATACGCTTACACCCAAGAATGTAATGCACAGTGTCACAGCTTTTAATACAGTGAGGACTGATTGCTAGGATCACTGGGAAGCTAATCTTATTACCTCTCTGCTCTGTGCTTTGAAGTAAGAAAGTTATATTATTTATGTTCTTTCTGTTTGTCAATATTTGGGGTACTCAAATAGCCTAAGTGATGAGGGACATGAAGTACCTGGACAGAGAGAGAACTAGGTGGGTATTGTTTGTGCCATAGCATCAGGTGCATGGTGCAGCAAACTAATAGTTAAATTTGAATTACAGTAAATCATGTTAGGGCTGCACAGGAAAATAAAAGCCAACAAGAAAAGCTAATTCTAAAAATAAAGCAGAAGTTGTTTGTTAGGGTGGTCCGGAAAGAAACAGGACAGTAAAATTTGTAGATGTCTTTTTATAAAACACTAGAGGAATGTGTAACAAACATGAAGAATTCACTGCTTTATTGTAAGGAAAGGAAAATCCTGGTTCAGGAAAAATGAAGATGTATCAATGAAGAAAGCCCATATTCCTCAAAGATACTGGCTCTTGGAAGAATAGCTGAACTGATATAAAGTTTTGAAATGGAAATTTCCCTTTGAAAAATGCTGCTCCACCGGGTGCAAAATCTACTTCATGAAGTAGAATGTTGAAAACAACTGGCTTGTTGAATGGGAAAATTTCAAAGAAGTTCAAAATTGAAATGGGAGATCCCATTTGGATATTCTCATCTTGTTTTATTTTGATTCTCCTGTATCTCTTTTCCTGCATTTTCAGTGTTGGTATTCTTGTTCCATTTCTTTTTTTTTTTTTTTAAATTTTTGTGCAGGCATGTATGTGCATGTGTGTATTATGTGATAATCTTTTAACATGATTCACATTTTTTATTAATTGAAATAATTTGGATTTTTTTCTGCAAAATGTCACCTGTATTTTTCATCTCAAATCTGGTTGAAAACAAACTCTGGTGTGCTGGAATTTCCCCTGGTCTAAATGAACTCGATTTCCTATGGAGCTGTGCTGCCAGCTGATAATTTGGTTGGGGAGCACCTCACCAACTTCTACATTTCTGGTTTCTTTTTCTGTAGATAATAGTTATTTTCTTGTCACTGAATTTTTGTTAATTCTTTATTGCTACTTCCCCTTGATAGTTACAGTGATATGAAAATCCTCATAACCTTTTAACTACCACTTCCTTAATTAAAATATCATAAGTGGCTGTGAATGCACAGCATCACAGAATAATTGAGGTTGCACCTCTGGAGATCATCTAGTCCAACCCCTGCTCAAAGCAGGTCAGCTGGAGCAGGTTGCTCAGGCCATGTCCTGTCAGGTGTTAAATATCTCCAAGGATGGAGACTCCACAGCCTCTCTGGGAAACCTGTGCCAGTGCTAGGTCCCCCTCATATTTTCCTTATATCTAACTGGAATTTCCCATGTTCCAGTGTGTGTCTCTCACCCTGTCCCCATGCACCTCCAAGGGGAGCCTGGCTCTGTCCTCTCTGCACCCTCCCATGACACAGTTGCAGTGAGCACTCACCAAATGGTTTAGGTGCATCTGTTTTTACAACTGGCTAGCAGCACCCAGACTGTACATTACGGCCTTGCAGCCTGCACAGTAGCTACGGTTCAGGGATGTGCTGACAGGTGTGGAGTGGCAGCTTTGAAATACAACAATATGGTCGCAAACACTTGTCAGATCATATCATCAGCTCTACTGTTATCTCTTAGAAGATAATCAAAGATAAACCTTTACCCGTGGTTCAAATCCATAGATTTTTACCCAGTATGGATGAAGGTTTTCAGGTGGTGCTGTGTGTTTTGCAAATGCAATATGTCTGTTCCTATCCAGACACTACAGTGGTTTACTATTTGGAGTCATCGGGCTTTTCCAAGAAGCTACAAACCTAAGCAAAAAATATTTTAAAACAGTCAGTAGTTATTACTAGGATTCTTCATATTTTTGATCTAGGGGGGTTGGTTTGGTAATTCAAGAACAGTGCACTTGACCTGAAAGAAAATGCGTGCATGGTAAGGATTCTCACCAGTTATTCCTGCCCCATGAAAAGGAGCATTATCACAGCTGGCTAATCTTCTGATTTGTTAGTTTATGAAATATTGGGGTTAGAAAAAGAGCACGACAATTTTGTGCTGACTGGCAAAAGGCTTTGCTAGGCTCTCGGAGGCTCATGTGGCGCCCTGAAGAAGAGAGATGGTGTGATGGCAGCACAGATAGGTGCGGGCTGAACAACACCCGCCATGGCTGGCAGGAAGCGCTGTCCTCAGAGCGCTGATTCAGCAGCCAGGAGCTAATTGTGCAAGGGGAATGGCACTTTTAAGGTGTTTACATTCTCTTATCAGACCAGTCAGTGTAAATAATGCCTTTGTCAGCAGTATGGCTGTGACCAAAAAGCTTTGCGAATGCAGTGTAAGGATTGCCTCCTACAGCAAAGTAAATCATACTGTTCGAGCCCTTGGAAGTCCTTTGGAAAGGGGCAGGAGAGTTATGATTCTGCCGTGGTCAGAGAGTTGCTTCATCCTATTTCAACTAATTTAAGCCAGCATGTCTCCATTAGCTTCAGAGAACCTATGCTGAATTAGATCTAGTTCAAAATACCTGAAAGCTCTGTGATAAGAAGTGCTGTAGCTATGCAATATACCCTTGTATATAGGCTATATATGTTATAACTGGTTTCATAAAGTGAAAAGCTTTCTTTACCGTGCGACCATTCAAATTACCTATACATACATATTTGCTCAATAGAGTTGTTTAAAATTCTGTTTCTGGCCAATAGCAGCAACAGATTGTGTCTTTAGCTTCTAGGAGCAAACAGAGAATACCAGTAGGAAAAAAGAGGTGGGGAGGAGACTTGTGATTTGTAGTGTTTTAACTTATAAGATGAGGAGTTTTCATTCCCGCCCCATTCTCATATAGCAACCTGGAGAAGAAAAGAAAAAGATTACATTTTTTTTAAACCAGAGATGAGTTATCAAACAAAATTTAGGCATCTAAGTCTCTGTTTACAGCCTCAAAAATATTTGGAGTTATATGGCCAAGTAAGGCAATTAGATTCCCCAAATCAGTAATTGGACTTGAGAAACTTAAGCTTGAATATCAAGTCCCAGAATCAGTGTGAGGTCACTGAAGTTACAAATAGATTTACATTTACTTTTTTGTCATCATTTTGCATCTTTCCAAAATTTAATTGAATTAGCAACAGAAGATACTAAATTGCCCATAAGGGTAAAACTACTCCACTGTATAAATCCATGATACACCGCCACTCTGAGTACTGTGTGCTGTTCTCAAAAAGGGTACAGCAACATTAGACAAGGTATAGGGAATGTCAACAAATATCATTGAAGATATGAAATAGGTTTCATATTAGGAATACTTAAACAGACTGAGATCCCTGAGCCTGAGAAGAGATAACTGAGGGAGGATAAACTAGCAATTGATACACGGAACGGAAAGGAGAAGCTGTGTGGGCATGAACTGCTTACTGTTTCTTGCAGTACAAGAATTAGGGAGCATCAAATAAAATCATCAGGTGGGAAGTTCAAACAAATAAAAGGAGATGATACTTCACGCAACATGTTGTTAAAGCAGGATTCATTGGCACCGAGTATTGTGGATACTAGGGACTTCTGTGGTTTCAAAAAGTAATTAAATTTAAGTAGGAAGTTAAGCATCAAGCACAGTGAGAGCTCTGAAAGGATGGAGTAAGCCAAAGCAATACTTAAGTAATTAAATCTATTCAGTAGAGAAAATTTTAACATCACTTTCAATAGCATGTTTATTCTATTTTCTCTTTTTTTTTCACCTCGTGTTTTTAAATTCAGTTACTCAGAGCAGGGACTATCCTGCATGTTTGTTCAATGCTTCTGAATTTATATTCTGTAAAGTGACAAGTATTTTTGTAGTGCTTTCTAAACAATAAGCAATACTGATTAGTCTCCCCACTTGTGCCTGACTGGTGTGTACCTAGCTGCTTTTCAGGAGGAAAATACCTTAAGTAAAAATACGTTAAGCAGAGTCAACAGCAGATCCAAAGGAGCAGTCGTGTCACTGCTACGCTCGTCATCTTTGCGTGTCCTGCCGACATCTTGGTGTGCAGAGAGCCTACTTAAGAGATGTTACTGTGGCTTGTACAAACAGATGAACCATTATGCCGAATGCAAGTACGTATCTTTGCAAATTTTGCTCTAATGAAAGCAAGAGGGTGGAGCTACAAACCTTGTCATGCAAATCTAACTTTCAACAGAAAAGTATCAGTTTTACACGAATTAAACTTCCACCCATGCCACAGAAACTTTCTCAAGGCTAGGTGCAGATTATTGCTGCTGAGGTGCCTGTGGCAGTTTGGGTGGAAGACGCAGAGCACCTCTTGGATGACACCGACACAAGTAAGTATCCTGAGAAGCTGCACAAGCCCCCTGCTGTGGCAGCTGCCTGCCTGCCGCAGCCATCTTCAGGCCCCGTCCTTTAAAACACTGTCAATGAGTGGCGGATGAGCTACACCTCCTCAGAAAGGCTTCTTGAAACATTTGCAAAGAAATAAAATACATATAAACCATACTCGTACAGTGCCAGGTGGGTGAGCCTTGGGAAACAAGCTACGCAAAAGAAAATGCTCTAAATTAACACTGAGAGCTTAACCTCATTTTTGGTAGTTGTATATAGGTCTTGTGGCTGTACTGTTGAAGATGAATCAAGGATTTTTTTTCACCCTGAAATTATGTGGTTCTTTGATCAAAAAGGGTAGGGAAATACTCTTTTAGTGTTAAGGACCTTCAGCTCCCGTAATCGGCAAGCTGCGGTGCAGGGGTCTGGCTGCCTGTTCTGCAGCAGACAAGGTCTCCACCGCTGTGTTTAGAGGGTGCCTGCCACGGCAGCCAAAATAGTAAGAGTTCAGGAATTAAAACCTGCTTAATGCTAGCATTACCTGAGCATACTGATGCTGCACCTGGTTCCTGGAGGGGCCTGTTCATGCTTAAAAAGCCAACAGAAATCCTCCCCCCGAGCAGACAAATCCCCTCAACCCCCTCATGTTTTATTTTTAAGTGGCAGCAAATAACTTTTGATTGTCAGTAAACAGAAGCAACACTGAGAGATGGTATATCGCTTCCTTGAAGGTAAATAATTTACTGAAATCTTGGCTTTAGGCAGATAAGTTTATAAACTGCTGTCATTATTTCTTCAGTACGGTATATGCGGATCAACTGTGGTTCATAATCTGTGATGACGTTATTGTTTGCATTACCCACATAAATCTTCCAGCATCTGTGTATTTCATAAGGGAACAAACATTTCTGTCTATTACATGAACATGACTATTGTAATAAACTCATGTTATGACAGACTGGAATTACTGCAAGCAGTCTCCCCAAAGCCTACAGCCAGGGTGTTGCACTTAGACAAGAGTATTTCCAGCAGCCTAGAGAGGATTAGCAGATCAGGCTGCAGAATAATGCATATTTTCTGTCAGTCCTGCCTTGCCGTGGGGACTGGAGACCAACAGCCCAGTACCCCAGGGCTAAGTATGCTGCCTTTCGCCCACTGCCTGTGGAGAAGGTCGGGGAGGAGTTATCTCGCCCCAGGCCGGCGGGGCTGTTGCAGAGGGAGGGGAGGGATGTGCAACATCCTTGGGTGGCTGCGGTGCACACACCCGGCTGCGCCGGCTCTGCCTGGTGTGGGCAGAAAAAAGCTCCTACCAACCAACAAGGACACGAAGCAGTAACTGTTGAAGTTAAATATTTTTAAAATCTCTCCCCAGAGCATTACCAAAGTTGGCAGAGTGACTCTGAACCACCAGTGTTAAAGCTCAGCACACAGAGACGTCTTGCAGAGATCTGCAAAGATCTGCCTGTGCTAGTGCCTCAAAATTGTAGCAAATTGAACAGGGAAACTACTTCGATCTCAGGTAAAATCTTAGAGAGGCTGTTGTGGCATGCAAATAGTGAGCAGAAAGGGTAGTTGCATAATTAATGCTCGGCCATGTAGTTTTGTGGTAGCTACATTTCAATTTGATAGCAATTTCTCCCCCCAGTTCCAAATTAGAAATTGGACTGACATAACAATACTCCTCCTGCTACCCGTTAGACTTCTGAAAATCATTTGTCCCTGCAACATTGATTGAAAAAGTGCCTGACAGGAAAGCAGTACAATCCCACTGCATTAAGTGAATTAAAAATTGCTTAATTGATAGCTCTCAAAGAACAAGATTTTACAGGCTTTGTTATGCAAAGAAGCAATTTGCAATAATGGTTTCTTTTGCCTTCAGTTTCCATGAATCCCTGACTGTTTCTTGGCCCTGTAGTTTTCTCTCTGGAAACTTCTCAGGCTGTAAATCCATGAGTATTAATGCTGGATCTGTGTATGACTGGATCTCCCAGAAGTACATGTTTGATTCAGATCAGGTGTGGCGCATGATCGCATTTCTGTGTAATCATCCAAAGCAAATTTCATTTGCCTCTGTGTGCTGGCCTGGCTGGTGGAAATCTAGAGGGGGTCAGGCACGCATGGTAATGGGTAAGGCATGGTAATGGGTCAGGCATAAAGCCTTCAGGTACCAGTCAAAGTGAACCCAACAGGGATTTTTTGTACAATCTCAGTTTTCAGAGTGAGTTTATACTAGATTGGTGCTTTGCCTATGGGGTTCTGGTATTTTTGATCCCAATCAGGAAGCTTCAAATCCAGATTTACATGCTTTTACCATACCAGCAGTAGCTGCTGTAAGTGCAGAGGCTCTGTTTCTCAGCTCCCTGATTTCAGGATGAGGGCAGATGCATTGCCTGATCCTGCCATGGCAATGCTGTACAAGAACAAGCCCCCCACCAGCCCAGCCCTGCGTGGAAAATACGCCAGCAGCAACGCAAATGCCGGATGCTGTGAGTGAAGTATCACAGAGAATGTAGAAAGAAGCAGCTTTTCTCTTTGCTTATTTTTATTGTTTTTTATTCAGTTTTTATTAAGTGGGACTCCATCTTCTAAATACCATTTTTTTCAGCTCTTTCCCCATATCACACCCAGTACAACAAGGAAGGGAAACAAAACAAATTCCCCAAGGCTGTTGATTCTCCAAAGTGGCCTTACATCTTATATCTGTTTCATGTGAATTATATTCCGCTGGTGTTCAGCCAAGTGACACACAAAAGACACGCCACTGACATAGGAATGGGAATGGGCCAAGCAGGAAAGAGGCGGAAGAGGAAAGGAAAGGAGTGATGGATGAAAGTTAGCCTGTCCCTAGTGAGAGCTGGGGACTCAGTTTTGTGCAGTGGTTTGAGCAGAAGCTGGTTTTGCCCCCTGGACTTCATTTCAGGTTCAGCCTCTCTGTGGTGAAGTGGTACCTGTGACCCCAAACTGGTTCTTGAGGTTGAGAGAGGACCAGGAATCCCAAGGTGTGCTCAGTCAGAAGCCGGCGCAGGCGCTGAACGGCCTCAAGCAGAGGGGCTGGGAGTACACAGCCGCCTGCGCTCATCCACACCTGCCATAGGTGAGGTGTCACTGTGGCAGGGAGCTGGACTGATTCTGATTCACCCTCTTTTTCTAATAGCTACATGTCCCTCTTCATTATCCTATGTACCGCTTATTCCATTGCTATGGGCAATACCAGCTCCTCCTTGCCGCTCATGCTCCAAGGTGCTTTTTAAGGTCTATCACTGAATTGCAATGAAAAAGTCAATCCCACTAGAAGAGGAAACTTCATCAAAGCCGTGAGGGGTGCTGGTTTTGAACTAAGAAAATAAAACATCTCTAATATATTTCTAGGGAGCTAGAGCAGAGGAACTATCTAAGCCAAGGTGACAGTGATACTGCACAGACATGAATTCTTAAGCAATAATTTATAGGAAATATGTATGAGGTATAATGAACATTATTAAATATGTAACAAAATGAAGACTATCACAAGTTGTTTTTTTCTGAGAGGTGTTTGACAGGAGGGTTCAGCCTTTACAAACATATTTTCTTTCTTTTGAGGTTGTCGTGGTTGTGCTGATTAAGGATTACTGAGCTGTTTTACTGTTGGTGTACATGTATGAAAGACATGTTGAATATTGACATGTATTTATGTGCCAAGACATTCATTATGCAGTTTCATTAGGAAATTCAAATAGTAATTATACAATTCATTATGCAATTATACAATGACATTTATTCAATATACATATATATACACACACATATATATATGTATATACAAAAGAGACATTTCTTATATTGCCAAAATGAACATTTTGGACAAAAAGGAGTCATTTCTTTTATGAGGACCTAAGTCAGACCTAGCCACAATCAGTGATATTAAAGAATGCTTTGCCTGTTTAAAGCTGGCTTTCTGAGGTCAGAAGAGACATAAAAAACATAACTGAGATTCTCTTGCAGCTGAAATATAATTAAATCCACAACTGCTACTGGCATCACATCTTCTAAACTGAAAGACAGATCTGTGTTCTGTCATAGCACACCAAAGTGGAACTGTGAAGACAACCAAATTTCTTCTGTTTCAAAGGAAAAGCTGAGTCATGCTTGTGTTCACTCAGGAAGGGCACTAGCTGGGAAAGAGCCGAGGCAAATGCAAGCTGGAGAGCTTCCCTACAGCTGAAAGACTTCTCACAGGCAGAGGGGAGACGTGGGTGTTGGGAAGTGAGCTTCAGCTGGTGTGACTGTTGATGAGCTTTTAGATATTTGCTTTGCTGGCCTGACTGATGGCACCATCAGCATGTCACCTCCTAGCAGAGACCATCCCTCAGGCGAGGATGCTGCAAGAAACTTGCTCTTCAGATGCATAACAATTTCAGATGATGAAGTCCCTCATGGGTAAAACAGCTGTGGAGGAGGAGAAGGGGAACTAGATGCACTGGCAGATCATTGGGGTGAGTAGCTGTGGTATCAGCTGTATGCTCCTCTGCAGGTAGGTGTGCGTGAGCTCTGCCTTGCCCCAAGCCAAGCAGAGCAGAGGGAGCTGCTCGTAGGGTGACACGGGCATGAAGGTGGTAGCAATCCCTGATGTGAGGGAGGCTGGGGGTCACCAGCACCTCAGACTCACTGTCCTGCTGCACGATTCCTCACCAGCTCCCCAGGCAGGCATCTGCATTTCCCTGCAAATGCATGTGGGCATGCTAACCATGCTGCCAGCAGCATGCCCTCAGCTTTACTGCAGTGCACAAAATGCATAGAGGTTTTATGCACTTTATCCATAAACCCCTCTTTGTTAGCGCTCTCTCTCTCTCACTCCAGTCCCTATGGGGGAAGACTCCCCAGCAGTCATGCTGGAGAAGACTTGCAGCAAAACCTTAAAGTAGAATTTCTGCCTCCCTGAGAGGCTGGCTGTTTCGATATGTTTAAGGGAACCAAAACATTCCCCTGCACAGTCCTCTAATTTAGGAATTCACAAAGATTTTACCTGTAGATACACAGAGACTTTTATGTTTCCTTGGGACTATTGTAATATGTCTGTGTTGTATACCATACAAAAAGAAAGAAAGGTTTTGATCTGAATGAAGAATCTTGGTTGAAATGACAGGGACTTGAGCTGACATTTCAGTAATTAATTATTAAATATCTGTGCTTTTAACATTAGAATTTTTTAACTGGTTTAAAATTCTGATACTTTTGTATTGCTGTGAAACTTGATTGGCAAATTGATAAAGCAAGTCATTGAGAAATATGAAGTTTCATAATGAGAACAAAGACTCCATGTCAAAGAAGAATGAGTTAGAAAAAAGGCTGTTCACAGTACAATAAGACTTTGATTTATTGTGGTGTGATTTATTACCTGGATATATTTAACTCCTGATATTAAACTCACCTGTTCGCTACACTGTAAACACGGACACAAAACCCTCTTTATTTTGCTTCCTGTAAGCTGTCAATTACATCTGGATTGCCCACATTCATAAAAATTCTCGGATCTGTACTTCGGCTAAGTGATCTGCGGGGCCTTCTCCCAGGCAGGAGCGGGGAGCTTTAACATGCAGGGACAGGAAAACAGCACGGATGTGGCAGATGTTGCTGGGAAGACAAGATGAATGTCCAAGTGCATTTTCCCACAGCATCCTCATCTGTGTGCATCATGCATTAACAAAAAACTCAGTGAATTCATTCAAATACATTTCTCTTAATAGCACCCTGCTCGATAAAAAAAGTAATGCAATGTTTGCAAATATTCAAATGTTTCTTTTTCCATTCCTTTCAGACTTGCAGTCTACACAAATATGAAACATCTTATGTTTCACAGTAGGAGAACAGATTGTGGAAGTCACCAATTAGCCATGTCACTAATTATCCATACTATACATCTAAGTTTTAAGTTTCTTAGCTAAAATTCAGCATTTAAGTTTCTTAGCTAAACTCAATACTTGCTGCAGTCTCTTTGGGGTAGAAGGCAAACTAAGGAGAATTTCATTTTCTCCCAAGAGGTATGACTGTTATCACCCTCCCTAATGTATACCCAGTCTTCCAGTCTCTTACTGACTTAAGGAAAGGCTTAAAGAGGTGTTTGCAGCCTTTTTCTCTTACACGTCCAGCTTTCTGCTGCGTGTTTCTTCCAATCTTCCTTCTCTCTCCAACCCTCTGATTAATAGGAGGCTTGTCAGCTCTGGGGGTTTCATTGGGAGCTTTGTTCTGTTTGGTGTAAACCACATATTCTGGAGATAAGCGATTAGGGCAAAATCTCATCTTTATATTTCTAATGGAGGAAAAGTTTGCATATGAACCCTAGGGACTCAAAAATCAGATGGTGAATAGAAAGAACAAAAATGTCATTTTGCTTTGAAATCTTATGATTCTTTGGGGCCTGACTCATGACTCTGGTGTGTTGGGATTTGGCAACGTTCATTTCTTCCTCCCTATTCTTTATGCAGTGCTCCTCAGGACTATTTCTGGGAAAGAGCTTCTACCTTTCCACTTTTTATGTGTCAGATCAGCTTTCCCACCTCTTCTGAAATACCCGTCTTTGGTGGTCACAGTGGCCCCCGCTGTGTGAGAGAGCATGCACTACTGTGTTCATCCTCACAGCGCTGCTGGTAGGGGGATGATCACAGCTACCACAAGCGAGCTGGAGGCAGAGGGGTTGTGAGTACTCTACCCCCGTAATGTAGGCTCCCACGTGGCCTGGAGCAAGGGCCCTCCAGCAGCAAACATCTCATGTTCACACTCCCACTCACACTTGTAGTTTCCCTGAGCTCAGGTAGCCCACAAATCCCATCTGCACCTGTGGCAAGAGACATTTCTGTCTCATTCCAGGCATTCTTGTCCACCTGACAAAGGTCATAGGATATGTCTGCAAGGGCAAATGGGCCAGGCAGAGGCTTCACAGAGTCCCAGGACCTGTTTGCACTGCATAGGAGTAAGAGTGCCCTTGAGTGCACTTCAGTGTGTTGGGTGCACACAGAGTTCACCGCCATGAGTACCAGCTGGGCTGCCCCAGAACTTGCCCTGAAGGTGCTTCTGCAAGCAAGTAAAGTGGATAGGAGGTGAGTCTGGCCTGGAGCCTCATCTTTGTGATGCTGCCACACCACAATGCAGATGCACTCTGGAGATTAAGGGCTAGATTAACATTTAGGGTGGTATCTGGCTAACGTGATGCTTGTGTGTTACTGAGATCATCAGAACCCCCTGCGCAAGGTCTGCTTAGCCTGGGAGGCACTTGATGCCCCTTGGTGTTGATGATGACAAAAGTTAAGTCCATAATGCACCTACATTTTTGCTGTGGGCATGCACACGATCCTCCCTCCCCAATGCCTCTGAGCTGCTAATAACTGCTTCCTGTGGGCATTCACAGCTCCAACTCTCTCTACCTCACCTGAAATGTGCAATCTGAGAGAGCATGCCTTCTGCATTGCACCTGTCCCAAAGCATGAGAAGCGGGAGTCCCTGCTTCTACATGTCCCAAAACCTAAAAAAAAACCAACCCAAACCCCCAAAACCTTGCACAGACATGGTAGAAATTCAAGTCCTGATCCCTCTTTTGCTGGGTCTAACCCCAGTTCTCCTGTAAAAAGTGCCCAATTTAATAGACTAGAGGATGTTCTGCAGTGGGTCTCAGCTCTTCTAGTTTGTATAAAGTACTTAAATGTTCACTGGATGGGGGCTGGAGCATTCATCCCAGATTACTAACACCGAGGCATAAGAGCATGTTTTTTTCTTTCTGGCCAAAGGAGTATTTAAAAATACTATGCAAAGCAGTGCAGTTGACACTGAGAAGCCTGGGTGACAGATGGCTTGCATTCAGAGCACTTGTTTAGGAGATGGAAGACCTGAGATTAAATCACTGCTCCAAGTCAGGCAGAAGAGAAAGCATCCAAACCTGAATGTTCCACCTCCTGGGTGAGTTCCCTTCCCTTGCCCCTGGGCTATTGGGTGTCATCTCTGCCACCACATCCTCCTCCTCTTTCTGCATACAATATCTGACCTGGTTTAGCTTGCCCCTGATTGGAAGAAGGCATCTCCTTGCAGCCTGGACTCAGGCATCGGTGCTTTAGGAGAAGGCTGGCTTAGTACTCATCCCTCTCCTGGCGTTTCCTAGGTCATGTTCAGCATCTTTGCACCTGTGCTGCATGAGCATCTCATCCTCCTCACGCAGTGAATGAAGAGCTTGTGAAAGGCAGTGGGTGCCCGCATGCCAAAGGATGAGAATGAAACCTACATATTACATATTTGTCCCTTAGTGGTTTGCCTAAGCCACACAGGATGTCTCTGAAAGTGGAGCGAACTGCCAGAAGTTCTCACAGGTCCCATGCTCCTGTCTGAACCGGGACCATCTGTCTCTCTCCTCTCTCTGGAGATCCATTTCTATCTTTGATGCTTTCCTGTGCTGATATAAGCAGATCCCCATACCTGGATTGTGACTCTGTTTCAATTTGTCTTTGTAAGCCTTTGGGCAGGGTTTGTGTCTTCCTTTTTGTTCCACATTTATGGTACTATCAACATAACCTGATTTCAACAGGATCTGATGGACTCTTCTGGGATATGTTGAAGTTCTTGCAGGATAGGGCCTTGGATAATAAGTGTATGTGGCCACTTACTCACTTGAAGCTGGCTGATTACCAGGCCCATCCTGTAATCTCTTGATCGTCCTACATACATTTATTTGTCAGAAGCAGAGCTATTGTTAACCTGTCAATATTGCTCCGCACAATGTCATAAATACGAGATTTTTCATGAAACTTTGGCATTTCTGCTCCTGAAGACAATCCTTCACAAATGAAAGGGCTACATTTCAGTCCGAAGATTTCTGCTGTGGGAGGGAAACCTAATGAGATGGAAGATAAGGTGTGTAGGGTGGGGCGTCTCACTGTCTCTTAGGGAGGGAAAGATTAACATCCCAGTGCCAAAAGCAATGATTTATTAAGTGAGCCATGGCTGCAGGGTCTGCAAATGGTGCGCATCCTCCTCGTATTCATCATACGTTTTTAAGTACTGTTTGTGAAGGACATCTCAGGCGAAAGGAACTTACTATTAAAGACACCTAACTTCTGGCGGTATGTAGAGCAGGGGAGAGAGAAAACTCCCCGTGGCTTCCTCCTTAACGTCCACTGTGAACTCCACCTGCTCAGGAGAGCCTAAGAGCTGTGTTTTGGAGGGTGGCCTTGTACTCTGAACGCTAACTAAAATTGGAGTGGAAAGATTGGTTTGGGTAGATTTTCTTTTTCAGGAAGTGACAGATGATGAATGCTGATATGCAACATCACTTTATTTTTTTGTATGTGATAACTGGGATTCAAAACACACCAGTTGGCTGCAGACCAAAAGGCAGAACAGTTTGCCACAGGAAAGCCCATAGGGTTGACGGTGAAAAATTAAAGCAGATTTTGCAACTAGTAGTGAGACATATTTAAAAGTTTTCTCCCAAGCTTGAAATGGGTATGATGAATGTAATTTTTAAGGTCAGTTACCAAAATGCAATGCTGGCTACTAAACTTTCTTTCAAAACTAACCAGCATTTTGGCAGGGGAAAAAACCCCACAAAAAGGATTTATCGTCTCTTTACTGCAACGCTAAATACAGAAATATCAGTTGTCCTTTTTCAGTAGTCAATGTGTCGGTTTGTGATATTTTGGGAATGTTAGTCCACTGCCTATACTGGCGGATGATGTAAGTGGAAAGAGGGGTGTTGGCATTTGGCTCTGGATGTGCCACAGGTACTGACAAATATAAAGTGTGTGGAAGTGTATGGAGACAGTAAACGAATGCCAATGTCTTGTTGACTCAAAAACAGAGTAGGCAGGCAAAAAAAAAGTGAGAGTCTCCTGGGATTTATTGGTATTGGACTGGCCAGCAAAATAATAAGATTTGGGCTATGCGTGACAAATGGGAGTTTTTGATATGCATGTTAACACCAAGTAGTGGCCGTTCTGAAATGCATGCAATTAGTTAACAAGGCTTTTTTAGTTATATGAAGAGCAAGAAGTAACCCAGTTATGCTGTTTCCCCCCCCGAAGCTCTTCAGAAGAGGAAGCTAAAATGCGTTTGCCGCCCTAGGTGGAGGACCCAGAGCTGAGCAGGGCCAGGGCCGGGCTGCTGCAGCCCTGGGGGAGGCAGAGGCAGGAGAAAGGGAGGAGCGGGGACAGAAAGCCCCGGGGGAGGACTGGCGAGCAGGGCCAGGGCTGTTCCCCGAGGAGGAGGGCGGGAAGGGCGCAGGCAGTGACTCCTGCAGCAGGGTGGGGTCCCCACCAGCCCGAGCCAGCAACCTCAATGCTGGGCTCCACCCTGGCCCTGCCCGCAGCGGCGGCAGAAGGAAGCAGTTTAGGCTGGCTTTCCAGGCCTCCGCCATGGGCGAAGCAGGCAGGAGGACTACAGCTGCTGTGCCTGCTGCCCTGTGACTGCCAGCTGGCGATGCCCAGGGTCCGTCCCGAAAGCTGCCGGTGGCACAGAGGAGATGGTGGGATTCAATGAACGTTTTATTTGGAAGGATGTCAAGAGCGGCGTTCCTGTCTGCGGATTGGGATGAAACAATTTCCGTTCCATCAGGAACTGGAGGAGAAGTTAAACACTAAAAACAAACCATGCAAGATAACTTGCATCCAAACGTTTTAGCAGAGTCGTTCTGAAGAGTGTGTAATTACTCATGGCTGATGTTCAGTGACTCCTGATACTCTGGAAGAGCTGGGAATCCAGAATAACTTATGGTAGATACAGTAAGGCCTATTATGAATCATGGGCAGAAGAATGAACAGCTGATTAGGACTAGATTAAAGAAAAATTAAAGGAGAAAAATATAATTAATGCCAGTCAACATTACTGTATGTGAAATTGATACTGTAAATCTTATTTGCCACCTTTTTTGATGAGATGGCAAGTTAGTTTGATAAGGACGATTGAACTGACCAAATTTGACCCAACATCACATGAGACAGCGATTAAGAAAGTCAAACAATATAAAATTAACATGGCACATGTTACACTGATCGAAAGCTGGCCAGCTGACAGGACTTGGAATACAAATGGAGAATCATCACAGAATTATTTAGGTTGGAAGGCACCTCTGCCGGTCATGTAGTCCAGTCCCTTGCTCAAAGCAGTACCAGCTTCAAAGGCAGATCAAGTTGCTCAGGGTCTTGTCCAGCTGAGTTTGGGATGTCTCCACAGGTGGAGATTACACAATCTCTTATTTAGTGTGAAAGTTCCTCTTCCTTAAACAGATTTGTTTCAGGAAAGTTCTTTGAGAAATGGTTCTTCTATCTATGATGTTCAGTACTTTTTCTAAATATATGGGAGAAAGCACAGAACTAGTGCAAATGAAGTTTGCAGAGGACACTAATGCTGAAGAAACTAGCAAATGTCGAAGGGGTAGTATCAGTATTATAATTCAAGTGACCTTGGATTGCTTGTTTTAACATGGTTGAATATAAAGTCATTGGAGAGAGAACAAAAATCTTAGGTCATACAAATGGAATGGACAAATCTGCGCTGGGGAAGAGTGATGTTTAGAGGGACACGGTAAACAGGGTGAATAACTGTCTAAGCATGAGTTGCTGGTGTGGGTCAGTGAAAAACAAACTTCTGTGACCCTTGAAGTTAAAAATATGAGGAAATTGGTTAGGGAAGCTTATAGAGTCTGTATTTATACTAATCAGTAAAGTGGGCCAGGTTCAGTTCTCTGTCTGTGAGGGCAAGTGGAATAGCACAACTCACCTCCATATATCTAGACTAGCCCAAACACAGTGGCCTCATCCATACTGCTTGCTTGAGCAACTTGTCCCATGCTATCCCTCAAACCATGCTCAGGCATTGTCTGGCAGACGGCTGGTTCATATATTCCCAAAATGTGCTACGGAACTAACCATGACATAGTGTGAGCAAATGTGTGCCCATACTTGCACTTGCGTTTAGTTTTCTCATGCAGACACTGCTGTTAGTTTTGTGTTTAGCACTGGTTTAACAATTACTGGTGTTCAGTGTCCAGTCTGGGTATTCACAGGACAAGAAGAATGCTGTCACATTAGCAAGGGTGCAAACGAAGTCCTGAGGAATGGCAAAATGTGCCTCATAACATTCATATTTTACTAGGGAGAAGGTAAAGGAGAGACCTGCTTGTAGTCTGTGAACAGTGCTTTGAGAGTATTGTAATGAATTCCTCAGTGTAGCAGATAGGTAGGAGGCTCCGATGGCCAGAAGTTGAATCAAAACAAGCTTTGACAAGAAGGAAGCTCTCAGTTTCATAGTTCTAGTCTTACGAGTAGGTGTTTTCCTAGTAGACTTTCTGTAGTTTGAAATGGGATGCAAGTCCTATGGCCTGTGCTATGTAGGAGGGCAGGTTAGATGATCACAGCAGATTCATAATCTTTGAATCTTTGAATTAATTAATGAGATTTTGAGATATGAATGAAAGTTTGGCACTTGGATTCTGTTGTTCTGCCAAACAGGGGGACTGATAGAGCTTCAAGGCTTCACCTTTCATCACTACTTTATATGACTATATACCAACTGGGATGATTCCCAGCACAGAATAGAAAGATTTGGTTAACACTTCTGCCTTTTGTATAATGCTACTGATAATTTTACCATTCTCATCTCATTATATGTTATAAAGGCACTGTAGAATCTATTCATTATAGAAGATTTTTCTTCTTCATAACATACTATTTTTTTGGTCATTGTGCTTTTATTTCTCTATTGGTCCCTATCTTCTGGCTGGCAATAAGTATTATCAGCTTCCTTTTTCCTTCATAGGAGTTAACGTAGTATCTGCCCTCACATTCCCTTCCTAAGGGAAGGGATGGTTGCCCTTGGCATTTTGGAACTGTGGCTTATTGAACATCTACTACAGTTTCTCAAGATTTTCCAGTTATCATTCACACATTTTTTGTTTAAATTCTTTATCTCATTTGATTCAGCTCACAACTATTTTCTACTTAGTGACATTTGTCCTTTTAAATCACAAGCTGAATATATTACTGATTTGGACTTCACTGTCTTGACATGTAACTCATGGCATATAATCGCTTGTGCCAAAAATACAGTTCTGTGACCAAACTATCTTCAATCAAGTTCTAGTATAGATTTACCTTATATCAGATGCAACTAATTTTCAAATTAGGAAATGATTACCTGTACTTTTGCATTTGTTTAGTGGCAACAGAAGACATCCAGCATGTTTCATTCAGATTGAAGATCTGGGTGATAATGCGGTTTTCTACTCTGGCACCACAGGTAGCTGATTATGGATCCAGTCATCTAGCTAATTGATTTGATTTGATAGTCTGCAAAATAGACCACCCGCTCACTCACCTTGAACTTCATAAGTGACAATATTAATTCATAAGCTTTCAAGATAATTTTCTTCCTTAGTGCCAGCAACTCGGAGATTAGTTGTAGGGGGTACACCTTTAATAGGTCTGCAAAGAGAGCAGCTTGGTTGCAAAGACCCTGCGGTGGCTGGGCTGAACACACAAACCAAATGGGCAGATCTTTGCCAAGCTTTTTAGCGGTGAGTGATTTCTGAGCTGCACACGTGTAATGATGTACGTTACATGACATGCAAGGCCATCTCCCCTGTTCCCCATGCCTACACAGATCCTAGCAATTTGCTTTAACGTACTCATCATGCTGGGCTCTGTAACACTGTCACGTTGCTCATAGTTGTGTAACTCCAGTCCCTCTCATCTATTATCCAGAACTTGGTGCTGATGATTAGGCAATTATATTTTTCTTCTTTTTGTGTCCTTTGGCTTCATGACTAACTTTGTTCTCAACATCTTGATTTTGATGAGGGTTCTTTGAATCTCCCTTTTCACTCACTCCTTTTTTATTAGTTTGCCACCTTCCTAACTCATACAGTGAATTTGTCTCCTAAAAAGTAAGTTTTTCTGTGGGTATGGAGGCCAGCTGAATGCCCAGCCCCTTCTCCCTCTGTTCCACAGTTTCAAACCCACGCATTATTTACCTCTTCAAAAATTAGGGAACTGTTTGCCATCTATTCTCCTTCGGGCATGAGACATCAAGGATTTCTGAAAATGCAGCCTCCTCTGGTTTTATCCATCTTTCGTATAACCTCCTGAATTGACAGCAGGTCAGTCCCTTTAGGATGGGATAATGAGAATTGCTGGTAATTACTGCTTGCAAGTATAAACAATCATGCCCAGGTGCTGAAGGGACCTAACTAATGCCAGCCAATTAAAAGCAATGAGAAGAAGATCATAGTTCCTGGGCTGGTGCAAACACTGGTAGCCAGTAAACACAACTCTGCCTGGAAGAACTGAGCTGACTAACTCTGCTTTTGCTAATGTTACATGACCTCTTTTGAACGCTTTCAGGTCTTCAAAGGAGTCACAATCCACACTTTGAGAAACACTACTGGAGAATGGGCACTTGTCATTAGCAGGAGAAAACAAATCAAAGAGGTGGCTCAGTCCTTGTTAAGGAAATGATATTTCTGAAATCCATCTGGATCATAAATCATCAAAGGACTCTGCAACAGACCCTCTTGCTTCTTCACAAACACAAATGACAATAACGTCCCATATATGCTGACAGAGCTCTCTCCTTTCCTGGAAAGGTATTAAAAATCATCTGCACTGCATTAATGAAGTGCCAGTCTGGTTCCTATTAAAGTCAATGGCAGCTCTTCTGTTAGGTTGAGGCGTGTGGCAGCTTATAGTTTTTGAAGCATTAGGATCCCACAGAGGAAGGTGCTCTTTATAGGCTAAACTTTCTGCATGGAAAGCACATGAAGCAGTACAGAAGGCTTTCCTTAGTCTTGCTGGAGAAAAAGAAACTTGGGGCAAACCCTAGGCCAGTGTACACTGCTGCTTGCACTAACGATTTTTGAGGATGGCGTTCTTAAAAGAGGGATCCTAGAGTGGAACTGCACGTGACCATTTTCAGCAAAGCTTTTCAGATGGGTCCTGCACCACTGAAATCAATGGGACATTCATAGAACAGGATGGAGCTTTAGTGGTTTGTTGGCTGCAATTCTCCATTGACATTTTCTGGGGCTGCCTGAGGTCAGTGCCGTAACTAAGGATAGAGAGCAGCAAACTTCAACTACCTAAACAGCAAACTTAACTACATTTTACTTCAAAACTTTTTCATCTTGAAAATGTAGAGAAATTGTGCACTTACTGTAAGTGAAGTTTTTGCTCAACAAATTAATTCCTTGAACTGTTGCTAGGTGTGGTTTCAAAACAGTTCTAATTCTACCAATATATCCTCTTAAATAACAATAAAACATGACCCTTCAAGGAGTTAGAAATGTGTTTCAACAATGTCCCTTCTGCTGGCATAGCTTTGTTGGTTTGTTATGTTTTGTGTTAGTACTGTACATAGATACCAGGCAAATATTCTACTTATATAAAAATACTGTCTCCTGTCAGAAAAGCCATTTAATACAAATCATATCAAAACTCTCCATCACATACTGTCAATCCTTAGTGATTTAATAAATGTCCATCATCTACTGTGTGCAAGTTTACAAGTCACAGCCTGTATGCATGTGCTTAACAATAAGTTATTGCACTGAATTGGTCAGGCTAATTACAGCTTAGAATTGCAAATCATCTGTGGACCATCAGAGTCCTAAATTATACATTCTCATTAATTTAGCTGTGTAAATCTAGAAATTTTACACTACTAAAACAGAGAAAAAACTGTAATATATGGCCCATATAGTGAGTCCATAAACGGACTTTTAGAAATTAATAGTTTGCTTTTTTTAAACCAACAGAAACAGGTGAATAAAATAGCTTAGCATACTTTATAGAAAAATTGTTAGGCAAATAATTCTGTGTTAAGTACTACATGTAGGCTTTTAAAACATTAGCAAAATGCAAAGGTTATAACTATATTTTCAGTAGTTTATTTTTATTCAATTAACAACAAATATTTGCTACCAGAACATTTCAATTTGGTCTAATTAACTAATTCATTAATTAATCTTAGGGATGTGCGTGGATGTAGGTCTGAAAGCGTTTTGGCGCATATTATTCTATACGGTGAAACCAACCACTATGCTCTTTCTGGATCGCAGCTTCGTAATTTGAGGTCGTTAAGGAAAACAGCTCAAGATAAGATCAGATTGAGGCCTTTCCTAAACCCAGAATACCAAAAATCAAGACAATACTATTTAAAAATAAACTTAGATTTGGCTTGCAGCGTGGTAGGCAGCTCCCACATTTCCAAAGGCAAGTTGCCACCCTTCCCTCTATACCTGCCAATGCAAGGCAGGGAGGAAGGAGGGGAGGATATTTGGATGGGTGAAGTAAAGAAGAGAGAAGTCAGGGCGGGAACTGCACTGTTGTGTGGAGGGATAATGGATGATGTCTAGGACAGAAATCACCTAAGGGGATGGCCCCAGGTTATGATCAGAGTTGTTAAAAAGAAACATGAAGAGTGGGCTGAGTCTGTTTTTTTTTTTCCTGGCAGCAACTGGAGGAGTTTTAACATGATCTTCATTTATCTTTGGGGTTGCTGATTTTGACCATATCTGAATAATTTAGCAGGTGTGCCCACCACTCCTGTGAATCACTTTAAATCTTTTTTTCTTATACAATCAATTTATTCCAAAAGAATTTTAAAAAATTTGGCTCTTGTTACTTGTGATTTCCCCAGGGGTGGTGGGGCGTGTGTGTTGTGTGTTCTGCTTTGGATTCTTTGTGTATATTTTATGAATGCAAACTGAAATAAATTTTGTTTTTATTATTCCTTGCACAGCTTAGCTGTGAAAAATGATGGCATGCTTAGGACATCTCAGGGAAATTTTTGGTCATTTTGCATGTCATGCTGATTTCTTGAACAGTGAAAGGTACACCACTGAAGGGACATGCCTCACAGGTGTCATCTGTGGCAATCTCCACAGAGGAGCTCTTCCCTTGTTATCTAGTTTTTCCTGTCTTGAGAAGGTTTCACAATGAACACTTAATGTGAACAAAAGCAATGTAATCAGGTAAATTGGGCTGCACCAGGTCTAGGATTACAAGACCGTGATTGCGTGGTTACATGGGCAGCGTGTGAGCGGCTTGGTTACTCCTGTTTCTTGGGGGGACTGGGGCCACAGAGCACACGGAGGTTGAGGAGAAGTGTATGTGTGCAAATGGGTGCAGCAAAACAGCCAGAGATCTGAAGTGACATTTCCAGCCCAGTGCCCCAAAAGCCTTCTGAAAGTTTCTTTATTCTGGACTTTTTTCTGGATTCCACATTTCCCCTTCTCCCCTTGAGAGCTGCAGCCCTGGCGCTTTATTCCTTCCCAGTGCTGCAAGAGGAGGAAAGCACAGCTCCTCCCTTGACAACTGATCTGGAGCCAGCCGGTCAGGAGGATAGATTTTGGGCACCATTTCAGTTCAGGTGTTTTACTCCCGCATTTCTGATAGCGTGGTATTGATACGACTCAAAATTGCTTTCCACCAGCCCTGTGCTCCCGTGCATGGTTTCCCCAACAACACTTGACTGCGGCCATTAATTTTGTCTTGGTAATCAAAAGCGTGAGTACGATCCTTTAAAATAGATTCCTTTTTTTTGCTGTGAAAATGTTTAAAACAGGTTTACAGTATGTTTTTATACCTTGTCAACTGCTTGTAATCTGTTACATTCCTCTGAGGTTGGCTTCATATTTTACCGTCCCTGCCTGGAGTTCATTGTGGTTTTTACTACTCTCTGGGGACAGCAGCATCCTAGCACTGCAGAGAGAGGTGCTTTGAGTCAGAGCGACAGCCTGCAAACCCCAAGTTAGGTAGCTGAATAACTATTCTGTATGGTCATGGCCTGTGAAGTCCCTTTGATTTAATGGCTGTTGCAGGTGCTTAGAGTATCTCCTCTGGAGATGTGCCCCTTGTGTGGGACTCTTCAACTTAATTTTTTACTTTTTAGAGACAAATACTGAGCACATACTGCATCCAGCAAAGCAACGTGAATACAACTGAAAGAAGCGTTCAATAACAAAACACACTCTGCAGTAAATCCGGTGATAAATCATATTAGCCAACTTGCTGCCAGTAGATTTGACCTACTTGTAGGGGTGCTTCAACTTGGACGCTGCTTTTTCTACTTATTGAACTTCTTTTTCAGATTTGCGTTCTGTGCCCATTCATAGCCATGCCCTGGGGTGTTTGCACAAATGTTGTTTTAGACATGTAAATCTGACTAATAACACACCCACCCATGGCTGGTAACCCAGCTCCGCAGCCTGACACCGCGGGATGATCTAATCCCGGGAGGTATCTCTGGCCTGAAGGAAAGCAGGGAGGGAAGGGTGGCTTCTCCGGTGGGTGAGCCACACTCTGTGGCCCTTAACTTAGGACTTGCTCATCCAGCAAAGCACTGGGAGAAGAGTGGGCCTTTCGATAGCCATGTCTGGTTTGTGAAACACCTTTTGTACCATGCCTGCCTCAGTGGTAACATGCAGTGAATACGACTCCTCGATCTGACACTGATCTTTCTGGATTTCCAGAGATGTCTTCCTTTTATATAAATTCAATCAGGTTTATGGACGGGCCAGCTTAGAAGCTGAAATTTTATCTTTCCCAAAGATGGCTTTTTCCTGATGCCCTGCTAATTTGTTCACTGCTGATCAGGAATGACCACCTGAAGGGGGAACTGGTAATTTGCTCCAGCAGGCACCTATGCCACTGTAGGAATTGTCCTCAGCATCACCAGTTACTGCCAGCTGTGGCAAGGTGGTGTCTGTGGAAGGAAAACTTTGCCAAGAGGTGACCAAGCACATTGTATGTGCAAATCAGGAATACCTCCATGAAAGTCAGCAAAGTTAAAAATCTCAGGCCTCTGTTGAGTTGTGTCACCCCCTCCCCCCCAGATCAGCATCCAAACTAATAGAGAAGAAACATAGTTTCTGGTTCAGTTTCCTGTTTTCACATATGACTAATATGGATGTAGAAAGGTGGGAGAATTTGGAAGAGAAGACTCACGAGAAAACCAGCCTCTCGGAAGAAGTCCTTCCTCATCTCCATCAGCGATGGGTTGTCTTGTGACATGAGGTGAGCGTACAACATTCCAGTCTCTTAAGAAGGCTCTAATCTAATGCAATTCTGGATCCTTCACTGTTCAAGACAGGTTTGAGTCCTTTTAAAAATCCTGCCAGGCTTTTGCCTTCATTGGACCTCATAACTGAAGTTGCACTGCAGTAGGTAAATGAATACCACTGCCTGTTTATTTATTTGTTTATGGATTGATGCTGTGGTATCATGTGTGACACCTCCTAGGAAATTGCATAGCTCTGGGAATTTGGACGTGGGTACAGTGAGCTTTAACTTCCCTAGCCATTTCCCTCCTTTTCTTGGTTTTCCCTTCATGCGCATTTCTTTTCGGGTTTAACCTCTGAACGACAGGCGCTGGCGCTGGCGCTGGGTGGGAAGCTGGCCCCGGGGATTTGGGAGGGGACGGCTTGGGTGCAACCTTTCCCTCCCTCCAGGGCTGCTGTGGACGCTCCCTCCGGTGCCGATCCCAACCTGCCGGCTGGGGTTTGGCGGGGAGAGGCCTCTGCTACACCCCGTTCCTGGTGGGTACGCTCTCCCTTAGGGCGCGCAGTGCCTCTGGCTGTGCTAACAAACCACCGCTTCCCCGTCAGCAGGCAATACCAGCCTCGGCGCTTTGCCTGCCTCCTTTGCAGTAATGCAGAGAAGAAAAGGGCTCCCTGGTTTATTTGCCTCTCTTGTGTCCTTTATAGATGCTGTGACACCAAGCCAGACCTCATTTACATGTAACTCACTGCACTTGTCCCTTTAAATTATAAAGGCACACAACTGTCTATAAAATGGCTTAACAGGTACCTATAGTATATAATTAGCATTGCATGGGCTCCTCATCTGTTTGTTGATTGGGCTAGTACAAACAAGCACAACTTTCTGAATAATGGCACCAGGCACGGGCTCTGTCTGAAAAAGAAAGCATTTGTCTGTTGGAGGTGAAGGGGACAGAAGCAAGCCCTTGTTGTCGCCATTGCGGTTAACAGAGAGCCTCCCCCCCCATCTGAGTACTCTTGGGGATGCCCTGTTTTCCTTGCAGGCATGCTGCATAGGCAGAGCCTTAGGGTTTTTACACTGGCCCAGGGTTTCTAGCCAGTGGGCAGTCCTGCTGAGTGACTGCATGATAGATCCTTGCCTGAGCCGCCATAAATCTAGAAATCTGCAACGTTTCTACGGTGCATGCACAGATTAGCTACCCGGCATATGCACAGCCGGCCTGAAAGTCCTGGGGATTTCAGACAGTGCTGTTCTGCTTGTGTGAATCGATAGTATGGTAAGTCTGAAGCGTCCAGGATTGTGGATTTGCCATGGTCATTCACGTTATTCAACTAGGTCAAGCATGCATGCTAAGTCAAACATGTTCCTGAGCTCTCAGATCTACTGAACATCCACAGATCTTTTGTGCAGATTATATGCAGTCAGTCTGGACACTTCCTGAAATGTGGGGTTTGTAACACACGGTCTATAGAGCTCATTCACACATATTTCCATCTGGGAAATCCCAGAGAAAGCATTATGGCAGCCTGACTGTTAAATTAATTTAATTTTCTATCTTTAAGGGCATCTCAATTTGCCAGCAGTCATGGTTTTATCCTCTGAAAAGAAATTCTGAAGTTATGGTTGAATAACCTTAATTATTTGGCAATTTAAAGTTTGCATCCTCTTGTGACCTGTCTACAGAGCAACTGAAACGATCCTGCTCTTGGGACTCAGGAGTACCACCAAGCACCCAGAGGTAAATGCTTTCAGTCTGGTTCTGCTCCTCATTCACTTCATATCTATTACTACAGTTCCTTTTTTTCTTGAATTTACTGGACTCATCATTTACAGGCTGGCTGCCGGTCTAGCAGTGGCCAGAGTTAGGTGGGATGCTGCTCGAAGTGGATACTCGGTCCTACTCTGAAAGGGTGGGGAAGGACAGGAGGGGAGTCACATGTGAGGCCAAGCTTGGGTGGTGACCTCAAGTGGTGTGGTGCCACCATGAACAACAACACAGGGAAGCTCACCGCCTCATCACACACGTGGGCCTGGGGAAACTGGACTGTTTCCAGTGTTAAATATAACATGGGTGAATTCAAGGGTGTGCATCGTGTCACGCAACACAGAGTGTGAGTCAGATCATGTAGAAGTGGGAGGAAAAGCCCCTGTGGGTGCCCTTGAGAAGCGGCTCCCAGGGGTCCTGGGTGTGGGTGCAGCGTGCGAGGAAATTAGGTTGCCCAAGGGCAAAGTGGGCAGTCCTGGGTCTTCCTAGGTATGTGGGGCCAGGCAGAGCGCAGTGCCTGCGTGTCTGTGCATATGTACGTGGATTTGTAGGTGTACATGGGCTGCAGTGATTTTGCAGGCACTGCATGTATGCGATGTGGGCAGGGGTCAGCCCTTGGTGGGTGTGGGAGCTGTGCAGCGAGAAACTCCTGGGTGCATCACAGGAGGTCCCTGGAGAAAAGCGGGATTTCTCCTTTCCAGAGGAGATGAGGGTTCCTGCTGGAGAGCCCCACAGAGCAGCACCTCACTGTCAGTGTGGGCAGGAAGGGGAGGTGGTGGTCAGAGGGCAGGTGGCACCTCCTCCCACCTGTCAAATGGAAATGGGAGCTCGGCCTTCGTTTGTGCTGTGTGTTTAGATTTCAGGCTTCGCAGGCAGGCGCTGTCCCTTACTGTTTGTACAGTCCTTGGCCCGGTAAGTCCTGATCTTTGCCAGGGCACCCAGGCACCTCTGCAGTACTAATGAGCAATAACAGACCCTGTGATATTAACTCTTTCTGTGCTCTCTACAGCAACCCCCGGCTGCATGGTCAGGCAGGCTTACAGAAGAAGAACAAGGTGAGCAAGAGGGTAACTGTTCAGATATGAAGGAAGGGATGTGAATGCCCACCCTCAGCCACCGCGTGCGGGAACGGTGGCAGAAATGAGTTTGCTGGAGGCAGCTGAATGAGATTTGACCAGTGACTAAAGCACAGTATGGAGATAGTTGTAGGACAAGGGGAGCATCCGCAAATTGGTTTCTAAGGGTCTGTGTAATAGGAAAAAATTTTAAAACACTGGAGAGTTTATATCTGGAAGTGTGAGAGGGGATGGAAATTTGCCTGAGGAGTCAAAGTGGAAGTAAGGAGGTTTAGGAGCCCGCTCACCCCGACACAGTCAGGGTAGCATCTCTTCCTCTGAGACATGGTTCTATAAAAACTGGTTGGTTTCGTACCTCTGAGATACCAGGTCAATTAGATTCATGATATACTTGAAGGGAGCGTGAACTCTTGGCAGGAGAAACTCCAAGACCTTACTTGCAATGGCCTTCAAGGGCAAGTAATTACACTTTTCTCAGTTTATGTGTCAACATTTCATGGAATTAATGAGATAACTCTCTACTGAGTGTATAGCTACTCTGCCCTTTAAGATTAGCTCAGGGGAGGACTGATTGCCTCTCTTCCCAAAAGTTCAAATTTCCCAATACTATCAGAGGATCTTTATTTCTCTTCCAGCTAAGCCGAAGTGGTATGAATTCAGTGAATTACAATAAGCAAGATAGTCCCTAGTGCTATTTTCAGTCACTTTTCAGATTAGATCAAGTTGCCCTTTCCTTCGAAATGAAAGTAATCCATTTTTATGTGTTAGTTGCAGTCTCTCTGTTACTAACATGAGAAAATCAATATCAGGGCAGTCAGTCATTTCAGTGTTGTGCTTATTATGGCTAATGCACTATATTCTCTCATTGAAGGAGTTTGGAGATGTGGATTCTTGAGACACTGATGATAGAGGGCTCTTGAGATAAAAGGTGAAAAGCAAAGGAGCAGAAAGGAGGGAAAATAAGCTGGTTAAAGCCAGGTGCTGGCACTATTTGACATATTTTCTAGAAGTAATTTTTTGATCAAGCAGAGCATTTGGGCACTGCTGATTGCATTCATTCTATTCTGTTCTTCATATATACACACATCCAACCATCCATCCATCTTAAATTTTATTTTGAATCTATGTGCCCATCCTTTTTGATCTGTTGTTGGGTTGAAGATGTGCTCATTAAAAAACCTAAAAATCCGCTTAACGCTTCATGAAGGACAACTGGTATCTTAAATCCACTGGAACCATCTGGAATGCCATTCCCCTTCCTGGCATCTCAGGGAAAGCTTTTGGGATGTTTTGTTGTCCTAGTCTTTAGAAATTTATTAGGCAACAAGTCATTGGCTTACCGGCTTTTCATCTAGATACCAGATGTTCCCTATCTGGGCCCTTTTCCTTTTGATCTCACACCCTGGGTGTGAGACCTTGTTACTTTCTTGTTACTTGTGATTTCCCCAGGCGTGGTGGGGCATGTGTGTTTTGTGTCCTGCTTTGGATTCTTTGTGTACATTTTATGAATGCAAACTGAAATAAAATATTTTTTTATAGGAGGCAGAGAGTGCCTGGAACATCACACTAGACATGGAGTGTGTCCCAGCTTGACCCAGGAGGCTGCCCACTTGTCTCCTTTTTTGAAAAAAATCTGTTCACATTTCCCTACATTATCTGCTCCCTAGCAGTGACAACATTTTGGGGTGCTACAGAATGATGTACAATGTTGACTGTTCCAGTTAGCTTTGCTGCATAATTGTAAGAGAAAAAAACCCAACCAAACAAAAAAATCTACACCTGAATTCAGAGTTCCTTGGGTGGGGAAGCAGCCTGGGATTCAAGATTCTTGTAAAAGCAATAAGGACACCACCATGCGTTGCAGTGCTCCTTCTTTTCATCCCTCCTATTAAGAAGCTCTGTCTTTTCCTTATTCCTTTTCATACACTCACTGGGCAATCTGACGGTTTGCTCTTATTGTCTGGTACTCTTTGAATGGAAGGCACAGTTCAGCTTTCATCTGAAGATGCCAGGTCCTATTTCTGTCTCTTTTTTCTCTTCACATCCTTTAATACTCCCTGGTGGTTGCCATTTCTTAATCTTTTTTCTTCCTTTTTTGCTTGTCTCCTGGGATATTTAGTTCCTTTTGATGCAGCTAAGAATATGCACCAAAGTGCTTGGATTTAGATACTTAAGGTAAATCACTTAAACATTACTTCTTCATGTGTATGTATTATCAGAGGTACATTTGTTTTCAACTGAGAAAAGAAACTTCTGAAAATCAGCTTTTTTAATTTTAATAGATCATTCCTACTTTCTGGAAAACATGGTTGGGTCTCTTCCTCATGGGCTTGCAACAAGGAAGGAGATGTGTGTGAGACAGAAAGAAAGAAGAGGGAGATAAAGTAAAGCCCGTCTTGAAAAGAAAAGACGGGCTTTACTTTATTACTTTCCCTTTCCCTTTCCCTTTCCCTTTTCTTTCCCCAAAAACAGTCAAAACCATCCAAATGTTAAAAGTTCAGTTAAGATTTGAAAAGCATATATAGCCATATATAGGCTGCAGCTCTTGGCTTTTATCTGAACTCATCTCAAATGAAGGGCCTTCTAGCACCTGACAGTTGAATCGTGTATCCTTGACAGGAGGCAGATGAGGACACTTTTCCAGTAGTACAGCTGGATGCTTGGATGATCTTTCTTATCACTGGTCAAGAGTATGTCAGGTCTTACTGTAAGAACCAGCACCTGGGCACAGAAATCATCACTGACTTCTGGTGCTTGGACCAGGGGAGGAACTGCAGTCTGGTCTCTTGCTGGCTCAGCTCTACTTCAGTGTTACCACCTCTGGGACAACGGTGGCTTGGACCACCAGGTCCATACTGTAAAATGGCAGCCCAACCTGAATGCCTCCAGCCTCTCACCTTCGGGGTGGAGGGTGTTGGGATGCCACCAGGGAGCACCACAGACCAGAGCAGGCTGCATGAGCTGCATGAGCAGGAGACATGGAGGTGGCCACGTCGAGCCCACGGTGCCCCATGCCCTTCTGTAAGTGGGTGCTGCTGGCTAAAGCAAGGTCAGATGCACCACTTGCCCATCCCCAGCAGGCCTCTCAGTACCTCAACCCTATACCTGAATGTCTGCTTGTGTCTATACCATGAGGATATTTACAAGCTTGAACTTGAGCATAGGCCTGGGTTTGTGCTGCACATATCGAATAAAGGTAGTGCTGGAGTGCGGAGTCGTAGCGGGCACTGAGCTCTCCCCTGCAGAAATCGTGCTAAGGAGGTCAGCAGGGTCCTTTATTCTCACATGCTTGTTCCCTACAGCTATAGGAGCCATGAGATGAGATAGGGTCAAGAGGAGGTTAGGTCAGGAGAAGGCTAGCATTACAGATACTACAGGAATTAGTTGTCACCTACCGTTAGGTATGAAGTGATGGGACATGATGACTGCAATTAGTGGCCCACCATGACAAGTGGAGGAAGGAAGGAAAGGGACTACAGTCATAAGACTAGGAAGTCTTGCAGTTTGGGTGAGTATACTTGTTCTTGGCTCAGTTAAAAGTCCTTTTCGAAGCTGTAGTTACTGGTGACTTACTGGTGGAAGAACAGAGCCTCCTGAAGGGATTTGGAGAAAAAAACACAGTAATTGCCATGACTTACCCGTAGCAGGGGGTTGTTCCAGGTGTAACAGGTGAAATGGAAGGGTAAGGGCTGGCTCTCTTCAACCTGTGAATACACAGGCCAAAACTTTTGCTCCATGCAGCTGTACAAGGCACTCTGCAAAAATCAAATTATAACAGTGGTAACTTTCTTCTGGTTTGTGCAGAAAAAAACCCAGGGTATGATTAAAGCAGATGGCCCAGGTTTGAACTGATACATTACTTCAAAAAAAATCACAGAGTCACTCCTATAAGTTTGTTTCTTCTTTGGGGAGGCTGGAAGCTGGGTGTGAATTCCAGGGAAAGGGTTAAGTGTATCAGGAGATTGTCAGCCATTGGTCTGACTTTAAAACAGGGTGCTGGAGGGCATATCTTAACTTGACATGTTGCATTGTTAATTTACAGTTTGGGTGTGGAGGGACCTGCCTTCCCTTCTTTGTAATCTATGCAGGTGTGCACAGGACTTCAAAGCCAGTTGCAGCGGAGCTCATGTCTATGAGAAAGCCTCGGCTGAACAAAAATGTGCTGGGAGATGCAAACCCCAGCTCCCTTGTGCAACTGCCTGCAAGTCAGTTTGTAAATGTGGATTTCTGCTGGATGTTGTTTATGCAGAGGGGTTTTATCCCTTCTCTGTAGGCCACAAGTCCCCTGCTGCAGATTTTAGGTCTTAAGCTACAGTGAGATTTTAAAATGATTTTTAAAAATGTGTTTGAAATCACATAACCACACTGGTCACTTGCTCTAATTTTTTTTTCTCTGCTTCCAGATCACTCGTGAAATACTCTGGATTTTTACCAATGTTTTAATTAGCAGTATTTTGAGGCATCTCAGAGGAGAGAGTTTTAACCCAAAAACCAGTCACAGACTTTTCACACTGAGAATTCACTATTGATTATTTGTCACACCAGACTGGGCAGCTGAAAGCTATTCTACCGGTCTGGACTGGTTGGCTAAAGCTCTTTAAGCCTAGAATAATGCAAATGCACAGAAACAGCCCTAGTGGGTGGTGAAGCACAAGTGCTCTTGCTCTTCCAGACCCTGTGTGCAGTTGTTATTTGTAGGAAGTGGAGCTCTTGGTAGGTTTGGCAGGGCAAGGGCTGCAGCTTTGCCCACGCAGGCATTTACGTACAGGTATGTAACCATTAACGTTTCGCAGTTGAGCAGAGCAGAGATCAGTCTATCCCATTTTTTCTCTTGCAAGCTGGAGGGAAAAGACTTCAGCTTTGTATTCAGAATTGCTAACCATTTTCCCCCCTCATTTTTGACATTAGTATAGAAAAGTTACAATGAAATTAAGTGTGTCAGTAAAAATTGGACCTCACAAATTTTGCTGATTTATTTAATGGCTCCAGTACTTCATCGTTGCTTATTATTGTGATCCTAATTATGGAAAGAATAATGGTGATTGATTCCTTATGTCTCTGCTTTGTTTGGTGGTTTCTTTCATAGCTTTCTCTGTCCATTTTATGTTTTCACTTATCAATATTTTTGGACCTCCCCAAATGAAATTCAGCATTGCTATATAGGAGTGGGTATTACAGCTGCAATTGTGCAGCAGAGAACATTACTCTTTGTCAGGATTTTTTAGGTTTCTGACATTTGGCTTTGGTCTGATGCAGAATGAGACTTGCACCTTTCAAATGCTTTTGGGGAAATGCACAAGGGTAGCCAGTCTCTGATGGCCAGTTAGGCTATTACACTGTCATGCTCCATGGACGACCGGTGAGGCACAGGGCATCCGAAAATGGCCTGTGAAATACTTACTGGCTCCAGCTGTTGCTAATGCCTGACTGCAGACATAGCTGGGAGCTGGCAGGAATTGCCAGTATTTTTAATTAGAATGTTTGTAGCTATAACAGTAAAATTATGAGTTTGTAAAACAATTGTTTTATATAACTTTATATTTATATCCTCTTTCTGCAATTCCCCTCATCTCCTAACCACCAAAGAGTAATGGAATACAGAATGGCCTGGGGATTTTTGCTTTGCTTGTTTTGCAGAGGTCATGAAGCCCTTGTAAAAAGCTATGCTAGTGATCACAGTCCTCTTTTGGGACAGAAGAGGTCGAGACTGAACTTCTGGCTTTACCACATTCCCTTGTCCAGGGAAGGAAGTAAAACTCATGATACACGTATCTCAGGTGAATATTCAATGTACCAAGCTATTAAGTCTCTCCTGTAGGAGCAGTTCCATTTTGAATTAAATATTCATTAGGCCAGAAAGAGAGAGGAGTTACTGTTTTGCCAGCATCCAACCATAAAATGTCCCTGAAGCCTCTGCTGTTAATATTCACCCCATTACTCGTGAATGGGACTGATGAACAGATTCCTTGATCTACCCAGTATGCCTTATTCTTGTGAAAAGGGTGTTCTTACTGCCTTTGAATCTTTGGAGAGTTACAGGCATTGCATCGTGCTAAATAGATTTAAAAATGTGATTTCTGTGAGTGGGAGCTTAGATCACTGACCAGCTTCTTGGGGAATCGAATGGAAGCCTTGAAGGTGGTCAGGAGCAGAGTTTTAAGTGGAAACTCAGCATGGAAAACACAGCCCATGCAGCTGAAATGACAACCTTAGAGGATGCAGATGGTATCACTGAACTGGTCTGGGACAGGAAAAGACTGCCTAGAAAGATGGGCAAAATAAAAATAAACTGTGGAGTAGGCCCCATAGCTTGGTCTTTTGGGGAACTTCAGTTTATCACAAAACCCTACATTAAACGGTGCAGATGTCCTAGGCAGGAGAGATTGCAGCTCATGGCCAAGGACGGGTGTGTGCAGCCCGCCTGGGAGGGTGCCCGGGCTCCAATTGTGCATGTTCTTATCTGTTACTCTCTGCTGCCGGTGTCAGATGAACGCAAGTTGTCTCCTTTTAAAGGAGCAGTCAACGACTGTGTGACCTTTACAAAGGAAAATACTTGCAAGTCTCTGATTTTTCTTCTAAGCTTCAGAAAAATTAATTTAGAAAAAAAATAAAAAGATGAGAAGGGGAATTAAGAGGAAGATATAGAAGGAAATAAATGTGGAGAGGGAAACCAAGAGAGAAAGTAACAAAAAGGAAATTAATTTTAGTAACTACAGCAGGTCATTTACTCCCCAAATGTTACCCATTTATGCCAGAGCTGTAAAGCTAATAGCTTTTTTGTTCAAACAGGTTGCATATTCTCCTGTCCAATGGTTGCTAACTGGCTTCTAAATATAAGCACTAGGCAGAATATCAAGCTACAATTAAAATAAAAATAAATTTAAGTTTGCCAATTGCAACACTGAATATCCCTGTGGCAAGCAGAGACATTAATGTTTTTCCTTGTGTCTGCAGTTGAAAAGAAGAAAAAGTATGTGTCTTTTTCTCTAATCCTGCACTCAGAAATGGCCAGGAGAGAAAGGGTCCTAGCTGAGGCAGCAGAGAGCAGGCAGAGAGCAGGAAGAGAAATAGTAAAGCCTGTGAGGAAAGGTAATGAGGAAACCTGTGGAGTGAGACAAACAAGAAGCCCTTTTTGAATGGCATCCTGGGCTGAAGAGAGAGGCAGTATGCCGTGACGTGAACGGGGCAGCAGAACTGTTCTGTGCCTGTGAAGAGGGGTATTCATATGTGTACCTGGGAACACAGATCTTTTGGATTTAGGAAGGGAATTTTGGTAGGAAAGTTAAGTGGAGATAAAGATGCAGATGGAGAGCGTTGGCAGAGGTAGAGTCAATGTAACAGAATACAGGGGATGGACTACAGGGGTGGGCGGATTGATCCTGGGGGATCTGCCCTTTAGCTCATTTCTACTCTATTTCAAGGCATGCCCAGCAGCGTGACGGGCCTGGCTGGTGTCAGCAGCTCCAAGGACACTGAGCACATGTGGCCATGGCTGATTAGGGTATCTCAGAAGATGAGCGTCTTCCACTGGCTGCATTATTTATTCCTTTGCTCACCAGCAGTCGCACATGGATCAAAGGAAGTGAAAGTCCATCTCCCTGTGGAGAAGCCCCCATCTTTCTTTGCAATTCCCCAGGGTGAACTGCACTTTGGGGTTACCTGCCCGCTCGCTGCCCTCTCCCAGCAGCCCCTCCTGGCTCTGTCTGTCTAGGCCATTGCTGAGAAACCCCTCAGCTAGGATCAACCCAGGCACATCTTGTATTTAAAAATAATTTACAGATGTTGTTCATGCTCCAAGAGATTTTCTGAAAGGTTTTGCAGGCAAAAATCAGCAGTGGATGATGCCAATACAGGGAATAATATTATAGACACAGTTTCCCACTGGGAAGCCTGGAAGATGATATGCTTTTAAAACATTTAACAAGACATTGTCCTCTTTGCTGTGACTAGCCTATCTATGGAATGCGTTTTCACAAGGTGCAGAGCTATGTCAGACGGGAAACTTATTTTAGTACGCAGTTTCCATTGTGTGACCCCTCGGCCATTTGGGATTTGGCCACATGTGAAGATAGGAAATGCAAAATGAAGTGCATTAGGGGAGCGTCCAAACTTGAGACCTCCTCTTCTCCAGGCTCCCCTCGTGGCTGTGGGTAGTGCGGGACCCGGGGGTTGGGAGCTGCAGTGCTCAGCTTTGCTTTTGTTCATGGTGGCAGAATGTGGGATATTTTGCTTCTGAGTGAGAATGTCTTGATGGAGAAACAAGATCTTCCATCAGAGGCAACTAGGTTTTAGGGGAAAAAAAAAGAAGGGAAAAAAAAAGAATAGGATTGTTATCCAAAGCTAATTTTCCATGCTGAAAATAAAATAAACCAGAAATTTTTTGAGCAAATTTGGGCACCACGAGTCAAAATGAACAGAACGTTTAGACCTGTAATTTTCAGGAAATAGGCCTAAAATCAGAATTAGGGACCTTAGTGTTTTGTCTGATGTGGGTCTATAAACATAAAACTATAAATGGACAATTGCAGAGACTGTCCTGATTCCGAGCTAGGGAGACTTGTTTTTCTCTTTATCTCTGCTGGCTTCACTGGTCTTACTGGACTTCAAGCATCCTGCAAAAATGGCGTGGTCAAACTGAAGCACCTTCAGAGGGCACACTGCTGCCTTGACCACCATCACCTCACCACAGCCCTGGTACCCACTGTCCGATTGAACTCAATCTAATTCTAAGTCTTGTTTAATAATAACCTCTGATTTATTGTATTTGGTTCCCATGGGCCTGGTATATCCACTGGCTTGCACGCTGCAAGGTCCTCCCAGCGTGCTGGCAGTTTTCACCCAGCTGTAGCTGGCGGCACGCTTACAGAGCTGGGAGAATTAATCTGGTGCTCAGTTACTGGCTCGCCTTCTAATTCCCTTCTGTGAACTGGTCCCTGACTTGGATTCAGGCCACAGCCCAGTATAAATGGGAATGAAAAATAATAGATTTCTCTCAAGAAAATGCTTCCTTCTGACATAACAGACAGGCTTCTTAACTCCCTCTGCATCCAACACTTTATAATTTAAGTGGAAATTGGGACTTGCCATCTAGTCCCAGCTCTTGGGAGATTTTTTTTAAAAGGTTTTTTATTATTATTATTCTCTAGCTTTCCTTCCATGCCTTCTCTGGTTATCTTAGAGCTCTGTGTTGCTAGTAACTGTGAAGTCATGGTTACTCCAAAATGTGACTTTTTTTGGCTTCCATTTGTACCGTGTTGGAAAACTCGGTGAAAACTGCCTTTTCTCACAGCAAGGGACTGAATGGGCTCCTTGGGATCTCTGCAAGGTGCCCCCTTTGCTGAGGCATGCGCAGGCATACACTCACCTCCTGAGGATGCTGGGCCGCAGCTTCTTCCAGCCAGGACTGTGCAGCCAAGGAGAAGGTGGACTGATCATGGGTGTGTAGACCTTAGAGAAAGCCCGGGGAAAACACTGGACTATGGCAGTCTAAGTACCTGTCTATCAGCTCTAAGTACCTGTCAGAACTCAGCCAGCCAAAACCTACTTTCAAAAGAGTTTTTTCTTACGGAATTCTGCACCCTGAAGACAATAACATATGCAATATCAGCAATAAAAAATTCACATTACAACAGTAACTCATAAAACTCATTCAAATGAAATGAAAAATGAAAGCAATGCTGAATGATCGTTAAAAAATGCAGCAAATAGAGAGGCATACATATTTTTTATTAGCCCAATGCTTCATTAAGTAAAAAAAAAGAAAACTGCATGATACTACTGCCTGGTTTTATTCCCCTGCTACCAGGTCAGGACCTGATGTTCCTTGCAAGACTTTGATTAGTAATATTTTACATTTTCCAGGTGAAGAAGTTGCATACCATACAGTGGTCCAGTCTCCAGGAAGGTGGAAGTCCCAGATATACACATGCGCCATAGAGCAGTGCTGAGTGTTTGCTTGTCTGGGGAATCTCCTGAATGGTAAACTCTGAGTGTCAGGGATTTTTTTGTTTGCTTGAATTTCACGAAATAAAAAAAAAAAAAAAATCCACTTTTTTTTTTTTAAATGTGGAAACAAAACTTTAGTCAAAAAAGCATTAAGGAAAGGCAAGAGGAGGAAAAAATGCAGCTAGGGTATAGGTAACAGTCTGTAATGCATCATTACACTAGAAATAGACTCCCCTGACAGCAGAGCCATGGCTCCTTTACCTGCAAGTGGCAAACCCCATCAGCTGTGTTACAGAAATAACAGGCAGGGAGAAAGGAAACAGGCTCAAGATATTTTATTACGATGTCTGGTTCCAGCGCTACTACAGTTACCACTGAGAGGATGGCTAATTGAACCTAGCGCTAGCAGCTCGTACGGGCGGCAGCAAGGCTTTGGCAGTCTCAAGGGCAGCCTCCCAGAGTCCCAAAAAACTATTCAAGGGGAAAAAAAATGACTTTGCCCTTTTGCGCCTGGAATCCGGATGTCTGGCAGAGGGGGCAGGGGCGGAAGGGAGTTGCAGCTCTGCATTGTCCTTCGCTGCTTGCATTGCTGACACACCCCGATACCCTTCTGCTGTGCAGATCCCTTTCAGCTGCCTGGTCTTAGCACCTTTGACTATAGGAAGGGCTGAATGCTTTCCCACGTAGCACCCTGGCAGTCCCCTCCCTACCATAGCAACTAAAGAAATCTCATGTTTGCAGCGCTTTGTAAAACATATAAGCTTGATATTAATCTTGATTTTGAGGGTCTCCCTGGTTTAAACTTTTTCCTAACTTTCTTTCCTTGGGCGCTCTCACCTTTGCACATCCACCTTGTGTACTGCCACTGCCTCCTGAGTGGTTTTGTTGTTGCAAGTGCTGGAAAGCTGCTCACCCACCACCCACTCGTGCTTTCTCCCTCCCTCCATCCCCAGGAGCCAGGCCATGCCCTGCACAATCCTGACCGACCACAGTGTCTGCTCTCCTTCACAGTCCTCCCTGCTCTGCCAGGTCCCTCACCGGCATCACTCCAGCCCTGCTCCAATTCCTGATGTTCACCAAGATGTCCACTTCTACATAAATTATTTCTGAGCACTCGGGGTCTTCTGGGCAGGGGTTGCAAGCTGGGGAGGCCCTGAAGGACATTTTAGTTTTGTGTACAGCTCAAGGCAAGGAGAGACTCTCCCCCACCCAGGGGTGAGTTGTGCATGAGGGCTCTGCAGTTCCAGTGGCAGCATCTCACTGCTGATCAAATTGAAGCACATTTTTGTACACAAGTCATGGGAGCGTATGGCAACACTGATGGAAATGAGCTGATGTAGGTTTAGTTTTAAGCCATATTTTGTTCAGGGTTTCTAAGGAGTGGTTGCAAATATAATTCTTTGCCCTTGGCTGTGGAAGGGCTTATGAATTGCACTAACCATTGCTTACAGTCACATTTTTCCCTCACTAAGCAAGGGTGTGGGGGGAGTTTCCTAAAGAGGCGCCATCAAAGTGAAAACATCATCACTCATTTTCAGTCAAAAGAAAAGCACTGCTGCCCACGGCCTGTCAAGGGCGGTTTGTGGTTCCGCAGCCGGCTGCTGCTGCTCGAGGTGGTATCCCACCACCAGCTGATGCAGGCTTCCCACCGCTATGCACTCCAGGCAGACACACCAAATCGCCCGTGCTGAGCATGAGATGAGCATTTTTTGATCCCGTCTCACGCCCTCTCCCCGATTCGCTTGCGTTTGGGTTATGGTGACACCACTGCCCTCCCACCCGGCAATCTGCTGGGACCTGCTGGGGACATTTGGGATCTTGGGTCTGTTTAAGATGGAAGTAGTTCTGCACAGAGCAGTGATGGGGACACAGGCAAGCATACTGTAACACTTGCTCTTCAATGCATCCAGCCATTTAAATGAGCCTCTTTGCTCCCCTGTTTTCTAGGGTGCTGGTTTTCTTTTTGGTTCTCTTTCTGTTATAGCATTACTCTGCAAAATTTCACATCTCTCTTCACATCCTTACATATTTTTTCTTTTGGCCATTCATAAGAGCAGTGAGCAGTCTTGGCCTGCAGTTTTAAAGTCTCTGTGTGGTAACAGTAGTCAGTAAATGTCATTTTTTTCAGTCTGTGATCTGTAGTGCCATGAGGATATTTCTGTATGGAGCAGTTTCAATGGCCAACTCCGTTTAATAGTCATTATTTATAGAAGTCCTGCCATGAGAGACACTCTTTCACCCCTACTTTTTACATTTCCTTCCATGTTTTTTTAAAATATGTTTTCAGGACACTCTTTTCCAGCAAACCAAACAGATATGGCACATAAATGAAAGGTGACCTTTATGCACAAGGAAAGAATTCTCATGAATTGCAGGAAGTAATAGACTATATGGGAAAGGCACCTCCTGCTCTTTTTTTTATGTACAGCATTTCCCCAAATTCCAGGACTGTAAAACAGAGCCTTAAGTACCAGCCAGAAGCAGACTCCTGAGTATTTCATATTATTCAGCTTTACACAGTTCCCTGCCTTTGTCCATAGACAAAAGGCTGTAGTCTATTAAATTCTTCTGCTCAATTTGAAATGAAGGCCATATTAAATAGACTTCATTGTGCATTTCTATAGATAGAAAATGCTTCGGGGGTTATCGGAATGCTTGCTGCAGCCATCTACTGCTATTTGGTATAAGTAAATGCCTATTTAACCAGGCTTTGAAATGGAATATGATTGACAGAGTAGCATTACTCTTTCCATATCCCCATTCCCATTATTTCATCTATTCGCCGTGTTTTTCCAATAACCTTAAAATCTAGACTACAGCTTCTGAGATATACCTCCCAGGCCTGCCCTTCTCCCTCACCATCTCCAATACCTTCCTGATTTCCTTTGCTCACACACTCCCACCTCCCAATAACCTGGCTCTTCCCTTACGACCACTCTGCATTACAGACATTCATTTACTTCCAGTCGTGCTATTTTTCCTCATCCTGTGATTGTTGCCTCGGTGTCTGGCTAAACCAGGCCAGCTCCACCTGCCAAAACTTTATGCCAAGCATATCCTCTCCTTTCAGATAAAACGGCAGAAGAGCTCCCCGCCTCCCAGGCCAGCAGGAAGGGGCTCTAATCTATGCCTCCCTGCGAGTGCTGGCTACCAGGAATTGGCTGCTTAGTGCCTCTCCCTCCCTGCTGCTGGTAAAATGTGTTTCATCTCCTTTTCCACCCTCCTAAGGGCCAAATAACGCTTGAGGAAACCCTTATCTTTCCCTTTTCCCCATATCTGTGTTGTCATGGGTAGAGCTTGTTGAAGTAGTACCTCTGGGAAACCAGTATTTTTGGATAGGTTAACCTTCTTTTCTGACCTAGTCCTCCCATTTGTTACTCATGATGTGAACAGAGAGAGAGACGTAGGGACAGGCTTCACAGGAGGGAATATTTACCGTATAGTCACTCATGCTGCTTGTTTATTGGAAGCATGTATTGTTTATCTAGGGGTTAGGATGTTTGATCCTTTATAAGATGCTGTGCTTTCTACTGAGAATGAAATTTTCAGATGAGAATCACATTCACAAAAAACCTCCAAGTCCAAAAATGGAACAGTGAAAAACGAGGAATAAATAATGTGCTTCTAGTATGAAATTTGAAGGCGTGCTTTTATTATCCAGCCGACACACACCTACATGTAAGCAACAGCAAGGACAAAAGCAGTGAGGCATATTTGTGAAAACATCACAAGCAGAAACTGACACCTTCCAGAGGCACTAGATCATTATAATGTGCTGTAACATTTCCAAAATTTTTCCTCCTTGACTCTTACCAAGTGGCATCCTGACCCACGTACACCTGTAGCGGGTCAGGTCTGTGAGAACCACACACACCACTGGTCACTGCTTTAAGTAAGTTTTCTTCATTCTTAGTGTCTACTTTCCTGATGTACTAACGTGGGGCAACTGAGAGAAAGTTGTAGTTGGTCTTGGTATATCAATTTTGATATTTGATGATTTTCTAAAACATTTTCAAATCATCTTGTCAATGTATACGTATAATAACCATGCTTTCCTGGGCTCATTTTTCATGACTGCATGCTCAAAAACTACCCCTTCTAAACGAGAACTGCTCAGTGGCATAAATCTCCAGTAACATGGTAGGGAATCAAGCCCAGTGGGACAACAGAAAATCAAGAAGATCAGATTTATTCCTGTCACCACGAAATGCTCACTTTCAAAAAAAAAAAAAAAAAAAAAAAAAAAAAAAAATCCCACAAAAACTGAACCAAACCAAGCCAGACCAAGGGCATATTAAACAATTTCTGAAAAAAAATCATATGATATAAAACTGTTAAAAATTTACTTCATTATTGTGTGCTAACAACATTGATCTGGGGAAATATTGCTGGAAAAGATAGAAAGTTGTAACTGTGTTGTGGAGGTGATTTCTTCTACTTTTTGCTAGCACTCCCATTAACTCAAATGACACTTACCTTCTTCAAGTGTGGCGATTCCTATTCAATTTACTTGATGAAGGTGTACAAAACCCACAGTTGTCCTGATTCAGTGGAGGAACTGGTTCCTAGAAGACGAGAAGTATTGGCATGAAGCCCAGCAGATAGAATATTTTTGCATACTTAGTGCAAAAGCACGCACCTGATGCATTTAGGATGGCACATTTTAGGTTATAATTTCTTTGTTCAGGGTTTTTTCCTCCAGATGAAGGGTAAAGTCTCCGGAAATTCTTTATGGAGGCAACATCATAGCTCAGAATGGCTTTTTCCATCTTGACGTTGTGTGGACACATTAAAATGTTTTTTTTCCTCCTGTTAAGCTTTAGCAAATTTGAACTTTATTTTTATTCAGCTCCTGAATCATTACTACGTATTTAATTGCTTTTCTCTGTTTGCTTTCATCTTTCTTCTGCATTTATGGTTAAGGCAATTAGATACCAAACAGCATCTGCTAGAAAGAAAGGTTGCAGAAGGTACAAGAACAACTGTAATATTCCAGCTGCTGTACTTATTCTGTAATAAATCTTACTATGCTTAAAGAAAGATGACTACTTCCAGTATAATACTCCTAGCTGAATACAATTCTTAATGTGCATATTTGTTTATCTGAAAATGTAGGGATTAGTCCTGCTTTTACTTACAGTAGTTTAACACTAACATCTCCAATGCTTTTCCTGCCTCTGATTTACATTGTTATCTGTGAAAACAGAATCAGGTCCATGGGGATGGATTCATCCTTTTAAGATACTGCCTATTTCCATTATGGCTGTGAAAGACAGCTTCAGTTTAAGAAAAGGTTGACGTTATGATGAGCCACATAATCTCAGCCCCAAATTCAGTGTTATGAGAATCACTTTGAATTGTTCAATTCATTTCAGGCTAGAATAATAAGACAAGAGTTGTAATGCTCAGCAAACTGCAAACAAAAACGATCACTGAACTCCCCCGAACCAGAACATCTAATAGTGGCTCTCACAAGAGTCTTTTCCCATGGAACAAAATGGAAGGAGGGAGAGAAAACACAAGGTCATCCAAAACTATTTTTTCAATCTTTCAATGATTATGTTCTCAAACTTTCCTGTTTCACTCTGTGTAGTTTCAACTCTATGTGGCTGAATGAGATAAGGCAGGGCTTCATTAAACCGAAGAAAAACTCTGTTTAAATGGAGAAAGCTGCTGTAACAACACTGAGACAGTTCACAAATCCATGGAAATTTTGCAAAATTGTTTGTGTAATATAAAAGTGTTTAATAAAGTAGTTTGTTAAATACTAAATTGTCACCTTTTTTCAGTACTTTTGGTTGATCAGTATTTTATTTCAGAATTTCCTTTAATGGTATTTAAACCATTCAAAATGTTTGAGGTAGTCAGACTCAAGCTGAAATATTTTCATTAGCCAAAAGCATTTTGCCATAACAAGCATCCTGACTGGCTTTCAGTGGTTGATTGTATTCTTAAATTGCCAGAACTTTAAAATAGCTTTTTCAAACTTAGATGATCTTTTAGAAGTCACAAATGAGAGGGGAAAAAAAAAAAAATTCCTTTGCTTGATTCAGTTCTACAGAGGGATGTTTCTATTAAAAGTTATGGGAACTGATGGGCTCCTGGGAATGGCTTTGGTAGTGAGATGCCTGTGATTTTGGGACTTGTGAAATTTACTGTTCAAGCTGATGTTTGGTCTCACTGAAGTTCCTGAAGCCTGGGGAGGTGCACCTTTGGACCCAGCTGGTGGAAGGGTACCAATGTCGGTGGAAGGGTGGGGGTGCACTCTTGCACTCAGCACCAAGACCAGGTGAAGGCATCCCAGATGGCAGAGACCAGAACCACAACTCTGGCAATGCTCCTGCCTCCTGCCCAACCTGTGCCCCCCCCCCCCCCCCCCCCCAGCTCATTTCTGCAGGTGATACATACCCATACCGAACCTTAGAATAAGGGAGCCATCACCCCTGCACACTGCTATGTGTAGAGACAGAATTAAACATAATTTTAACATTTTATTCCCATCCCATAACTACTGGCTACATTTTCCACATCTGCATCACTTGGCCAGAATACTTCTCATGTGCCTGTTCATCCTGGCCTCCCGTTCCCCATTCAAGATGTCAGCACTGCAGCCGTCAGGACACATAAAGTGCATGGCATATTAGTTTTGTAGCTGCAGATACGAAGTGAGACAAAATCAATAGGAAAGGTACAGTGGCTCACCGTGCCATTAATGCCCTTGGGTTATAGTACAGCTGATCTTTCATACGGTAAATAATCCAGATCAGGCCACAGAGACATTTCAAAATGTATAGTTTATGGCACTCTGGGGTACTTATCCTTAGAAGAAGCAACTGTGGATCTGAGTGCATTTTGCAGTGTATCTCAGAACAAACTGTAGATGTAAGGGAGAACTGTAGGCACACATAGGGCTTAATTTCAGTCTGCATGTTGCAAGGCAAAGCAGCTCTTTTTTGGGGATGACTGCCCAGCCATCCAGTGTTTCACTTCTGCACCAGTGAAGAGGCACCACCCAACTAAGCAGCAGGGCTGTGTACCTTTGTGGTTCAAGGTCTTTAAGAGTTCCCTGTGGATTTGCTTTAAAATAATGTAGTCCAAAATTGGTGCAACATGTGCAGCTGTTGTCCTGTTCATATCTATATTCAGTGTGTCTCTCGCTTTTCTGCCCACCTAAAATCTCCGCTGTCCAAACAACGTGACAGCCTCTGATTTAAGGAGGTGAAGCTGGGACTGGGGCTGGAAGCATTTCTACTCATCTACGTTTCCTCCAGCACCTGTAAAGTTACAGAAAGGACAAAGTCTCCAAAAGGGCAGGGTCACTGTTCATGCTGCCTCCTTTCCCTGGAGAAGAATGGGATGCAGCTCTCACCTTGGGTTTTTTGACTACTTGGGACTACTTTGCAGAGACCCCATTCTCTTGTTTCCTTCTCTTTGTCTGGGCTTTCTCCTTTTCTGTCACAACTTTGGTGCAAACCTGTGGATATAATAACGAGAAATACCTACCCTTTTAGAAAGCACAACCATGTAACCGACAGATTTTCGTAAGCATGCTGGCGTCCTGCACTCCTTCCTCCTGTCTAAACATCCCATGAAAGTCTTGTAAGCTCGGGGACCAAAGGGTGCATGAGGACGTAGCTGTCCAGAACTGTTCATTTGACCAAGTGCAGAGCCGTGTGCATACAGTGATTAATGAGGAACGTATCTTAGCATGACAAAATGGTGTGGAAGTTCCTCTGGTAGCTGCACTGCCTCAGAGAAAACTGTTTTAATTTATTGTAGGTTTTACACTGATAAATTGTGGTTCCTTTGCACAGAGTCCTCCTTCTTTAATTCCTATTTATCTTTTCTGCTGAAAAATGTGACTGGAGTTTCACTTGATAAAGACAGGAAATTCTTCAATAGAGTAAAATGGCCAGTGTCACTTGGTACCAGATGATAGGAAAGATGACAATTCTATTGAAGATACTTAAATATGTCTTTTAACCAGCTGTTAATTTGTATTCTGTGCAGAACACTTTTAATACATTGATGTGGAACGAAAAATAGTTGAAGCAAATCCCTATGTGTACTGAAAACTAAAAAATGGACTAAATACATAAAATACTGGGGGGGGGGGAAGGTGTTCCCTTACACTTCTGGCAGACCATTAAATCCATAGAATAGGAAGAAATATAGGCTTAAACTTTCCTTAGAAAGCTGGAAACTTACTACTCTGTAGTACAATTTTTTTCCCCAAGAGAGTACAGTAAACTCCTCAGATGGCCGGATTCTGAGCTTTACAAATAAAACTCACAATACAAAAATCACAGGAAGGTTCACAAATCTAGTCTTCCTTTTCTTTTTCTCCATGCCTTTTTGGGTGGTCTCAGAAATTATATTCTTGAGTTTTTCCACCCATAGCAGATGGAACAGTGTGTTGAATCTTTAAGAACAATTGTTTCCCTTAAAAATGCTTGATGAGTATTTGAGTTGAACAAGCACTCTAAGAAACAAATGACTGATTAAAAGGCAAACCATATTCAGTTGCATTGATTAAAAATTGCCAGTAATTTCATTGTTACATCTTTGAGAAATAATCTGAAATCACTCATAGACGATTGAGGGTTCAATTTGTAAAGTGGAAAGTAAATTAGGATACAGAAGGGCTACAAAAAGGGAACAAAATTAAATCTTTCAGTCCTTCAATGTAAGAATAATAAAGGAGTATAAAAACCTGAGGATATTCACGGAAATAAAACAGTTCTGCTTTTTGAGCTCAATACAAAAATGATTTTTTTTTTTCAGATTAATAGTTTATATCATAAGACTAAAATGCTGTCCTGATTTGGCTGAAAATATTGGGGAAATTGTACCGAATTCAGTGAACAGCCTTAAGAAATATTTTTTAAATTGTTAAAATAAGTCTTATTTTTCAAAATTATATATTTTGGGCCTTTTTAAAGGAGGCCATTGAAGGTTGCATTTAGTTACATTTATTTTTCAAATTATTAATGAAATGAAATAAAATATCATATTTGACTGCCCCCCCCAATTATTTATGCCCCTCCCCAGATTTTCCTCATAGTATTACACATCAGCTACTGTTTAATCGCATAACTGCAGTCGTATCTGGGATTCTCTGCTCCCTACTTAAAGAAGAGACATTTTCTTCTGGGAGTGGGAAGATGCAGAAATGTAAGCACCCCTCCTGAAATCAACATTGTCATCTCTGATTTATTTTGGTATACAGAAAAGCAGGATTTATCCTTTGCTATTGTTTTATTCATATGAGAGTGGTATAAAAAGGAGGCTTTCTTGTGTACGCCAGGTGGAAAGGCAGTTTCAGTGTGACCCACAAGCATGTCACCGCTGCATTTAGTAGTGCTGTGTAGGTGGTGGGACAAGAAAGCTCCCTAGTGTTCCCAAGGGATCTGCTGGGCCCCCCATGGCATCCCTCTAGCTCTTATATCCACTCCAGCCGGCACTCACCATACGCACCTCCTTCCTGTGGTGGACACGTACCCACGTGTCCTCTGCTGCTTGCTGGGGAACAAGCAGGGATGGAGGGTCATTAAAAACTTCTCTGTATGACCCCAGAAGCTAACCCTTTTGACATTTATAGGGTTAAACCCAGAGATAGAGCAAAAGGCAAACATCCCCTCAAAGATTTGAAGGTAAGGTGATTTTGGCCAGCCAAAGATCCGGACTGTAGCTACTTAATGAATATTAAACAATAGAAAAAAAGATGGTTAAACTTTTAGCCATTACTTTATACGTTGAGCTCTGCCTGAGATTTAGGACCTCAGCCAAATCAGTCCTTCTGTGAAGTGAAGGCAGGAGCTTTTCCCGCATCTCTGCTCACAGGAGGTGGTGAAGAGGCATGCGTTATGGATCACAAAGCACTGGCATACCTGAGTGGTAGCAGCTGTATGTGCATCACAGGCAGAAGGAATATGCATGCTCAATGAAACAGAGGGTTCAGCTACACTTGGGGTGTGGGTGTGTAAAAAAAAGTAATTTTCTTTCTTTACTCAAAAAACTTCCACAAATTACATGGGCAAATACACGAAACTTTCTTCTCAGGGTATAAGCCAATCTCGAGCCATTGCCTTTCTGTGATGTCCTGCCTGTTCTCTACCTGCCTGCAGATGGGACAGATGTGAGTTCCTGAACATTTTTCACCTTTTCTGATGCTGATGACTGGTGCACTGAGTGGACCTGATTGGGCATGGCCAGTCCAGTGCTCAGAACTCATTCTGTTTTCTTTTCGCTTGTGCAGAGCAGTTGGATGAGAACAATTTTGACTGTGTTCAAAAGCCTGTGTTGACTAGCCTGTGAAACAAACCTAACATATCGTCACTAGATAGACCGATAGACAGACTCACACAAGCCTATTTTTGCTACAGGAAGTACCTGTTAACTATGCAAAGAGAGACAGCTTAAGTAAGACACCATCTAGAGCAATGCCATGCGCTTTCTCTGGCACTCACAAGTTTTTATCGAGAAAAGGAATTAAAAAAAATGGTAGTTCTACAGTGTTTGGGAGATTGGCTGAAGCTTGCACAATGCTAATGCAACTTCTGACCTATGTTAAGGCCAGGAAGTTCCTGATGTGGGTGCTCAAGCAGGGAAGAGAGCACAGAAACACGTCTCCAGCCCTTGCTGGTCAAACACAAGGTGAATCTTATAGCTGATGGAGCACAAAGACTAGAGACCTTGGAAGCGCAAAGGGGGTGGTTGGAAAGGGATGGATCACTGTGCCTCCAAAGGCAATCCAGTTTTGGTACTCTCTAGGAGTTTATCACGACATCTCCCTGTGCCTACACTAGGTCTGTACACAGCTGCACAACTCCAAGAAAGAGTCTGTGTGTCATGACGTACCGTCAGTCTGCAGAACTCGGCAGAGTTTGGGTAGGAAAGCTCTCACACGCTTTCCAGTCCTTCCTGCCTATTGTTGGTTTTCCATTACTCTGCTTCTGGATGGCCCTGAAAAACCACAAGAACTTCCTTTCTTGTAGTGTTTCATCACTTTGGCCTCAAAATGAAACTAACCAAAATGAAAAACAGCCAGATCAAAAATAAATCTACTAAACAAATAAACAAACCAACCCAAACCTTCAGAAACTCAGTTGCTTTTAATTCTGTATCTGGTTTTGGCCAAACTGTGCATTCATTTTTAGTTCTTTTCTTCCCTGTCGGTTCATATGTTCTTCACAAGAAGAATCGCATTTGCTGTCAGTCCCCTACCAGTCTCTGGTCTTTACTTCTGTTTCGCTGCCATTCGGCAATTGCTTTGCCGCTATGCTACTGCTTTGTGGCTGTACTGCCCCATTAAACACAGTTTATATTTTAAGGCAGGTAAAAGGTCAGTCCTAAAAACTTCACTTGAACTGAGGCGAATACGATCAATCAATAATTAACACTGTTCACCCCCGATAAGTCCAAATTCCTGCATACAGAATGCTTCTCTTGGCACATCAGGCTTGTCAGCTTCATTTTCAATTTTTACCTGCCAGCAAGTGATAGCAACAAAATGATAGCTGACATTCTGCAGTTTTTTGTATCCTGGGTATTGTTTGTTCGTGGTACTAATTTTATAAAGTAAAGCACACAATGGGAAGTAACTCAGAGAAAGTAGGAGTTTCAGAGCAGGACTGCCAGGAAGGGCCTCTGGATAATCACGTTTAATACAGATTATTGAAAAATAAGTTGTTCTGTGCCAAAGGAAAGGTATCTGGGGGCATGAAGAAGGAGATAAATGTCTGTGTGCGTGTAAAGGACAAGTGTCTGGAGGCTGGGGAATCAAAGTGGATTTATTCAAAGGAAAGGTACAGCCCAACAAGGTTTTCCCACCCTGCTCCCCCTGTTAATGCCAGCCTGATCTTAAAGAACCACCATTTCAGGTCTCCTCGGTGCTGGGCCTCTCCTGAAGGGAGAAGTGAGACACAGCCAAGCCGAGCCTGTGCGTGGGGTGGCTATGCGGATGGATGCCCGCCAGGAGAGGTCCAGGCTGAGCCTTCCAAGCCCCGCTCAGGCAGGACCTCGGGAGGGACTTTAACCCCAGCCCCACCGTGAAGGGAGAGCGAGCTATCCTCCCAGCCGCGCCGTTCCTAATCTCTCACTGCTTTATGTTTTTAGCTTCTTTGTTTTCCTTGTCCTGCTGCCAGCAGGGCAGACAGTGCAGGCAGTCAAGGAGCAGCTGCCTGCTTGGAGCTCTGAGGTTCACGTCACGCAGGCAGGACTGCTGGGGGAGAGCGAGCGAGGGGGTGAGATTAGGTGAAACATTAGCCACGTCCTCTTGGCTTCCCTCCAGAGCCTTTCAATTATTTCTTTATGTGCTGTTGGTGCTGTGCTTGTTTGGCATTTAAAAGGTATGCTCTGAGAGGATTTCACAACGAGCTGCCATTTTACAGTTCAAAACAGATGCGAGCTTATCACCCATGGAAATTTATGTCTCCAGGAAGCCCTTCCTCTCCCCTCCCGCGGGGCTTACAGCAAAGCCACTCCAGGCAGATCAATCATGAGGACTGTGCAATAGGCTAAAAATAATATGAGTTATAAAAGTCTGGAAGCTGTTGCTCATTTTGGGATTTGAAGATTCAAATGTCAGTCAATACCAATGACTCTAGTGGATGTACAATGGTAGATAAGGGCCAAATAGTCTTCTAAGATGATTAACGTGACTTGCAATCCACTTACCTCAATGCCAGCTGCCAAACTGTGTCTCCTCAGTTTCCCAGGATGCAGGGAACAGGCAAATATTCATACAGTTCTTCAGGAGCAGAATTCCACCCTATATCCAGAAAAATAGGGTTGGAAGGCAAAATGAACTGTGCCTACATCGCTCCTGGCAGGTACTTGTCTAACCAGTTCTTAAAGACTGGACAGAGACTCCACCAGTGCCCCAGGCAACCTGTTCAAGTGCTTCCTTATCCTTCCCATTGGAAAGCTACTCTTTATCCAGATGGGAGCATGGGCTTGTTTCCTTATCTACCTGTCCAGCCACATAAAGGTGGAGTGGCATGTTGCAACACTACTGGTGACTTGCAGAGTGTCCTAAAGACAGTACTTCCTTCGGGTCAGGGTGGGGATGGTGAGAGGAATACTGCTATAAAGCCTGGAGTGCAAATTCAGGTGGCTGAAATACATCTTCTGCCCAGGATGAACACGAGAGAGGTCAGAGAAGTAAGTAAATGCAAGCATGAGCTTTCACAGCTTGTGTAAGCATCGTAGGATTGTATCTTAATTTTGTGCTGGGATTTCTAAGATCATTGTCAAGGGAGGCTAATGCACTGAAGATAACTCTAACGAAGTGCAATTCTTTAAAGGAACAGGAGATTCGAGTGCTCAGGGATCAAATATTTTATATTTAATCTGGACTGGCTCTTTGACAAATTTTGTTGGCTGAACTGTTATACTAGTGCTGTGGTAACACTATAAAAATGGGCAGAGGATTTTTTTGGATTTGTAAGGAATAGGTAATATTCTGACTATCTTCCAGGCAATTAGCACTGGTTTTGAGCTGATTTCGCTTTTGCATCTCCTGGCAGACATCATGCAAAGAGTAGCTTGAGAAGAAAGCATGCCTGCAATTTGACACATGCGTAGCTTGCCAAGAGAGGTCACTGCGGCATCCTCAGTGGATGCATTCACAAAGGCATGAAAAAACACACTCACAAGGGTAGTCTGAGGGGGCCACTGCCTGCCTCGTAGGGTTTGGATCTTGCACAGGACTCTTAACCCCAGATGTGAAGAAAACTCAGCACTCCCCTAATCATGGGAATGACCTTAATATCATGAAGTATTTCAAAAAAGGCTGTGTGTTTTTGGTGGTTTTTTTTTTCTTTTCTTGTGTGTGTAAAAGAGAAAGGCAGACAGTGAGTGTTTCCAGTTCGTTTAGATGGACAGAGTGATACCCTCTTCTGTAAGAGCTCTCTCTGGCCTCCCAAGAGTAGGAAGTTTCCATCTGGCCATCAGACTCTTAATTTCTAATGAATTCTAGATACTACCAGCCCACATCTGCTCTCTTCTCTTGCTTAACAATTAGTTACGCAACCTGAGGAAAAAATGCTATTAATTCCTGAATTTCCAAGCTCAGTACTTGCACTTAAGACTTCTTGCCCATCTCTCTCTCCCCCTCATGCAGTTCCTGGGTTCTCCATCCCAGGGTGGAGGAAGGCAACGCTGGAGATGCTTCACTTCCCTCCCACTGCTCACAGACCCGGTGCTGAGGAATGGAGGGTGAAGGGGGAACAGAGCACAGCATGAGCCACTTTTCATTGACTGATATCCAGAACGAACCATCTTGCATGGCCTTCTATATAACATGGACTAAAGGGCTTCCCTGCACTCGTTCCTGTTTGAACTATTGCTTTTCTTTGAGTAAAAGAGACAAGTTTAATTAAACTATGCCCAGTGACAAAGAACCTATCCTCTGCTCTGTGTAAATTGTTCCAGCGGTTAATTTCTCCTCTCTGCTGAAACCACATGCCTTGTTTCTAAGGCAGATTGTCTAGACAGATGTGTGTGAGAGCCCATTTCCAAACTTCTGCTCCAAATACAGGTACTCCTAAATTGCACCTCTATGAGCCCTTCCCTTTGCTCTAGTGAAGAGCTTCAGCTTTTGGAAACTTTTGCTGTGAGACATGTTTTCCAGTCGTCAGTCATCCAGTTGACTCCTTTCTGAAACCTCTTAATCTATTAACATTCTTCTTGAATTGTACACGAGGCCAGGACACTTTTAAACTGAGACCAGTTATAGACTTTGTCCATAGCATCCAGCGTTCCCAGGTTCATAAACACAAGGATTCCTCTAGCCCTTTTGTTGAAGCAAACATTTCCTCCTGTTAGGTTATCTGCCTTGGTCCCCCTGCAGAGTCACTGCTTCTAAGGGGTCCATTAACCTGTGAGGGTGCCCTGCAAGATTTGTCCTCTGATGAATGACTTGCCTTTTGGCTGTGCTGAAGTTCATATCAAAAATTGGTTACTTCTGTGCAGCTTGCCAAGTATGTCACGTTGCTCCTTATCAGGGATCTGATTTCTTCGGTGTTGACCACTCCATCATTTCATGTGACTTTGGGTCTGTCCTTGCTCACAGGGCTATCCATGCACTTCACATCAGATAAAATACATAAGAGGAGTAGAAACAAAGACCCTCTGTCCTACCTGAGCTCCTGAACCACAAGGCTGAATCACATTTCTTAGACTTCAATTTTGGCTACCTAGTAGAGAAAACAGAGCTGTGGAGGAGGACCTCTAGCTCATGTCTCCTAGTTAATGAGCATGTGCCAAATTTTCCAGGCCTGCTGAGCCACACCAGTGGCTTGTATGCTAATGTCAGCCCAGGTGACATCGTCATCTGTCTCACTGTTCCTGGAGGAGATGGGGAGTATTACTAGAGCTGTTCCTATAGGGAACCTTTCTAAATTACCACATGAAACCTTCTCATTGTGCCATAACCCAGATTACAGAGCAGCCTCCACCCCCATCTCCCCAGCCACTCATCACAGCAGTGCAGAAACCTTGTTTGGTGGCTGATGATGGATGAGGGTAGAGGCAGCTGTTTGCTTCAGGGGATGCGGCCTGCTCCTGTGAGTTGTATCACCAGTATTGGGTCCCAAAGCTGATAAAAGTGGACTGCTGATTTTTTTAGAAAATATTGGGCTCCTCCACAAGGCACAGGACCCTGTCTGTGGTGCTCTGCATGAAACTCAATGCTGAGGTAGAGTGCACCCACTAGGCTGAACCCTTCAGGAGACCTTGGTGTCGGGATGCCTAGTCCAGGATGCCACACAGCCGTGGGCATGAAGTAGGTACTAAGAGCTCAGCACATGTGAGATGGTGGTGAGTCTGGGCTGTGCAGAAGCCCAGGAATGCTGAGGTCCGATAGTGAGGTACCACTTGAGTTTGGGAAACGGCAGGCTTGGTTGCAAGTGTCTCAAACAACTTGAGCACTCCCTTCCTTTTTCCACCCCCTAGATACCTGTATCCTTTACTGGATTTAGCCATGGTGATTTTGACTGCAGACCCCATGTATGGTTTTAATCCACACTTGGGCTCTATTTGCTCAGTTCTGCCACTGTCCATTCCTCTTCAGCCACTTTCCATCATGGCAACCTTTTCTCTCAGAGACGTCCTACTATTTGAGATCTTTGCCAAAGTTTAACTGGTCATAAACACAATGAGCCAAGTTCTGATCTTATTTACTTCTGCGACCTTAATAGAGTTCCTCTGGACTTGTACTGATGCACATGAGAACAGATCCTCTCCCATTTAATTTGCCCTACTGCGTATTTGCTAAGTGCTAACTGCATAGTTGGCTCAGTACAGAATGCAGAGGACAAAAAGACTGATGCATAATAGAGAGCTGTTACCTCCCAGATGCTGCTGCCTGGGCTGTTTGCACAGAGTGCTGTATTCACAGCAGTGGTTCCTCCCACAGTGTTCCTACACCAGCTCCGAAATTACTGAGATCATTTTTTCTTTAAACACCCTGCTAACCTTTAGGTGTCTTGCTGACTTGCATGCAATATCAGATTTAAATGTCAACACAATGTTAATATTTAACAATTATCACCAGGAGCTTCTCACACCTCTTCCTTAGAAGATACAAAAAAGCCCAATGCCTACCTGTTCCTAAAGCCCTATCATCAGTTTGAAGCAGATTCAGGTGGTATGTTGAACCTTTATCAGTTATTTTCACCTGCAGCAGCCCCTGGCACAGGATTGCCCTACAATATGCTTTCACTGGGCACCTTCCAGATTTCTCCAGTTGCAATCTCCTCATAAGCCATAGAGAGCTTGTATTGTGCAAAACAAGAAACAGAAAAAACAAAAACCAAGAGGATAAAAAATAGGCTGAATGATTTAATTTCTGTTTTAATTCCAAAAATACATGAGGCCCCTGACATTTCCCACACACAACTCCTTTCTCTGCAGCACAAAGAGGATATATTTTAAACGGTACTGTTAATGGAATTATATGTTGCTGCTGGATAATGGTCTGCTGTGGAGAGATAATTGTTGAAGCGAAGCTGAGGTATTTATTGAAGATAAACACTGAGGCAAAGCCAAGATGTTTATTTTCTAAGCACCAGACCGTAATACAGGCAAAACATATAACATCATTAACATTATTACTAATGCATTGGAAGCCTGAACATGCCCCATCACAAACTCTTGTTAACTCGGCAGCGGCAGAACTGGGCCCCAAATGAGAAATGCACCCATGCTGATCCAAATACCGATGCCAGAGGGTAGGTCTGTTGACTGTATCATGGGCAATACCCAAGGGTTGACCCTCTTGGCTGGTGTTTGCCCTTCTGTAGCCCAGGGAGGTGGCAGAAGTGCCACCTGGAGACCTGACTGCTCACAGGTGAAGTATCAGGAACATGCACGTGTTTGTCTCTGAGCATTGGTGAAGTACAGGTCCATACAAGCACATGGGCAGCTTCAAGCAGAAGCAGGGCCTGGTACCGTGTGGTAATGGAGAAGGACGGGCTCTGTGCTACACCTGGCCAGTGTGTGCAGCTGCTTCTGTATGTTTGGGTGCGGTGGGGCTCCTCTGGGAACATGCTGGTGCAGGTTTTCTTTTGTCCATGTCCTGTGGAGGCTGAGAGCCGTGGCTGCGTTGGCTTGCAGGAGGGAATCCCATCTGGTGTCGGTCACCCTTTCGTCCCAGCTGAATCCACCCTGTGCCTTGCAGCAGTGCTGAGCAGGGTCCCAGCCTTGCTGTTCACAGCAGTCACTGGTTTTGGCATTGGCCTTGATAGGTGTAGAAAGCTGAGTTCTCCCTTTTCCACCATCTGCCCAGGGATGGGTGCAGGTACCGAGTGTGTGAAGATACTTAAACACTTGGCTCCTACTGATTACATTGGTCATCAGGCACCTAAATACACTCATGGGCCTGGGCATAACTCCCTAAACCCATTCAAAGAGGACAGCAACATCCTTGAGTATTGTATGCATCTGAACACATTGGTTTCAGATTGGCTGCAAAGTGAATATGTGCACCTACAGAGAATACCCCATGCCACTCTATTATAGAGAGCTGAAAGACAATACAAACTTAGAATTATTCTACTTCTCAAGACTATAATCCAGATTCTTTTTTAAAAACATAACTGAAAATTAGGCCCTAACATACCTATCTTATGTCTGTGACCTGATTTTCAAAGGTACTGAGCATCCAAAGCTGTGTAACAGCATCAGCTGAAGGAATAAAGACTTCCAGGGTCTCCATCCCTTTAGAGAAATTAGACCATTTCCAAACAATCCAGCCTTTCCATATGCATAATGATGTATTAAAAAAAAAAAAAAGGCATGTAGTTCTTTATTTGGACTATGATGGATGCCTCCATTGTATCTCTGTCACCAGCACTTTCCTTCCTCAACCCAAAGCATAGCACTGTCCTGAGAACTGCTGATTTGGTTAATCCTGCTCCTGTGGGATTAACTGCTGTGTAGCCACGTGTAGTTCACTACAGACTGGCTGTGCTCCGCAGTGACCTGCTGCATCTCCATTTCTGACTGTCTTGTGGGTTTCCACCAGTAAACCGGGCACCGAGGGAGATGGTGACCCCCAGGGCTTGCTCTAGCGCACCGTCAGGATGCAGCCAGGTGTCCCCGCAGGACCGACACGGAGGAGTTTGCCACGACACAGACCTGCCTCTGCGGGGTATAGCCAATCTTACTGGGAGCTACAAATTCATCCTAGTTGCAAGGCTCTTTACAAGGTTTGCATATAAAAAGTCGGCAACCACAGAAATGCCAAGGGAACATAATGTGATTCATGCTTGTACAACAAGTGCTATGAGGTAAGTTGACCTGATTACAGAATAGTGTATTTCTAGCTTTTCCTTCAGTTTTGGCAAACTCCCACAAGAGTTATAATTTTTATTTTAGTTCTTCACTGAAGAGGCCATATCTGACATGTAGATATTAATTATTATTTCTTGTATTCTGGTAACATTGAAAGTCTCTGACAAGATCAACAACAGTCACCATATACTCATATACATACAACCATGTTTGTCCCAGACTAGCTACAATTGTCAAAGAAATCTGGGTGGAAGGATCTGATGTACAAACAGAAGAAACATTGAGAGTTTACAAGTGTCAGGATATTCTCGTGATTTTGTCATTAAACTACTTCTATAATTACTCATATATTGAAAGAACAAATTCACAAGAAATATAGCATAAAAATAAAAGTTGTATAGGAATTTCTGGTAGTTACCTGAGTTTTAGACCTTATAACTGTTTGTACCATGTTATCTTCTGAATCATCTGTGCCTGTCATGTATTTGACAATACACGTTTTGTCAAGTCAAACAGGCTTCCTTAGAAAGAAAGAAGTGATATTATTATTGCCCAAGTAGGATTCTGTGTGTTTAATGCCGAGGTAGTCAAAGCTCTTTCAGGATCATACAAAATACAATTCACATGATGTTTTTTAGAAATTAGCTTTCACTTGTTTATATGAGTAAATGCATTTGCAAATAAAGACATAAAGGCAAGTTAGTTTGCTTTTGAGAAATCTCGGGATTGTTTTAATGCCAACTACGTCAATGAACTCCAGTAGATTTGAAAAGGAAAACTGTAATTACTGGATTACTTGGTGCTATAATATTCAATATTATGGTAACGAGGGATGAATTAAACATGGTATTGGGTTGAGGAAGCCCTGCCTTCCAGACTCAACTTCACAGAGGCTTTAATTGGGTATTTAGCAGAAGGCAGTTGGATACGTATTAGGGCACTTATGTAAGCACTCTGACAACATTTTATCTAATCCTTTCTGCTTCCATACCCCAAAAAGTAGACGTGAGTCTTGCCCTCTACTCCTGAACTGCATAGATGGAAAAAATAAGAGTAACACCAGTTGTCATTTTGGTGTGATCAATGCACTACAACATAAATTGTTTTGATCTGTCAGTATTACGGCATAAAACCTGTGCTTCAAGCAGGGCAAATGTGGAGATAACTTTTTCAGTCCTTCCTCAGACAAAACTGATTTCTCTGATGGATAGCTGGAGATGGCAAACAGCAGAAATAGCATGCTAGCTGGAAGTGTCTAGCAGGGGCAGTACTGTGCTTTTCTCTTTCAAAGCTTTACCGATGTAAAGGATATTTGTATACTTATTGGCCCGTTCGGAGTATTTGCTGTTTGCACATGCATCCTGATCTTCCCATAGTTGATATGGGCAGTGTATTCTGTTCTACGTAGCCTCCACAATCATGGGTATGGTACCTGTGCTTTGCAGTGGTGGTAGGCATGCATGCCGTGATGTGCTCTGCCAGCCACCCCTCGGGGGTGGGCCTTCTGCAGCAGTCTCTTTTGGTGGGATACCAGTTGACACATTTCTTTTTATTATTGTTAGAAAGACAAGTCCAAATACAGTTGGAGCAGGAAGTTCTGTGGTTTGTGGTGGCCTTTAGCTCCTTGGAAAGTTCATTCTGCAGATTCAGAGCTCTAAAAAAAAAGTTCTAACTTCTGCCCAAAAGATTTTTTCTTGCCATGGGGACTTCTGTACCTCAGAGGATTGTGGCTGGGAGTGCTGAGGCTGATCACAGTTTTCACTCTGCAACTCTCTGTGGCCTTTTGTAGTGGCCATGAAAGGTCTCAAAGGTGAAGAGCCTGAACTATGCTTGAAATGCCATGAATGGGTAGAGAGCAGCAGACAGATTAGAATCATTCATAGCAACCCGTGTTTGGCTACAATATTCTGTAATATCTGGAGTTTGGTATCATGACATGCAGGGTGAGGAAGATCACCTTTACCTCCCCAGGAGGTAAATGTCATGGAGGTTGTCAGGTGGAGTCTTCTCACCAGGAGGGAGCCTGGCAAATGCTTCCTGCAGAAGCTGCTCTGTGCAATTATTGTCAGCCAGGAGTTCAGAGCTACTACCCAATTACAGACTGACTTAGCCAATAGTGGAATTGTATGGTTAGCTGCACAGTGGCTACACACTCTTCAAAAAATGTTTTCCTCTATTTATCAGAAACTTCTCTTTTACTGCGAGTAGCTTCAGACATCTGTTCTCATACATAGAGAGACTGCTGATCACAGCTGAGGTCAACAGGCATTTTGATGTTGATTTTCATAAGTGTATGTTTGAGTACCCATTGCATACACTATTGGGCCTTTTCTTCATCAAGGCATGAATACAATGCTTGCTGGTTTTGAAAAAAGTGTATTAATTATGTAAAACACTGAGCCCAGCCCAAACATCAAAAGGACTTGTAGGTGCTCACCTTCTCACTGGAGGTTTGCTTGATGAACCCAGTGATCTGTGCTATACTATGCGTGACCATATTCTTTGTCCTTAACTTCTGCTGGTTTGCATATATGTAATAGATCTGAAATCATTATGATTCCCATAATTCTTCCACACATTCCTAATTGCAAAAATCATGCTTCAGTTAAAAAACCCTAAATTCATACTAGAGATGTTTTCATTATTTTATGTTTTGCTCTGGTGATCATAGAATGAGGAAGATGTTGAACCTGCAACGAGAGGGAATGGAAAGAAGGATGGATGAGAGGTGGCAATAGGTGAAGGAAAAGAAAGGAATTTTATGTCTTTTTCTTCAAGCAGAAGGTAATCCATTGATATTTAGTAGAAGAATTCATAACAGATTTAAAATGAACTTTGACAATCTTGACAATAGCAGTATTTACCAAGTGGAGGGGCAGTCCCCATTTCTACCAAATTTGTTGTGAAAATTTTGGGCACAAACCTTTTTGCTCTGTGTCTTAAGGGTTTGAAAAATCACTGAATTAAACAATTAACAAAAGTGACTAGCAAAGTGACTCTGAGGTGTGGAAAAATCTCAAGTCTCCCCTCCACCTCGTGCTTGAGATCTCCTATTCTCCTGAGTTGCTGCTCAAGCTCAGAAGAGGAAAGGAGACTGAAGTGAAGGGAATATCTTTAGAAAATGCAACTTGTTGAAATTACTGCTCTGCATTGTTGACACTTTTAAGCACAAGCAGGGGGCAATGATTTGGACCCATTTGTCTGTCTTCAAATGAAATTATTGGTAGGATTGTGCCAGCATTAGCTGGTGAATTCTTCTAAGCAACATCAATTGGTGGCAATGACAACATTCCAGAAGGCTTATTTAAAATATACAGTGTATTGTGTAATTCTTTTTATTTGTCTGTTGCACAATCTATTTGCTGATACTTGTTTCTTTCCCTCCCTCTCTCTCCCCTAGGCTATCAAACAAAGCTGCCCAACCTTACACTCATCTATCAACCTTGAGTTATTAAGAGAATAACTGCAGAACATTTACAAGTGGATGGGATAGAGTGTTGGCTGCTTTTCAAGAACACAGAGTCAGTGCTACAAAAACTTTGCAAGATGGCAAATTTTCTCATGCTGCCTGCTCCTTGCTCTGCTAGGACCTGCTGGAAGGAATGATTTCTTGAATTTAGGGTAACTAATCTAGGTTAATGCCAAAACTGTTAATCATATCATATCTAGAACCAGATCATAATTTTATCTGAGTAAAATATCTTTTTTTTTTTTTTGGTAACTATTTCTCACAAAGGCTTTGGGATATACTGGAGGGAAGGAAGAGATCAGGATAAGTGCAGACATCTGTGGACTTGTGTTATATGACTTTCTCAAGGATAGGCTTAAAAAAATCAATGCATGAAAGTAGAGGTGAAGAGATTGTAAGTGTCTCACACCAGAAGCATAACAAAATGAAGGTAAAATGGGTCATACTAAAGGACTTTTTCTCACTGATTAAAAGAGAGAAGTTGTGATAGAGTGGAGTTGCCATGTAATAATCTAAGAATCTGAACAGCAGCTTAGAGTGTGCACAAAGACATCTAAGCTGGTGCGGTACAATTTACTCCTACAGCTTGAAGAGCTGGGAAACACAGTGCAGAGGCTCCATGCAAGCCAGCACTGAACCAGAAGCAATATAGCCGAGTGCTGTGCCAGCTGAACATGATTATTCTGCCCCTCAGTCCCACTTGGCATATCTGCACGGTACTTTGCTCTGCTGTGTGGACTTGCCAAATCAGCTCAGTGCTAGCTTGGGGATCTCTGCCTCATGTTCTCTGCGATGCAAATGTACCCTTGGAAATTAAGCTAATCTGTTTGACTTCTAGAGGGGTAGGAGAATGCTTCCTGGCTAGCCAGCATTGCTCTAATTAAGTGGGACTGTGGGAAGAACAAAACATGTCAGTCTGCACAGTGACTTTCCAGACAACAATATCCCGACAGGCACTGAAAAGCTGATCCCTTTAAGCATCCTATATTCTGTTCAGTGGAAAGCTTCAGTCTTTTCTTTGCTGGTTTAGATGCTTGAAAATCAAGAGATCAGCAAGCAGTTGAGAAATTGCTCCCAAGAGAGAGCACTCAGCTGTCAGGAGCTGCCACTGGGCACAGGACGTTGCGGGGAGAGGCTCTGGAGCCCAGAGAAGCAGACATCACAGCCAGCCTTAGTGGGAGGCACACAGGCAAACTCATATAGACAGCTCTTTTGTTGCGGGTCCATTTTCTCTGCCCTGCCTTTGTTCTAAGTAGATCAGGCTCTGCTTTAGCAAGGCTGTTTGGTGATGGACACCGCTCTGCTCCTGGAGGCAGAAGAACTGAAGATGAGTCAGGACCATGAGGTCATCCTGGCTGACCACAGGGAACTGGAGACTGAGAGAGTCATGGGGCTCTGCGGCAGGAGACGTGGAAGCTGGGGGCCTCGCACCGGGAGAGGGGGCATCTGATAAGATCAGGAATGTAATTTACACAATTATAATGACAAAATTTATAAACTTGCATTTTTAAATTCTTCTTTTCTGTGTGAGTTCAGGAATTGGCCACAAACTTTTGTTTATAGTCCATGGTAAATTTGGCATGTCAGAGGGCATTTAATATCAGGAAAAGTAGCATAGTTACACTACTAAAATATGACTAATTTTCAGCAGCTCCCACACTGTCTGTGCTTTGTCCACTCAACAGCAACATTGCTTGGTGCCTCCACCCTGCATGCACAGCAGTTAGATGGCTTTTACCACTCTACTTCATGTTGTGAAGGTCCTCGCCAATGGCAGCACAGAAAGTAATGTTAGGGAGTGTTTATCAAAGTTGTTTGTGAAGAAATATCACAAATTGAGCCACAAATACTTGAAACACGGATGGTAAATGCCTATGAGAGCCTCCACACAGGAGGGGAGCTGAATGAAAACCGATGGTTCCTCTCCCTCTAGCTGCCCTCTTCTCCCTCCTTTGTCAGTTCATGTCATATCCTCCCTCTGACTTCTCTTCCTATTGTATGTTGCTGTGATGGACATCACACCTGATACCACCCAGCTTTAGCACCCCCCTGCCTTGCCTTCTGGCTCTCCTCTTCTCCCACTCTCACTCTCAGCAACTTGTATTTTCATCCTCAGACTCTATCTCATCAATTAGGCTTCCCTCTGCTTCCCCTCCCTCCTGATGTGGCTTTCTACTCTGGCTGAACACTTTTAACAAAATCCCTGATTATCAACCTGATATTCATCAAGCACATTTCCCTTTCTCTTGTTTAAGTCTTCTTCAGCACTGACCCTATCCTTTGCTTTATTATTTGGTTCTTCCATTGCTCCCGGGCCATGAATCCCCTCAAAGCCTTCTTTGCTCTTGATCTACCTCTTCAACACTTCTCTTTGAGCTTCTGTGTTACACTGACACCCTGGGTGCTCACTATAACTCCGATCGTGGGCTGAGGAACAGTGTTGCCCCATAAAGAAGCACTGAATGTTCATAGAAGTTCACCCTGATTTTAGAGACAATTTCCAGTCCCCTGCTGGCATATCTGGTTCAGAAAAAAATCAAGTACCAGTTGTTTACTTTAAAATGTTTCTTCTGTACTTTATTTCAAGTCTATCCCTAAGCAAAATATCCCTGCCCTTTTCCCTACAGTACTTAGCAAGTACACCTATTATATTGATTCTTCTGCTCATTCTTTGATTCCTAAGGCAACGATCTGCCCAAATAGCCCAAGAGAAATCCCCCTCCAGGGAGCAGCTTCTTAGACCTCACTTCTTTGCACTCTTCCCTTGTCGGCTTCTTTGTCAGCCAGCTTCAGGCTGTCATCTCCCACACTGCAACCAGTGGCAAGCTCCCTGTTAAAGTTTATAAAACTGCTCTCTTACAGATTACTCCTTGCACTTCCCCCTTTGTTGCTGTTGCCTCAAAAGCAGTCCCATGTAGCAGTGCCTGGAAAGGCAGAGAGGCTTATTCTTTTCAGGACAAGCTGTGCCAGGCCAGAAGAGAGCAGCACAGTTTGTTTCATCCTTTGAAATTCTTACTATATCAAAAGGATCTTATACTGATGCTATTTTCTGTTTATTTGTATTTCTGCTCTCTCCATATTTTTTCCCATCTTCCCCTTCCCTATGACATCCAGAGACATTATCATTACAACCCATACAGGCCAAATCATGCCAATAACCAAGAGGTGTGGTGGAATCTAATCGGGGTCACACAACTTTTAGTTGTGTATCTAGGCCATCCAGTGCTGAGTTATTTCAGGTAATAAGTTAAAGATAAATCTCAAAGCCATTAAGAAGACGGTATCAGTTGCTGCTGTGTTGTTTTCTGTGGAAATTCCTAGAAGCATTGATTTCCAAGCTGATAGGACTGGGTTGGTATTTTTTTCATTGTCTCATAGACTAGAGCGCTCACTTTCCATGCCAAACCAGAACGGTTGCAAGACTTTTCTACAGAAGGACCATTCACATAAAATAAATGCATCAGGCATCTGTAAGAAACAGAGTAGGCCATTCTTGAAAGCAAAAACTCTCAGTTGACATCTTGGCTGGAATTAAAAATCCTGTTGTGTGATGCTGAAAAACTTCAACAATCTTCTTCTGAAAGTTGTTTAGGAGAAAACAAAGTTCTAGTTCTCTTTCTCCCTCCCTCATTTTTAATGTGAATTTGACTGTGTTAGAGGGAGCAAGACTGAGAGCATGATGAAAGAATGACCCAGTGCTTTTTCTGAGAGTGCAAAACCTGCCTTGCTGTCTATCGTTGGCAGGCACAATCCATCCTCAGAAAGCTGGTTTCTACAGGTCACCATCAGAGCTGTAAACTCACAATGACTTACCATCACGATCAAACTAAGTGCATTAGGATCATGAAACACTTGAACACAAAAACATAAATCTTGATTTGCCATCATCAGTCCCCTGAAGTGCCTGGCTCTGGCAGAACAGCTCTTTTAAAACTGTAGACCAGCTGCTCAGCTAATGTAAATCAGCATAGGACCTTGTGAAGTGGAAAAACATTGGTACTGCTTAAAGGTTGTTTTAAAGAAATCAGTGAGTAACTAAATGTTTAATGTGCCCACTGGGAAGGGTATAAAACAGGAGTCTAATTTGCAGAAAAGAAGATTTAAATTATATATGGAAAAAAAAAAAAAAATCTAGTGGCTAGGCACCAGACAGGCTATGTGGCAAACCTCCTTCACTGCAGGTTTCTAAGAACTGATTAGACCAACATCTGCCACACATGGATGATTCTGCTCTGGTGGAAAGGCTACACTGAATGTGCTCTGGAGCTCTCTTCAGTGCTTGTACAGCATGAAGAACTGGACCTCAGCGTTGAAACAGTTATGGGATTAGCAAAACACCTTTGGCTCCTTGCTTCCTGCTCAAGACAGGCCAGAAGATTTGCAAATCGGTTCAGTTCCACGTGTTAACCTCCATGTTCTTCAGCCAAAGTTTCTCAGCCTGCACTTGATTTCTGAGCATAGCTAGGAGAGGAGACAGGCAGTGCACTTAAGTCATTCTAGCAAATTCACTAGCAAATGTTAAATCCTTCCAGTAAAATTTTAATATTACTTTTCCTACTAAAATGAGCTATAACAGCTATTTAACTATGTTGTAGTTAACTACACTATAAGTATCTAGTTATTACTGTATAACTATATAAAATATAGTTATAAAACCATATACTGTTGTTACCTATTAAGTAGCTATAATAGCTATGTGTGGGTTTTTTTCAGAAGGTATTTTATAGAGTTAAAGCATTGGGAAAGCTTCCATTGGCTATAATGGAAAATGCTTCAAGATTAAAGGGAGAATATTAGTGTATTTTGACATAAATTAGTTTCAAAAGTAAGTGGTAGACACAGCAGAGACTTAATGGTATCATAGGACTGGAATTCAAGTGTACATTCTTCCAATGGATTTTGCTAAGCATGTTACAGTAAAAAAGATATCTTTCCATCTTAGTCTGTCCTTTGACATTTGTTCTAAGAAGCTATGAGTATTTTAGTAGTGCATGAGGCAGATTTTAGTGGCTCTTTTATCAGATAGCCTCTCTTCTGTGGGATTCTCTGTGCTGGCTTGCCCAGTCTCCCGCTTTGTGTGCAGTTTAAGGACTGATAGGCTGTATCAGAAGAGGAACAGGACAATTGTACTTTGAGAAGAGCATTGTAGTTCTGCCAAATCCATGTGTTGTTCAGGCCACTTGAGTGGAATTGTTTTGAGACAGGAATATGCTTTACCACGTAGCACAATTAAGACTGAGACCAAGCTTGCACAGGGGTGTTTCTCAGATTATGCCTGCGGGATGGCTTGTGTTGCAGGAAGGTTTGCAGGCACCTGCAGTCTCAGGGGTACTTTTCAAGGCTAAGCCCTGTGGCCTGACACTGGAGGGATGGGGAGGCCACACTGGTTATGCCAAGGAAAAGAGGAGGCCGGATCCCTTGTGAAGCCCCCCGCTAATCTGCCAGTGATCAAGGCCAGGTACGAGTACCAACACACACATTACACCAATGTGTCTACATGCTGTATGACAGCCAGAGGAAGTCCAATGAGTGGACAATAGCACCCATCACAAGCATCCAGAAAACATAATATAAATTCCTGGGCTTATAGGAAGGCACTTGAACTTGTGTTTTTTGAGGTTTTTAAAAGGATCCCATAGGCAGTTGACCCTGACATTGCTAGATGTTTATACCACTAACAGTGCAACATAAATTGCCAGGCCAGTTAACATTCAGTTACCTGCTGGTGTTTTGGGGGACTATTCTACTGGATGGCAGAGCCAGCTGGGGACCAGCTGCGTTACTGGTTTAGGAGGAATGTCACCCAGGTGCAGCTCTGCTGCTTGCAGAGCCAACTCTGGTCTGGTAGCGGTTTCACTGCAGTTGTGTTGCGGAGTCTGAGGATGAAATTAAGCAGCACAGCTAAACTGAGCTCAGGGGCTTTAAATGGTGCAGTCTCACTCCTCCCTCCTTCCTCTCCCCTCCCCCTCCCAGCCATCCCCCTCTTCGTTTTCACCCTGATAATAATAAAGCCTTTACCTTAAGGAGCCATGCTGGACTCCAGCTGACTAGGTGCAGAGCCACCTCAGGTCCCCTCTGTTGCTTTCCCAGTACCAGGACTGCAGAGCAGGCACACTCACGTCTGGCATCGCTGGCGTTAAGCCCAAGATGGTAAATCCAGCCAGATTGCTGAGCGCTGAAGAGAAGAGCGTGCTTCAGAAAAACTTGACTTGCTCGGTAGTGGGATAAGTAGGCTTGTTATCTCTGGCCATGTGACTGTGCTGTTAGTGCTGTGTTGTCTCTGGGTAACACCATCTTGATGTCCCTGTGTCACCCTCTCCAGTACCTGTATTATATGGTTTCTGCCATTGTCTGGGGTGTTCCAGCCCTTCTGTTTCATCCCGCAATTTCTTTGAATTGTGCCACTTCTCCTTAATGTATACTGTGCCATTTCAAAGGAGGAAAAATCAGTTTTTACTCTGTCCTCGTAACTTCTAGTTGGAGTCTCACAGGGAGATTGTCATCTCCTGGCCTTCAATAGTAAGAAAGAATTATTCATGGTACTTTTTGTACCATGAAGAGTTCATCACTAAGAAAGAACAGGAGAAGCATGTGGAGATTCAGGATATTTTTAAAAGTGGGACACTGAAGGAGGAAACTGTGAAGTAGGAGTCTGGGTGTGAGAAAAGACTACAGCTGATTTTCATTTAAATGAAATTTTTCTGAAATTTGATTTTTTTAAAGTCAAAATATTTCCAAAGCCATATCAGTTTTGTCAAGAAAAGTGGCAGACGAAGTAATTGAAGAAGTAGGCACACATCATGCTCTGTGATGAGGTGATTAGGTAATTTCCTAGACTAAGATGCTGACTCATTCCCTACTTTGCTGTAATCCAAGTGTTCAAGGATGGAAGGATTTGTAAGTGAGCAGCACAAAAGAAACTTGTATGGGGGATATTGGAAGACCAATGCTCTACTCCCAACCCACATGTGCCTTCCAAAGTGGAACAGCAAGAGGCTTAGTCTGCAAATAGATGTCTTAGTACACTTTTGACAGGAGTTATTTGAAAGGCATTATTTTCACCTTTAAAGAGCAAAAGCAAAAATCAAATTTCAATAAACTTAAACATGGCCATAAGCAACTCAGGTGGCACTTTTGGTCCATGGTGGTCTTGTCATGGGATTGCAGTAATGCTCTGTTGGAACAAGTCTGGAGACAGTAAAAAAGAAGTGATAGCACATGGTGCATATGGCAGAAGGCAAAGGCTAAGCAGGTAGAGAAAGTCTGGGGTCAGAAGCTGGTGGAGTTAGAGGAGGTTAGGTTTTTGCTCAGCCTAGACCTGAGGCTATTTCTATCTGTTTGAGGGATCTATCCTTGGGGTGCATCTGAAGCAGTCTGTGGATCTCATTGGCTACTTTAGCAATTGGGGTGCAAGACTGCCTCTGGTCACCCAACCAGAGTGTGTCCCGCCATGCACAAGCCCTTCAGCTCTGCTAGGGGGAACGTATGGAGAGAAAATGCCCACTGAAAAAAGTGCATGGACAGCCTGGGCAGAAAGGAACCATGGCACGATAGAAAGGACAGTAGGAGAGAGGGTTTAGCAGGAGAGAGAAGAAATGGGGTATAGAGAGTTGAGACAGTGGCATGATGCCCAAAACGTAGTTCAAGCAGAGCACTGGATGTGAGCATGAAAGCCCAAAGAAGCTGTAGGTGTGTAAACTGGCTATGTCACAGGGCCTGAGGTTCAGAAAGGCATGCTGGGCGGGCGCCTGTCTCCGAAGCAGCAATCCAAGAAGACTCTGTGCAGCTGCTCCCAAAGCTCAAGGCTGCCTGTGCTCACAAGGGAGGTCCTGGCCTGCCCCGGGCACCTCCAGCTCTGCTTCGCTGCTTGGCCAGAAGTGCTGCAGCCCGCATGGCTCCATGCCGGGAAGGGCGGGATGCGGGAAGCTGGCAGCTCCCGGCCTCGCTCCCTCGGGACCCGTCCCACTGCCTGTTCCCAGAGCACACCTAACGCCCACAGACAGCATTCAGCTGCCTGCAGAGCTCCGCAGGGGCCAAGCTCTTTGAAAACATGCCTCGGTTATGATGGAGGAGGTAATGGGGATGGCACTACAGTGTAGGGTTTTTTTTAGTTAATGGTGCGGTGGTTAGGGTGCCTGCCCAGGGAAACCTCAATATTAGGTATTCCTCAGCCTGGAGAAGCTCAAGTGTACATTTCCCAAGTGAGCAGCCTAATAAGTAGGCCAGCTGTGGGAGTGGAAGAAACTTGGAGCTTGTTGTTGAAGCTGCATCTTGGCAGAATACATTATACGTGACTCAAAGGGCCAGGAAGGGAGCAACCAGGGGCAGCGTGACTGCAGCCTGGGGACTACAGCAGAGCTGGGAAGGGAATAAAGCTTGGCATAACCCCAGCTCCATGGCTGTTTCTCCATCTGAGCCCATGCAAAAGACAGTCCAGCACCAGATGTGAAGATTACCTTTCTTAGAAGAAGACATTAACCTTTCACCACAGGGCTGGGCTCCTTCATGTCCCTCAGCCTTTCTTCAGAATCTTTATTTCTCGGTGACTGCAATATACGTGTTTGAACCTGCTCAGGTTAAGGATGTCACTAAGGATAGCTATTTCTTGGACAAATGCTTTAGCCAGCAGGATATCACATAGGACTTGAGTACTGGCATCACCAATGTCCTGTGTTTTAAAAGAAACTTCAATCCTTGCCTTTTCCTTTTTGAGGAAATGGTTACAGGACTTTTCTTCGGGAGACACTTGTTGGAGATGGGTTCCAAATAAATGAATATTCCTAATTGCATTTCTCCGTGAGCATCCCAGGCTCTGGAGAGGGGTTCACAGAAACACAGGATAATGTAGGTCAGAAGAGACTGCTGGGTGTCATCCAATCCAACCTCTTGCTCAAAGTATGGTCAAATACAACAGGTTGCTCAGGGCCACGTCAAGCTGTGCTTTGAATATGTGCAAGAATTGAGACTCCACAACCTTTCTGGGCAACCTCTTCCAATGTTTGATTAGCCTCACTGTGAACATTTTTGTCCTTGTATCTAGTCAGAATTTCCTTTCCTGCAACTTTTGATAACTGGCATTGTCCTTTCACCGTGCACCTCTGAGGAAAGCCTGGCACTGCCCTACCTGAGGTAGCTGACGGCAGAAATTAGGTGCCCCATTGCCAGGGTTTTGCACTGGCACAGCTCCCAGCTCAGCATTGCCATTCAGAGGTGCCTAACCCTCCCCACACACTGCACTTTGGCAGCTAGCACAGCATCCTGCTGTTGGTCTGGGGGACAACCCTGTAAGTCTGTGTTGGATTCGGCACTGTGGTGAGCTAATTATATCATATCCCACTGAATTTTCATCTATGGTCTCCGTTCCCTTGCAGTTTCCCCAATTCCTTTTTAAATCTGCAGCATCACCTGAGTAAAGAGTCATACAGAGAGTGGCCAGCTACTATTTGTTATTGAAAGAAGTAGGTGCTTTAAAGCAGGTAGCGTTGAACAATTATAAATCATCCTCAACACCACAAATGTTTCCAAATATAAGCAGATACTCAGGAATGAATGTACAGGAAAAGAGAATCTATTTATCATGTGGTCACTTTATACAGCTAAACCATTTACTGCTTTGTTTGCACTGAGATATGGGCCCTTTGTAGGTAGCAGCTGTACACCAGCTGTGTGTGTAGTTCCTTCTATAAAGATTATAGAGGGAACACACAGGTTGCAATGTGGAAAAGGAGTTTCTCCTCCTGAGTAAAGATGCAAAAGATGTGCTGGATGTTGTCCCTCTATGATCCATGCAGAGATTCCTCATCAAATGTGGTGTAAACAGGACCAGTCAGCTCCATTGCCTCTGAATGGGTTACCTGTTCATTTGGTAAATGGACGGTGGTTTCAGGAGTGCCTGAGTTGGCTGCGTGTAGGGCTGGAGCAGGTCCAGAAAGGTCTTGACTGAACCTGAGCTAATGAGCCCCAGTAAACTCATATCTGCTTTTTGTGGACATGAAAGTGGTGCTATGCAGGGGCAGCTTAGGTCTCTCGAGGGCTGACTGTACCATGCAGGACCAACCATGTTAGGGTGCTTCAGCCTTGTGCTCCTGGGATGGGGAGACCTGCAGCAGTTTGGCTGCTACTGAACCTGTCAGCTCAGGCGTTTACACACTGCTATGTTTGAGCTAAAAGTCCCTTTCCATTAAACTAATTTAGTCTTTTTCCATTAAACTTCCCATTTAAAGTAATTTGTGATTATCCATCCCCGTGACCAGAATAGTGGAAAGTTGACTGCATGGGCTTTTCTTTGTTGTCTCCTAAGATTTATCCCTTAAAAGAAGCTGGAAGCCAGAAGAAAATCTTGTGGAATGTGCCTCTGTTAAATGGGGGTTGGGGCTTGGTGAAAGTAGCAGCAAATCTTTCCCTTAAAGACAGTGGAGCTGCTTGTGAGAGGAAGAATTTGAGACTGGGAGCCTAATGAGATAGTGGACTTCGACACTCCTACCAAACACATACCGTGGAGCCCCAAACAGAAGCTGACATATCTCACATCTCTGCTACCGTGGAGTTTTCCAGCTGTCCCACATCTCGGCAGCTCCTTGCCTACTGCGGAGTGCTCAACCAGGTCCCCTCCTCCCCTTCAGTGCAAAGTTAAAAGCCAGTTTCTCTGCCAGGTGAGTCTGCCAATGCTCACTCCCAAATGATTTTTATCGCCAGTTTCTGATACTTTGAAGAATAAGATGTATTTGGTATGATATCAAAACCAAAGTGAAAATCACAAAGGACCAGAGATTACCAGGAATGTAAAAATGACCGGGCCAAAAAACCCGGCATGGCTGAGAGTTACAAACTGGTGGTGAAAGCAAGACAATACAGTCTTCATGACAGCAATCCATCAATAACGTAAAGTGTTTCTGCCTGTTTGTTTCTTCCTCTCTCTTACATGGGTTAACTTGCTAATGTTTGCTTTAATAGTTTTCTGCAGGATTTATCAACAGTGGATTAAAGCCAAGATTATAGGGCATGCAGCATTGGTTTGCTTCTTGTGGTATCCAGTGGCTGCTCTATACTTCAGGCGTTTGCAAGACCAGGTCTAACTAACAATATATAAAAGCACTTGACAGCAATCTTTTCTTCAGACTTTCTGTCTGAGATGATTCAGCACTGAAAGATGCAGTCTCTAATACTGCATTTTTCTTCTTGAGCCAGAATTTTATAACTCCTCAAAGAAACCCAACCCCATATTAATATAACACACAATTACAAATGCTCTTACCTGATGTACCATGCTGAATGCATTCGTAATGTTAGATTAGCCTTTGTGGTGCTTTGAGCTGTTGCTTGGACCTGTGTGGTTCCCTAGAGACATCAGCCCTGCTGTTAGAGATGGCGATGCCCCAGTACAAGATCTGACAACAGAATTTACTATCCTCTTTTACTCTCATCTCCCCTCCCCAACCGCTTAAACTCGTGCTGATGAACCAGAAGTCTGTTGCCAAACATTCTTAGGATCCCCACAAAATTGCCTAAGCACACTCACCTGCTGACCTGGACAACCTCCTAGGAAAACTATCTCAGGAAAATGAGAATAAAATATAGGATAGGCAAATACCTTTTTGGCAATAACAGCAAAGCTATGTCTGCTTTATTTCAGAGAACCAATTTTTAATGTGGTATTTTCATGGGTTCTTCTGCTATTCTTTTCTAAATTAAACTGTCACCTGTGCAGCTTCCTGTGCCAACACACAGTTGTTTTCTTGGGAAATATGTCAGGTGCTGAATACAATTCAAATATCAGGTTGAGAAAACAAGGACTCTTAAAAAAGGAACTGGATGTACGAAGACGTGTTGTAAGGCCACATTCTTTCTAAAGGTAGCATCTAGGCTGCTGATGGCACATTGAGTTAGAAAAATAATCAGCCACATCTCCAAATAATGTTCCCTTCTTCTGCATTTGTTTAATTCTTTTGGGCCTACATGTAAATACAGGATTTAATTCTTTAAATCTAGAAGACCAGATGAGCAATCTTATTTCTTTCACTTCATTTTTTAAGTCACAAAGCCAGGGGACCATGGCTTTGTTTTATACTTTGCTACAGGACAAGGAGAACTTTTGTGGGCATGATCTTTAAGACAGAGGATCGATTTCAAATCATTTGTGTTGAAACTTGCAGTGAAACATCCCCAAATGCTTTCTCTGTGTACTGACCCCCGCCATTTCAAAAATAGTATACCTTGAGCCAAAGGGCTGGGGTACCTGTTAAAGCAGTAATGTGTGCTCTTTTACCTGGACTTTATTAAAAACAGTGGCAAATTCTGAATATATTGTCAAGGGTTAATTTTGTATCTCCCTGGGGCCTCCTCCTAAGCATTTTTTTCCTGAACTGAATGATGATCTGACTACTCTTAATGGCTCTGTAACACCTTCTCTTCCCCCCTCCCTCACTCCCCAAATATTTAGATTGCTGCCAAGCTCTATTTTGTTTTCACTGAGTGCATTACTCCTCAAATTTCCTTAATGCAACACATGGCATGTGCTAATATACCTAGCCTGTGCCCTTGATTTCAGCCAGGAAATCTGCCCTGCTGTTCTCTCAAAGACTCTTGCCTCTACTGCAGAGGTGCCGCGGCTGCTCAGGAGCAGTTGCTGAGCTGCCATAAATTAAGGGCAGGTGTATTAAGGGAAATTGAAGTGGATCCTGGTTTCCTCCAAACTTGAGTGCTGAAGGAGCTTCATGTGCTGCTGAGCTACCCCTGGAGCAAGAGGAAGAACTGCCAAGAGAAAACCAGGAGAGAAAGCTAGGAGTGGAAACGACCAACATTGTCCCAAGCTAAGCCATCATCACTAATGAGTCACATGTGTTTAATGATACTCATTTAAAAAAAAAAAAAAAGAAAAGCTGGATGTTCACAGACAATAAGGATGAAAAGTTTTTAAAAATTGTGCAGAAGTTCAGGACAGATTTACGTGACTGCTCGTGTGGAAGCTGGAACCATACCTCCAGCTAGAAATGGATGAAAAGTGTTTTTTTAATTGTTTTGTAAGACCAAAAAAGGAACCATTTGGGGTATTTAACTTCTTTTTCAACTTGTGAAAAATTTTACAAACTCGAAATACTAGTTTTAAATTTTCTTCTTTTCCTCTTTTAATTTCTTATTTTCCAGTAAGTACAAGAAGGTACTTGCAGGCAGGTTAAGCTTTTTCTTCCCTGTTGCAACAAGCAAAAGCATATTTTTCTTTCATTCTTCTGTAACTTTTCTAAACCTTCTCAGGTTTGTAAAAATCTGAGTGGCAGAAAGGAAAATGAAATTAACAGAAGTTACTCTGTCATTACTCAAAACTCTTCTGTTCCCACAGTAATGCTTCCAAAGATGTGGAAGATTTGAGAGGTTGCAGAATAACAAAGCAGGGTGAGAAGAGGGAGAAAGAAAAATTTAAAAAACCCCAACAAACCCAAAACCAAAGAAAAAGCTTCTTTTAACACTAGTTTTCCTTTTGTCTTAGTCTGATGGATGTTGAGGAAAGAATGGCCTCATAACATTTGGAAAAACTGAAATAGAAAAATTTTTGTGAGCCCAACTGACAATTTATGGTCCTAATAATAAACATGGATCAGAATCATTCTTGTTCTGCTCATGCTTATCCAAGTTTTTTAAAGTTCTGTTAGAAGCTTATATAGTTGGGCTGGAAGGCACCGGTGTATCTCTAAGATATTTTCTGGATGCCATTGACAATGATGGGCAGCTCTTTGGGCTGTTTAGATTTTATTTGATTCCAACTCCTATGTACTGATATATATACACACACATATATACATATCTACATACACATATTTGTATATTTATATGGAAGTTTGTGCTTGTGTATGCATATGTATAAAAGAATTATGAATTCCTCTCTAAATTAGAAATTAATGTCAGAAAGTACAACCTGTTTCAGGCAGGTAAAGGGAAAACAGGTGCCAATCTCTTTCTGTGTGCTTTTTCTGCACGTTCAGCTTCTTGCTTTGTGGTTCTAGGATGCAAATCTGGGAGAAGTCCAGAACTTCAGAGATTTGAGAATGAGGAGTGTTTTGGGTATTTGTTGTGGGTTTTTTTCCAGAATTTTGAAACAAAGTTCTGCGTGTACTTATTGAGATTTTTAGGGGGAAACTGTGAACTCTAAACAATGTCTGAGATGCCCGTATGCTGCAATAACAAGGTATAGTGTGAAGTAACTGCAGTATATGAAGTTGTGTTTGGAACATCTCATGCACTTGCATTTCCAAAAAGGTCACGTTAACCCATGGATTAACCCAGTGCATATTTGCAGTTAGTGTAATTCCTTCCCATCACCTTCAGAAAGCTTTGGATAGCTTAAAATATTCACTTTACTATGTAATTTGCATGCAACTGAAAACAAGGAAAGGAGGGGAAAAAACCATGAAACTTCAACATGTGGACAAAAACCAGAAACAAATCCTGGTTTGCAATCAAGTGCCTATTTTCATCCTCACCTTTCTTCTTCATTCTCATTCGGCTGGCATAAAAAAAGCCTTCGCAATGATGTAAAGTTGGTTTCTGACTTTTGAAGCCAGTCTAATGTCCTCAGTGTTACAAGATAACATCCTCAGTCTCTTATATATCTGTACTTCCTGAGAAGTTTGTGGTTTTGAATACGAGGGAGTCAAAAGCCTGAGAGCGCCTGGGATGTTAGCAAGTCAGGAGCCTCTTTCACAGTATTTCCAGTCTAACCTGAAATGCATGGTACCAGAAATTGCAGAGAAAAACCTACTCCTAAGGAATTGCTAGGGAGAATTTGCAAATGGTGGTGTTTAATTCGTAGAAGACTGGAAAAGGCACTTTTTTTGTGCATGCTCTAGGCTAGAACCCATTTAGATATGCTTGTTATCATTTCAAGACATGATGCTGCTGTTCCTTTTGACCTCCTTGTACTTCCGCAGTTCAAAACAATCACATACTTCTTGTAGTTGGTATTAGAGATTTTTCTGTCCTGTTCTTGTTCTTCTTGTCCATTCTGGCAGAGAGGAGAGCTTTGCACTGGCCTGAGGAGGAGGTGCAACTGCTCCTTACCAAGCAGCCCTGGCCTCACACGACCTGGAATGCCACGGGTCTTTGGCAGGATTAGTACCAACACTCCCGCAACTGATTTAGTATCAGCTGAGCAGCTTTTTCTTAAACAGTCCTGGTATTCCGAAAATCTTCACGCTCAGCCTTTATCTCACCAAAACCTGCCAAACAAAGAGTGGCCTCTGTTCTGCTTGAAGTCAAGCCCAAAGGTATTTACTACCTGCACCTGTGTGAGCCACTTCTGACATTCTTGTGATGGGATAATGTTGATATCTGGTACCGTTTATTCACCTCTCTTGTGAAGCTGAATTTTATAAATACCTGGGCTAATTTCCACTTGTCTATTGGGAACCGAGTCTTGGCTGGGAGGAGTTTTGTTGAGAAGAAAGAAGAGTAGTTAGAAAAAATAAGAATTAATTGCTGTTATCTGTGGAAAGAGAGCTCATATTTGGTCCTGCATGCAGTAGGATATATGCCTGTTTTTCAAGCAGTGAAGAACAATTGCTCTAGAGATGAGCACTGGTCTCAGAAAAAGTCCATTTTCCTTTGTCTTACAAACAACATTGACTATAACGCTGTACCTGAGGTGGAGCTTCTGAGGAAGGAACCGATGGCAAATTAGTTAAAATAGCCCACTGTAAGCCTGGGGATGATGACTGGACCTAAAATTCAACAGGGAGTCTGCATGAGAAACAGCACTGACATTCTTGTCAACCCATATTTATTGACAAATGGGCTGCTGTATTGCATCAGCTGGGATTTCCTCATTGTATCAGCTGCAGTATACTGGGAATCATGACAAGACTGGATGCTATGGTTAAGTCTGGATGGTTTTTTAACTCACTAATGGAAAAGGCATATTTTCTTGCAGGGGTTCGAATTCCCGGCAGCAAAGGGAAGCTGAGAAGATGCATGCTGTTTTGATGCCTCAAAGGCTGCAGCACTATGAAAAGTTACCTCTTCCTCAAAGACAAGGAGTCACAGTGCTTCTATGATTATTTACCTAACAGTGAAAGGACTGAGAATATGTAAGGAACAGGTTGAGAGAGGAGAAGCAAGATTGCCCCATTAAGATACTGTCCTCGTTAAAGACATCCTCATTGCTCTATGCAGTCAGCTTTCTACATGCATTAGGTTTGAATCTTTTCTACTGAAATGTGTCAAATGCAAAATTGTTTTGATGGGAGAAATATTTATCCCATTCTATGGATGTTTATTAGTCTGCATAAAGAGAAACCTGAGGGCAGACTTGGTAGAAAATGGTGAAAATCAGTGATGACAAATCTATTTTCCTGTTCAGTGTTTTTAAGAAGTATTTATAAGAACAGATGGTGGGCAGCAGCAGAACATGTTCAGTTTTATCAAGACATTTGGCTAACAAGCACAGACTGAAATGCATTTCTTTCCTTCTCGACTTAATAATTTTAATTAGAGGCAAAAGGTGTGGTAGTCTCATTGTCTGGAGGCATATGTGCAATATTGTCTTGGTTGGGCAGGACTGGGTGGGAGAGAATATCACTGCCTCTAATGAAGGGTGGTGCATATCTGTGCAATCTCTCTTTTTTTTTATTGTCTGGTAATCTAAAAAATGCAAATTCCGAATGTGCCATTGCACAACATACATAGAGATACACTGAGGCTATGCTTTCAGTTAATCAGAGAACAAAAACATGACTACAAAATGTGTGCAAGTAATACCGTGCCACTGGAGAAGAAAGGCTTTTTAACAAATAGTGGGACATATATTTATTATCTTGAGGGGGAATTTTCAAAGCTACCTATGTAACTTAGCGGTCTCTGGAACTCCTTCACTATTTAAATGCTTTGGAAAATCTCACTTATTACCTAGTCATTTTGAACTTCATACACTCTCTCCCTAAGGACATCAAAGTGTTCTGGAAATAGTAATTAAGGATCATATGCTCTAACCAGGTCTAATGGTGTTCTCTTTGTTTACCCTACTTATCTCTGGTCATATTTTAGCTTTTTCACAGAGCTGCTTGCACGGGTGATGATGTGCCTTTTGTCCTTTACCAGCTCACCAAGCCCCAAACCAGAGCTGTTTCTCCTGCTCTTGCACGCCGCAGTGGGAGCTGGGGAGCATACCAGTATTGGACTGGTCCCAAAAGGAAGCACTGAAATGAGATTCGTACCCTGAGCAGCCCTAGCATGACGTTCTTACTGTGTGTTCCCTTTCTTGTGTATGGGTTATGAAAATACTCAAAATGCCTTCATCTCACAAACATGCATTTGTTAAGAGCTGCTTGCTTCTATGATTTTCTGCGAGAAGCTAAGCTGTCTTCATGTTTTGTCATCATAGTCCTTGTGAAGGTGGCTGTCTGATATATCCACCACAAAGAAAGGTCATAGTATTTATGTGGAGTACTTTCTAACTATAAATCTGCCACTGACTTCAGGTTTTTGTTTCGCATGATCGTAAAACTTTAAACCAATAAAAGAACTGATTTTATAAGATCTTATTGAAGGCTTTCCCTTACTGACTGAAGTTCACTTCTTGAAAACTGTTTTAGGGACTGTTATCAGCCTCCTGGCTGTAAAAAGGCAACACAGCTCTATCAGTCATTACTTTACAGCCTTTTAGTCACTACTGTTCCAAAGAAAGTTCAGTTCACCATGTAAACCTACCGGTATTATGTCTCTTTATGACTAGAAACTTGCTTTTGCATCCCTTGTGAGTATAAATCTCTGAGATTTATAAGAAGTGGCAGGCTGCACTGCACTGTGTTTCACCGCTGCCCGGTGGGGGCAAAGCCTCGGCGGGGAGGTGCAGGCAGGAAGGTCTGTGCTGCCCGGAACCTGTGTCTCAGGGCAGGAGGTTTCCTGTGCACCGCTCGAGTGGGAGAACTGAGGTTTTGTGCCCATGCACAGCCATCAACCTCACACAAGTTGCATCAACCGCTTAACAGGATTAAAGTTCTAGTCCTTACGGTCTGCCAGGTAAATGATATATGGCCTGTGTGGTGTATCACAATACATGTGTGCCCAATATGTAAGCCACGGTGGCTTGTTACATAATATATACTTTCAAGCTTTAAGTACATAGTTAAGTTTTGGCAAGGGGGACTGATAAAAAGCCTGAGTACCAGATATGTCAGAGTAGTGAGAACAAAATAATCCAATTTTCATCACTTCCTCCTTCCATCATAGACCCTTCCAAATATCAGATACATGACTGAACCTGGAGGAAAAGGCAGCCACGTTTTCTTGTGCTGATAGTGCTTTGGGAAGTGCCAGTCCTCGATGGTCTGCAGTAAACCAGGAGCAGCAAAGAAATCAAGGCTAGCTTCTGAAAAAGATATATGCACAATATTCCTAATATCAAGCTGTCTGCACGTACCAAACCATCACAACACAGTGTTGCTTACCTGTGCTGGTTACCTGAGTTGTTAAAAGACCGATGATAACAGAAAACAAGCTAAAGACAGATCAGAAAGTATAATAGCTAAACCCAAGAATTTCAGCCTTATTTTACTTTGTTTGTTTTTGGGGGATATTATTTAAACAACGTCTGTGTATTAAGATGTGTGTAGGCACATACGCTTGTCTGTGTTCAAAGTTTTTAGATGTTAAGCACAATGCCATCAAGATCCTTAGTCAATGCACGTTGCTTTGTGATGCTAGATCAGCAAACCCTGGTGGTTTATAGCAGATGAGCATCTCATCCTCTGAGGAATTGTTATGGGTTGGTGGATGCAAATCCAGCATTAAACTAGGTGAAGAGGTGGGGCTGAACTCTTCCCTAATGTGCTATCCCATGGGCCATGTCCCTTCTGGGAGACACAGTACCAATCTCCTCTGAGAAAAGCGATTTTACTCGTGGAGAAGTAATTCCAGGCTTACTTCTCCCTTCCTCCAGATCTGTACTCAAGGAGCGCAGAGCTGGAGAGTCTCCGATAAACTGTGCCACTGTTCTGGGAAACCCCTAATTATTAACAAATAAGAAGGACAGCTCTTTTGAATTATGTGTCTGTTGGTTATATTTGATTGGAGGGGCAGGTCAATGTGCTAAGACAATTAAAATGTCAATAAAATAATATTATTTCATGTTTTAAAATGTTTAGAGTACCTACAAGGCAATTTTTTGGATGGGATGCTGTTTTACAGACAGCATAGTCTGTGTTTCATGGTTCTTCTATTTGTACCTGCTTGTAAGACATTGTAATACATAAAATAGTAATTGTAGATATTAGTGTAGATATCCGAAATCTAGATAAGCAAACCCAGGTTCAAGTACAATGCATGGCACTTAATTGAGGAAGTGCTGATGACATTTTCTGGCCTGCGTTAAGCAAGAGGACTGACTAAAAGTTGCTCTTGGTGTAAAGACCCCCGGCTTCATGATTCCTGACAAGGGCAAATTTTTTGCACAATATGTTTTCTACACGTTTTGAAGGCCTTCTATAAGCAGATAACTTCAAATTGCTCCTATAGGCAAACCAGCACATGTATGGAGGTTTGTAGATCTGATCTGAAACAGCACAGCTGGCGCTACTCCACTGCCTTGAGAAGAGCTACTTTGGTTTACATGTGGTGAGATGCTGGCTCTGAGCATCCAGCGTGCTTCACGCTATTGGTCTGAGATGAAAATGTAGATTTTGCTGGCTTACAAGGGTAGGAAGGGTGTATCTCCTATAGGGTGTGTCTGATCAGTTATGTTTCATAGATGTTGTGTACTGTTTTTGAAAAAAGACATAAATGGTTTACTAGTAACAAACCTGTCTCACCTCATCTAATCACCTGGAGTAAAAGCTGTTGAAAACAAATTTGCTCGTTCCTGTGTGGCAAAGTATCAACATCGAACCTTAACCTTTCCTGAGACTACAGCAGTCTTGTAATCACTTGTTCTTGTTGCTTCTCTTACTGATTGTGGCCAAATATCAGTAAATAAATATCTTCCCGACCATAAGCTGATTTATAGGTAAATGGGTCAGATTTTGCATGGCCTCCTTCCCTGCCCTTCTGCCCTTAAATTGAGTAATATACCACTCTGCAAATAGATCCACCGACTTCATACCACTGTTACGGATGTGTCAGGTCAGCATCGGATGCCTAGCTAATTCACATGCTAATATACAAAAGGCAGGGCATTACCTGTAAGTTTATTTTATCTAAGCTGGAATTAACATAAATCAGCTGACTTTGTTTTAGGTGACAGAAAAATAATGCAAGAATAAGAATGAAAAAGCAAAGGACCAAGTTTTTCCCATTTGTTTGCACAGATGTAGGGATGACCTAGAATGTTTAGTACAATGGATACTCACATTTTGGGGGCATGTAAATTCTGGACTTTGGCCTTTCTGCTCTTCCTTGGGGCTGACTGGTGACACGGGTGATGGACTTGTCACAGCGCTGTCAGAGTGGCTGCCTAAAACGGGCGGTGGAGCATGCCCTGCAAGCTGCTGGCTGTACCCTGGCTACTGCTTGGTGGGTGTCACAGGGGGCTTTACTCCTTCCACTGTTGCTAAGGAAATGCAAAGGCTCGCAAGTATCTTTTCTCCGGCCACCTGCCTTCCTCGGTGCTGGGATCTCGGAGTTGCTCTGAGGGATACCAGAGCTCCAGCTGTACAAGGTATCCTTCTGGAGAGCTTCCCAGCTCAACCCTGAGAGCAATGGCTTGAAACCAAGCTTGTTGTCTTCTTTCCACCCCATTCATTCCTTCCAGACAGGCTGAAAGGAGGGCAAAGTCAGCAGAGGATGGTGCCTAGTAGGCAGTTTTGGAGGTACAGAATTCCTGTCTGACTGCATGTTGACAGGTATCAGATAAAGTAATTGTCTGTGACTTGACAATGAACCCTACATAATGCAGGGAAGGAGGACTTCTGGCATGGGGAACACTATGCACTCACCTGACATCATCTTGGAAAGTGTTCAGGAGCAGCATAACAATAGGGCATTATTCCTTTAGGGAAAAGAAAAAGGAAAATGGTGAACCCTGAAAGAAGCCATCAGGGTAGAAACCTAACAAGAGCTATCTGAACACAGTGGCTGGGGATAGCAAAATGTTTCATTTCTCCTTTTATTACAGCTGAATTACAGGGAAGAGTAGGGTTGATGCATGGGTGCAGCTGATGAGCTATGCCTCTTTGAAAAACTGGGCCAGTAGGTTCAGACTTTGAGAGGCTCTGTCTTGCTCATACTCTCTTTCCCTCTCACACACCTAGTACTGACTGTCAGAAATTCCTATTCACTGTTCAGCCTCTCTGGCTTCTCTTTTTTTCTTGTACAATGTGCAGGTTTTGGCTGGGGTAGAGTTAATTTTCTTCATAGCAGCTAGTATGGGGCTATGGTTTGGATTTGTGCTGAAAACAGTGTTGATAACACAGGGATGTTTTAGTTACTGCTGAGCAGTGCTTACACGGAGTCAAGGCCTTTTCTGCTTCTCACACCACCCCACCAGCGAGTAGGCTGGGGGTGCACTAGAAGTTGGGAGGGGACACAGCCGGGACAGCTGACCCCAACTGACCAAAGGGATATTCCATACCATATGACGTCATGCTCAGCGTATAAAGCTGGGGGAAGAAGAAGGAAGGGGGGGATGTTTGGAGTGATGGCGTTTGTCTTCCCAAGTAACTGTTATGCATGATGGAGCCCTGCTTTCCTGGAGATGGCTGAACACCTGCCTGCCGATGGGAAGGAGTGAATGAATTCCTTGTTTTGCTTTGCTTGTGTGTGCAGCTTTTGCTTTACCTATTAAACTGTCTTTATCTCAACCCAAGAGTTTTCTCACTTTTACCCTTCTGATTCTTTCCCCCATCCCACCAGGGGGGAGTGAGCAAGTGGCTGTGTGGTGCTTAGTTGCCGACTGAGATTAAACCACGACATACAATTACTGGTTTTACTTCTAGTGAGCTGTAACTATTAGGTCAGAGCACAAGCTGTTGGTTATATATGTGGTAGAGATGCTGAACAGGGATAAACTAGGAAAACATTTCAGTTCCAAGAAGTTCCACATACCTAATCCACATATGTTCATGCAACACACACTGCATGTGCGACTTCTACAGCACTGCAGAAATATTTTGCTCTCCTCATAATATGTTTGACATGCAGCTTTGCTTCTGCTATCATCTCATGATATTGTGACTTGGAAAAAGAGTGCATAGGGCAGGACAGCTCACTGGGAGCTCAGAGAGAACACTACAAAATAGGATTAAACTGGCTCTGAAGGATGAACAGTGGAAAGCTGGCAGTTAATTTTTGGTGACTGGCATAGCACAAACCTCCACAGAACCTGTGCTTGCATGTTACCAAAGTGATTCAATAGGCAAAAGCCAAGGCCATATACAAAGCACAGAGCAGACTTTCCACATACAATTCATTTAATTCCATTAACTGATTTCATGGTTGATTTGCCAAAGGGAAGCCTCTATTTACTAAAACAACCTAGGTAAATATGATTGATTGCCCTTGTTGGCTTCTGCAACTTCATTTTTTAATGTTGTCATTTCAGATATGGATTTCAGATATCAGAAGGGCTAGAAGGAATATAGGAAGGAAGCGACCATTTGACTAAGATTTACCTCAGAGGTACAGCAAGTAGAAAATTTAAGAACCACATTTGGGACTTAAGAGACTAAGGAAACACTTGTTATATTAAAAAATTCTTCTGTCATGTAAATTCCTATATGCCAACTGTTATTTAGCATCCTTATTATTATGTGATATATGAATGACATGGTGAAGTCACATAAGAAGTGTTTCCTGGTTTTTTACACTCAACTATATAATGTATGTATGCATTCTGCATGTCCAAAACATTAATTAAATTATATTAGGTAAACTCTATATTTTGGGAGAGAGAATTTAACTGGAGTAAAGCATAATAACCATTAAGTTCATTTGCTGTAATTTAGAAAATGCTCCTATCATAAAGCTCTGTTGCTAGTACCCAAAAAAGAAGTGTAAATTACATTATGGCAAGTTGCTTGCAAAAGCACTAAACAGTCTATATTCCCCCCAAAAAGAAGAAAAAGTACAGGACTCCTATAGTAAAATGACAGGAACAAATAGCCAAGTTTTGAAACATATCTTAAAGGCTGAAAACTTCAAGCTTTGTTCAGTGAAAAGAAGATAGCCAGTGCTTATCATCAGCCTATGTTAATTATCTGTCTGCATAACTATCCCCCCTTTCAATGGCTCTCTACTCATGTTCCAACCAGGCAGCCGTGTCTAAATGAAGGAAATAAAGGATGATATGCTCTACAAGGGAAAACTGGTATCTTGAATAGCATCAGGAATGATTTTGCAGTGATGGGAGTCTGTAGAGCATGTATAAAACATGGTCCATGTGAGAGGCTTTCAGAAAAGTTACTAAACAACTGCTGAGCTGAAAACCGTGGTGAAACTGGGGGGGTGGGATCTCTGATTCTTACTAGAAAAAGGCTAATGTTATATCCAACTTTAAGCAAGGCAAGAAGGAGGACCTGGGAGGAGGAACTGTAGACAAGTGAGGCTCACCTCAGTCCCTGGGAAGATCATAGAGCCTGTCCTCTTGGAAATCATTTCCAATCACATATGGACGGAAAGGTAAACCAAGGGCAAATCCTCCTGCCCTTGCAAAACCTGACTGCAGTCTATGATGAAATGACTGCTTATACTGATGGGAGGAGAGTGCTGGATGGAGTACATACTGACTTTAGTGAGGATTTTGACATGTCAGAAGCAGGTGAGAAAACCAAACTCCTCTCAGAGGTGGCAGATGATATAACATGCGGCTATAGCCACAAACTGGAGGTTCAGGTTGGGCATTACAAAAAATGTTTTCACTAGGAGGGTAGTGCAGCACTGGAAGAGGTTGCCTGGGGAGGCTGTGGAGTCTCACTCCTTGGATGTTTCCAGAACTCGACCAAAGTCACAGCTGACCTGATCAACCAGCGTTGGCAGCAGTCCCGCTTCCGGAGAGAGGTTGGAGTCAATGACCTTCACAAGCCTCTTTTGACCAACGTTTCTGTGACTATGTATTTGCCACTGACCTTCAAGCAGCGCTTCAGCAAAGCGAGCAGTGAGCTACTCCAAGCATGATACCTTTATTCCTTCATGTGACATAGTACTGCCACATATGTCATGACTCTTGTTCAGACTTAGGCCCTGCTAATGCAATTGTGTCATTCCTGGCTCGACTTCAGTAGCACTTTTTGTGGGTGTAAGAACTGCCGAAGATCCCTGCGTTGGACTGCAACAGGAATCCACATGCCAGGTAAGCCAGGAAAGGAGCTTAACGCTCCCTCTTCCCCGTAACAATTTATTATCTGCAGCATCGAAGAGACAGTGGGCTTCATCAAATCATTTGCATCATCAAGTCGGTGCCATCTCCCATTGTGCAGGTTTGCAGGAAAGGGCAAGGCTGGGTGGAGCGTTGATCCCTGCCCGGCTCCTTCCACTCCCATCCCCGGCCACTGTGCCTGCACCAGCATGCAGCATGCCGCGCACGCCGCTGCATACAGTCCTTCACGGCCAAGAGGGATCCGGGAGATCAAATGAAACTTGGTGCCCAGATGTGCTTTGTGCGTTGTTTTGGGCAACATCATTCCCCTTGCTGGGGAAAAGCTGCGAAGCGACGGCGCAGCAAACAGGAAATGGTTCACCAGTTTTCTGCACACATCTCAGGCAATATTTGTGCTACAGCAAATACACCATTTAATGAGCCTACCAGGGGAGTGAGGAGCCTACCAGTAAGTGAGCCTACCAGGGGAGGTGCCTCGCTCGACCTGCTGTTTACTAACAGAGAAGGACTGGTGGGAGATGTGGTGGTCGGAGGCCGTCTTGGGCTTAGCGACCATGAAATAATAGAATTCTCGCTTCTTGGTGAAGTAAGGAGGGGGGGCAGCAAAACCACAACCATGGACTTCCGGAGGGCGGACTTTGGCCTGTTCAGGACGCTGGTTGAGAGAGTCCCGTGGGAGATGGTCCTGAAGGGCAAAGGGGTCAGGAAGGCTGGACGATCTTCAAGAAGGAAGTCTTAAAGGCGCAGGAGCAGGCTGTCCCTGTATGCCGTAAGAAGAACGGGCGGGGAAGACGACCGGCCTGGCTGAACGGGGAGCTCTTGCTGGGACTCAGGAAAAAAAGGAGAGTTTACCGCTTGTGGAAGAAGGGGCAGGCGACTCAAGAAGAGTACAGGGATCTTGTTAGGTCGTGCAGAGAAGAAATGAGAAAGGCAAAAGCCCAGCTAGAACGCAATCTGGCCGCTGTCGTTAAAGACAACAAAAAAAGTTTTTACAAATATATTAATGACAAGAAGAGAGCCAAGGAGAATCTCCATCCCTTATTGGATGCGGGGGGGAACATTGTCACTGAGGATGAGGAAAAGGCTGAGGTACTCAATGCCGCCTTTGCCTCAGTCTTTAACAGGCAGACCAGTTATCCTCAGGGTACTCGGCCCCCCGAGCTGGAAGACGGGGACGGCGAGCAGGATGAACCCCCCGTAATCCAGGAGGAAGCAGTCAATGACCTGCTATGCCACCTGGACACTCACAAGTCTATGGGGCCGGATGGGATCCACCCGAGAGTGCTGAGGGAGCTGGCGGAGGTGCTCGCCAAGCCGCTCTCCATCATTTATCAGCAGTCCTGGTTAACGGGGGAGGTCCCGGACGACTGGAGGCTTGCCAATGTGACGCCCATCCACAAGAAGGGCCGGGAGGAGGATCCGGGGAACTACAGGCCTGTCAGCCTGACCTCAGTGCCGGGGGAGATTATGGAGCGGTTCATCTTGAGGGCGCTCACAAGGCATGAGCGGGACAACCAGGGGATCCGGCCTAGCCAGCACGGATTCATGAAAGGCAGGTCCTGCTTGACCAACCTGATCTCCTTCTATGACCAGGTGACCCGCCTAGTGGATGAGGGAAAGGCTGTGGATGTGGTCTACCTGGACTTCAGCAAGGCCTTTGACACTGTCTCCCACAGCATTCTCCTCGAGAAGCTGGCGGCTCACGGCTTAGACAGGTGTACTCTGCGCTGGGTCAAAAACTGGCTGGATGGCCGGGCCCAGAGAGTTGTGGTGAATGGAGTTACATCCAGTTGGCGGCCGGTCATGAGCGGTGTTCCCCAGGGCTCAGTACTGGGGCCGGTCTTGTTTAATATCTTTATTGATGATCTGGATGAGGGGATCGAGTGCACCCTCAGTAAGTTTGCAGATGACACCAAGTTGGGCGGGAGTGTTGATCTGCTTGAGGGTAGGAAGGCTCTGCAGAGGGACCTGGACAGGCTGGATCGATGGGCCCAGGCCAACTGTATGAGGTTCAACAAGGCCAAGTGCTGGGTCCTGCACTTGGGCCACAACAACCCCATGCAGCGCTACAGGCTTGGGGAAGAGTGGCTGGAAAGCTGCCCAGCAGAGAAGGACCTGGGGGTGTTGGTCGACAGCCGGCTGAACATGAGCCGGCAGTGTGCCCAGGCGGCCAAGAAGGCCAATGGCATCCTGGCCTGTATCAGAAATAGTGTGGCCAGCAGGAGTAGGGAAGTGATCGTGCCCCTGTACTTGGCACTGGTGAGGCCGCACCTCGAATACTGTGTTCAGTTTTGGGCCCCTCACTACAAGAAGGACATTGAGGTGCTGGAGTGTGTCCAGAGAAGGGCAACGAGGCTGGTGAGGGGTCTGGAGAACAAGTCTTATGAGGAGGGGCTGAGGGAACTGGGGTTGTTTAGCCTGGAGAAAAGGAGGCTGAGGGGAGACCTCATCGCTCTTTACAACTACCTGAAAGGAGGTTGTAGCGAGGTGGGTGTTGGTCTTTTCTCCGAAGTAACAAGCAATAGGACGAGAGGAAATGGCCTCAAGTTGCGGCAGGGGAGGTTTAGATTGGATGTAAGGAAAAATTTCTTTACTGAAAGAGTGGTGAAACATTGGAACAGGCTGCCCAGGGAAGTGGTGGAGTCCCCATCCCTGGAGGTATTTAAAAGACGTGTAGATGAGGCGCTTAGGGACATGGTTTAGTGGGCATGGTGGTGTTGGGTTGACGGTTGGGCTCGATGATCTTAGAGGTCTTTTCCAACCTCAATGATTCTATGATTCTATGATTCTATGATTTTGCCCTAGAAAGTGCTTATAAAATTAGCAACAAAGAAACACCATTTTGTGTTTTTACCTTTGAAGAGATACAAATGCCTATTTTAGATTGCCCAGATATTGCCTGCATTGAGTTGTTTACTGCAACACAGTGTCTTATTCTTCACTGACTAACTTTCCTTACAGAGCCTGCCAAACACAAATTAGGTCAACCTAAGCAGCAGTATGAAATGTAATTAGCCAAAAACTTTCTTAATTAGTGCTGTTATTCAGGGTGGGGAGAGCTTAGCTCACAGTGAATTGGGGTAGGGCAAGTTGGTAGAGAGAGACTCTTCCTAGAGAAAGGTGGATCTAACGCTGGATATCTGCCCAATATCTTTTGAAATTTTGATGACTGCAATGTTTTATGACCACAGCGAGGACTGTAATTTGTGCCTGTAGGGTGCTCTGTGTTGCACTAATAGATTGCAATAAAACAACAAACAACAAACTAATCATTCTTATGGACAACAACTGCTTGCAACTAGAATCAGCGATTCTAGGTCTTCAGGCACTCAGTATCAGAGTCACAAAAATGTTGGTAAGAAACTGTTTCCCTCCTGACAGAGGCACTAATGGTGCCTTGCTGCCTCTGCACAGCAGCTCACGCTGCACTGGCTGACCAGGGACCGGCATCTTTCACACTGTGACCGTATCTCTGGGGTCCAGTTCAGGAACCCACTTCAGAGGGGATACAAAAGATAGATCAGTATGGCTTCCAGAGAGCAACCACCCACAACACCGTATTTGATATTGTTGGCATCTTAACTGTCAGACCAGCCTGGGACTAAAGGGGCGAGATTAAGTTAGTCTGATACCTCTGAAGATAGTCAATTCGCAAGAAACTTGTGCTAGCCCTTACCCGAGCAGTATTTGGATGAAGAGAGATTTCCACTTTTTGTCACCAAACAACTTTCATATTCTCTCACCTCTCCCCTTCAGTCAGTACAAAACACTGACCAATTTTGCTTAGATAAAAGAAGAAACACTAGCCCAGCTTTTCATGTCTGCTACTCTGCTCAGTTTTCATTACCCTTATAATCCATCTCCCATCTGGAGTGAATAAAATAATTTGCATTTTTACATTTACAAATGCTGGCATATACTGATGCAGGACAAGTTACTGGTTAATAATTCTGATTAATATATAATACATTGATGAGAATCTCCTGGAGTAAAGGGCTAAATATAGTATTAGTGGGCATAGACTGTAATAAAAATATACAAGGGCCAATATGGAAAAATACACATGGGAACAACCTACAAAGCTCCAAAAAGCAATGATTTTTGCACTGGCTGTGCATGAACCAACTCATGTCTGAAGGCAGTCTAGCTACGTTCATGCAGTATTGCACTCAAGCTAATAAAGCCTGGAGAGAGGTATGATAATAGGATAATGTGTGCAAATTAACATTCCCACTGGGTGAAATCATTATAGTGCAAAGCAGAACCTCAGATCTGCACATAAGTAAAGTCCTTCACCAAGTTCAAAAATAAGGTCTAAGTGTGGTAAAAACTTTGCGCTGATCAACCACACAGAGGTTTTTGCATACTGTTATCATAATGAGAATTGCATTTTAGCGGGAAAATTCACATCACTTTCAGGACAAAGAACATCAATTTAAGTGCCCTGTACTGAAATCTCATCATCTGGATAGTACAGCAAGTCTCAGGGTTTTCCTTGGTTCTTACCTAGGTCCGATTTACTGAGAAAAAGTGTTATAATATCCTGGGAATGGGACTGCATTCATGATCGCATTCATTCAAAAGCTGAAGAGGTGACTATTTTAATATATGGTGTGCAAGAGCAAAGCAAATCTGATTATAAAATGGTTACATCAATGAAGCAGTAAAAATGTTATTCAAGCTCATTACCTAGATAATAACTTATTTAGACTTATTTAGGTTTCATATAAGGCCTGCAGCCATGGCCACTAGAAGCTTGTCACAAAATGTGAAGATGTGTGCACATTTTTAAACTAGCATAATTTGAATTTATCAGTGATTTCTGTGCATCCAGTTAGCAAGAATGAATGTGTGCAACTTAGAATTACTAATATCTAAGTGCATATTTAAATACGCAGATTAAAAAGGCCTGATCTTCAGATGCTGTAGAAACATATTTCTGAAACAACTGATGTGGAATGGGCCTCCCAAAATCTCTCCCAGATCCCTGTTCAGATGGGAAACAGTCACCTCCTGGACTTTCAGCATTCATTCATAGCTGAAAAAGGAACATCAGAAAAGGAATGGGATCCTACCGCGTGGTCTGGGCTGAAGCATCATTGTGCCCTGGTAATGAGTTCAGTTCTGTTAATGGAAATTGAAAGTCTTTCAGTGACTTGAACAGTGATTAAAACACAGACGTTAGAAAGAAATAGTGAAACTGCATTCTGAGAACTTAAAAAGAAAAATATACTTAAAGACCTAGTTAAAAGATGCTCACCAAAAAGCCAATGTTAACAACTAACTTTCAGTGACCTCATTATAACCTACTTTTCTGGAAACCTGTAAAAAAATGTTGATTAATTCTGCAAGATCTAGTGGGCATTGTTTTTTCAATGAAAATTGAAATCAGTGAAAAATATTTTAAGGATTAATATTTTAAGGATTAATATTTTACATAGTTGGGCAAAAGTAGGCTGTTCCGTGAAGACTTCCATTAACAATGCATCTTTACTTCCGATTTTAACATTTTTTCATTTTATTGTTTAGGCATAAATGCATCAAAATAGGCTTAAATTAATATTTCTTCTGTAGTTTTATTCCTGACTTTATTAAGTTATGTAGACATGGTGCTTAGGGACATGGTTTAGTGGTAAACTTGGCAGTGTTAGGTTAACAGCTGGACTTGATGATCTTAAGGGTCTTTTCCAACCTAAATGATTCTATGATTCTACGTTTGCCTTTACAGAAATGCTTAAATGCCTACTAGAACAGACCTGTCATCTAACTCCAAGCACAGGAGTGAATGTTTTGCAGAGAATCAAACCCATTTCTACTTCGATCATTGGCGGTGATGCAGTTTTGTGTTCACAGTATATTCATTTTCCCCTCTATGTAAATCTACCTATCATTTATATCAAGTCTCTGATAATGCTGTTAAAACAAAGTATATCATACACTTAGAAACAGAGAGCTTCAGTGCTTATGTTGACAGACTTTCTATATGAGTGCAAAAATCAATCCTTCCTCAAACTGAGGATTAGCCAGCTACACAATAATGATCAGTTTTGTAATATGTGAAATATGTGTCAAATCTAATAACCAAAGTCTGCCTAAATAAAAGAGTGTGTTCAAAAAGATTAGTAGATTATTGCAGGCTCACACAATCTGATGCTACTTTTCATGCTTCTTGGATGGCTTTTAGCACATCTCAGCTGCTGCCAGTCAACACATGTGCTCTTTAAGCATGGAAAATAATACAGGAATTTAGGAGAGCAGTGCTGATGGTTTGGATGAGATGGCTATTTGGTGAGCTGGTGACATAAAAGGCTTTCTTTTTCATCAGAAGGATTTTCTACAAAGGCTGGAAGAGCTCCTGCGCTTCAGTTAATACCCAGTTAATACATATTGTCCTTGTATAGCTATTGACTGTAGCGGGCTTAACCAGCAGACGATGATTTACTCTCACAGTTTCTTGCCAGTCACTGTACACGCCGCTCTTCAGACTTGCATTAACAGCCACTGCCAGAGGGATACAGCTGCTTACCAGGGCCAGCAGCTGACAGCAGCACAGATAGTACCGGTCAGGGTGGACGCCCTCAGCCAGGAAAAAAAAGGGTTTGATGTGTTAGGCTAACAAATGCATGGGCCAAATGGTCTTTCATGGCTACAAAATTGATTAAATTTGCTATTTTGTACTGGAGACCAGTGGAATTACAGTGCTTCTGCCTTAGGATGTGTGGACTGTGCTATTTGCACTGCATCTTCAATAGCCTGATTTTATATACTTGGAAAAGTGGATCAATAAGCTTCTAAATGATGGCAAGTATCTACCTGGTGTGATAGCATTATCCACAGCACACTTAGATACTGAGATAATGATGGTTTTGACAACAGGCTTTAAAGGTTTGAGTTAAAATGGTACAGTCTGCCCTTGATGATTCATCTGCCTAACTAATTTTGGGAATTCTGTGTGGGAATATTGTGACTATTCAAAAGTTATTGTCATTAAACTGGAATTCTTCTTTGAAACAGGTTTCTGAGGACTAGTGGCATACACTTCACAGGAGCTAATACTTTCTTAGCAGTGAAGCAATTCTCAGCTTTCTCATTGCCAATGCACATCTTTACCTACAACTTTGATTTAATGGAAAGTCTGCCTTCCTTAAATTTTTCATGAAGCATCCAAAATAGTTCCTCAGCTACAATTTTTCCTCTTACTCTGGAATTGCAAGTCAAACACCCTAAAATGCTAATGCTTTCAAAGCCTCTTGGGCTGTTTCAAGAAAAATTCAGGGATGTTTATCATAAACTACAATACTCAATACTTCTGTTAATGCTGCAAGCCAGTTTCGCAGTTCAAGGTCCAACTCTGTCACACCACGTCTGGTATCACATCCTAATGTTATATTGGTCATAAACAACATATTGTTTGATTAAGTGCTAAGGCAATTGTTCCTTAGCAGAAGTGACTGCACAGCTGTTGCCAAGAAGGTTCAAATTTGTCCATAACTTTGCAGTAAGTTCCCACTATTCATAGCGTTCCTGTGAAACTGCACAGGGCAGATATATAACTTGTAAAAATTTCAGTGCATGAGACAAACCCCTGTCATGTCATGTACAGTATCACTCATGGACAAAATGTGCCTGGGACAGGTGCAATCCCCGCACCTGTCAGATTCAGACATGTTTTCCTAGACATCTTTTGCACTCTTTCCATATTCTATGTGCTGTTGTAAGTAGCTGATGTGCACGTATGTTGTTACTAATAAACTTCAGGGTCTCAACGTGTTTCAGAGAACCTCCAGAATGCTTGCAGAAGGCCTTTGCAGTTAATCTAAACCTAAAACCACTACTGTTGCAAATTCAGTATCAGCTACTGTCTTCCAAACCACTATTGCATCAGGTGATGGTGGGACTATTTTGTTTTCTTTCTGCTCATGAGCAATTTGTCAGTCATTAAATTTATTTAAATATTGCTTAAAATTTATTTTAAATATTGCTTTCCACATTATAATTTATTAAGATCAGAAGAGAAATATGGCCACTTCTGCCAGTGCAAGAATGTACAGATTGTAAGATACGGCCTACTCTGAAACTATGAAGTTCCTGCAAATCACTGAGTGATTGTCAGCTTTTGTGCTTTCTATAAACTGCTTTGAAAATCTGACTTCTGAAAACGTGTTTTTCTTAGGTTGCCACAATATTTTGGAACCTTGACTTCAATGTCAGGTTTTTAAATTTTTCCATCTGTCTCTCATACATGACTGAGGCTGGGGGCACATTTCTTTCCTTGTAACTACTGCTGTGGGACACTTGAGTCTCCAACAGATACCCTTGCACAGTCTTTCAGTTGTGCGGTGAATGTACAGAATACATTTCTGATACACCCATGCAGCAAAACCTCCAGAAACATGCAGCCAAGTTTACACTTTCACAGTCATTCTGCTTTTCATCTACCTGCTCCAAAATCCAGTAAGAGGAAACAGTACCATTAATTTCTAACGCCACAGACCCTAATCACATTGGCCAGCTAATTACTGATTAGATAGGAAACAGGACCCTGTTAGACCCATCAAGGTGATCATCCGTTGTCACATCCCAGGCAAATGCTGCTCAGTGTAAGTGCTCTGTTATCACCATCTTTAGTTCTCAGCTTCTTTGTAAACCAGTTACTTTGACTGAGGAGGACAAGAGATCATTAACTATGATGAAATGGTGGCCTTTCCAGTTTTGAAATGGCTGAGGCAAATGCATGAGGATGGGCAGTACCTTGCTCCTGGGGATGGGGAGACCCGTCTCTTCCAGCGAGCATCTTCAGGCACTGTTGAAGGGGCGACCACTTCCCCCAGACTGCAAGTGTAGTCTGATGGTGCCTGGCGAGGGAGCAGCCCCGGGTTTTGGTGAGCTGTGTGTGCACCAGGCAGCATAAGCTCTTCCCACAGTCACGGGTGAAGCTTCGCTGCAGCTTGAAGGACAAATAGGACAAAAGATAGTCGGCTACCTACTCCTGGCATGGCGTCCCATGAGCTCAGTGCTCAGTTCCTGCTGCATTTCCATGGGTGAGGGGAAGGAGGCTCCCTGCTGCAGCAAGCGACGGCCAAACTGGCTGCTCGGTGAGGCACAGCTTCAGCGCAATCCCTGCAGGTGCAATGAGGTGTGTTTATGCGGAGGGAGACAGGATCACAGAAGAGGTGGGGACCAGAGGGAAACACGTTGTCATTCCCAGATGCAAGATGATCTGTAATTCCAAATGGAAAATGTTCACTCCCCACCCGAAAACTCTGAACTTCAAACTTTTTTTTTACACCTTTTTTTTGTGTGAAATAGCTACCATTTTCTGTAGACATTTTTCTATTAAAATTTTGATTTGTTGAAACACAGTTTTCCATCAGAAGTAATAAATGATGAATACTTCCTTACCAGACTTTGTTAAAACTGCATAAACCCAAATAAAACATTCCTTGTGGCATTAGTGGGCTAATGCAATATATTATAAAGGTCATATTTACAAAAGGATGTTCTATACTGCATAGTCTCAGTGTTGGAAAATAGCCCAAGCCAACTCCTACTACAATAATCTTTCCTTACCCTTTGTGCTCCCTGACTTCTGCAGTATACTGACTGTCAATAAATAGTCATGTTCCCTCAAGTACTGTGCCCAGTGGCACTGTACATATTGGAAAAGTATCTGCTGCACAAGTCATGCTCTTTGAATTCTGTTGATACTGTAGGAAAAACACTATTTAAGTCCTTTAGCAGGCAAAACTCTAGCTTAAGTGACCGATTCTTTTTTTCCTGGACATGATGCACATAATCAAGCCATTAATCAGTAGACTCCCAGTGAAGGGAGAGTCAGAACCTAGTTTGCTCAGAAGGCACCTACAAAGCATAAGGTGAGATTAAAGCAATATCTTGTGAAAAGTCTTTGACTCTTTCCCTCTTGAACTACGAATCATACTAATTGCAGGAGGGGCAGAGCAAAGAAGTAAAATAATAGCTGTTACCCTAATTATGCGGAGTCTCTATTTTGTGTTAGGATGAAGCTTTAGGTGTGGTTACTATCTGTTTGATTTCATTAATGAGGCTTCTTAAATTATAAACCAATAAAGAATGCAAATGGGAATTATTTCAGGCTAAGTATGAGAATTTTATTGCTGGCTATCAAAGACCTTCTCCTAAAATGCTAATTTTTTAGACATAGTCCTTTGATCACTACAGATAGTGGAATGTTAATCAAATAAAACTCTGACATAGTTCTTGTTATTCTAAATGGGAAGTGAAAAGTAGTCTGCCAAATTTTAATTGTTCATTTGGGCTATACTGCTATCACTGTGCAAATCTCAAGCCTGATATTAGAGAATATCCTTCTTAAGAAGAATATTATATTTCTGGAGACATGCCTGAATATCACTGGCCTGAGAGCACAAGTATTCCTCACTTCTGAGAGCCAAATTAAGACTCCCACTGAGTACTGCAGCAAGTTATAGTGTTGGAAATGTTGTGGGTTTGCATAAGGCAAGACTGGACACAGTATTTCTCAGTTAGCTGGGAGGTGGGATGACGTGGCCTGGCAGACTCCTCTGACAAGCCCCTGGCAAGGCTGTGGCACAGTTCCCCCAGCTTTCACAGTGCTGTCTAGGTTGCAGAAGTGAGGCCACCACAACAACCTATCCCACTGAGCTGTGGCCACGATGGACCTTGCAAACGCCTCCTTTTGACACACAAATCGTGCAGCCAGCCAAATTATGGTTTGCCTGAAAAAATAAGATGGTTAGGAGGGAAAGGAAACACCTTTGTTGCCTTCTGCCTAACAGTCCTCTGATGGGGGAGCCATAACTTAACACCAAAGTATTAAGAAGCCTTTTTGATTAGGTAGTAGGTGAAAAAAATATACCCTGGAGGAAAAACATCGCAAGAGAGAAAAACACCACTTTTTTTCCCCTTTTTTTAGAGCCAGGTAATGCAAGTTTACTTTGCTCAGGTGTTTATTCTACTATAACATAAACTCTACACTAAATCTGAAACCTTTATGAGGTAATGTTTGTAGAATATTTTTTAACATAGACTTTCAGGTATGAATCAAGATACTCTGAGGGGGAAAATGCTCAGTCATTTCATAAATCTTAGGATTTTTTTAAGCAACCTTCTGTATAAAGTTCTGATAAAAGACTTTTGTGAGCATTTTTATGTGGATCTCTCCTGTCCCTTTTAAACCTCAGTTATAAGCTTCTAACCTCCTTTAGATGGTTTAAGAAGGAATAAAAAACTTTCCAAATACATAAACATGTACAGTTCTGACTCTACATCCATAAATCAGCACTTCCCCATGTAACAATGGGAAATTTCTCAAAAGCGGCCCAGAGAGGGGCTGACTGTGGAGGAGATACCACCACCATCTTCAGGGGTCAGCGTGACGTTCCTTTAGAAAGAGGCCAAGTGCCACTTCAACAGCTCTGGAGGAGATGTCCTTTCTGTAAGCAGGTCTGGGTGAGGGTGTAGGGCAGACACATGGTGCTTGACCCCTGAAGGTGCTGGGAGTGGCTTTCCCACCTTCCTGGCACCCAAGCATGCATATGCCTCACAAATCAGGAATCGCTGTCCCCAGACAAGTGCCCGCCGCGGGCAGGGGCAGGGAGCAGTGGGGTGGGAGCAGCGCCTTGCCAAGGCACCCATGCTGGAGCCCAGGACTGCCTGGAAAGGAGGCTGCAGAAAGCGCCGTGAGGAGGGACCCCGAAATGGGAGAGGCAGGGAAATTCCAGAGGGTAAAAATTATGCCGAGAAGATGTGGGGACACCTCAGGGCACCTGTGGAAGAGACTTGGGCACGGTGCTCCAAGAGGCTATTATTACTATTTACTAGTTTAAAGGCAAAAGGCAAAGTCTCTCCTGTGCCTCTCCTCTTACCCCAATGGTAAAGAGCTGCCATAAGCCAAATTAATTTTTCACAAAGAATATTTCCTCCTGTTTTTCCTTGGAACTCCATATCACAGTGATGGTGGTGGCTGGGTCTCCCCTGAGCACGTGCAAAGAGGGAGGCATAAGTCTTTCCTCATCAACCCTAGAGATGTTGCTAAAATAGCCTTCTGACATATTGCCTGGCATACAATGTGCTAAGAGGAAATGCTCCACTGTCCTGGAGTCCTCCCCTGTGTTTGCAAGAGTTCAGATTTTACCGGGTAAGCACAGGAGGAACTGGTATTCAAATATTTTATTTCAAAATGGAAGTGTAAAGCCTTTGTAAAGCCTTTAGTTACAAGGCAAAAATTGCAGGGGTATCATCAGAAGTGGGCTTTAAATATTTTTTTGCAAAGCAAACGGCATGAAGCTCGCCTCCTCAGAGGTCCCCCGAGGTGCTGCTTTTCTGGACACACCATGGCAGGATTCATCTCAGCCAGAGACTTTGTGGGGTACAACCTGGAGAGGAGATTTTCATTTCTTCAAATACACTGGCGAATTTTATAGTCAGAATAGGGAGGCTACTTAAAGTAAGTTTGGGAAAATCCTACTTTTGTGTGCAAAATGTTGTTCTGCCATACACATCGATGCACATACACATCTCCAACCGTGGAGCAGTTCATTACTCCACTGTGCCAGGACAGCATGTGAACCATGGTGTATCACCATTCTACCATCATATTAAGCATTAATTTCTCCATTTAACTGCACTGGCAGCAATGGAAGTGAATGCAGTTTCTTGAAAGGCTGACCCCTTGGCATCCCTACTGTCCTTGAAATGTCTTTCATCAGCAGACACAGGGTGGTGGGGCCGATGCATACAGCAGAGAAGGACACCTTTACTGCATTTGGACGTGTGCCCTAGAAAGCACCCATGTACCAGTGGGGAAGTCCCAGTGCTGGCCCTTGGGGCACACTAGAAAGAAAGTGGTCTGGGGAGAGGAGAACCCAGGTTTAAGTCAATGCAAATGTGTGCAATGGTGATCTGGTGAGAATACACTTGAAGATGGGATTTTGGGGATTACATTGTTTTCCCCTTGGCCAGGAAGATGTCTATGTGATCAAATGATGATATTCTAGTTCCATGAAAGCCGTGCATAAATATCTACATTAATAAAGATGTAATCTGCATTAGAATGGGAAAACATGTAACACGAAACCAGATGATACTTCTCAAATAAATCTTATTCTGATTTCATGCACTGCAGCTTTCACTTGCTGCATTGCATTTTATTTAGGTAGTGTTTAAGAGCTCCCATGGTAGACCAGGCATCTCTTTTGCACAAACACAGACTCATGAGATTCCCTGCCTAGGCTTTGGGCCATTTTTTCTCCTGCATATTTTCTACTGCAGTCCCCAGGAAGTATACACATGCAGAAGACACTGCTTGGCCTGTAGCAGAGAGAGCATTGCTGAGAGGTAGGATGAAAATTAATGAAAATTTAGGTCTGAGATAATGCTGGAATGTATATGGGCATTATCCACAATGAACTTACAGGTTTGAAGGCAATAATTAGCAGAGTTTATTGCCATTGCACTGCTGGCATGTTTATCAGATTGCATAAATGATGGTAAAAATAGTGCATAGTAACAGCAAGCGTGTAACCTATGATAGAAAGTAAATGATGGTGCAAAAAGAACCAGAAACCAGCAGGTAGTTCCTCAGTTCACTATGGATATTGCCCTTCCCACACAGTAACAGTCACTCAAACCTGGCTGAAATGTGCTGTAGCGCAAGCCTATTATGAAGACATAAAATCTTAATTGGAAGCAAATTTCTGCTTCCTCTTTCATTCTAGTGAGAAAAATAGCATTGCAAAAGTCCATTTCTCCTTTAACCATAGTCCATAAATGCTTTTAATTACATCACCTTTCATGGTATGACATTAACTACAGCTACTTAAAAGGCTATGCATGGCTCAGGTATCACAGAGAACATTTTCTCCTGGCAAGTGTCACCAATAAAAGCATACATGATAGAGCTACAGATTTATGGTAAATAAATACTAATTTTACTTTTGCTAGATGTTATAAACCTCTTGAGATGGTTAAAGAAAGAATTTTAAAAAGTAAATCTTTGGCAAAGGAAATTTCCAGTACAGAGAAAAATCTTTTTTCCACTAGGTCTCTTTAAAAAATTACAAAGAGTGGAGAATGTGTGATAAAAGCCATTTTTCCCTGTGACTGTTCATGGATAATGTCCCACGCACATGACTAGCGCTGAGCAGAAAAAAATGTAAATATACCTGAACTCTCTTGATTAATGTACATGCCTTTCCTTTCCTTGCAGATCAAGTTTAAACTGGGTACAATCAGGTTATCTGTGAGAAATGAATCGTAAGTGCCATCTCTATATGGCCATTTGGAGGAAGTAAAATACCAAACTTGCTTTTCTTGCATATTTGTGACAGCAAGACCACTCTAAGTTTAATTACTGATAAAGAACAGTATCATAGGATTGATTTCTTCTAGTCACCACCACCTCAAAATTAAAATAACAAATTATGAAAAATATCAAAATGATCTCTGCCAAGTAATTTCCAGTAAGAATATTTTTGAGATTTCCCTTTTGCGATAGCTCTTTTGTGAACAGAAAACGGTTTTTTTGTGTTAGAGTGCTTATAAAATGGGCAAAATTTTGATGTAATTGTTCATTTAGAAATGGTTTTGGAAGCAATTTTCAACCAGCTGTATTTCTGTGGATTATTCCCTAGTGTTGTTCATGACATATGGTATTACTAAATGTCACAAATCATCCTGAGACATCACGTATTGTACAGTGCAGATTATTTATTTTGCCAAGGCCAGGTTTTTCTTTCTTAGCTTTAGAGTTTGGAAACAATCCCAAAGGTAATAGGGAAGTTTGTGAACCTTCTCTTAAATATGCCTCTTGGCTGGCTCCCTTTCCTGTTTTCTTGGCCTCTCCAGGGACACATAATCAGTGCAACTCATGTAGTCCTTGTGCAGTTGTGTACAGGCCTTCTCAACTTCTTACATTTCAGCCAAAATAAAACCCCCAACTTGAAAAGGCTGTTTTGAAAACTAGGCTTTTTCTTTAATTCACAAAGTCTAGCTACTTTACACTGCTGGGTAATGAAGCTACAGGTGACTGCTTCCAAGTCTCCCACATCTGCAAAGTGAGGTGCTATAAATCAAATGTAGTAGGTTGCCTTGTTTTGCTGCTAACCGGGTCAACCTCCCCCCAAAACAAAATTCCAGAAAGCAAATAACCATAACAAGTGGTTGCTGCACATAACGTTTCTCTATCATTACACAAAGAACATAATACCCAATCATAAAAAACCTGGACTGGTTATGCACGGATTTCACAACTGGAGGTAAGATAACTTGAGGTATCTCAGTTTGTCTGCACTTGGATGCTCCTTTTAGCTATTTGCATTTTCTTATGACTTTAGTGCAAAAAGGCGGGGGTTTTTTTGTAGGTCCCTTCATTTACTAAACCAGATTCAGGCCAAAAGACATCGATGAAGGCCAGAACAAGATTTGGATTAATTTGTTTGTTTATAGTCAAGAGGGAGAACGAATGCTGAGTTCCAGCAATAGCTAATTACATGAATTCGAATCTAGCAAAATGAATGCGTTTCTGCCGATTTAAAAATTCATCTCTCTTGAAACTTATAGGCCTAAAACTCATTTGTCATTAATCCTATTTTATATACTAACAAGTATTATAAAAGAAGAACCTTCATTCTTTCTGTTTCTGGAGATGTTTGGATTTCAAGGCCTCACCTCTGTCGCTTTTACACCTGAAATAAGCACCCCTTGCCTATACGTCTGATGACATCCTCCCGCACATCCTGCCTTTTGCACCCCTCTCCCCCACTAATATCACGCAATATCAATGTTGAAAAGAAACAGCTGTGCTTTGAATGAAGCAGAAAGCCTCTTGAAAAAGCAGTATATGGTTAGGTGGTGGAAGTGTTATCACAGGAGGTATGTCAAAGGCACTGAATTGAAGACATTTAGGCCTTTTGCTAACTTATTAGGCATCTCCTAAGCAAAGTTTTGGAGCTCTGATCTTCCAGCCTTAATGACCTTTTACTGTTGTTTAATCTCATTATATTAATGTGATAGCAAACCTCACTGAAGCCAACCAAAGCCCCCCCCCACTGTTTATCAGAAAGGGAAAGCAATGTTATAATTATACATTTATTCCTACCTGTGTCCAGATGTCACAAGTGTTATTGTCACATCCTCCTAATATCCCAGACTCCTCAGAGCAGGAGTCCTGTCAGGGCTGTCACTGTGAATGCGATGTTGACAATTCTGGATATGTAGAAGTATTACAGAATAACACAAATAATATAAAATGAAAGCCTCAGTACAATACTGCCGGAAGAGCATCTTTCTGGTGGCATCCTGAGCCAAGAGATGCTGAGATACATGTGACAGTTACTGAGAGGTAACTACGAGCAGGGATTTTGTAGAGTCCCTGCAGAAGGGCTCTGTATTCATTTGGAGCTTATCTTGTGCTGTCAAGTGACTCAATAAGGGAAGAAATAATCTCCCTGGTGCTATGTTGCCAAAGCACGTTCAGCTCTGACAACAGAGAAAGCCATGAGAAGGGAAAGTCTGAGGCGCTGGGGTGCAAGGGAATGTGGAGAGGGGGACTAGGAAGGATGACCTACACAACCCAGAGAGATGTAGCAGGCCCAGATAAAGCATTAGCTTTGGCTTGGGAGGGACGTGTTGTCATCCAGTGAAAAGGGCATTAGGCATGAAGTCAGGAGGCCTGGGTTACATAGCCTCTGCATTGCTGTCAAGTGCTGCCATTGTCTTACTGTGTGTTTCTTTGGGTCATCTCTCTGTGCTTCTGTTTCCCATCCCAAAGTCTGACAATCTGATCTGGCTCTTAGGGGCCACTTGACGCACTGATAGCACTTGCGCAGAGCAGTCCTGACCCCCACCCACACTTCAACAGCAAATAAGGGTAATTAATGCTCTTCTGGAGGTTTGAATTCACCTGTAACAAATGTGGATGGAGGATTTGCAATGCCTTGCTTTGCTTTTGCTGTGTTTAATCAATTACTATTCAGGAATAGAAGTATTTACCAAATAAATAAAGACTGAAAGCAAACAAACAAAAAAATCATTTTCTGGATTTCTTGCTCATGGCAGAATTCACTACAATTGAAGCATGAACCAGATCAAATAGGTATATTCTTTTTTTTTTTTAAGATTTTGAAGCTTTTAAGTGGTTCATAAGCCTTTTGCTGACACTGTGCAGTAAGGAAATCTCCAGCGATTCAGGAATTCCTTTGAAGGCCTTAAGCAATTAATAAGTAGGTGAACTGGTGAGTCTGTTACACTCAAAATATTGTTCATGGGCAAAGAGGAAGCACACCTTATATATAAGTAAATCCAAAAATTTATTAGTATAATGGAAAATTTAGCAGTCTAATTCTAGAATCTTTATTAGTCTAGATCTAATTATTACAGAAATAGAAAGAATAATAATGCTTTTAGAAAAAGTCTCGATTATAGTAATAATACAATTAAAATTGTAACGCACGCAGTTCTTAGTATCTATCCTTTTTCTCGGGGTAATGATCACCCTTCCACTACTGCTTTGGGTCCTGAAGTCAGCAGCTTTGGGCTGCTGGAGAGGGTAACACCGTAAGTCATCAGCTTCTGAAGTCCCTCTTTGGGAGGAAGATTGTATTGATGCCGCTGGTTTCTTCTTCCTCCCTCTAGGATCCACCTGGGGTCATAGAATCATAGAATCATTAAGGTTGGAAAAGACCTCTAAGGTCGTCAAGTCCAACCGTCAACTCAACACCACCATGCCCACTAAACCATGTCCCTAAGCGCCTCGTCTACACGTCTTTTAAATACCTCCAGGGATGGGGACTCAACCACTTCCCTGGGCAGCCTGTTCCAATGTTTAACCACTCTTTCAGTAAAGACATTTTTCCTCACGTCCAATCTAAACCTCCCCTGGCGCAACTTGAGGCCATTTCCTCTCGTCCTATCGCTAATTACTTGGGAGGGGTCATTTATGTTTGCTAACATACTTATACACCTTTCTTTTTCTTCCTTGGTCTACACCGCCACGTTACATCAGAATTTAATACATATTATGTTCTCTACATATGCGAGATACTGTTTCTTTGTTCTGTTATCCCTAAATCCAGTTTAGTGCAGCTCCAGATCTGCATTTATTTAACTGACCACAGGTAAGTTGCTTATAGCCATGGGGTCTCCAGTACCAGGCATGCAGCCTGTCCCTTATCGTTCCGTACCTGTCCTCCTCTACGCTCCACGTTGTGTCTCTGCTTCTCAGGACCTCTGCTATTGTACCAGATCTGTATTTCTCTCCATCATTGTATTAGAGTTGTAAATATCTTGTTCTACATAGAATAACTGCTTATTACTGCTACCTATATGAAACTGAGATTATACCATGCAATGATAAACAGAAATAAAACAAATCAGTTGTAGACACCTGGTCAGTTAGAAAAATTGCTGTTACAGCCAAACTAAGTAAAACAAAGCTGCAGGCAGGTGAAGAAGAGAGCAAGCCTGACAAGGCTCAGTCCCAAGGCCACGCAAACTCAATACAAAGCTGACAGCCTGTCTCTAGCTATGGCACGTCCGCATTACAGAGCTACAACCCAAAGTTTTCTGCCTGCAGGTAGTAAGGCTATCCATCTCACCACAGCAAGTAGTCCTTCTTATTCAATAGTTTAGGTCAGAAGGGACCTCTGGATGTCATCTGGTCCAACCCTCTGCTCAAAGCAGTGCCAAATTCAGTGGCCTTCAAAAAACAAGGGCTCTGCTCTTCAGGGCTGTTCTTAACAGTGGCTTTTCTCACTGAGAAAAATCCAAGGTGTGGTGCTGTCGTGGTTTGACCCCAGGCGGCAACTAAGCACTGCAGCCGCTCACTCACCCTCCCCCCCCTCCTTCCCCAGAGGGATGGGGGAGAGAATCAAAAGGGTAAAAGTAAGAAAACTTGTGGGTTGAGATAAAAACAGTTTAATAATTAAAAAAAAAAAAAGTAAGAAAAAGGGGGGGGGGGGGGGTAACAAAGAGAGAGAAAAATAAAACCCAAGAAAGACAAGTGATGCAAGTTAAAACAATTGCTCACCATCAACCGACCGATGCCCAGCCAGTCCCCGAGCAGTGGCCCCCCTCGCCAACCTCCCCCTTTGTTTTATTGCTGAGCACAATGTCATACAGCAAGGAATATCCCTGTGGTCAGCTGGGGTCAGCTGTCCCGGCTGTGTCCCCTCCCAACTTCTTGTGCACCCCCAGCCTGCTTGCTGGTGGGGTGGGGTGAGAAGCAGAAAAGGCCTTGACTCCGTGTAAGCACTGCTCAGCAGTAACTAAAACATCCCTGTGTTATCAACACTGTTTTCAGCACAAAACCAAAACATAGCCCCATACTAGCTGCTATGAAGAAAACTAACTCTACCCCAGCCAAAACCAGCACAGGTGCCATATGGTAAAGGAAGCCAGAGTTAATGGGGTTTATTTTCTAAATGAAATAAAATAAAACCCTCAAACATCCCAAAGAATATCATGAATATCCCAAAGTGCTACATGAATAGCACTCTCGAAAATGGGTTCTACTGAATAGTCATGATTTTAAAATAATTGATTTCAACTTTTTTAATCAACTTTCTCTAAGCAGCTTCATTGTGCACTACTCTCCTGTAGTCTGAGTACTGCCAGAATAAGATATTATTGGTATAATATTATTTTAATTAAGCAAGATGGAGAAATAAGAGCCTGGACAAGATATTGCTGGCATATCTTTCTAATTCAACTTCATCCAGCAAGTTTGTCCATCAATTAAGAGGCCATTTTTCCAATGATGCTACACTTACTCCTGCCGCAGAGCAGTTCCTTGCGGACACTGGGGTCCCCAGAGGCTGGAGCATGTCTGGCTGGGCAAAGCGTGAAGCCCAGCAGCCTGGGGGAGACTAGGGAGAGGCGAGCAAGGAAGAGGATGGGATGCTAACCCTTTGCTCCCTAGGGCCCTTGGTGAGCTGGGAGAAAACCTGCCAGTGCAAGGTCCTGTATATCCAGGATCACAGAAAGCAGCTGTATTTATGTGCTTATCTTAGAAGCATGTTTTTTAAAGGAATTTACTCAATGTGTCAATCTACTTAGATGAAAACAATTGGCAGGGGTAGTGATGTTTTATTTAAACACTCTCCTTGGTTGCATTTCACTGAGATTTATATCCTTAAATAAGTCATAGAGGGGTTATTTGAGTGAACCAGCCGGTGGCCGATGGCAGAGCTGAAAAAGACCAGAGGCCTCCTGCAACCCTGCATATTGAGCTGCCACTATGCCACTGTGACCTTCTAGCTGTCCCAGGGAGAGTACTCTGTATTTAAAAAATGAAAGTGAGTTCAATATGGCAAAAGTAAGATAAAGTTCAAAGGCTGTGAGTTGTAGTGGAGCAAATACAGGCTAGAAATTAACTTCCAAGCAGTAACAGCAATTAATCACGGAAGGTCTTTAGATGCTGTGAGCTCTCCATTTCTCATTTCTAAATAGAATTCTCTCCTAAAAATTATGTAGCTATTTGGAAAAGAAGTCATTCAGGTAAGTGCTGTGACCCATCTTGTTTACAATGTAAAATAAATACTTTCCTGATACACAGTCTATAACTTGATCTATACATTTCCAAACCCTCTAGTGGCAAAGTGACATAGACACTATTTGATCACAATTTAGTAATTAATTTGATCTTTTATTGACTTGTGGCAGATTTTCTTATAATATATCCCCATAATTGAAATTACCATGTTCTGGATTATTATTTGCAATATTCCAGGAAGTGAAATTACTCCATTTCTTGTTCCTTTTTTCTTAAAGTAAAACATCCGTCCTACCCACTTCTCATCTCTAATGGCCTTCTTAAATTTTCCTATTTCAGACTTCCTGTAAGAAAACCAGTAATGAATAAATATGTCAGCTATCAGCGCTATGAATCTCAGCCTAAATCAAGTAAGTGTGTAGACAAAGTCCTGACTGATTTGTGGTAATGCAGAAATTTTTCGTAACCCCAAAGGAAACCTAGTCTTTCTTCTGAATGCCATTCTTTGTTGTCGTATCCTTAAATGACCTGCTGGTAAATAATGATATGTTTGCCTGTATAAACAATTTCATGGTAGGTAAGATATTAGCAGTAGACATTTATTTCTCAGCTTCGGTCCTTAGCCAGTTTGTTTTCAGTTGTCCCGTAGCCTACACTAGGGATGACTTTGGTCAGTCATGGATGTTGATAACAGACCCGGCAGCTGATCCTAATGTTGCATTGTGCAGGCATGTACTGTCTTTAAGAATTTGAGATTTTTGTTGAAAATAATGTTGGTATTCTGATATTTTCCCCCAAAGCCCTATCATTCTGACACATTTTTTCTGAAGCGAATAACTACACCGATGCATCTTGTAAATGTTTTTTTCTCACTTTTGACTGGATCAGAATACAAGTAAGTGAGTAACATTACTTGTGACAGTACCATTGGATCGTACGGATATGGGCTGAACAAGTGTGGACTGAATTGAAGGGAAGAAAGGGTTTGTGATGAGGTTCAAACTAGGAAGACCATGAGTTAGCTCGACTGGGTTGAGACCAAGAGAGAAAGGGGTCAATTTGTGGATGTTGGTGGAGGGGAATTGTCAGGGTGAAGAAAGATTCGGCTGGGCAATGTTAGCTAAATGGGTAAGAGCTATGGACCTCCTCCCTTCCAAGTTTAGCTCCAGATTTGTAAAGGCTCTTTTGTTTCATCCCCACAATTTATTCTACAGATATTTCTGAAAGCCTTTCCTTTGTCATTTGAAGTGGTGATATATCACACATTTGACTTGCAAAGGAATCAGCCCCTTCTTTATGCCTGCCTTGCAGGGCTCCTCCAAGAACAAGCTCAGCCATATCTCCTGATACTCTATCTGAGGAAAACCTTTCCCAGTCCCACCCTTCTGGGTATTGATAGGGCAGCAAATTAAAAACTCAAAGCCTCTGGCATAGGGGTGGCTGCTTCAGATCCAGCAGAAACTGAGAATACTTCCTCCTATCTTACTTTGATGTTAATCAGATATCAAGACATTGGCAGATTCTTCATCACTCTGTCTAAACCAATGATGTAATTTCTACAGGTAGGCTTGAAGCCCTTGGCAAACTGGCCCTGTTTGTTTCCGCAGTCCTTATGAGCTCTGTTATTGCTATTCCTGATTGAAATTCAAGGTCTTCAGAAATTCAGTTGATGTTAGAGCCAAACTCAGAACTCTGGAGCTCTCCATTCCTGGGTACCTCATGGGGCTCAGGAATATGCATGCCTCCTGTGCTCGAGCTGGCATGCCTAAACACCACAGGCAGCAGCTGGGTGATCAGGTACATTTTCTGAAGGGTCAGTTTGTCCTTGGCTACAGCCATAACAATCTCTGTAACAGAGTATATGACAAAATGTAAGTAAGTGTAGTTGAAATGCCAAGAATGGACATATGATTACTGGGTCAAGACTCTCTCATTTTTTCTCCCTTTTCTTCTCTCACAGAACACTTGTGGATTACCACAGTAGTCCCAAAGCCCCTTGAATCCACTCTCCATGCCAGCTCATGTATGCACATGAAGAGCTTCTTACTTCATTCCCTGTCCAATGCCACGTAACTTTTATCAGGCATATGATTTTGTAAATTAACGTTTAACAATCAATTCATTGTCTCTATTACACAGTACCTTACCATGACTGGAGACACTAAGATGAAGAAAATCACATCTAATTCATCTGCTCAGAGACCCAGCCTGCTCTTCAATGACTCCTTCTATGCAGCTTTTTTTAATATGTGCTGTCACTTAATTTTATACTATGCTCCCTCATAGCTAAAAAGGAAATGGATTTTCCATTTTCTTTACAGTCTTTTCTTCAGAAGAAATGGTAATTTACTTAAAGGCAGCTTTGCTGTAACTAGTTACACAATTCAACTCACTGATGATATAATAGTTTGCAAATAATCACACACTGTAAACCATACATACTCCAGAAAACCAGGATAGTGGCTCTGTAGGGATGCGGCAAGCAATTCGGGCTACTTGGATGAAAGAAACCCAAACAAGATAGTAATTTGTAACCTGTACATCTTTTAAATTCAATAGTAAACAAATGCATGGATTGCCTCCTTGTCCACATCTGGGCATGTAGTGCTGTTTAAGAGGTCCCAGGGTACATGAGACACCCATATGCAGCTCACAGATATGACACATGGGAAATCCGTCATGAGATATGAATATATGACAAATCTATAGCTGGGGAAGAGGTGGGTACCCTATAGTATTCTCAGGTAGTACTAGTACAGAAGCAGCTGAACTGAGACTTCTGTGTCTATAACAAAGCACGTTACCGAGTTTTTTTTCTAGTTGACATGTGTCAGCTCATGGCTTGCATCCCAATGGTCATTATTATATAAAGCAATTTGCATAAAAGTTTTCTAAATGTTAAGTCAGGATCAGAATTTTGAAATAAACATTGCTGTTTAGGTGAAGAATTGTTTGTTTTTAATTTGTCTTTTCTCTTCTTTATTCCTAGTGGTATCATTAACTTTTTTTCTTTGCCCATACAAAACCTGGAAGGTAGCGGGAGAGGTGCTAGCGTTCCTCTCTCAGTGCACAGTCACATGAATTCCCAGTGTGCTCATTGCTCAGAAATGGCAGGCTTACACACAAGACCAAAATGGAAATAAATGGAAAACTTAATATAGCTATAAATAGGCAGAGCTATTATTTAAGCTTCCACATATAGGAATTAGCTTTCTTAAGGAGGATCTTCGGTATGAAAATTCTCTAAAGAAGATAACTGGAGAGGCCCCAAATAATCTTATTTATGTTTGCCAAGTGACAAAAGCCAGTAGTTTTCTGTTTAAAGGGTACTGGAAAGGACCCCAAAAAAGAACCATAACATCCTTTTGAAGTTTGATAAACACGAGGCGTTAAGTCAGTTGAGATTGTCAAAGATAATATGGGCAACGCCATCTCTACGGGGAGAGAACGTTTTTCATAGTAGTAGCTACTGAATCTATCAATAAGATCCAGTGATGCAAGACCGAAGCTAGGAAAATTGAGATTGGAAATGAGGTACAAAATTTTAATTGTGAAGTTGATTAACAACTGGAGGACCTCAGTGAGGGTTGTGATGGATTGTCCACCACCTGAAGTCTTTATATAAAGACTGAATGTCTCTCTGAAACTATTTTGTTATTTCCTCTCAAGATTACTGGACTTCATACGGAAATCACTGGGAGAAATTCTGTGGTCTGTATTTTGCAGAAGGTGTCAACATGGTCCCTTTTGACCTTAAAAACTATGAAAAAAATCAGACATTTTCCTGCTCTGTGATAAGAAGCCATTCCATGACAGGTCAGAGGGTATGAATGATGAAACATGATTAACTTAACCCAAGAAGAAACATATCACTTTACTTACTTACAAAAGGAAATATCAGATGGTTTTGCCATTGCTGTCAGTCTGTCGCTGGATGGCAGAAGATCAAGTGCTGTGTTTATACAGCATCTAGCACAAAAGGAGGCTAATCTCTAAAAAAGTAGGTACTCTGATAGAAAACTAACAGTCTGAATAAAGGAAAACGTGCTCCTTGGGATTACTGCTGAAGTACAGCTACGGAGGATGTTCCTGGGGCCTTCAGTCTCCAGGTCGGCACAAAAGGGCAGGCTGGGTCGAGTTTCTCAAAGCTATGGGGACAGTTCATGAGAACACTGACTAACTGCTAACTTTTAATATCAAATTCTATATATTTGATATATATTTGACTGATACTTTCAGTCTTTGCCATTTTAAAGATCATGGGCAAGTTTAGCCATTGGTTTCTGCGGAAATAGGATTTGAGGCTTCAAATATGTGTAGAAATGGAAATCTGAGCTTGATCTTGTTTTCTTTGCCACTCACTTAAGACCAGGACTGACTTTAGGTTCAGTAGAAAGGTTTCCTGGATAAAACAAGTAAGAATCTGGTCCTGTGCTTTAAGTTCAATTTTGGAACGATCATAACAGAAATAAAAGCTGTACCATTTTCTGGGAGATGACAAAGATTAAGAAAACAACCCCCTCCAAAACAAACAATATCATTACAATGGCAGAAAAAGGCATGTGAATAAAGCAAACCGGATTCACCAAACGAAAACGCGATGACACTGTAACACTACCTTCCTTCACCAAGCTCACCCAGTCCGACGTTCAAATAAATCAGGCAGGGGTGTTCTTGAGAGGGATTAGTTCACTGAAGGCATCTGACCCGGGGTCAGAAACTGAATGATAAACTGCATGGCTCCAGGCACTCACCTCGGGATTGAGCAGTAACCTGCATGGATATGCCCTGCTGAAACGCATCCAGATGATCTGGTTCATCAGGTCAAAATGATCCTGGCTTCCCACACCACCCTGCATCCCAGCTGGCTCGTCCGTAAGCAGGGCACTCTTCCTCTGGGCTCTCCACGGCACGAGGTCGAGGTAAGCTGGAAGGAGGCCCCTGGTCGGCCCTCTAACAGGCATACGCTCCATTTCACATGAGGCGGCAAAGTAAACACAAACGTGGCATTTTCAGAAAATCTGCTCTCTAAGTCAACAAGAAAATCCCCGCTGACGTCAGCAGACGCAGGCTTAGGTCAGTGCTTAGTGCTTTTAAGACTCATTCACCCGTCCTTGTAGGTGACGAAGCAGTTCACCCCGGCACGTACGCATCCACCAGGTGCTGACACCGGTGTGGAGACAGCAACACAGAGATCAGCGTCAGCCCTTGGCTTTAGCAGGTCTTGGTTTGCCTCCGAACCAAACATGAAGCTGAGGAACAAACCAGTCAGGGATCTGCAGAGCTTAGTACTGGGGGAAGGCGACCTCCTACAAGGTCTTAACCTGGCCACGCTGCCTCCAATGGGAGGGGACTCTTCCTGGGAGATTCTTGAGGGAGAAACTCCTCAGGAGAAGATCAAGACCTGACCACTTAGAAAAATAAGATGAAGATTCATCTGTTTTACTTCATATCAGGGAAGTCCATTTTTACCAATAATTGAAATCCATTTTGATATATTTCCTAACTAAACATAAACAGTGAGCAGAGCCTTTTTCCTGCATAGCATCCCCGTACATTTTCTCCGCAGCAGGCCAATCCACCTCCTTTAAATAAAAATATTGAGAGGATGTTGGATCCAGCGGTCAGTTTCTGTGTGATTTCTCACAGTGCACAGATAAAAAGCCAAGTATTATCTCTTCACTAGAGCTACCTCGGGCTGTTCAGGATGGAAAGAGTTGTTGGGATAAAGATATACTCCAGCTCCACCCCACATTCGTCTCAGGGCAGGCCAGGCTCTCCTGTCCCTCCACCCCTCACCTTTCTCATGCCCTGGAGAAGCCTCTCTGGCTGCCTTCTCTGCTCCCACACCTGACCCGAATCCTCGCCCTCCTCCCTTGACGTTATGCCAGATCCCACACCCAGCGCAAATGTCCTCCCTTTCCCTTATGCAAGGCAAGGGAGGAGCTGTGGTCTGGCTGCAGACATCCCAGGTTGGAAGTCTCTCTGCAAAGCAAGCTTAGCTTGAGCTGAACGCTCTAGCAATATCTCATGTGAAATCTGATCTTCACATGCAATGGTCCCATGTGGTCACCTCTGTAAAGGTAGCCCTGTGTTTCTGAGAAATGCCTGCCTAGGTTTTTGTACAGAGAAGAGCTGGCTGTCCTTACCTACGCTGAGACACGGCTCAGGGAGGCGAATGTGGTGGCTCCCCCAGCGAAACTTTCTCATGTGGGTTCAGACTGTGACCAGGTGTGAAACCAGGTCCTGAGAGGCGCACTTAATGGAAAAGACCCATACACTTAAACCTTTATGGCTTCACACAAATAAGAGTAGTCACATAGGTTACTGGCATAGATTAACTCTGCCGATGGTCCCTGCAGATGCCCCCGTGTCTAGTTTGTCAGTGGAAAATGCTCAAAGCAATTTTGCCCGAAATTGCCCCAAGAGTAAAGTGCAAAAATAAGGACAGTGGGGAGGTGTATTAGCGAATGGATGGGATATAAGGAAGTTAGCATAATTGTATGACACTGGAACATGAGAAGGCATCCTTTTACACAACATTACAAAGAAATTTCAACGAGGTATACGATCTGTGCCAACCAGTATCGCCCCAGAAGCTGTCATTACAGCAGCTGGTACTGGCTGCCTGGCAAGGAGCGCTGCGAGACATTCAGTTTCTCTAATAATTAAGAGCTTGCTCCTGCCAGCTGCTGAGCATTCCCATCTTCTGTCCCCTTCAGCTGAAGACAAGGAAAGTCATATCTGCATGACAAGAAGCTTTGGCAGGATGAGAGGCTTTGAGGGCCAAAATGTTCCTCATAGATCATGTTAAACCTTTACATGTTAAAAAAAAAATCCAGAACTAAAAGCCTTCGAAAAATCAACAGCTCTGTGTACCAATATGTAAATCTCCTCATTTTCTTGCCTCCTGATCTGGGTTTTAAAAATATGCTGGATTGTGGAAAGCCATTTCAGCCCTGCATAATGAAAATGCAGTCTATGGAACGGATGAATCTGGCTGAGCTGTTAAATACAGGACATGCAACCTCTACTGCTGCCACAAATGAACCTTTTGGCATAAATCAGGCAAGACAAAAAATGTCTCCCACAAGTGGAAGGAGGTATCTTGATTAAATGCCTGGAGGAGAAAGCTTATTTCTATATCATGCATGCTCTTGTCAAGAGTATTTCTGGACAATCTGAGACAATCAATGGATTCCTAATTTTGAAATTGTCATGTCAAACTCAGAATACAGAAATAGTAATAGGATGGTAAGATTGTGTTAGGGCCATCTACTGTACAGAACATCCTGTGGCACTCAAATCAACATGTACGTTTTTATAAACCTTGAGAACACATTTGATCTGTGGAGAGTTGGGCCATTTAAAAGTCTGTTAATAGCCCAGAATTTGTTTATGCTGCAATTGAGAAAGCAGCTTTTTTGCAGTCATTCAAAGCAGAGACTACTGTGAGATAAGCAGGTTTTTGACCACTCTTGCTACTTCTTCCATTTATTGACTGAGGAATACCATTGACAGGGCTATGGTGTTCAAAATCCTGGAAGACCTAGATTTCACAGATGGTATCTGAATCGCTGACCAGACATGACAGCACGTGACTGCAAAGACTGACAACGGGAAGAAACTAAAACAGGCAAATTTACAAAGCAGGAAGCTGATAAAGGCAGTGAAGATAAAAAGGATACTGAATAATGTAGCAAAACACACAGACTGCAAAAGTAGAGTCATTCAGGCTGGAAACTTTGTGAGTTAGTCCTATGACATAAAAGGAGATAATTGTAGTGGGACTGGAGAACTGGTAGCTTTTACTGTTTCAAAGTGGTGTGGAAATGAAGATTAATGGAGAAATAGACTTCAATTCTGAACACAAATGTAAAGAGAATTTTACTGAACGGGTCAGAGACACTGGGGACCACAAAGAAACTGATGAGAATACTTCTAAACATTGATATCCCTCCACTTTTTAGACATTAATGGATGGTTGGATGGATAAAAAATGAGAGCACAGTATAATACAAGAAAGATGCATCAAAGCTACTGTTAAGAAAGTGGAAATGGATTAGCCACTGTCTGAGGAAATCAGATATCAGAGCTAGCAGGCAAGCCCTGGAGCAGAGCCTACAGGGCACAGAGAAAAAAGGAAGACCATAAAGGTTTGTGCTGAAGAAGATACATCTGGCTTGGAAAGACATCAAACAGCACTCTAAGGCAATGATGAGTTAAGGATCATCTCAGAGGCCTGAAGTGTCTCCTAGATAAGTAATATTAGCAGGAGACTTGCTCCAGTATGTCTTTACATAGATAAGTCTCTGTGAACTACACTGGAAAATGGAGCTCTGTTAAATAGAAGGTTTACATGCGTTCTCACAAGGGTGACGCTTAACTGTGCATTAATGATACACTGGCTAAATATACTTAAATGTTATCTGGTTGTAATATATGGCAACTGTAATATATGTCAATAAAAAAAGAGCACTTTTATTTTTTGCTCTGTACTACTACTCTGCTGATGGCTGCTGATGTCCAAAGCAATCATTGGGACGAAGACACATTTCAGCTTTTTCTTATCCTGCCACAGCAGTGACCTCGCCCTGCTCTCCTCCCTTCTCTCCTCTCCCTGACTGCAGATCATTCCCATTTCTCACTTTGTTCCACACCACCCAAAACTTTTCTTTTTCTCAGCCACTCATTTTCCCTTCACCTTAGCCACTGGCTTCCCCCACTGCCTTTACATAAATTTTATTGTGACGAAGAAGCAGGGACCACAAGGTTGACTTGAAGTTATATGGAGGAGAGGAACAGACCCAAGAGGGGATCAGACGCAAGGAGCTGTATCTTCACACACGCTTTATGAAAAGGATGTGGAAAATAGAAGTTACTGTCCTTTATGGAGGGACCAAGTTTCCCTCCTAGCAACCTGCAGCAGAAATTGCTCTCAGAGGAGAAGCCAGAGAAATATTTTGTATACCATATTGGTGTAAAGTTAGCTAGTAATGTTAAGGTGAGCTAACCAAACCATCAAAAGAAACTATATAGAGCACACACAGAACTTTCATGTCAAGAACCTTGCAGAGTGATTGCACCATGCCTAGTGCTTATCAGTCCAGAAATAAATCATCCATCTAACCAAAACACAATCTTTTATCACGCAGGCTATTGGAACTAGACAGGTTTGGAATTATTGACATTTAGAAACTCATTTTCAGAGGCAGGCATCAGCCAACAAATGGGGAACATGTAAGCCAAAGAGACGACTGCAATGTACAAAATAAATAATGCACACACTGAATCATTAATTAATTAATGGTGTCACAAACAAACTTTTACTGCCTACCCTTTCAAAAAGCGTAAACTCTTCTGAGTAAAAGTAACAGTCAACTCAAGCTAAACTGAAGTGAAAATTATTCTGGATATTGAAAGCAGAGAAGTAAAAAAGGAACATTTTTGCTAAACTTCCCACCTCTGGGTTCACCTGAGACTGGAACTACCAAAACACCAATGAAAAAGATGGTATCTCCAGAGTAATGATGTATCAAAGTACTTCACAAAGTTCTTAACATACATGGATAAGAACACAAATCCCTCAATGTCATCTCCAAATACAGCTCCTAGTTATCCTATTATTCACTCATCTTTAACTGCCAGTGACTTCACTCATGACTTATTAACAGTTCCTGCCTCAAGAAGCTTTGCCAGTAAATTAGTTGCAACAGAGTAGCAGTGACACAAATATTTGTTCATGCAAACTTCATTGCCTTTAAACACACCATCATTAGAACATGTTTCCATAAGATGTACAGTTATCTTACCTTAGAGTTGCATACATATTGTTAGGCTGTCTATCTCCTTCTGTTCCAAGCTCAGGGTCCCAATGATTCCCAACCCAGCCTCAAAGAGAAATACCCATCAGCTCAGTTTTTGGAATCACAGTTTTTGGCTGAAAATGCTTCAGGGAACTTTCTCTCTATTATAAACTCACACAGTAAGGAAGGCATAGCATTAAAAGCCCTTAAGTGAAGTAAACCCCTAAACCCCTCCTTGACCCCGCTAAAAGTAAGCTCGACGCATGAAGACTTAGCTGTTCTCCCAGTTTCCTTGGCTGCTTCCTAACATATTTTCTGAGGAATAGTGTCTGGTGGAAAACAGTTTCCTCATCCCACAAAACTGCAAAATTTCAAAGTCTTTCCTATCCTGAGTTGGAAGGAGCCCAAGACTTTTTGAAGGACTTTTTGCAAAAATCAAGGGATGCCCCACCAGCCAAGAGCCTGGTCTGAGGTGTTCAGCACTGATTGCCCTTCTCCCTGGGCTAGCAAGCCAGCCATTTGTTCAACCTGCCCCAAAGTGAGGGGAACCATTAATAAAAAGAAACAATTATTTCTGTGAAATGAACAATTTTCTCTAACAAGCATAGGAGCTTTCACAGAAACTACTGAAAAACACATTCCTTATCACTCCCCAACAGAGAAAACACTCAGGAGGGAAAACAGTGAGTGTTGTTCCTTTGGCCTGGAGCTGGCAGGGGATGTATCCAGACTTAGGCTCTTTCCTCATCCCAGAGGAGGGCTCTAATCACCCCACTGATGGCTGCTTGCGGGAAAGGGACTAACGGGATGTTATGACCAAATAGCCTGTTTTGTCCTTATGAGCACTCCTCTTTCTCTCTCTGTCTTAAAAGAAAAAGGAAGAAGAAGAAAGAGAAAAGGAAAAAAAAAAAGGAAAAAAAGGAAAGGGAAAAAGATTTGTTCAATACGTACACATCCTAGTGAAAAATTCTCGAGTCTGAATCAGAGCAGGCAATATCTGATGAAAAGCATTTGGTTGCAAAATTCATGACCAACTCTAGTTAAAACCTACTATTCAGAGGTAGCTCTAACCACCGCAGCTCTCACTGGGCTCCTCCGTGTTTGCTTTTCCATATCCCCTGGTAAATTTGCACAAGGGTTCAAGGTCTTCTGCTGCTGTGCGTGTGCCCTTTGCCAGCCTAGTTTCTGTGACATATTCAGGAAGCTACACAGTGACCTTTACAGTCCGATTTCAGTACCTGCCGCAGCCCGGGGCGAGCCGCAGCCTCCCTCCCCCCTGACCCTCACCCTGGCCGTAGGAGAGGACACGGGAACTCGCCGCCGTTGTGAGTGGGATGCGGGCTGTTGCCAAGTGACTGCCTATCGCATGAAGCAATGCAGAGCTGCTGGGGCTGCCTGACCCTCCGGGACAATTTCTGACGCTTGGCTCACGGCGAGCAGCTCCGGGGCGGATGTGATTTCTTGGCTTTGCCCCCAGCACGCCCTTCCTGCCAATTTTTCTGCATTTGCATTCTGCTGGTGCTCCCAATAGAAAAGGCGCTGCTCCCATAAACACCAGCCACACCTGCTGGTGGGTCACAGCGGCCTGATTCACGGCGCAAACCTCCTGAAACTTCAGCCTGCCCTACTGCACCTTCTACAGCTGACTTGGGGTGTCCTGCGTGGTGCTTTCCTTAAGAGTTGAGGCTTTTCTGCTTCAGCCCCCTGTTCCCTTTGCCCCTCTCCCCTTGGCACCTTGCACAAGTCAGCATTTCTAGAAAAAAAAACTCTGGAAGAGTGATTTTAAAGGCTATGTTGGTCACCGCTCTAAACGTAAAGGTGAGAGCAGAGCAAAAAAAACCCCATTCTAATTAATTTGCAGATTTTTGGTAACAAAAACTTTCTAGGTCCTACAACTGAAATATTAGAGAAAGATCATCAGCAAATAAGATTTATCTAGATGAACAGGAAGCTCTGCAGAGGGAAAAAAAAAGAAAAAATTAGAGTGCAGTGCAATCAGACAACTAGAGTGAGGTGAAATCCACAGTGGGATCAGGTGGTTGGCAATGACTAAATTAAGAAGACATAGCTGAAGAAACACAATATTTTAGGCTTGATTTTCATTAGTAGGTACAAACAAGTATGCATGGAAAGTTACCCAAACTCATTGTGCACCGGTTGCGATGAGGGAGTGCAGTAAGGACAGCTCAGGCACTGGCAGGAGTTGTACACAGCCCTAAGACACAGTCCATCCACGAGCCACTCCTGGCTGCACTTTTTCACGTGCCAAAGGCAATGCAATTGCATGTGCTTTTGCTTTTGTTTCTCTCATTTTTGTTTTTCTGTTTGTTCTTTCTTTCATGTAACTTCTCAGTCTGTAACTTAAAAAAAGGACGACATCACTTAGTACAATGTAATTAGACTAAAGGAGGGAAACTGAATTTACTAGGAGGAAATCCTGCTTTTGCTCTAATGCTTCCTGCCTGTTCTGGATATTAGGTTTAAAAAGATCAGGGAGAGAGAGTACCTGTTCCATCATAAGCATCTTTTTCCTTAAAATCTCTGGACATCAAATTTACACATTTATTTTCCTAATCAGCATTGGCATTTACTCATAGCCTTACTGACTGGTATCTAATGACATCAGAAAGTCAACTTGCAGCACATCACACACAAGGTTTAGCTGCTTCCAGATCTTCTGCAGGAGGTTTGCCCCAACCACCTATACCAATTTCAGTAGTGCTCTCCTGCTTCATTAGCCCACCTTTTACCGGTGCAAGCTTTCTTCCCTCAGTCCTGCTCACATTTCACAGCACACAGATGCTACAGGTGAGGTATTCCTCATCTTCATCTCTTTTACCTAGTGCAGAGGGGTCAGCTTGCTGAAGAGGCTCAAATCAGGTGAAGCAGGAACGCACTGGGAATAGGAACTGAGGGAGCAGTTTTTCAGCATCTTTCGTAGAAATGGGTTGCACTGGGGTGCAGCTTGCAGATGGCCAGCCGTGCTGCTCCAGTGACCCGTGGAGGCTTGGGATGTCTATCTATCTCACACACCAATGATGGGAGCTCAAGCAGGCACCCCCATGCTGGTTTATGTATGCATAGCAATGCAGAGCAGGAGCACACAGCCCTACTGCAGCTGCAAAGTCCTCCAGAAACAGGTGGTTAGCCTGTAGAAAGCCAAGCCACGAGGTTATGTTAGGCCACGGTTCCTTTTCCAATCCCATGAACAGCCCAAGAAATTTTGTTCGTGTCATCCTCTCCCTGGACTCTGCATGGTCCCTTGTACAGACGCAGCACAGGATCTCACCACACGTGTCCTCAGCAGAGCAAGTTCAGCTCTAGCGGTTTGCCTTTTCCAGAGGTGTTTTCTGCTCCACCCCACCATGCACTTGCTCTGCACAGAAAGTTATGGACAGGGCAAATTCTGTCACCTGTTCAGCCTGTGCGTGCTGTGCTCCAAGGTGGTGTCCCTCCAGGACACCCAGGCCGACACAGGCAAATAATCTAGGAGACCGGACTGTTTAAATCAATTTAAGCCACGTCTCAGTGGTGCCCAGCAGCTCTCGCATATTGATGCTTTGCCCAAGGCCCCCCTCTGGCATTAACAGCATTACTCTCCTTTGGGTCTGCCACCCCTGCTCACAGCAAAGGTGAAGCTGGAGAATTTTGCCTGGCACTGCTTGGTGAAGCTGGGCCCCCGCTGCCCCTCGCTCTGGCCCTGCCTTTCTCACACACCCCCGGCAGGGCTCAGCGGCCCCTGCACCAGGCGAGGGGTGTTTGCTGTCCAGGGGTGCCCTGCCCTGCCTCTCTCTGCTCACTGGTGCTGCATGGATTTCTTTTGTTGCATGGGAAAAAGCATTAGCCTCAGGCTCCCTGGGGTTGGGTCTTTTTTTTAGAAATACATTAATTTGGACAAAGGAAGTTAATCACCTTTTGCTAAAAATAAGCAACATCTGCAGTGCAGATTTAGCAGCAATATAGATCTGGGGTCATTTAATTTTAGGGCTCACTCTTGGAAGAACTGCTAAATATCTCAGCTTTCTAAAGGTTAAGATACATGTTTAATCGTGCTCCATTTAGAGCATAGAGTTTAGACATCTAATGTATAGTCAAAAGCAAAAAGTACTTTTTAAAGACTTCGGTTGCATGCAGATTGCTGCTTATTCGTATGTCTTAACACCACCACCCCCAACCCAGTAATATCTTTCAATACTTTCTGCTACTACAGTTCACCTTATCTCTCCTGGCTCAGTGCCACTGTGCTCTGCACTTTGACTAGGAGTTTATAGCCAGGGAAGGCAGGGCTATTTAGGCGTTAGAGTGGCGGAGGGGGGCTAAGGGCTCTCCAACATCTGTCTCCCTTGTGCCTCTGCTTTTGCGGAGCAGGGAGAGCCCAAACAAGGCTATTTAAACTCATTGTGTGTGCTTATACTCATAACTGTGCTTATAAAGAGGGAGAAAATGGAATGTCCTCTCTAAAGCGCTTGAAATCTGAAGATGAAAAGCTCTATAGAGGGGGACAGAAATGGAATAATGCTTTCTAACTAGCTCTTTTCTAACAGAGAGCTGTAAAATTGCTGGGATTTTAATTTGGGATGATAAGTGGAAATAGTGAAATTTTTTCTGGATAAGATATTTTTAGATTGCCAAATTACAACACCCAGTATTAAATTAGATTTCATAATATTATGAGATTACAAGAATAATAAGAGTGCAATACAACACAAACATCTGATACATTTCAACTTAAACAAAAACATCTATATTGTTCAGATCTTTTCAATAAAAGGAAAAATATCACCAAACCAGACTTTTTCTGTTCACTACATTTATTAAGTCATGAATTAATTTTCCAGTAAAAATCAGCTCTAACACAACTCATATGCATCCACCCCTTTCTTAGCTGGCTATGCGATCTGGGCAATGGTGAGTTACCTAGGGAGGCACTGCGTGTATCTACGAACTCACCGGTGACCCAACAGCAGCGCCACTTGTCAGCAATGTGAAACAGGTTCTGCCCCTCAAACCTGGCTCAGAACAAAATTGTGGGTTCGAGTATTGTCCTCACCTCTGGGAGGACAATCTAACAATCCAGTGAGGACATCTGACACATTCTGATGTCTCAGAACTAGCAGGTGCAAATTAGGAAAAAGAGCAAGAAAAAAGAGGTTCTCCAGGTCTCTTGCATGTTTTCTCTGTGTTCAGATGATCTGTGGCATGAAGAAACTAACTCTCCGCACAGCTGGAGGCTCACAATGGTCTTAAAGGTCATAATAATATAATGTTAATCTTAATTATATTGTTAAGTATCAGAGCAGCTGTTTGTGACAGAAGACGGTGCTAAAATCAAAATGTATGCTGCGGTCTCCAGGACTTACTGTGGTAACAGAAGGCTGGATAACCAGGATGAACTCATCCTTCTTCTCAGGTAAAGCTGGTCTTAACCTTCAGTCCTGCACTTACTCCTTTCTGAGACCATACTCCAGTGGAAACCAGTGGCAGTTTTGGCTGAGACAACACCATTTAGTGTCTTTAGAATTAACAACACATTTGCCTTTTTAAGCTAAGGTTCTTCTGGCTGGCATGCTTGCTAGTCGGTTGGGGATTGAAATACGATGCAGCCACGAGGTGTCTTTGGTGGGTAGGTCAGCAAAAGCATCCAGGGTAACCAATGTGGTATGCACGTGATAAGAGCAAGTGTGTCTAACCTTCATTCAGTTCCGATTTTGCAGCTTCCTATCTGGACAGCTGAATACAATCTGAGCCCGAAAGGTCATCAAATGTGTTAGCTCTGATTAAAACTATTACCTCTCATTGTAAATTTTGCCTCTCTAGATAAGGCAGGGGTGCAGCAATTGGCAATGGGCAAGTGCCCTCAGAAGGGTCTGCAGAGACTCCCCCGAGTGTGAGATTCGTCTCACATCTCTTGAGAGTAGGATAAACCTCTGTCTCTCTGATTTAAAGCAAAAATGACAGTTATCCATCTTTCCATCGGGCTGAAGTGTGAAAGGAGTACAGAATAAGGAAACTAACGTAAACTCGAAGCAGAAGCGTTACATTTGCCTCTCTCAATCCAAATTGTTCCTTTCCATAACTGTATCTATAGCCATAACCATCTCTGTAGCCAAGGCTTGAACAATCCTTTAACAACAATTAATGGAATCGTACTGCAGAACTACCAAGATCAGGAATCATTACTTTAAATCAAGCCTCTATTGAGTTTTTTCCTGGTGGTATCTTTCTTACTCTCTTGTTCCAAATGAAAGGTGAAAAGTTTTTTTTTAAACTTTGCTTTATTACTAAAAATAAAACTAGCACAGATGAACTTTAAAATATATGTAATTGAGTCTCGTGATCAGAGGATCCAGTGTTGACAGGGACGCTCTTACTTGATGTAAGTTAAGTGATGATGTTCTCAGCCAGCACCAGCAGAGAGCACGTTATTGTTTGCAAATAGCGTAATTCTGCTTTTAATTTGTAACACCAGTGGATCACCTCTAAGAAACAAACAGCTAATTTTAGGTTAGTGTTTGCAATACTGCAGTTTAGATCTGTCAGCACACTAAGGTAAAATTTAATGTAAGCGAGTCCACTGAATTTCATGCCAAATCTTAGTACAGAAGCTGGAAACCTTAGGTCAAGATCTAAGGTGGAAACCATATTTAGCTTTAATGCTACGTGCTATTTAAAGACTTATTAAAACATTTTCCAGAGCTGCACTGGCCTGAGATATTGCTTAGGAGCAGGCCTGCAGCTCTTTGCTTGTAGCACCTAAAGGAACTGTATTTCTCCTTGTGGGGCATGTTGGCCTTTTTTCATTTCGTAGTGGTTGTGTTTTGCTGAATGCAAATAAAGGTAAATTATGTTTCTGTGATAAAGGCCACCCTTTGGTCCCAACTCTGCAGCCCACATTCACTGTGAATAGTAAGGTGCTTGTTCCCTGATCTGATTTTTACCACAGTAGACTAAGATTACTAGAAGCCACAGGGCGGCGATGCTCTCCAGTATCACTGCCCAGCACCACCAGCACTGCGCACCAGCTCTGCACAGAGCCGGTAGAGACCTGCGAGTATGGGTGTGACTGCCTGCAGGGCCTGCCCAGAGCCCCCATTGCACGCACACCGCCATTCATACTTTATCTGAATATGCCAGCCTGGCCGTACCAAGTCCCAGGAGGCACGTGAAGGGGGCACAGCTGCTCTTTTACCCAGCGATTGCACTGATGGAGCTAGTGAGGCTTTCTAGTACCATTTCAGAAATAGTCTTTTGCTTCCCTGCCTCCATTGCCATAAAAGGAGAATAATATTTTTCTACTTCCCAGCAAAACTGTGGCTAGAAACAAGTGAAGGATTTTGAGTCACTCAGCAACGATGGGTATCAGATAAGAGCATAAAGCAGAGATCGTTCTCCTTGTCTTCTGTCAATTAATTCATTGTTTTTAGACATTTTCAAAGTTGTTTAATGAACTAAGACTTCCATGATCCTAATAATTACAGCACATACAACGTTTTCATCAAAACCTTTTCAAACCAAAAATGATTTTCTAATAAATAGAAACTTTTTTCTTCCCCAAATCATCCAAAGACCACTTCTTGGACAAATCTCAGGGATTCCACTTCCTTTTGGAGTTGTTGGCAGAGAAGTTCCTTTCAACACAAGTCATCTGAAACAACATTACCATCTAGTGGAGAATCTGATTCACTGCTAACGTGAATTCCTTAATGCAGAAATACACGCTTTGTGACTCTTGCACAAATGTAGAATTAAGAAGTCAATTAAATATTATTTTGAAAATCAGTACCTGAAGTTAGCTGACTGCTTTAATTGAAGAGTAAAAGAGTCGTTGAGTCATATTGTAGATCAGTAATACTAAAACTATGCTAAATGCAGGAAATCAGTACAAGATTCCCTAGATAAGTTTGAATTCCCTAAGATTTTCAGAAGGAAACGTTGTTTGATGTTCACTCTGGCAAAGCAGCAAAATCTGTATCTGGAAAAGAGAAAACAAAAATGCAATTACTCTCTCTATACAAATGATGTAAAAATTAGAGCCTGAATTTATTCAATACAAATCAAACCCAAATCCTCCTCTCTCAGGTTGGTGTAAACGGAAATCTTGAGGCAGACTCAGTCATGTGGTGTCTTCTGGAAACTTCATTAAGCCCCACCAGCTGTCTTTCACATGTTCATCCCCTTGCGTGCAGGAGGTTTGATGTCTCTGGCGCCGAACACTGTGCAGCACTTTCATGTGTGCAGGACAGATGCCGACGATTAGTTGGCTAGCGGCGGTAGGACAGGACTGCTGGTTACAGGGCTTCCTGTGCCTCCAGCCTGCCCTTTCTACGGTTTCTCTCTGATGCTGGGTTTGTTTATCGGGTTTCGCTAACGTGTCCCACCAGTTGCTTCCCCTGCACAGCCTTTGGCACAACAGTCAGCATTTCAGGGGGGGCCTCCAAGTGAAGCACAGTGCTCTAGCGTGCAGGATGCATAGCAACCCTCTTAAAGCTGTCTCGTCTCGCCTATGTCGCCCTTGTCCTTCCACGCTTTTTTTCCTCATTGCCACATTTACTTCAGCGTTGTAGCCGAAACCACTTTACAGTTCTGTACTTGGCTAGCTCATCAATCCCCTGTGGCCTCATAACCTCTGATTTAGGCAAAAGTTAACTGTTAGGAAAACACACCATCCTCTGGGGACACTAACTTTATACAGCACTCAAGTGCCAAAGTAGAAAGTTTGATAGAAAAATCAAGGTCAACGAATGCTTTTAAATCCACCCATGATTAGGGCCACGTTTTCACCTGTAAAAGGTGTCTGCCTAGGGCAACATGCACACGTGTGAAAAGCCATACCAAGAACTTGGTTCAGCTCCTCTACTCTCCTGGTTTTTCTGTACAACACTTGGTATCATTTAGAAAAACTACATCTCGTGGAAGTTGATGTCTGGAGGAGACGGAAGCGTTCTGCACAGCACAGCACTCAGCAGCTTGCATAATACTAACAGCAGCACTACAGCACCTCCTCCACTTAGGGTCACAATCGCTGCTTTGCTTTGGAGATTATAGGCTTAGGTCTTAAACTCCAAGGGTAATAAACACATTAAAAAAATAACCCAGCAACAACAAAGGAACCCCTCCCCCAGAGGCAGTTTGTTATCTGAGGTAGGAATAATAAGGGTACCATCCTGTTCCTGTTGGAATCGATGATTAAATTCCCCCCTGGAGATAAATTTGGGTCCTTTAATATCAGGCACTAAAAGAAAAGTCAAATGAAACAATAACAACAACAAAGCAGTTTAAATCTCTGCCAAAAGTTTTGTGGATTTTCTTTCTAAAATCAAACTTCTTCCCTTCCTGATAAGATGCAGCAGGGCAATACTTCATGATGTTGGTGTTTCTTCCCTTACGTAGACAGAACATGCTAGATCTGAAAGACAGAAAGTCCTTAAAACTCGTGATTAAGAAGATGATAGTTACCATCTGCCCAGTGTAAGCCTATATTACAATCAGCCTGATTTTTGTGATGGGTCTGGGTATGACAGCTGTTTAATTTTTAAACCTCCTCCAGTAACGGCAATAGCTACATAGCCAGGCTAATTACCTGGCGGAGTAAGGTAAAAGACGGCTGGAGAGGGAAGGAAAAAACTCTCTCTTTCACTACAGTCAGAAAATAGCTAGGACAAATGGCCAGATCAATTAAGGCAAGGGAACGAGCTTGGCCTTTTTTTGTGGAATACGCAGCACGTCTTTTCATAATTCCATCTGACCTCCAGTACGACTCGTAACTGCTTTTTTGCCTCCAAATTAGGCCAGTTTGGTAGCCAGCGAGAACCTTAATATATGCTGAATGTCCAGGGGCTTGTTAAATTAAAACAGTTGGTAATTCTTGAGTTACTTACATTTAAAAGTTGCTCTAGATGCTCTAGCTCCTACCTTTAAAAAGTTCAATTAATGATCCGGTCTCAGCCCAGTGGGGGCTGGAAACAGGGGAAGCTGGGTGATCATGACGTACATACTTCCAGACTGCAAACTTCAGTGAATCTTGCAAAATTCCATAGGCGGATGAGAAATGCAGTTAGAGAATTTTTTCCCCCACAGATGATTTTTTAGAAGATATGAGCTTAGGAAGGTTTCTGAGTGGTCTTGACTGTTATAGTGGTATGCAGTCCTAAAGAAATCAAATGTCTTAATGCAGGGAAAAGTTACACAATTGGGAATTAATAATCTGTGCCATAGCTACAGAATAAACATCTGGGTGATGGAAAATGGCCGTGACCAAAAAGGCCTTAGGAGCCACAGTCATTACCAGCAAATTTAACATGAGTTCCCAGGGTGTGCCAGGACAAGAAGATCTAACGTCATCTACGAACATGGAAACGAAGGACTAACGAGGGGCATGCAGAAGACCACCAATGGAGCATCACATACATTTTCTGTGCCTGTCTTCCAACAATTATGAAAAATGGAAGGTAGTATAGAAGCCCATGACAAACGGTCAAGGTCCGGAAAAATGCTTCACCCTGCTTGCATACTCATTGTACCTTAGTCAAGAGGAAGCCTTGAAGTTGACCTGGTAACACTCAGAGTATGTCTCCATGGAATGGTGTAGGCTGACATGAGTGAGCTCCTTCTGTACTCCAAGCTTGCTGGGCACAGGCTAACTCCAAACTGGGAATCACGTAACTCCCATCAGGACCACACTTGAGCCCAAACTAATAAAAATGGCTAGGAAACAGAGCAATATGGTGTGGATTCTGGGTGAAACAAACCACTCCATTTGGTAGGTTCAGTGTATCTCAGATCACAGACAGCTTTTTTTAAATCTAGCTCTAGAGAAGCGTGGAGACGTGCCTCGAGAAAGTAGCCAAGGATCAGGAACTGAAGGGAGGAACTGGATTTGAAACCATGCATCGGGAATGGGACATGGCCTAACATACATCTTTCAGTCGCTGACTGAAAAAGCAAGATCCCGACATGCATAAAAGCTTTTAGACTGCCCATGCCCTTGGTTTCCTTAGTACAAGTTAGAGGGCTGACAGTACCAACAACTGCTGGGCAGAAACCATACTTGGTAATGAAAGCAATGCGGGAGAAAACAAAATCTTTTAAGAACTCTTTATTCCAATGGTTGATCTGCCTGATCAAAAAAAAGATGTCTGTTGGCTCTGTAGAGAGTTTTCAGCCTTTCATTCTTGTTTGACCTTCTCTCCTAGATCAAACTGTCATGGAAAGTGGAAGAGTCATCATCTCTTGACACCCACTGGATCATATTCTGCTGGTTTTCCAGAAGATAAGCTTCACCAAAATGCACAGGATTGGAGTCAGTACAGAGCAGGTGACTCTTGGCGGACGTCACAAGCTGAACCAAGTACCTTAGTCCCCAGTGATTTAAGTTTTTCCTCTTGACTGGTTGGCTCATCACGACATAGTGGTTAGGTGACAGACAACAGAGCTTGCAGATGTTTTGCCTTGTGTCTGTGTTACATGCATGTCCCATCTTTACGTTGCAAGACAGAGTAGCTGGTGGGAAAGAAATACAGAAGGGGCTTTCAAGGGAAAGTATACTATAACTTTTTCTCTGAGATCACACCACAGTGACTAAAAATTCCTGAAATCTGTAGGCCACAGCAGTGCGACATCGCATGTTGTTTGCTGGGATCTCTCTGGAGGTCACACAAAGGGTTTGGGTAAATCCCTGCTGTCAGCAATTTGCTTCTGAAACTCTCATTTCCTCCTTCTCTCACATACACTTATGTTCCTTTAATCATAGAACTTCCTACTTCTTTTTTAAGCAAATGCTGACAATGGAAGTTTTTATCCTTTGTTGAGGCATGAAGTTTTAAAAAAGGGGAAACAAGAATTTACTGTACTTGGGACACACACTCAGCAAATAATAATTAGCGCAGATCCACTCAAATGTCCAAATATATATTCCTTAATTTGTCCACAATTTTAAGCAATCGTTGCCTTAACCTGAACCTATTTAGTAATGTCTTGCAAACATCCGCCCCAGTTAAAACAGTACTCCTTTCAGGAACTGAGATGTTTGGAACAAATTATGAAAGAATCTGAAATGTTTTTGTTTTTTTTTTTAAATAAATGCTAATAATTTTGGATGCCTAAAGATGACCTGAGGATAGAACATGCTGTTTATGCATGCTTGACTTAAGCTAACACAGACTTATTTTTCCTACCCCATACAGAGCTTGGCAGCTATCAGAGTATGGATAAGAGCTTGCTATGGCACCTTTCACGCTAGCCAGCATATCTAAACTGGCATACAGTAACATTAAAGTCAGTAGTTACATATGACTCCATCACACAATCCCATTAAATCCTGCAGGAGCTGAGTGAGCCACCTGCAGTTTCTGCAGATATAATTTCTGTACAGGTAGGGTAAAACACCTACATATGTTCTGTCTCACCATCCTTTTTATTGTCTTCCTGCAAAGTCAGTGGATTAAAGCAATCTTTCTACCCTCTTGATGTAGTTTAGCAGCTTAATGCCAAACAATGAAGTTAAGGTCACAAATTTGACAGTCAAACAATAAAATCCAAATTTTGGGAATAAATAGCTTTTTCTTGTTGTTAAAGGTAAGGTAGGTGGCAGGTATCACCAAGAAAAGTCTCAAGCAGGGGCCTTACAATAATAGACCAGCATCATGGACTCTCTTCATTTCAGCTCCAGCAAGGTTACATATTGTGAAAGTGTCCATGGCTGGAAGTTGCTACTTAAATTGTTATTTGATTGTTGTTTCTAGGTACTATTGAACCTGAAGCTTGTTCTCAGCACCATGAAGATGTCAGTGTATCCCAGAGATATGCCAGAGGCTGTTGGAGGATATTTTTGTATTAAAAAGTCTTCCTTTATTTTCCATCCTAGCAGGAAGCAACCTTTCCTGACCAGATGACTAGGTTACGTGATCAGGTCTTACTCGACTTTCTCCACTGTTTGAAAAGAACAGTACATTTTCTTCATCAGAGAAACCTTGCTTGCACTGAGGCCTGCCTCTATGAACTCCATCAGGAACTGCAAAAACCCTGAAGGTTTTCTGAGGCTTATCCAGATTATTTCACTATGCTCAGATTTGTACGGCCTCTCAGTTCAATGGATATTTGCACTCAGACCTCTTTATGGTATGTTAGACATCCTACTGCAGGTCTTGAAAACGTCATGGCTTTATCATGGCTGGCCCTACATATTCTCTTCTTGACAGTCCATCTCTTTCCATTTTTAATAAGCATCTTAGTTTTTCCTTCTCTCAAAATGAGCATAATGCCTATTAACAACTTTCTTGACAAGTTTACAGTATATAATGCACTCCAAAGGCTCTATGATTATTCCTTACTTACATACTGTTAATTATATTGCTACTTTGCCGACTGCAAGGTTCACTGCTCCTCTGTTACCTCAGTCTCTAACCACTGAAACCACCATTTGAGATTCCTTACCAAAAAATACTAGACACAATTGGTGTAGCAGGCCATTAAATACTAAACAGCAACCACATTTCAGGTTTTGTTTAGTTTGTTTGGGATCAGATTTTTTGTGATAGGCCCTAAGAGAAAACTGCAAGTAACAAGCTGGGGAGACATACATGTACCACTGATCCCATCAAGAATCTATGGCTTCATGAGCTCAAAGTCCCAGTCAGTGGCCGACTCTTCAAGCTACTCAGCTCATCTTAACTAATACATGGACGAAACACGCTCTTTGAGTCAACTGTTGCCTTGGCAATTCCAAATCTTTTGACAGTGCAAGATATTTCACTATCTACAGAGCCAACAACATCCTAAGCATCAGATGCTGGAAACATGGAAAAAGACTCTATATAGGAGTGTTATAAGTATTTGTTCATCCTAGAACAGCTTATTAAAAAAAAAATCTGAGAAAACAGAACTTGGAAACTTCCTAAATGCTAGTTAAAGTAAAAAAAAAACCCACTTTCAAGAGAAGTAGAGTGAATCAAGTTGTAGCAAGACGACTTTTTTTCCTGAGGACCATCTTGATTAGACTGACTTGCAAAAATTAGTGAGAAATGGAAACTCGCTGTCTCATTAGTAATGGAAGAACAGACAGATACAAAAGGTAATTATCATATTCTGCTTTTAGCTGGAAAATGAAAAATATATTTGTATCTCCTTTGTAGACAAGCAGTCTAGTGTGAAATGTTAACAAAAGGAAAGGTATTACAGAAGAGTGCTAGACAGCAACAGAAAGAAGTAGGCATCCTACCCTAGGACCAATATGACCGTTGTCAGAACATCTTTGCTGGTCATTTTACTCCTAATCAAAAGCAGACTCCTACATCCATCTCTTTCTGTAGCAGCAATTTCTACTTGTGAAATATAACACTTCAGACATGTCAGGAAAATTTCCTAAAATCTCTTTGGGGTTCTGAAATGTTGCATGAGAAAAGTTGGGGACGGGGAGCTAGTACAAGCTTCTCCAGAACCCCTGTTTTAAACTTCTCTGTTCTCTCATAAGAGGAGTTTCATGATCTTTTAGCATCTATAGCCCCAAAGCTTTTCTAACACCAAGGAAATATACGATACAATTAGACAGAAGAAAAAATCCATTTATACAAAGGAATAACTAGAGTCTTCTACATAATGAAGTACTTACTGATTTGCTTTGGGTTATGCTGAAAAGGCCTACTTTGAGGCACTGAATTCTTGCAGCCTCAGGTTTGTTTAGATGAAAGGAACACTTTCTGGCAGCTGCACAAGCAAATGAGTACCCAGTAATCCACCCTAATTTAGGTTATGTAAAACTCAGTGGGTGTAAGCCACACATGTGCCTTCCAAAGGCAATGCCTGGGTTGCACTCCTGATGGTTAGCTTGACTGCCAGCGTTCTTCTCCCTCCCACGTACCTGTTCTAGTAAAGCTCTGTTAAAGAAAAATTACTTCACATCACAGGGCGTGACACAGTATAAATACTGTGCAATGATCTAAAGTGCCTCAAGCAACATGGCATTCATCCAGATGTAGTCAAAATTTATTCTTTTTGTTTTAGGTGCTTTTTTGGTGTCATCAACATAGTATGCAAATATGGTGCACTGTTTGAAGTGGAAAAGAACGTGATCACAGTATTTTGAAATAGATGGGAGACTAGTAAGGGCCCTTTTACACAGTGCGACCATTGTGTTGGAGGTCCCTAAGCAAGCTCTAAGAGAACTGGCTCGCTTGCTCAATGAAGAGCAGTGGCATGCAGAGACACCTAAACAAGCTCTGACCAGCCCAGCACCAGAATCAGAAGCAATGTAGGCATGTAACTTGAGCTGTGCTATGTGGCTGTGCGTTGGGGAGCAGCACCTTCCCTCTGAAGGGGAAAGTGAGCCAGGAGCTGAGGGTGACAGGCAGGCAGGCAAGGGGGGCAACTTACTGACAAGGGGGCTGTCCCACAATACCCAAAAAGGACAAGCAAGGCAGGTCAACAGTCCAGGTCACTGGACAAGGCCATGGTGGTGAGGCAGGTCTGAGGTCAAGCCAGGAAGCCAAGTCCATAGGTCAGGATCAACAAGGATACACAGCCAGACGCAAGCGTGGCTGGGCTGCAACATAGCTCAGGCAGGGTCCAAGCACAACAGCCTCAGCTTAAATGCAGCTCCTAAGAGATGGTGGCAGGGTGGGAAGCACCTGGCTTCTTCCAGCTTTTTGTTGAATGGCTGCAAGGCCAGCAGGCATAGAGGCCAGAAGCCGCTGGAGGCCAGAAGTGCCTCAAAGCTAGATGTCTGCATTATCTAAGTGGCATTATCTAATTAAGCAGCCAAACCCCCAGGAGAGAGGGGAATGCACCAAGGGCACTGACACTATCCCAGCTGACTTGGCTAAGAAGTGGTGGTGTGCTCTGCCATGTTGACATACCAGACTCTTTTATTATGGTGGAATTGCAGCAGCTATTGTGGTGGACTTGAAATTAAAAAAAAACTGGATTCAGCTCCTTGCTCCACTGAATGGTGGAGGAAGATCCCAAAGGAGAAAAAGCACTAGCTACGTTGTCCTCTCTGCTCTGTGTAGATTACTGTCCTTCATTCAGAGTCCTACCAGCTGCAGTTTCATGACTTTGTCCTAAGTAATGGCAACTCTTACCAAAGATTAGTATGTTTGAAAAAAATCCCAAGAATATTGGCTGACAGGTGACGGTATACTACAAACCTTGCTACTCAGGATTGCTGGCAGTGCACCTACTCCAGCGTATCAAGCAAGAGCTGGAGGGTGCTAGGTACCTGCAGAGGAGGTACCTGGTAAGGATACAGTGTGTTTTAGTAGGACTGAGGGAGTTACTGTTGGGAAGGAGGTATAGCTGTCAGGAAAGGACAAGGTTCCAGCAACTGCACTTCCCATTTTACATTGTTTCGGCAGAGCATTGCGTGACTACTGAGTACACGTTACAGACCTCCTGGAACAATCTTTCAGAGAACCAGCAAGACAGTTTGACCACAACTTGGAAGATCTGGATTTCAGTGCCAGCACTCAGTGAGAAACTGAAATATTTGGTGCACATCATTGAACTTCTTTGTGACTCAATTCTCACTCTAAACAAGGGAAGACCTGTAATATGTGCCTTTATGAAAGTGCTTTGACCTTCCCACATGATAGGCACTGTATCATCATTCTCAGATTCTGTATTAAGTAATGATCTCTGGAAATAGACAACAGGGCAAAATAGAAAAGTACATCAAACAGCCAGAAGCACAGGCAGTCACAAATACTTACCACAAATATATATACCATATATCTGCTTCAGTGTAAGCAGCAGAAAGACTTAAATCAACTATTTCATCCCTCACTTTGCCAGGCATTTACATATTTAACAAAATCATATTAATTTGCATATGTACAAATAGAAAATTCATTTGTACCCACAGAAAATCCAACTCCCCGGTACAATGAAACAGTTACATCTATATAGTCGCAAAAGCAAAACATTACTTGTTATCTATTTACTGTATTCATGCATTCTGAGAACAGTGACTTTAGTTCTCATCTAAGTGCACTCACTTCTGTAATTACACAAATTCTCAAGAAAAGGCTTTGGACTAGAAGTAGTCCTCCACTTACACTGGCAGAGAAGCAAAACATCACAAAAAGGAATGCATCCCTGGTGTCATGTGGGACGTACTTCACCTTAGTCAACATATGCAGATGCAGGTCCCAAGATCACAACTGGATCCTTAGCATGTTTAGAAGAGTCTGAGGACTAAGAGTTTTCATTAATAACCACTGTAGATGGTACTGTACTTTCAAGGAAAGTCTCATCTCACATGGTTCTGAACTGTCACCCCACCAACTATGGTTTGGTTTTAAATGTCAAAAAATGTACAAACATAAATGTAGGCATAGATTATTATTATTTTTATTGCTCTTGTTAAAAAGTCAGTGTATGAATTACGGCACTATGCTGTAAAAATGCAACATTACTGAGTGCTCTAACAGTATGAGGTCCATTATGACAAGATTTTAAACATGAAGCATGAGCTTCAATATGGATTTCCAAATAAAAAAAACAAGCTTAAGAGGTAAATGAATTAACAATAACTGATTTATCTGGAATTTCAATACTAAGTGAGTACAGAGTGGATTTGCAAGAACCAGACGTATTTAAGACACAACAGAGTCAAACAAAGCTTCTAGAAATTAAAGAGTAAATTCTCTTTTTCTTTTTGACCTACATAGAGGTATTTGTTCTGCACAGTAGATGAATGTTACAGCTCTCCTATTAAACTACAACCACAATGTGTCAGGGTGATTTGCATGAGAAAAGGAAAAAGCAAACCAAAACCTTTTCTACATTGCCAGTCAGAGAAAAAACTATGTGCTTTGAAATTTTAAAAATACCAATTTAAGAAAAAAAAAAAAAAAATCACATCTTCTGGGTGAATCTCCACCGTAACAAAACACCGATGGCCTATTAACTCTGTGCTTGGGGACTGAACAGAACTATGGCACTATTCCTAATTCTGAAGCAAACCCGAACAACTGGATATCCATGGATATTATTGCACTTGTAGCACTAGTGCTTTAACTGGCCTGAAAACTACTTTAACTGTATTAAGGAAAGTGAGATTTTTTTTTTTTTTTTTTTTTTTTTTTACATGTGTAATCTTACTTGAAAGATGCATTGTAAAAAGAATGGTGTCCTAATTCAAACTGCCATACCTTTTATAAAACAGTTTAAGCGTATCTGGCACAACATGAAGCTCTTCAAATGCCTCCACTACTTCAGAAAAAGTCTTACAGAATAACATTTCCCAGAGGATGGGTGGGCACAGAGTACCAAATAAAGTGGGCATTAGTTTCCCAGCAAAAGGATGTCTTACATCACACGGCAGATCAGAAATAAATAAGAAGAAACTTGAAGAGTCTGAATATAAATCCTTGGATGATGTTGCAAGAGTCACAGACTTCACCAAACCAATGTCAGTGTATTTTGTTAAGCATAATGCAGTTACTATATACAGTATGTTTATCAGATAACGCCAACTAACAATACACTAAATCAATGGTTGTTAAACAAAAAATGTACTAAAACAATGTACTTGTAAAAACAGATGGCAACCCGCCCAGTTATGCATAGTTACATATGATGAAGTCCAGCTCTGTGAAGTCCAATGGATTGACACCTTCAAGCATCAGGAAGCAGTTTTCTGAAGCGTAAACAACATAATTAACAGAACCCAGTCAAGCTGTAGGGGAATTACACGGTCAAAAATATCTCGAGTCCAATCACAAAATTCTGTAAATGTTACCACCACATAGCTGCAATGGGGCAGTCATCCATTCAAAGGTTTTACACTGCCATATTTCTTCAAAGAACCTTCTAAAGGATGTGCTATGGCAGTGATACACACATGAACAAAATATGTGATGAACACAAAGCACTTGGGTTTAGAAGCACTTAAGGAAGAATCCATGACATCTTTACAGTGTATTGTGTATGACTGCACGCACTATTAAGTTTCTCCTGCTTATTATTATCTGGCATCTTACTGTTCATAGTATTTCTACATACTAAGAAGAAAGAGCCTTCTCCCCGAGAAACCAGCTTCTCTGATATGGGAAGCCACCATGCCTGTACCTTGCTTTGCTACAATAAGGCATGTACAATGAAGGTGACAATGTCAAATCCCCATGGATCATGACAAAAAGACCTAGTTCTTCCCTTGTTTCTTGCTCAGCTTCTCTGCTCCATTACAACTGCAAATGTCAGTCAGCATCCATGTGTTCTTGTCTAGTAAGTAGAGGCTTCCCATCTGTATCACCAATCTTTTTCTGCATCTCTTCCACTGCTTTCAGCAAAGCTGCTCGCTCCTGCTCAAGAGTGAGAATGGATTGCTTCAGTTTGCCTTCATTGGTCAGTAAAAGCTCTACTGTGGCTTCGAGGTTTTGGATCTTTCCATTAGCCACCTTTCAAAGTAAGAAGAAAGGAGGAGGGGGAGGAAGGAGGGGAAGAAAAAAAAAAAGGAAATTCATTAATAACTGAAACCAGCTTTAAACTATTTTTTGAGATACATTAATACATATAAAATACTTTCCAAATGATGAAAAATTGCAAAGGTAAATGCAAGTATGACTGTTATTAGATCTGCGTACTTAAGACTACAACTATGGTTTTGCCTATAACAAGAAACTTCCCTCTCTCAACTTGATTGTTTTGATTAGTTCACAATTAAACTCATAATATAATGCAAAGTAATGAAGTTAGAAAGTTACTAAGTCTGCAAATTATATACCAAAGAACTGCAGGTTAAGATAAGCCTCTGTATGGGTCAGTTGGGAAACATTTTTGGCCAGCCGTATTTGTTGAATCCCACGTGCTTTGCAAAGCAAAGACAACCCAGCCTGTTAGCTGCATCCTCATTTCATCTTGACATTGAGTCCAACAAATGCCAGATTTGGAGGCAAAGGGGGGGGAGGGGATTTAGTGCAATATGCAAATGGACAACACATCTTGAAAAATTCCAAAAATTCTCCTTTGAAAGGCTGCACATATGGGCATTCTACTTCATGGCAAAACAAAGTATCAGATCATTCAAACACATCACCTGAGATCTGTAGCTGAGGTACTTTGACAAAAGCAGAGATCTGTTTGGAAGTTTCAGCACTGGATAACATTTGGAGACGAGAGCACTGGATGCTTTCAGGGAAGTATTTGCCTTTCTGATGAGCTCACTGCCCTTCATGTAATTATGGTGGGTTAAAAAGTTCAGCCTTTGGGGGCAAAATATTGACAAACCATGACCCACATTGTTTGGTGATGCATTTTCCTCCCATCAGCAATGGGTCACCTTTCACCATAGGAAATGAAGGCTGATGAAGCCCACCTCCAAGACAAAGGGATTGCTCCAACACTGCAGACAGTTAAGTTCCCCACTATGATGTCAGGTGCTGACTTGCCAGCACTCAGGTGGAGATGAGCTTTGTAAAAAACTGCTTAGGGCTGCAAAGTCTTTAGGGGCAGGAGGAGGTGGAAGATCCCCTGATGCAAGTATCTATAGGACGTCACATCTTGAATTTCATCCCAGAAATCCCTCTCTCCATGCTACATTCAACAACTTCCTTGCCCATGTGCTTGAAGCTTTATGAAAATATCTTGCAGAGGAGTATCTCTTCTCATGACTTCTCTAAGGCTCATCTTAGAACCTGAAACAGGTTCAGATCACACAGGATCAGAATTTACAGCTTAAGCAAACTTTTGTTAGGAGAGGCAATCTAAGTCTGCATGGCTGGCTAGCTTTAGTCATGACACAGCACCAATGGCTGAGAAACCCGAACTCCTTCCCTAACCTACTATCTTACAAAGTCTACGTCTTTAACAATAATCAAGAGGCTTGAAATGTCTGCTTCTTCCCCTTGAAGTCCCTTTCTCCATCAAGATAAATGCACGGTCAAAAGTTTTATAACAAATGTCCTGTTATAAAGCAGCCAGAAAGCTGACTTCTTGAACGGTTAAGCAAAGAATAACCCCTATAGAAACCAGGTGTACTGCCTCTGAAAGAGCTGCAGACTGAATAGGCACTGAGCATATATCAGAAGTTATTATTGCACATATTTTCTAAACAATCTGGATAACAGTTGTCGTGGTTTAACCTCAGTCGGCAACTGAGCACCACACAGCCACTAGCTCACCTCCCCCCCCCCCCCCCGCAGTGGGATGGGGGAGAGAATCGGAAGAGTGAAAGTGAGAAAACTCGTGGGTTGAGATAACAACAGTTTAATAATTGAAATATAGTAATAATAATAATAATAATAATAATAATAATAATAATATACAAAGCAAGTGATGCACAGTGCAATTGCTCACCACCCGCCGACCGATGCCCAGCCAGTCCCCAAGCAGCGGCCCCCCCTGGCCAGCTTTCCCCAGTTTATGTACTGAGCATGACGTCACATGGTATGGAATGTCCCTTTGGCCAGTTTGGGTCAGCTGTCCTGGCTGTGCCCCCTCCCAGCATCTCGCTGGCAGGGCATGGAAAGCTGAAAAGTCCTTGACTAGTTTAAGCACTACTTAGCAACAACTAAAACATCGGTGTGTTATCGACATTATTCTCATACTAAATCCAAAACACAGCACTGTACCAGCTACTAGGAAGGAAATTAACACCATCCCTGCTGAAACCAGGACACAGTTTAAAAAAAAAAATTTGTTAGAAAGAGTATGTCTTTATAGACAATGTATCCCATATCTGATGTATCTCTAAATTTTGACACTGGCATTAGCTTTCCTATTTGTGATAGACTAGTATCCCTGCTGTAATAAAGCAGTGACTGAAAACGTAAAAACGAAGTTGAGAAAGCACTTCGTGTATTTTTAGTCATCTTCTACAGCTATGATTTTAGTTACAAGAGAAGACAGTGTGATGAATCAACTTTTCACTAATTGCAAGCATATGCTCTATCCACCCCCCCTCAGAATTTCTTCTGCATTTAAACTTTGAAGGCTAAACTAAATAAAATTGCAAGTGGCTACACTTTAAAGTCACTAGACCAAATGCCAATCTCTTCTGTACCTTGGTGTAGGATGGTCTCTTCTGAAAAGGTGGATAAATTAGAATATTAATTAAATATGAAATATAAATTGTACCTGCAGTTCTTCCAGGAGATCAAAGTTTTGTTTCCGCAAGCTACTGTTTGCCTTTTCTAATTTATCCAGTCTCTGATTGTCATTTAAAGATGAATCTATAAGCTCGTCCTGAAGCACATGGTATTCAACTTCATAAGCTTGCAACTGCTTGGCAATATCCATTTCAAATACCTGTTGTATATAAAAATATTATTAGGGGCTGTGCCGATCAAAACCATAGCTCATTCAATGCTTTAAAATCTATGGATCTAGATTTAGATGTCTAATCACTGCATACAAAAAAAGGACTTAATTTTTGGCATTCATATTTCCCACTCTGGAAATGGCAAGACTGAGGCAGTAGAGTGCAATACTGTTGGCACTGGATCTACTTAAAAACTTTGCTACTGATTTGCTGCAAAATCACTTACACTAAAGTTTTCAAGAAGTGTAGACTTTGTAGGGTATGCCCCTTTTTAGATTTCAAATTCAATGCATCTCAGTTCGGCATAAACCCTCCTAGACATTCTTGGAATTAGGTGTCACTTTAGAAAAGTGTGGTCCAAGCCCATGTGCCACATGTACAAGTGTAAGGCTAAGTAGAATGAAAGCTTTAAATGAAAAATAGTAAACATTGCTAGGTTTATTTATGATTCTATAGTATTTGTAGAGACTGAAAGAGAATTAAATAATCTATCCTTACCACTAATACACTTAATGGAAACATTACGTAATGTCAAAGCAGATTTCTATTATTGTTAACTATGAATCACCGAAATGAGTGCTCAGTCTTATACATGAATATTAAGAAAACCTTTTATTTTACAAGCAGATAAATAAATTGAGGTGCAAAGAGTGACCCAAAGGAAAAAACTGCTATTGTATTTTCCTTTTTCTAGGTTTTGGCAAACATCTACCTTCAAATTATTCAGGGAATATGTCTCTAATGTCCCTGAGCTAGTTATCTCCTCTGAAAGCAGTGAAGAAAGTGGTAAATTAAAAGGACAAGTGTGCCAATCACAGAACATAGTAGAAACAAACGTTGATTTAAAAATGCATCTGGAAAACAGCCCAAGAATAGAAGTTCAAGTGTTATTTTATATTTTTAAACCTCTTGTACTTTATTCCTTTTGGAAATGAGTCAAATATCAAATCCTATCTTAAATACCTGTTGAAATAACAAGAATTATTTCCTATTTTATCTGCTTTGTCTACAAAACTTTAACTGTTGGTTATAGTTAAAGAAAGCATCAGTTTATGAAATGTTTCTGACACCTGTTACATAAGCTATAAAAAATTCTCTCATAGTTGTATAGCAGCAGAAGCACACATACTGAGCATCTAAGTACAGAAGGCTGAAATACAATTTCAATTTGAGTTTGGTTACACATATGGAACTTTCATTTTCTGTAGATCTGAGCATCTCTGGAGAACAGAGACTGTTGAAATTTCAGTAAAACAAACGGTGCAATTCAGCAGGGCAGAATGCTAGTTCCTCTCATGCCCTCTGCCGCTACTAGTCTCTGTGCTCTTGAGAAGGGAGGGAAATCCCTGCTGTCATACCCAGAGTATCAAATCTGAAAGGGGGGAAACCATGAGACAAATTAAAAGCTTGACTTGAAAACTAGCTAACTGAAGGCACGTTAGGGCATGTAGACCAAAGGCCATGCTGCAGAAGGCATGAGGAGGATGGGGATTAGCCCAAGAGCTATGTATGGACTGCAAGGCTGGTCAAACAGCTGCTCTCTTCAAAGGCAGCCCTGATTAAAGTGGGGGAACTGCTCTCCCTTCAAGTAACTTCTACCTGCCCACTTTAAATTTAGAGCGGTCAGAGCTGCCTAAACAGAGTACCTCTCCCTCCTTCTGCTCAATGCCAATGGTTTTCTGCAGGTTGCCTAAGCACTGCAAGTCTCTGCAGAGCTGTGCACTCCAGGCTTTCAGCCTGGCAGATAACATACAATCCCCTTTGCCCCCTAGAAATCGCTTGCTTTCCTTCCCCTCACACAGGCTTTCTAGTTCTCCCCTCCTTCCTTTGACAGTAAGCACTAGAAGCAATTCTTCTGATCCTAATTCGAGCGCATGTCCCCTGGAAGCTTTGCTGCCAGGGATCAGAAGGGAGCCCTTTGCAAGCATTCTGCAGTGTACTGCGCTGCTGCCTGCTTTCTTTATCAAGCCACAGGCTTTGCAGATCTCCTGCAGCCCTTGGTGAGTGGCAGGCATTTGCAGTTCTGCACAGTACATCCCCCATGTTTTAGACCACAAAAGGCCTTCAGGAAAACAGGCTAAAACCCATCTTCTATTTGCCTGCTGCAAATTAGAAGTCAAGTGTAACAGTTAGGGCTTCCAAGAAGGCAAGCCTTAACTGCAATAATTTGTGATTTTTTCAAATTCCATAGTTATCATCTGGAGCCTTCTGCTAGCTTAGCAATATTGCATCATTTTCCTTGTCTGCCATTTAAAAAAAGTATCTCAAGGATTCCCAGTTTTTGCTGCTAGAGTCACTGCTCACTGCAAGAGACTGCACTGCCCCATGTACTCCTGGCAGAAATACAAAGGCACCGTTGTAACATACTGAACCAGCACCATAAAAGCCAGTATAGACAAAGTCAATGCAGGGAGGCTTCTAATTTCATTAAGTAAGGTCAACATTTGTGAGGCTCTTGTAAGTCAATTTCTGCTTCTGAAATGAGACGTGGAGAGCAAGATTCTTTGGAGACAGGAAAACTCAGAAGGCTTTTAGCCCACCTTGTTGCTTTTTTGTGGAATGCACTGTGTAATGGGCTGTAATATTGCTGCCAGTAACAGTGTTGCACACTTCAAAAAAAAAAAAGTAAACTCATTTTCATTAAAGGCTTCATAAAGTGACCATAAGCAACATGTAGATGTATGAATACAGAGGTACTATACAAGTCATATGCTTCCAAAAGTTTTCAACATCTTCAGAACTACAATACCAGAATTCTCAGCTTGAAGTAATACAATACACTGTTGTGGTTTTTCTGTCAAGAACTTGTTAAAAAGAGCATTCCTTTGCATACTATTCATATGTTCAGATTATTTCATACCTGACTAATGGTCTTTTCCATCTGTACCAAACCCAAGTTGGGGAGAGTGCTTTTAATAAAATCAACAATAGTTTCCAGGTTCTCATGTTGCAGAATCAAGGGCTTGTGGCTTCCCAAAAGGCTTAAAGCCACTTTAAATATAGCCTCTGATCCTTGAAGAAAGAGCATATCTGTGAAAACAAAGAAAAAACAGAGTACATCAAGCAAGCACCTCTTTTGACAAGAATATTAAAACAGTAAAATGCCCAAGGACAACAACTTCTCATAGGAGCGATCTGGAGGCTAGATACACTGTGCCAGACGCATGCTTTTGTTACTGCAGCTATGGCTTTAGAAGTTTTGTAGGATCAAGATTATTACTGTGAATAGCACACGTGACTAACACAATCAATTATTAATTTGTTTGGTGAGTCTTCATCCAAAAAATCCAACTCAAATTTAAGCTAAGTACACAATAAACCAGGTAGTCAAGTTTGTCAGTGTAGCCACCTTTTGTGCATGTACTAGTTTTGTGAGCTTTTTTCTTTTGAGATGTTCATGGGAATCTGAATTGTAGAATTCTAATCCCAATGCCATTTAAAAATCCTAATACAACAGGCAAAAACGACACCTGAAGACACAACCGAAGATCTGAAGTTCTGTTCTTTTCTCATCTGGTGGAGAAAGCTGCAAAATCTCAGTTAATAAAACATTGAGCACATGAGGCTAAATGCGCACTTTCCAGCAGCCTCAAGTTTCATGTGCATGTGCTTATTTTTAGTATGTGTCTCAACCACTTATGATAATATTCTAATAACTACATTAATAAGTACCCTGAAATCTTAGTAATACAGCTTAAGCATTAATATTGCAGGTGGCCCTGCAAAGACAGCACCTGGCATACATTCAAGCACACTGAAACCACAGTATATAGTGACCTTTCAATGCAACTTCCTTTTTTTTTTTTTTCTTTTCCTTTACAAATTGCCTGTGTCTTTATAGAGGAAAGAAATAGAAGACTGCAATGAAAGCATCAGAGAAGAAACCCATCTTCACAAAACCATCTGTCCACAGTATAAACAGCATTGCCCTGCATTTGATTTTCCTGCTACTATGACTCAGAATCTGCTCCTGGTTTTATTGAGGGACTTGCTACAGGCAAAAGCATCTAACATACAAAACAATACTGATAGAGGTGGAAAAGGAAGAGAAGATAATGTGGTTTTATTCCATATTTCCTAAATATATTTTATTTTTAAAGGGCTTCTCTCTTGTTCTTTCCCTTCTTTGTATTCAAAGCTGTGAATGAAGTCATAATCACTTACAAAGTAGCACAATGACACCAAATAAACAGTATGTCTTCATGATAAAAAAAAAAAGAAAGAAAGAAGAATAAAGAAAGAGAGAAAAAAAAACCCCACCACACAGTAAGGGAAACAACTACTAGCAAAACCACAGGTATCTCTGACGTAGTGAAGAACATATGCAAACACTGGCTAACTGCCTTTCTTAGTAAAAGCAACCTCTCCAAATTTGTATCAGAATGAAATTCCCCCTTGTGCTCTTTTGCCTGCAACGTTGAAGCTATAACTCATTTCACTTCTCTCTCTTTCTCTCTGAGAAAGCAAAGCACAAGTAATAACTAACCGTAAATCTTGCACTTTGCCACCCTTTGTCCTAAAAGTGGTGTAAAATTTTTCAACTCTGATTCAATGTGAAGTCCAAAGGCAGGAATGATTGAAAAGTGGTACAGAGCAGGCATCTGCCTCGATGCTCTATTGAAACTGAAAACTATGAGAAAATGCTTTGTAGGGAAAACTCTATATTAGGACAGGGGATGCTGAAGAACAGCTAGGAAACACAAAGTGAAAAAAACAGAGCTGAAAATAATGCATATTTATGATTCAGCACCTGCCCCATAAAGACACACAGATTAACTCAAGGTGACCTATAAGTTGTTAATGAACGTCTGTATGAGCTGAGCTGCTAATATACAGCTGAATCCCTCTCTCATTTAAAATAGCAAGTACATAACAAAGACCTGTTTGTTATCCACTCCCCACACTTCCCATTAAGTGGGCTGCCAGCCAATGACAGTACACTGAAGGTACCCAAATTAATGACAGCACGACTGGCAGCCTACAGGATTAAAAAAAAATAAAAAAATAAAAAAAAAAAATCAAGTTTTGTCCACAATCTTGAAACAAAATAAACGCTATTCTACCAAGTCTCCTCCATTAATAAGTAAATAGGGGTATTAAAGAACACATCTTTGTTAACGCTGTACTTTCATTAAATCCTGCTCAGAAGTGTTGAAAGTTTGGACAGATAATTAAAAAGTTAAAAGGAGTTGTGCTATTTGACTCATAAAACAGTCTTTGGGTTAACCTCTTTCCAGCCCACTTCTTTTACATATTGCTTGTAAGATGCTTGCAAAAATACACTCATGGAAATCTAAAGGAAGTGGTCTATAACAATTATATTATTAAATACCAGTGGGGCTTCAATTATCAAGGGTTCAGAGATACCATGTTAGAAAACAGCAGTGCAATCTTACAGTCTTAGTAACCTATAGATGAGTTACTTCAACATTAAAAGGCAACATTCTTTCATCCCAAGGGTTCTAATAAGTGAGCAATGAAAATGTACATATGTTCTGCAAAAGCGTGTGAACACATGGGTCAGAACTGATCAGATCCTAACTTGCCACGCTGCTAATGACAGCCGCTAGCAAAGTGACAGCTCTAGCCTTTTTTAGGTTTATAGTTGCGTTTCAGAGTCTTTAGCGTGGGTGAAGGCGAGATTGTAGTTTCTAATGTAAAAGAATGTCCAATGTTCTCAACTGACATAGTTCCAGTAAACACTGTTTTAAGGAAATTACTAAATACTTTGAAACATTAAAAACTGCAAGTGTTGGTCATGCTGGACTTTCTCTCTAAAAAATATCAGATTTTTAAGAGGTGACAATTTCAGTCACACACGCTTTTCTGTTCTTGACCTAAAAATCAGTCCTGTGAAGATCATGTATCTATGCCTTCTATTCTAATGTAAAATCTTTGCTTTCTAAAGCCCTATAATCCTCCAGTGACAGATAAAATACTAATCTGTATATTAAGGCAGAAATCCAAATATACTGGATACACATGGCACTTTTATACCCTCACTGCAGTCAATTGTCCAATTCAAAGACTCTTCTTGTCATGTACAATACTATGAATGATTAAGAACAATTGAAAGATGAACTGATTATAAACTCAGTATATGACACTCGCATACAGCACTTATTTAATTCCTACAGATTATTACTGTCAGCTAGATACTTGTTGATGTATGTTAGCCTACTTCGAACTGTTCCAGGAAAAATAAAAAAATGCTGTTTTCCAGGGAGTTAAGGTGCTAATCACAGGACACGTAGTTCTACTTATATATGCACCATCCTTTTCACTATGATTTCTTCTAGCACTACGTTTGGCATGTCCTTAAACAGAAACAGAACAGGATTCTTGTTGGTTCTTCTTGGAATCTATATTCATTATTTGTTATTGTGGTAGATGAGACTATAATTTTTTAAGTCAGAAAAGTGTCAATATTAATACCCTAATAAATATTTGCTTCATTACATCTCTTCAGTAAGATGACTAAGGAAAATGAAAATAGCTTCTCATTAGAAGAGACGAATTGGGGGGAAAGCTCCAATCCACCCTGCTCTTCATGGATGATCCAGTACCACACAATGAAATTGAAAAACAAACAGCTGAAAAGGAAATAAAGCATCTTCCCAAATACCAAACAATTAATCTATGAAATATACATCCATAAGATAGCAGCAAAATAAATTCTTAACTGGAATTTAATTAAAAAAGAGAACTTTACTTCTGTAGATTCTAAAAATAGGTAACAGAAGTGACTTCAAAGCCTAAACCCCATATGCTTCCAAACATTTTCATAAAGTGAGATTATCAGTCAGGCTAAAATTGTAAGGATAAGAAACACTAGTTTAAAAGCCTATGTTTCTGCAGAGTAAATCCATGATTAAACTGCAAGGGCCATCTCTGTATGTGTTTTAAAAACATAACCCTCAAAATAATTTTCCACTGACCCTGTTGGAGACAATGATAATGGAGTAAATGGATATATTTCTTAGATGATGCCTTTGTTACACCTCTTTTCAGCTTGAAACTAACTAATTGTCAGTGTTGAAGTGCCATTGTCATAACACCATGCCTTCATGGCATCAAATTTTACATCCTCTCTACAAGTGGTTACAGGGTGGGAAAAGGTAATGATGAGGATGAAAAGACAGGACAGTTTGGGACTGTTATATGCTTTCCTCCTTTCTCTTTCCGTTTTACCATAAATACTACATGCTCCATAAGATGACCTCTGTTATTCTTCTGTTCATCTATAGTAAGTAAAATATTTCTCCTGGGTGTCTGAAACAGGTTCGATAATAATGCTGTTCCTAATAACAGGATACCAAATATAAGACTTCAAAAAGAACAGATAGAAGTTTTATGAAGAATTACCAAACACTCTGGCTACAAATCCGAGGGGAAACTGAGAGGCAAACATGGTGAGAAACCAGGGAGCAGCATAGAGGCTGGGGCCAATCTCATGTTCCTCTAGGTGGTTGTAGAGATCTCGATGGTAGTCATGAAGAAGTCGAGACAGTTGATACATTTGGATCTGTATTGAATAAGAACAAAGAAACTAAAGATAAACATGTTTTAACACTCATAGTAGCAAACTCCATGCTTCACACTCTTATTAGAAACAGTGAAAGATATTTGTCAATTGATGTTCAGACAGAATTGTGTGAAGAAAAGAAATACTCAGAAGCCAGTTCTAAGATCCAGGATGGGTCACCTATGAGCCTACGACAGGCTCATTTGCAGGGTCATTTGAACCTCATACAACACGTAACAGAATTCTTCCTATTTATGGTTTTCATAGTTTCCCCAGTAATCTTTTTATTTGAAACTTGTGCCTTTAAGATGATGTATTCTATTCCTAGATTATCCTTTCCCATTTTTGAGAACTGAATTTAAGTTCAAGTCCAGATTTTGACAATGCTGTCTATAATGTATTATTATGATTTAACATTAGCATCCTTTCATTAGAAAAATTGAAATCATACCTGTAAAATTGTCATGTCAGGACGATATTGTTTCCTCAGGCCCATGTCAAACATGAGAAACTTCAGCATTTTAAAAGCATCTTCTTCACTCATATGAAGTAGTAAAACTCCTGCTACAAAACTAAGGCCCTGGCAATATCCTACTTCCTGGTCCAGAAGCGAATAAGCCTTCAAAATATTGTAGAGTGACAGCTGCCCAGCTCCCAGCTGTGCTGAGAAGTACGGATGTGTTGGAAACGTGCGCCCTGTGAAAATAGCTGAAGTTAGCCACTTAAACTAAAAAATAAACAAAAAAACCCTAACCTTGCCATGTTATCAAATTAAACAGTCTTTCAAAAAGGGAGATTCTTTCGAAAGGTAGATTCTGAGTCAACTCACAGGAAGACCGTAAGAAAGTTAACAATACAAAACAATTGACTCTTTTACTCTACTACTGTTTTGTTACAGTAGTTGCAAAATTAGTTTAGAAATTGTCAGGGGGATAGGACAGTTTGTTGTTTGGAACAGCTGAGTCACTGGTTCTTAAGACCAGCCCTTGATCAGTTTGTTAAAGGGCTTATAGGGGCTGGTTGCCTATAATAGTGAGAGACTCAATTCAGTGGCTCGACGAGTCACCCAGTCCTCTTTTCTTGATTAAAAAGTGTTAGCTTTTAGACAACTATTAGGATCCAGGCACAGAATTAGAACATCTGAGCTCTCTGGGTTGGGGCCCCTTCCCTTTCTCTTTTCTTCTTGTCTTTTTTTCCAGTAAATGTGTCTCTTGTCACCTCCCTCCTTGCCTTGGTCCCTCCCAGTCTTATGGGTCCTTCCTCCTTTCCTGCAGCATGAAGCTCAAACTCTTCCATGAGCTGATCCAGTTCACTAACCCGGCAGAAAAATCCCCTTTTATGTGGGGTTAGTTGTTCTGCCCTGTCACTCAGCTGTGTCAGCTCCAGGAGGCGTCCCATGAGCACCAGCACAAAGTGACAAGTGCTTGGAGAGTAGGAGTCAGTTGTCAGAGCAAAACTTTCTCTTGGTAGCAATGTGCTTTGGATCTATTCCCCACAACTCTTTAAATCCTAGCCTAAGGTAAACTATACTAATTGTAGAGCCGTAGGAGCACAACTGAGCCATTTCCAGTCCTTCAGTTCTAGAACAAGATGATGACTTTCACCCCAGACTGGTTTATCTGTCAACTTTCATACAGAGCTGGGACCCACATGTCCTTAAACCAAACCAATCCAACTAGGTAACTTACACAACCAGTTTGACCCACAATATTTGTGAGTAAAAACTCAATTTGTCTTTTTTTTCTGCAGCCCTTACAATATCAAGAATTGTGTAGCTATATATGTGCTATAATATATGCTATATACATATTACATAAGAGCACAGCTAACAGAGGCAGCCAACAGACACAGCACTTTGTGTAGCAGTTTCTGGGCTTTGCTTCTTTGAGCTCTTGAGCATCTGGATACTTTGTCCAGGAATGCCAGGGGACTCCTGGGAGGGTACTGCTGCTGACAGGTAAGGCTGAGGCTGTGGTAAGGGTAGCTCTGGCGGCTTCTAGCCAACCCTTGTCAGCTGCCCTTGATGACAGGGTGCCTGTAGCCTTTGTTCTAGCTGACCTCTGATTAGGGAGGGTCATTAACAACCTGGACAATAGGGCAGAGCACACCCTCAGCAAGTGTGCAGATGATACAAAACTGGGAGGAATGGCAAATACACCAGAGGGACGTGCTGCAGGTCAGAGGGACCTCGACAGGCTGGAGAAATGGGCTGACAAGAACTTCATGAAGTTCAACAAAGGGAAGTGCAAAAATCCTGCACCTGGGGAGGAACAACCCCAGGCACCAGTATATGCTAGGGGCCACCCAGCTAGAAAGTAGCTTTGCAGAAAAGGACCTCGGGGTCCTGGTGGTCGCCAAGTTGAACATAAGCCAGCAATGTGCCCTTGCAGCAAAGGTGGCTAACGGTATCCTGGGCTGCATTAGGAGGAACATTGCCAGCAGGTCGAGGGATGTGATCCTTCCCCTCTACTCAGCACTGGTGAGGCCACACCTGGAGTACTGCGTCCAATTCTGGGCTCCTCAGTACAAGAGAGATATGGACATACTGGAGAGAGTCCAGTGAAGGGCCACTAAGATAATGAAGGGACTGGAGCATCTCTCCTAAGAAGAAAGGCTGAGAGATCTAGGACTGTTCAGCCTGGAGAAGAAAAGACTCAGGGGATCTTATCAATGTGCACAAATAGCCAGTGGGAGGGAATGAAGAAGAGGGAGCCAGGTTCTTCTCAGTAGTGCCCACTTACAGGACAAGAGGCAATGGGCACAAATTGAAATACAGGAAATTCCACCTAACATAAGAAAAAAATCTTTTTTATTGTAAGGGTGGCCAGACAGAGGCACAGGCTGCCCAGACAGAGGCACAGGCTGCCCAGAGAGGTTGCAGAGTCTCCATCTATGGACATATTCAAAACCTGAGTGAACATGGTCCTGGGCAACCTGCTTTAGATAATCCTGCTTTGAGCAGGGGGGTTGGACTAGATGATCTCAAGAGCTCCCTTCCAACCTCAACCACTCTGCAATTCTGTGAACAGAGACATTAAAGGCTTCACTTTTACAGATTTTTTTCGAAAACTTTTCCAAAAGGCAATATTTTCATTTCTAGGAAAACACCCCTCCCCCTATCAGATTTCCCCTGTGAAATACTTCAATGGAGAAGAAATTTGAATACTTCTTTTGTTCTAGTATTAAGTGGAGCTTGTTTTTTTGGTTGCCCACTTGTCAAATACCACCCCACCCTTTAGCTCCTGGAATGCTGCTGTGCTGCCAGATAATATCAGAGCTCCTGTTTCAAGAAGACAAAGCCCAGGGCAGAGTCCTTCTGCCATCTGGTAGCTGCTCTAGCCTGTCACATGGGACACTGGCATTCAGTTCCTGAGCAGGTCTCCCCTGGTCAGGCTGTCACAGAGCTGAACGTTACAGAAGAAATATTTCTAGCTTCGAAATGAGAAGGAGCTTGTGTTCCTTTGCAAAGGAATCCTCTGCCTGAATGACAAGTTATTACAGCACAGTCTAAAGGCAGACCTGTACTGCCTCACTCACGCAGCAAGGTTCCTTTCATCTAAGTCATGAAGAAAAGTTACAAGCTGAGCAAGAACAAAAATGCAAAGAAGTTCTAAAACACAGTGAATGGAGGAGGAGCAGAACTGCTAAACTCACAAGCTGATTTGTTTCCGAGTGCCCTGGTGATGACTTAACTAGGAATTTTAGCTTTTACTTAGGAGCAAACAGCTCCTGGCCCTGCTGAAAAGACACTCTAAATGAACTGTGATACCTCAAGAGTGCCAGAATGAGAAAGTTAAGTACCTACTACTTTATTTTTGAAATGTAGTAAAACAAAACATAATTTTCTACTGCGTTCAGCAAACACTCAGTGATGAGTACAGTGGTTTCCTACACTGTGATAGCATCTGGAAGTCAGTTCACCCTACCTTATTGAGAGAAGAAATCATTTACTGAACATGACTTTGGTGTTCAGGACCTGAAATCCCCAGTGACTGCAGTGGTTGTGCAGGTGGGGCCACAAAAGGAAATACACGAAAAAGCCTTCAGGGAATTGTGGCTTTGTTCTTGTCCACGTAATGAAACAGCACTGTGACACATAAACTGGGCCAGGAAAGCAGCTGCTGTACCTTACCTCTGCATTCAGATGCACACTGCTGTCCTCATTCTCAGGAAGCACTATTTACAGCTGAAGATGCATCAATTCAACTAAATGTGAGCTATACTATTATGGCTTTGGCTCATACTGTGTTAGCAAGATCTCTTTAGCTTAATTTGGGAAAGCTTTTTTAAATATTATAACCACATGTTGCAAGAACATAGGTTTTTCTTTCAAGGGAGAAGTTTATGCTTTCTGAAGGATTCTTAAAGATTTAAGAGAAAACGCTTCTGATAGCCTGAAGGAACGTAAGTCAGAACATGCAAATTCCTTCTAGCTGCCTATCCAGTTACGCTGTCTGTTACTACTGCTGTGCAGCACTACTTTATTTCAGTGTGAATCACTAGGAAACTAGGAAGTCTTCAGCTTCTTACTTTCACCTTACTGAAATAATAGAGCCCAATCCTTCCCTCAGCTAATGGGCTAGCAAATGGCTCCCCGGCAAAAACAACGCTTTGCATGAAAACCACCATGAAGTTACCAATTTGCCAACACATGCAGTCATTTGTTTCTACAAGCAGAGCACACAGCTGAGAAAGTATTCATGTGCAGAACCAGGCAGAAAATATGAACAGCTTGCTGAGCCGGCAAGCCCCAATCTGCTGTGTGAGCCAACCAAACTCAGACTGACTGTGCTCCCTACTGTCCAGGAGTTGTCCCATCCCTCTCCCCTCTGCTGAAGGTGTTCAATTCACTAACCCAGCACAAAACTATTCACCCCTTACTGAGGCACTTCAGTGCGACAGAATCTCAATGTTCATTGCCAGGGGTATCAACACCAGGTATGTTGACTTGACCGATAGGTACTTGCTAGCGAATGATCTCTGCTTGCACATAAATGTCTCTCTCAAAAACAGAAGACTGCTTCTGGCGCTGTGCGATCCAGGGGAATTCCTAGAATTGGCGTGACAAAGTCTGGAGGGAAACAATTGACCTACATTGCAACTGCCTATTCCCAGCTGGCATTAAGGCTCCTTGGAGTGTTACCTTCCCAGCTGCCAAGTCGAAACCTGGCAGGCCTGTCAAGTAGGAGACAGTGAAGGTGGCATTGACCATCACCATCCTCACCTCAGCTCATGCCAGTTTCTGCAGAAACATGCCTGTTCTGCCAGATTCTTGTTTTCTACGCACTGCCTTAATATTTTGACTCACTTTACCAAGTGTTGCAAAAAAGGAGAAAATATTCTCATTTACCATATAAAGCTTAGGTCACCATCTAAACTTGACAAATCTTCTCACAGTTCAGTACCTGTTGAAGAAATTCTGCACATTGAGTTGTCAAGAAATAGGTGCCCCTGGTCAGCTCTGGGTATAGGTGATCCCTCATCAGGCAATTCTTCCATGTGGAAGCAAGGGGGTATAGCCTTTCATTTGCAATGAAAAATACTCAAATACTGTTTGAGCAGTTATAAAGAGCAGAAGTATGATGGGACAACTCTGTACTACTACTTTACAGAAAAGAGGTAAGTGAAACTAATACAATAGGTATTAATCATTCAGATCAAACCAAGTACAGATTTTCCCATAAATTTTTATCAATCTGTCATATGACATTTGGTTACTTGCAGTGCATAACTTCCCCTGATGGAGTTTTTCATGGCAAATTCATTTAATCAAACTTAGTGATTATGGACCTCTTAAATTGCCCCACACAACTTTTCAGACTCAAACCACAAACCCCACAACACAAGCCTGTTTTAAGTTCTATCATGCTCTGGAAGACATTATTAATTGTTTTCCTCGATCAGGAAAGAGCATAATGAACACTGAGTTCAGTATGGTATTATCCCACACACAAGAGCTGGGATCCTCTTGGAAAAACAACAGCTCCTGGTTTCTCAGACAATAAACTGAATTAAAATATCCAAGGGAGGAGAAAACAATATCTTAAAAAATATCCACAACTGTATATTCATGAGGATAATCTGTAGATTATCTGTAAAAACTTCCAATTCAGCCATATACCAGTGAGGTGTTATAAACCTGCATCAGATGGCTTACATTCAAACACAAATACTTTTGCCAGGGTAAAGGTTAGACATATCAACATCTGACTCAACAATCGTATATACTGGAATAATTACTGTCATGTCAGAAATGCTTTAATGACTGCAACAGATTCCACGGAATACTTAACCCAGCTGAGTAGCCATGCACTATTTGGGGGCAGGACTGGAGAGAAAAGGGAACAGCCTTCATGAGGGAAGACAGAGAGGATGCCAAAAAGTACCTCTGTGAGGTCTACGAAACAAATGGCTGACTTGTGGGAGCTTCTGAGATGGAGAGGTCACTGGTAGTGATACAGACCTTAACAAAACCGCCTGGGAGCAGCAGCAACCAGAGACAGTAACAATGTTTAATACTGATCCACATCTTACAAAGCATACTGACTTTTAGTCTTATTAAATGTTCCTGGGCTTTGTTATTGTTTTGGTCTAGCAGTGGCAAGAGTCAATCAATGAAAGACAATCTCACACAAGGGAACTAAAAGTGGTAAGGGAAGAGGACTGGGAAAAGTGAAAGGAATGGTTAAGAATGGCATAATTTTTTTTGTGGTATATGAAGACTGCTGTTTTACAATTATCTGGACCAATCTCTTCTGCTCCTACCCTAAAACAATCATTTCATTCCATTTAGATTTGCTTTCTTGTGTTTCCTTCTAATACTAGAAAAAACTTTTTGAGTTTTGAACAATAAATGTGAGGGAAAATAGAAAACTCTACTCAAGACCACCAAAAGCCTGCCTGAAGCCGACCTACCAGTCACTTCAAATTTAAGAGCCTTGGTTCCTAACCTCTCTCTACTAAACTCAGTGGACTATATTGTATGTGCCTCCACACACCAATTCACTGTCCCTAAATCAGGAGCCAGCTACTGCTTAAAATTAGGCAATGTGAATAACCTGCCTTAAAAAGAGCCTTTTTTTTTAATCATTAAAAAGAGCTTCTTTCATAATTGTTTTAATACAAGTAAAAATACCAACTGCTAGGAACTACCCATTAAAAAAAGAAAAAAAGAAAAAAGAAAAAAGAAAAACTTCTGCATTATTTCAAGTAAAAGTATTTAACAGAGACAGCAAACACTGGACATCAGAATGAATAGCACATGATTCAACAGTCTGCGCTTAAATATTGACTTCCTTTCTTGACAATTTGTATTCCACAGGCCTGTGGAGTTCACCGTCAATATCTGAAATACAGATGCATTACAGTTATATCTAGCAATCTCTTATTACCACATATTGCAAAGGACCTCTGTGCTTGAAATGCAGATTTTGCGTTTTCCTAATGGTGCCAAGTAATAGTTCTCACTTATACCATATTAAAAGCATAGAATCATAAAGGTTGGAAAAGACCTTCAAGATCATTGAGTCCAACCATCGACCCAACACCACCATGCCCACTAAACCATGTCCCTAAGCACCACATCTACACATCTTTTAAATACCTCCAGGGATGGGGACTCCACCATTTCCCCGGGCAGCCTGTTCCAATACTTCACAACCCTTCCGGTGAAGAGATTTTTCCTAATACCCAATCTAAACCTCCCCTGGCACAACTTGAGGCCATTTCCTCTCGTCCTATCACTTGTTGCTTGGGAGAAGAGACCAACACCCACTTCACTACAACCTCCTTTCAGGTAGCTGTAGAGCACCATCAGGTCTCCCCTGAGCCTCCTTTTCTCTAGACTGAACAACCCCAGTTCCCTCAGCCGCTCCTCATAAAACTTGTGCTCTAGACCCTTCACCAGCTTCATTGCCCTTCTCTGGACACACTCCAGCACCTCAATGTCCTTCTTGTAGTGAGGGGCTCAAAACTGAACACAGTATTTGAGGTGCGGCCTCACCAGTGGCGAGTACAGGGGCACGATCACTTCCCTACTCCTGCTGGCCACACTAGTTCTGATAGTCCAGGATGCCATTGGCCTTCTTGGCCGCCTGGGCACACTGCCGGCTCATGTTCAGCTGGCTGCCAACCAACATCCCCAGGTCCTTTTCCGCCAGGCAGCTTTCCAGCCACTCTTCCCCAAGCCTGTAGCGCTGCATGGGGTTGTTGTGGCCGAAGTGCAGGACCCGGCACTTGGCCTTGTTGAACCTCATACAGTTGGCCTTGGCCCATCGATCCAGCCTGTCCAGGTCCCTCTGCAGAGCCTTCCTACCCTTGAGCAGATCAACGCTCCCGCCCAACTTGGTGTTGTCTGCAAACTTACTGAGGCTGCACTCAATCCCCTCATCCAGATCATTGATAAAGATATTGAACAAGACCGGCCCCAAAACTGAGCCCTGGGGAACACTGCTCATGAGTTCTTACCAACAACCTATTATTAAATGGTGAGAGGCTTTTTGTGTGTTACCTTCTTTTATTTAATTCTCTTCCAGAGATAATAAACCCCTTATTTTAATTTCAGACCGCTACTGTACTTACCTAGGTCAATAAGTATTGCATGTTGCTGGGAAGTCAGTTGTTTTAGGAGTTCTTTATAAGGTGTGTCCTTTGGTTGTTGTTTACTCGGAAACTGATGTTTAAGATGGTATTGTTCTGCTAGAAACTTCCAGATCTCCCCACGGTGGTGACGTGGTACTCCTGAGAGAAGAAAGTCATTAAACCAGTAATTTGTAGTCATACTAAGGGTTCAGCTATAGTTGAGATAACACGATTGAGGAACTGAAGATCCATATCTGCTAGATATGCAAGCAGACCCCTATCTGCTAGATCTGTATCTGCTATCTCCAGTAGACCATAGAAGCAGATCAAACTACAGTGCTTATACTTCCTCAACCAATAAAAGACATCAGCATCTTAACAGGAGAGATTTAAGGTAGAAACAGGGTGAGCTGCCTAAGTCTAAGGTTACTGCTTACATCCAGTCTGAGAAGTACTAGAAGAGGCAGCAAAAATTGCAATACTTGTCTCTGAAAAGTTACATGCTTATCTCCCATTTTTCCATGTAAAGTACACAATAAAGCACTGCAATATAACTAATTAACATTTTTCACTAATACAGCACTGACACTATTGTTAGGAGTAAGTTTTAGGAAGGTAGGATGCACACATACCAAAAGTATAAACAAGTACAAATGAGAGGTGATCTAGAGACTACAACAGAAGACAGATAATCAGAAAGCAAATATTGTATTTCTAGTTTTGCTATTGGTTTGCTGAATGACTGGTACCTGTAAAAATGTTTTAAAGATTGAATTTCTTTCTCTATAAAAAGGGGTGACACTACTTAACTATTTCACATAGGTAATGGTAGCCTTCATTTGTATCTATACGCAAAACTCAGAAAGTAACAGAAAGGTTATTGTTACATGCATACTTTATTCAGCACAAGATTAGCACTATTAAATCATCTACACAAGATATCAATACACTATTCTTTGGGAAAGTATTCTGTCTAATCCATGATGTACTGGAACCAGATATTACAGTTTGAAGTAACTTATGGCTTAAAAGTTTTTTGGACTGCTTTTTTCTTTTGGTATATGTGTAACATATGGATGACAACAACTATAGGAGAAATCAAAATTGACTCAAGCATATGTTGATAGTCTTAATCTTATATGTTAAATCTAAATATGTTAATCTAAAAACTTGTATGTTTTGTTATCTTTCCATGTTAGAGCAATTGCACTGCCTTCTCTCATATAAGCACAAAAGGATATGAATTTATCTCTGCAATACTTACTTTTACTACACTATCACATCCAGAGACAATTGCTTGAAAATGAAATGCTAGTAGAAATGTGTAATATTTGAACCCACATCACAAGTGTATTTAGAGAACGTTTCTGTAAATTACTTTAGGGAACTTAACTTAAACCCAATTGTCAAAAAGTCTCCAACATGAAACAGTGACAGAAAACGCTGTTTCAGACACTGAATGAGCCAGGTTCTCCTCTTCAGATACACATCTAAAATCCCATTAGCTTCAGTGAAGTTGAATGTGTCACATAGGGCAGAACTGGCTTAACAGTGCACATTTACAGCTGCAAAATTACAAAAAAATTAAAATTCCCTTTAAGGAATTAGTCCGATATTAAATTTATCTCTGTGCGCTACATGGTACATGCAAAATAAAGTATTTAGTTTACTACTTTCTAAATGAAAGATGAACTATATTTAAACATCTACTACAGCGTACATTATAGGTCAACACTATATATTTGTTATCCTAATTTAAATGCATTTTTAATTTCTGCATATGTATGAAATTTGACATCATGTCACTCTAAGAACTCTGACACAGCTGGGCTCTACAGAGCAGAGCATAATAATAGCATCAAGAGCTAGGGATAATTTTCCCATCCACTGGCCACTTGTATGTGCTTCTTATTAGCAATCCACTAAGCAGGGCTTTATTTATTTATTTACTTATTTTGCATCACTCCAAGTTTTTTCAGTTTTATTTTGAACTCTAACACAGGCCAGCATCACTGGGCTATCAACAGAAACCAAGTTTTTCTCATGCTCAAAATACTGACTGGACAGAGCCCTTTACCTACATGAATAGAAGGAAACCTGTGATAATGAGCTTTCCTTACTCTGCAGAGATTTGTGCTTCAGGCATTTGATATTGTTAGAAATCTAGACTTACCTAGTCATCTTAAATGGACAATTTGGCTTAACTTGTTTGAATAACTGCATATAGGCAGGTGCAATATTTAAAATATTAACGTTGGAAAGCTTTGTATAGAACTATAAAAAGCTCCTTGGAGTAGCCATCTTCACCATCGGCTACATACAGCCCTCAGCATAAGGCCTTTGGGTCCAACCATGGCACAAATAACATTGAGTAATAACCCAATTTCTTAGAACAGTTAATAAATGTCCTTAGGTTATATTACTTTTGATGCAGTGGAGATAGGGGCTGGTTGCTCAGCCCTGCAGTTGTGAGGAAGACTAAGTGGTGTTTGCAGGTACAATGCGTTGTTGAACTCAGAAAAAAGGCAGTTCTACAGAGATATCCATGCATACTGTTTGTATACATACATACTACCCAGGCTGGAACAGAGAATTTCCAGATAATAGTGCAGACAGTTTCTTCAGTTATTTACACAGTCATTTCTTTGACATTATCCAGCCTTTTTTTATAAATTAAAAGTTATAATTAAAGAAATCAGACTCCAACAATTGTAATACATTGAGGTGCTGTACAACTCTCCTGTAAGGACAAATGTTATTCAAAAATGAGTATCAAATACTGTAACTTCAGTAATACAATTGCAGCTACTGCTGAAAGGGACTGTAACTTGCATATGCGTAACCATGAAGATAACAAACACTGTTACTTGTTTAGTCAGTAACCTGAGGAACAGGTCTAGTGAGAATCTCGTTATAAGGAGTGGTTAAGAGGTCGCCCTTATTGCTTTTCTAATACAATTTACATGCATTTCAACAACTCAAAATTGTGCTTACCTTGCCCAACAGCAGAGTGTATTTTTTCCACATCAAATTTAATCTTTGACCTTCCAGGTGTACTTAACATTTTTTCCCAAATCAAAGTTACATCTTTTAAGCATGGTGTGATTTCTTCATAGTCAAGTTTCAGACGTCTGTTCTGCAAATTGTTTTCTGAAGCTAGGAAGTGATATCGTGAATGCACCAGTTAATATTGTTTACTATTTATAAAATGGATTAATTTAACTTGGAACTTCATCATGCAATCCACCTAAAATTAAACTCTATTAATTCTGAAACATTACATGTCTAAATTTTTGTGATTGTGGGGTGTTTTGGTTTTGGTTTTTTAAGATATTGTACGCAATATTAACTGTGTTTGACCTGTTAAATTAGGTTCCTTACAGCTAGCCAACTCTTAAATATGAAGAAACATGAGACATGATGACTAATGAAATAAACGTGAGATTTTCCTAATAGGATTTTTCAATTTCCTGGCTCTTAAAAAAAATTAGTGCAGAAGACCTACACCAAATAAAAATACAAAACCAATACAGTCATCTATTTCTTATGCAGACAGCTCCATAATAGTAATGACAAAGTAAAAAAAAAATTACTTTAAAGGTGATCATTCACATGTCCATTTTTATGGACTACATATAAAAAGGAAAGTTCAAGTACAGAAAAATGCAAAAATGAGCAGAGCACAGGTTCAAAAGAATAAAGGACTGAAAAGGTTCTATAGTATTAAACAAAAATTAAAAAATACTCCTCAATAACACCCATTGAGCAAATTACAAATAACACGATTTGAAACCATATTTATGAAATAGCGTATCATGAAGTGACCATGATTTTTAATTAAGTTGCCATGATGTATTCACAGTACTTCATTGTTGTGATGATGTATTACTGTAACGCTAACAAGATACTCTCATTTTGAGGACATTCTGCCATACATCATAAGCCTACTGCCACTTCTGATTTCACAGTATGAATTCACAAAATCACACTCCTATGCGTTACAGTCTTGAGACAATCTATGTTAAAAGGATGTTATCTTTTGTTAGTTTAACTCTCCATTGTTTGTATGTTCAACTTGTTTATATAAATTTACTAAACAGTTAAAAATCACCTGAAATATACATGGCCCATAGTGACACTAAAATAGCCAACACACTAAGCTCATTTTCTTCTGAGATCTGTATCTGCAATTAAGGTTTTTTAGATTATCAAATTCTGAGAGTTGCAAAGCGTTAGCTTGTCCTGTACTCCCAGTGGCTAAAACAAGATTCTAGACTTTAAAAATGGAAAAAGAAAAGAACTGTTTACATTTGGGAAGTGTCCGCCTTACCTCCTCATCCTGTAGTTGCTTTCACATGTGAATGATTTCATTCAGTGAGGTTATTCAAGTGAGTTATGATGTTACCTAAGCGTTTGCAAGATCTGGACCTCACAGTATTTCATTTTGACATTTTCTAATTTAGTCTTTGACTTTTCACTTCAAAGTAGTATATTTCTTTTTAAAACATGACTTTGGCTGCACGTGTCTGACACATGCTTTACCCGTCCTGATACAGACAGCTGTAGCTTAATTTTACTCCTTAGGGTTTTTTTATTCCTGGTTTCTTTTGCTTTTGATTTTCCCCTGTAGATTATATTCAGTGTTTAACCATAGAACCACGTAATTACAAGCACTGACGGTTTTATTGTAGCTGTGTGTCCACACTGAAAGTGATTCTGTGCATCTAAACTGTCAACTTCCTTCACATTTTCTTCAGGTCAAATATAACATATTTACGTATTAGAGTATTAAAAAAACTCAGAACACAGGTGGTATTGTATGACGATAACTTAAAAATGTCATTTAAGTTTCAGCTTATATGACAAACTTGGAGAAATGTTTTAACGTTCCGCCTTTTGCAAACAAGTGTTTTCTGGTGCTTGGCAACTTTTCAGACTTTTCTGCTTTATTCAGTCTTCTTATGCCACATGCAAAAATGTGACAGTGGGAATGACATGCAAGGACTGAAGAGAGAATATGCCTTTATCAAGAAGCTTATTTTAGATACTGACACTACCCAATTCCCAATATCACACTTAAGCATTATCAGTAAAGATGCAACATCCTGTACATTTAATTTTAATAGCATTATCAGTAAAGATGATAAGCATTATCAGTAAAGACGCAACATCCTGTACATTTAATTTTAATATTTTTTTCAGTATTGAACAGTAGTACTCTGAGAATTATTACTGCGTGTAAAATATTTATTTTTACCTCCCAGAGACAAAAGCATCAGAACATGTGGCATTACATTACAAAGCTGTGCTCACTGCAGCATAGTCACCTGTTTTTTCAAGTACTGTCTCACCATCTGAGCTCTTCATGCAGCAGCTACCTAGGACAACTTCCTTACTCCACGGTGCATACTGCACAGCCTGGGTCTTCACTCATGCCAACACCCATCTCATTCATTCACTAACTAGCTTCAGACATACTCATCTTAGTGAATTTGTGACGGTTTTGCAATTGTTTCTTTTGGGCAGGCAAAACTGGAGCATCTGATTAAACTTGTTAAAATTTTTATGGATATTAATGTCCTGCAGTTGCCAAAAACTTGACTGCAGGCTGTAGGATTCAGATAACTTGAATACAAGATAATTTAAAAAAAAAAAAATCAGCAGTATAAATATACAGAACTGAGAAAAATTTATTTTTAAATGCTAGCTCCCATAAAAATTCCAAGTTACAGAACGACTTGACAGAAACTCATTTATGACAGCACTGCTCTAAGATGAAGGGATTGTATAGATCATTGCTCTCGGTACCTCTTTCTCCAGATGGCCTTGTCCCCTTAGCCAAGGACACTGTATATTTGGTATCCTTTGCCATATTTTATTTTACTGGATTAGCAAGTACATTTGCTGGGAACATGCCTGTCACCTGTGTGGTTCTTAGGAAATTCAGGTGTCAGGTGTTCTTCAGATATCAGGGGTGAAATAGGAGAGCTATATTACTAGGAGCAAATAGCCTACAGGTGGGCTAAGTGTTCTGGGAGGCCATATCCAATGTCCAAGAGAGGTGTTTTCTCCTTCCAGCCAGGAGTCTCAGCCCAAGTTTAAAAAAGGATTTCATGTTTGGTATACTGACCTTTTCACATGGCTGGGCCCTTTCACTGCAAATTGTTTTCTGATCACCCAGTTCTTCCTGGAAGACAATCCTTCCTCAGGTTTACACAAAGGCAAAGAAGAATTGCCATTCTCATGCCAGGTACCTCACCCCTTGAGGGTTCCTTCCTGAACATCTAAAATCAGCCAAATAAACATTCCTGTCCTCGTCATTCATATCTTCAAAGGAGCAGCTCTCAAGGGCAATCACTTATAATTCTGTATGCAGCTGCTACAATAAAATGTGTATTCTTAATCAGCTGCATTTTATGTGTAAAAATTGCCACCACAACAGATTTGTTGCAGCTATGAATTCAGCCACAGAAAAATTTTGGTTCACAACTGCAAATTCCAGTTTCTCAAGCTCCTTTTCATCACCCTTCTGACTAATCTAAGTCATTACTACTCCACACAAACCTTGCTTGCACAGTGTGTGTACACAGGCAGGCACCCACAGAAGTCCACAACCAGCTCCTTAAGAACTTCAATTCAACTTGAAGACTGGTTAAACAGAACGTTGCAATGGCCAATACTAAGACAATGACCTATGGATGCGAATGTAGAAAAGAATTCCGTTCATGATAGCGATTGTGCTGAATTCCTTGTCAGAGCTTCTAGACACCAGACTAAAAAACCCCAGCCATGGTAAAACTAGAAGAGTACCAATTAAGATCAAGTAAACAAACAATAAGGTGAAGTGATAAAAAAAAATAAGTGTAAATTGTAACCTACACTAATGAGAGCTGAGGGAGATGCTGCTAAACTGATTTATCTGTATGTTCCTAAAATGTTTTATTAAGGCTTGGTCCAATCCAGTGCCAAGGCCACAGAGCAAACCAAAAAGTGAACTTGTATTGCAGTAGGGTGTAATCAAGAACTTCACCAACCTTGTAACTTCTGGTTTTCTTTCTCCATTCTGAGGAGTAGTATCTGCTGAATAATGGCTTTCTTCCACAACTCGCGAAGCTCACGGGGTGTCCGTTTCCTTTCTTCTTTCACTGGCCCAAAGGGGCCATCTTCACACACTGGTTCCAATGGGGATCTCGGTGGAAGTTCTCCCAATTCAGAGTAATCTGAAAGAAAAAAACCCCAAAAAACAAGAGCTGATGCAACAGCTCACCACCCGCCAACCGACGCCCAGTCGGTCCCTGCGCAGCGGTCGCTGCCCCCCGGTGAACTCCCCCCAGCTTATATACTGAGCATGACGTCATATGGTATGGCACATCCCTTTGGCCAGTGTGGGTCAGCTGTCCTGGCTGTGCCCCCTCCCAGCTCCTTGTGCACGTCCTCACTGGCAGAGTATGGGAAGCTGAGAAGTCCTTGACTTAGTATAAACACTGCGTAGCAACAACTGAAACATCGGTGTGTTATCAACATTATCCTCATACTAAATCCAAAACACAGCACTGTACCAGCTACTAGGAAGGAAATTAACTCTATCCCAGCCAAAACCAGGACATTCCCAAATGACAGTTTCAAGCAGATTTACAAGCTGCTTCTGAATAAGAATCATATTGGCCAAAGCCTGGAACATTTTTTTCTATAACCTGATAAAAACATTATACCATACACCAAGACCATGGCTTGCTAATTACAACTTTACAAGGACAGAACTAAAAAGGGAAAGGCAAGTTTGAGAAATTGCAAAAATACAACCTACAGCTGAAACCGGGCATGATTCAAATAGCAGATCAAATCAAATATAGCACCCACATAGTTTAAAGAATAATCTCTAAACTGTGTTTAACAAAGAAAACACACACCCTTAGCTGCACAAACACACCACCGCCTAAGGCCATACAATGGGATGATTACCAGTTCTTAAAGTAAACATGCAGAGAGAGAGACAGGCACCTAAGACATGTTTGCTCTCACTTCTAATTTTTAACCATGTCATAACCTTCTGCACTTTTTCTTTTGGCTTCAGCTGGTCTACCACAAAATGTATCTTTTTGTCAAGCATGCAAGGTAATTCCAAGAAGACCGAAAACACCAGAAAAGAAAGTGAACATTAAATAAATCTCAGGCAAATTGAAAAATCTTTTCTTTTTAGAGAAAGGGTAAACAACATTCTTTTTAATCAAGTTCTCAACATAGGAAGCATAAGTTCTTATACTTTGTTTTCTTAACGTGTGCTGCAATATCACGTAATTTTGTTGTTTTATACAGCTTCTCTGAAGGCTCAATAGTCTTTAATATAACCTGTATCTAGAAGAAAAATTACTCTTTAAATCACCTTTAAAATGAATGGTCAAAACCACCCATCTCTTCCTACCAAATCCCAAACAGAAAGCCATCGCAACAGCACTTCTCCTTCAGCCAAACAGAATGGCTGTGAAATGTCTCCCTGAGGACAAGTCAACCAGTTATGCATGCAAGAAAATGCTTTAAAATCAGTGCAACAAATATCATTCCCTGGACTCTCCAGCCAAGGACAAGTACATCTGTGCATGCTATTTCAAACAGCTCCTGGAGAAGTGACACTCCTGAAACAATTATTCTGCGTGGTAGCTCAGTAGTCCATTTCTTTATCATTGGCTAGCATAATGATAAAGATTTTGAATTAAACACACACACACAAATTATCTCATCTCTACAAACTAACAAAATAGGAAGTTTTTCACCCCTTCAGAATCTGCTCAGAAAGCTACCATATAGTGACTCACACGGTTCATATGCAGCTATTCTTTTCTTGTTTGTTGAAAGGCACTCACACAACTAAACTCAGATGACTAAATAAGAATGGAAACGTTCACAGCTGTTGGCTTCTGCTTTTCTAAGTTTTGCCACTGTCAATCTTTTCCTCTCAAAGAGTCAGAGACAAATAGGGTGGGTCCAAAACCACCTATTTCCTTATACAACTTTTATTTGTTTGTTACCACAGTTAAATTCAAGGGCTAAAATATACATATAAAAATAAATGTAACATTTTCAGCTAGCAGCACAAATTAAACCTTTACAAACTTGCAACTCTGTGCAAGCGTGGATACCCACACTTTGGGTATCTACAGCATTTCAGAGAACAATGAACTTCACTGGAATGTGAATTAGGCAAAGGACAAATATGTGACACTTTAATGGCCATCACCATTTGTGGCAGAGAAGTAGGAAACACTGACAGAAGCATTCAAAAATACAGCTGGTTATGAAAAATATCAATACAATGAAAAAAAAAATTATATCCCTTAAGAGAAACTGGTAAACATTCATTTAATTTTTTTCTTTACAGGTAAATGGAAAGACTTCAGTGGGCAAAGATCTGCAATTATAAAAGAGGTTTGGGTAAATGTCATCAGGTAGAGAAGGAACACACTCTTGATAATCTTCAACTTGTGTTGACAATTAAAGGAAAATTATTTTGATTTGATTGTTGGTTTTGATGCACACACTATACTGTCAACAGTGTTCTGTGCATATAGTAGCTTTCACACCAATTTTTCTTAGTGCATGTTAAAGAACATTATAAGGGAAATGCTCTCAAGAATAATGCTGGTAGAACTGCCTTAATTTGCTTGAATAAAATAATAAACTTAAAAAAATAAGAATACCATCTTGAAGGAAAGTTTTTCATTTTCTCTAAGGCTGCATTACATGCACAAATTAACATCGCCGTAAGAAAGAGGAATTAATGAAAATGGTCACCAAACATTAATGCAAAGAGTAAAAGTGATCCAGATACATACACCCTTACCCACTGTATGCTATCTGTAGTCTATTCACTTTTTATTACATTCTTATAGCATCCAATACAGAATGCATGTACATCTTGGGGGAAACAAATCTCTTCTCACCCTACACATCCTCTCAATGGTTTATGGATCTTTAGAGTCAGACATGTATTCTGGTTTTATGCATGTATGTGTTAGAAAATATCAGACTATCTACCGAGGCAGTTTATGGTTACCCACTTGCAAAAAAAACAGGCTGCCAAAACGCATGCAAGGAAATGGATTAAACCCATTGCATTCCTAAAGCAAGAATTAATATATCCAAGACCTAAAATCTTCCTGTTTTTAACATGCACGTTCTACTTTCTCAGTGCAAATTTTGTGGATTGGTCTTCACGACCAACTTAACAAAATATCACCTTCTGATTTATTGGAGATGTTACTCACCTTTCGTCCTCCAGTGATCCAACTTACTGTGGCAACACCTGAACCACTGCAAAGCATTAATTATTCAAGTCCATGGTCCTGCTTCCATTTAGGCTGAAAATTTCTTGTCTATTACTGACTAACCTGATAAAATCAGTATTCACTGAAAGAAATTTAACTCACAATGCTTAAGGCTATAAAAGAAAACAGAGAGGTTACAAAATTCTATAGGCTGAACAATTATGATTATCAACCCTACCTCTAATTCTTCTGTGGAAGAGCCCTAGACTTGATTTTACCTTCCAAATGGCAGCTCCTTTTCTATCCTTCCTTTCTTCTTATCACTTGTGGATATTTAACAGAAAGTCTAAAGTCTACTCTGATAAAATGCAATACATTCACAACCTGCCTTCCTTCCCATGTCCATGCTGGCATGTAGCAGGATGTATAGAAGCCAAAATGAACCTGTTTAACTGCTCAGGTGGCTTGTCTAAAGTTTGCAGAGTTGCATCAGCTGTTTGGCCGGTAAAGGAGGCAGGGGAGGTGGAATGTGCAGGTAAAGCAAAGTAAAAAACCAGACATTTGGTAAGTCAGCACTAACCCATGTCCATGAATATACAACAAGGTGATCAACAGACCTGCCATCCGGCTTCCAGATCCAGAACAGGTAAGAGTAGAAATACTGTAACAAGAAACTGAGTATTTCGTTATTACGCACAAAAGACCTGGAGGATAGCAGAGAAAGCAAAGATAAATAGTAGAGCAATTCAACTGAACATAACTGGGAGCTCATGTTCCACTGAATTAAAATGCCATGTGTTAAAATCCAAGTAATTCGCAGCCTTCAAAACCTTTATGAGACTAGTAAGTGCACTTAAGCAGGATCTGAACACTTCAGCACACACTGAAAGACTGCTTCCCTGTTCATCTGCCAATCTCGTCAGCTTTTGTTGACTCCTATTCCACGCTTGACCTGTACTCCTTTCAAATACGTTGCTCCCTTCCCTGCAGCTTCCATATAAAATTATACCTCCATACATGGTACTTGTACAAGCCTACCACACTTCTACTCTTTAAGGTCCAGGACTGTGCAAGCTGACTCAATACCTATTACTGTATTTTATCAACACACAGGTTATTCTCCATTTGAAGTTCATACTTGGACTACCCTTCAGAATTACTCTTCTGCGCAACGCAATTCTACAAGTCTGTGGGTCCAAACTAAGTATTCCTTGAGAAACAACGTACTTCACTGGGAAAGCCACCAGCTTTCCTGTGCTTGTGAGAATTTGTGCAAGGTGTACAATGAACTGCAGATGAAACTGCTCATGAAGCAGATGGAAATGTTGCACAAATGTACTAGTGCATCCATATGTACCTCAAAAGCACTGCTCTGATGCTCCCACCACTTATACTACCCAAGAAAGAACAAGGCCAATAGGAACAATGGACTGAGATGGAATTTGTACAGCAGATCCATTCATTTATACTCAGCTCTTTGGCTTCACATGGCAGTGCTTCAATCCCAAGATGCAGAGTATCCCTACACTCCAAAAGGATCAACAAATGCGTTACACAAAACTCTCATGTGCAAAGATGACACACAAAACAAAGTACAAAAGATTATGAAGAAAGTATCATGGTATATTGCTACCAGGGACCACACTAAAGAAAGTTTGTGAATTAAAAGCTGGTGAATGACTGCAGTAGTAATTAAAACAGACAATATTTGACTGGTAGTGATATAAACAGGAAATTTCATTAGCTCCAGAAGAAGCTACAATGAATATAGAGCATTTGCTGGGACCTGTGGGACAACATTAAAGTATTCCAACAGTGAGCGATTAAAATGTTGCCTTAAACCTTATTTTCTAGGAAATTTCATTTGTAATTGACTGGAAAAAAATTTAATCAATAGTTTCTTATTCAATCAATCTCAGTATTAAACAAGGCTTTCCAAAAACAAGAAGAAAAAAAGGAAACCCACTAAGAGAAACCACACACACAAAGTGAAAAAGAATAGATGTGACAAACCCACCTAAAAGCCTAAATTTTAAAAACATTCTTTCAGAAGCACTTAGTCTAACCAACCTCAAATACCAAAAACAAGATAACAAGATTCATCTTTGACTAGAAACTGCAACACTTCACATAGAAAAGAAGGGCTTGTTTTATTTTTATAGGAAGCTAATAAGGAGGAGTCTCAAATATAATGCATTACTGCCCTCCTCACTATGGAGTTGTTTACACATGGCTCTCCAAATGCAGTGTTTACCAGTCACACGTGCTCTCCAGGGTTAAGAAGTTAGGCAAGATATGGTGAGAATGTGTATGGAAGAATTCCATCAAGGATTTTATTTTCTGCATTACGTCATTTTTCTTTGTTGCATTTTAAACATTACAAAATTCAGCTTAGCAAACAAACAAGAGAATCTTCATAGTCATGTAAGATTAAATTGCCCAAAAGAAAGGACTTTCACAACATCCTTAGTTAGTTCTCTTCAGATCTTCCATTCAGGCAGTGCAACACCTTCTTTCATACATGATACAAAATTAAAGAGGAACTGCAAACTTCTATAACCAAGAATATGATATCCCTATTATTTTACACAGATGTCTGGAATACTTGACTTCATAACCAAATGTGGTAACATGACCGGGAGACTTCTGTTACCAGAAAGCTTCAGATATGGAATCACAAGAAGCAACAAGTTCTTGTAGTCTGACGTACAACTTAAGGCAATGGCTGAATGAGGAATTCTTGAAAAATTGTGTATTTCAATACAGTTGATTAAAATCAGCTCTGAGAGATGCTTTAGAGTTTGATTTTTCTTTTAAAGACAAAAGCTTCTTAAAAAGTAATCACTACCGCCAAATTCACCCCATTTACTAATATTATGAAGCCCTGAGAAATGAATGCCCCGATATTTCAATGGGCACAGAAGGCATCATGCATGTGGTACTTACTGCTTGTAGCCAAGATCCTACGCTGCAAATCAAGATTATGAGCATATATTTGCTCTGAGAGGGACAGAACTGAGTAATCAATTCTAACCAACTGGCTTACAGCAGTACCAACTTACAGCATTTAAAAACTAGTCATTAGTTAATTAATAATAATTTTCTTGCTAAAAAAGAGCCATTAAAACAGTATTGGAGGACACATTACAAATAATTTACACCACATAAACATTCTAAGTATAGAATGCTAAAGCAACAGTTTACAGTATTTCCAGTACTACTACAAAATTATTTAAAAAATATTTTTGCTTAAATAATGGAAGAGATATAACCCTCACCACAAAGCACATAAATAGATAGGTAGGTGCTAACTACAACTGGTTTTAAGAATAAGAGTTCTTCAAATCCGAACTTTTCGTCAGCACTTAGGATTTAACAGTTTGCTACCTCTGTCTGCCAGAGACTGAAACCCAATTCATTTTAACAAACGAATCAAGTTTTTTTTTCCTGTACAGAGATACTTGTACTTTCTAAAAAAATTTTTTTCTGCAAGTCAAGTTGCAAAATACTACATAGTTGTTCTGGATAAAGTTCCTTTTTTTCATCTGAATCTATTCTGAGTACTGCTAAGCAATACCAAGCATCTCATTCCTCTGAACTGCAATTTCTTTCACTGTTCAACATGTAACTCCACCCCACTGCTCACCTTAAAAAAAATCACCCATTCTCCAACCTAAAACTGACACAGCTGTTATAAAAATCTTGCTGTCTACTGCCAACACACCTCCCACAGCAAGAAAGCTCATGACAAGCACCATCACTTTCCCACCATTTACTTCAGAAAACTATTCACACTCCCTTTAAATCCAGCACTTGACTTTACTCTGCTGGGAGTTTCTGACAATCTGCAAAACAGTTCTCCCACTATGACCAATTCTGAATAGTCAACATGTGAAAACTGTAATGAAAATAGTCCCCTGCACAGAGATTTGTAGATGCTGAATAAAAGTATGCAAATATCCTGCTGCACTGCAGTGCAAGGTGAAGTTTCATGATCACTCTGCACTGATCGAAGTGTGTCCTCCTCCTGAGTAGGGTAAGAGCACCCACCCTCAGCTTCCAGACATGTGTCCCTGACTGCCTCCCTGTGCCTGCTCTAGTGCTTGTGCACAATACTGTGAGTGGGACTAGAAAACTGATACAGATGAAAACTAATCACCTTTTTTGAGTGAGCCCATACTTCATCTGGTTTAAAATGATCACCAAGTTGTTCCCTTCACCTTTTTACCAGTGAAGACAGAGAACTAGGAAGTCCTAAACCTTTTGCATAGCCACAGAATGTGGCTTTTGTTAGAGAGAGACTACAGAAGTATGAAGATCTGGCTGCAAGTAGGGAGGGCAGGTATAAAGGTAAAAATCAAGATCATATATAGAAAACAGGACAAAAAAGCTTTAGAAAAAGAGATTAATGAAAACCTTCTTTCAAAAGAAATATTGTATTGTAACAGATCAAAGTGTGATCCATTTTGTAAGTGACCTCTGCTCCTCTTTTTCCATCTCTCCACTTTGCAGGATACAACACTCATTCCGCTCCCACAAATAAAAAAGAAAAATATCAGAGCACAAGACACTGAGTGTGTCTCAAGGTAGCGGTGAGAGAAACGCTGCCCCCCAGTGCTCCACACCACCCACAGCAGCACAACCATTCCATGGGAAGCAGCAAACAGCAGGAGATGAGGTTGAACATTTGAACTGTAGCTTGCTACAATAGAACTAGCATAATTCAACCCTGCAAACCTCCAGCTACCAGCTGGAAAGCAATAAAAATCTTTACAGCTCATTTCACCTATGCAGAAAATCCTTTCTAGATCTCCAAACTGGAGATCAGCCTCATCTTCAGGCTCACCAGAGATCACCTGGCTGTCCTGCCAGGCAGCAAATTGCATAATGCCTCTCCGATGTGCTTCATTGTAAAGTTATGTGCAGAAGCAGGGGAAAACAGCGGGGAAAGGCAAAAGTGGCAGCACCCACAAGAAGGAGGTGGCTGGAGGAGGACCTGCACATGGGACATTGCTCCCATAACAACCAAAAATAACGGTTTCCTGTACCTGAGGCTTTCTGTTGTCTCAGAGCACTCACCTTGCCTGAGTGTGGCTGGATTGAGTCCAGTCATCAGGCAAGGCAGGAATCTCAACTGGGAAGAAAAAAAAATTGCTTTCTGGTGTACCTATTTGCAATATTTTTTTTTTTTTTTAACTCTACCGATTTAGGACTATTTTTCATTTTACTCCTGAACTAGTAAGAAATGAACACCCTCCTTCACATATAATAAACCCCTCCTTTTAAATAATGGTGTCTGCAAAACAAACAGCATGCTCTCTGCCTGGTAATACAAAATGCAACCACGAAAGCACAGTGAGCAATCATTTCTCTCCAGCTGAGCTACAGGAAATGAAGTTTTAGCTCGAACTACTTATGAACACCTCCTAAAGAGGTAAAAGATCCAGAAGTGCAAGACAGTGGGACTCAAAGTGCTGTCAGCTTCACGTGGGAACTCAGGACACTAGACACCTCTCAAGTTCAGAACCTCATAAGATTAAGCTCAAAATTTCTGCAAAAGCTATGTACCAGTTGTCTGGGTTTTGTTTTTGTTTTTTTAACTTTTAGTAAATACACCTTCATACCCTGCTATGTTAACCACACAGAGTGGCAATGAACATGATGCATTTTGAGATTCAGCTCTCCCATTGCCTATACAAATGGAATCACAAATGTTAGGATCTAGATCTTTCTGTGTGTATAAAGCTTAAAGTTGTCTCTATTTCTTGTGACATCTTACACATGCATATTTACTGATTACAACCCAAAGAAGTTACAGCCACAGAGCAGTTTCATTTTGTTGACAGTGCCTGCCCACATGTTGTCAAAGCAACGCGTAGTTCAGGCATACTAGTGGATTTTATGTTTAAAACAAAGTTTAGTAAAGCAGCCTATGCTAAGCTTGAAAAACTTAATCATCTCTGACTCACAGAGATCTGGGTCTCTTGGTTGGCCAACTTACTAACTTTAAAAAAATCCCTAGCCTTTTTTCTTACTGCTCTCCTGAAGAGTACCCTGGAGTGGCGTGTGGGCTATTGCACTTGAATGGAGAAATTGGTCAGTGGAGTCACAGTGTATAAAGGGAAACTCGTGAACGTTCCCTTGTTTCCCTCTTAATGCTGACTTTTGCAGAGCATGACAAAACATGTTTTCTTTAAAACCTTCTTTGCCCTCTGTCCAATTTGACTGAAATTGATCTTTTGGTGATACATCAGCTGTTTGCATAAATTCTGTTTCCAAAGGAAATCAGTCTAAAAAGAGCAAGAAAGACTTTTAAAAAAAAAAAAAAGACAGACAAGGAAGTACAGGTAACTTATCAAATCAATAAACCCTACTGCATGTGCTGCTTCTCCTTGAGAGAGTATGAAAGAAAGAAGAACAAGATGATGAATGATAGCTAGTTACATTTACTTTGGAACTACCTAGGTTACTAAAAGTTAACTGTGGTGGTGAGTCCAATGTAAGATCATCTGTACAGCAGCTCTCTTAAAGGCCACAGACACTGGATCATGAGTGAGTATCCTTTACTGTCAGAAACGTTCCAGGAGATGCATGAAAATCCAAATGGAAAAACCCAATACTTGTTATAAATAATAAACGCCCCCCAACTCTGAGTTTTCTCCCTCTGTTCATAAGTTGAATATGTACATTGGAACAAAAACAGCAAAAGAAAACAAGAGTGAAGAAAAAGGCCAGATATTTTAAATTGCTCCTCCTATTAATAGCAGTTCCTGTTTTCAATTTTGGCCACACTTGTTTCTCCAACTATTCTGCTTATCCAGCTGTAGGTTGTTAAGATTGTATCTTGCAGCTATTATGTCTCAGAGGAAATGTTTGGATAGGCAATTTAGTTTTGGGGTTTTTTTCCCTATTTAATATGGGAAGGTTTTGTGGCTTTCAAAAAGAAGTAAGACTATTTCCAGTCACAAAAAGATGCATCAAACCTGCAAAAACAGTAGCTTCACAGAACAGCTAAGGTTCTAACAGCTCCTTCATATGCCTTGAAGTATAGGAGAGCATTTCACATGTATGTTTACACAACATGCTCTTGACATCACTTTGTTTTGAAGTACACTAAATTTGAGAGGCATCTATGCCCATATACAGCTTACCCCATCGTCAGTCAAATTACGTTGCAAGCAATGCATTAATGACAGAAACACTTTTGTTACACTTTTGTGTCCAGTTAATCAAGGTCTCTCTTTAAGATGCAAGAAAAATGTCTCGGTGACATGAAGACTTTTTACTACAATGTACTGTTCCCTCCTGTTCCCTTATACTTTTTCTTATTTCTTATACAATGGTCTTAGAGATCAGTCAGAAGGTAGAGCTTGCAGAGCTCAAGCTGTGAAATTCAAACTTTAGTGAGCCAGAGACCATTATCTACAGACACAAGCTTCTCTGAGGCATTCTTGGCCTCAGCATGTGCTGTACCGTCTGGCTCACATGAAGTGAGATGCATAAAACGATGCACCTGCATGCTCATGTGCAGTGATTTTTTTTCTAGTCTGTGGTTCTTTAGCTCTACAGAATTTCAGGAAATAAATATGAGAACAGTGGGTAACTATAGCTCAAGTGGCAAATGTCACAGACTGGAGCAGCATACGTGAGGTCAAATTCAGTCTGGTATGAAGTACACGCTACAGAACTCAACTGAGGTCATAAAAGAAATTTAATTCCTTCTGCTAGGCCTGGATTTTTCTAGTCTATAGTTCTATACTCCAGCATGGAAATACGAAATAGAAGCATCACCTTTTCTTCAAAGCAATACTTGGTGATACATTTTTTTCCCAGAACTCATTAAAATAGTACACATAAAAATAATTTCTTCTCTGGTTAGTTAATTTGACACAATCGGAACTATGTTGTCGGTAGACAAAATGATCCATGCTTCACAGACTACATCCACTAACAACGTTCATGGGAGCAAATAAACACACACTTTACCATCATATCGGCTGGGAGAATCACATGCTTTCTGAGGGGTTGCCACTCGCAGGAATATCTGTTGCCTCCATGAATGCCGTCGAGTTCTTACAGGGCTGTCCACATCAATGGCCTGCTGGCTGTGTTTGGATACGTAGTCGCTAAAATTGCAGAACACAGAATGGCTTGTGAGTAGGTTACCTGAATCTGCTAGTAACAGTGACACAGTCTTCAGTGAATACAATAACACGAACCATCAACTAAGGAATGCAGTGTGCTGTGCACATGCTGGGTCAAGCTCTTAGGTAGGTGAAGCTTGCTTTGTGGCAGCAGGCTTATACAAGGCTGCAAACATCACTTAGGTTCACCAAAAGGGGCTGGCAGCTCTGTGTAATCTGCTTTCTCCAGTTTTAACTAATCTTCAGCTTTCTTTGCAGCAGTGTATTAAACACAATGCATTAAAGACACATACACCATAATGTCTCTTTACCATTCTGCTATTTAAATGCCATCCACAAAATCTGGCAATTATTCACAGGAGACACAAAGAACTGCTGATGTCTTTTATCAGCACACATCAAGGAGCTTTATAAACACCAACTAAACCGCCAACCTTCTGTGAACTGGGTATGTAATATATTCCTTCACAACACAGACTTTGAGCAAAACTCTTAACTTTTGTGTTTGCAAGTCACCATCTGAAATAAGCAACAAACTTGGGAACAGTGTCCAGGAACCTTGGATGTTACTCCTTTGATGTAATCCACAAACTACATACAGAGGTTTTTATTCAGAATATTCAATGAAATAGTGAACAGCAATGCTGTTTTCCTATTAAAAATCCCACTAATAACTTTCACCCGTTACATCTTTAAACTATTCATTGCTTTGTTCCAGCCATTGGCTAAATAGCTGCATGAGACTTTGTTGAAGCTGAAAGGGATAAACGAACTTCAAATAGCTCTGGCAGCAACTGGGAGAGCATTTTAAAGGCCATCCTCCCCTTCCAATTTGAGGACAATGACATTGCTTTAGGACGAACCACGCATATTCTCTTAATTGAAAACTGCTATTACAGTCCTTTGGCAGGAATAATCACAGAAGTATATAGATGGAAGTTGTTTGATTACAACATCAAAATGGCTAAGTTCTGCAATCTTAACGGGAGAGGAATCTGGGATAGCACCATCCTTTTGACAGCAATCACATGCAGAATACATGCAAGTGAACGGTTGCACAAATCAGGTTTTGCAAGTGCGAGAAGCATTTGAAGTATTTCACACAAAGAAACCTTTGGAAATACAGTTTTACCTCCAGGCTTTAAGAGAGAACCCTACCTTGTCGTGCTCCTAAAGTCAGAGGTGTTATTTTCATCTACAGGAGCCAGAAATTTTAAGAAATTTGGCACAGAAGAGGAAGAATGAAGCTTTTTCCTTAAGGCAGTACGGTAGGAGATGCTGAGAGTGCAGTTGGGAAAAGTATAGTTTAGAACAAAGAAGTATAAATCCACAGATTTAAAATAATACATACTGCTAAGTTTCAAACAAAAAGCAGCTAAATCCTGAAGGCCTGAATATCAAGGAAACCAAAGTCAAAACTGAAAGTGCTAACAAAGTGCTACTTTGAAATACATATTTCTTTGGGCAAACTAAAGTGTTCCAACATAAATAAATGTACTTCCAGTAAAGTTGTTATTCTTTGCTATATCCCAAGATTTTTAGTGCCTGTTTCAAGTAAATTCCTTTAATCTAATAAGAACTGATGCCAACCTTATCATTGTACATTTACTTAAATACCAGTTTCAATGACTGACTAAGTTTGGGGCAAAAGGTTAGGAAAAGCTGACACTGATAATCATTGTGCTGGCGAAAGAAAAATAAGACTTTGGCAAAAAACATTTTGTCAAGCATTAACAAATGTTAATTTTTATTAATTATATTTTAATTTTTATTCAGTTTTATATACTTACATTCAGACAGGGTTTTATTCAGACAAGCTTGGAACTTTTAAGTTAAAAGCTGAGCCTTCCAATTGATCATTTAGGATTGTGGCTCTATTTATGCAACAGACAGGAGCACTAATCAAATTTCATCAACAGTCTTCTGGCCAACATAATTCTGCTCTTTCTTTTAAAATAACAAGCCCCCAACATACTCAGAAGGAGGTTAATAGAAGGAAGTGAGAACAACTCAGATACGAAAAGCTTCTGCATGCATGGAATGAAAACATAGAAAGTTACTTGGCTGATGATACTAGATTCCCTTTTCTCAGAAAAGTACACAAAAACATGAGTAGGAGAATTTACTCCTGAAAAACTAAGTTTAAGAAAGAACTGTTTCTGATAAGCCATAATGATATATCTGCATGGCCTTTAGTGCTGTCTCCTGACGATGTGAATGGGATGGGGGGATACTCTGGGATAATCACTAGTATGAAGTGAAGCTGTTTTTAGTAGCTGGTACTGAGCACGAAGAAGATAAGGCTGTAGCATGGTGTGCCCTGCAAACAGGTTTCACTTACAATCACATTGTAAATCCATCAGAATTACACAGTAATTTCACTTACAGAATACAATCAACTTGGGCAGTTTGACTTTATTGATTTAAACTCATTAACCCATTTGATATCCCTATCAATTTCTGTTTTCAGTCTTCTTGCTTAGAGATTCAATATGCTATACCCTTAAATGACAGGGAAAGCAAAGAAGTTTCTACTGTGCGTGCAGAATCACTACCAAATCTTGGAAAAATGTGCTTTTGAGAATTTAACCTTCAGGATTCAAGTAAGTCTTATTAAAATGAACAGTTAAGAGGACATTGTAGACTCGTATTTCCTCCCCTGAGCTATACCATACTTCTGAGGCAAAGCTAAATTAAGAGAGATGCTAATTAGTACTCAGCAAATACAACTGAAGGAACTGGTGAAACAAGGTTCTCAGTTGAGTGTTTTCTCAGGATCAGAAGAATCAGCACCTTGGGGAAACAGGAAACCTTCACCCAAGAGAACAAAACCAAACAATAAACAGTAGCAGCAATAAAAATTGCTGCCAATGGCCATTGGCAGCGCTTCCAAGGACATTTGGTCTCATTAGCCTTTTGAGCTAAAATAAGCAGTTTTAGCTCAAGGGGTTAAGAAAGGGTTTCACAGTTAAGATTTTTAGGGAGCTACATGTTTCAGGTTCTCAGGGAAATGATGGGTTAATATCCTTTTCTCAATGTTCTCTGTATTTCTCTATTTTTGTTCTAAGAAAGGAGGCACAGAAAAGTATCATTTGATATTGCTCAAAGTAACCAAGAGAAATACATGAGCTGGTGGGTTGGGGTTTTTTGTTTGTTTGTTCTTGGGTTTTGGTTTTTGGGGGAGTGGGGGGTGTGGTGGTCTTTTTTTTTTTTTGTTTGTGGGGTTTTTTGTATCAGCTCTCCACAGTCCTGCTATTTCTTGCCCCATTTAGTTAACTTAGTCAATTTGCATTTAATGTCGGGCACAAAAGAATATTAATATGTTTCTGTGTTACCAGGAACAAAGCAGAACAGAACTGAATTATTCAGGAGGGACAGAGTGAGCTGGATCACAGGTTCTTGGCAACTTATCCCTCACAAAATTTAAGCAGTGCTGCTGTCTGCTGCATAACAAGTTCCTTTGGAGCAACTTCCTCTAAAGAAAGTCATGTGTCTGAAAATTTTATTTATTAAAACAAAAAAATTATGTAAGTAACAGCTCTACACAAGAGTTCCCTCTCCCATAAAAATCTACCACCTTTGGTCTATATTAAATTATTTTAATTATTTACACTATATAGCTTCATATTTATGACATGGTTAAACAAACCCTACCCCAACCTATGTACAGGTGCTAGCTCACCTCTTTTGTGCAAAATGCCCACTTTGTTCTCCACTTGAATTATGCCTTAGATATTTAAAAAAGTTGGGTGAAGAGGCCGAGGGATTAAGACGAGCTAGAGTAGGAGAACGCGCAAGTTGACCAGAAGAACTTTTAGATTCGCCGACAGATGTGTTCAAACCATATAGTGGGATTCCAACCAGAGCGATGAAGTTGAGGTAGCACAAAGAACAAAACACAGTAAGAGAGGGGAAGGGGGGGGGGGGAGTGAAATCTCTTCTCTAATCTCTGAAAGGGACTTGGCATATACAAATGAGCCATTTTCTATGTTTTTCACAGTTAATGAAGTAACTGTAAGAGGCCGAACATTTTAACCCAATCAGCAAAGTCCCAAACACACACTCACAGGCTTCAGCAAGGCATTTCAGCATATGACTAAATTTAAACTCCCAAAAAACCTGTCAATGACACACCCCTTTCTTCTCCCTCATATGTGCTTCCCCTTGGTTTCTATGATAAAGTCAGGCATATGATCAAGAATTCTAATGGATGAGAAGAGAAATGATACATGAAAAACTGAATTTATTTACACTTTGGAAACAAATTATGAATTGAGGTAAGCTGTTCAAAAACACTCATAAAACATACAAGACTTATTAAAAGTCTATCATTCCAGTGATTTTTCAGAACTTTAAGTATACTTTTCTACTAAATTTTCTATTTCCCCTGGTTCTGTACATTTGCTATGAAAGGGAAGCAACAGTGATTTCTTTTTGGTTTGAGTTATGTGAGGGAGCAGGCACAAGCAGGTCTTACTAAAAATTACATGATCAAACCCAAATAGAAATAACCAAGGAAATGAAAAAAAAAATACTTAATTTCTAGCTGCATTCCTATAGTAAGACAGGAACTGACTGAACAAGCAGCTACAAGCATCAGGCAACTCTCAATAACAGACCAACAACACAAGTCCTAAACTGCACTACAAAAACATTCTAGTATTTTAGAATTAAAAAGGTTCAAAGAAGGGACAAAAAGGCAACCCAGGTTATGTTTTCTTTCAAATACTGTAATTCTCTTTTTTTCACTGTCATGACCTATTTCAGGCATGTTCATTTACTGCCCTGCCTCCTGCAGGAAAAATGAGCTGGAACACATACAGATTTCCTACTGTCTAACTTGTGTAAACGAGCAGTTTTGGCAGTAAAACAGAAGCCTACAGACAGAAATGTTTCCATAGCAATTGGAAAAAGCCAGATAGAGGGAGGGAAAAAAACTGCCATAAAGTTAAGAAGAGACTTTAGAGATGTAGAGGCAGGCTTTTGAAGGAGGATAGCTTGAGAATATTAGCACGAAGGCAAGCAGAAGCTTGTTTTTGCAAGTAAAATCTAACATAGGCTCATTGAAAAGCTACACAGGAGCCTCACCTCTATCAATGATTACGCAATTTATGTCAGTTTTTTTTTAAAGTCACACATGAATTCACCAACTAGCAAGGTTTTCAGCACCACAAATGCTACCGGATAGACACCAAGAAGTAGAATTTATTTATACTGCTTGCAGATCAAAACAACAAAAATTACTGAATATTGCTTGCAAAAATATAATCGAACCCCTTAGGAGCAATCCTATGTTGTGCTTACACTTAATTTTGTGACATATACTGTGGAACTACACATCTCGTGTTTTCTCTCCCCTGTGGAGCACACAGGGCTAAAAGTGTTTTTAAACAGGATACCTACAAACCTCCAAAGAGTGACACACTGCTGCGATACATTTCTTATCCATTAAGAGGACATACCTGGTATGCAATTATGATCCCCAAACATGCCCTCAATAAACAAAATCATAGCCTGCTTTTAATAAGTCTTACTTTCTTTTGTGAGGAGTCTCTGTGCTCACTGAGTGATACCTCATAAGTTTCCTCTGGGGAACAGACGGTGATGTTTCAACAGGTACCAGAGATTCCTGGCTTTCTGTTGGCAAATGACTCAGTGTGTTTGCTCGCCTCCGAAAGCTTTGCTGAGGTAATGTAACAGACTGCTCAACAGGAGAATCATCTGTGTCACTGGAGAGATCACCCACTGATCCATTGGTTTTGACAGCGTTTTCTGTAGGAACCGTAAGTCTGTCCTTCTCCTTTTCACACAATGGTGGTTCCTAGCAGTGCAAAAAATAAGGTTATCAATACGTGGGTTTAAAATCAGTCTTTGAGGTTGCAGTTCCATGTCATTATTCCCATCCCACAGAGACCTGCTTCAACCTTGCACATTTTAATCATGATAGCTCAAAGAAAGAATCTTTGATGTTTTATGTCCTTGTTATTAATCATTTAGGTCAACAAATCACAGCCTCCATTTTACAGAGAAAAAGCAATTTTGAGAGTAATTGTATTTTGCAGCATGTTGAGTACAAGTCAGAAGAATGGGGTCAGAACAGAACAGTTGGGTCAGGTTTGGGTAACAGTGACAGCAATGAAAAGGGTGGCATTTCAGAGTACTGTATATTTAGTACCCCATCTAACAATACAATATTCCTCTTGTCTACATGAAGATTCACACAAAGGACTTCAATCCTATGACTAGATGCCTGTTTCAGTCCAAAACCATGTATTTTTCTTCATTCTCCACCTCATGTGTTTCCTCCAGAGTCAGCCATTCTTTCAAAAACATAAGCTGAAAGAGCAGACTCTTGATTACATGAAGTCAGGAGTCCGGAGGTGACTAGGCACTAGAGCAGAATCAGTAGTTGTATCCAAGTCTGCACTGCCTCCAGGGAAGAAGACTAGCTTCTTGTATGCTGTTTGTTTATATTGTTTTATTCAGACTAAAACTTTCTAACCATGCAAAGGGGGAAATTACTCCACTTCTTGTTTTAGTTTTATGTTTCTTATGAATGCAATCCTGCATTAACGGTATGTACTTTCAGGATGAAACCAACCAGATTAGGATGAGCAGCATGGTAATGATTGCATTTGTTTTGCTGCACATTGTTGCAAGATTCAGATGATGTTATATAATATTTTATTTCACATATATAGGCTCATGCGATAAGATACCTACATACAAAATGTATGTTTATATACAGTACAAGGCACTTCTAATTCAAATGGAGGCCCAATTGCACTGCTCCTTTTTATAGCATGGGGAACAGAATGAAAGGCCTAAAAGCAACTTGAAACTTCTGGAGAACAGAAACTCAGATTTACTATGAGTCCCATCTTGCCAAAAAGTATGGAAATCTCCAGCAAAACTCTACAGATAACGGCATCTTACATGTCACCACTGTACTGACATGTGACTGCTATTTCTTAGCCTGAATCTCAGTTACCAGAGTAAACTGGGAAATTACTTTGTTCAAGTTGTCCCTCAGAGGACTCACACACATTCTAACATGTGACATAAATGAAAAATGATTTGGTAACCAACTTGCAAATTCTAAAAAACTTAAATATTGCTTCAAGCTGGGGGGGGGGGAAGAGAAAGGCAGTGGCTGATCCAAGAGGCTGCCTGCAATGAATGCAGCCCCGTCACCCTCAGAGGGACTCGGCACAGGAATAGAGACACACCCTATAGGTCACCAAGTGGCAGCAGGACTCTTACAGGTAAGAAGAAAAGGACATACCTTCCCCCCCCTCTCTGTGATACTTTTTTTATCATACTGTTTGGCTGTTCTGGGGTTCATTTCTTTTCACACACCATGGCTTAGCCTGTCTACTCCAAAAAAAGAATCAAAACAAAATGCAAGATGTTAGAACAGAACAGGTCCAATATGAGCAGTCAGTAACCGCACTTCACATCTGACTAGTTGTTTCAGGGAATATTATCTAAAGTTTCTAAATATGTACATTCACCACAGGCTTTACTTACTTTACTTGGGCTGCTTAAGGTACTGGACGTGGAGCTGTCCAAATCCACAGCACCAGAACTGTCCAGCGGACCTCTGGCTTTACTGCCCTGTAGAGATAAAGCACACTAGCAGTTATATAATAATATACGGGGCATACCAAGAAGAGTTTTGTGTGGCATAGTCAGAATCTGTAATTTTCAAAGGCTGTATCAAATTTAATTTCCTGAAATGCCTAAGAATAGCCTTTGCCCCTGTGAGAAACAGAGGTTTCATTCAGGACAGTCACTGACATTTTAAAGGATCCTGTGGAATTAAGGAATTCTCATGGGCAATGATGTGCTTTCCATGATATGTGCATAATCACATACTGCACGCATATACTATAACTACTGTTAAAGTACCTTCTGTATTCCAAACAGGAAATTTTCACACTAGGTACTTCTCACCAAGATACAAAGAAACGAAAAGGCTGTCTGCCACAAAGGACTTAAAACCATATAAATTTAATGCACAGCAAAACATAATTTCTGCTATTATAATTTCAATGCCTACAAATCAGAAAGCATAAATATTTTTGTATAATCTGTTCAACAATATTTTTGTATAATTTGTTCACCTAATGTTTTTATGTAACCAAGAGAACTATCAAGAAACCTACTGACGGATTCTTACGTGCTAACACAACTATGGAACTTGTATCTTCCTAACCTTAAATGGTATTTTTTTTATGTTCTGATGTTAAGGCTTATGTTCTCTTTGAACTGTTACTCAAGGTAAAATATAAAATGTTGTAGTTATTCACGATAGAGACGATTCGCTCCTTGAAGCTCAGACAAAATGTTTTGCCTCAGATCTGAACAAAATCAAGAATTTCCATCAAAGCAGCCATGACAGTGAAAATGCAACCAATATACTGTTGTCCTTATGTGAAGACAACTTATGCCAGTCAGGACAAACTGGCAAAAATTGGAACGGTAACTACTATAGTTACTGTAACAACACTGACATTACGTTTTACATCCTGAACACACCCACAGCAGGATTTTATGGGGGTGAACTCTAGAAACGCTGTCTGGGAAGTAATGACTGAAAATCCTCTCTATGTGCATAATTATAACAGGGAGAACATGCTTTTGCCATCATTTGTTTCATAGGAACAGGTTAGATACGATGTCTGAAATAAGCTTTGAAAGCCTAGTTTTGTCACTACAAGTTGCATGTCTATGAGCCAATAAACTGTACTAGATCTTGCTTCAATTTAACTGTTTGCTGATGAGAAATGAGAATGCCCAATTTTTGTTACTTAATATTTGTTGTTTGGCATTCTGTCACAACTATCTTTTTCTTTTTTAAAAAAAAAGGGAGAAGGTCTGATTTTTTTAATCCTTTGCCAAGCAAAAGTCTTTCCAAGTCTCCCATTATTTTCTTCAGACTTTTTCCATGAGGTGCAAAACAAAGAATACTTGAATGAGAAGACACTCCATAGGTTTAAGTAGTGCTTAAACTTGACATCCGATTTGTTTTCTTAACCGCTACTGTATACTTTCAGCAGATACTTTCAGCCATCTGTTCATGATAAACATTTTCCCAACATATTTTCTTGGGCATCACTATCACATAGGAGCTCAAGTTTTTCCCACTAATAGGTATTGCCAGACACTGTTTACAACGAATTTTACCTGATGCGATATTGCATAAATGCCTTCATATTCTTAGTGCCTTCTGAAGTTCTTTACACTCCTTGCCTTCAAATAATCTTAGCATTTGAAAGTTCGGATGCCCCATTATTCATCAGTTCTGTGTCACTAATAAATACTATCTCGTTAGGAATGCTTAGTCAGTTCCCTAATCATTTCCTTCTACATAAAGAAAGTGAACAATTATAATTACTTTTTTAATTTTCTAAATCCGAAAGAGAAATAAAACAATGGCTGCTTTTCATAAGTTCTCATGCTCAACTTCATATTAATTTTTTGAAATACCTATATACACTATTTCTTATCTAGCAATTAGTTCACTTCTTCCAGGACTTGGTATTCTCTCTACCAAAGCCCTGCTTTGTTTTGTCTCCTTCTAACATGTACACTCAAATATTTTTGTCACTGTGCCTTTAATAACCACTTGGCTACAACCTGGAAGGATAACAATATGACTTTTCTATCATTCAAATAAATAAAACAATAAAATTATGTTCAGAGGCAATAAACATGAAGATACTTACACGTGATAAAATACTTTCAAATGATTCTGTCAGAGATCTTTTTGCTTTGTTCTTTAACATATCTAATCTGAATCTGGGAGCACTGCTGGGCACCTCATTCACAGCATTCTCAGCAGGGGGTTGTGAGGTCTGCAAGTGTTTAAAAACATAAATGTGAAATACTCAACAGCATGGAGTAGAATCTCAGTGAACAGTCCAAAGACCTCGGTAATCTGAATCAATACTTTCTCCTGGTGTCCTTGGCTTTTCATGCCTTTTCCTCTACCGATACTTACACTGAAGTTTAACAAACTATCCTAACATAAGACCAGGAAATCTCTTAAAGGAAATGTGTTGAGTGTAGTAGCACGCTTCAGAAGAATTGCCATTTTGATAGGGATTTATGGCTGTGTTGACAAATTTCCTTTAACGCCAAAGTACAATTGTACAAATTCTAAATGTTTAAGTGTAACAGGTTAGAGATTTCTGATGGATTTACTTTTCTTCAGCCAAGAAATTAATCAAAATTGATGAAGCTTATCATTAAAAAGAACTCTTAAGTGTCTCCATTATATTAAAATGGGGCTTTCCAAGGGCCAGGAGGGTGTATAACAAGCTAACTCTTCTATATATTTCACCAGTAGAGACACTTCCACCTTAAAGCTAACAGTCTATTGAGAGTTTTGCTTTTTAAATAAATATTTCAGCCCATTTTTAGTGCTTGCGAAGACTAGCGTAGTGAATACAAAAATGACACTACGATGCAAATACTACCATCCACACCTAACACCTGCAGTAGAAACCAGAGCACAGTTTTCAGTGTTATTTTTGGGGGTTCATCTTGAGGCTGCCAAGCACCGTAGCCCTCTCTACCTGGCCCTCATTTCAGAGATCTGAATGCTTGATCTATGTAACTATTAATATGTGGGCAGCTGAACAGCACATCATCACCATCACCAAATACTCCTGTCTAGATGTAATTTTAAAGCATCCTATTCCCAGTACGACAAAGTTACAGGCTTCTGTGTTTTCTTTTTACCTTCATTCATCTTATCCTCAAAAGGCAAATCAGATGCTGCCTGCTATTATGTTCTTATGAAAAGACACTTATTCTGAAGGTCATTTTAGTTAAATAAGATCCTATTATAACATTTCATTTTTCTCCTCCCCTGATTTAAACATACAAAAAAAAAAGTGATGAAAAGCACAAAAGTGAATACCTATGCAGAAAAGAAGGGAACAGGGACATCAGGATGTCATGGGTTAATGATTGCTGGGACAAATAACACTGCCACAGCACATGTTCAAAGGTATCTGCTATTACACAGCTCTGGAGATAAATTATCAGAGTAAATATAAAATGTTATGCTAAGACAAATGATGGACTGAGGGCAAGTCAACTCTGCTCTTAGAGCATTGGCATCTTTGCAAGTGTCAGATTAACCAATTTTGGTTCCAGGAACTGAGCAAACAGACTGCAGCAGGCCTTAGGAATTTTAAAATCACACTGAAGACATATTAAGATGTTATCTTGTTTTGTATATCTCTATTTCCAAGCCATTCGTGACTGACAACTATTTGATAATCAGTTGGCATCAGACCAAATAAAAATATTTCAAGTATGATGATAGAGGACCTCAGGCAATGTTTCTTCCTGTCATGCCATAACTACAATGTTTTTTTTCTTAAAAACGTATTTCTGGTGAGATGCCCAAGACAAGAAATCAGAACAAATTATGCAAAGTTTTCTTCCTGCTTTCTCAGGGAGGTCAATAATTAGCCAGTAAGTCATAAAAGGAGAAGAGATTAACAAAGTGAAAAAACAGTAAATGAAGACTTGCTGCTATTTCCCCACTTTCTTCAGGGGTCTAATTACTTTCCATATATTCATTCCATATTCATTCATTATATCACAAATGGCCAACAGCAGTCATCACAACTACTGGCCAGCAGTGGTGGGACAGCCAAGACCTTTAAAAGGGTCAAGTAATTGGAACTGAAAGTTTCCAGAGAATGGGGGCTGATCCTCTTTTAAATACAGACCTCCTCGAGATGTCTCAAGTCAGTCAGTCACAAACCAAGGCATCCAAAATCATTAGTTCCTTTTGAAAAATCTTAAGTGTGCTGTATAAATAGCCAGTTAAACAGCACTGATGCAACCTGATACAGAATGAAAGGTAGCTCAGCTCTTTGGAAATAGATGAGTCTCTGCTGCTGTTTCTGCAGCAATCCTCCTCAGCTACTCCTTGAAGCCACTTCAAATGGTGGTTTGCACACAAGAAATAACTTCCAGCTATCGAGTAAATGTAATAGTCTTTATCAAGGATCAAATCCAATGTGTTGTCAGGACACTGAACTCACACAGACAGACAGCGGGATGGCAAATGCCACAGATCAGCTGAGAGCAATTACAAATTCATTACATGTTCTCTCACATACATTGAATTTTCATTGTAATGAGAAGAAAGAAACCACCAAATTAGTGGTCTACCTTGTGTGCACCTCTGTCTCCTAGGCCTGAAATCAGACTGTATCGGGTACCTCAAAATCTGAGATATGCCTGTTTTGGCGCATGACAACAGCCTAAGAATCATAAGCAAAACCAGTGTTCACCACTGCCTACAGTTTGAAGTTCCAAAATGCCAGTGATGGAAATTTGCCTTTGGAAAGATATAAAAATGGAATGGAAGATTTTTTCCTGGCTCCTCCTTACAGGAACTAAAACTGAATGATTACTTACCTGTTTCGCTTCTCCAACATGAACATGGTCCTTCTGTTTTTCTTCATACATGTTTCTCAAAACAGAGATAACCAACTCATTCTCTTTTTGATCATTTCTTGGTCTTAATTTCTTTAATTGAAAACACCAAAAGCACAGTAATTATACATTTGTATAACAGTTAGCAAATTTTTACTCTTTTCATTTTGTCACTGTCAATACGTCACTAGCGTAAGAAGTTTAACTTGGTTAATGCTACCACTGCAGTCCACCAGAGGACACCAGTGTCCCACACAAAGCAGCAATACAGCCAGAGAAACACTTGACCTCACTTCACACAGAACAGAATTTACATGAAAGATAAAGGACAACTGTAGAGGTATCAAATTGCCACAAGCAAATAAAGACTTTAAAAAATATTTTTGCCAATTTGCTTTTGATGTAAAGAAAACCAACACACTGTAGTTCTGAGTTTGGAGCACACATGAAGTACTGTCTTGCAGTTATGATGCACAACCCTTCTCCTAGAAATCCTTCTCATTGGATATTTCATTTTTGGGAAATGATAGGTTTTTAAAAAATTAGTGCACAAGGTGAACATATTTGTCTCTGCTGCATTCTATTTAGATCTGAATTATTGTAAGAGAAAATGTTTTTAAAACAATTTATTATAGAATTTGATCCCAGAAACCTAGCTTTTGAAAAGCATATGCTGTTTTAAGCCTGTTGATGTAATACAGAGCATACAGTATGAATTAGCTAATGCCAGGGTAGCACATCAGATTAACAAAAATATCCTTAGAAAGTTATAAAAATGCAAATCATGGTTACAACATACGGAGCTGTAAGAATGCAACAACTAAAATTTCAGGCAGTCCAACTCAAAAAATCAGCTGAAAAAGATAGACAGGAGAGATGTACTTTACCCTTGGTTTTACCAAGTTAATTGTTTGCAGACTCTCACCAGAAGCAATTAACAGTTTCCTGTGACCACTAGAAGCTTTAGACAGTTAAAATGTGTGCAGAATACTAAAAGGCAACAGTGCCAGCTAGCTGCTGTATACTAAGAAATTACTTAGCTCATGGAATCGCTCCCACAGAGTAACTTCCAAATTTGGTACTGGATGATAAACTGCCACATGGAAACACACAGAGACTGAAATGACTCAAGAGAGGAAGGAAACATTATTTTTAAAAAAGTCTGAAATTTCCTAATCTTCAATAGTGTGCCAAGCCCAACGACATTTCCTACAATGTTCATCATCTGTCTTAAATCCAACTATGCTTTCCTCTGTGCTAAAATGGATTTCATTCAGAAGAGAGAAAGTTAAACTTTTTTAGTTAGTTTGACAAGTATTAAGATCTAGGATAAATTTTAGGCAGGAAATTTTCTGATCTGGGAATGTTACAGTAATTTGTTTTGGTCAAAGTAACAGTTGAATGTTCTCACAGTACCAGTTACTGCCTTCACCCACAAAAAAATGCATACAGTTTTACTCAGTGAGAAGTCAACATTTTCATGGAAAACAAGTAGTATTAGGGGAAGAAAAATGAGTAAAATAAGCTATTTTCATCAAAAGACAAGTTTTTAACAGCTCTAGAAAAATAATGATATTGAAATTAAAGCACAAGGTGATTAACAGTCTATTAAATAAAGATAATGAATAATTCACAAAAAAATGAGAATAACTTTAATTCACACTGATGTTAGCAAAAAACATCAATTGCTTTAAAATCTTGTAGGAAACAAAGAGCTTACCTTAACTTCTTCAAAAACAGAGGCCTGCTCCTGGTTATTTAGTGTTGTTAGATGCTTTTGTAGTTCTAGTTTAGTCTTAGAAGGGTGTAACCCTACCAAGAGGAACAAAAAAGAACAAATCACAGGGTCAAATTTGTCATTATTAATCAATCACATAAATATGCACACAATTTAAGCCAAAGCTCATCAGTTATTTGAGCTGACCCATTGCACTGATTTCATAACAGGGCATTAGAAAGAACTCTAGGTTAATTTAAAGCTACTCCTAAACTCATGTCTTTAAAATGAGGGACATGAACTCTGCAATGAGGAGATTTACTGAGCACAGACCAGGATTATACTCTTAGCTGAAGATTCCATTATCACACAAGATAAAATAAACCCCCAGTCTACTGCATTTTTAGCAGACTGCTTTGTTGGTGTTTTATGCAGTACTGCTTGGATTTTGCTTTGTGGTATAAATATAATTTCCATTTATTTTCTCCAATTTGTATGCCTTGGCCTCTTCTGAAAAAGAGTGAATTTATTGCATGTTAGTGAGGTTCTTGCTTTGCCTCTTGCTGAAAACATTTACTGACAGTCTAAAGCAGACTACCCTGTCATTCAGATTTTTTTTTTTCTGCTCTCATCCTGGATTAAATTCCTTTCCTCTATTTTCTGTGGAAAAACAGCAAACCATCAACAGTATTTTGTACTGCAGTTTCTGATTATGGCATTCCTCCTTCAAAAAGAAGCAGATGATATGATTAACCAGATGGTATGATTAAAGGCATTAAGAATCATTTGCCTTTAAGAAATTTCTCAAAAATCATAGCTAGCTGAAGACCAAAACAGAGTGAAAAGTAGTTTTGGAAGTTCTCCAGTTTCATCAAATTAATACTACATAGGTTTTAGTCCAACAAGCTACTGTCATGTGATCTGACAAGCTGCTGTTGCCCTTTATTCACCCCAGACATTGCTTAAATGAACAAAACGTAACTGTGAAATCTGCTGAAAAGCAAAGAGGTTTTTTTTTTTATCTTGAACTTGTTTTCTGGGCAACAACTACAATTCTAACTGCTGCATTTTCATGAAGCATAGGTCAACACCACCATATTAAAAGCTCGCTGTTTGGTTCATGTTTAGTGGTAGTGTAATGCCAGTATCTAAGTGGATTCAATAGGACAGCAGGTCATAGCTACTGCAGCATATATTCTTCAGAAGTTCCTTATCTACAATCCTTTGTGTTTATACAGCTAATAAAGCCAAGCTAGCTGCAATTCAGTGATATTTAGACTCTTAATTAGTTTTTAAAAATTCAACTAAAATACAAGAAAGGAGTTTAACTTGTGTTAGAAAATTCTTATTACCTTACAGATAACTTTACATTGCAGTCCTCTAAATAAAGAGACTGGCTTTCAACCCTCCATCCCAAGTCCCAAGCTCTTTTTAAGCATTCATTCCCTTACATTCACATGTAAGACTGTTCCCCAGTAAAATTGTTAGAAAAAATATTCAACCAGAAAGTTCTTTAAACCTCACCTTCTATCTTTTCACAGAGTTTATGCAAGCTTTGCATAGGACATCCTTCACAGAGCTGGGGCTGTGCCTTGGAAGTTTGTTGCACAGCAGCTACAGTGAAAGCCTGTTTCAATGTCATCATGATTTCATCAACCTGAAAAGAACAGAGTGCAAAAGAACAGAATTTCACTCCTCCACTGAGCTTCTGTTTTCCTTAACACAAACACAACAGACTTTTAGAATGATACTGCCACTTGTTTGGGAACGTGGTTACGATTAAAAAGAAAAGCTGTTCCCATGCCCTTTCTGTACACAAACACACAAGCAAGACAAAACTCATCGTGAAGTCCTACCTCTTCCAGGCCACCCAATTTTATTACTGTGGTCTAATAAAAGATACTATCTCTATCTAGAAATCTCTTCTAGTCTGTGATAAAAAAAGCCTACTGCAGTTGTGACACACTGGCGTGACCTAGAGCACAGTAGCGTAGTCCTGATTTTCTTACAGGTACACTATGAAACCCTCTTCCAAAAAAGAGGCATACAGTCTAACTTAGTTTGTGCAATGAAAGGAAGTTTTATTGGGTTTTAAAGGGAATTTTAACTTCTGCTTTCAAAACAAATTAAAAGTTCCTTTGAAGACTGCTATGTTAGTTACATTTTTGAAATAACTATATTTCTGAGCACAGCAGGATTTGAAGACATTCAGTAAAATACAGAGCATGGAACAACAGAAGAATTTTAGGGCCTAATAATCTATTAGGCTCTTCTTTTCTTTCACTTACCAGTGCTTCATCTGTACACTGAAACACGTAGCAAACAAAGTGGAAGCCTCCATTTTCTGAAGACTCTCTGCAGATGAACCCAAAGTGATCCACATGTCTAATTCCCTAGCACAAAAGCAACAGTAATAAAGCAGTCATATTTACTTTCAATGTTTAGTACCTGTATTTTTGCAGTAACAAAAGCATGAAAGGTCCAACAGCATTACAGATAGGTCACATATCTCTGTTTGGCTACATTAAAGTCATCTGGTCATTAAAAATCTATTACGTTATAGAACCTATTACTTCATGAATCGTTTAAATTTCACTTAAGTCAGAAGTTGGTTGTTGGTTTTGGTTTGGTTTTGTTTTTTTTTTTAATGACTGAATTATAATAGGTCCATTGGAAAACACTTACAGGGATGAAGAAATACTATTCAAGATGTATTTTACTCAATATTGGAAATAGCAGGGGAAAAAGCTTGCTCCGTTTTTCTTCTCTTGCTTAAGCAGTCAACAATTGCTTTACATTTGTAAGAGCAAATCAAAGCAGTAGTGAAAAATGGATAAACATTTTTTTTTTTTCATCTGAAGAAAAGCTTGGCTAGTTAAAAAATGAAAATGGTTAAATACATCACCTAAAGATCACTCATGGAAGCATTTATTTCTCCTAAAAGGCATGCAAATTCAGGCACAATCTACTCGCAACAGCAGATAAGCAGCACATCCTGGTAAAATGCTAAGAAGGTTTTTTTAATTGCTGGCAATTTTTTTTCTTTTATGAAAAGACTTTCAGATGAGTAGAGTTAGATGATCCCAGTGCATGTCTCCTCAGTGCACCATTCTTGGTAAAAAAAAACCAAACAAACTTATGACGATGAATTACATGCACAGTGGTAGAGCCTGTTTATAGAAATTCAATTACACACAGCACCATTTTACTACCTTCTAGCTGTCATTGCACAACAATATTAAAGTCAGGTAAAGAGAAGCAATAAACTATTGTATCAAAAATCATAACAATGAATCACAGTAAATCAGAAATTTCAGTGAAATGTAAACAATCTGAAGATGTCAAGCAGGACTTTTTTGTTGTTTTTTTTTTGCTTTTCCTTGTTAACACAGCAAGATTCAATGAATATTCTCTTTGTCTTTTTATCATGAAGACAACATTTTAAAAAAGCATTTAAAAAGCATAAAAAGTGAATAATTCTATAAAACAGAATGGCCAGGTGTCCCAAAAAAGAATATGTTATAGCATCAGATATCCTTAAGCAATCCGAACAATGCTGTCTTATCATTCGAAATACTAACAATAAACCTTCAGAGCATGCCAGCTGAATGAAGGAAAATAATTTAATGTACATGGAGATATCTGGTTTGTTGAAGTGTGACAATTACACATGGATAACAAAGGCTTTATTACACAAACATCAGGCACTAATACACCATGAGAACAAAAGGATCAGAAGGACATTCAAGCAACATAAATCCCACACCTTCTCCAACTGTAGCTCCACTGGATGTCCAGGCTAAGCATTTTAGGAGGCAGCTATGTGATAAAGCAAGAACAAGCTGATGCAACACGCTTAGTCTCTCCCTCCATCATCCACATCAGAGATGTGTACAGAACACACTGAACCCCCTCTCTAACCCCCCAGCCCATGTTTCTTCTTCTGAAAGCCCATTTCTTCTCCTGAAAACCCAACTGCTACAGTGGAGGAAGCCCAGCTGGGATCACGGTCCTGCCCACAAAACTGTGAGGTACCAGGAGCTGGCAAATGCTTTTAGCTGTTTCAGATTAGCTAATTCAGATACTGCCCCAGGACCACATACTTCTTTCTGCCATTATAATGTCTCACCAACGGATTGGGCAGTCTGGAAATTACGTACTGATTCTGATCTCCCTTATAATTTAACTCCAGCGCCTTCAAGAAAAGATGATTAAAGTTCTTGTATGATCAAGATGAGTCCATAAGATCATTCCGTCAAGTCTTCTGAAATGTGCATACTTGGGGGAAAAGCCCTCTGTACCCCAATACCAGTATTTGCCCAATTGACATAACATCTGCCCAGTAGCACATTCTTCAGACAGGAGGGGAGAATTCAACCAGAATCTCACTCCTACTGGTCTAAGGAGCACAACCGTCTGCTGAACTTCAGGGCAAGTCACAAAGTCTACCTAACTAGCTCCTGCCTAAGGAGACGGCCTAAGGGAACATGGGGATAAAGATTTTTCTGTGATCAAGGAGTTCTCTTCAAAGCTCTTGATCCGACAGCATGCAAACTACTTATGTTTACTCTGAAATTTTCAGAATAGGTACCTGTATGTTTAGTGATGAAAGCTATCCTCATCAAACTAAAAACCAGTCATTTATGAAAAAAAACCCAACCTCAAACCAATCTAAAAAAGCTAGAAGCAAATAACAGCAAATCATATTCCTTATATTTAAAAACGGGTAAATAAACCCACTGCAAAAAAAAAAGTTTTGCCCCAATATCATTAAGACCAGAGCCTGTGATGCACTGAGTAGACCTGCACTATGCAAGTAAGCCAAGTGCAAAATAGCTCCTAGTGCAAGAAAGACTGGCACAATTCACATCCTGGTATACTAGGTCTTATTCCCACCCAAGCCCACAGTGCAAACAAGCATTGCATTGGTTTAATTCAAGGTGAATTTTTAGTTAAACTAGCAGGAACATCCATTCCTCAATAAATGTAAGTTTATTTATATAATTATAGTTCAGGTTAATTTCTCAGAGTTTTAAACGAAAATGATTTGTAACATGTTTTAAAGGAATTAAGTGTTCTCTGAGGACTCTATACTAGTTTAATGGATTAAATTCAATTTCCCCATTCACTTAAACTGAATCAAATCTGGTACACAAACTAAATACAAATAATGTCCTGCAGAAAAGAAAATGGCTAGTGAAAGACAAATCCCTGCATCATGACACTGGTTAATTAACAAAAGCAACTGGTCTATGAAATGTCTTTACGAACAGTTGTTTCGGTCTGCAGGTTGATATCTGAGCAACTCTCAAGGGAGAGTCCTCTGCTCCTGTACACAGGACCCGCCAGCAGTTAGTGCAGCTGCCCATACAGGAGTGCTGTAATTGCCCGAGCTGTCCCATGTCCTTGATGTGACGGTGACTATTCTGCCCTCACGCTGCTGAGCCACTGCAGTAACTGAGTGTGAATCACACGCCTGTGTAACCTACGCAACAGCATTACCACATCTTCACATGTGTAAGCTGCATCTCTTTCAAAACATCATCACTTAAAATAAGTCATTAGATAAATTGCGCCCTCACATAATCCATGCAAAAATCAAAGAGCCACGAAAATGAGTGAAGGACAAGGAAGCAAACTCTATGGGATAAGGAACAGGGATTAATAGTGAATGAGGAGGCTTTGAAATATGCTTGCCCTCAGTGCATCACACACACTATCTCTGCATAGCAGAGGGTTCTCTTCTTTTACACACGTGCAATTTATACTCTGAAAAAAATATATTTTTAAAGTATTTTTCAGAGAACTCTTACATATCATTTATCTCCTTTCATTATCACTTCTTGAAAAATACAGCTCAGAGAATCCCAGATTTGCACAACTGTGATTCACACCCGCTGAAATCTCAAACCAGAGCTGACCAGGGTGTTCCTTCTAGCTCATATTATTCATCCACCACACACAGAAGTGAGTCTTTATCTCAGAAATCACAATGCAAAGCATGAGAAAAGAATGACAGTTTTACAAAATTACTGATTAACTAGCAACTTGTCAATAGCAATTACTGAAACCACTGGGGTGAGAATCCATTTGAAATGCTAGGAGAGAAGAGTGCATGAGCATTCACAAGTGGAGAAAATTTAAACACAAAAAGAGAGAAGGAATACACTGCAATCTTACCTGAGAACAAAAGGATATTTCTTTAAAGCTTTTTTCAATTGCTACTTTTTTTGTGTCAGGACTGATAAGGTAAACTTCAGACTGGCCAATCTAAAAAGAGCAAAATAAATAGCAAGGTGATAACAAGTAACATTACACTTCTTTTTGTCTCACTATAAAAATGTTTCCTGGACATAAATCTCAATTTTTTTTCTATCTATATATTTAGACCAATTAGTGTATTATTACCAGAGAAAGAGAGAATACTGAAACAACATTGATTTGGCATTCTACACCCTACTGAACTCAGATCTAGTTTCACATTTGAGATAAAAGACTGAGAATAGTGTTTAATTAGACGAGAGTAATAATATACCACAAGTAACTTACTTTGCACTAACAAAAATATACTCACACTCCCTTTTCTTATTTTCTGCAGGTTTGGCGCATACCACATTCCCAAAAGCTACTTAATGAAATTGTCCTAAAATTTAAATCCAAGTGTGTGCCTCTACCTGTATTCTACCTAATTCTTTTTTAGGGTATTATTTATTTATTTAAGACACATATAGCATTTAATTTAAAAGCTTTAACTGAAACTATAAAAATGAGCTTACTGGAGTATATTTTCTAACTTAATTTAATCTGTAGGCCATTGGTACAGCAGTATTCCAAAAGCTGATGCTAACTTTCGATTGCCAAAGGGCATTTTTAAGGTGAAACTATTGTTTTCGATTTTTCAGCTTCTGGCAACGTCTTTGTAACATTTTAACAGAAAAAATTTAAATTCCTCATAGTTTCTAGCACATCAGAAAGTCTGCTAAGGACAAGTCTCATATCAGATTTTAGGGAAGATGGGTGGAATCTGGATCTACTAATGAGCATGACTTAGACAAACCTGCTGAAGTATCCCAAAAGATGCACATAAAAAGATCAGCAGAACCAGTATACCTGTAATTTCTTAAGGAAGGGGGAAGGAGGAATCCTATGTGTAACTGGATCAAGTGAGATGTGCCACCTCTGTGTGTCTAAAAATGGTCCTGTGCATTCACCTTCCACCTCTTCTTTCACTTCAATCAGTCACAACGATTTTCCCCAACTCCCTGCTGGTTTCCTTGTATTGTCCCCAGGGCTGACCTTGCACGTGTTCATGGGGTTATTCCTTCCAACACCTACTCAGCAGCCTCCTTCTGCTCCCTTCCCCTCCCTGCATCGAGGGGCTCCTTCTTAGCTCAGCCCCACATACTCCTTTCACACTTGGTCCCAGGGCAGCAGGGTTCATTTGAAGCCAACTGAACAAGGGGAAAAAAAACGCCAATACATCCCCCCTGCCAAAATACAGCCAGGAGAAAAGCCTAAAAATAAAAAAAACCCCAAAACTAAAATCCTAAGAAAGTGGCTAGGAAAGCAGTTCTTCAGAAAGAGATACCAAAATCAGGACTATCTGAACCAGGTCAGGAGAGGCAGCAGATAACTCATCCAAACATTTTTCACACCTCATACACCAACCTCTGCTGCAGTCCTGGGGAAAACCCAAGAAAGAACTTCAACTGAGAAAATACAAATAATTTTTTTCCTCTAAATATAAGTTACTTTTAAGCGTTTCATGTGTAGCCACACACAAACTGATGAGCAAAGGTGAATACCTGTGCACGCTGTATGCATACCGTTACTCAGAACCTGCTGAACACGGGGGACAGCTAACCAACAAACCCAGCTCTGCCACGAGCTGCTAGCTTGTGGATACTGGAGGCACAAACCACAGTTACTTCACTTCCTTATATTCAGCTGAATTTAGACTGGCTGAATGGCAAAAGAATACAACTGTGCATACTAAACAGTATTTTCCCAGGCAAAAAGCAACCCAGGATCAGCAGAGCCCCACAATTTGGAAATGAGCCTGTCAGCAGGTGACTGCTGTTATATTCAGTCTGAAGCTGCATGTGTCTTTGAGAACCACTGCATCTATTTAATATAAATTTAAAATGCACTCACTGGAGAAAGAGGATCCAGACCTAAGTAGTCCATCTATAATCTCCCTATCTCTAAAATATGTGCCATGAATTAATAATGGAGTCAGGATTTTTTTTTAAATTAGGTATTATTACAAAAGGCGTCTATATTTTCTGTGTGAAATATGTGCTCAGGGGAAGAAGGTAAACATGGAATTGTTTTTACTGGAGCACAAAATTTCTCTCCACCTTCTTCCACTTCCCTGTCTGATGCCAGCCTGTCACGACTAAACAAAAGTTTTAAATCAGGTACAGCTAACTACATCTCTTTCTGTGTGTTACTTTTTACAGATATAACACTTCGGCAATCATTCTTAAAGCAGCACTTCTCTTTCCCCACTCCAAAAAAACTGCTGTAACTGCACCCACTCCACTCTGTTGTTGTCCTTAAGAACTCCCAGCCCCAACAGCAGCTGACAGATCCAAGATGACCTTATGATAGCCAGCCATTGCAATATCAGCTCCAGGTTTGCATTATGTTTATAAGATACAAGATATATAAAATGTTGTATTACTTATCTATTATGAGGATTATAAGAGGAGCAAATAACACATTCCTTACTTGTTTCTCAGGTCTTGAAAAATACTTTTGCTGCTCATCTATCAAGGCAAGGGCATTGCTAGCCACACAAAAGTAGGACAGGAGTGGAGTAGCCTAGGAAGTTACTACACTATTCTATCGTTACACAGACATGTTGGCAGCAGGAAAAACTTCACAAATTATGCTGCTTATCATGGGTCATAAAGTCTACTAGCCCACAGTCATGCTTTAGTCCTTCTACTCCAGTTACAGGTAACTAATTCACCTGGAAATTTATTTCTTCTGTTACTAGTTAGTGTAACTGTACATATCATTTTGCAATTGTAAAACTACCTACTAACTTGCTGTAGCTTTCTAAAAGCTGCCTTTAGAAGCCCAATGTTTCAGGTAGTGCTGTTTTAAACTATTTAACGTAAACTAATTTTGACTACATAAAAAAATTTACACTGACTGGTAATGCTTTCTAGAGAAATATGTGAGTTAACTTAAGTTCTTGTAATTGCAACAAAGTTATTGAATAAGTAACTGCCATCTGTCAGAACATCTGCTTTGGTGTTTGCCACTCCAAATTCTGAGATGTGAAAATGCCACCAAGAGCTGCAAATCTTTCTTTACCGTAAACAACATTGTCCGGTTTTCTGCAATGTCTGTTGGCTGCACAACACTGCGTCCATAGATAAGTTGACTTTTAAGGTTCAGTGAAATTGCATCTTCTTCAAAAGACCTGACAAAGCTGTTACTCCTATGGCTTCCCTCTTGCAAATCCTTCTTAAAAGCAAAGGAACGAAGCCCAGGCTGAGAAAAGGATTTCCTAATTGGCCTTTTTTCTTCCTCTTCACTGACCGAGGGCTGAAAGACAGACCGAAATTTGTTGCTGAAAGAGAAGCCTCCAAAGTTATTGGCAGTTTCATGTTGTTGGGATGATGAGTTGAAATCTGCTTTTTTTGTACAACTTGCACGATTAAATTTCTCTATGCATTCATCGATGAGTGCTGGAGGTGCATTTTTATGTGCTACTGTCACCCGTCCACAGAACAGCACCTCAAACTTTTTGGCAAAAGGGTCTTCAACGTCTGAGAGATTATTCTGAAACTCTTCTTGACGAGCAATTTTTCCAGCTTGTCGAATAGAACTTATAATCTCAGGCACCTACAGGAAGGAAAAAAATACACAACGTTAGCATCTAGTGCTTTATGACAAACAAGTTGCAACACTAAGAGGTGCTTCCTGCATTTTTCTGGAGTAACTAATTTGGTTTTGTTTTCTGAAAGACCACTTAAATTGATCTTGTATTTGTCCAATAGACACATTATAGACGTTAAACACTGACTACGTGAATTGCTCATTTGTCTCCCTGCCAGGAGTTCACCATTATCAACATGTTGTCAGAAGAGCTTCGTCTCTTGTAATGCTGTGTGTTTTCAGTAAAACTTTTGCACCCAAAGGAACCAGTATAATGTGATAAATTCAAACTCAAAATGAGAGATAAAAATACTTCAGAAGGCGTAAGAGAATCCACAGACTAATTAATTGGGAAAGTTATTTAATCTCTGTTATTTTTCACTCCCTTCTCTTACTCAAGCATTCATGTCATGTACATTAATGAATCTCTTGAAAATTTACTTTCAACTTCATAATAGCATATTACTTTATTATGGCAGTTTGGTGTTTGTTTTTTTTTTTTTTTAAACTGTAAGTAGCTGTGTTTTTTAAAGAAACAGATTCATTATTTTAGATGTTCATTTTTATTCTACCCTCCTAGATGACACTCAAATAATATTACTTCCACATACAGTATCACTTGCAGGGCATTTGTATGAGAGAGCAGTCTGCTACAGCCCACAGATGTTGTAATTATAAACAACCCAAACTGCCATCTGATATATTGTTAAGTAACAGTAAATGGTCACAGTTTCTGATACAGTTATAAGGTAGGAAGACACATATGCTACCTGCTAAGCTGCTGCAGGGCCGATGCTTGGTTACATCCCACTGCCTTTGGCTGGCCTAGGAGATTAAGGTTCTTCTGCAGCATGCGCTGCTGCCATAACGACAAATGCGGGGCCACCATCTATGATTATCACCATCTATGATTCTGCCAACTTTTTAATTCTCCCAAATTACTTTGAGAAAAATCCATGCTAACTGTGCCAGTTTCCTGACAAAACAAATTTCCTCTGTCAAGCATTGGTTGGAGCTTACTTACTTACAAGTATTTAGTTGCGGATAGTACAGAAGGAAGTCTGGGAGCAGCAGACTAAAACAGCAGCCCAGGAAAGCCATCTCCCCTATAAGAAAAGGCATCCCTAAACCTAAACAATGCTTTAGAGACATGACCTCTGCCTTTTTCAGACATTTCTATGGTTATCTAATGGCTTAAGTATAATGCAGTAATGTAGAAAGACCAATGCAGGAAACAGCAAAGGACTTGGGGGGGGGGGGGGGGGGGGGGGAAGGTTGAACAGTGAAAACTCAATGGTTATATTCTGGGTGCTCATAAAGACCTCAGTAGGATTCTTTTTATAAACAATGAAACATAGATAGATAGATAGATAGATAGATAGATAGATACACACACACATATAGCTAGTGGATTTAAGACAATAAATAACAGATTACAAAATAAATAAATAAAACAACTCAGGAAGCATTACTTCACCCTCGAGGGCAAGACATGAGTCATCAGCTAATCACCCCGCAAAGACAATGGGGGAGAGGTAAGAAAAGCAGGGTCATGACTTCAGAAGTCTGTTCTCACCTATGTCAGGAACCAGTCGGAAAGCCTTGGGCTTGGGCAGTGTCATGCCTAACATTTTAATCATATACAAGAACGTAAGGGTATAACGAATCTTTATTACCTCAAACAATATGCATTTGCTCAACAGTGAGTTCAAGGTTCACCTCAGTTTTATTTACCTAATACTCCCTCAAAGAACCAATTTTTAGTCACATAACATCAGGATGACAGTGAAACATAAAACTTTATTCTACCCATATTTCAAGCTGCAACTGCTTTAGCATTTTTTAATAAACACATTTTATTCTTGTGAGAGTGTCTGAACTCACCAGCCATAGGCAATTTTACTTCTCAGTTGCCCAGAATACACACAGAGACCTGTGATCCCATCTCCACTTTTGCTGAGGCTGCAGAGGTGACAGCAAGGGAATGAAGTATTTCCTTGAAAACACTCACGTTGTCAAAGCCAGGAACATCAGCCCTCACCCAGGCCAACTGTGCCACCATCTCAGTCAGGGTTAAGCTCCCCCAGCACCACCCATACTGACGACTATAAGGACAGTTTCCAGCAGTGCAGGTGCTGCAAGGGTTATAGCTGAGCTGAAGTCCGGACAAGACTGGATCCGTCACAGGTGTGCGGTTATTGAATTTGATTTCTTCAATTTTTTTTTGTTATCAAACACCTTGGACATTGACAAAATTGCTATTCAGCAGTGGCTGGACTTTACATACAGACAATAGTTAGAGAAAGACACTACATCACACAGAATGACTTTGCAGTAGTTAATAAACTTCAAGTTTGCGGAGACCTAGTGGGCCTGTTGATGAAAACCAAGGGAAGTATTTATTTATTTATTTTCACACATGCTAAGGCTTGAATTATGTCATTTATAAGTAACAGCTGGCTTCCATGCTACACTTACTGAAAAACAGACTCCTCTATTCCTGCTTATTAACCTAAAAAAATTAACAGCCTGTTAATACCATTTTATTACTTCTGATTAGGCAATTGATGCAGTATTGCTCTAGCAGAAGCAGCAAATCACCACCTCACTTCCCTATGACCCTTACGTACGTTAACCATTGATCTCTTTTCATTAGTAAAGACAAGACGCCATGATGAATGAGGAAAAAAGCAAAATACATATTTCCCTGGAACTATCCTTGGTGTGATCAAGATTTGCACTCTTTTCATCTACCTGTACTGTTCCAGGCCTTCTATGCAAGTATCTAGCAATGAAGAATCCACACGCTCCTGTGTGTCCTCTGACCCTAGCTCCCTCAGCAAACAGGCCTGGATGCTGAGTACATGAAGATCAAGTAAACATTAGTTAAAAAAAAGGGGGGGGGGGAGGGGGGGAAGAGAGAGAGAGAAAGAAAAAAAAAACACCTGTGAAATGTAAATAAATGTACTTCTAATTATTTCAAATTATTAAAATAAACAATGTAGGCTCTATCCTGGCAAATGTTTATTAACCACAGCTGGAATTTTTCCAGATTAAGAAGCATGGCACTGGGCCAACAGTAACCACATCTCTTGCAAACCTCCAGCAATTAAGATGCAAACTGAATCAGGTTTTATGGCTCTTCAATTTGTATCAAAAAACAGCAAGGATCAAGTTGCTCCTGAATTAAGTTAATGTTGCTTGGAGTTTTTTTAAAGGTTGTGGGGTTCTTTCTGTACATAAGAAAAAGTCTTTTTTATTGTAAGGGTGGCCATGTGCTGGCACAGGTTGCCCAGAGAGGTTGTAGAGTCTCCATCCTTGCAGATACACAAACTCTTGACTGGACACAGCCCTGAGCAACCTGCTGTAGGTGACCCTGCTTTGAGCAGGGGGCTGAACTAGATGACCTCCAGAGGTCCCACCCTATCTCAGCTTGGTGATTTAGATACCAACATCTTCTATACAGACCTACAGGTAATTGTGTCTACCAATCCGAACTTCCTAAGGCAGTGGGGGAGGACTGCTGCACACATGTATGATTTCTTCGCGCTGCACAAATTCTCTTTTCTAGCATACTTCTATTCTTAAGTGTTTTCTGACTTGTTTCTCAGTATAAATATGTAATTAGTGGATAAAGATCATTTCTGTAATCAGAAAAACAACTGCTGATGACCTAAAATTCTTTCCCTAAAACCACAAAACTATGTATAGAACAACAGTGTAAGCAATGATGAAACTTCACCAAACACAGAATGTTACCTTCTCATCACTCACTCTGGGCCAAACAGGACTGGTAAACAGAAGACACAACTGAAATGTATTAGGAAAGGTTTTTGTATTTAGAGCATCTGAATTAGATGCAGAAAAAGAAGATGTATCTAAAACCGTTAAAATTTAACACTGGACTGTTGTGAGTCTCTCTTTTTTTTTTTTTAAGTACACCATGTTATTTCTGCTATGATCAGAATGTCTATTTTGCGGAGACAAAGCAGGGAATTGAAATGCTGAGTACTCTTGTGACTTGACTCCTGGGTAATCAAGCAAAACACAAACCAACACCTAGAACTTCCTAATGCACATTAGCCTGTTACTAGACAAACAGCTACAGCTTCTACACCATGCACCAAATCATGAGAGAAGGCAATAATTTTTAAGCATGCACAGGTTTGCTGCATCTGAAGAACAAGGAACAGCTCTTTCCCCTCACAGAAAGATAAACTGCAGTTGCATTTTTTTCCCCATGCAACCAGAAGTCACCCTGTAAGTTTACATACAAAGCATGCAGTAAGATGTCAATGTCTTTAGCCTGTCAGTGGATTTGAGAAAGACTGAGAAACTATTTTAATGAAAAAAAGACCAGTAACAGCTGAATGCAACAGCTGCCTTTTGGTAAACAAGACCAGACTAAAAAAAGATTCCCTGTTTCCTTAATACACAGTAGGTAGGAAAGCAAAACGTACCACAGAAAAAGAACTGTTAACACATCAACCAGCCAGCACTAGGGGGAAAAAAAAAAGTGGGATGATTTATGATTTTAGATGCTACGCAGTGTTTACACCTACAGTACAAACCTACCAGTTTATACCTACTAGTCCCTTCATAAGGCTTCAGGTCAGTGAAGGGCTCAAGCACAGGCTTAACTATTTCAAGGGAGCAGGTGGTTTTGTTTAATATAAGACAGCTCCTGTGTTGTCAGGAGCTGGTCTTATACAACAGACTCCATAAATTCTTGGAGACTGAAAACCATTAGGGTAAGATCTTGAGTTGAACCTCAGAAGGTCTCACACCACCCTGGCTGGAATAGAGCCCTAAAAATCTCTCAAAGCTCTTGAAACAAGTAGATGTTTTGATTAAGTGAGTTTTGCCTGCCTACTCAAGTATGAGAGGACATCTGAATTAATTTTAAGTGTTTTTACTTGCCTTTTTTTCTGACCATAGCAGGCTCAATAAAATACATCAAGAAGTCTAACATACTGTTTGCTGTTAATACCTTTACCTTCTCTGTTTTACTAGAGAGTGCTGCTACAGGAAAAATAGTGTCCACAGCTATATATCTTGGGAGAAGCCATCTAGTTGTATCAGGACAGATAGCAATATTTTTGTCACCCATAAGGTATTTATAATCATGGAATACTTTGTAAAAGTAGTAGAACAGAAGAAAGGAAAATCATTTTTGAGACATACAAAACATATAAAAAGATGACACAGCAAAGTATTTATTTCATTTTTAAAAGACTGCATAAAATCTTTAATTTCAGTAGTTTGATATGTACTAAAAAGCAGTTGGTCTGTTTTCAGCACACTTCTAGCAAAACAGCTGTGCAGTAATAAAACAGAGATCAACGCTTCCCATCCTTATCCACAACAAGGATAAACCCACACTAGTGATCAATTAACTTCTTTGAACAGTTTTCTCCACTCAATGAACTTAAAGTTTGGCATTTTTAGATGTAAAGCATTCTAATTTGTAGATTTCAGTGGTTTGTTTGTTTTGTTTTTTTAAATCAAGATACTGCACAATTTCTCCTTTCAGAATCACAGAATAATTTAATTTGGAAGCAACCTCTGATGGTGCAGCCCCCTACATAAAGCAAGGCAAACTTTCAAGTTAGATCCAACTTCAAACTTAAATGAGACACTGGGGGTCACATCCAGCTGAGTTCCAAGTAACCCCAACGACGGGGACCCCACAACCTCCTCTTCCCAACAGGAAACCTACAGCTGCCAGAAAAAGAAGAGCAAGACATGATCAGCCGAGATTTCTTTTGTGAGAAGTCTTGCCCACTAGTTTAACCAAAGAATGAACTAAAAACTTCTAGCACACAACCACAGTCTTTAGTCTCTCACTGAAGTAAAAAAAAGAAGTTTTAAAAGTGACATAATTTCCTTATTCCTCAGCATTAGTAGAAATTCAAGGTAGAAAAGAGTAACAAACTTTTCAAGTTAATTTCCATTTCAGTGAAAGACCTTTTATATTCAGGTCTTATCTCCAGTGTCTTCACAGGGTTTTTTCTTATATTATCTTGCTTGGAGACTGCTCTACAGCCTCCTACACCTTGCTGACTTTTTCTAGTCATTAATTTTAATTCTCGTTTTCCAAATTTTCACCCCTTGACTCCTAATCAACATTTCTATGGAGTACTTTAATTCTTAGCTTTCTTCCTTTGATATTTCTGGACTTTTATTCCTCCCATAAAGCCACTTTCAAACCAAGACTTAATTCAGAAAGAGAAGCAGAAACTTTATCGTTCCTCCAGTCCCTGGATGATGACCATTTGCAAGCTCCCGTCAGCTTGCTCTGGTTTTCTGTGCATAACGAATGCACCACGGGTAGAGCCAAAGCAAGATTCTTGCCACCAGCTCTCTAAGTACTTAAGATCAGTGGGTGCACGGAGAGACAGTTCACTTTTGCTCCATGACTTCACGCCTCAACACATGATCAAAAACTTTGCTGCTGTATCCTCACTGATCATAAAACAACTATGAATTGTGCCACTCTCAGCAGCTTCACCATCTGCATGTGTTGGTCTAGCTCATTTCTCTCTACAGTACCTAAAATGCACTAGGTGTCTCATTTAACCAGAGAACTTGTGGATATCTTTTGAGAAAGGAGAACAAGTCAGAGCAAAACCAGAGGGCTGGGAGGGGTAGCCACACTAGCAGCCAGCCAGGCTAACCACACCGCAGGTGTGCTGCTCGGGAAGGACTGTGAAACCAGACCTGCAAAGGCAAGACAGATGTTGTTTCAACCTTGATAAGGGAAAGCTCAATGGCTGAATAATACTGCCATGGACCTCTGAAAAGAAAAGCGATAGTATGCGTGCCTACTTGTGGGTGCGGTTTGTTTAGTTAGGTTTGAATGGGCATTACACAGAGAATGGGATAAGTGAGGGTGATGGGGCTAAGATTCAAATTTTGCAGGGATGTATGTAAGAAGCTGATGAACAAGAGTGCACTAAAATTCAAAGGATATTCTGTATGGGGCAGAAGAAAGTAATCTGTTTAAATCCAGTTCTTTTTGACTTGGAGCATGGTGCATGAGTGACACTAGTGTCCTCTGAGATGACTTTGACACAGTAAGCACCGAGAGTGGAGCTCCACATAGCCAACACGTACTCCTACAGTTTACACGTTATCATAAAAATCCATAAAAGTGACTCAACTTCCCACGTACATTGAGTGCTGCCTCCAGAAGATTGCTAAGTAATGCAGACTGATGCCATGAGTACTGTATGCCACTTTCACAGTATCACATTCCTTTTAATATTACAGGCAAATCTCAGCTTGAGAACCTTCCTCATGACTCCTCAGCTAGATGGAAAAGGTTACACTTTTTGCAAAGTCATGTGAGTTGGAGAGCACTCCATGCAATTTAAAGAGGCACAAAAAGGTTTTCTTTCCTTTCTGAAAAAAACAATATTTGCAGAATCTGTTTATAGATTATTGTAAACAAGCTCATAAATAGAACACAATTGTACTCGGTGTTCTAGTGAAGTTGGACTGCTCTATTTTGTGGTGGTGCTTACTCCCCAAGAGAGATACATCATGTTGCTGATACATTTTAAGGTTTTCTTTTACATGCTCTCAAGACATACCTTACTTGAAGCCCAAAATACAAGAAAACCTGGCTACTCTCCATAAATAAACCACCATGTCCCAGATTGCTGCTTACTTTTGGACCCCTCCCCATGAAAATGCATGATCCAAAAACAAACTGCAGCTGACAGAAGGCATCCGTGGGCTTTTAGTGCAGCTCTGAATGCAGTGGCACCTGACGGGCTCTGAAGGGGGTACTCCTACAAAATCTACTTTTGGGAAGCCTATTAGTGTATTCTGCTCCATACCTGGAGGGTTTATCATATGGTTTTCATTAATTCATTTTTCCCTAGCCTCCTTCTGTCCTAGCAATACAAACCATTCTTTTCATCTTGTACTGCTTCATCAGCTCCTCCATTTAGTACCATAAATTTTTAAGCAACAAATGTGAAATAAAGCAAGTCAACAGATATTTCAAAAGCGCATTAACATCTTCATAGTGTTATCTTCTCCATCTTTGGTTTCAAAGTTTTCTTTTCACACAATTTCTCAAATGAAAACAGCACTTGAAGACATAACAGTGGTTGCTGGTCATACTTGCAGGATTCCTGGCTCACATTTTACAAGGTGACTATTGAACAAGGAGGCAATAACTGTTGTAAAGTAATAGCTAGAAACATCTGTGCTCATTCATTATCAACAGAGATTAAATCCTTTTTTTTTTTTTTTTTTTTTGGGAGGGGAGGGATTGCAAGCAGCTCCCTTCACAGGGTTGAGACAGGCCTGGGGCTGAGTTGGAAGCTAGGGGTAGGAAACAGGAGGAATCCTATTCTTAGATAGTTATAAATGGAAAAAGACAGCAGTGGTATTTGAAAGCTTTCAGGACAAGGGTTTTTTTCTTGGGGGTGGGGGTGGGGAGTTGTTTGTTTTTGGTTTTTTGTTTGATTTTTTTTTTAACTGAAAGGCAATAATTGGATTTAAAACAGGAAATGAGTTACTAAGAACATTTGGGGGAAAAAAAAGGGTATTTATCCTATTAAATTCCAATTGTACAATAGGTGACAGGCTCTCTCCCGGTCTCCTTCACTCTCAGACTTCTGTCACAGTTATCAAAATTGGTATAACTGGCAAAATAGCAGCTAGCTAAACAGACAGAAGTAAATATAACTTCTTTTCAAATGATATAAAGCCTCAAATTGTTCTGTCCTTTTTAGCAATATCCAACTCCAAACAAGAAGGGAGGAAAGCTCCAGTTGTGATGTGTGTCCTCGTTACAACTGAAGTTATTTCTGATACAACCTTCTTAGCTGATCCAAACATGTCAAAATCCCCCTCCCCCCTAAATTTATTTTAAAGTTTTCACAGCAGGGAAATCATCCTATGAATGTTTTTGATTGACACGGTGTAAGTTAGCTCTACCTGCAAAAGAGTAAAACACCATCTCTCTTACTCTGACAACACAGTAAGACTTCCTGAAGGAAGGGACAACCCCACGGTCCTTCTCCCTAGAACTGCTGGGGGCGGGGGATGGACAGATGGACAACGTTTTTCACGGGAAGAATTTTACTCAAACATTAAACTTATAAAAGCCCCAAAGGAACTGGAGTGCAGAAGCTGGTCAGCTTTTTCCAGCATTCTGCCTGACTTGTATAAAATGCCAGTGAACTGATTTGCTAGTGGACGAGCACATATTTGCTGCTTTGTCATGTAGTAGTAGATTTCAGCTGCTTCAGGTCAACTCAACAGAAGAACAGGATGGGAAAGTAATGCTTAAACATCCCATGAAAACTACCCTGACTTCCACTTAAGAAAAGCAGTTAGAATTTAGTTCACCAGTTTTATTCCTTTTCGGATGTAAAACAAATGGTTACTCATGCCTAGGGGCTTTTTGGATTATGGTGGTCTTTTTGTAAGATATGCCTTCTAGTGATGGCTTCTCATCAGAAGGTCTAATGGGATTATTTAAACTTGTCAATTAACTACATACTTCCATGAAATCCACACCTGTGGTTGATACCAGTTGTTTGCATTCTTTTTTTTTTCTAAAACACATTGTAAACCACCCAAAATAACAATGTATTTATTTATGAAAATTAACTTCCTTTGAATGTAAGGTGTTTGCTTGCCTTTGATTCCTACATGAATGGTCATCTTAGGATTATCTACACATTTTATAGTACTCACAAAGGTTAATTTAAAGTTTAATAAATTTAAAGTTTAATGCTACTGCTTTTTACCAGGCATTCCTAATGTACAATGCATTCAATGTAGCGGAAGAGAAGGAAGAACAATAGAAAGAGTACACCTAAATAGCCCTCAACTTGTAGCAAGACTCTTATTACATAAGAAGCATATAGGGAAATTGTTAACAACCTACAGAATTAGACTTCATTCTTATTTTGAAACGAACGACTCACAGAAAGCTTACTGATCTCCCATAATTCACTAAGGACTATTTACACTAAAACATTTATCATGTAATTTGAATGAAAACAAGTCAGCTTTTTGTGAAGAAATTTAGCTACAATAGCATAGGTCATGTTTTAACTCTCTTGAAAATAGTTGTTACCAAGGACAGTCCAAAACATATTGCTTTCCTAAGGATATTTTGCATTTACTGGAAGCTATCAATGCGATGTTGTTGGGAGCAAAGGGAAGATCAAGCTGTTTACTCAAGATCCCCTCCATTAAGCTCTAGTCAGATCACATTAGGGAAGTTTGCCAATTATTCCTCTAAAGAGTCAAGGATCATTCTCCTAAAAAGTCAGTCCTTCCAATTCCTGCTGATGATAGATGAATTAGATCCTGCTTCCCTCCTGTTAAAAGATAAAGCCGTCTTAAAATTTTACAGTAGGTGAAAAGTGCAACTTTTCTGTATTCTGCTCTTCCTCTCAGATCCAGATTTGACAAAAATCTTGCAAGAAAAAAAGAAAGAACTTGGAACAAGATGCTTTTGTAGAGTGGTCGTTCCATAAATCTTTACATCAGGCGCCTCTGAAAGTCACTGTAAGAGACCCAATATGCCTGCACTAAGTACGTAAGCGTGCTAGAAAAGCGAAGAGAGAAAGGAAAAACAGATGGGATACTAGATATCTGAAACAATGTATTCAGAGGAAGGCGATCAGTGTGGAAAACATACCGTTCACTTACAGACGCCTGCAAGACAGCGTTTCACTGCACATGCCATCATGGATGGTAGGAATACATCAGCTGCAGAGCGGGGTTATAGACTAACTATCCTATGTCTGGCAGTCCTGCAATACCGTCCTACACAGCACTAATTCATTTGTTTGTGCTTTTGGTCATCTTAACTAGATCTCATTTCTTCATTTAAATGTTGGCATCTTCATTGGCTGTTCTCTCCTCACCTTAACTGCTACAGGGCAGCCAAGCATGCTCCTTGTGTTGACAGTCAATAGTGAATTTGCATGTCCCAACACAAAACCCAAGATGTCACTGTCCTTTTTAGATAAAGCTGCACATTCAGTCCTAAATGGAGAAGAGTTGTCAAAACATAGATAAAAGGAGCCATCAAGACAAACGGAGTTATGGGATCACTCCTGAAAGCCACCCCAGAGCCAAACCAAGGTGCCACCCCAGAAATACCTAAGAACAAGAAGCCAGAAGAGAAGTTTTAGCAGTGCCTCCAGATTATGAAAATGCTATGATGGTTCTCCCTGCTGACAAAAATTCTCATGTTTATGTCCTGTACGAAATTCACTACAGACCTACAGTGGCAGATCTCTAGATCTGCAGCCTGTGCCAACAACTTTGTTTTGGTCATCTCAGTTCAGCACTATTACCTGGCCTATGCAGGCACTGCTAATTGACCTCAGAAGCAGTGCTCATCTAGGAAAACCCTAGTAACTTAAGAGTAACAGCTGAAATTCATCCTTCTGTTCCTTCCCCATTAGCCATACTACAGTATTGTCAACAATTCTCTAAAGCTGCAGTCAGATCATTTACCTGCATCATCTGGTTTGTTTAAATAAATGCCATAATAACAGCAACCAGTATCCAAGTCCTACATGATGCCTGACAGGAGTTTGGAAATACTAATGATGCAATTGATGAACGACAAGAGAAGAAATTCAGGGACCTTCATTAATTTGAGTCCCAGTCTCAAAATTCTTCTTATTCCTATGTAAGAAAGCAATGCGGGGGGGGGGGGGGGGGGGGGGGGGGGAAATCACAGCATGGAAAAGACAAAGTGCCAGACTGATTGAAAATGGAAGACATTCTCAAGATTCTCAAGATATTTGCTAAAATAGTAATGATGCTCTTCCATCACTACAGTCAGAGCAAGCTAGCTGTACGATGGGAAACAAAAAATTAGAAATCACCAAACAGACCTAGCCTCAGTGCCTTTCCGAACAAAGTGTCTCCATGATACTGCAATGTATGGAGAACTGTAACCAATAAAAAAAGATACCAGTAAGAGTGTATACAAAGACTTTCAATAATACATTTTGGCCCATGATCATGAGCATTTCCGGAGCTCCTACCATTTATTTGTATTACCACTTAATAAACATCAAATTTGATCCACATCATACTTTATTCAGCTGCAAATTATAACAATACACACACAAAAATTCAGAATCTGTTCTCTTTTCAGGGTTATGAAATTACTATTTTAAGCCTACCCAGTCTCTTCCAACAGTAAATTTTCCATTATTGCTTTTTGTTCTGCCATTCTCCCCCACAAATTAAGGCTGGGTTTCTTTAGAAAATGGTAAATCAGACAGACAACTACCAAACACTGAATTGCAGCTAAGCTGGACAGTTCATGTTGTCACACCCCTTTCAGAGTGACTGAATTCTGACCTTCACAATATTTCCGAAGTATTCTATATTTAAACACTTACTCGCCAAGAAAACCCAAAAGGGAGTGGTGAATATTCAACATTTCTAAAACACAGATGTCACAGACTTACAGGATCTCCACGAGAAGCTGGAGGGGGATACAGGGATGATGCTCTATGGGACACACTAACAGACTAGCTGAAGGAAAGCAGTAAGAAGGGAAAGAAAAAAAGATTTCAAGGAAAAAATCCTTTTAATGCCAGCTTCTTCCCCCCAGAAATAACGTCAACACTAGGGACTGCAGCTATTTCAGCCACACCTAATATACAAGTGGACTGGGCCTTTTTGTGTTGTTTTTTTAAACATATGTGAAAGCATTATCAAATCTTTAGAAATACTAGAGAAAACATGCTGCCTGAATTATAACAACCTAAAATAAATAATCTTGTATATGATTCTGCATTTTATTAACAAAACATAGCATCAGCTCCATGAACTGTGTTCGCGTATAAAAGAACATTTTTCTTAAGTCTACAAAAGTCAGCCTCCGATGACTGTATGTCAAGTGGAAATGTCCATCGCTTCCATGGAATGCTAAATCTTACAGGTTCTATTCCAGCAGGACTTACCCAAAATCTGAAATTCCAGCACATATTTTTGGTTCAGGTTCTAGGTAACTACCACCAGAGTTTTAAAGACAGGCGTCTTGTACATAATTGTCTAAAACTCCAAAGCACTTCTACAAATCTCCTTTTCCATGGCTTGCATTTGAGGAGATTGGAAGCTATAAAAAGGTCCAAAGAAACAAAACCAGCATGAAACATTTAGTGTTAACCATCCAGATTTCCATGACAACAGCTTCAGTGAGCTCACCTCATTGGTACTATAGCAGCAGACCAATGGTCCAGTAAATGTAGAGAGGCAACTGTTAAGATCTAATAAAAGTAAGATATTCGGTTACAGAGCTCCTTGAAATAAACACAAAACCCCAAAAATGTTTGATTGAAAAAGAAACGGGCTGTTTAGTTTAGCTCAGCTTTGCCATTTTCAGTAGCTGGGAGTGTGCCTGCGTAACTATGTGCAAGTAGTCTCTTCTCCCCAAACCTACAATTTCACAGGATATCTGTACCTGAAAATCCTGTTTGGTTACTGCATATCAAAGGTTCCTCCTGGAAAAAAACGTACGTTTTTGATTACAGTGATGATGCTGTAAAGGCACAAAGAGAAGCATCCACATGTCCAACGCCAGCAACTTTTTTGAGTTGGGAAGAAGCTTCCAGATATTTCAACCAAGATGAGTTTTTGTTTCATTTTTTAAATATGACCATCAACATGTGTGCTTACATGAACACTGCCCTAGAATGGAAGGCAATACATGTTTTTACTCTCTCTTCACAGCACTTCAGTTAGTAACAGACAGAAGTCTAACTCACAGAAACTCTGGACAACCTCTTCAGGCCTGAAATTCTCACAAAGCCGTAGCCAAAAGGTCAAACATCCCAATGAAACAAAAATTCTCTGTTGCGCCCCCATTTTTTGCATCAGGGCCATCTACTGGAAAGCCGTACGTATGTTGTTTGTCCAGCTTCTCTAACTGGATTCTCAGGTATTACATAGGTGTGACTACTTCACTATTTTAATTTGGACCAGGAATGTGTTTGAGAGTGGATTCTCCCAATCCACTTCTTGTGTGATGGACTGCATTGTGGAGCTGTCTCAAAGCGCCTGAACTGATGTCCATTTAAATAGAACTAAACCTTCATTTTGTGATGCATTTCACTGCAAACAGGCATTCCGTCGGTTCACAGCACCAAATTAGGGCTAGTCCAAAGTAAAACCTACTTCCCTGAACCAGGTACACAACCTGTCCTCAGCACCAGCAGTTTCCCTTGAACAATCTGTTGCTGTATGCTACTTACTAACGTAGATGCAACCTACAGGTGATTTCATCCAGGCTAATAACTGCAGCTTTCACACACCTGGCCAGCTGATCTGGGAATACTGGCCTGGCCTTTCGGGAACTTGCAGACACAAGAGAAAAGAGGTAGTAGAAATCCAGTTGTTATGTTCTAGTCCACCTCAACAGGGTAAAGGTGCCTGAACCTCCCTCTTGCTTCTCAGTAAGCAAACCATGTTTTCCAGAAAGATCTTACTTTAAATCTCTCCTACTATATTTTTATATTTACGCATTAATTAATCTCAGGATTTGTTACTGTAACTGGGTTAAAAGGTAAGAATAACAGAAAACCATTCAGATACAACTCAGTACAAGTAACTCAGTGATAAAACCAATACACAGTGGTTAATGCCATTCCTTTGCCTCAGCTCCTGCTCTCCGAGTTCCAGCTGCTCTTCCCAGCTCTACTGCCTTACCTCCCCATACAAATTAGTAAGCAAGCTCCTATTTGGGCATGTCTCTTGACATATTTTGTATATCTTTACTGATATGGAAAATACTAACAAAACAGAGGCTGAGATATTTTCTTCCTCAGTCATTGCCATCCATGAGTATTTCAGCTTGAACAGTTAAGCTGTAAAGGCTTGTAATGAAAAAAAAAAAAAATTATAGCCGAGCTGTAATTCAATTAACAGTGTTTCTACTGAAGATTTACTTGCTAAGTCACTAGTCAACCTCTGTACACCATACACAACCTCAGCTCCTTCAACTTTAAGAATTCTTTTAAACCATTTTATTTTAAAATCTTAAGTATTTATTAGTTGGCACAGTAAAAATAATCCAACATCCCCTTAAAGCAGAGGTTTCTCAGAAATGCTGCAGCTTCTATATTCAGGATGATGGGAAGTTACAAACTGGAATTGTCTTGCAGCTCTGTCAGCTGATCTCTGAAGAAAGAGGTGCTTTGCCCGACTTTTGCCTTAAAGATATTTCTACTTGGGGAACCCAGAGCCAAACTGCTGCTTTCGCGTTCTCAGAAACACCTCTAGTGCACATAAAAGACTGTTTCATTATAGTAGCCTTCAAAAAAAGCAGGCTATGATGTGAAACAGTATTTTAGATCATCATAGGTAAAGCAAATAAAGTTAAACTGCCGTGCCCCATATACATATGGCAAAACCCCAAACAAACCCTTAGTTGTACCATCCATCTCTGACGGGACCGGGAGTTTTCCCTGATCCTGCAGGATTTACGAATATTTTTGCTATTGGTTTGGCCCAAAATGTGTTAACCACATGAAGACAGCTAATAGCACCAATTTCCAGGGAGCTTTTCAGCAAAGGAAAGCAAACAGTTTTTGACTGGAGCCTAAAAGTTCTGTTTTGAATTGCAGAGGGCAGGACCTGTACAAAACAGCAAGCTCAGCTACCTCATCAGGCTTGGCTTGTTGTTAAATCTGAAAGTCGACATGAACCCAAAAGTAGATACTCATAAGAAATTAATTCAGAAAGGCATAAATGATTCAAGAGAAAAACCCTGGTAAGCTGCAATCTACCTGGCCAGGAATTTCACTATGGAAAGCCCTATTCCTTACTAAGCACCCGTAATGTACCTTACAAATGCAGAGGACACCACCCTACTACATCTGCCCAGCCACATAAAATCCGCATCAGCCAGACTCCATTCTGGCCCTCTCCCATAGAATCAGGGATGTCTAAGCAGAGCGGGTGCAATTCAGGCCTGGCGTGCTGAAAAAGAAATGGAAGGATGAAGAATAAAAGCGAACAGCTCCAAAGGGAACGTAACTGCTGAGTAACAGAGGGGTTTCACCACAGGACTGACTTCATTTCAAATGCTGAGCGCATATTCCTCGGTCATCGCCCAGACCCCTGCGGGGGAAGGTGGGGAGTGACTGGCATACAGAAAACAGCGTGTTTCAACTGCTCGGCATTTTGTGATAATCTGCACTTATCTGAAAGCTGTCAATTGGTAATAACATTTTTTCCCTGAACGAAAACTGACCTGGAGAAACACGCTGAGCAGCGACCTAGTGTTCTCTGACGTGGGCATTGTGCGAACTCGGGCACCAAAACCCAGCTCCGGCAGAAATCTGAACTTTCTCTTTGCTGCGTTGCCGGCATCCGGCCTGAGAGACAAGCGAGGGTCTGTCCCTCCAGCCCTACCGCAGCCTCAATGGCTTCACGGAGATTCATCTACAAGCAAAGCCGTGGCATTTGAGCCTTCCCTCCCCAATGATTCCCAATTCTTCCCTGACACCAGTTCTCTATTAACTCTCTGATTTTTGATACAGTATCCAAGTATTCAAATTCATTTATAAAAAGGGTTATTGGGGGTAAATGCACTAGTACAAACAAGGGTTGTACATCATAGGATACCACCACCGTTTATTCACCTCACCAAATAATTTACCATCTTAGAAGTAAGACCGGCTTAAAAGTGAGACAGGCTTAATAAACTTCAAGGTTTATTGGGCTTTAGACAGTGTTAAAATGCCTGGTTACGAGGGCTCCTTGAGACCAAATCCCGATTCATTCAGCTAAAATTCAAGTCATTCACTGAGGGATTAAAGACACCCAAAGGTGCTCAACTTTGCTGGAAGCTGTGGGGAATAAAGGAAAGAGACACGTCAGTACAGCTGAAACAAAACATCCTCATAAATGTGTGTGATATACCCGAAAACAGACCAGGAAAAAAGCCAAGATCGCCCTTTCAGAACACTCTTAAAAAGGAAAAAAAAAAAAGGAGGGGGAAATTTCTCAGGCTTCCTGATTTTCAGTCTCTCATTCCTTCTCATTCTCTTCCAGAAGGCAAATTAATTTCATTTGTAGCTTCTGATCTAAACTAAGAAGTAGACTGTTACTCCCACGCATTCTCCCCCAGAGGTCTACTAGGCACTCTGTTATTTAGAAAATAGCAGAAATAACAGCAAAACATCAGCAAGATCAATTCGAACACAGCATATGAAGTTATATTAGGATTCCAAGAAAAGTAAGTAGAATTTCCAATATTATTATAATTACTACTTCAGTAACGTTTCACAGCACAAGCCAAGTAACCAAGCCTTGCTGCACTGAATAGCATAGAAACTTTCTTTTTTGATGCCTTGACAGCATCTTAAACTGAAGAAAGCTCACAGGCAATTCTGACTCAGCAGCCCTTGGGAAAAAAAAACAAACCCACAACCTACTTCTTGCTTTGCTATTGGGAATTGCAGAGCATCTATTGTGAATATACCCTAAAATTTGATCTTCAGAGCAGAAGAAATCCAAGCGAGCAGCTTTTCAGTCCAAGGTCCAAGATTAGCCAAGCCAGCTGGGGACAGCTACATCGTAAACCCACCCTTTTCTGCCAGTGCTGGTGGCCCATTCTCGGAGGTTCCTCGGGCTAAAGCAAGAAACCCTGCTGCTCTCAGTTCCTCTCAGGAAGGAACTGGGAGCATCCCCTTCCCACCTGCTGTCCTGCAGGTTGGAGGCAGCTGACCAGGGTTGATTGATCCATACCAGCAAAATCATTATAGAAGAAACCTTGGTTTAAATAATGTAACCTTGCTTTGCATTTTACCTTAGTTATTTTCTTTACTGGTTCCTTGTTGATTTATAATCCTTTAGACAAAATAAGCTGAAGCTAAACACAGTTTTTATATTATATATGGTACTCTTTTTTTGTAACTAGAAAGACACACTATGTATAAATTGCTTAACTAGCTGAGAATCTAAGGACACATTGAGTCAAATTTTCTCTTTATACAATTTATTACACTAAGAACTGTTTCTTACTTTCTATTTCTTCAGCAATCAATTCTTTAATTCTGGTTTCTGACAAGCTGCTTCTGAATAGAAACTTGCATTATAAAATTAAGTCAGTTGTAGACAACTAACACTAAACTTGTGTTGTTTTGTTTTTTTTTTTTACTTAAACTAAAGCAGTATTAAATATGACGGAAACAGAAATAAAATTACTCTTAACAACTACCACTGTACTATTATCTCCTGCTAATGAATTAATGGTATACAACTACACCATAAATAGTAAAAATCTGCATTTCTATCTATTTTTTTATTTGCAGATTGAAAGCTTTGATGTTTTTCTACTCCAAAATTATTTCTTTTATTAACAGTTATTGCAGTGAACTAAACTGAATATAGATTAAAATATCTCTATGTATCTACAAAAGTGACTGTATTGTCTACCCACAACAGTGCAAAGTTAGTTTACGCTTTCAACAAACTATGTTTTAAGGTGCTTAGTCAAAGGTTTCCCTGAAGTCTGACTTTGTATAAAACCATGCAGGAAAAACAGGTATAACTATTCTTTTTTATTTAAATAATTTTAGGAGACTAAAACAAGTCAGTACTTCAGAATTCATTATCCACCAAGTCATCATTCAAGTGCTTTAGCCAGCATCCATAGGGCTAATGTGGGCAACACCAGCCCACGTAAGACTCAAGCAGGGCTTTATCCTCCAGCCCAGAACGGGCCCCACGACCTGGCCTGGGAGCACCACAAAACTCATCCCCAAGGAGCCTGTGTGTAGGTAGGAGACAAGCTGTGTAAAACAGCACATAAAAACCTGTAATGAAGACATATTAAAAGGTAATGTTTATACAAACACTAGGGACCAATTTTATAGCATATGGGAGTAAATTACTTCACTTGTAAGTATCTGTGGGCCTGGGTACTTCCATGGTGACACTAAGCACTCATGTTACTGGATGGGGGGGTCACTCATTTTTAAGTAATAGATGCAGGGGGACAGCTTTGTTTTGAGGAGGGCAGTCTTCCCCCCCACCTCGTCCTGCAGTTGTTCCCCATTCTGGAACGGGCCACCATCTTATAAAAACTGGAAAGGCTTGCATTTGTGTTGAAAGCCTACAGCAGTAGTTCCTACATTTTTACTGATCAGATTTTGGCAGGCAGGAATGCTTTCTCCGTTAATAAGCCTCATTTTATATTTCTAAATACACTGCTTTGCTTTCCCTTCCAAATTAGCGCTGATGATTAACAGCCATTAAAAGAATAAAACTAAACACTTGCGAGGAACCAGCATTGCAATAATTAGTTCTGAAAGCCCAGAAAGCACTCCCGAAAGCCGAGTTAGAAGTGTGTTTCTGCAAGAGCTTCTGTTACTCTCTCTAAAAATATGGCCAAGTCTGTGTGCTACAAGTTCTGCCTTGTATGTCCTCCAAGACTAACTTCTCTCTGACTAGCTGCTTTGTCCAGCTGACAAGTGAACGAGGGGGGAAAATGGGCCACCCCTTGGTGGCATCCCTAAAGTATTTACTCAACAGCATCATTCATTTTTGACAGCAGCCACCTGTATAGGAGACTGGCACGTTTGCAAAAGTCAGCATGGAAATCAGCCAGTACCATTCCCTTGGATAACACAGCAAATCAGGCCTTACATTGCCCACGAGACAGAGCCACAGTGATGACAGGAGAGGGAACTACTTTAACAAGCGCTCCACCTGGTAGCTCTTTAAACAGAGAAAAAAAGCCAAGTGGGAAGAGGAAAGGATACATTTCTATTTTTCAGGGCATGCCTAAAATCAAGCAGGGTCCTTTTAGGACAGAATAGAGCACATCCTTCTATCTGAGAATCTGAACGAAGGTAACAGTCACACATCAAGCACTTCCCCTCTTACTATCTTCCCAGGGTAGATATTTCACCTGTTACACATTCAGGGAGAGGGATGCATAACAGTGATTAAGCAACTGACCATTTACACCTGGCAAAACAGAAGGGAGAACCAGGTTTTATGTGGTCTGCCTAGTAGGCTAGGCTACCTGTTAAACTTCAAGATAAAGTCTTTTTTTCCCCAGATAATTCCTCCAAAGAACCCCCAATTCTTGCCTGCCATACAGCTGTTTCACCCACTTGTCCTCTTCTACACTTTCTACTGTGCCCCATGACAGAATACCATATATAGCTCATTGTAAGTTCAGATTGACTGTAACTTTGGAAAAATAATTTTTTTTGAAACATCAGCTAAAAACTATATTCTAGATTTCTTTAACCACCTCTACTGCTTTGCATCCATATGTAGTTTCACGGCTACAGTGGAAAATCCTACTGAAGCCCTAGACACACAGATGTAGAAGCCAGCACATGACACACACAATGTCATACTTAAACAAGTACGTCTCCCATTAAAAGCTAACTTAGTGCTCTTCATAAATTCAGAGTATGACAAAAATCAGGAAAAAAGTCCAAAACAAACAGTAGGAGTGCTGTTACATATTCTCCAGAGCACACCAGAAGCGTTAGGGTTGAGCAGGCAGTAAGACCACACCTTCTGTGCAGTTTTAATTACAGCTCTCCCCTTCTACAGATCCGCAGCAAGGTAGAACAGCCGGCCAGAACTGCAGCTTCATTTTTAACCCCTCAACCCAAGCCATGACTTGTATCAGTTTGCCTTTACTGTTCACTTTGAGTGCTTCTCCTTTTCCCTGGCTGAACAATACAGCAGGGCTCAGCTCCCTTCCCAGAGATGGTTGACTTGCCTTGAAATCAAATGCCAACATCTGCAAACTCTTAGGCTGGACTTTATTTCCCGAGAGCGGAGGACGGCGGGCGCGGCGCCGCCTACCTTAGCCACCCAGCTGAACAATGGTGACATCTTACGGGCTCCGGCGCGGCGGCCGGCGGCGATCCCCGGCTCCGGCCGCTCCTCTCCGCCTCTCCCCGCTGCCTCCCGGCTGCCGCCGCCTCATGCGCCGGGAGGGGAGCCAGCCTGCCCGGCCTCTGAAAGTTTCCCCGCGGCCGCCGCCGAGCGCCGGCCGGCGGGACCGCGAGCTCGCCGCGCTGGAGAGGCTCCCCGCGGCGGCGCCGACTGCTGCTGCGGTGCTGCGGAGCGGGAAGGGAAGGGAAGGGAAAGGAAAGGAAAGGAAAGGAAGGGCCGGGCCGGGGGCTGGGGCCGGGGCCGGGGCCGCGGCCCGCCTCCGCCGCGCTCCGCCTCCGCCGGGGCGCCCCGCGCCGGGCTGCGGCCGCCCGCCCCCGGGAAGGCGGGAAGGGAGCGGGCTCGCCCTCCGGCAGCTCGCCTGAAAACGCAGACAACCGCCTGCTACCTCACTGCGTTGCCCTTTTACGTAATTCAGCGCAAAAGACAGGATTCGCAACTATTAAAAAAGAAAAATCCCACGCGGTCCATGTAACTTTCTGGGAATATGCTGGCATCGAAGTCATGCTTAACATTGAAAGATCAAGCAAAAAAATCATCTGTTTGAAACCACTGTGAAATGTTACACTTCAGTCAGGCTCACCATTCATGTTAGCTAATGGCATTTGACATCACACACTAGCAGCTCTACTTCCAGAAAAAAGCGGTCGGAGAACTAAAAAACCAGTACGGCACAGGTCAATAGTATGCATGTTTCCAGCAGGTCAAGGGATCTCACCCGCCACCCAGACAGGAAAGGTGTTCATTCCTGTTGTCACTCCGGCTGGACTGCCTGTGAACACACCCCCCTACTCAGTGGCTGTAGGGCTGCCTGAAAACAACTCATTTTCCTCAGTTTGGAGGAAGGGCACAGAACTAGGAAAAAAAGGCCTGGATTTCACCGGAAATAACCCATTGGCCCCAAAACAAAAAGCCCTTTATTTTCCATCGCCTCATAGAAACTAAGTGAAGAACTAGATTTGCAAAATCCTAACAGGAAAGCATAGGGGTCTGTTCTGCACTTCTTCCCAATAAAATTCAACTGCTCAAAGTTGGATGTTGAAGTGCCAAATTCAGCTCTTTGCTTTGCCCAAAGACACTCTCACCGAGACAGTCACCTCACTGGGAGGGTGTCCTGCATGTGCTTGCACTTGCACACTCAGGGCTGAAGAAATAATCTCTGGGTTTAGAGCTGACGCTGTCCCACTCATCTAAGTCATTAAATGTCTGCTGGAGCACAAGAGTGACACCCACGCGCGTGGGCTGGGGAGAAGGAGAGCCAATCTCACAGCTCACTGAGGCACTGCCCCAGACTGCATGACCCTGCAGCCCTGGATTTGGTTCACATAAAGCAAACGAGGCAGCCGCTGAGAGCGCTGTACCACCTCCTAATGCTGCACTGGCGAGTGCTAGCTGTGTGGGCGATAATGGTCCACGGTGGGCTGAGGGGACAACACAAAAGCAGTTCTTCTCAGGTTGTACCTGCAGCATCTGCAGTACCTAAGCATGACACTTCCACCTACTTCCTCCTCAGGAACAGAGAATCACAAAACAACAAACCAGAATGCTGATGAAACACTTACCCAGAAAAGGTGGCACGAAACAAAGGATTGCGCCAGTGAAGCGTGATGTCTCTGTCATGGCCAACGTGTCGCTGATAGTCCGAGAATGGAGGTATCCGACTGTGGTGGATGTGTGAGCTGGTGCATGGCAGTACACACCCAGTCCTGGCCCGGCCTGGCAGCACCGTGGCCAGTGGTGGGACTAGGGAAATCTGCTGCCACTCGATGTTAGCACTCTCTAGCTAAATACTAGTTTACCCATCTGTAAAATTAAGTCTTGACCAGTCTCCTTGGCTTGCTCAAAGACACATAGATAATCAGGGGAAGACATTTGATGTGGGAATTTGAAATCCTTTTCCTGAGCAACATTTGCCAGGGAGCCACAAAATACTAACCAATATGAGCTAATAAACCAGCATGCAACTTATGATGACCTTCTCATGGTTGGAGAGCCCAAAGCCTGCCTGGACCTGGTTTTTAATCAACTTACAACCTACGCTGCAGTTTCTGGAATCAAAACCGTAACAAATACATTGCATATTTTCATAAAAGGAGACTAGAGATCCATTTTCTAATAGTTCTACAGGATAAAGTAGAGGTGATTCACAAAGATGGCCAACGGCTCATTCCGTCATTACAATAGTGGCCACGGGCAGTTTTATTGCATGGATGTTCTTAGCCGTAAGCCCAATAAATGAGTAAATATGACCGACACTCACTCTGGTGCTGGTCTCTAAAGGTTTATTGGCATGATAGAGGGAAGAAATTTTCACTGCTGCTGTTGTTCATGATATATAGAGCACATACATGAATAAATGACATCTGTTCTCAGGACTTTAAACTAGGCACCTTACAAGAACACTGGAAGTAAGTATTACCATTTGAAATACGGAACTGGGTCTGCTTTTATTTCATAGAGCAACCGAAGGCAAGAGCAAGGCAGAATGTTCCTCATTATGTGCTGCTTCTAGTTGTAGAGTATATTCACTATTTGGTGGTAGCATTAGAGTTGCATTTCTCTAACACTGACTGTGAACAATATTATTTCTAAATAATTATTTCTTCCCTTTCTCTGAGGAGATCCTGCCTGCTTGGGAGTTTTTCCAGCTCCCCATTCCTGACTGGCACCCTTCCACAGTTTTAAACTAACAATACACACATCTCCTCTGAGTCTGCATTAAATGCTGATGTCAGTCAGGAGATCTGGCTTCTCGCTCTGACTGCAACTGGCTCAAAGAGCCATCTTCAGCGTGTTACTTCACGCTATTTAGCTTCTAAACCTGTTGCATGCAATTGTTATAGTGATGTTTGTATGATTTTAAACGCACTCTGAAACCTTCTACATGCTTCTACAGGACTGGGAGGAAGAGTGGTCTTGTGGTCAAGACACTGAATTAGGAGATAAGAGTAACAGCGAATGAATCCCAACTTCTGCTGTTAACATGACTTTCAGACATGCTACTTCACTGCCCGCTCTGCTTTAGTTCATCTGTTAAGCGGAGATGGTATCTGCCAGCCTTGAAGGAAGAAGGAGTGAGCACACTCATCGGCATTTGGGAAACAGCTGGCAGCTAGGCTTAAGTGTTCAGATATAAAAATGTTTGGTAATGCACGAAATTCTTCAGTGTAAATGAAAAGGTCACTGTGTTGCTCACCTTCCAAAAAAAGATAGATTTAGCAATGTAGTAGGAACAATAACTGCATTCATTTTTCAGGATGTTCAGCTTTCTAAAAACAGAACCTTTGTATTTTTCTATTTTAAGTTTGGCTTGTGCAAATAACTGTCTCTCCAAAAAGACTATATATCCATTTTGGGTAAATGGAAAAATTCAGGGCCAGGGAATGACATCTGTATTGCATAAACAGTAAGTAGCACTTGACACCACCTTATCTAAGTGTATGATCTTTTAAAAAACAAAACAAAACCCTCATTCCTATGAACTGTTCCATGTTATCATGGAAAATATTAGCAAGATATTTGTGGCTGTTTTTAAAATAGTAGCAATTAAAATACTTCAAAGCCACAACTTAAAGCTTACATTTGTCAGAAAAATAATCAGTTTTACAGATGTCCTTCATAAATTTACACATACACAAATACCCCCATCATTTCTCCTCCAGCAAAGCTCTCCATATTAAAAGAAACCATTTGGAGATAAGGAAAGAGATGTGAGATACAAGGAAATACTAAGAAGAAAGGAGACTACAGTCAACCTTTTAACTCAAAAGAGGAGTATTTTCTGACTCATTCTCCTCTGATTTCAGCTTCCTTTAGGTTTAATGGCTGTAAACATTTTTGAGAGTCTTCACAGTATGTCACCACTGAATGAAGTCTCACAAGAAGTTGCATTAAGGGTATAGCCACAACTGTATTACCTGAGAACTGGCCTCTGCTGTTGCTTGCGGGTGGTGGTTTTACAGCAGACCCCATTCCCTTTTGAAGCTTTTTCCTCTGAATTGTACTTAAACATGTTTCGGCAGCTATTCTTCTCATGAATTATCCCCTCTGCCCAAATTCACTGTTACAAGTTTCCTTTTTCTCTTCTTTCCCTGTACACAAGAAGGTCTTTGTAAATTCAGTTGAAAAAATGCAAGAAAAGAACATGCCTGCCAGTAATTACCCGTATCCATTATTTGGCCTTTCTTTAAAAACACCCACAATTTTTATCCTTTATTACTCAGTTTTCACTGTTCATTAGGATTTCCTTGAGTCTTGTCTCATCCCTTCCCATTCCAAGTAGTAGGGTAGATGGTTTCTTCTTTATCAGAGGAAAAAGATAGAAAGAAAGTAACTACTGTGAGAGTATTGTTTGTTATGTGAATTCAAAATGTAATAACGTTTTGATTCTTAGATAAAGTTGTATTAAAAGATACCAAAAGAAAGGTGTCTATTTAAGGAAACCCCACACATTTATGGCACCTCCATATGATGCAAGGTGAGACAAATGGTTCACCTGGATCCACTGAAGGAAAAGAGTAATGAAATCCTCCGGATTTCATCCTATCCAAAGACTCGATCAAGCCTGACTAGCTGGCTTCTGAAAAGATACTGTGGTGAAGAAAACAGTGAGCTTTGTTACTTCTTTTGGCTAAATTATAAGCAAACTCCTTTTTTCTCAATACAAAATAAAATAAAAGATTAATCACAAAATCAAACTACCTTACCGAACAAGATCTGCATCAGCCCCCTGATGAGAGACAACAGCAAGACCTGCCAGCTAACCACCGACCGGCAGTGGCTGTCCCCTTAATGCAAAGTGTATAGGAGCTCACTGCCCTGAGCTGCACATCCACATTAAAGATGAAATCCAGCTCTCACCAAAGAAAATGGGATGACTTTCTTGGTTGTTTCCAGATACTCAATGGAAACAGAATTGACAATGTTTTGGGTAATCTTCTTTGCACTGTTAGTAAGTTAAAAGTGTAGACTGAAGTGTTTTGGCTATTTGCTAACCAGTAGCAAATATGAAAAACGCAAGACATTGGGCCAGTGCCCAGAGATAACATGCAATTCACTTCCTGTGTGGCAGACAGAAGAGAACAATTCCTTACCAGAGTGCTGGGCACTGACTCAGCAGTGGAGCCCTTTCCAACCTCTCCTGTAGATTTTAGCTTTTACAAGATTGTCTTTTCAGCCACAAAATTTGTAACTGCTAAAATGCTTTGATTCAAGTGACATTAGCATTTCCTGCTCAGGAATGAAAAGCAGCATTGGTGATGGGTTATCTGTCCTCTTCCCTACCAGCAGTATCCATCCTCTCTCCAACAGAGTGTCAGAGCATGAGGGTTACCATGTGCTGAGGCTCATTTGGGATCCTGGATCTCAGTGAGAGGACTGAGGGAAGGAGGGATCTGTGAAGGGAAAGGTGACCTACACCATGTAGGAGAGAAGCACGGAGCCCAAGGGCCATGTTGCTCAGCAGACAGTGGAATGAAGTCCTCCTTGGGCAAGTGCTGTCCTGCAGGCAAGATGAGATCAACCAGAGTGAGGTCTTGAGAGCATTAGATGACAAAATGCATCATGAGGTTGAAGTAGCTTTCCTAGTTGCTACTATTATCTTAAGATTCTTCCCTGTGGGTCTGTTTTGGACAAAGAATTGTTCAGACATCCTTTTTTCCTTGGAAAAGGTCTATCTAGAGAAAACTGATTGTTTTCTTATGCTCTATTATAAGGCAGCTCTGGGCGATAGCAGATGCTGGGCTGACCAGTCAGATATCTTGAATGGAACAGACCACCTCTTAGCATTTGATTCAGAAAGTTCAGAGTAGAAAGGTTTTGGTGAAGTCCTTAATCAAACAAGGAACTGGAGAAAATACTACTCACGGAATGCGGAACCCGTCATCCCATAAGGGACCCCTCTTTGCATGGGGATGAATGTTACAGAGAATCTAAAACCAGAGAAAAGTAGCTTTACCTTCAACACCTGAAGTTGGCTACAAGAGGAGAAGCTGATAAGAGGTACAGTATCTGACCAACAAACACGATGCATGCCAAAGGTACCCACAAAATCCAGGTACAGAGGGAAAGCAACATTACAGAAGAAGAAAGAGAGGTAACCAAGGCTATACATAATCAGTGTAACAGTAAACACAATCTAGCTTTAGGGTCCTAGTGCCCATTCATAAACATTAAGGCCATCTGACGCAAAACACTCATCTGGACTGAAACCATCCTGCCACTTCAAACACTTCCAAAAACATTGATGAGTAAACTTTGGATTGGCAAGCTTTGCGCTGGATTGAGTATTTTTTGTCTTCCCACAGACAGCAAAAAAAAAAGCTTAAAGCTGTCAGGAACTTTGCCATGGGTTCTGACTAATTCCACTCAAGCGTGATCATATCTCTATGTTTGATCAAGATCAAATGTGCACTGCTGAGTGATCCAATTGCGATCAACCGATCAGATCTCTACAAATGAGCAAAAAACCACAGCCTGAATCTGCAGATAAGTCCAGGCAGACTTGTGAAGAGATCACTTTGATCTGAATAGCTGGATGCAAAAAACCCACAGGACAATGTGGCAAACGAGCAGCGGGGGAAACTCAGCGCATAGAGGAGAATTGCCACACAGAGACATCAGAGGTTCCACGCATTTATTCTGTTTTGCGACGGAGGGTTTTCTGGCAGCTGTGAAACTGGAGCAGGAAGAGTGGAGCACAAGCAGAGCAAACTGGCAAACTGCAGAAGCAGATTACAGAGCTCAAAACGGATGCTCCCAGTGTGCAGTGAAAAAGACACAGGTCGAGCCCTTGAGATCATAAACTAGGTCTTGACTGTGGTTGAAACAGTTGGAAACCTCCTGTTTTTCTCCCTGCAGGGCAATAGTTCTTGGTCTTCTCAGTGTCATCAAGTTGAGGGACAACTAGCTGAGCTCACCAGGCTGCTGAGGCAGCTCTGGAGGATAGACCAGAAGCCACCACAGGGATGACACACACCTGCACACACACTCTGACACAACTGGATAAACCATAAAATATTAATGATGCAAGACCGCTTATTTTAAAAGCTTATTTAAAAATGCTCCTGACAATGGGACGTGAAGGATGTGACAATTTGCCATGGTTTAACCGAAACCAGGATACAATTAAATGGGGATTAATGTCCACTGGCACTAGATATATGGCCATGGTAGGACTTTGCGCCCTTTTCCTCCAGCCTCCTGCTGCTTCCTTGGGGCAAGCACTGAAAGGTCTCGGGAGAAAAAAAAAACTCTCAAAGTTTAAGAAGTATTTTCTTAAATGCAATTAATTAAAGGTTATACATAAAGTGTTCCTTGATCTTGAAACTTATATGGTTAACCCAAGTTACTCAGATGGGAAGAAAGACACTTCATTTGAAAATATGTCTCATTTCCTTTGTGGAGAAGCACTACCTCGCACTGGAAAAAAAAATAAATACTAAGCACTTCTACTTCCAATAATGGATAAGTTACATAGTAAAAAAAGTCTAGAAAGTGTTGAGGAAAACCAAACTATGAACAGAAAATGACAACTCTCACTTGACTGGTTAAAATCAAAACATAATTATAGAATTTATTGATTCCCCATGTGCTTAGGGGAGACACATATACGTATGAATGCCTATTTCCTTTACATGGGACTTCATGTTAGTTAAGATGTACCTATTCACTTTATCGTATTAAAACACTCTAGTAATGAATAATATAAAATAAGCAATTTTGTATGCATAATTTTATGGAGTTATAGCCTAGCTCTTTGTTCACATAATTAACTATAAACACAGAAATAGTCCCACTGCCCTAAACATATTATTTTGTGTACTTCAGTTGCAACAGTAGGAGACTAGGAAAGTGTATTGAGTTCCACAGTATGGAGAGCCATGAAAAGAGGCCAGTCGTCTTGGTTCTCTACAACTTACTTAATAACTTAATAAATATATATAACAGCATTGATATATGTAAAAAGCACATTGATTTCTCATAACTGAATTCAGCCGCAATCCCCATAGACAGTACACAGATTCTACTGGACTTTTACTGTTGCTCAGATACTCTAAAGCAACATCAATTTCAGCAAACTGAAAAAAAGCAACAGTTAGAATAAAACTTTAAGTGTTAACCATTCCACCCCCAACCCGTAATATTCTCGGTTTTGCTGGAAAGAGCTTAACAATAAAAACTATCAGTTCAGGTTTATCTCTCAGCAGGTATAGGGTCCAGAACTTACCTACAGTCAATGGAGCTATATTGCAATTTACATATGATGAGCATGTGGGTGTAAAAGCTATTCATTTGAGAAGGATCCAATCTTGCCCCCACTAAAATCACAGACCAAGTTGCTACTTAAACATCTTAAACATAGATAGCAAAAAGAGGAAGCAAATACCATATTGTCCTGTTCTTTTCCAGAATCAAGCTGAAGAAATTTTAATTTCTGCCACGTTGCCCTCATATCATAAGCCTCCCTGCTCCGGAGCTCTTGGATGAAACCCCAGTGGGAGAACTGCAGCAACCTGCAGAGAACTCAGCAGTCCCTTGCAGCCGATTAAGAGGTGCACTCAGCAACTCGCGTGGCCCTCGCTCCGCACCGCTTCTCATCGCCAGCCTTTCATTTGATTACAAGCTGCAGCACAGTCCTTCCCTAGATATTTCCTGTGTAATGTGGAATTGAGAATACCACTGGAACCTACTCATATAATAATCTGCATGTACGGTAATTTTGTATGGTGCATATAAATCTGCCTTTTTATTAAAAGATCTGTGATTTTTATTTTGCCATGTTGTGCTGTTGATTATATCCGTTCTCATCTGTCTTGAAAGTGGAAAATTTTATCAGCAATGCTCCCTCGCACACACTTTTAACTTACTGTTTCTTATCTCTCCCCTTCCTACCCTCTTTTCAGGGCTTACTAACGTATCGAGTGTATCTTTGGCAATGATGTGGACTCTTTTGCTCTTATGATTTTATATATTTTTGGCTAAGTCATAGTCTTTCAATTACAGCAAAAGCCACAAAATGGCAATAAACCATCTTTAAAACCAAGATTCAAACACTGTCTCTACCGATCTGAAAAAACACCTTCCCCACAATTCAGTTAGCTTTCCATTCAGAAGTTTGCAGCTCCTGGTTTCATTACAAACAACACCCCGCATTTAGTTATTTTAAGCCGATTCCGTTTGACTCCTAAAAACATGCTGGAAAACATTTGTGAAATATAACACACAATACAGAGACTTTTAAAATATAGCAATAGGATTTGTCCTTATGGCTCTTTTGTGGTTTTGATAAAGCTGCATCGCTTCAAAGGGCTCAGGATATATTACTGTAAGACACCACTGCATATTTCGGCCACATGTGCTGACTGCGCTTCCGCTCCTCTGCCAGAACAATGGAAGCCTTCGCGCGCTGAGTCAGCTATCCCACAACCACGGATCCACGCAGACCAAATGCATTCACTCACTACAGGTTTCTTTAACCATGTCTTATCACTGAGAATGCTAGATAGCTGCATCATTTCACGTAAGACTCTTGGAGTGAGGTAAAATTTGGGAAACGTACATATTTTCAGGAATAAAGCCCAAAATATTATTTGACGTGTGTGTGAGAAAGGGGGGGGAAAGGGAAGGGAAGGGAAGGGAAGGGAAGGGAAGGGAAGGGAAGGGAAGGGAAGGGAAGGGAAGGGAAGGGAAGGGAAGGGAAGGGAAGGGAAGGGAAGGGAAGGGAAGGGAAGGGAAGGGAAGGGAAGGGAAGGGAAGGGAAGGGAAGGGAAGGGAAGGGAAGGGAAGGGAAGGGAAGGGAAGGGAAGGGAAGGGAAGGGAAGGGAAGGATCAAGGGCCAGTTCTACCATTTCCTCCCTACTGGGTATTTCCATTCCAACAGGGAATTCTGGTATTCCAGGAGAAACCTGCAGACAGCTGGACGGATGGGCTGGACAGCTGAACTCTTCACTCAGATGATCTGGTAAGTTCAGATATGACTGCAACTTGTGAGTCTGAGCTCACATATTTGAATGTGTTCACAGGCACAAAGACCCAAATAAATACGTGAACCTCAGAAGTTAGCTGAGCAGGGTCTTTTATCCCAGGATGTAATAAATTCTCAAGTCTCCCGTTGGTTTCAATCATAATTTATGAGTAGAATGTAGGACAGCTTTAATTAATTTTCAATCATTTCAATCATTTTCAAAATCAATGAAATTAATTTTCATTATTATCATTCAGCTGTAATATACAGCCTAACAGCAAGAGCTAAAAAAAATTTTTAAAAAATCAAGTATTACATTATCTCATTGTAGATCCATAATATCATCCCCATACACGTGCTTTGATTTCACTCAGAGTCTAGTTGGGACCGAACTCCAGTTGAGACTACTTCAGGACTAACTCAGGTGCAGTTGAGCTGTCTCAAGCTGGCATCAAGACTTCTAGAACAGACTGACATGTCTGTCTGTGTGTGTGTGTGTGTAAAAGTCAGGTCACAGAGTTATCCGGGTAAGGAAAATTTGTCACATATGTAGTTTTTACATGGCTTCTTGGAAGTGTGCAGTCTCAAGTTGTGTGAAGGGATTTATCCCGAGACCTTGACAGTTTGTATTCTGTAACTTTGACAAGAAATGTACCTATAAATCAGAAACCTATGTTTTGTTTGTTTGAGGTTCCTGGGAACTTTTCTGACTCTTCCAATCCTTGCTTGCATATGGATAGTCTATTAAAACACCAAACCTGAAACGGGGTGGGGGGGAAGACTTCATTTTAAAGACAAACTTGAAGTGTGTCTTCTGCAGTATACAACCTACCTGCAGAGTGCCCACTGAAAACCTCCTCCCAGCAAAAAGGAAGCCTGCACACAACCAGTGCATGCACTCTGAGGTTTATTGTCCTCTGGATGTAACTAGTTCATTATGGAGTTAGTAATGTACGTGTAAAGAAAATTCCGAAGTCCTGCGAGTTTCTGGAAGAGAAACTTTGGTCCTTATGCAGATACAAGCATATTATATCAAGCTCAGAACATGACTGAGAGCTAATGTTTTCATATCTATCAGATATTCTGCTGAGGGGAACTGAGACATCCCAGAACATCAGCTGATGCCAAACACTAACCCCAGTTAAGCACGTGTCTTGTTTTGTGAATTTTAATACCTAAGAATAAACTCCGGGAACACTAGTATTTCAGTTCTAGAGACAGCACCTTTACTGACTGTTGGTTCTTCTGCTAGCTCACCACACAGTAAAATTATCAACTTCTTACTACAATACTTTTACAGGTGTTTATTACCAAAAAAGAACCCACGAGGAGAACCCAAACAGAACTTCAGACAATTTGGAAAAAAAAGTAAAATGGGAATGACAGTACTGAAATTCTTATCAAAAGCCCACCAGGGTCTTTTGATTGATTTTAACCAGTCTTAGATTAAGCCTTCAGTATCTCTAAGATAAGGCGAGGAATTCCCCTGCTGGTGGAAAGCAACAGCAGTAGAGGTGAAAATTGTCACAGCTGTCGCGGTATCTTACATTTGCTCTGGACAGCCACTAAGTGGCACTTAAACACCTCACCTTAAACCATGGTGAATCTGCAAACTGTTGTGGGGGGAAAAAAAGGAGTTACGCACTCTGGGGACTCATCCCTTTTAAGAACAATGAAGTTCACTTCCTGCAATTCGAGAAACTTTCTAAGGGCCTGACTATGTATGAAAATGTTGCTGGCAGAAATACTGCACAGAGCTCCGCAGAAGCAACTGCTTCCTCTCCTAAATCCCGGTCCTGCTTTGGGAATCAGAGTGCCTCGTTCCAGTCGATCATTACCCACTATTGGGCCATTTTCAAATATGCACTTAAACCAGGAAAATGAAAGTGCCTCATCGCTGCTGGACTGCAGGTCAAACTAAAGCAGCCCTAACGTCTTAACATAACTTCTAGAAATGCCTGCGTTCGGTTTCAATGAGAGATCTCTGCAGGGACCAACACTGTTTGATGCACATTAGAACGGGGTTTTAGTAGTCAGCAGAGAATCAAAAATGATGAATGGAGCTTTGCTCTTCTTAAGACTTTAGTACATTATTGCTTCCTAGACATGCCATACTTTCATTTGCATTTTTAATCAAAGAAAGAAACCCAACTTTCCTAATAGTGGTGTTGAATCAACTATGTTAATCATCCTGAATATGATAATGCATTATAGTTATTATTTTTCTTTTTATCTGGTTTTAAAGGTGCTTCTGTTTCATTAAAAATCTTTCTAAATGAATTAAGTACAGAAATGGGAAACCATTTTTTCCTATATGAACAACGTAACTGTCATTGGAAAAAATCTGACGATGAAACCAAGCAGAATAATATATTAGGTATTTTAGGTGCTAACCAAGCAAGTATCTATCTACAAGCACGTTCAATGTCATTATTGCAAGTATTTCTGTTGTCTTCAATGGAACTAGCCTGAACTTAAAGTACATACAGGTTTTCAGCATCAAAGACTCAGAAGTAAGATTTATGTACGATTTGCTTTTTAGACTCTCAAAGACTCACCTCCATTTCAGTTAGCCACAGGTTTAGATGTAAAATACACCACCAGATATTATAGCTGCAAGCTCTATTTTTCATCTTTGTGCTGAATGCGGCCTCCAGAAATCTCAAATTAAGAGTTATGAATTTCATCTTTTATTCTCTCTTCACGTGAAAGTTCATTAAGTTATGATTAGAATCACAGCATACAAGCAACAAAGCAACTCAACAAGCCACAGTACATCATGATTACTAAGAATACAATTTTTAAGCACATTCTGCATGCGTGAAACTAGTTTTGTGGGGTTTTTTTAAAGGCTGAAACAAGAAGCTTGCAAATGAAAAGCATTCAATCAGTTATGTAGAAGGATCAAACTTAACCCAATGCAAGAGGAATCTCCAGCAGTGAAGCTGTTTTTATGACCAGCAATAGATCTCAATCAGTCACTCTGGGAAAAGTGGGGGGAGGGTGGGAAAGAAAGAAGTCCACATCAACCAGCAGTTTCATACAAAGGACAAACCAAGTATAAACTGGCATTATCCACTCAATCCTTGTATCAGATCCTCGATGATCAACCTTTAGGGCAGACACACATATCCATTTAAGCCTGTATTTGTCCAGTCACACAAATCATTCTTTAGGAAAATATTTCCCACAGCCCTTCCCATAACTTGATGTCCACAGAGAGGGTAAAAAAACAAAAATACAGAACAACTGTGTCTACACCGGGCAAGGGAAAGCACTGATTTTATGACAGTGATTTGTTACCGTTATTCACTTTGACATATAACAGGATGGGAGATTGTGCTGCTAAAGTAAATACAGCGGTTATATATGCCTCCTCTGCTTTGGTTTTCTGCTCCACTACAGCCAAAGAGCCCACATCTGATGACCTTGAGGGCACATCATAAATGTCAGCCCAATGCAGGCAAAACTCTAAATGAAAAGCCGATTGCATGGAAAAATAATGAGCTATTTCAGGAAGGTGATTTACTCAGTATCATAATTTATGAATTGGCATCTTCATATTTTAATGTGGATGGCTTGAATTTGACCATTAGGGCCATTTTAGAATCTGAAGAAAAGAAAATATAATTGCCTGAACATGAATGTCCATGTTTAAGTAGCTCCAAGTAAGCTAAAGCCCAAGCTTTTCAGAGAAATTTGTGAAGCAGAGAAAATAGAAAGGTTTTGTTTTTACTAGTCTTGAAGAAAGATCACTGATGTAGGACCCAGTCCTACAATCTGACTCGTGCCAGAACCACTCTTGAATCTGTCTGGAGAGATTGTACTAACCTACATGACAGATACGGCCTTTGTTTATTCATATATTTGACAAAAGCTATCTTCCCACATGTTTAAAAACAGATTGTACAGGCTTTGAATGCTCTATTTCACTAACTAAATTACACTGTCCTCAATATGCTATTGTACTGTGTGCCATAAAAACTAACACTGTATTAGGTAAGACTGATTCTTTATAAAAATTGTTGTTTTTCAAAGTGGGTTTTTTCTCCCTCTAAAACATACTTTCTGGCTTTAAATTCCATACAACTATCACTGCACCATGTACCCACAAAATTAATTTAAAAACATCACAACTGTGCATACTTTATATTCCTTAGAATCATTAATTAAATGAAAAATAAAAACCATCTACTGAATATAGATTAGACTTCCTGACTTGTGTTTGGAGGTCAATAAGGCAGCATTCTTCCAAATGTCCTCTAGTCTTAAATTAACTTCAGCAAGCCACAGCAGTGGGCAGCTGCAGAAAATACATTGGCGTTCCTTTATCATTAATTATTCCTCTTTGTAGTACTGTACATTCAGCTTAATATTCAATGTTGCTACAAAACAAAACAGTATTTTCTGAACTCTTAATTCTGTATATGCAACCTGGGTTTCTACACTCATTTGCTTTCTCACTCAGAACTTTTCCACAGGCGCAGCTCATACTTTTTTTTTATTTGCCCAGAATTTTCTGCTGGCTGTGAGTTGGTTTGAAGCTATATGTCTGACTAGGCTGCAAGGCGATGAGGAGACCCATTCACTTGCTCTGTGCGTATTGCATCCAACACCTTTGAAGAAGGCAGACTTTACTACACTACAGTAAGGTGAGCTGAATAACTTTGCTGTTACCTAGTTTGTTATTGTTACCACTTGTGAAGCTGGGGACTTTAACATGTTTAGTGCTGGGGTAACACGTGGATAAAGATAGCCTCTCAACTGAAGACCTACATTGTACTCTGAGAACTGTGTGGCTTCAACAAATTCTCAAATTTTCACATTCATCTTCCACAGTAAGTTATCTTCAAGCTTTTCAATCAAATTTGAAGACTACAGCATCACCAAGCTCTTGCAAAGTTTAGGAAGTTGGTCACAGAGGGTTAACTTATTACTCAGTGAGGGTATTGCTCAGCAAAGCAGAAAGAAATTATTCCAGCTGAGAAAATGAAATAAATAAAGCACAGGATGAGTACCAGAAAGTTACTGCCAGAGTGACGTTGAAGCCACAAAAATGAAGAAATTGTCACACGACAGTGTTTCACAATACATTCAACCCCTCAGGGGCAGGTTCACTAGTAATTTTAAGACAATTAGGTGTAAATCATGGAAATGTACTAAAAGCCTTCCATTCCCATCACCATAACAGCAGCAGACACAAGACTGTAAGAAGGTATTTACCAGCATGCAGATTGTTCCTATGCTATTTAAGTCTTCTTAGAGCAAGGCTACTCCATCTTTGGACTCACTGGGCAGCTACGCAATTACTTCTTCCCACACAATGCTAGCAGGACAGACTTCAAAGTCTGTGACACTTTGTCTAGGAGTCTCTGTGTACAGTCTCCCCATGCACCTCCACCCTCATAGCCCTACTTTTAGGATCTATGTCACCATACAAAGAAACAACATCAGGTTTCCTGCTGCACAGCCCAATCCCTTTGGAGTACCTCTGGTGATGCACTCTACTTTCACCATCTGCTTGTGAAAGTATCAGGAAAAATTTGTCCCAAATTACTTTATGTTCTCACTTTAGTTTCCAAATTTGTGTCAACCTGGAATTTGACAAAACACCTAAGGTGATCTAGCGAGGTGCACTGAGTTGGTTTGGAGCAGAATGCAATCCGATTTTTTTACCTTAGCCCCTAAAGCAGCTCAACACAGAGCTGAACAAACATCAGTGCCAGCACAAGGGAAAACACTGAGATTGTACGTCAAGGGATGGATCAGAAGAGAAAAGAATAATAGAACTACCTTTTTTGACAAAGGACAGCTATTAAATCTCCTCACTGTATCATCAGGTATTACACTTGAACTAAAGTCCCATGGCAGCTTAAGAGTGACTGAATTGGGGATCTGAGGTCCAGCCTTCTCTGCAAGTGGCCTTGCTTCTCCCTCACTCTCACAAAGATGCTCATGAAACTGCTCTGTGATAAGGTTAGGATGCTAATTTAATTGAAACTGTATCACTTTTCCTTTTGGAATATTTAAATTGCTCTGAACTGCCACACTGAGTGATATCACAGCGTAATATGAGAGTAGGGGAAAAGGTGGGAATGTGCAAGCAACCAAGGGAGTGCAAGGCCACCAAAAGCTGGACTCAGACTAGGTTAAGATGTGAAGAGCGCGCTTTCTCTTTGGACGTATGTAAGGAAGCTCTTCTCTATGTGAAGAGGAAGTTTCTGAAAGAAACTCTACTGTGACTCTGGAGGATGCTTGGATACTATGGCTCCAATTACCTGTAATGGACTTCATAGGCCACAATTATCAGACCTTGTGAGACAAAAGGAACGGTTAGTAGTCAGACGAGAAGCCATCACAAATCTGCTAATTATGTTTTAGCCTCAGTTCCACTGTTCTGTATTTCTGCTACAATCCCCAACAGAAAAAGTGAAGGACCAATAAATAATCTTGGCATGAACTCTGGCTCTAAAATCATAGAATCATAGAATCATAGAACCATTAAGGTTGGAAACGACCTCTAAGATCATCAAGTCCAACTGTCAACCCAACACCACCATGCCCACTAAAGCATGTCCCTAAGCACCGCATCTATACATCTTTTAAATACCTCCAGGGATGGGGACTCCACCACTTCCCTGGGCAGCCTCTTCCAATGTTTAACCACTCTTTCAGTAAAGACATTTTTCCTCACATCCAATCTAAACCTCCCCTGCCGCAACTTGAGGCCATTTCCTCTCGTCCTATCACTTGTTACTTGGGAGAAGAGACCAACACCCACCTCGCTACAACCTCCTTTCAGGTAGTTACAGAGCGCCATAAGGTCTCCCCTCAGCCTCCTCTTCTCCAGGCTAAACAACCCCAGTTCCCTCAGCCCCTCCTCATAAGACTTGTTCTCCAGACCCCTCACCAGCTTCGTTGCCCTTCTCTGGACACGCTCCAGCACCTCAACATCCTTCTTGTAGTGAGGGGCCCAAAACTGAACACAGTATTTGAGGTGCGGCCTCACCAGTGCCGAGTACAGGGGCACGATCACTTCCCTACTCCTGCTGGCCACACTAGTTCTGATACAGGCCAGGATGCCATTGGCCTTCTTGGCTGCCTGGGCACACTGCCGGCTCATGTTCAGCTGGCTGCCAACCAACATCCCCAGGTCCTTTTCCGCCAGGCAGCTTTCCAGCCACTCTTCCCCAAGCCTGTAGCGCTGCATGGGGTTGTTGTGGCCGAAGTGCAGGACCTGGCACTTGGCCTTGATGAACCTCATACAGTTGGCCTCGGCCCATCGATCCAGCCTGTCCAGGTCCCTCTGCAGAGCCTTCCTACCCTCGAGCAGATCAACACTCCCGCCCAACTTGGTGTTGTCTGCAAACTTACTGAGGGTGCACTCGAGCCCCTCATCCAGATCATTGATAAAGATATTGAACAAGACCGGCCCCAAAACTGAGCCCTGGGGAACACCGCTCGTGACCGGACGCCAACTGGATTGAACTCCATTCATCACAACCCTCTGGGCCCAGCCGTCCAGCCAGTTTTTGACCCAGCGCAGAGTCCACCTGTCTAAGCCGTGAGCCGCCAGCTTCTCTAGGAGAATGCTGTGGGAGATGGTGTCAAAGGCCTTATTGAAGTCCAGGTAGACCATATCCACAGCCTTTCCCTCGTCCACTAGGCAGGTCACCTGGTCATAGAAGGAGATCAGGTTGGTCAAGCAGGACCTGCCTCTCATAATCCATGCTGGCTAGGCCGGATCCCCTGGTTGTCCTGCTCATGCCTTGTGAGCGCCCTCAAGATGAACCGCTCCATAATCTCCCCCGGCACCGAGGTCAGGCTGACAGGCCTATAGTTCCCCGGATTCTCCTTCCGGCCCTTCTTGTAGATGGGCGTCACATTGGCAAGCCTCCAGTCGCCCGGGACCTCCCCCGTTAACCAGGACTGCTGATAAATGATGGAGAGCGGCTTGGCGAGCACCTCCGCCAGCTCCCTCAGCACTCTCGGGTGGATCCCATCCGGCCCCATAGACTTGTGAGCGTCCAGGTGGCACAGCAAGTCACTAACTGCTTCCTCTTGGATTATGGGGGGTTCATTCTGCTCGCCATCCCTGTCTTCCAGCTCGGGGGGCCGAGTACCCTGAGGATAACTAGTCTGCCTGTTAAAGACTGAGGCAAAGGCGGCATTGAGTACCTCAGCCTTTTCCTCATCCTCAGTGACAATGTTCCCCCCCGCATCCAATAAGGGATGGAGATTCTCCTTGGCTCTCTTCTTGTCATTAATATATTTGTAAAAACATTTTTTGTTGTCTCTGACGACAGCGGCCAGATTGCGTTCTAGCTGGGCTTTTGCCTTTCGCATTTCCTCTCTGCATGACCTAACGAGATCCCTGTACTCTTCTTGAGTCGCCTGCCCCTTCTTCCACAAGTGGTAAACTCTCCTTTTTTTCCTGAGTCCCAGCAAGAGCTCCCCGTTCAGCCAGGACAGTCGTCTTCCCCGCCCGTTCTTCTTACGGCGTACAGGGACAGCCTGCTCCTGCGCCTTTAAGACTTCCTTCTTGAAGAATGTCCAGCCTTCCTGGACCCCTTTGCCCTTCAGGACTGTCTCCCAAGGGACTCTCTCAACCAGCGTCCTGAACAGGCCAAAGTCCGCCCTCCGGAAGTCCATGGTTGCAGTTTTGCTGCCCCCCCTCCTTACTTCACCAAGAATTGAGAATTCTACCATTTCATGGTCGCTAAGCCCAAGACGGCCTCCGACCACCACATCTCCCACCAGTCCTTCTCTGTTTGTAAACAGCAGGCTGAGCGAGGCACCTCCCCTGGTAGGCTCACTTACCAGCTGCGTCAGGAAGTTGTCTTCCACACACTCCAGGAACCTCCTAGACTGTTTCCTCTCTGCCATGTTGTATTTCCAGCAGATGTCTGGGAAGTTGAAGTCCCCCACGAGAACAAGGGCTAGTGATTGTGAGACTTCTGCCAGCCGCTTGTAGAATGCTTCATCCACCTCTTCATCCTGGTTGGGTGGCCTATAACAGACTCCCAGCAGGATATCTGCCTTGTTGGCCTTCCCCCTCATCCTTACCCATAAACACTCAACCGTATCATCATCACAATCGTTGAGCTCTACACAATCGAAACACTCCCTAACATACAGAGCCACCCCACTGCCTCTCCTTCCTCGCCTGTGCCTTCTGAAGAGTCTATAGCCATCCATTGTAGCACTCCAATCGTGGGAGTCACCCCACCATGTTTCTGTGATGGCAACTAAGTCATAGCTATCCTGCTGCACAATGGCTTCCAGCTCCTCCTGTTTGCCACCCATGCTGCATGCATTGGTGTAGATGCACTTGAGCTGGGCTATCGATTTCGCCACCAGCATTGGCACGCCACCCCTAGGCTCATCTCTAGTGAGCCTGGTTTTATCCCCTTCCCCCTTCAAACCTAGTTTAAAGCCCTCTCGATGAGCCCCGCCAATTCATGAGCGAGAATCCTTTTCCCCCTGTGAGACAGCTGAACTCCATCTGTTGCCAGCAGGCCCGGTGCCGTGTAAACCTCCCCATGATCAAAAAAGCCAAAATTCCGCCGATGGCACCAGCCCCTGAGCCACGTGTTGATCAGGTGTGTTTTCCTGCTCCTTTCAGTATTCTTCCCTGCCACATGACAGTGCAGGGGGAATGTGCACAATGAAGTGCACATGACAGCACAAGTAACACACAGCTACTTTCAATATTATTTAAGTTGAAAAATATGCTAACAATGTCATCTGGTAACTATACTGTTGAAGTCACAATAAGAGTTCTTATTAGTCCTTCTGTAGCAGAAATTTCTGTATGATTTGGGATATTGTAGAAATCACAAGAAAATATAATTTTTTATGTTGCTGCCGCTGTAGGAGTGGGAATAGGCATCTCTTTTTACAAACCGTGTGATTAATTTCATCTTCCTTGGGAAGACTTTATCTCTGACTTTAAGTCAGGAAACGGCACTGGTATTGCACAAATTACTTCCTCCATGTGGCAACCACACATAAGGTTCAGCGAAATCACACAATATTTCTTGTAAAATGAGGGTGAACACAGGAGCACTTAGCTGAGCCAGGATGTCACAAAGTCACTCTAGGGTCTGACAAGAGCCCCATAAAGGCTTGGGATAATGCTGCTAGGGACAGGGTCATTGGCCACTAAAGCTCCCTGAAAGAAGAGTTCACATACATGAATCCTTTGAACAGATCCCAGGATAGAGCTGGTGTAGTCACAGTTATGCTCTAGGCTCAGGATGAGCATAAAGCCTGACTAATTTTGGGAGTGTCCAAAAAACAGCTGGCTGTTTGCATTACATAGGACACTCTATTAAGATTTACACAGCTAAACTTTGACCTGCTTTATATACCGGACTACGTATGTGCACAAATATGTATTTGCTTTTTCATTTGTTCTGTTGGATTTTTTTCCTTCTGTTTTTTACATTAATTTCTCCAGTTAGCATTTGGGAGACAGGAGAGACTTCCTAAATCAAAAAGCAGGGCTAGCAGTTTGCAATTACGTAGATTCCATCAAAAAAACCAAAGGCGCATATGAATAGGAGGCAGAAAACAGCCAAATTAAGCTCTCAGTTGCACTGAAATAAGTCCAGTTACCTCGTTTTGTTTCAGTGGTTTATGCTTTTTGCAAAAGAAGAACCACATTTTAATCTCCCTAGTCTCATCAAGCAGTAAAATACAGTAGAAAAAGATCACCTCTAGCTTTAAAATTATCTTGCCTGAATTCTTTTAAGAAAGAGAAATGGTGCTATTAAAAATGAGGTACTTAATGAGGCCACATCTTAAGAGTCTAATGTAAAAACAAGTTGTGTAAGAATCCTCAGTCACGAAGCTAAGCCTCACAACAACTGCTTTGGAGTTCACTGGACCTCCACCATTCCTTTTATAGATGAATAATGTGAAGTTCACTCACAACATCAGCTCTGTGCAGCCTCACAGAGAGCTAAGTGTTGATTATCTGAAACCAGCTTCTCCAGCACATAATCAGATCACAAACACCATGTAACAAAGAGTACTGCATTCCAGGTAATACGGCATGATCTACTTAAGCGCATAAGCTATTGTAACATATAAAAGCAGGTGAAGGTTGTTTAAAAACACAGTAACTGTTAAAGCAATTGGTGGACCAAAAAAATGAAGACGTCTGACAAAAGAGAGATCGCTGTTGTAACCAAACAGCTCAGCAACAGGGCACGTGCTACATTTTAAAAAGTGCCTCAGTGTAAGGAGATGGGGCTTATCTGTGTCTGCTATGGGGCAGATTTGGCACAAGCAAAGTCAATGAGTAGGCTCAGGTCTCAAGCAGATGTCCCAGTCCGCTGCAGCCATACGGGCACTGCAACTCTCATGGCAACATTCCTGCAGCTGCCAGAAGCCCAGTTCCTGGGCCAAAAGCTGTCCCTGATTTATGACACTACAGAACGAAGATTCAGAAGAAGCAAGCAGATTTGCGCATGTCTTGTGCAGCTGTGATCCTGCTTAAATCACGAGCAATATTTCTCTATAAAATAGAAAAGAACAGTTCTATCCAGTGTTTTGCAATTATAGCATTAACAGCTCTGGTAAACACAAGCATGTATTACAGGCTGTTATGACAACTTGTGTCCAGACTCTTGGGAGGAAAAAAAAAAGAAGAACTAAACTTAACCCTTTCAAAATCTGAACTGAATTTTTTACATTTCTTCATATTCTAGTTCTGCATTGGTCATTGATAATGTCACAGAAATATTTCTCCTTACAAGACATCAGGCTCCAGTTTCTAGGCTCTCCCTCAAATCCTCTAAAACTCTAGTTCATATCACAGAAAGAAAAAAGGAGAAACTTTCAAACATTCTGAGCACCTGCTTCACTAAAAAAAAGGCGACAGTGCTGTCTGCTGACTTTTACTCAGCATACAGGAATTTATTTTACCCTGGGACCAGGAAGAACAGGTGGATGAGGCACTCTACAGACAGCTAGAAGTAGCCTCACATTCACAGACCCTGGTCCTGACGAGGGACTTCAGCCACCCAAGTATCTGCTGGAGGAACAACACAACCGGGCATATTCAATCCAGCAAGTTCCCAGAGAGCATCAATGACAACTTGCCAACCCAAGTGACAGGGGAGGTGATGAGGAGAGGTGCTCTGCTGGACCTCATACTTACTAACGTGGAAGGGCTTGTTGGGGATATGAAGGTCAAAAGCAGCCTTGGCTGCAATGACCATGAGATGGTGGAGTTCAGGATCCTGAGAAGCCGGGCAAAAAGCAAGATCACAACCCTGGACTTCAGAAGAGATTTTGGTGTCTTCAGGGATCTACTTGAAGAAGTACCATGGAATAACGGCTCTGGAGGGAAGAGGGTCCAAGAAAGCTGGTTGTTATTCAAAGACCACCTCCTTCAAGCTCAAGAGAGGTGGTCTCTTGACCACCAAATGACCAAGAAGTCAGCTAAAAATGCCTGCATGGATGAACAAGGAGCTCCTGGCAAAACTCAAACATAAAAAGGGAGAATACAGAGGGTGGAAGCAGGGACAGGTAACCTGAGAGGAATATATAGACACTGTCCAAGCATGCAGAGACATGGTTAGGAAAGCCAAAGTCCACCTAGAGTTGAATCTGGCAAGGGATGTCAAAGGCATCAAGAAGGGCTTCCATAGCTACATAGGTAACAAAAGGAAGACTAGGGAAAATGTGGGCCTGCTGCTGAATGGAGCACAGGACATGGAAAAGGCTGAGGTACTGAATGCCCTCTTTGACTCAGACTTCTATGAAACCATTAAGTTTAGAACTGTTTTTCTTTATTTACAATAAATATAAAAGTATAATAAAGGACAGTACAACCTTAACTTTCCTTAAATCTAAACTAGCCCAGGGCATTATCAGATAAACTAGTGACCAGTATTCCATTTGCCAGCCAAAACATCCATCAAATAAGATTAAACATACCTAAGTAAAACAAATCATTTGATACACCAAAGAAAGATCAACATAATGGCACGTGGAATTACTTTTCCAAACTGAAAATAAGAACAGAAATTACTCTTCCTCTGTAATGTTTTGGCTACTTTGTATCTGCTAGAGAGGGATATCCTGTGACAGTATACCCTTAGCTTCTCATTATCTAACTCTTTCATTCCTCGGAGTGAACGATGCGCTAAAGCAAGGTGTCCTACAGAAAGAGAGTGGTGCTGTGTTTGTAGAGAATGAGCTCATGAAGGAAACAGCACACCTCACCTACAGCTCCAAACTTTCAGACTACCACAACTCAAGTGTAGGACAAAAATGCCAATAATTTTTAATGTATATAGTTTTCAACAAAAACAATTATGTCAATAGCATCACATTTCTGTAGAACGTAAGCAAATGTCAGACCAGAAGCCGCTGGGAAGATACATAGGCTGGTAGCATGTATGTTTTCATTTAAGCTGTGGCACTCTTACAGTACTCAAGCACTCTGGCCAAGCTGTTCAACAAGGCTGCGTTCTTATGATGAAGGTACTATCCCGCAAGCACAGATTTACTGGAGAGTTAATTTTTCCTCAGCTTCCACCACCATTACACAACACAGTATGCATAATCCCCATCTATGACCTATCAGTAGTCTTCATGAGCTCCCTGCAGGCAATATAATTGAATCCAGCTCCATTCCTGAGCACCTACAAAGAATATGCATTAATGCTTCAGCCCCACCCTCAGGCAGAAATTACTCAACCATGAGGCCTCATCAGAACCTCCATAGAATAAGGGTGAAGGGATAAGAAACTCCACTATCTGTAACTAGTGGAAACTTACTGAGGTTATACATGAAGAAGGAAGGAAGGCTCCAGATCCCATATCCAACAGATCTGCTTAGAAAGGAAACTCTAATCCATAAGAGAAGCTCTCCCTAGGCAGTATAAACCTGTCCTTTTAGTAGTAAGTGGAGTGGAATGATCTCTATATGCACATGCTCGTTTTCAAGTAATGTGCCAAGGAGCAGTTTGCCAGGAAAGCTTCTCTCATCCTTCCCTACTTACTGCTATACCAGCAGGGAAAGTGAGCTGTATACTGCCATGATGATGCAATGGAAATAATTACATAAGATCCTACAGAGCAAAGACAAAGACCACAATAGGACACTGCCTTTTCTTTTCGCTTCTGAAGAGGAGCAGAACAAAGAATTCCTTGCAAAGAATCCTGACATTATTTAGTATTAGTTACCTGTCTACTGATTTCTTCTCTAAAGTGGATATGTTGGTAATGGAGCAACAATGAACCTAACAGCCCTGTATTCATATCCAGGAAAAACATTGCATGCGTTCCCACACTCCCATCAATTCTAGATTTTAGCTAAATATTACTCAAGAAAAAATCTCCCATTAACAAAATGCTTTCATATTAAACAGTAAAATAATCCCTCACTAATCAAGTATATGTTCTCACTCAATTTGTATATATAAAGGAGTACAACTACAGTTAATGGACTGCAGTCTATTTGCAATGCTGATGCTAAAAGGCTGACCATTCCTGGTTTTCTGTACTTTCTACCACCTCCAGCGCTATTCCTCTGTCTGCATGAAGATCAAGTTTCTTGTCTCCTCTTCAAAGGCCTTCACTGTTTAGTCTTCTACTCACCTGCTTTCATCTTAACATACTAATCTTCCTAGTCTACTTCTCCCACAGACATCCTTCTGCCCTCTTTTATTCTACTTATCCTGAGGTGGAGATATACTCAGAACTTACTTGCAAAGCCACGAAGTACCTTCTACTTCAAATCCTCAGTCAGACCTGACCTAATCTGAAAACTGTCAAATATAGCCCTACTACCAATTTATCTATGCAGATACAAAGAACTGTGGCTTTTGCAGTTTACAGTAATTAGTAACCGTTTGGTTTTTTTCAAACAAAAACAGATGAAGTGCAATTATCACAAAAGTTTGGATGTTCAAGATTGCTAGGTAAAGAGTAGTTATGAACACGTAAACTCTGTGACTAAACCTATCTGGACCACTGTGTCTCTTTTACAGAGCTGAAGCAAATAGAAAAAAGAATCCTCAGGAGCAAGGGTGCCAGTACAGAAGTCTGCTGAGTCACACAGGCTGCAAAGGTCCAATTTCTAAAATCTGTTGCTTCTGAAGTTGAACATAAGCTGCAGCAACATAGTGCTGAATTCTTCATCCCAACTCACTCGTTTTTAACAAACAGCTCCCTCAATTTGTAACAGAGGTATACAGTACACTCCTATGCTTTCAAGTTGGGTATCTGCAAAACAGGTAACATCAGTTCACTCCTCTTGATAAATACACAGACATCAATTAGCTAAAAGGCATTATATGACAATATTCAGGGCAGAGTAACAACACCCTATAAAGCATAAGGGCTTTACTTAAAAGGTCGATTAATCAGAAATTACACTGAATTTAAGTAAAACAGGCAGGGCTTCACTTTAGAAGATAAGAACACTTGGCATTTCCATTATCCTTTTGTTAAAACATAGGTCCACAAATGCTGATTAGATGTCTACCTCCTAATTAGGAACATAGCCTGCAAAAAAGTCAAGAGAAACAACCCTTGCAATCAAGGCAAGTTAGGAGACCAGGTGGAGGGTAGTTTTTGAAAGGACAGATAGCTGTGTGAATCTGGGGCTAAGTAGTTAAAATACGCATCAAAAAATTCTGGGTGTTGTCTCCAAAAACATGTAGACACAGCTGCAAATTTAACTAGTGACTTATTTTGTTCTCTTTCATTTCAAACATGTCTAGGAATTTGATCAAACATGAGGAAAAAGTACTTCAATCTTTTGTTGCAAAAGAAAATGTACTGGAGGTGATCGGTGCTGTGTACTCACCATAATCCTGTAAAATCACAAGCAAAACTAAGTGCATAAGCAAACTGCAAAATGCATTTACCAACTTCTATTCAATGCCAAGTTCTGAAACATGTATTCCTTATTTCTGCTTACATACATAAATTTGGTATTCTACATTTTAACTTGACAGGATTTCTCACTTGATGCTTTTGATTTACAACATATTTGCCTTCTAATACACTGGAACTGCCTTTTTATCTGGGGGATTTAACTAAAGCTGTTTCCATATGTTTTGAGCTCTAAGCTTGAGACCACAGATTTGAAACTGTACAATGTTTTGCTATTGGGCAGGTTGGCATAAATCCCATGTGTGGTGTATATTCACATAATACCTCCAAAGTGCTTCAGCAGGACATCTCCTATGAGTCAAGCAAGCAGCATGTAGAAAGATGCTGTTTTCCAACATTATAACTAGCGTCTACACTCGAGAGGTGAAGGATATGTCACTGTTTTGTCCCCAGTAGATCACAATAGCTTTGTGCCAAATCCTATTCACCTTACTCATTCACGAGAGTTATTGTCTCACATTACTCCCAAACAAAAGAAGAGATTGACTATTTTTAATGCTTCCACCTTTTCAGCAAAGAACTTGCTCTGAGGAAATGCAAACTGAGCCAAATCTCACCCACAGTGAGACGCGCACACCCAACTCCTGTCTCACGCCATGCAGCAGCAAGCGAATGTCACAGAGTCACAGCACTGTGCTGTGGCCTCTCTCCCATTCTCCAGCATCACCTGCCAAGCTCTGTGGATTACAGAGCTAGGAAGAGGTTTCCACAGTGTCCTGTGGTTGGAGGTATGCTACATATGGAGGCTCCACGTTACCTCCTCCTCCTTCTGAGAAAGGAGGTATCTCTATTTCCCAGTCACATAGGTCTCAACTCAGGAAAATAGAAATTTGAGAGGTCTGACCGTGGGATTAGATAAAGTTCACAGTGACTCAAGGGTGAAATCCTAGCCCTAGTGACATCAACAGAAAAACTCTCACTGACTTGAGGGCCAAGATTTCAGCCCATATCCCAAACTAAAGTGTTTTTTAAGCTGATGAAATTCAGACTCTGATCCTGTAGGAGATTTACACACCTTTCACTTCACATACTGAGCAGTTCAAATTCAACTGAACCATTAACATCAAGTAAAGTGACGCTTGTCAGTAAGTTTTAGTGAGATCCAGTCTCTAATTATAAATACAATCTTAAGATCTTACACTGTAGTGAAAGGTTTCAAACAGCACAAAAGCAACTCCAATGTTGCTTGCTTTGGTTTTTTTTTTCTTTTTACTTACTTTTGTCTGATCATCAGCTTTAAATACATAGCAGATACTTCGCTGATTTGCTGCTGCATCCTTTATCAGACAAGCAAAGTAGCTTGGATCATGGCTGTTGTGAATCAGCTTGTGGACATGCTGTGGCTTGTATTCAAACAAACTTGAACAAATCAAAGGATCCCACTGCTGGATTTTCCCTGTGTCTGGTTCACATCGCAAACTCGCTGGTGAAACACAAAGTCGGATTTGGCTGATGCTAGGTTCTTCTTTGGAGGACTTTGTACTGAGCATGCGGATCTCTGCCACAATCCAAGGCAGCATTGACATGGTGGTTAGGGAATGCACTGGCAGAGAACCAACAAGCTGGAGACTGAAACTTGCTGAGAAATCACTAGATGTATGATACTTTTTAACTTTGAATGTTATTGGCTCCATTTTGCAGTCCTTTAGGGAACCTGGCCTAATTCACCAATATTTCAGTTCCATGGAATGACGAAATCTGACGGTTCCTTTGATTAAGGAACAGAAGAGTTCTGAAAGGAAAAGAAATAGTTATGTAGGTGCTGGAACCCTATTAAAAACAAACTGTCAGTAACACAAATATTTAATAGCTTAACATCAGTAGAGACATAATGATCATCCACCATGACCTATCTAGCACATTTCCCCTACTTTGGACCTTACTATTTCAGGTCCAACAAACATAATAGTAGTAAATACATTGCTTAGAAAAAAGTCAGTCCTGATTTAGAAGTTGCTTTACAACCCTTGCTAAACCATCTAATGAGTAACTAAACTCAAAAATGTACATTCTTTCTAGCCTGTGTCTGTTTCATGGGCAGGTGCATGTGGATCACACTGGCCTATTTCAATCCTATTATCACAGAAAGAACTCAGCTGAGCTATTCTGACTTTCATGACAGTTGAAGTCAGTGCTTCACATTTAAAAAAAAAAAGACATAAAAAGGTCATCTTTCTTGTCCATAGGCGGATGATTTTGAATTTGGCTACTAACATGGAGTTGTTTCCTTGGGTATAGTTTGCCAAGTAATCATGGGCTGTTACCAACCAGACTTTTTCATTAAATAACACCCCAGAAATCGCTGTCATATGAAAAAGCTAGCAGCAGTCAACTGACTGATCGCTGATAAACCTGTCAGATAGCAGAGATGAGCAACAACCCTTACAGCATCCCACTAAAAAACAGATGATGATTCACAATCCATGATTGCATTTTAAGGCCTGTCAGCCAGCCAGGCAAACTTAATGTTTGCCACATTGATATTGTATCATTTTCATTTCTTAAAATATCAAATGGAACCAAGTTACATACAACCCTGTTATAACCCTGTTACACCCAGCATCTACTACCACTACTGTTATTACATATTAGTAGTTTTAGTAACAAAATACAATAATTGCATTTATCTATCAATTTCGTTTCGCAAAATATAGTCTATGAAAACACATAGATTGGCATTTGTTATACTACCATGTTTTAACTCCTCATTAACTGAAACTGGTTTCAGCTGTTACATTATTTTGTGCGAGACTGATGAGAAGCTGACAGGCCTATAATTGCCTACATTTAAATACCATGACATTAGTTTACCCTCAGTCTTCTGAGAGTTTCCCATGAAAAGACCTATTAAAACCAACATGAGCAGTCCCAAGAACTCCTTACAAAACATTTTTAATTATGTTTGAACAAGTATTTAATAAATGGCATCTGTTTACTGTGGCAACAGTATTTCTCGTCTTTGTTCATCTACAAACATGATCAAAAATAGCAGTATTTTTTTCTCATGAGTTTTCATTAAACTTTGTCCTTTATTTGTCCTTGTAAAAATATTTTCAAACTGAGTTTCTAACAGTGCTTCACCTTGTTGAAAATGAAAGGAAATTTTAGGATTAAAAAAACCTTTTAAAAAAATTTCAAGATGGAAATTCATTTTGAACTAAGCAAGTGTTTAAAATGCAACCAATTTGCAAATGTCCAAGTGGGGAAAAATGTTTCTGCAGTAACTGGCAAACTGTAAAAACAAGAGAACTGCAGAAACCACGTGTTTGGGTACATTTACTTTTTTGGAACTTTTTTGCATCTTTTGACAAATGAACTCTGTGGCAACATTACCAGTTCCAAGGATGCCCAATTTAGCAAGAGAATCTAATAGTGCAGGTTTTAAAGACACTATTTGAAGAAATCATCGTAAGTAGCATTCTAGATGTGTAGAAAAAAATTTTTAAAAGCCTTTTTATAAACCTGTGTGTGTGTGTGTGTCTGTGTGTGGGAGGTGTGGGAAAAAGGGCCACAAAAATCCAGAATTTGTATGCCTCATTTCAATTATACTACAACTCTTTTTCAATTTTTTTTTTGTTTGTTTCACAAACAAGCAAGAAAACAACCATCTTTAAGATGAATATAAATGCATTGCATCGTATGGGATAGCAGCTTCAGGAAGCATTTTTACACTTTATCAACACATACGCTAAACATTTGCCAAACACAATTATCATTATAGTTTTGCATTTGTCAGGAATCAAAATGGCCTCTTCTTCTTTGGCGAACTATTACAAATTTTTTCTCCTTAACTGTAACAATGAAAAATAGTTCAGCAACTGCAGGGAAGATTGGATTCATTCATAACTGCAATGGTGTGTAGTCCGAAACACATAAAAATTGAGTTTTTAGCTTTTAGTGTTCTCGTCATTTAGTGGCATACATCATAATCTCAGGATAAGAAAGCCTAAGAAAACTCCATTCTTAGTTGAAAACCGGAGAACTGAGCTACCACATGGATGATGACCTATTAGCCACATACTTTTTGTAACCGTATTTCCCAATTGTGTTTTCTCAGAACTCTTTTTTTAAAAATGCAATTAAATAAAATGCATGTAAAAATACAACAAAGTCATCCTCATTTAAATCAATTTTTCAAGGAAGAGAAGTTTCATTTGGATTACCACCATCTACCATGCTCTTTTACCCCAGACCTACAAGGCACTGCAGCCTCAAATAGAAATAAATATCACAATGCAATACATTATTTTGCATGCTAACTCTAAGGACTGAACAGTATTTTAAAAAAACAGGTTGATACTCTGTCATACTTCAACAAACACTGTACTGCTGGAATGTATTTAATATAAATGCAAAGCTTCTTGGCATTCATCTCTTTTTAACAAAATAAACACCTTGCAAAGTCAACAGCATAAATACTCCAATGTCTGCATTTGTTATTTCTAAAGAAAAACAGTTAATACTAAATCAAAACAGTTAACTAGAAGTCAGAATGCTAGGTTTTTTCCTAATGTTAAGAGGAGCTGAAAGTGCAGTTTCTCAGAGCACAAATTTAGCAGCATCAGGTCTCCTTATCTAACCTGTACCATTCTGTATGTTACCATTCTGCACATTTGATCTCCTTTTTCCTGCCACTCTTTGTTTCCTCCTCCTGTCATCCTTATTTTAATTTACTTGCAAATCCCACCAGAAGTTAGACCAATTTCATGCTGACGGCGTTAATGTCCTTTAAGTTTACACCAAGGACTAGGTTTTACTTCAAGACCATGAAGTATTTATGTACATGCTTAATTTAGACCTAAAAATAGTTCTGTTCATCTCAACAGGCCTATTCCCAGCCATAAATTAAGCACACATTATGGCCAAAGAGTGCCCGTCCATGTCTGCCCTAAATACACCACTTGGAATTTTGGCATCTTTACCCATCTCTGGTTGCCACCACCCAGTTCATCCCCTCTAAAACTTGGCTCTGCAGGTGCCGTACCCGTTTACCATCCGTATTAGTACAGCAGGCTCAAACAAGCTTCCTCTTCCTCCCAAGTGTCTGACTAACTCACAAACAGCTTCTTCAAAGCTAATGCTTATTTCACCTTTAATCCAAGAGAGAATAGAAAAGGTATAAAAATAAAGTTGCCCACTTGTTTCCTTCCACCTAAACTTTGATCTTCCCTTGACAGCTCTAAGTGCCATTCAGCTCCGTTACTCTGGGCTGGAAAAAGACTGCCAGGCTTTGCTTCGCACACAGGCTGAATGTCTCCAGTTGTTCTCCCAGTGCTCACGGATATAACTGAGGCAGCTCCTCTTTCTCCCCTCCATCGGCATCTTCTGAAGGATCTCCATTGCCCTTGCACTCAGAGCTGAGAAGAGCTTGAGTAGCACTCCTCAGCTAACAGCTTTGCTGCTGTCTGAGAAATGTTAATATTCTCCAAACTGTATCTTAATGTTGCCACTGTTTAATCTACTTTGATTTAGCTGTATTTGCTCCATCAGCATAAAAACAGCCAGGCAAACTGTAGCACGTATGATATTTACACAAACCACACTAATAAATCTAATCCCACCTTCTATAATAGGAGACACCAGACTTGACTCACTAATGTGAAAGATACACATGGGAACACATGTGTGCTCTTTGTCCTCAACTTCTCTTTCACTGTGATCAACCCAGCCACTTCTCACAAGCGGGGAGCAGGCTTAGAAAGCATACAACACTACGCTGATAGTCCTGTTCTAGCAGAATCTGATACTGTGTTTTAAAAAAAATACACATATCAGGCTCTTGTTCTCCCAAATTAAGTTGTATTTGCATCTCTTTATGTGACCAGAAACTAAAAAGGACACCTTCAGAGAGAAGTCAGGGTGATGGCAGGACAGCACGAAGGGGACAGCTACAAAAATTAGTACTTCTGCCATTCTGGACCCCAGGTTCTCCCTGCATGAAGGTACATGTCTAAGCAGCTGTGCATCATGCAGGACAGTATTCCTCAAAACCCACCTTCTCTCAAGAGAGCAAAGACTTTATCATGAGGACAAGGTACAGGCTCTGGGTGCCATTCGGTTAGATGGGGCCAGGTCAGCTTTGAGGTTAGGAAGGAGAATCGTGTGGGGTACAGAGAACAGACTGTGTTATTAACCTGGAAGGGTGGGGCACTGGAAATCAGGTTTTGGCAGCTGGGGGAAAACCAGGCAGATTTGGGATGGACTCAGACTAATACAGAAAAAAAGGCAAAGAAGGGAGAGAGATTGTTCTAAACCAAAAGAACACACACAAATAAAAAAAAAAAAAGGAAACTACAACAGTGGTGAAGAGTTATCCTTCTTCTGCTGTTTCTTCTGGACTGGACTAAATTCAATACAGACATGTGGCCAAAAGTTTTAGAATCTTGTTCAGAACATAGGTAACTATTGACCTAAGCAATCCTTCACTCTCCTCCAGCTTTTCTCCTGGTTTGGTAGCAGCTGGGAGTGCTGGGACCCACAGCAGAACTGACGAGTTTAGAAGATGTGTCAAGCAAGGAAGCAGTCAGAGCTTCCACACATCAGTGATTAAATGAGGAGTTTGACCTGTGAATTGTTGAACAGAAAGACCCCAGCTTCCTCAACCTTTGCAGTTCATCTGCGAGACAACTGTGCAGTTACTCCAAACCAGGCAACTGACATGACAGCAGTTTTTTTCTGTAAGTCGGTTTTCTTTCTCCCCTCCAAGAAGCTAAACAAAACCTCCAATGACACAGCAAGGTCTTGTGAAAAACAGCTGGTCTTAAAGAGCACAAATTTTTTCAGCTCTTCTCTGCACGGCATTAGTGCTGAACCCTGCTGACAAATTGAACCAGAGGCACTGGTACTGACTGCACTTCACCACTGATTATTTTAGCAGAAATATCATACTACTTAAGGATTATTAGGAGCCCTGGCCTGCAGCCAGAGCTCTGGAACGCAAGCCAGAACTAAATACCACTCCTCTCCCTCTCTGTCTGATCCCTGACTGAGATTTACATTGTCTTCACTCATGCTGACAGATTTCTCTATCCACCTAGCAGGATATATAGAAAAACGCAAATAAGAATGTGTATTAGGTATGTCATGATATGGTCACTGCTGAGAAGAGGTACTTTTATGTTTCCATCAATATGCATGAAATGACTCTCTTCTCTGGTATCACAACGCAGTATCCATTAGATCATTCTATGGGGCAGCTAGTTGCAAGCTTTATCTTTTTTCTTGAGGCTTCAAACAACATTTTTGGCCTGTTTCCTATAGTTAAATAAGATTGTTTTGATACCATACCACAGGTTGCTCTCAGTTTTTAAGTAGTTCTAATTTAACTCAAACTGGCACTTGGAATCACGATGCACCCTTCTGTTGCAAGGATGTTCTTTTTATTTCATAGCTACTTATTATCCGCTGTTTCCTTCTGGAGCTATGGCTTGCTGTGGGCAACAGCATGTGCAAGTCCAGGAGTCAATTTGCCTCAGAAATTATTTTTAATTTCCATTCTTTTTTCATATACATGCATTAAACGCTTCCTTTTAAAACACTCTTTTCAATGCTGTCAGCAGCTTCAGACATGGCCCTGAATAATGTTCCACCATGTACTCTGAGCAAATAATTTGGTTTTGCGGTAATAATCACACCTAAAATATTCACTGATACAGCCAGCATTTGTATCACTCCTCAAATAGGTTAAAAAATTAAATAGACTATTAATAAAAAAAGAAATCCAGCAAAATGCTATTATGTTCTTGATTATAAACATACAAGTTATAATCAACTATCAAATGAAGAAAATAGCTCACTGTTCCTGCCCTTAACACCTGTTGCTACTTCCTTAATACAGTGCACAGAAATTAATATGCTGATGATTGAGGTCTTCCAAGTAAACCTCATATGGATCAGAACAAAATACTGGGCTGTTCTACCACTGCAATGCACTAAAAACATCTTTGTAAAAGAAAGCTTGCTGGGTAAATTACATTCTGAATGCCATTCCTTTTTATGCAGTTGCATATCTACAGCCAAAATACTTGCATCCAACTTTTCAGTTAACGAAATTATAAAGTGAAAAAAGTGTCATCATCCACGTATCATTCAATGTTTCACATTCCTTCCAGCCTGTCATTTTTCCCACCTGCAAGCATTTCTACTTTTGCATATTACCAATGACTTTCAGCATTTCTATAAAACAAGCTGCGACAAATTTCTATTTCAGCACTTACGAGTGTTAAAAGTATAATCATATTCATCAGTTCAGAAGTATTTGCTATTCAGGATATGTATCTCTTTATTAATTTTGACCCACGATGTTCCATTCAATCTCTGGGCTTAACGGCAGGCACAAATCCCACCATCTGCACTGCAAAAGGTTCCTACAGCAGATCTGCCATATTAGCCTCTCTCCCAAATACAGCACAGCATACAAAGGTCTCAATCTTTTCAAACTGCACTATAAATAACTACATTTGTTTCATACCTCTCGTGAATGCGGTTTGAAGAGATCATTCCCGTGTTACTTTAGCATGAGAATCTAAAGGGCCATAAAAATACTGCGCCAATGTGTGGGGATTTTAAGCTTAAACTCCAAGTGCGCTGCTGTAGGAAAGGTTAGTTTTACCCCTACGGGAAGAGTCGCTGTGTTGCTCTAAGAAGGAGCAGGTTCTGGGAGGAGTTACACCGAGCGATTTTGCATTGATGGGTAAGGAAGGTGCAGGGAAGAGTGAGAAAAAGAACTAAAAGCAGACCGTGGCACATCAGGTCAATCTCAGATTACATTCAAGCAGGTCTTCTGGCTATTCTGACGAGAAGCCAGCTCTCCCAGGACCCTGCGACCTGAGAAGCGCGGCACCGGCGCCCCGCCGTCCCCGCTCCGCTCCCGCCCGGCCGCCCCGTCCCGTCCCGCCGCTCCGCAGAAATACTGTCCCCAGAGCAAGTGCTGCGACTTCACCAGGGGCTCCGTTACGACCGACGCAGCGATGCTGCCGCGACAGATGGGAGGGCGGCAGCCCGCCCTACCCACGCCGCGGGCATGGAGCGGGGCCCCGGGCCGGACCCGCCACCCGCCTCACAGCCGTTCCCTCTCGGCCGGCCGGAGGCTTGTGCCACCTCAGAGTCTGGGTACAGCGCACGGACCAGCCCCGCCAGCCCGCAGCCGCTCCCCCCGGCGGGGCGCCTAGTTTCTCGCCTCAACTCTTCCACTTCCTCAAAGCTAAAAACCGCTCTTCCTCCTTCCCTCCCTCCAACAACGCAGCTCGACTCCGCCAGCGCCGCTCCCCCGGGCCCGCCCGCAGCGGGGGCACGGCGGCTCCCACCGCCGCCCCGGCCGCGGCCCGCGGCCGCCCCCCGCCAGGCCTGGAGCCGGGGCCAGGGACTGACCGGCCGCCGCCGCTTACCGCCACCGCTTACCGCCGCCTCGCCGCCGCAGGATGTGCTCGCTGCAAGGAAGTGCCTTAGGCGGACAGCGGCCACGGGCTGTCAGGCGCCGCCTGCCCACCTCCCGCTGAGGGGAGAGGGGCAGAAAGCCGCTAACGGACGCCGGGACGGGGCAGGGAAGGCCACACCAGCGCCTCAGGGCACCGACAGCACGGGCGCCCCGGTCGGGCCGGACGAGGGGGCTGCTCGGCGTCTCCTGTTGCTGTCCGCCCCGGTCAGGACGGGCCGCCCCGCCTCGGGCTGCCCGCACCGCCCCTACCTGCCGGCGGTCCGGGCGGGAGGAGGCGGGGGAGGCCGGGCCGCACACCCAGCGGCTGCCGCTCGCCGCCTCCCTCCTCCCGCCGCAGCCAGCGCAGGCGAAAATAGCAACAGGCGGCGGGTCCCCGGCCCGGCGGGGGCGGAGAGGGACAGGCCCCCGCCGGAGGCGGCCGGCGGCGGGCAGCCGGCGACGGGCGGGCGCCCGTGTCGCGACAGAGGGCAGTTGAGGCCCCTCCCCCCCCCCCGGCCGGTTTCGTCCCTCTCGAGGAGGATTTCGGCGACGCCGACAGGCGCCCGCCAGAGGCGGCCGGCGGCGGGCAGCTGGCGACAGGCGCGCGCCCATGTCGCGACAGAGGGCAGCTGAGGTCCCCCTCCCCCGGCCCGTTTCGTCCCTCTCGAGGAGGATTTCGGCGACGCTGCCTCGCGCATCGGTCGCAACCTCTCATCTCCCGCAGAAAACATGTCAGTATCGCCTTGCAGTAGTGAGCCCGGTGGACCGCGAGGTTAGCTGAAGCTGCGAGCACTTCGGGCGGGAACCATTTTCAAAGGGAAGTTTGGTCACAAAACTGGAACTAGCCCAGCACCCGGAACCTGGCAGCAGGCAAGCCCTGCTCGGGTCTGGGCCCAGCCCTGGCTGTGGGGCAGCCTTCTCTGAATCACCTTCGTGCCTTCCTCCCACATCTTCTGTGCACGAGAAGCCACACACACACATATATATGTATATAAAATTACGGTAAGAGTTGGCATTATTTGGTCTTTCAGTTGCCAGAGAGGATAAGGAATGAATGGATCCGGAGACTTAATTATACTGCTCTGCAAGTGCTCTTTCCAGATGATCAAGGCACCCTACATTCATGTTCTGAAAACCACTTTTGCACTCAATTAATTTCAAGTCTTCTTGGCAGTAAGACCACTGATGTACTTACTTCTAAGTCTGTGTACATTTGTAGAATCCGCTTTCTCAAGGAAATTTGCTCTGCTGCTGCACGTGTGCTATGCTGTGAGGGAAACACAGTCAAGTAAGCTGTCAAATGCAAACACAATGTCGCCCCAGATTATGAAAAACAAGTCACATTTCGGTATGTAAGCACATCCCCTACTTGCAAAGTGTGAGGTGGTTATATCTACATGGCTTTTGCTTGCTAGGTGTACTTTTATAGGATCATTGACATGCGAATCAAAGTATGAAAGCAGCAGTTCCCTCAGAGCGCTTGTTCCCAATCTGTACTCAGTTCATGGTTTGCTGCTTCTCCTTCAGACATGGGAATAGGTATGAGTGCTTCGTGTTTTCAAGGACATCCTTTGCATTCCTTGGGAATAGGAATGCCACCTCTCTGCAAACCGTGCCTGACTTACGTCTTTAAACCATCACTGCTAAGGACAACCCTCTTACTCCCGTTATCACCTGCCAACCTCAGTATCTGAGACAAGTGTGTCCTTCTGCTCATTTTAAGCCTGCTGCCTGAGCATTGCATGCCTCTAGTAATCAAGTTATGGAAGATGGCAAACTACAATCCCCACCCAGACAGCTCCAGCACTTCAGCCAAGGCTCATTTTCAGCCAACGCCCGTAATTCCCAGATTACCAACCAATGATCTTAGGAAGACTTTTTTTACTGCTTCACTGTTGCCTTTCAGAAGGTGATAATGAAACAGATAAGGATCCTTCAAGACTATTTCTTGATGCTTGGAAAATCCCTGAACAACAGAAGCCAATACTAGAGCATCACAAATACAAATCCTTTCTTCCTTCTCGTCTTTGATAGCTGGGAAAGAAATTGGACTCTGCTTGAACTCATTCATGGCGCCCTCTATTATTTTTCCTGTTATCTCTGGCTCATATGTTTTAATTCTTTGCCTAGCAGAGTTTTTGTCAAATTACTCATGTTCTGATACAATATTTTATAAGCAAAGTGAAATGCCTTGGTTAAGAATTACACTTATATTGTTTTAATAGTTCCATTTCCTCTAATTTTGAAAGAAGTCCCCTTTTTTCGTTCAAGTAGACATAAAATATTTCCTTACAGTTAATAGGAGACAAAACAAACCTGAAGTGTTTACAACTTGACTTAAACACCTTGAAAAACTATTCAGGAACAGTCACTCGTTATCTGTTTAATCCAGCCAATCTTCTATAATGCTTATTGGTAAGGTGTAGTAAAAATATAGTATCTAAGTGCCTCAAAAAAAAGGAAATTTTAGTTTAACATTTGCAACATTTTGTGATAATTTTATTTTAGAATATTTTGCTTTTTTATTAAAACTAACAAAAAAATCCAAGTAATAAGAATACCAGATCTGTCAATGGTTTTAGAAGGTATTAGTCTGATGCCTGTCTCAGACTCAACAACCAGCTCAACAACAGATGAAACTGTCATAACAAGAACAACATATTACTAATGAGATAGAGTGGAGAAAGGCACAGGTCACAGTAAGCATCTGGAGCAAACTCCACCATGTTCAGCAGTGTACATGCAAGTGACCATTTCAGTGCTGATAATACAGATTTAAAACACTGCTATGACAGAAATCAAATTGTTTGCAGAGAGGGTTTAGAAACAATGCACAAGGAAGAGTTTAAACCTGTATCAGATGAAAAAAAGAGCATTTAGATATGAACACACTTTGGTGTGACTGGTGATAACAAGGGAAAAAAACAACTCTCATGGGACGAAAGAGTGCTTCTGAATAGCCATGCAGTAAAGCTGCAACTGTTCTTTATGGTCTGTCCTTGCAGTAGAAGGGTATTTTAATGTTATGTAGCTCATGAGCTACGTAAGGTGATATGGAAATATAGAAGATGGGATTGTGCATAAAGTCACCTTCTCTTTCTGGTTTTAGCACCTATCAGGTCTGCAAGATGTGGTCGCCCATTCTCATGATTCAACATCCACACTTTCCTGAAGATAGGTATTTAGGTGCTTTATTTGAAGAACAAAAAGTTCACTCTGTCTTTTATGTCTGTTTATCCAGGATGCAGGAAGACCAGTTTTTTTTCTACTCAGCCTGAGAGTGTTCAGCCTGCCTCCCATTAAAGTTTCCTAATCATCAGCCTCCAGGCTACATTGGACAGCATTCCTTCTCTCTGCTTCCTGATGAAACCGTTGCTTATGTAGGAGGAAAAAAAAGTTTCATTTGTGAAAACAAGAAGAAAACTAGAATGGGGGTCATATGTTCCAGTCCCTAAAAAGTAAACACTTCCATGTGTTCCAGGGACTGGAATCCCTGTATTCAGGTGAAAGCCCTGAGCACCAGACTTCCTAATAATGTTCGATTTTCTGAAAGAGTAAATCTCTGTTCTTTTTTCCTTCACAGGCTAGTTTTTCTTTACAGCAGCCTATTAACTAAAACGTACTAGCATCACATTAACTTCTTCAGACTGAGGAAAATCAGCCTGGGCTTTCCACATCCTGCAAACACGATCTACAAAAGAACACCAGTTTAACCATTATCTCTTTGTCCAGTCACTCTTTAAAAAAATGCAAAGAAAACCCCACCACTGCCTTTTGTACAGAACCTGAATATACAGGCTTGTATGAGGCACGCTACGAGAATGTGTAGGCAATGAAGCCTCTATTGTAAGCTAAGGAGGAGAAGCACCTACTCACTTGATCCCAGTTGGGGTAGGATTGTAGATCAGTACAAATTTAGGCTGAATGTCCCTGGCCATGGGTGAGGGCAGAACTTGGGGCTGCTGTGACTGTGGATTCACCCTTTGAAGTACCACAAGGCAAACGGGAAGTTTTAAGTTTCCACCCAAGATGCTTTCAGAGTTCAAGCTGCTCCGTAGTTGGGCAGCAGTTGAGCAGTAACATTTTGGATTATGAATTTGAATGCAGGCACCTACACTGTGCGTCAGTTGCGTTATAAGCCTCTGTGCTTTTCCCTCTGGATTACCCATAATGATGAATTTCTATTGCTATTATATAAAACAGTCTAAGTCTTTATTTGTGACTTGTTTCATGTAAATCTCTTTAGTACCTTATTAAGGGCATGATACTAACTGTTTTGCAGTCCTCTGACTTAAGTAAGCTCTGGATGAAGTACTACATTCTTATCCAATGACATTGTATCTCCAGATGCTATTTATATATAGTTCCAGACATTCCATAAACAAAATTTGAATGATAACTGTTATTATAGCACGTTTGCTTATTTCATATGCTGTAGGAATGCATGCCAGCGACATTAGTTAGTGATTATCTTCATAGACAAGAGGCTGTTATCACTGATCATGGTTAAAGAGTCAAGAAAGAGTTGAGCTACTGTTACAGATCCTGCCTGCTGCCTCTGTGTTTTTGAGCATTTCAGATGTCATGATTAATCCTCCCCCCCTTCATTTCCATAAATACATTTGAAAATGACTTACCAGTGATTGTGCGAGTATTTTAAGCTTTTCCTGTTGTTTGGAAGCTGCTGTTGCTATGCCATCATTTAGATTACATTTTATTTAGGTGGGTGTTAGGATGTGATTGGACAGTTTAATAGGCTCATCCCATTATGCATTGTGTTCTGATGGTGCATGACCTCATTTCAGTTACCTGGCAATCGCTATACAAAAGAGAAATGTTGGCTTCCACTTGGAATTTGAGCAGAAATACTGTCCTTGGTGAATCTGTATGCTTACATAGTGCAAAGAAATATTGTGAAAGAAACCAGTTCAGCTCAGTTTAATTACCTTTGATTACTTTTGTACTTATGGGCAGAGAACAGTTTTGTTGGTCATTATTTTTATTTACAATTAATTTTTAGATTTTAATTACGTATGGCATCCAGGTCCCTTCAGCCATGGAATCCTAAAAGTCCCCAGTCTTGTAGAGGCTTATGCCGGTGCTTAGCTAACAAATGGTAATTTAATATCATTTTAATGTTGCTATTCACAGTGACTGTTAAACAAAGATATAAGGTTTGCTTATTGTTGGTGTGTCAAAATAAACCCCACAACCACTAGAATGTTGAAAAGCAATAGTAAGCAGGAAACTTCATTTATAGAAACTTTGTAGGTGAATTAGTTACAGATTTAAACACACACTTGTACAATATGAAAATAATTGATTATATATTAAATATTATTTTATAGTGAATTCGTTATCCTTGTACGATTTGTTGTTACATAGCAAAAGTCTCTTCTGCAACCCAAGTACAGTACTTGTATTTTTCATAATATGCTGTGGACTAAGTTCACAGACCATAAAGAAGATGAAAATGTATTTATTTCCTTCCAGCCAAACTGTTTCATAAAGTTTACTGAAAATAATTCAGGGGTGGATTTAAGTTGTGACTAGTAAACAAACTAATAACCTTAAAGTGAAGTCCGTCAGTCTTAAAGCATTACTATGCTTTTATTTTTTGGAAAAGATTTTAGTACTATGCTAATTTCTCCTCAGTCTAGAGGCATTTCTGCACTAGCCCCCATAGGCATGATTCCCTGTAGGATCAAATGTTTACAACTTTCATTGGAATTATGAGTATTCATCTGTTATAAAAAACAGGCTCATTTTTCATGGTTTTGGTAACATAGGGATGTGTCTTTCTCTAGGAGTATCCAGGGATTCCCTTACACTTGGCTTCAGTCTGGGCTGCAAGTATTCTCTATTCTAGTTGTGGCCATTGCCATTTCTGCATAAAATATTAGTGCCTGTGCTCCCACTTCAAGGCTGGTTATTCAGAAATTACATTTGCCTGTGTTTTTTAATGTCCATCCTTGGACTAATCATCTCTAAATTGGCTTCATTATCTTACACAACACTTTGATGGAGGAATTAGACCAGCTGTGAAGAAGCTGTAACTTAGCACCCATTCCAACTCGCAATACTAACTTCTCTCCAATTTGCAATACTACTGCTGCCTTTGTTTCAGTTCTTTATTTCAGTTCTAGATCCTCTTCCTCTGATGCAAGACAAGGTTAGTAAAGACTCTAGCAACAACAAGTTTCATCTTGTAATTCTGTAGTTTGTTGTAATTATTCAATCTGCTTGATAAACCAGTGTGGGTTTTTTTGTTCCCCCCACATGAGGTTGTGAACTTCTCTTTGGAACAGAGCAGGGAATGGAGCAAGTAAATTCCTTGTCCGTGGGAAGACAGAATGATACAGATTTGACCATCATCTTGACAACATCTGTACTGTTTCTGAGGATGCTCTAAAGCCATCTTAAGGATGTCTCAGTATACATCAGGTCATTGCTGGCCCCACTGCCAGACTTCTAAGATACTTGCAGAGTTCTCCAAGTGCATCCAGTCAGTGTACAGCACGCAATCTCTCGTAGGCCTTTGTGGGATGGCTATAAAGGCCTTTCTGTCTTGCCTTATACCATATTCACCTGCTCCATAAGACCTTCTGTATAACCTAAAAAAAGGGGTTCTTAGCATGATGACAATAAATCACAGTCTCACTGTACCAGCACCTGGTACAGGTAACCAGTTTAGGGGATCAGTTAGGTGGAAAATGAGAGAAGGATGAGGAGGTTCCCTCTAAAGGTGTAAACAAGGAAAATGGTGAAGACAGTGACAATAGGGGCAGCAACATCATCATGGCCCTACTATCAGCATGTTAGCAGAACCAGCCAGGCAGCCACCCATCCACCCCGGCACTACCAGGGACTGCCTGCTCCTAGGAGAGATGACATCCCTAGATCTCCAGGCAGGACAGAAGTAGTAATTAATGCATCTGGATGATCCACAGATAATGGCAACAGCTCAGCAGAAACCCAGCCTGTCACAGGAACCTGAAGGATAGACCAGGCCATCCGGTTCTCTTTAGCATCCCTCAAGAGTGAAGCACCTTGACAGACTCTGACCAAGGCTGAACACAGATGGCTTTCCTAGAGAGGAAACATTAGCAAAATCCAGATCCAGGCTTGGTATGTAGAGGCAGATGTAAAATAAACATGCTCTCTAGCCTGTGGAGATGTTCAGATAAATACAGAAAGCAATAAAAAAAATCGGGACCTGTAACCCTACTGTCTTCAGACCTTCCCCATGAATTCAGTAAAGCATCCTTTACCACATTCCGTAACAAAAGAAATGCGAGACCTCCCATGCTACAAATGAAAACAAAAAGAATCATGGAATGGTTTGGGTTGGAAGGGACCTCTAAAGGTTATCTAGTCCAACTCCCCTGCCATGGGCAGGGACATCCTCAACTAGATCAGGTTGCTCAAAGCCCCATCCAACCTGACCTCGAACACTTGCAGGGATAGGGCATCCACAACTTCTCCGGGCAACTTGTTCCAGTGTCTCACTACCCTCATCATAAAAAATTTCTTCCTTATATCCAGTCTAAATCTACCCTCTTTCAGTTTAAAACTGCTACTCCTTGTCCTGTCACTACAGGCCCTGGTAAAAAGTGTCTTTCTGTCTTTCTTATAAGCCCCCTTTATATACTGAAAGACAGTAAGGTCTCCTCGGGGCCTTCTCTTCTCCAGGCTGAACAACCCCAACTCTCTCAGCCTTTCTTCAGAGGAGAAGGGTTCCATCCCCCTGATCATTTTTGTGACCCTCTTCTGGACCTGCTCCAACAGGTCTGTGTCTTTCTTCTGCTGAGGGCTCCAGAGCTGGACGCAGTACTCCAGGTGGGGTCTCACAAGAGCGGAGTAGAGGGGCAGAATCACCTCCCTCAACGAAGCCCAGGGCTGCAGGCTTGTACAGATACACAAAGCTTCCCCTGCCCTGGGTATAGCTCATCAGCGACCAAATTGAAGGCACTGCCCCAGCCTGACTCCTGTAGACCGTTCCTCTGTCTGTGCTCTCCAGCTTGGGACCCTGCACACCTGGGGATCTCACAGCTGGCCTGGCCAGCTGCAGTGCATCCATCCACACTGCAGTTTAAGGTCAAATACAACTGGGGCCACAGGTGGAGGCTGCACAGTCCACCCCATGTGCCATAGGTTTGTAGCACCACTTGTTCTCTGCCTACTTAGGCCGCTGAGGGAGTGTTTTACATTAATCGTATGTGTACTACTGCTCTTGCTTCAGCAATTTTCTTTCAAGAAGCTTTTGTCTTTAGCATGCTGGAAGATGATGCACACCCCAGCATGGTATGCCCCCTACTGCTGTATATTCTGGCAAAGGTGCTGCTGCTGGGTGGCCTGTCTTAATCTTGACCCGCAGTCCACAGCGATCACACAGAGGCTGGATACCACAAACAAGTCAGTCTTGAAAGCACTGAGCAACGTCATCTAACCAGGCAGTGAGCAGTCTGGGTTGGGAGCTTGTGAAAAGCCATTTGCTTTGCAGCTCAGGCTGCACTGCAGTGCAGGAAACCATGTTTTGCAGGGGCGGCCTGTAGTTAAGTCACAAGCCACATGTTCAACTCTACCAACAGTGAAATTCAGGTATAGGCCCAACATTCACCCTTCTACTTCTCACGTAACCAGTACCTTGAAATAAGGCCCTTTACTCTGTTGTAGGGACCGCGCCCCTGTGTCTCCCTGTCCTCCCTGCAACCTGACACTGGGCTAGAGACAGGCACAGACATTCAGTAGTGTATGTGCCAGGCCGGTAGTGACAGACTGGTACCAGGTTGCAGCAGATGACTACCCAGAAGCCAAAAAGCCCAGTGCCACCAGATAAAAAGTGCTACTCCTTGAAGAACTAATCGCATCTGCATGCAGGGTGAAACAAGTCATAGCTGAATACAAATGGCACATGCCAATCTCATCATGATGCTGAGAAATTTCTTGAGCTTTCCATGAGGTTCTTTCCCCATACCGAGCTGCACAACTGGTGCAATCCTCAAGCTGTACTGAAAATAACAAGGATAGAGAACTTGACTTCTGGGAGGATAATAAAGCTTTAAAGTTTTGCATTTATAAAAAGTATGTAGCTATGGTTGTGAATGTACATAAGTCATAATTTACAGTTACCAAACCAGATTCCATTTCCCCCGCAAGCTTCATCCTTCTACCTGTTCTGCCAGAACTAATGGTGCAGCTGAACGTGACACCCTACATCAACCGTTAACCCACACACTCAAAAGACAGTGCTCCTTCAAGGGAGGATGTTCCACATAGAAAGGCTCTTACTGGGAATGGCAGGGTGAACAAATTAAGGATAAGTTAGGAGAATCAGGTGCCCCAGTCTTCCGTTCTGTTTCTCATCCTTCTGCTCTTTTCTTTTAATCAATGTGTAAAAGACAGAGCAATAGCACATGGGAGCTATTTCTTTTCAGCTTTGTTCTCCTACTTGAGTACAGGAGTACACAATCTCCACGTGCTATCTCAGTTTAATCTTCCCCCTTACCTTCTTCTCTTCATGTCTTCCTGCTGCCTCTTCATAAATGAAGGAAAGCAGGACCTCCTGTGCTGAGGGGCATGGAAAGAAGAAAAGAGGAACCTTTGCAATAGCAGGTTAGGGAGCAGTGAGTAAGGTTCCCGCTTAATTTCTCTTCTCAGCTCTTGCCACATTGAAACTTATCACAGAAACCTCAGAGACCCGGGTGCATGCTTTCTTCTGTGATGTGTCAGCACCATTTCATACTCTGGTCTCACAAACTTGTACCACACACTTATTATTCCAGGTCTCAGGCAGCTGGGGACCCAGCACCACAGGTACTGAGGAAGCAGAGGAAACGGAACAAGGGAACATCTACTGTTGAGAAGTACTTCAGATTTGGACTATGTCAAAAGCTAAAGTTGTCATTGTCATTTTAATTCCTTAATAATAAATCCTTATTTTCATGCCCCCCTCTTATAGATGGTCTTGAAATCCCTCCCCATCTCAGTTCTAGATGATAAGGCACGAGTTGGACTTGGAACTCGCAACATACTTCCAGGGACAAAAATAAGATGACAAAACCCAAAATTTTAGAAGACTGGTAATGTTGCCTTCAGATTTCATGAACAAAAAGTTTCTCTAATCAAAAAAAACAGATTAATAGACTGTTCTGCCACAAGGTCAGGTGGAAATGGACTGGTGATCCATTCATCTATCAATGAGTGTCAGTGTCTTAAGAATTTCTACTTTCCTTTTGAGAATCAGTTCAGATTTACAACATGCCAAATGCACTGTTTTAGCACACTTAACATGCATGAAAAAAAGGTCTAAAATACTATATATTTATTTTAAGCCTTTAATTTGTCCTAACCTTTTATTTTCAGAAGGAAAGGACTATGGGAGTTGGTATGTGCAGAAATTTCATGCAATACGACAAAGCTGATTGCACTGAAGTCAGTATTGAGAGTCCCTTTACAGTTATTACTACAATCAGTAGCTCCTAGGGTCCTATTTAGGAGTATGGACTGCATTATTCAAGGCACCAAATAAACATGTATCAGTAAAAACTTGTCTCATCTTTGGTTTAGTATAAGAGAAAAGGAAACAGAAAAGTAGAGGGTGTGAACAAGCACTTTCTGCACAAACTAATAAACTCTCTTTTTAGCTTTCTACTCTAAAGGACTAGGATTTCATTAACAGCATACTCTGTTTCCTCAGTACCCTTCTTATTACTTTATTTTAAAGTTAATTTTCTATGCCACACAGATGGATCTCAATATGAATGATTCAGATGCTTCCTTTGACTCTGCACAGCCAAGAAGAACTGACGTGACAGCCACAGAATGCAGGGACTACTCCTTTCCTTGTGTCCTCCGATAATAACTCTGAAGTCTGTAAGGTAAAAGCAGGCATCCAGTGTTCTTTGCTTACCATCTTAGCTAACAAGGTAAGCTAATATTTACTGGGGATGGAATGGCAAGTTTGTTCCTTTATGAATAATTTGCTAAATTTGATCTATGCTTGGTCTGGCAACTAGGCATTCTCCATGGGATACCAGAAGTAATTCTGGCAAAGAGGATTCTTTACCCAAGAAGTACTGGGGCTGTTAGAGCTACACTGGTATCCAAAGCAAGTACTGAAAATGCAGAAAACCCTTGTATTAAAGTCAACTGGTAACCTCCAAATAACCCTCTTGGGCTCTGCAAGCGCAGACAACAGCACACAATAAAATGGAAACTTCTGCTCTAAATTAGACAAGCAGGGTTATGCATCGAGTCATGTAGCATACAGTATGGCAGACTCTGAGACTGGGGTATGCATTGAACTAGTTATGCTTAGTTCAATGAGGCAACAGAAAGGGGTTGTATGTAGACATATTATCTTACTATGTTCATGGTATTAAAAGGCAGTTTAGTACGCTTAGTATGTCTAACCTGGAATATGATGTATAGTCCCACAGCAAATAGCTCTCCAGCAAATTCACTGTGACTTTCTTGTTTATTTGGGCCAAAATCCCCAAGAAAGATCATTATTTCTGAAATGTTTGCCCCAAGCTTGTCAAAGTCTCACCATAGGCTTTCAGTACTTCTTGTTAACGGGAGAACTTGCTTTGCAAATCTAAACCTAGATAAAGTTGCATAGTATTATCAGATTACACACACACACAAAAGAAATAAAAGTCCCCACAAAACAGGCTGCATTTCAGAAATTGGGATATTCCTTATAATATTTAATCAAAACAAGTTTTGATTGAAATACATTTGCAGTCAACTTTTAGTTCATAAAGCTTTTAGTTCAACTGATTGGGGTTTTTTGGTTCTTTAAGGGTAAAGGTACTTTCCTTGCAAAATAATATACTAGATCCAAGAGTACCTGGAATAACTCCTAATAAAAGCGGAAGTCTTTTTAGTCTGAGTTCTCAGATGTTTGGTCCTAAAAATCCTTACTTCTTAAATAATGCACTTCTAATGCTGCAAAAACCAATTAAGGTAGTAATTTTGCTATTTTACTCAGTCTTTCGTTGAAGATTATTTTTTTCTGGTTGAAAGAAGTGTTTTTCAAGAGCGTTGACCAATTCATCTAGTTCCTTCTTCAGCTGCTCCACGTCACTGAGAAAGAAAATCCACACAAATACAGAAAACGGTGTCACAGTGGAGAAGCTAAAAAGCACATTTTCAGTCTGCGGACATTTTAAGTCTGTTGCATTGTTTTAGATAAACATTTTCTATTAATGCTAAAAGTATATACACTTGATTTCTTATGGTAATGCACTGATGTTCACTTCCAACTGATGTGCATGAAGGCACTTAAGACTATGGAGAAACATAAACCCACAACATAATCTAAAGTAGAACAGCCAGTTTGAGTTCAGAAGAACTTCTATTACTTAACGTATGTGATTAGAAATGCAACTTTTATACTTGTAATAGTATTTTCAGATAAATTTTCATCTGTGGGAAAGCATTATTTTCATTACATAAGTTAATAATTGCTTATCTTTAAGACTATATGATTTCCAAGGCTATCAGTCAAGGATATAATTACTAAACATAAAAGTGTTTAAAATGTATTAGAACACTTTATATATAGTTATATAAGTTTAAAGCAACTATGTATGTAAAAAGAGAGTGAATACATCTACTATCATCTAAGACAGAATGTTTTTCCTGATATTGTTTTTACTGAATGTGAAACCAAGTTCAAAGGAATTTCAGTGACAACAAGAATGCGTCAACAGATTTTGCAGAATTGAAGCTTTATGCAAATACATTTGCTAAAATAATGACCGTAGTAGTAATATTATTTGATCATGGAGAGCCCCTTCCCCACCAAAACATTACCAAAAAGCCACACAGCCCTTATTACACAGGATTTACTGCTGTAAGTGACAATACCTGTTTCCAGGAGGTGCACAAAGTTCAGAATAGTATTTGATCTTTGGTTCCGTCCCACTGGTTCTCATTGTGGCCACTCCGCCATTAGCGAAAGTGAACGTTATCATTTGGCTACTTTTACTAGTGGGAAGTATCTAGAAATAGTAAGAATAATTTTCAGAAGCTTGGAAAGTGACTATATATAATGAATTCAAGACAAAACCCGTGACTCGATGTCATATAATGTAACTAAAGGATCAGTTAAAATTAAGCTTTGTTCTGTTTTCTTAGAATCATAGAACAGTTTGGGTTGGAAGGGACCTCTAAAGGTCATCTAGTCCAACCCCCCTGCTGTGGGCAGGGACATCTTCAACTAGATCAGGTTGCTCAGAGCCCCGTCCAACCTGACCTTGAATGTTTCCAGGGATGGGGCATCCACCACTTCTCTGGGCAACCTGTGCCAGTGTTTCACCACCCTCAGCGTAAAAAATTCCTTCCTTATATCTAGTCTAAATCTACCTCCCTTTAGTTTAAAGCCATTCCCCCTTGTCCTGTCACAACAGGCCCTGCTCAAAAGTTTGCCGCCATCTTTTTTATAAGCCCCCTTTAAGTACTGATAGGCTGCAATAAGGTCTCCCCAAAGCCTTCTCTTCTCCAGGCTGAACAACTCCAACTCTCTCAGCCTTTCTTCAGAGGAGAGGGGTTCCATCCCTCTGGTCATTTTTGTGACCCTCCTCTGGACCCGCTCCAACAGGTCCGTGTCTTTCCTGTGCTGAGAGCTCCAGAGCTGGACACAGTACTCCAGGTGGGGTCTCACCAGAGCAGAGTAGAGGGGAAGAATCACCTCCCTCGACCTGCTGGCCACGCTTCTGTTGATGCAGCCCAGGATACGATTGACCTTCTGGGCTGTGAGAGCACATTGCTGGCTCATGTCCAGCTTTCCATCCACCAATACCCTCAAGTCCTTCTCAGCAGGGCTGCTCTCAATCCCTTCATCCCCCAGCCTGTATTGATACTGGGGATTGCCCCGACCCAGGTGCAGGACCTTGCACTTGGCCTTGTTAAACCTCATGAGGTTCACACAGGCCCACTTCTCGAGCTTGTCCAGGTCCCTCTGGATGGCATCCCGTCCCTCTGGCATGTTGACCGCACCACTCAGCTTGGTGTCATCTGCAAACTTGCTGAGGGTGCACTCGATCCCACCGTCTATGTCATTGATGAAGATATTAAACAGTACCGGTCCCAATATGGACCCCTGCAGGACGCCACTCGTCACCAATCTCCATCTGGACATCGAGCCATTGATCACTACCCTCTGGATGTGACCATCTAACCAATTCCTCACCCGCCGGACAGTCCACCCATCAAATCCATACCTCTCCAGTCTAGAGAGAAGGATGTTGTGGGGGACCGTGTCAAAGGCCTTACTGAGGTCCAGAGAGATGACATCTGTAGCCCTTCCCAGGTCCACTGATGTAGTCGCTCCATCATAGAAGGCCACTAGGTTAGTCAGGCAGGACTTGCCCTTGGTGAAGCCATGCTGGCTGTCTCAAATCACCTCCCTGTCCTCCACGTGCCTTAGCACAGCTTCCAGGAGGATCTGTTCCATGATCTTCCCAGGCACAGAGGTGAGACTGACTGGCCTGTAGTTCCCTGGGTCTTCCTTTTTGCCCTTTTTAAAAATGGGGGTTATGTTTCCCCTTTTCCAGTCAGTGGGAACTTCACTGGACTGCCATGACTTCTCAAATACGATGGATAGTGGCTTAGCAACTTCATCCGCCAGTTCCTTCAGGACCCACGGATGGATCTCATCGGGTCCCATGGACTTGTGCACCTTCAGGTGCCTTAGATGGTCTCGAACCTGATGTTCTCCCACAGTGGGTGGCTCTTCATTCTCCCAGTCCCCGCCTTTGCCTTCTGCAGCTTGGGTGGTGAGGCTCGAGCACTTGCTGGTGAAGACCGAGGCAAAAAAGTCATTGAGTACCTCCACCTTCTCCGTGTCCTGGGTAACCAGGTCTCCTGTTTTGTTCCAGAGAGGGCCCACATTTTCCCTTGTCTTCCTTTTATCCCCGACGTACCTACAGAAGCTTTTCTTGTTGCCCTTGACATCCCTGGCCAGATTTAATTCTATCAGGGCTTTAGCTTTCCTAACCTGATCCCTGGCTGCTGGGACAATTGCTCTGTATTCCTCCCAGGCTACCTGTCCTTGCTTCCACCCTCTGTAGGCTTCCTTTGTGTGTTTGAGTTTGTCCAGGAGCTCCTTGTTCATCCATGCAGGCCTCCTGGTGTTTTTGCCTGACTTCCTCTTTGTTGGGATGCATTGCTCCTGAGTTTGGAGGAGGTGATCCTTGGATATTACGCAGCTTTCTTGGGCCCCTCTTCCCTCCAGGGCTTTGTCCCATGGCACTCTACCAAGCAGATCCCTGAAGAGGCCAAAGTCTGCTCTCCTGAAGTCCAGGGTAGTGAGCTTGCTGTGCACCCTCCTCGGTGCCCTCAGGATCTTGAACTCCACCATTTTGTGGTCACTGCAGCCCAGGCTGCCCTTGAGCTTCATGTTCCCCACCAGCCCCTCCTTGTTGGTGAGAACAAGATCCAGCATAGCACCTCTCCTCATGGCTCCTCTACCACTTGGAGAAGGAAGTTATCATTGACGCATTCCAGGAACCTCCCGGATTGCTTATGCCCTGCCGTGTTGTCCCTCCAACAGATGTCGGGGTGGTTGAAGTCCCCCATGAGGACCAGGGCTTGTGAGCGTGAGGCTGCTCCTACCTGTCTATAGAGGGCCTCATCCGCTCGGTCTTCCTGGTCGGCTGGCCTGTAGCAGACGCCCACCGTAATGTCACCTGTCCCTGCCTTCCCTTTAGTCCTGACCCATAAGCTCTCGGTCAGCTCCTCATCCATGCCCAGGCAGAGCTCCATGCACTCCAGCTGGTCATTGACATAGAGGACGACACCCCCTCCTTGTCTCCCCTGCCTGTCCTTCCTGAAGAGCCTGTACCCCTCCATCCCAACACTCCAATCATAGGAGCCATCCCACCACGTCTCCGTGATGCCAAGAAGGTCGTAGCCCTGCAGGCGTGCGCACGTCTCTAACTCCTCTTGTTTATTCCCCAAGCTACGTGCATTTGCATAGAGGCATTGAAGTTGGGCCCCCGATGAAGCTGTCTGACTGGCTGGAGTTCCTTTGTGCTGCTCTTCAGGTGCTCTCCTGCTGACCTGTGCTCCTTCTCCAGGCTCTGGGCATCTATTGCTGGCCCTGGCATCAAACTGGTAGGAGTGGGATGGATTGAGGTTCCCCTCCCCCAGCATCTCTAGTTTAAAGCCCTCTTCACCAGCTTGGCAAGCCTATGACCAAAGATGCTCTTCTTCATCACTGTGGTCTTGAGACCACAATAGGAAAATGACAGCCTTACCCTCAGCCTAGAATCTGGTAGCAGTAGATTACTGCTAGGTAGCTCATTTCAAGTCTAGTCAACGTTTTTACTGCAAATAGAAATTGCTCTGTGATGGCATTTCCCAGGAGGAAAAGAAACCTGTGTTGTGGAAAACTAAAGAACCCAAAGCTACATCTCAGTAGACAGCTTAACTTACACTTACAACAAGATAATCCAAGATTGCTGGGGCAAGACAGTGATATCCTCCTACCTCCCTTTACAGACTGTCATCTTGGAGAGAAAAAACACCACAAAACCAAACAAAAAACCCCAACCCTCCCCGCTTCCCCCAACCTTCATTTCCTTCCACCAAGGGAAAACAATCATCCCCAATCTAACTTATTTTAAGACTCAGGATGTAACATAATGTTTGGAGTGTTTCTCCATAGAATTTTTAATGTATGTGCATATATGTACTTATATGATTTATATATTATTTTAAAAATATACTTACAGCTTTTTGATCTGGCTGGCTGCTGTCATACCCAGTAGTTAGATCCCTTATTCCAGAAACTTTAAATCTACCGCAAGATTTTGGGTATGTGTTTTTTCCATCAAAATTTCTAAGGTTGTCAAAAAGTTGTTGAATAACTTTAGGATCGTGGCAGATGAAATATGAAGCTTTGGTAATATGGAAGCCATATCTGTGAAGACACAATATTAATGAATTGAAGAAGCAATGTTCTTCTTGGATTTGTACACCGTACACATTATACAACCTTCTATAAAGCAAGAATCTATACCCAGGGTCACCCAACTGTAGCACCAGTTCACGCCCTTACAATTTTAAAAAGGCCTCAACAGCTTAATTGTCCTATTTTACATACTTTAAAGAAACTTCTGTGCAGACACCTTTTCCTTTTAATGATTAAAAATGAGAACGTTTGCTGCTAAACCGGAAGAAAAAAAGATGTCATTATTGCCTTGAAGAGATCTAACCACCACAGGAAGAGAACAGACTACATCTAAATAGCTTCCTTGACTGGATTCCAGCTGACCTTTTCTGAATAAAACAAATTCCAGACTGTTTTTTCCAATTATACTTCAGAAGCTGCTCTCCCATTAAAGTGTTTCTACTAAACCAAACATCCGCCTCTTTACCTTATCTGTTTGCTGCCAGGTAATATGATGCAGAATCTGCATCCAAGACAAATGACCTGCTAACACTACTTTTCAAAACAGCATGTTGTTGAAAAGCATACAAGCCAGGACTGGTTGTTTAAGTGAGCTCATACTAAAGATCAGCACTCGAGGAGCATCCTTGATGCCAGGGAAAATCTGAAGGGCAGAATCTTTCGTTAGTACTAGGATGTTCATGCTAGAAACCTGAAAGGTTCCTTAAATAGGGTCACGTTTATACCAGAATGGACATCTTGAAGGTGAATAGTTGTTAAATCAGTCTTGAGAATCCAGCAAGGGAATTTACAAAACCTATCCTATATTTGAAAGAAGTGATGAGCCTGCTAGGACTGTGTCCTTTTCCTGATCTGCATTTACTTCTTTGAGAACAGATCCCCCTTCTATACTTCCAAAATACAGAGTAGAGTTTCTTCTGCTTCAACAGCAACTCACAAGACAAATCTGACGAAGCATAAAGTAGTAAGGAGCAGAAAACTGCAACTCTATACTAGCCACAAGCAAACAAAACCCAAACAAACACATACAAAATGACCCCCCAAAACAAAACAAGAACCCTCCCCCTCCACTTCTAGTTATCAAGCATCAATTTAATAAGACAGATTTGTATCCTTCCCTGCATCTGCAGCTTTTCCACGAACAGTGACTATGTGCAGTGACATCTTACTTTGAGGTGCATCTACCGTCTGCCTTTATGCTAAATAAGCTCTGACTTTGAGAGTCCTCTTCAGTGCCTATGTACACAGCAGCACTGTGGCACAGCTAAGTTCCACTCAGTTAAACACTCTCTTTCTGAGGGCAACCTGAAGCAGCTGTTTACTGAATGAGTATTAAAAAAAGAAAAAGCGCGAGCCAGAGAAGGATAATTCTTTGAATATACACTTCCAGCTACTAGTAATTAAGGGAATTCTCACATCAGATGCTATATTTGCAGCTCTAGGCATGAATTCCTCTTCCATGCATTTATATTACTGTTTACTTCTGCCACGTACATTAGCTGATAAATTCCACAATTTATTTATGCAGTGTGTTAGAAAGTCTTTGCCACTTGATTCCTTCTTAAACAGCGGATGAAACAAGCATGGCTAGTGCTGCATGCAAATGAGAGATCTGAGGATTGGAAAACAAGAAGCACCAAGGCTAGAGTTTTCCATGAGTCTCTTTGCAGGTTCCACCACTCCTTTGTTAGTGTCTTAGGAGACGTGAAGAGGTGAAGAGTATCTGCCAGCCTGTGCTGCTCCCTCCTTTAAAACAAACAACCCAAAAACCCCACAAAAAACATGCCCTGCCCCATGAAATCCAACAGCCATCTTTGCTGTTGATTTCTGTAGGTCTCTGAACACATTAAACAAGAACAAAAGAAAAGTAGTGCCTCATATTAAAAGCTCTCAGAGGGCTACCCAGCTGTATATAGCCAATAGCTATGGCCAAACATTCACAGCACTTCTGCATAATCAGCTCAAATCTCAGTATTCAGGAGCTGAAAGAACAACCAACATATACTATCCATCAAAAAAAGACAGAATAATATAATAAAAAGCCTAACTTTAGAGCCAGCTAGAATTAATTTAATCACAAGTAGCCCTGCAAGCGGGACAGAAGCAAGCTGGCTTCTATGAGTAGCATAAATATGCCAGAGCTGCTTAGACCCATTCTGCCATCAATGTTTTTGTGCGTTTGGCACATTTAAGCGGCAAGAAGCACTACGATCTCTACAACACAGCAATACTGCTGGCCAAAAACTAGGCCAATCTTCTGTAAAAGGACTGAAGAGCAGAACTTCCCAAAAGGGCGAAACCTTTCAGACAAGCAAACAAAAATACCTCAAAAATCTCATTAACTAATAGGGAATTAGTAAGGTAATATTATTATTTTTAAAATACCTTAAAACAACACAAAACAAAGTGATAAATATATTCATGCCCATGAGCAGGAGCGCTTTCTAGAAGATTACTGTTAACATAGAATTGTGTTGATAGTACATAACCCAATTTTTATTTCTTCATATACTATAGGTTGCTATTGAGTCCCTATTAACCCTTGTATGTGGAATGGAGAAAATCTGAAAATTAAACAATTATAATCAAACTCACTCATCATAGACAGCTTTCAGCTGCTGAGACAAAGACAAATTCCTGGTTGCCAAAAAGCTAGCCATCTCCGCAGTTATAACAGCAGCGCTGACACCATCTTTGTCCAGAACAGCAGGACAGCACATATACCCTAAACAAAGAAAATTATATATATTTGATATATTTTTATGAGGAAATAAGATAAAATGGTGGTGGTGGGGAAGTTAATCAAACCAACATCTTTTAAAGGAGAAATGCACACTACCATAGCACAGACATTTTAGAGTTAAACCAAAAGTGGAAAAATTTTATCTTCTAATCATCAGTGTTAATTTTGATAAGCAAGGCATTTAATGGAATTTCAAGATAGAGACAGATTTGTCTTGTATCAGTACCAGATGCTCCCGAGTACTTTTGGAGCTCTCATAAAAGAGAAATGCCATACTGCAGGAACAATGCAAGTATAGCACTTTGTCTCAAGTGTGATTACCCTTACACGTTAACATATGGTAACCCTGATAATTATCCATGAAATTAGTCACATTTTCCTCTGGCTTTCAGGTACTGAGCTACTCAAGATATAGCACTATAGCTTCACAATTTCCTTCTCACGAATTCATAGCTTTTATTCATGGCTTTCCAGTTTACAAGTATAATTTGAGGGAGTTTTTACTTTATTTTATTCACATTTAAACTTAGCTTAAAACTGTCAGCTAAACATACTCAACTTGAAGTCTGAAAAATGTGTTTGATTTTTTTAAGTAGCTTGTGCAGAATTTGCAGTCCAAGTCTACATAGCCATGCTACTGAAGATATATACACCTAGCTTACATCATCATACTCTGTGCTAAGCAGAGATACCAAGGATTAAAACTAGTAATATCAATCATCCAAATGGATGACATTGATTACTCACTGGGAATACATCCACTGTGTTGAGGGCACCTTTACATTGCCATTTTTTGCAGTAGTCCTACTTTCACTATTTTACAGGATACTAGGACATCATATTCTGTTTCTCACCTATAGCCTCCTCAAATGCAAAAAGAACAGCTTTTCCCTGGTCCATGAGCTGTTTGGCACGGTTGCCCATCCACTTGAAACCTGTCAGTGTTTCCTACAGCAGTAAGGAGAAAAAAAGGCATTAAAAATAAAAGCAATATTTTACAAAGATATGACACTGTGTAAGTAAACAAATAAAAGAACATGGAATAACATGTAACAGCTTACCTCAAAGTGAAAACCTTCCTTTAGCGCAATCGCTCTCAGGATTTTGGAAGAAACAGTACTGGATAACATGTAGACATCTTTAATGGCACAAGTATCCCTATTGTGATTTTTCCAGCAAGTGAAGATCCACCAGCCTAAAAGAGCTCCCAGCTCATTTCCAGAAAACACTTTCCATTCACCACTTGATGGGAAAAAAAAATAATAGAAGGTATATGAATTCAAAGGATAATATTGGAAAAAAAAATCTGCTGGTTCTTCCATACATGAATATTAGCAAATAAAACCACTGCATCTGAGTTCCAGGTAACAGTAACAAGATATCATGTGTTCATTAAGAACAAACAAAAAAATTCCTCCCCCAAAGAATTCTGAAGTGGTTACCTTCCTCCTCCATCATACGTACCAGCTTTTGAGTTTATCCAAAGATGAAACAGTGGTATTTCCAGCAAATTTTAAGTAAAACAAAAATATTCAGCAGACAAATTATAAAATCAATGATTAAGACAAACACAGAGACACGAAAATACAATTCTCAAGTGATTGGTATTTTTAGTTGACTCAGTGTAGTACTCATAAAATACCTTTTATTCAATCACAAATACACCAATTGGTCATTGAGGAAGATTGGAAAAAATCTCAAACGGGTAAAAAAAAGATTAACACTGACGTGTTGCTAGAACAAGAAAAATTGAAGGAAAAAGGGAAAGACATGTCAAAATAGCCCAAAAATTCCCAGTCACAAAAGGGGACAAAGACACTGCCAAACTGACAAAAATCAAGACCTACAGAAACAGTACCTGTTGTGAAAGAGAAGCAGACTCAGTCTCCTGCATTTATTGATGCCAACAGGCACAAAGCAATGCACAGCGACAACTTAGTGTAAGAACGCTGAGAGAGTGTGCTCTAGCAGGAGTTTCTGTTAAAGAAGAAGTACAGATACTGTAGAAGCCTATCTTAATATTCAATTAGTGTATGAACAGCTACAGCAGAAGTCTGAGAGGAGGATGCAGGACTGAAAGTTAGGAGACAACTAAGACTGGCTAAACGATTAGCAAAGAGGTAGCAGTATGAGAGCACCATGCTCTCAATGGCGATAAACACAATAAACTAACACCCCCTCTTCAAGTCTCTGATAGCTGTAAGTTTTTAGACAAAAAACATGAGTGATTTTGCATTCTTGTTTTAACCCATCATAACCAGCACAAACTAAAGCTTTTTATGCTCTTTCCTCAATGCTGAATTGACAGCTGAGGCTGGCACAGGCCAAAAACATTAAAACAAGGATATTCCAGTTAACACTGCCAAAGATACAGCAGAGTGCCAATTAGCCCATTATTCTTCTAAAGGCAGAGAAGCCTCCTTAGTTCATGCTGTGAGGACAACGAGTTAAAAAAAGCCCCAAAAACCCAAAGAAAACACCGCCTCCTTTGAAGCTGCTACAAGACCAAAAGAGGTTATCTGATAAGCAAAATGGATATTTGTGCTGTTGCCTTTTACTGGGTTTTTGGAATTTGCATAACGGATTCAAGTTCAAATACTTGCGTCATCCACAATCACTGAGGACATCTAGCAGGTGCCCATCTCATCCCTTGTGTACCAAGGACTGTTGCCACGATTTTATATCCCTCTTCCGGCTCTCACACACAGGGAATTCATTTACACTATTTCTGCTCCTGGCCCAGCAGCAGATTTTTGTTCTGCTCCTCTCTGAGCTGAAAACCTTGAAGTTCACTTTTATGAAGGATTTATGGTTTCTAACTGCTCAGATTAGCTGCTGCTTTATCAGGGTAGATAAAAGAGAAACACCACTATTTGTAGATATGATACCAAGTGCAGTACTTCAGCTTATTGTCATTCATCAAATATAACCACAATACAGAAATGCAAACAATTGTAGAAGTACAGGATATCAGGGGGCATGAAATAAGGGGATGGCAATATTGGGTCAGAACTATAGGTTACACATTCCATACATATGAAAAATCTATGAGAAGCCCCTGTTTGAGCAAGTTTACCTTTTGTGATCCCGTTCTTCGACAGGACATACATAGATAAATAATGCATGTATAGCTGGTCCTTAAAGGAGGAAGTACAAATGACTGTACTGAGAAGTACCAAACACTGACAAAGCTTCAGGTGAAACGCAGGTACGTAACATTATGCACAGAAGTGGGGAAGTGAGTGAGAGAGGCCCAAATCATCTAATGATTAGTAAAATGTCTGGTCTAACAGTATTTGAGAAAGAAGGAACTCATATTAAAGAACGGGGATGTTCCATATTCCTGAAATTATCAGGGAACTAAAAAGGTTCTCCTGAATAGTCAAGTTATTATTTAATAAACACAGTATGAAAGAATGTTGATCAGTCTTCTGTGAAAAATTTCTAACTGAAAACCTACCTTTAAAAAGCTATAGCACAATCAAAACAATTCACAAGCTTCCGTGCATGCCTCAAGGACAGCAAGCGTCAAGTATTTATTCAGGCTTTTGTACAGTGTCTAATATTAACCATTATTTCATTTACTGCCCCCACTGTGGTCTGCTTCATACAGTCCTCTCACATTTCTATGTGTTTTCAGTCCAAAAACAACTACTGTGACTGTTCTATCTTCTCTGCAGCACAGGTTGCAAGAATCCCCCAAATGAGCCTAGCCTCTAAGTAAAAAATGTAACTGGTCTGCATTTCTTTATTACCATACCTCTCTTGTTTCTCTGCCACTGCAAGTCGATCAGCATCAGGATCATTTGCTAAAATGATTTTTGCCCCATCTTTTTCAGCCAAAGCAAAAGACAACGTCTGGAAAAGTGGTAAGCAAGATCAGATGAGCGTTAATACTCCCAAATAATATTTTCACTTTCTTTATAGGTTTTAAATAATTTTCCCAATTTATTTAATCTCAAACACCCAAAATCATGATGTGTCTCTACAAAAAATAAACTTCAAGCCTGGCAGCAGTAGAGCACAGTCAGGATATTTAACTTCACCTACGTCATTCCACTTCTGCAGCCTGAGTCAAAAGCTACTTAGATTCAACAGGATCCTTCAATAACAAAGTGCAGCAGAAATAGTTGTAGCAGAAATTCTAACCACCTGTCAGGACTTCCCCTGCCCCCTCCCGGTGTCGTATCAGAACAATCTAGTCCTTATATTTCAGCTGTAAATTGTAGAAACTTTCCAAAACCAACTGTGAAGATTTTTTTATTTTTATTTTATTTTATTTTTTAAAAGGAACTGTATCACTTTGTTCTATGTGCAGATGCTGCCCATTCTGTCAGGGCGCAGAACAAAGTAGTTTAAAGTTACAACTAATTATTACCTGACTGGTTCAAAAAGAATTATAAATTTCAATGAAAGGATACCAGCTAACTCTTCACTAAAAGTAAGGCTATGAAAACAGAAACAAAATAGACCTTCAACCAGTCCTTATAGCCATGACTACTGGCAGAAAGGAAACATTGAAAGACATTGCAACTATTAAAAAAATATCTGTTTACCAGAACACCTTTGCCCTCTTCAGGATTTGGATACTTCACTGTGGGAAATTCTGGATCAGGATCCCTCTGCTCAGGAACGGCAAAAGGAGGGCTAAGGTCAAACGCCTTGAAGGCCAACTGCACAAATTTATGACCTACGCCATGCACAGAAGTATGAACAAATTTCAGGTTTGTTTCCTTGTTTATATTCCTGAAATAAAACAGATTAACAGTAAACTTGGATATGGAAGAACATTCTGCACAAAACTGACAAAATTCGGAAACGGATATGACTCAGTATTCTGTATCACTGTCAAAATTATAAATTAAAGGAGGTAAGATTTTAAAGGTAATGGCTTGAAAACTGGCTTAGTCTTATTTTTCAGCAGTATGAGTCACTCTTGATACCTAATGTCCTGGTATGTGCAAATCACTGGAATAAGAAAGATGGTACACTCCATGCACCCCAAAGGAGGAGAGTGGAAAACAAATACAACTGACTAATAAGACTCTTCATCCCCAACTCTGGCATTTAAACCAGCTCCGAAGACTGTGAACACAGTGAACCGACAGCAGCATGCCTCATTTGAGCAGACTTATTTTTATGAAGTACATTCCTGAAAGTGTAGAACATACCTAAAGACATGCAAACTCCTGAGGAGATATTTAACTCCTGTTCTGAAAAAGCAGCATAATTTCTCACATAGACGCAACTTTCTAGTAATTCTGACTTCGTTTTTAGCAAGAGGAAGAACATGGTTACTGGTGGTTAAAATTTTGATGTAAATAAGCAGATCTAACAGGTTGCTGCTCATCTAATCCATAAACCGATTCTACTTGTTAATCACAAAGAGAGACATCCACTTGATTTTGTTGAGTAAAGTTTTTATTGAGCAAGCGACAGGAATAGACTCGTGCAAGGTGCCCAAAGCCACCAGGAGCACACGCAGGGCTAGAATAACGGAGCAAGACCTCCTTCTTCCAGAACTGGCTTAACAGCCTCGTTCACCTTCTCTCTTAGAAGACCATTTTAAGGCTGTTGGACCGTCAGCGTCAGCTCACCCCCAGCTGCACAAGATAGCCCCAGTCCTGCTGTGGCATTTGGTTGATGCGTGGTCATGTAAATACAGGGAGGTGATATAATCAGAAACTAATCGCTCACTTTGCTGGGTTAGACTTCTGCCAGAGCAGCTTTATGAACTGGCTCACTACGTCACCACACAGCTGCCAGTGCTACCACAAAAGATGACAAGAAGGCACAGACAGATCTGGGTCATGGCAGGATCATGGCCGCCCTGACTTCCATCAATTCAAACTGCCCCACTGACATACTAGATGGAAAATCCTGTATTCTTAATGGAGTTAACACCAGTTACCTGTGAAAGCACTGCTTCTGTATGTCTTTGAAATACTCCTTATTGACCGTGGCATATGGATCATGAAGTAGCAGGCTGCTGTCAATCAGTTTGTCATCCCAAGCCTGTGGCCACGGCTCTTGGTTCTCCTCAATAGCCTGAGAAATTCCTTTGTCATGAGGGGAAATGATCTGAGCACCATTTTCCCAGTAAACCTAAATAATAAATAGGGTAAGTGAGTATTTGGTCATTAATATTGTAGGATAACTTTGTTATTTTTTTGTTGGCTAAGGTGCACTACATTTGGTAGAGTATTACGGTAAATTAGGCTTAAGTATACCCAGAGTATTCCCCTGTTCATATTCTCAGTGTTTCCTCTCACATCCCATTTTTGTTCTATAAAAAAAGCTGTTTAATTTTATCAGAAGATATCAAAATCCATAACGAAACACAAAACAAGACCCAGCTCATTTATTGAGAAGATTCAAGTATCAGCCTGCCTGCCAGCCTTGGGACTGATAACTTGCCCATGCTATTTCATACACTTTCTTCCACATTTTTAGGTCTAATCATTATATATAGAAGAATTCTTAAGAGGAAGAAAGTGTGCAAAAGTGAAACACATCTACCACAAAAAAATTTACAGAGAAAGGCACAAAAACTTTGCAGCTGCCTACAGCAGCAGTGTTGCCACAACAGCAAGCACAAATTCAACTAAGTTTCAAGATATTCACTACTTGTAGTCTTCTCCTATTTGTTGATTGTTTACACATCCAGGAAGAGGTGTACTTACTATGTTTTACTTTTTGGCAGTTGTTTGCACACTTCCTTCTACTGATGGTTTACAGACCACAAGTTTAAGGAAAGATACCTAACAGCATCTGGGCCATGTACATATGTAGCCCAAATAACAAAACATTAAGAAAAAATGAAAATGATTTAAAACGTAGTTGCTAAAACATCCAAACAATCTATCAAGATCAATACATGAAATATTAAAAAAAGCAATTTTAAACAGACATGAAATTCTGGAGGGAGAGACAGCAAGAAATCATCCCTGCTAATGCCTTGTTTTTCTATTAAGAAGACAAAAAAGATCTCCCAACTTCCACTTCTGTATTTTGGAAACAGTCTGTATATGACTAGTCCAGCTATGGGATGACTGGCAGACAGGTAGCTCAGCCATGTTTGTTTCAGTGGAAAGCAGATTTCTGTCATAGAAAAAAGTCACACTGATAACTGTGTCACTTAGCACAAGAAAAATATACTAGAAGAAATTAATGGAATTTATTCAAAACGTTTTGTACAAGCAACTCATTAGGTTTCACGTATTTTTAATTCTCTGGGTTTGTAAAACTAAAGAGATCTTTTTAAATCATGACTTGGAGAAATGATTAATGCTTTTGAAAAGAGGTCAGTTAATATTTTAAAGTATTCCAAAGTATGCAATGGTATTACTTATCTTCCTGCTTTTTAGAGCTAAGATTTTAATTATGTTAGTAGTATAACATGCTACTAGCCTTAAATACATACATCTAGAAGAGATCAAACTATCAATTAATTTGGTCTATAACGTGATAGGAACTATACACAATAGTATTAGTGTCTCTACATGGAAAAAAATGTTTGAAAAAAGCCAGAAAATAGATCACATAGGAATACCTTGTAACCATTATCTTGTTTTGGATTATGGGAAGCCGTAACCATAATTCCAGCACAAAGCTTCAGATGAGTTACTGTGTACGGCTGTAACAAGAGAAAGTTATCTGAAGTGGAATGTGCAAAATATTATGTTATTTATTCTCATGCATATACAATACTTCCACACTGCTGAACGAAAAGAAAGCCAGGATACGATTCCTACAGACTGACTCTCTAAAGCAGAAGCTAAGTAGTACTTGCTCCACTAGACCCCACATGGCATAACTTTAGCCCTTCCTTTTTCTTGTGCATTTTCCCATTTCTATATTCTTAGTGTTGTTTCAGACGCTTTGTGGATCTCCAGAGTAACGTTTTTATAGAAGGAAACCAAATGCACGTGTTGCCTACTGTACAATGACTTGAGATACCTGAGGTCTTTAAGGTTGCAAAGTCTGTTGGGGTCATGACAGAAGTCTGCACAGGGTAGAGAATTACAACTGGAGCAGTCTCATCCATGCTATCTTTTGAGAGCAGCCCGTGGAGCAACTGCTCCATCGTGGTTCAGAAGAGAATTGTTTTGCAGAGAGCTCTGATAAAGTAGTCCAAAACAGATGGAGTGAATTAAAAATAAAGCATTATTTGTGACCACAGGTCCAGTTCCGAGTTTACTCCTGGCTCTTTATTAAGTAGCGAATGCAATCAACTGCAGTTCTTGCAACACTGCTTTAAGCTGCACTATGAAGAATTTGACCCTAAATCTACCAAAATTTGTGTCAGTACAAGAACGCTACATACAAAGTCTTCATCCCACTATGTTCTGTTTGCAGCACTCACTGGAGGAACTGGTATTGGGAGAAACTTGCTTTTAGTGCAAAGGTAGGGGTTTTCTTTATAGCTCTAGAGCACTGACACCTAGTGATCCGATGGTGAAAACGCGGACACATTCAACAACCCTCCCGGCTTAACATCGCTGCACTCCAACAACCTGCTATTTAAAAAGGCTAGTTTGGATTCAATACCCCAAAAAGAAAATAAACTTTTAAAAAACAACCAAACCAACCAACCAAAAATCACAAAACTAAATGTGTGTGTACATTTCAGACTTCGGACTCCACAGCAGTCTAGAAACCAGACGTCTTCGACAAGAAACCTGCCTGAAAGCAGGAATGAATAGAAACACATCCCACTGTCACTGATACTCCACTAAGCTTCCTCCTTCTCTTGCTATGGATGTTGTAAACTAAATATAGCTAAATAAGCATAAGACTAACTGCAGGTAGAGTTTAAAAAGTTCAAAGTGGTTTGTCTAGTTTTCCTTAATGTACGTAATGCAAGATATCTGACAGAATTTATGTGTATATAAAAAGGTATAATAGAGAAACCTACCACAAAAGGAGTTGGTGTTATATCAGAAAACAGATAAACTGGAACTCCTTGACTGATGAAGGTATTAGCAGCAAGTCTTGCAAACCTAAACAGGAAGAAAAGATGCCTAGGAAATATATTCATTTTCTCACCGATTAGTTTCCTAGATTTCACAGCTTCCCCCCACACACTCCAATTTAAAAAAACAACAAACAAACCCCCACATAAATAAACCCCAAATTATTATACAGACCCAATTTAAATGTGTTCCCTCACTATTCCCAACAGGCAAAGCACAACTCTAAGAACTGCTTTGGCATTAACAGAATATAAAAATAGTATAAATCCCTCACCTTAATTCACTCTACAGAAAGAGAAAATACTGTTGAAGCAGATATAAAACCATAAGGGATCACACAAGACATCTACAAAATACTTAAAACCTAAAAAGTACCTTTTGCTACTACCTCCGCTGGAAAGATGGGCACGAGCATCAAAACCAATCACAACTCCTCTCTTTTTCAGGTCACTGAAATTCTTCTCAAGGTATCTGCAAAATCCCTGAAGACAACATCATCATCACCTCATTAACCCAATCTTAATATTTAATTTATCATTGCATTAAGATGATTCCTACCTAAGATGTTTACGGCTTAGAAAGGTGAGCGCACATAACATCTCACTGAACTGGACTGGGATTCAGTTTGTCTAGCACCAATAAACACCAAGAAGTATCAGAAACTTTCAAATCGATATAGTGAAGCTGGACAGCATTTAAGTACTTCTCCAAAAATCAGAACCAACTGCAGAAAGAAACAGTTAACACGATTAGTCTGAATTGCAGATTTTGAGAAAGGATTTAGCTGTGTTAGGTCTTAGATGAGGAAGAGAACAACTGGCCAATATTTCAGTTTTTTAACTGAAATCTCTCAGTTTTTTGAACTGAATCTCACCCTTAATAATGGTACCTGTTTAGGACATGATACACCACCACTCCAGGCTGCAGTAATTTGAGGTTTTGGGTTTTTTTAAGCTCTCCCCAAGTAGATCTACTTTAGGGCCTACATGCGTATATATAGCTTCACTGCATTTATGTAAATTTATGTCCAACACACATGAAGCTTAGCCAAATGCTGGCTTGGGTTTTTTTGTGGTTGTTACATCAGGACTAACTGATCCACTTGAGCTTAACTGTAGCTGTGTATAAATTCAATCGCAAATCCAATATGGAAAATAGCTTATTTTAATGGCTTAATAGCTTCTCTCTGCTTGTTTGCAGAGATCAGCACTCAGCTAATAATTAACATTTAAATGACTTATGAAAACTGGCAGAAGTTTACTACAAGTAAAAAACTCGTACTTCCATAGAATACCCGTTGCTTGTCATAAATGAGGCTCTTCCGCTCATATATATACAACCAGTTAAGTGAGATAAAGTGCTGAACGCCGTACCTGGGTTGTCTGGATAATAGTCAAGTCATTCATGTGGGAAATCCCTGCCCCCATGGCAGCTCTGAGCCCCGCTGTGCCGAACTCCATCCGCGAGCCAAAGTATTTCTGCAGTTCTCCGGCATTTCCTTCAGCAACCAGCTGCTTCACTATTGCAGAAGTTTTTGGATTCTGTAGATACAATATTCAGGTATTCTAGAAAAGGTTTTGCTTGTTCGTTTGTTTTTAATACCTTTAAGCTTCTTAACAGAACTGACTTTCTTTCCCACTCTCTGTACTGGGTTATTTCAGTATCAAAATATCGCACACCACTTCAAGAACACCAGAACTCCTGCTACATCTTCCTAATTTTAAGTCAGTACAATCTCAAGTATTACTTATTTTAGATTCATCTCCTTAAGTGAACGTGCTGCCTTGACAGCAATGTATGTATCACATTTTGGGAAATGAAAAGATTTCAAAGATGTCCATTTTAATATTTTCTTGGTTTAAAAACAAAACAAAAACAAACAAAAAAGCACCTTTACACTTCAGAGAATTTTTGTCATCACAATACAAGAACTACTCTAAACATATAAGAAAGTAAGTTAAGCTGATGATTAAGAAATATTTGTTACTTCCATAGTGCTATACGTAGAGTTTAAAAAAAAAAATGATAACCTTGTCCCCAGACTGGCTAACACCAGAGGCAGCAGCAAAACTAAACAGACTGGCCAGAAGATAAAGACGACAATTTGCAATACGTTTGCAGGTAATGCTTGTAAAAATAAGCACAACCCTCGGGATGAAAGCTTAGCAACTACAGCTGAATTCTTAAACAAAAATGACTGTGCCGAGTGGCGATGGAAAGGCCACGTCAGACTGCCTGCAAACAGTGAGGAGTTTCTAAGTCTCACTGCTTTTCTTGGTGTATTACATTGACTCTTTATTGTTATCATCAACTCTCTTTGTTTCCAAACTTAGGAACCAGTAAAGTGCTGTATGCCCCAACCTCTCAATCTTAATAACGTGGGATTTGTGGAGTTTAATATTTGATCTCTTGAAAACCGATGAGCCAACAGGACAGATGGCCCACTCCAGCCACTAGGCAACAGAGTTATGTGGAGAGGCGGCATACTCCGCAGGTTAGTCACCGCATGATTACACACACTTTACACTGGAGTACAAAGATTATGATTTCCAAATGGACATAAGCTTTGATTTCTGGTCAACCAAATGACCTCATAAATGTCACAGACTTCACTATTTCTTGGATGACCTGGATATGCTTGCAGCAAGGGAAGGCATATCATCCTAGGCAAAAAAAAAGCATTTTCTGCAGCTCCAGAAAATGCTGCAGAACATGCACAGTAGTAGGCATGTGAGTGAGCTTGCATACAAAGGTGTAAGCATTCTGGAAACCAAACTGAGACCAGGGTCTGCATGCCCTGATCATTGATCTGCAGGACAATAACACCATAGTTTAAATAAACACTCAAAAAGCTAAAGAGCCTTTGGTGCTAATGAGCAAGCTATGTAATACAGAATAAGCTGCACTCATTAAAAAAAAAAAAAAAATCGTTTCCTGGGTGCAGTAAGCAATTAGGTACCCCTGAATTACTGATTTCCAGTTTAAGAATTACCAATTTACCAGTCCAAGAACGTTGTAACCAACACTTCCTTGTAGGAGGCTCAATGTAATTCTGTATTATTATAGCGTAATTATATTCTGTAATTATAAGAATAAATATAATTCCGTGTTATTATAGAATAATATAGGTCAGCATAACTATTCTGAGTTTAGGCAGTTCAAAAGTTGACCTGAACTTTTTGCTGCAATACCAGGCCTGTGTCTCATAGGTAAAGCCTGAACGCCACTTTTTGCACCAGGCTTTGTACAGTGCCTAGTCACCCTTTTTTCTCCCCCTGCATGAGCTTTGTGCACAAGAGTTGTCTCTTACCGTTGAAACGAGCATCTCTTTAGGTAGACGCTGCACACGCTTGTACAGATGTTGGACAGGCTAGAAGGTGTAATGCCAACACAGAAGGGCAGCTTGACACTAGGATCATACTGTAGCTCTCACAACCAAGGAGATTTTTGTTTGTTATTGTTGTGTTAGAGGAATTTCCCAGGTTTGGTATCTACTGTGAAACTACAGGGATCCTCCAGTTTTCCAGGTCTGGTTAAATGATCGTACTTATCCGGGTGGCTGCCTGAGTCCCGGAGTTTTAGTCCACGTCATCTGCTAGAGATAACTTGATTGCGTGAATTTAGTTGCTTGGGACCAAATTGTATCTGAAGGATGAAGTGCTGTTTTCTTCCTTCCTTGTTGGTTCTCTCAGGTTACACTTTTTCTACTCTCAAATAAAACTGGATGTGAATATAAGGATACTGATTTCTGTGAATACCGTGGCAGAGGTTTCAATACCGAGTTAATATCCAGTAGTGCAATTTGCTTAAACATCACCTGGTAACGCTTGAGTTATTTACCTTGGTCTACACTACAGGAAGGCCACAAAGAGGTTTCAGCAGTGCAGGAGTCCCCACAAGGTTTCAGAGTAGAGAGACAGCTACTGACTAAACAGGTTTTACTTTTAACAAAAACAGAAGCTACCTTCTATCCATAATTTTATGATTGATAATAGAAAGAATGACAAATATGATACCACTTTAGTGAACAGAGTGACGGAAATAGCCTAGTAACGAGCTCAGTAATTGTCATCTAGGTAAAAACTTCCCGTTAAGTCAGCAGGACTGTCTTCAGCCATAAGGGCTTGCTCTTGCAAACCATTATTTTGTAAGAAACGTGCAGCTTATCATCATTAAATATTAACTTATCTCTACACATCAAAAAGGAAACTTTTTTTTTTTTTTAGTATCAGAGTAAATGGACAAGGGTTATGTCGGATTCTTCTGTTACTCAACACGAACACGTAAGAGCTCCCTGAGAAATGAAAATACGTCATCGTTTTTGAGCAATCAGCAATGGGTATTGCACACTGGTCAATTATAACTGAATCAAAGACGCAATTGTTAACAAAGAGCTAACCTTTCAAAAGTAAAGATGCTATAAGGGATCCTGCATTAGATTTCAAGAGAGTTTCACAAAATAATCAGAATAGCCAGTTGAAAATGAAGTGATTACACAGAAAACAGGAATATAACTAACGTTAGTCAAGGAAGTTATGGAAATAAGAGGCCCTTTAAAGCCAGACTGTTTTCTCAAAATCAATTAAACTGGAAAAAAAAGAAGACACAAAAGCTTATTGTCATTTGATGTGACACACTAGCATTTCTGAAAGAAGGGCTGGTTTGGCACTGCATTATCATTAATAAAAACAGAGCTGGCTAACTAATCAGTTAACCAGTCGAGTGATCTTTAATGAAGAATCACAACAAACTTGAGGTACTTCTAATGATGTCCTTTAGAACCTGGAAATAACACTAAAAAAAGAATTGTTCTATGTTTTCTTTGCTAATCCTTAAATAAGCAGAAGACCCCTTGCCAAAAAAATACGTAGGCTGAACAAAACCTAGAGAGCATTGTACAATGCTGAGCCCAGGGCAGTCATTAAAGTGACCGAAGGGGGGCAATGGCCAGTGTGTTCCAGGGCAGCCAAATGAACAAATTTCATGTATGCGGACAAAAAAAATGCAAACCACATGCACTGAATACGGGCCTGCATCTCAGTGGGAACTGCTGCAGCAGCAGCAAGCAACTATATAACCATTTCCAGAACACCACTACGGCAAGACATGTGGAATACAGAAATACACAGAAGATTTTACTTCTGCTTATAATGCTGCCAAGACCAAAACTGAAGACACAAAGATAAGTCGTAAGATGTTTAAGCACCTTAATGGGAAGGGAAATAGCGCATGCCAAAGTGTTCCTAAGCAACAGCAGAGAAAGGGAGAAAAACCATGAAACCAGGCAATATTGAAGATTCAGGAGTTATTTTATTAAGTGAGAGTCACTAAGCACTGGGCAACACCACCAGGAAAAGAGGACGGAGTCTGCATTTCCCAGTGGGTTTGAAGCAAGCCCACGTCTTTTGGAAACAATATTTTAGTAAACAAAAATACGGAGGTACCTGGAGGTTTTTAACACTGAGAGACAGACAACACAGCAATGTATTCTTGCCTTTAATAATTTAAGTCTCTTAACTGCCCCTACAAACAGAAGAAGCTAGGAACAATACAGGCCCTTTTAAAAAAGAAATTAAACATCGCTGAGAAGTGAAGATACTTAGACGCCAACTAGACAGGTTTCTAAATTAGAGCGGGGGCTGCTATGACATGACATCAATGCCGAGGTGACAGAGCAGCGGTGCCGAGGGCTCCGGGAGGGGGGCGCCACCAGCGGCTGGAACCGCAGCCCCACCGGCGCCAGCGCTGCCGCGCCCCCTCCCCGCGGCGGGGGGGGGGGCGCGGAGAGATGGGACGGAGGGCACCCCTTTGTCAGAGGGCTGTGAGAGCGGAGAGAAAGGACCCAACAAGTGCCTCCTCCGCATCAAGCACTGCCACGATCTGAAACCCAAGACTCGCCCCGCGCCGCCTTGACGCTTCACAAGCCTGCGCCCGCACCGCGCCCTCCCCAGCCCCTGCGTGACCAGGAGGCCCCTTCTGCCCCGGCACCCGCAGTCCCCGCGGGGGAGAGAGGACCCCGTCGCCCCCGCCGCCCCTCACCTTATCCCAGAGCAACCACTGCTCGGCCGCGCGGCGGAGCGCGGTATCCCCCGCGGAGCTCCGCGCTGCCATGCCGCCTCCGCTGCCGCTGTCGCTGTCGCCGCCGCCCCGCTCCTTCCCTCTTCCGGAGCGCGCCCGCTCCGCGCTGCTCCGCTCCGCCCGCCGGGGCCGGGCCGGGCCGCCCCACCTCACCTCCGCCCCGCCCGCCTGCCCGGGCCCGGGCCCGGCCTGGGGTCAGGGCCAGTGCCAGGGCCGTGCCGGGGCCGCCCCACCTCCGCCCCGCCCGCCGGGGCCGCGGCCTGGGAGCCGGGGCGGGCCTGCGGGGCTGGGGGGGTCTCGGGAAGAGTGGGGGTTTTAATCATTTTATCTGCTGAGCCGCGTCCCTGCATTTCACCGGGGGGGCTGAATGTTATCCTTTCCCGAGCCCTGCGCGCCCGGGACGCGGCGAGGGGCTGCCCCGACGCCGGTGGTGCCGCCCGGGGCCGCCGGTAGCGTCGGGGCTGGCCCGGGGGCTCGGGCAGCGCCCGCCGGCGCCCTGGGGGTGCCGGGCGTCCCGGCGGGCTCCCCCCGGGGCAAATGCAAGTACCCGGCAAGCGGAGGGGTGCTGCGCCTGCCAGCAAGGGAGGAGCCCCGAGGGGCGATTTCTTTTTATAGTCAATATAAATGAGGGGTGATCGCTGAGGAGCCCTGATTTATAAGCAACATACAGGCATGAAGTCACCTACTTAAAGCATTAGATGCGTATGTGGCATCTTTACTGACTTTTTACTGACTGTAATGTGATAGCGTGGAAGGGACAAAGGACCCAAGAAAAGTTTTTAGCCGTGTCTGGTTTTGGACATCCTAATAACAGTGTAGCCAATCCTTCCCATAATAAAAATATGAACAAATTGCATTCACCTGGAGGAAAAGAAGGAAACAGCCTGGAGAAATCCAGTTTCCAGCTTTCCTCCTCCGTTGCTGTATCCCGTACGCTCCAGAACAAGCTGGAATTCTGCACAAGCCAAGCGGCGTGCAAGGGGCAATATTTTAGTGAATTGACTTATAACTGTTTTTTAGTGTTTAGTCTCAAACTTCAGAACTTCATGTGACTTCTGTTTCTCTTTTAATTGCCCACCAGTCAACCATAGGAAGTTCTTTATGGAAGTCACAGTCAGAGCGCTCCACTTCTGCTAACTGAGCGAGCACCCCGCAGCCTGGCCTCACATCATAGCCCCTTCAGAGGGGTTACCCAGGTGAATCCTGGAGGATTCCTATTCAGTGCTGTGAGAAGCTGGCTAACTCCATTCCCACTATTGGGGGCTAAAAATCCTATTCCTAAAAAGAGCTTGTTCAGAATGTGTTATTCATGTTGACGAATGCTTTTTGTTTATTTGTGAATAAATTTTCTCTATATTACACCCTTTCAGGTTGGAGCTGCTCATTGTTACCAGCTGAAATGTATTATTTCTACGTGTTAACCATTTATACGCTAAACCACATATTAATGGCATGTATGACTGATTAGAGTCATGTCATGAGTACTAATTGGGTAAATTTTCATAGAAATAATGACTTGTACAGATATTTGGAAACCTTTCAAAGTTCGTTAATATGTTACCAGAATGCATGTGAACAACAGAAATGCTACACATCGCTTGCAAAGATGTTAACAAATATCCTTCTGCACCACTGATCAGTGAAAATAACAGTTAAGATACCCTTTTGGAAAAACTCTTGAGATGAAAGATCAGTGGAACCAAAGAGTAAGGAAAGCAAACAAAAATACGTTGTTTGGCTGCTTTTGGAATCATCTATCTTCTCTCCCCTAGTGCTTTGGTAATGATCCTTCAGCAGCGGCTCCTCTGGCCTCTGGCTGAACACAGATCTGCTCTCAGCTGCAAAATAGAACAAAAAATTGGTAACTGAATTTCACTCAGGAAAATTGATTGTGTTCCTCTGGCCAGAATTAAAGACTAGTTAATACTGCATTGATTGAACAATTATTATAGCTTATAGCATAGTGTCTTCAAGAGAAGCCTGAGTTGCCAAGCCGTTGCTCCGTCTAAACAGTTCCTATAACTTAGCCGGGTTTTGGCTGGAATCCCCTGAAGATGCCACGATAAGCCCCTTCAGCCAGTTTGATTTCTCCCAATTTATTGGGCAGAAGTATAGTCCAGAGAACATTGAACTCTTTTTCTTGCATAACAAGATACCTGGCATCAGCCTCCCAAAGGACGAAGGGAAAACAGCGGTCTGATTTCTCTGGAGTTTCAGGGACAAGGCGCTCACTGTTCAGAGCTTTTCCCTACGTTTTGTCAACCTCTGTCTGAATCTGAGCTGGACCAGGTGCTGCATAACTGCAGAGAGTATGCTGTAGGGAGCGATTGGGATTTCCCTGCTCAAATCTGCAGTACAGGCCAAGGTAAGGGGAAAATCCCTGGGTATAGTATACACGCAGAGTATGTATCGCAGGCGTACTGAGGCTGCTGAGCCATGCGAAGGTGGCGTACAGGAGGAGCAGACACCCTGGAGCCAGCAGAGTGACTTGCCAGTGTTGCCAAGTCCTGAATCTGAACTCCCGTGAGGGATGTAGCTATCCGGGCACTTTCCAACAGTGTTTCAGTGGGAACAATCTGAGCATCCTCCTTTGCCCCATGTTTAAAGGATGAGGCAAATGAGGAAGGGGCTGCCCTTGTGGAAATGTCACTGAACTTCTGCTATGCTTCTCAAAGGCAGGAGAGAAGTATCTGCAGAAAAACCCCAGCATTTGCGTAAGTGAAGAATAATACAGCCACTAGGACGTTGACTATGCAAAGCACTCTGACAAAGTATCACCATTGACTCAACTGAAGGAGTGGTGGTAGGCAGGAACAGGTCCGTGGAGCATTTCCTCCTTCTCCTGAGTGCCGCAGGTTGACTATAAATCAAACAGGTTTTCTTCAAGATGGAAGAAAATGGTCATCAGGATCCATCACATAGCGTAGGCTCAGCTGTGTCACTGAAAACCCGTTTGAAAGTCCTCATCTAATACCTTCTGGGACTGCTCTGAACAGAACCACGCAACTTGCAAAGTGCCACAGTCATAAAAACTTCATGATCTAATGGGACTAAGAGAGGCTGAAAAAGGAAGAGCAGCCAACTGCCGCCTGCAGTTGCTCCTATGATTAACATAATTTTCATGCAATCAATACACTGAAATAATTTCAAAATACCAGATAATCTAACAATTAGATCCTTCCTAGTGACTCTTTGACCACCCAACCAGGATGAAGGGGTGGATGAAGCGTTCTACAAGCGGCTGGCAGAAGTCTCACAATCACTAGCCCTTGTTCTCGTGGGGGACTTCAACTTCCCGGACGTCTGCTGGAAATACAACACGGCAGAGAGGAAGCAGTCTAGGAGGTTCCTGGAGTGTGTGGAAGACAACTTCCTGACACAGCTGGTAAGTGAGCCTACCAGGGGAGGTGCCTCGCTCGACCTGCTGTTTACTAACAGAGAAGGACTGGTGGGAGATGTGGTGGTCGGAGGCCATCTTGGGCTTAGTGACGATGAAATGGTAGAATTCTCGATTCTTGGTGAAGTAAGGAGGGGGGGCAGCAAAACCGCAACCATGGACTTCCGGAGGGTGGACTTTGGCCTGTTCAGGACGCTGGTTGAGAGAGTCCCTTGGGAGACAGTCCTGAAGGGCAAAGGGGTCAGGAAGGCTGGACGATCTTCAAGAAGGAAATCTTAAAGGCGCAGGAGCAGGCTGTCCCTGTACGCCGTAAGAAGAACGGGCGGGAAGACGACTGTCCTGGCTGAACGGGGAGCTCTTGCTGGGACTCAGGAAAAAAAGGAGAGTTTACCACTTGTGGAAGAAGGGGCAGGCGACTCAAGAAGAGTACAGGGATCTTGTTAGGTTATGCAGAGAGGAAATGCGAAAGGCAAAAGCCCAGCTAGAACGCAATCTGGCAGCTGTCGTTAAAGACAACAAAAAAAGTTTTTACAAATATATTAATGACAAGAAGAGAGCCAAGGAGAATCTCCATCCCTTATTGGATGCGGGGGGGAACATTGTCACTGAGGATGAGGAAAAGGCTGAGGTACTCAATGCCGCCTTTGCCTCAGTCTTTAACAGGCAGACTAGTTATCCTCAGGGTACTCGGCCCCCCGAGCTGGAAGACAGGGATGGCGAGCAGAATGAACCCCCCATAATCCAGGAGGAAGCAGTCAATGACCTGCTATGCCACCTGGACACTCACAAGTCTATGGGGCCGGATGGGATGCACCCGAGAGTGCTGAGGGAGCTGGCGGAGGTGCTCGCCAAGCCGCTCTCCATCATTTATCAGCAGTCCTGGTTAACGGGGGAGGTCCCGGGCGACTGGAGGCTTGCCAATGTGACGCCCATCTACAAGAAGGGCCGGAAGGAGGATCCGGGGAACTACAGGCCTGTCAGCCTGACCTCGGTGCCGGGGGAGATTATGGAGCGGTTCATCTTGAGGGCGCTCACAAGGCATGAGCGGGACAACCAGGGGATCCGGCCTAGCCAGCACGGATTCATGAGAGGCAGGTCCTGCTTGACCAACCTGATCTCCTTCTATGACCAGGTGACCCGCCTAGTGGACGAGGGAAAGGCTGTGGATGTGGTCTACCTGGACTTCAGTAAGGCCTTTGACACCGTCTCCCACAGCATTCTCCTAGAGAAGCTGACAGCTCACGGCTTAGACAGGTGGACTCTGCGCTGGGTCAAAAACTGGCTGGATGGCCGGGCCCAGAGAGTTGTGGTGAATGGAGTTACATCCAGTTGGCGTCCGGTCATGAGCGGTGTTCCCCAGGGCTCAGTTTTGGGGCCGGTCTTGTTCAATATCTTTATCGATGATCTGGATGAGGGGATTGAGTGCACCCTCAGTAAGTTTGCAGACGACACCAAGTTGGGTGGGAGTGTGGATCTGCTCGAGGGTAGGAAGGCTCTGCAGAGGGACCTGGACAGGCTGGATCGATGGGCCCAGACCAATTGTATGAGGTTCAACAAGGCCAAGTGCCGGGTCCTGCACTTCGGCCACAACAACCCCATGCAACGCTACAGGCTTGGGGAAGAGTGGCTGGAAAGCTGCCTGGCGGAAAAGGACCTGGGGGTGCTGGTTGACAGCCGGCTGAACATGAGCCGGCAGTGTGCCCAGGCGGCCAAGAAGGCCAATGGCATCCTGGCCTGTATCAGAAATAGTGTGGCCAGCAGGACTAGGGAAGTGATCGTGCCCCCTGTACCCGGCATTGGTGAGGCCGCACCTCGAATACTGTGTTCAGTTTTGGGCCCCTCACTACAAGAAGGATGTTGAGGTGCTGGAGCGTGTCCAGAGAAGGGCAACGAGGCTGGTGAGGGGTCTGGAGAACAAGTCTTATGAGGAGGGGCTGAGGGAACTGGGCTTGTTTAGCCTGGAGAAAAGGAGGCTGAGGGGAGACCTCATCGCTCTCTACAACTACCTGAAAGGAGGTTGTAGCGAGGTGGGTGTCGGTCTCTTCTCCCAAGTAACAAGTGATAGGACGAGAGGAAATGGCCTCAAGTTGCGCCAGGGGAGGTTTAGATTGGATGTGAGGCAAAAATGTCTTTACTGAAAGAGTGGTTAAACATTGGAACAGGCTGCCCAGGGAAGTGGTTGAGTCCCCATCCCTGGAGGTATTTAAAAGACGAGTAGATGAGGTGCTTAGAGACATGGTTTAGTGGGCATGGTGGTGTTGGGTTGACGGTTGGACTTGATGATCTTAGAGGTCTTTTCCAAACTCAATGATTCTATGATTCTATGATTCTTCCAGAAAGTGAATTTCCAAGAAAGAATTAGAAAACCAACAGTATTTCATGAGAAGCCATAGGTACTGAGTTGGAGAAAAGTTATATTTGTTTGACCACAGAGAAAAACCAGATAAAACTGAGTCATAAAGGATGGAGTCTTTTTCCTTTCTTTTCTTCAGCTGTTACCTAGACCAACTGAAGTTAGCAAAATAAAAAACAAAAATAAAAAACAACCAATAAAACAAGTAAATTTGCTGACGTTATGTTCTTTCTGGGAACTTCAAATACTGTAGCTGATTTTACTTGAATCTTCTTCAAAACATGTGGAAACTACTAAATTCAAATTAATACTGGAATTTCAGAGTGAGGTACTTTGTGGGGTACTCAAAGCCTCCTCTCCACTTACACTTACTGAAGCCAAAAGCTTCAAATGAGTAACGAATGTTGTAACTCGGGCTCAGTATGGTTGCAGCTGCACGGGCTTTTCAAACCACCTATGAACTAAATGGCATGTGCTTGTTAATGGTGTTATTTCTTTAGCCGTAACACCACAGCAGTAAACTGCTTTATTTAACTTGTAGACAGGAAGAAAAATGAATAACATGATCACAATGGTGCTGATCAATATTTTCTAGCAAGTTTTGAATCTTATGTTATGGTGTTTTTATTAAGGACTTGGTCCAACTTTGAGAGAACCAATCTCTGTGTGTGGTCATTAAATAACGTGTCATTTCTTCTCAACGCGTGGCAGTCTGAACACGCCTGCTCTCTGAAATGAAAAAAAAAAAAAAACCAATAACAGAACGACTGTAAAGCTCCAAAATCACTCATGGCTCCAAGTCAGCCACAACACAGGACATCTTTGGATCATGTCATACTGTCCAAATTGTATGTCACGGAGCGACTGCTGTGTTGGGTACAGTGTTTTCTCTTTTAGCAAAGTAGTCTGTAGAGACAGTCTTATTTGTCAGTCAGAAGACTAGGAGTCAGTTTGCAACCTTTTGGAGAATTTTTAAGCCCACAGGTCTTTTGCTGGTGCAGCAGATGTTACTACTACAGCTTGCTCTGTAAGAGCAATGTAACTACAACAAAAGAGAAATCCTGAAAGAAATTTAAAGAAGTTTAAATTTCAACTCTGTCTAAGGTCACAAACAAGATAATTCCCCAGTCAAAACAGCATGTGATTTCTGCAATTGTCAATAAACATGGAACTTTGATAAATGATATATTTGATGCTATTTTTCTGGCCAATGAAAGACGTTTATCTAATATATGTTATATATTTTTTGGTTGTCATTTGGCTGTAAGCTGCAAGGAAAGCTATTTGTTGCGCTTTGTAAGGCGTTTCTTCGGCCCAGCTTTCACACTGAAGAGCATGCCATCACCAGAAGGAAATCCAAGGAAGAAAATGTAGGGAAGAAGATACAAGGAAGAAAAGCGAAACAAGCATGGGACACTAGCAGATAGTTGTCTTGTCTTCTTCTAGTGGGTGTTTAACAAGGTGTGAGCAAGGCTTTGCACTGGCTGTCACATGCAGCCAGCCAGCCATAGGAGTAAGGGTATTGCAAACATAAGAGACGAGACAAGCAGTTGATGGTTAGATGTAGACATATTTTCTCCCTTTTTTTCAGTGCCCACACACCAATTTGTCGGATCTGATGTTTCAGTTAACACCTGAAATACAGGTAACAACGGCAAGTTAGTGCCAGGAATGTCTTGTATTTTCAATGCATCACGTAAGTTTAGTACTAATTGTTAGCACAAGTAATTAAATATTACTTGTGGTTCTTCAGGTAATAGATGAGTTTGCCATGTGACAGAATAAAAGGCACATTTATTAAGGAAGCTGGTGTAAGCTTCCTTACACCTGCCAAAGAGCTAACAAAAATCTGAAGCTGTTTAAGTCATGGACTGCCTGGCCATTCCTTAACTGTTATATTAGAAATTTCATAGGCTTCATAAGAAGACATTTCCTAGGGAACCTTTCGATATAACATACGATTTGGCACATGCTGGAACAACATGAGAGATTACTGGTTAACTGTTATCAATAAGGATTTTTTAAAAATCCAGTTATCTACAACTATAGGTTGTACAGGGGGATTTTATCAATATGTATAAATACCTGAAAGGAAAGTGCAACAGGGATGGAGCCAGGCTTTTTTCAGTGGTGCCCTGTGGTAGGACCAGAGGCAAAGGGCACAAACTGAAACACAGGAGGTTCCCTCTGATCATCAGGAAACACTTTCTCACTGTGAGGGTGACTGAGCACTGGCACAGGTTGCCCAGGGAGGTTGTGGAGTCTCCATCCTTGGAGATGTTTCAAAGCCGTCTGGACCCAGTTTTGGGCAACCAGCTCTAGGTAGTTCTGCTTGAGCAGGGGGGTTGGACCAGATGACCTTCAGAGGTCCCTTCCAACCTCAACCATTCCACAATTCTGTGATAGGTGAGATGTCGTATGTTCTGGCAAGGAACCTAAATTTTTCATTGCTGACTTCTGCATTACTGTAATATGTGTTATTCTTCACAAAAGAAAATTTGTGAAATGCTAACAGAAAGTGAGTATCACAATCAGTGCTCTTTGCCTGTTATATATGCAGATATTAAATTCAAACTCTTCTACCCAGTTCCCCCATTTTCAGTGTGCTTTTAGTGCATAACCATTCTCCATTTACTGCCAATTGGGACATATCTATTGATATTTGTGGTACCTACAGAAATAAAGAAGAGGACTAAGGATTATAGGATATTACTGCTAACAAGTTAAAGTTAGCTGTAGGTTCTCAGAGTTTAAAGTGCAGAAAAGTCTTAGCTCTACTACTTTGTGCAGTCTGAAAATTTCAAGGTATTTTATTAGTTTTCACCTTCATCACTAGCTTGAAATACCAGTGGGAGGCAGAAGAGAAGAGAAGGAAGCTTTGATTCTATAGCACAGATTGACTGGCAAACTGTGGCGCAGGTTGCACATTTCAAAAAGCACATATAGCACTCACAAGAGGATGTTGTCTTAAATAAAGAACTGTTCTTGTAACCTGATGAGCGGGGATGGGGAAGCAGGGGAAGAGAAGGAAGGATGTAGCAGAGATTGTATTCCTGGCTTGAATTCTAGTATTTGTTCTCTACTTCTGTGGTCTACCAGCTAACCCAAGGATGTGTCAGGTTATTTTACGTTTCCTCTGGGAAATTTTTTTTCCATTGTTTATTGTAAGCCTCTTGCTCACAACTGAAAGTCTTTTCTATTTCCACCGTTTGGCATAAACTCCTGACCTCTGGCAGGCAGGGAGATCTCGGATCCTGTGGCAGCTGAACCACTAAAACGTGCTTTTTCTGTCTTGTTCTAGACAGCACCCAGTTTCCAGGTTCAAGGACGAATTAACTTACGTTTGTTCAACAGACAGGACAAAGTTAGAGCTAATGCCAGTTCTTTTCTAGTATATTTTGGATTGCTGCCCTTCTCTTAGACGTTGCTTCACTTTTACAGCCCAAAAATGCAAGTTTAAGTGAAAAATAAAATTAGTCTGGCTAATAAATACATTATCTTGAACTCACCCCTTATACAAATGATTCAAATTACGCTGTGACAAAAATGAAGTATTTAATGTTTTGGATTCACAGAATTAAAGAGTAATACGCACAGATTATTTTAGCCCAATTCCTTTACGAAAGAAGTGAGTAGGGTACACTATTTTTAAATATGTTCTTCAGTTCTGTTGTAACTGGAATTAAGCTTTCTTCCCTCATTAGGTAAATTTCTGGATACCTAGGTAGACTTACTAAGCCTACAACTTGATTTGGTCAACACAGTGCTGTCTGTTACAGAAATGGGGTTGAGAGTGATTCTGACAGTTCTCTTGCCCTAAGTTACGGAAAGGTTTCCTTAACCAGTATTAGTTATCCAGAGTAGAAGTAAAAAAAGCTAAAGTGGTTGCAGCATAAATATACTGGATAGATATTTGCCTTAACAACAATAAGTTGTGAGGATCATAGACAAGTTTCCCAAAAATGTTAAGCTTCTAAATCCAACTTTAGACTTCTAAGTAAGCTGTTTCTCAAAAGTGCTGAACCTGCAGCAGTTCCCATTGAATGCTCAGGCTTGCAAATGCAGGACTGAGAGGCACGACGGCAATATCAAAAGGGAAAGGCAGTTGCTTTAAAAAAACTGGCACAATATGCTTTTATAATATACAGCTACACTCCACAGTTTACACCACCAAAGTTGAAATATTTGTTTTACAGCCAGCAAAACTGAGCTCGCACGCAAAAGATTGATCTGATGTCCCACTGATGGAGGAAATAGTATCTAAAACATGGAAAGTTGGTAGCTTTTTGTGCTAGAAAGCTGCTCTAGGAAGAAGGTAACACTAAATGCCCTACCTTGCTTTCCCTAAATAAATTAAAAAATCTGCAATTAAGGAACTGATTTAAAAGAGGTAAACTCTTACTAATGCAGATTATTTGCTCTTGGTAGAGGAGATAAAGCATATCTTACTGAAACCATACAAGCACTAAATGAAAGGCTATACTGATAAATCTGTATAGCAGGTCTTAAAATGGCCTCAAACAACTTGGAGATTGAACTACAGTCTGCTTTTTAAACAGTTGCATTTTTAAACTTCAAAAAGTTTCAGTTAAGATGTAACAGAATAGTTAAAAAATTTAACTAGGTTCTTTAAAAGCTTTTATCATTTCAGTATTCATGTCATGATTTGGTAGGAAAAGGATGCCCTCTCTTGGTCATAGCAGAAATAATTACAGAGATAATCTGTTGCTATAATAGTTGACATAGAACTGCATTCCCAGTGTCCTGCCTTGTCGAGAAACCCCACGTTTCTGCCAGATCACAATTGTTTGATAATTTAGTGCTAGTCTTCCTGTAATTTGGGGGCAGGAGTTTCCTCTGCTTGTCTTTAGAATTGTGCAATAGGAAACAAATGTCAGTGAATATAAAATACCTGCACTGTTCCTCGTGCTGCTACAATATTCCTGTTCCCATGATGTTCCATTATCAAGGAATGAAAAGAAATACTGAGAACGTAACCGGAGCTCCACGCATTTGGAAAACTACCATCTTTCCCATATCTCATTTTGCATAAAACTTGAAGTTGTATTCGACTAAATTTTACTTTCTGAAGTCCTACTGTTAATATATAGAAAACCTAAGTAAATTATCATAGTAATATGCTTTAGTAAAGACTCTGAAACTTCACTATGGGCCTAGGGGGTTTGTTTTGCTTTCTACCTTCCGTGACCAAATTGTTGAAAGGAATTAATTGTGCTTTCCTCTGAGAACAATTTGCTTCTGTAACCATTCCTGTATTAATAAATTTTTCTGGGGTCATGCGCTTGCTTGGTAAATGCAAATATATCACTAGGTATTTGGCTCGATGCCTTCACTGCTTTAGAAATTGTTTGGAGATTGGCTTTCTGATTAGCATAATTATGCTCATTATTATTCTTGGTTTATTTGCCAAATACTCAGACTCCAAGCTACTTCCTGCTTGTTCATATTTTGTAGGCAATAGGCTAGTCATAGTCTGCTTGTTTTTCACGGAAAGATTCAATGATACATGATCAAAAGAAGTAGTAGTGTAATGTCTTGCAATTCTACCCCATGTCCTAGAATGGGAATGCTGTGGTCAGCAAAGAGGCCAGGATGGCTTGGTGCCTCTACAGCATGTTCACTCTGTTGACATGGAAGAGCCCAAATCTGGTGACATGCAGACAGGCCACAACTGCCATTCAAACCCTCTTTGGTGAATGAACTATAGGTATTCTGCACCGATGACGAAGAGGGAGAACAAAGTTTCTGTGGGTGCCAGCTGATGAAAGGACTATACTGAATGATGAAGTTTTAACACTACATTCCGAAACCCATTCTTTATTACAGCACTCTACTGTTACTTTATTGTACATACTGCTGGTGTATTGCAATACAATATTATTGTAGCGGAAACTGTACAATTTCCTCTATAGATGTAAATATTTGCTGGAACAAAGTCTTCCTGACAAAAGCACCATTAAAGAATTCTCAAGCAATTCAGTGTCAATAAGATGAGATCATGTTTTTCTATTTAAAGACTTGCTTTAAAGCAATAATCTGTTTTATAAATTAAAAGATTAGTAAGTATGAAGTAAACTGGAAGAATAAATCCCATATACAGCCAATACATATCGACTCATATCATCAGTGCGGGCAAGCACGCCATGCAGGCACAGACAATCGTTCACATCTTTCTTTTCATGAAGCAGCAGCATGTGAGCTCAGCCACGTACCAGAAACTGTCAGCAAGAAGACTTACTGAATACACTCTTCTAAATTCTTAGTTGAAATGATTAAACACAACATTCAGCTTCTACTCTAAAAACAAAGCAGATAAATACACAGACATAAGTCACTCCGTTTCCCATGCCACAAATTTTGACTCATGCTGCAGTTTTCTTAGCACATCCCAAAATGTGTAGCACAAATTTTTGATGTTTTCTTTTTAAACACATATCCTCTTATTTTCTCCCCCTCCCTATATTGTGTGAGGAACTTCTACTACTGTTAGCATATATTGCAGCAAACTTAAACTGTGCTAAAAGTTTTATGCACAGCAATCTAACAGTAAAAAGTTTGGGTATTTCAATATCTTTTAAAACTAGGTTTGCAAACTTTTAAACGAGATGCGTCTGTCTTCAAAGTATTGTCTCAGCTTTCTTGTTAAATATTGCAGTTTTATGAATCATGGTTTTTTTCTGATTTAAGTATTCAAAAAAAAAGGAGTCAGCTTTGGTATCTTAACAGGAAATTTGGTAAGTATTTGTGGCAAAAGTGGGAAATAAAAACTGCCAGGAAATAAAATACTTTTCTTTCTGCGCTTCTAGAAGATGGGTGTTCTCTGTCTGGGTAAGGGGGTGTTCCCAAGCCCAGGGGTGCTCATGGGTCCCCCCACCTCCATCTCCCACCTCTGCCTGGTGTCTGACCCCCTCTGCAAGCTGCCCAGGAAGCCAGCAGGACACATGGCCACCAGGTGCAGAGCTGAAAGTTTCCACCCATCCCATGAGCTGATCTACTGCTTGAAGGGCTGAGAAAGTGCCAGAAGAAGTCATGAGGAAGGAGGTTTTTTATTAAAAACCCCAAACTTTTAGATGGACTTCATGACTTGGCAAGTGGGAGAGGAGAAGACCTTTTAAGTGAGGGAGAAGCTTCTTCCTGTCCCTGCTCCGGGTGCTGCCACCTCCCACCCTGAGATCCTGTGCACAGAGTCCCAGTCCTCCTCCACCATGCTCTTTTCCAGTGCAAGAGCTAGGACACATTAAATAAAAGTAGACAATGAAGGTTCTTCATGCGAGATGTAAATTTGTGGAATTCCCTGCTAAGGATGCTAGAAATCTGCATGGTTCACAGGGCAATTAGAAGCTCGAGGAAAAGAAATTCCGCAAGGGCTATTGAATACGTAGGCATCACTTCTAACCCTGTGTGCAAGGCTGCAGATTGTTTGAGGCTGTGCAGATAGTCAGCTGGAGTAGCCTTGTTCCATACTCTATTCGGTCTGGCTAAACACCTATGGGCCTCAGCTGTGAATCGTCTCGTAGATAGAAATGTATTTAAGGGAAAACCTTCCTTATTCATATAGAAGCAAAGTTTCCCCCCTCAAAAAAGTAACATAATTAAATGCTGGATAGCAGCAGCTGTTCTAACTACAGCATGACTAACCCATCTCTTTTCTTGCCAACCACTTCTTCCTTCCTTAGAGATCTGCATCCTCCGATTTATTTTGCTGCCTGTTCTCTCTTAATGTCAATACATTTAAAAAAGTTATTGCGTGAAATATAGCACTTCAAAGCAGATCCTGATTCTGAGGTAAAGCTCTTCCTCATATTGCTCATTTCAGATCTGATGTACATATTTCTGTTTATTGTGTCTCAGGATGCTTCCCACTGAGACCTTTCTCTCTTTCTACTTAGCCAGAAGCAGACGTTTACACCTGCGCACTCTTCAAGGCACAGTTTTAGCAAAAACATCTTGTAATTACTAGTATTATTACTTCCTCGCTCCTTTCCATTTTTTATGTTATTTTATTTAAAAAGCAGACTGCACCCTGCCTCTCCCCTTTCCCAAGAAAGACATTTTGGTACAGTGGTAATATGAAGGCGCTACCTTGTTACTAACAATAAAGACAACACATCATGAAATTGTAGACAGGAAAACACAGTACTGAAAAGGTAAAAAATAATCACGTAACCCACTGTTGAGTACAAAGGTGTAGTGCTTTTTCATAAGGTGCTGTAGGACAGGACAGACAAGGAGCATAAAGCAGCATAGTAAGTTTGCAGCACAGCTAACATTTTGTAATAACCTAGATAGACAAAGAGTCATCACTACGTACAAGTTTCATCTACAGTACTCCAGGTCGTAATTCGAGTTCTGACATCCAGGACTTCTGAGCAATTTTAAATCTTAGTATAATATTGCAGGTTATCATATTTCTCATTTCATAAGACTTGTATCATCATAGCTATTATAAAAGTCTTCCATCACCAGTCTTAATATCAGTAACATCAGTGAAGAAATACAAATAGGACAAGCAGCATTTTTCTGTGGGAACTAATCTTTAGGAAGAAATGGCACAAGTTACCAAAACTTTTTTTAGAAAGGTTAAGTCTCCTCCCCCCATGTTTCAGAAAACATGTTCACTTAATTCTGAGCACTTGGTTATGGAAGTGCTACTCTATCATGGAGTGACTTAAGAGAGTTCCTTAAATTACTACCCATTTCATGAAAAAATAGCATTTTTTTAATCTTATAGTTGTAGATAATAGCCTAGCAACCACTGACAATTAAAACAATTTAAAACCAATGCAGTTACTCAGATTTACTTTCTGTGACACTGAAAAAAACCTCTCTCTCCATTCTCAAAAGCAAAGAACATTTTATACAAAAAATGGAATAATGTTAAGAGTTATCAGTTGTCCCACATCTCCCATAAATGCTTTTGTGTACTGAAAATAAGGACCAGTGTAACATTTTTGGATCACATTTTTCAGACATAAAGGTGGAGATTTTTCTTTATTGGTCCCTTTTGTAGGTAAGGCAACAATTTACGTTCAAGACAAAATTCAATCTTATGTTAGCTGACGGCCATCACACTTTTGAAGATACCTGAAATATCTTCATTTTGTTGTCTACTCGACAAAAGCTCCCCAGAGAAACAATGAGCCATGATTTCCATTTCACAATTACTGTAAGACTTACGAGCTATTTAGGATCCTGCTGTGTTGCTGTTATGGCTTAGAGGTTCCCGGCAGGTCAGCCAGCACTGAGGCACCAAATACAATGTCAACATCACTGTTAAACACATGGAGAAATTTTAGTTGTCAAACAGAGGAAGATGCATTGATCATAGCACAAACAAGCAAGCAAAAAACCCTCTCCATCATTATTTGGGATATTCACAGGTATAGCCATTTGACCACACAGACTAATATAAACCTACAAAAGTCAGAAAATAGAAAAAAAGTTTGGAAGAAAGAGAGGAGGACTGAGTGAGACAAAATCCCAGGTGTCAATAGGGCTGTTCTCCACAGAATTATTTACTACAGTTGGGTTTTCTGTTAATCATCCACTGGAAGTATTACAGCCCTTTGAACACAGAAACAGTCAGCAATATAGCTTTACTTACCTGTACAACAGGGGGAAAAAACCCCAAGAATGCACAAAGGAGCAAAAGTAATCCCTTTCCCCACCATATTCACCGCCCTAAGTTAACCTGAAAACACTACTATCCCCTACTTGAAAAGGCTTGTAAGCAGCTGTCTGAGTGACAGGCGAGGATCACATGCCAAAGTTTCCTCAGCTGATTAAATCACACACTCTTGGCATGGCTATACTGGAGCTGGTAACCTTTTCAGCTGCTACAATAGATCTGTGTTCCTATTTTAAGGTGCAGAGCTCCTTGCTCTGCAATGCTCAGCTGAGCTGATCTTGATACCTAGCCTTATCTATATGCTGCCTACCTTAGGAAGCAGTTGTGGACTTTGTGACTAGAAAGTGCATCAAAGTCAGATGTCCTCTGCAAGAGCTGGAGCTTTGTCGGGCTCTTTCAAAAGTCACAACCTAAACTGGTTAGTGATCTTATGAAGAGACAAACACTCAATCAGCATTTCCCCTCCTCTGCTGAAGCAGAATGTCCTGCTTCAGAAACCCCCCGATTTCACCTGACCGCACCCAAGTTTTGTTCTCATCCATTCTCATGGGTTCCTTCAAACACTGTAATGTTGTGTTTCCACGTCAGCTTTAACGATGATGACCACTGACCGTCTGCCGATTAATCAGCTTTTGTTCCCCTTCCTGTTACTCTGATCACATCTCTATTTTTTTCCAGCTGATACTATCAGTGGCCCCACAAGAATCAGCCAAATTTATCTGTATAATTTGTCTCCTAACAGCAAAACGTAATTCAAACTATTGCTTACTCTTCTACTAGACTTCTGCTGCTTTTCAATTATAAATTGCATGAAAAGCGGAGTAAAAAGCTGTGTTGCTTTTAGCCGCAAATCTGAATCTACAGCAAACACCAACTTCACTGGTATCTCTTAGACTCTAACTGCTGCTCCAGTTACTCTGAGCTGCTGAAGGGGCCGGTCCTCCGCCTGCATCCAAGCCCTCCTGCAACCCATGATGACCAGTCTAGCAGAAAGGCAGGAGGAAGAGCTGAGAGGGAAACAGCATAAAATCCTAACACTAAGTTTACAGACTGTTACTATCTGACGGTATTTTTTCTCAGCAGAACTTACACCACTATTTGAGTTTGATTTTTGTTTCGAAAAAGGGTGTTTCATATTTTAAAGGGGAAAAAAAATCCTCATCAGAGTTCCTTGCAGCAGAGAATTAAGTGAAGGATCTGACCTTATAGAGCAGCACTGTTTTGATTTGGCTTGCATTCTGTTGTTACTGTGGTGTATGGACAAACACCACTGGAAAAAAATGCCTTTGCTTTTTTTCAGTCAAAATATTTTGAACTGAAGGAATGTGAAAATATTCAGCAGGACCTTATCACCTTTACCATAGGACCTCAGTAGCTGAGACAAGATTACATTTTATAAACATCAGGTGGAAATCCTGATTATGGCTACTATTTGTAGCGTGCTATCAGCAGAAGCAAACATTTGGAGATACAAGGCCTTTTCTTGACTTAACGCTCTTGAGGGATGCTATGGAATAATGTAGGTGTTTACTTTAGGACGCTGAATAAAGGTCAAATGAATCCTTAGGAAAAAATCTTTAGTACCATATACTGCTTATATGTTCCCTGTGAAGTGATTTAAGAATTTAGGGGTTTTACCTAACATAATTCTAGGTGATAATATTTCTCTATAATATATTATACATTCTACATATGATAGAGGGAGATATATCATATATCATACAGATATTATACAGAGATATAATATATTATATCTATCTAGGCACTAATATAACTCTAGGCAATGACTTTCCTGAGGAAGGCTGGGTTAAATATTGTTCCTGCAATAATGACAATTAAGGATATGATTATTGCAGATTAGCATTCGGTGTAGTGATTCATACAAAAAATATCCTTTATAAGTCTGTCTTCATCTTAATGTATTAATATTATTTGCACTATTCTGAGATAATGCTTTGCAAGTCTAGGCTGGCTATAAAGCAATTTTGCTTGTACGTTTTCATTCCCACCCCTATTTCCATTAGAAAATACTCTGGCAGGAAGAAACTGATTTGCTTTATGCAAAAGCTGGGGTTTTCCAGAAAATAAGAAGCAACAACACTTTATCAGAAACACCTGACATAACATAAAGTTAAATATTTCTTTGAAACTATTAGTAAGGAAAATGAATTATAAGCTATGGAGGAGTTTCTTTTCTTTCCCAGTAGTCCAGCATTTGATATATTCTCCCAGAATACTGAAACTACATATTCTGGCAGTTTGTTAAATCATCAAACTATGCAATGTTTTGAGACTTAGACACTGGTTTAGCTATAAAAAAATCTTCAAATAATCACTGAGGTAGCAGGAAAGAAAGACAATTAGTCTATATCCTTGTGATTAGGACACAAGATACTGCTGTCTAGTTTCTGCTGCTCTGAAGATTTGGCTACTTGTACGAAGCAGAACAGCATCCAAAACTGAGAAAAAGAGTGGCCAACCTCAGCTTCCACAGCCCTTTGATTAAGGCTCTGATTAACAAAGGACCTATGGATTTAAGTCATGTCACATCCAGAAGGAAATCAAACAACTTGTCCACATCCAGAAGGAAGGCTAACACACTGGGCTTTTTGATTAAAAAATGTCTCCTCCCTCTGCAAACGTGTGAACCTGATCCCACCTTTTGTAGTATTTTTTTCTCTGTCATCATACTTCAACAAGTTTGACTGCATTTAATAAACAGTTTGGGAATATCTGAAACCATGTATTTTAATGAATTTACTATTCACCCCTGCCCTCCCCCCCGCCCCCAACACCCTAGCCAAAAGAAACTAACTTGCTAAGACTTGATATGTATGGGCATGTCCTAACCAAAAAACCTATTCAACTACAAGATGTTTTTCATATTAATTTAATTATCACAGACCTATTAAAATCCTGTAAAAATTATTTATCTCAAACCCTGTGGCAAGGATAGGTGATACAGCAGAGTAACCAGGACAATTAACAAGACCATGTGCTCCGCACAAAATATGGAAGATGAGCAGCTCCTTTATCTACTACTGTTTGAGAACATAACCTACTTGTTTCTTTTAAAAAAAAGCACGCTGCCTTCTGGTAACAAAATTATTGTTTAAGCAGAATTTGTATCAAAGTTAACCACTACAGTTTTTGAAAGTATGACACTAAAGATGATAGGCGAGCTCTACAATGGTCTTAATTTAACCAGGGCAGGCCCAGGTTTGTGACATTCAGTGAAAGGCACCAGGATCTTTTTTAACGCCACAAGATCCTCTTCAAAAAACATAGCACCAGAGTCCATGTTGTTTGCTGAGCCTTCTCCTTTTCCCCCAGAGTGACTCTCAGCACTCCTGCTGGCCTTTGGCACTAGTTGTTTTCCAATTACACTTTTTTCTGTCCTCAGTGAAAATTCTAATTAATTTAAAGCAAACAAAATAGAAGATTAGTCTATAGATAACACATTCTTGGGGAAAAAAAATGGACTTCTCAGAATTACATATTTTACCTTTTTAAAGCTGTCACAAACACTGACTGTTCATGAGCTGTTAAGCCAAAAAATATTCTGACTTAATCATGCTTCAGATCTCAGCTTTGTCCTGATATGAAAGAGAAAAATCTGTCAAAACCTCATAAGTCCTCATAGTCAGGGGACATTATTTTCTGACCAGCTCTAGGAAGCTGCTCCTTCCATTGAGAAGTTTTCCCCAGACTCTCAGCCACCTGCCTCTCCTACTCCTATCCTTCCCTTGATTCCCTCTCAGTCTTCAAAACTGAATCAACTCCTGAATCAACTGTGCTTCAGATCAACATTCCCAGGTAGTTGATCCAACAAGGTCTTGTCAGTACAATGAAAACTTTGTGCATCAGAAATCAGCTAGGATTTCACTAGCCCTTCTCATTTCAGTCCTTGACAATAAACTATTCTGCCTCTACCTGAGAAAAAGTTACTGCAAGATGCTACCTTGGTCTGAAGATTATTGCACAGCTGGGCTTAGAGAAAGCAAGACAAGGAGCTGCAGAAATTCCCAATACTCATACTTAGGAAAGCCCAAACATTTTCTTCCAGAAAAGAACCAAAATAATACCTAGCATGTTACATTTAATAAGCATCCATAGAACCATGTCTACTGTATATCTTACTGTATTCCAGCTTTTATATTTTTCTAACTTTATTTATGTACAACTGCTTGTAAGTGTTCTCTGGCTCTAAATGATTGGTGACCTACCAGGGATTATACATACAAATAGAAATACTGTTGTGAATACAATGGACTGGAATTCAAATCAAATCTCTTCCCTCTCCCTACAGCTTTTCAGTCTGTGTGTGGCTTCTTCTCTGAAGAGTTTCGTATAAAAAGCAGTGGAAATAAACAGGTCTAACAGGATTTGAAGTTTATCTTGACAGATCTGTTCTTGACTGAGTTTTAAACCGAACTACTTGCGTGCAAACTTGGCGAGTCATATTTGCATAAAGCAGAGTGTGCTTCTGAAATCTTGGAGGAAATAAAAGCTGCCCTCTACATACTAAGAATTTAAATTGTAATTTAGTGATTACTTACTTGGCTCTAGGCTTTTATCCACATTATATATTCATGCTTAAGGAGATTGAATGTGGTAGCTAATAGTTCAGTCAACCAACATGAGAAGTCTAACCGTATCAGGCTAACAGATCACTTTCCAGATTTTCATCCTATGAAAATGTATAAGGAACTGTTATCACAGTAGTGTGACTTAGATTCTTCTTTAATAGGTCCAGCCTCAGTATTATTTTGAAGGAATGTGCTATTCCACTGCCCAGCCAGCATGCTCAAATTAAAGCAGGGCTTTTTATGAGGAAGTCAGCCTCTAAGCTAATAATTGAAGCACTTAAATCCTTTGCTAGAGGTCTCTTGGAGGTCTATATCCTTTTTTCTTCCAGGAAATTCACAATTCACAGGAAGTTCACAATTCCTAGAATTAGATTCTAAATTTTCTGGAAAATATTACTTATGAGTGACTAAGAACAGAGAAAGCAGCTTCTGAGCTGAGGATTGAGAAATCCTCAAAAGTAGCTAGGCAGCATACAGCTAAGCATAAATGTTGCTGACAGGCCAGGACCATAAATCTTGAGACGTGAATGCCAAACAGATATATTTATGCTGTATCTCCTTACTAGTTTACTGGCATTGTATTCTCATAGCCTGGTTTTGGTTATTAATACAATTTTCAGCAGGTTATTTTTTGTGTGTGTTCCACAATAAAGCTACATGTGGCATAATCTGTACAAATTACTGCTATTTTGCTACTTCTTTTACTGTTATGTCAGACCAGCATGGAAAAAAAATAATCAAAATGCACATTAGCTCTTTATACATTTTACAAAAAGAAAAAAAACTTTCATGAAATCATAAGGGAGCAAATGCATTACAAAGCTACTTCTCATGGTAGCATATTTGCCATTACTATTCACTTCTTATAGGGATTTAACTGCTATCTCTCATTGGAACGACTCTGGAGATAGAGGACTGCTTTAGAAGGATTGGTCTACAAAAAAGGCAGAAAATGGGGAGAGCCAAGCAGTCCATTTCTACTGAAGAGCAAATCTCTTTGTCGCATTTGGGCAAAGTCACTCCTAAACTATCTATTATATGGAAACTTGATTAATATTTATACTTTACAAAATACTTTGTTACTCTCCTTTTCAAATAAATTTAGTATTATCATATTAGAGGACAGGCAGTTTGTTATTGATGATGAAATCTCAGAAGCTAGGGAGACTTACTTCAAATCTTATCTGAAGTTTTGAACATTAAAAATCATTTAACTTGAAAGAAATCCAGCTTTCAGTTATTCTGTTTTCCTAATAGGAACAGGGATAGAGAAGATGAGGATAACAAATATCCTTGAACTGGCTGGATAAAATAAATCAATAGAATTTGGTTAATTAGAAAATCCAGGCTTTTAAATTTGTACTGATCTTACTAGCTCTGGGAATTGGAAAGCACCTGCGATGCGACACGCACTGCAAGTCTGCTCTAGGCAGAAGATGGGGAAGGACTCGGCTCAGAAGTACTTTCTGCCCCCCTTTACACAGTCAGAACCAAGAAGTGGTTCCAGGTTTCCATGCACGTGTCTCCATGCATCCTTCTGCTTCCCTGGTTGCTGAAACGCAGAAGTGACCTTCCTCAGTTACTTTGCAACTTTCATTTACGGATGCTGCCAAAATGATTAGAGATGAATCAAAATATTAATAGAACATTTATACTTCTAAATTTCCTTTTGTATGTACATATATAGCTTTAGGCATGCAGAGCTGTGAATGTGCTATTTGTAATAAGGCCATTAACGAAGCCAATTCTTTCATGCTTAGTGACTTCACACAATACTACTGGGCTTTCGTGGTTTTCCACCCACCAGTACTATCGCTGAATTCCCCAATGAGTACTTGCCCAGCTGTGACAAATTGAAACTCCATCAGGTTAATTAATAATAATGTATGAACGGGGAATGGGAACCACTGGATTTTGGTTTCATTACTGTAGAACTTTGCTTCACTTTTAATTTACTTAAAATAAGCATTACAATATAAAACCTTATAGTATTTACATGCTGATTTTTACTTACTATTATTTGAAAAATTCCTTAACAACTGTGCTGGCATAAAACCCAGGAAAAAGCTGCCGTCTGTAGGGACGTGGTCTACTTTGTGCTACTTCAGTTTCTGCCTCTACCACACACCAAGCAAGCCATCCTATACATTGTATATTATTAATATGGTTCTCCACAACATTCAAAACCACTAGTCTACTTCCACAACTCCTTTCAGCGTAGGATAGACTTTGTTGTTTTCCTGTAGTCCTCTTGTCAAGCTCAGAAGCGGCTTTGGTACTTGCTCAAGATCCTCTCTTTTCCCTATGTTCCAAGAAGCTGATCCAATAACATACAAGTCTTTATATTCCACCGAAGCCCAAAGCTGCTGATTAACTTAGGAGGCACCTGAGCTTCCTAAGAGCCATAGCATAGCCTTTAAAATTTTCCAGGCATTGAAGGCACATCTGTTTTGATGCTTAGGACCTAGCTAATACCAAATCATGCCTAAACCCGATCAGAATCCAGAACATCAACATTCCTCTCCTTCAGTCCCCTGCGGAGAGCTCTATCTACCAGGCATTCTCGGGAAACACCTACCAAGTATGAACAGGATCTAGCGTCTCAGGAAATGTAATGGCAACCACAACAGTTTTAAGAATTAAAGCTAATTGCACCACTTCCCTCTTTATTCCCTACCACGATTGCTATAACGTTGAGGGCTGGCATCCTGGAGGGATGTGCTAGGCTCCAATTCTTATTTTCAATAGTTTTTTGTCAATCCACGTGCAGATGATTGATTGTAAAGTACTGGCTCTGTCCTTGAGACAGCATCTATAACCTTACTCTCTTCTTCTCAGGCAAGTAGTGTAACTACTTGGCTCCAGAATCAAGTCCAGTTTTTTCTATTCTCTCTGGTCCAAAGAAACAGATTTTATCCTCATCAGTGGGACCCATCACAAACAAAGGGGAGACAGTCCTGACCAAACCAAAAACCTAGTGGTTAAACTATTTCCTTGAAAGGTGGCAGCCACAACCCTGACCTTACATAGGTACAAATAAAACTGAAACTGAATTCCTGCTTACAGAGAAAGTCCTGTAACCTAACTGATTATTGCATTAGAGGGACAGTATCATGAAAGAGACAGGGAGAGAAAAAGGGAGCAGGAGAGCGAGATCGCTTCTAGAAAAACACTACCCTTATAGCTTAGTTTCTTTACTGATATTTTCTCAACCTGACAGGCTGAAATATTGTAAAAATGGGCAATTTTTCAGGTATAAAGTTTAGAAATTTAGAGCAGAACTGTGTTTTATTTACAGCTCTGTTAGGCTTTAGAGATTTATTTTTCCATGTAAGGCAATACCTTTCAGAAATACATTTACTTTCATCACCAGAAACAGCTGCATACTGGGCAAAGTGGAAAGTAATAATTAGGAGTTTAGCTTTTAAATAGTTTGCTGAGAGTGTTCCTTACAACTTTTTCTTGACTAAAGGTTTGATGAATGTAGCTGCTTTGAGTTAGAGGTATCGTTTCCAAGTGTCGTGGTTTAACTCCAATAGGCAGCTAAGCACCACACAGCCAAAACCAGTACACCAAGGTAGGTTATACTGTCTGGGTCCATGTATTTTATTTTGTTTTTTAATATGTAATTTGCTATAAACAAATACACAAGATTTCCTAGTCTTCAGATTGTAGACACACATACTAAGAGGTGGTCTCAGTCCTACAGAGATTTGTAACAGCTCTTTTATGAACGAGGAATTGAGCTTATGAATACATAAAAAAAAAGTCTGTCAGAAAACCAATAATTAAACTTGAGTTTTATAAGTACCTAATATCTTACTCACCAAATTATTTTGCTTCTTCCTCATCATCCCAGCTCCTGAAGTTATTTTTTTTTTAATACTTCTACCTTATTATTTTGCTCATTCTGATCCATAAGGTAAACCCCTGTCGAGTGAGTTACCGCTACCAAAGAGTGCTTCTTTGATGTGTATGAGTGTTTTAAATACTGCTGGATTTGGATGCAGCTTTAAAATGTTTTGGAAGTATTCTTGCCTTGAATGTATAGATAATACATACAAAGAACGCTTTCAGAAAGAACCCTTAGAAAACAGAGACAAAGAAGCCCGTGTCTTAACTGTGATTTGAGTAATAAATAAAGCTGAGCAATTAAATGATGTGGGAATATGTACCGCTTGAATGTCAAAGGGAATTTCATATGTTCAAGCTTTACTAGCACTAGTGTTGGTCAGCTTTACACTGAGGTATTTGTGCATACATATAATAGAGTGTTTTTTATACATATTTCTATATATATATGATTAATTGTGGAATTAGCATCCTGCCCAATGATTTTCAAATTCAGTATAGAGTATCTCGTTAAGTTACATAAAAGGGCTTGATGATGTGACGTTCCTAGTGTCACTTTCTTTGTTCTGAAGTTTAAGACCATGTCGCTTAAGGTGTGAAAGCAATGGGTTCTCTGTCTTCTACTTACTGCTCCCAATGTTTTTTCTTTCTTTAACTGTTACGAATGAGGATGGCTAGTTGTCTGGCCTGTTCAGGCATTCCTACCAATAAAAATGAAATCCAGAAAAAGTCTGGACCAAAAAAAGACCAATAAAGAAAGTCAACAATGAAACAACAAAGGAAAAATTAGGTAAATTAATTAATAGGACATCCTCTGAATAATAAGTAAGTTAATGTGTGATTCAAAATAAAATAATAGAGAAATACCAAGCAAAACCTACTTGCCTCTTAGTTATAAAGGTCAAGAAAATGCATATATATTTTCCAGATTTCCAGTAACAGTAGTGAGGACTTCCAAAGGAAATACAGAAATATGTAATAATATATATGAAAAGAGGCAAAACCTAAACTCTTCAAAGTGCATGCACAAACTAAGTACAAAATAAGATAATTAATTTTGGTTTTGAGATGAAATGTCAAGAATTACTAGTGGGTAAAGTCAAAGACTACTTAAAGAAGAAAATTCCTTGACTGGTTTGCATTAGAAAAACTGCTTACGTGTTTCCTAACTCATTGCATTCTCTAGTAATAGGAACAAACTGAAGATACTGATTTTAGAAATCTTGAGGAAACAACTGACATAGATTGGGTCAATTAAACCTTATTGCAACTTAGTTGTGAGTCTGTTAAGGAAACTTTACAATTTATAACGTTTTGAGTGAGGTTTATTATTCTCCGTAAAAGCTGGCAGATGGTTTCACAGATCTTCTAGTGGCAAAGCTGATTTAAGAGTTCCCCTGTGTGCCCAGGGGTGTTTGTTCCAGTGGGTGAAGAAGGGCAGGAAGTTACTGCCTCAGAAATTGTGCCAGTTCATTGCTTATGGGCTGTGTTGTAAACCCAGCTTAGTTCTCTAATAATTTTTTTTTTTTTAAAGTACAATCCTTCTGAAGTCAGAGGGAGACTCTGAGATAAAGCCTGCCTCTGGAGAGCTTGTTTCATGGAGTCAGATTTGGCTCGGAAATCCTGCTGAATTTTGCAGTTACCTGTGAGTTGGGAACTGCAGTGCAACGCTTACCCAAAGAGAAAAGAACTCAGCTAAAGTGTTTCAGAATTTGCTTCTATCAGGACTCAACTTTGAATTGTGAAAGGAATTGTAAAATCATGGTACTAATAGATGCTAAAAATGGAAATGTAAACAAGTATCTAAACAATCAATAGTGCTCTGTCACTAGACTCAGAAAATGCTTATTCTCTGGAAAGGCCTTTTCCCCTTGGGCCCAAAAGGATAAAAGACAGCTTTTTTACTTTTTGCTTGTCAACATGTTTATCTCAGATATTAAATCATCCTGATCTTTTCATATGTGTATCTCTGAAAAAAATTATTTTATAAAAAATAGTGCTACAGTTTGTACCATCAGTAGGCCTGACAGTCAAGCACAGAGGAAAAGGGTTAGAACTTTGGTTATTTCCAGAGTGTTTTATCTTTTTCAAGTGCGCAAATGGTACTGATGTACTATTTTTGAGGAGATAATTTTCTGCATATTTTCTTTACCAGAAAAGAAGACTCGGGGGGGACGGGGGACGGACGGACGGGGGGAGGAGATGTCAAATGGGCTGATTGTCCCAAACAAGAAGGTGGCGGTCTGATGTACTCAATCTAGCTGCGGACAGCTCTAGTCAGTGGCCGATAAGGATATTTCTGCACACATCATTGGTACTAGATCAAAAAAATCATTCAAGAATGTATCTGCCTTTATAATTATTGCAATATTGTTTCTTAAATGAATGGTGTTTTTTGATTAGGTATTTAAAATGAGTAAAAGCAGGTAAATAAATCATTTAGATCAGAATAATTTAGAGTAATATATTTGGAACTACAGGGAAGCCATAATTGCTCCTGCCTTGATACAAGACTATTACTTAGTTTCATGCCACGTCAGTAGAAAAGTCCAGTTGCAGATGCTGAAATACAAAGTGGGCCAAGGTCTAAGCACAGGAGTTAGTTCACCAGAGTGTAAATCTAAGCTGGAGTGTAGCTCTGAAGAATTAAGGAATAAAGCAGGAATCTGAGGCCTCGTGGATGGGAAAAGGTAATAGGGTGAGTGTGAGCAATGCCCCCACACGCTAAGGGACAGTTAACACAGGGTCATATTTAGTTTCTGAACATTCAAGAGTCCCGGTGCGAATGCTGCAGTGGTGGCAGCAACTTCCACAAGGCCTTGCGGCCCCTCGGGGGAAGCATACTGCTCTGCCCTTACACTAAGTAGCTTCAATGCAGCTCTGATAACAGGCTCCCCTCAGGTGCATGGGGAGCCCCTGATGCAGAGCAACTGTCCCTGCCATACCTCCTCAGCCCTTGTGCCATGCTGTGCCCCAGCACCAAGGATGCTCCCCACATGCTGAGCATGGCCACCTGGGTGGCAGTGGCAGAGAAGCCTTCTCTGCCACAGCTGAAACCCATTGGTCTCAAGGCAGACACACCTAAACCTGCCTGGATGAGAGGCCCCGAGCAACCCCAAGAGGGTGGCACTGCACCCCAGGTGCTTGGGAGCCATTATGGCACACGACAATGCAGGGTGAAGAGTCAGCTCAGCCTGCCCCGGGTCTTTAGGACACAATACCCCATCTCCATCTTGCCTCCAGCTTCCCAGGCTGAGGGGGCTGGGGGCCGGTGGGGCTCAGAAAACCATGTCTAGGTGCTGCAATACTAAATTGCTTCTGAGGGTGGGGGACAACCTCAGAAAAATCCTCACAGGAGCACGTAACAAATGCCTTCCCCCTTCTCCAAAGCCAGGCTGGGGCACCCTGCCTGTAGCTGTTTACCGCGGTACAGCCTCGCTTTTCCTCCACAGCAGGCCGGAGAACAGCCCGCGTCTCCCGCCTCATGGAGGGCGGGACGCTACGGCGCAGCACCGCCCCGGGCCGCCGGCTCCGCGCAGGCGCCGTGCGGGCAGGGCGCGCCCCGCCGCCGGTGGGCTGGGCCGGGCCGGGCCGGGCCGGGCGGCGGCAGCGCGGCTGCCAAAGCGGAGGCAGCGCGGACGAGGCGCCGGGTATGGCTCCGCCAGCGACGGGCGGGATCCCGCCGACTGCTCCCTCGGTGGGCCCGACGGCTGCCTGGCTGAGGAACCGCTCCACTCTCGGTGGGTCGCTGCGGCCTCTCTCCTTCGCTGCGGGTGGTAGCTCCGTCGGAGGGGAAGCTTCAAGCCGGGACCCCGTCGCTCCCTGCCGGTGGCCCCTGAGCTTCCCCGCGGGCTTCCGCGGCGGGGTGTGCGAGCCGCGGGGCCCCGCCGGCCTCTCCCGTCACTCGGGTGCCTCGGCTGACCCCGCTGCTTCTCCTCCCCACCCCCCACCCCCCCCCCCCGCCGCCGCCGTGGGGCCGAAGCGGGTAACTCGGGGGTACCTGGCGTTTGATTCCCTGCTCCACGGCCCGTGGGAGAGTAGCAGGAGGGGGCACGTCCCCCTCCGCCCTGCCCCCTGGGTAGCTCGGGGCGAGCGGGGGAGCGAGCGCTCCGCGGGCGCAGCGGCCGAAGTGTCTCCCGCCTGTCAGCCGGGCGGTCCCCGCGGAGCGCGGCCATCGGTGGTGACGGCGGCGCTGAGGGGGCGTTCGGGCGGGAGCGGGGGCTCCTGGGTCCCGGGTCCCGCTCGGGCGGGCTGGGAGAAACGGTGCTGTCCCCGTTCCCCGTGACAGTCTTTTCAGCGATAAAACGGTTCTTAATGTCGCGACAGCGCCTGCCCCGGACTGTTAATTTAGTCAGCTAAGGCCACAAGTTGCAGAAAAAAGGAAAGAAAAAACCCTAATGAGCTATACAAACTCGAGTCTGGTAACTCTTCCTAGTTGATTTCACTTTAAGCTGGAATCGGATGGTTCGCAAGGTAGACATGCATCAAAGAATTGCTTCTACTTCACCGTCTGTTTGTTGTGACATTAAACTTGGCTTAGTGTTTAGGTTGTGGAAATTCAGTTGACTGTAACCCTTGAGATCTCTGAAGAACACTCACACATGTACAAGCGCCAGAGGAAGTTAGTTTTAAATGACATTTTCTTTGTTTATATCTAACCCCAAATGTTATGGTACTAATTATCTCGAAGTGAAACTGATGTTGTTGCCTGTGTAGTCTGAAGTGCTTTTTTGTGTGTTGTCTATGCCTCTCAAACATTTGTGTTTAAGCTGATGCTCGTTTTTATCTGGTGTGATTTTCAACTTGATCAGCTTTGTTACCTTTGGGTAGTATGACATTAATAAAGAATGTACCAGCTTGTCTTAGAGTAAACTTTAAACTTAGTGGGAATGGTTAACATGGGCATACTTATTAGCATGAAATTAAGCAGCAAATGTTTCTAGTCTTTCTATATTTACTTTTGTACCTCTGTAATTATTACTTGGTGCAGGCCAGCTTGGTCAGAAAGCATTGAGATATCTACCATGTGCTATTTGTTTTCTGAAAGCAAGAGGAATAGAAGGCTTGTCAACCAGTCCATCCTTCTCTTCAGGAGAGCGGAAGGAAATAAGTACCGCTAGGCACAACTGGGGCCAGTAAAATGGTACTAAAGATACTAGCATTATCAGACCTTTTTTTCCCCAGCTAATCGATTTCACTGAAAGAGTTTAAGCATTTTGAATTTCAAATTTCTGTTGACTGGTAGCTAGTGCTCTCCGAGGCCCCAATTCTTATTTTTTTCAAGTTTTGTATGCAGAGGAGGAGAGGAATTGTGGATTTTTCTTCTCTTCTTGATCATGACCATCTCTTTTTTTTTTTTCTCTCAGTTGCTTTAGTGTAGAATATTTTTTAACAGATAAAAAATTAATTTGCTCTTTGATGGTTGTTACTTTGGCATATTACTGCATGTTTCTACATGTTGAGATTATACAGTTTACCTACTACTGGCATCTTGAAGAGAGTGTAAACAGATGTTTTAGTAAACCAAAGGATGTGTATACATAGGCTTGTACTGACTTTTTACAAATGTTTATACTCAGGATTGCTTTATTGAGCTTGAAGGCAGTTATGCTGGAGGACTGTTAGTATGCCATGTGGATTGGTAGGATATAATAATGATAGCAGTAATTTAATCTGGTGTATTTAGATGAATAGGATTGTGCTTATGAAAGCTAAAAGTTGGCAAGTCTAGCAGGAAATGAAAAAGCTATGAAAAAATTTTCTCCTTCCTCTGAGTTTGCAAATGCTTTCTGTCAGTTTATCTGCTGTATTTTCACACAGGAGATACACTGATTTTGGTTAAAATTGATTTTTGATTCTCTAAACTAGTGTGGATGTTAGTTTGCATAAATGCATTGATATGATGTGTTTGGTAGCATTGATTTAATGCTGCTCGCTAGATGCTGCTTGCAGTTGTGAATTTACCTGTGATACGGCATACTTCTAAACATCTGGTGTGTCCAGGAAGGATTTTTTTTTTAAACAGCCAGACTGGTGAAGTGTGCTTTATTAAATGCATGTGGTAGCTGCATGCAGTGCATAATTTATTTGAAAACTGAAATTTGAGGAAAAATTTTCCAACAGAAATGCAAATGCATCAGTTTTATGTATTTTTGCAGTAGGTGCTATGTGCTGCTGAAGTAGTGACCAAAGCAATTACACCATAAGCACTGCAATTTTAACACTGGTAAACAGTGAAACATGAGCTTTTTGTCTCTGTATATGTTTCTGCAGCATTATCAACCACATATTGTGTCATACACAAGGAATGGACTGAGTCTCTGTTACTGCCCTTCATATTGCAATTTTTCCCTTTCTCAACAGAACTGCTCTAGGTACTCTTCTCTCATTGTTTTTATCATTGAATTCTTAATAATGTCAGATACCCTCATGGTGTGATTGTTTGGACTGACTGGGTGACTGACAAGATAATGTATGAGGTTTGGTCTTCCTTTTTGGTTCCTAACAAGCTTTATCTGGGAGTGTAGAAATTGCAATGGTTTAAAATAGTTCAGGGTTATGTGCATTATACAGTAATGCTTTTAGCTATAGTTTGTTTGCTGTTAATAGGACCTATCCTTACATAGGAGGTATCTCCTCTCTGAATCCCCACCTGATGCCCAGGCTTTCAGGGAAGCCCGCCTAAAACTTTTTGCAGACAACTTACTGAAAGTGTTGATAGGGCATGCAAATTAGAAATAAATAGGAATTGGGAAAGAACTCATCAGGGTGGAGACTGATCTCTCAGAGTTCAGAGTAGAAAGCTCTCTTTCCAGACCTACCGCAAAATTTGCCCACGATCACAGTTTTTGTGGTGACTTCAGTGAGCCAAAGACTTGGCCTCTAATTTAAGGACTCTTAGCAGGCTCCAGCTTGAGGTACTATGAAAGACTTGCAGTTTTATGGTTTTGAATACAACGTTGGGTAGCAAGGATGCTGTTAGGTATTATGTTCAGGTAGGTCATCCCCGAGACTTGCTGCGTGTGTTCTCAAAGTAGGTGCAGTTAGAACGAGCTTTAAAGAAATGTGGTTGATCCTTCCACTCACTTTTTTGAGATACTGCTTTTGACAAATGTAATGAAGGTTTTGCGGTCTGTCCTTAACAGCAAACCTTAAACGACCTTGCTTAACCTCTAAGGCAACTGGCATTACTGTTACTAGTTGTTAGTATGTTCTTTCATCATGTGGCTTCCTTTTTCTCATCAAACTTCCTGCTTATTTCACTTATGGTTGTAGGTTCTGATTACTACAAGGAGGCTAGAAGTTAAGCGGAATTTATAAACTTGTTGAATGTTCCTCTTTGATGATAAGTGTTTTTCCTTTGTTATTCAGTTTATGCATATTCCCTAAAGTACAATTTCCTTGAACAATAGACGAAGCAAATGGTAGGCAATAGGTTTTCTTCACTTAAGAGTTTTTTCCTCTAGAAAATAAACTTTTTTTTAACCTGTTCTTTTCTGCCTTTTCTAGTTTGCCTGGTCTCTTCTGTAGCTACCACCTTACTAGTAAGGCAGAGAAGCCCAAACATTTCCTAAAGATCTTTGTGTTTGCCTGTTTTAGGCAGTGATATATTTTGACTTGTGATTGAAATTGCTTGTTATTTCATCTGCTTAGTTATGCAAAGGCAATTTGACTGTAGTGTCCAGAATAGATAAATACTATTTAAATCAGATAACTCTTAAAAAGTATATTTAATTTGAAGTCGCAGTGAACTGTTCTGGCTAAATTTATTATCGTTAAAATAACTAAGAACCTGTATTAAATCAGTACATAATTACTGTCAGAGATCTAAACAAATTCACTGCTAAGCACTTAAGAATCTAAAAAGTGAAATTAGACTTTGATAACAGAAATCTCTACTGCCGCTCTAGTAGAATGCTTTATTTTATATCTAAATAAGTTGAATGTACTGAATGAAAGTAAATAGCTGATTTAGAGCTGCTTTCTTTTAAGAAAATACCCATCACTTCTGAAATGCCAGGGGACATAAGCTGGCCATTTTTGGCATTTAATTAATTTCACTAAAACTCCATTACCTTAGTAAGCTTTTAAAAATAAAGTTAGTTTTCTTAAATTCTTGAGAGTGAGGTATTTAGCGTGTATTTAGGAAATTGAGCTAATAAACAATTTTTTTATTTTTATGCCTGAATTTAAAAGTGTGTAACTTAAAATCAAAAAAGATTTACTTTAAGTGATACTTAAAATGAATGCTTTAAATCAAAGCGTACATCCATCTGCCTTAGCTGTCCGGCCTGGAGGTAGGAAGTGTTGTTACAGTTTAATGCAGTTCAGAGTATACTTCCCCTAGAGCCAGGAGAAGATGAAGCATTAGGTATGATCATCAGATGCCTTTTCCTTGCAGGGTGAACTGAGGTCACAGCTGCCTGGCCATTCCTCCTTGTGGCGTTGCCAGCTTAAGCAGTCCTTTGACTATGCCCTGTAAACTGTGTGTAGGTCCACATGGTGAATTGAACTGGAAGTGATCCAGGTATGAAAGAAAGAAAAAGGAAAAAAAAAAACCCACCCAAAAACAAAACAAAAAAACCCCAAAAAACCACCCAAGCAAACCATATTCTGTCTAAATTATTTTGAATCTTAAGTGACTGCTCTTTTTCCACAGATGGGTGAACTGGCACATTAATGGTAAGGAGGGGGAGAAATGCATAAGCTGATGTTGCTACTGAGATGTGTTTTCTAGCTATGCCTAGCTGAGATGTTTGAGCAGGTCATATGCCATATCTGAATATTTCATTTGTCTTGTACTTAAGTAGGTTGTACATTGATCGTATTTAATTTCTTTAAATATTAATTAACATTAAGGCAAACAATAGTTTGTTTCTGTATACTGTGAGATTGATAGTTACATTTCATTTTCGTGCCTGAAAGCAGGATATACGATCATGTAACTGCTTGAACTTTATGGAGAAGATGATAGTGAATATGTATGTACTTATTTTTAGTAGGTAGATTGCTAGAACAATCAAATTCATAAAATGTAAACAAAATTCTTTAAAAGGCAGGACATGAGAAATAAATGGCATGGGCGTAATGGGCAAAATCCAGAGTAACCAAATAGGATTCTTTATCAGTAGAGCAAAGAGAAGATTACATCATTGTTTATGGGCTACTTTCTGTAAATTAAACAATACAAAACCAACTGTAATCAGCTCGAAGTAATCAGCTAGATGTAGATTATGCTTAAGTTTAGTATAGGAGATTTAGAAAAATAAATATAATGCATTATTTTAATGATGAGTTTTATATTGCTTATGTAACAACTAAACAGGTTTGATCTTTGTTACAAGAAGAGTTTATTTTTCAAGAATCTGAGTTGTTCTTTAAGCAATTTCTAGAAGTTTCTCATGTGCTTTATGAGAAGTTTGAGAATTGTCTATTTAGATCAATACTAAAGGCAAAGCTTTGAGATAACTGGGGCTCATATTGGGGAGGTCCTAGTGATCATGCCAAGTGTAAAATCTTTTCAAGTACATGCAGCTAAAACCAAGGAAAGAGTGATTCTGTAACTCAGCGCAAGCAGAATCTGATACTGTGGTAGTAGATACTAAAGGAGCAATTGTTCTGACCCTCCACTTGCAGTGAGAAAGAAAATAGGTGTGGAGGGCAAGCTATTACCTTTGCACGATCTTTAGCCATGCTTGGCAGATAGCTGTCTAGGTACAGTTAATCCTGCTTTTTGACAGTGGGATGACCTCTCTAAGGTGCTGCCATCTCTCTTTTCTGCGAGTTTATAAAACCTTAAGGGGAAAGAAAGTCTGTTACAGAGCAATACCTTTGCTTAGATGGCCTGCTCCAGCTTCGTTTTTATCACAGCCTTCAAGACATTGTAGTCTTGGAATATTTTTGTGGTCAAATGTTATTTTACTAATATGGAGGGAATACAGTGTTTAACTAGAATGTTAATAGATATGTCTAGGCCATGTGAAAATTGAAATTTAATGAAGGATGAAATATTTTTTAATTAATGTGCTAACTTTTTTCCTCCTATATTCTGTTTCCTAAAGGTGCTGTAAAATTTTCTTGAGCCATTACTGAGATGGAAGAACACTATCTTTGTGTCAGAGTAGTAATGATTAGAACCAGTGTAAAAGACTTGTCTGAGGTTGACTATCCTTATATTTTACTTTTTAGGTAAGGATTAAGTAAGGGTAGACAATATTCAGGTTCAATACCTAACATACGCATTTTTAAGCAAACGAGTACATGGGAACTGAATTAGTAGCATGACTGCAATCTGTGATCTACAGCTTAAGCATCACTTTAAACGTGCAGAATATTGCTCCTAAGTCTTTTTATTTCGATCACATCTTCAAGTAATTTTGATGTGTAGACTGGTATACAATGACAGATATATAAAAATCCCAGGACAGCAAAACACCAAAGCAAATTAATTTCTACATGACTTGAGTCAAGGAAGATTGCTGTGGCCTGAACTTGTCATTAAAAACCACTGTGAAGCAACATCATACATCATGAGAATGAGGTAGACTATCAACAGTCTGTTAATAAGCATAATATGCCTCTGGGGAAGAGGAATAGGGAACATACAATGGATGATGTAGCCATGACTTGGGACATAAAATATATTGTTCACTAGCTATGCAAGCCTTGTTTTTGCATTATGTCATAACTGCTGAGGTTTCTGAGGGCAGACTTCTTGATATGTGTAGGGTGTTTGATAATGAAAGCTGAGTGCTTTGCTCTGCTTATAAGGTTACACAGCACCAAGTATTTGATCCAGCTAATTAATTTCTTCTGTGATATTTTTGGTTTGCTTTTGGTGAATTTTTACATCTCTGAAGATAAAATGAATGGCGTTGAGGAGTTTATGGACTTGGTGTAAATTATGTATTTATATAGGAAGATTATTGATTTAATGTTTTAATAGTAATAAGCAAAATACCTTGCAAAGTTGTTTGTATCTTGTTGAATTTTAATGGGAGAATTAGATTTTTAGGTATCTAAGGACAACTGAAGAAAAATCACATAGGATTATCTATATAGGCTGGTATGTTGGAATATCTGTTTGTTAATGCATTTTTAAATCGAAAAAAAATTAAGTATGTTTTCCTGCCTAGTTCAAAAGCTCTTTAAATCTCAATCCAATTGGTGGACTAATCTATGCTACAGAGTATTGAGTTGATAAATTCTGAGTTTTTCAACATCCTTCTGTCAGGGAAAAAAAGTGCCAGTATAGGCACAGTTCTGGTATATTTTTTTAATTTTCTTTTAACTTGTATAGGTTGCATCTCTCCTTTGAGAATTTGTCTAGATTGTCATCACCTTTTGACTGCAGATTATATTGTAGCTGATGAGGTTTTCTCATTGGTGTTTCAGGTGGCAGTTTACAAGCAGAAGTACTAAACTAAATCATAAAACAGATTATGTAGGTAGAAAAAGAAACAGAAAACAAAGAAACTCAAGCCATGGTTCTTACCATGCAAGCATGTACAGGTGATATATATTAGGTAGGCTGGGAATATCAACCTGACTAGTTTCTGATGGTTTGCTTTTTTGGAGGGTGGGGATGGTATTTAGTGATTGCTCAGCAGTGATCTGTCCTTCTGAAAATGCAATGAAGCTGTCGCTGGAGTTGCTTGTGAACTTGATTTGCTCAGGTTTATATAGAATTTTTTCTTGTTTGCTGTGAACATTAATAGTATTTGGGAACCATTTTCCTATTTCCTTTGTATAATTGTTTTCTGTTGTTGATTGTATGCAGCTTTGTGAATCAGCTTTGTGTTTTAAATTGTATGTATGTTTTCAGTGGCTGTGTCAAGCTGATGGGGTTTCAAGTTGATGATTTAAAAATAATTATGTAGAACATCACACTTCTTTTTTTTACACATAATTAATCCTGCCCTTTTTTTTTGGAGCATACTCTGAGACTATGGGTCTATGTTACTACACTTATTTTAGGAAAGCTTGTTCTAGATGTGTTCATCTGTCCTTGCTCATGGTTGCTTATTCCCCCACTTCAGCTTACTTAGCCTCTTGATTGTCTTGGTAGAGCAGTTTACCCAACCACAGGTTATACTGATTCAGTAAAATGACTGCTTAAAAACTGAAGGCTTTTTGAGGCATTTTTTCTTAAACCCTGGTCATCTTGGTAATTCAGTTTAAAACTGTTTTCAGGGCTACAGTCTGTCAGGAGCACAGCCAGTGGGGGTAGCAGAGGACTGAAAGGGAAAGGACCTCTTTGGAGAAATCATAATGAACCACAACTTGGAGAGTCTGAAGCATGCAATAGCCATGCGATAAGGCCCACTTGCTCTCTAGGTTTGAAGTAGGAATTATCTGCCACAGTTATGGAGAAAATACTAAGAGATGTTATTTGTTTGGGCAATGCATGCCGCTCTTGCCACAAAGAGAGGTAGAAAACGTAAAAAGCTGAGTTGGATTTATTTTGTGGCCCTTCCACCTGTTAGCTTGACTAGTAAGTGGCTGTTGATGTCTTAGAAATAGTGTAGTAGGTCTTTCCCATCCATTCTTAAAATGGATAATGTGCAGCAAAATCCAAAGCATCTGCCTATTTTTGTCTTGTATTTGAACATGAAGGGTGCTTATTAATACCCTTCTGAGCTTGTGATGTATACTATTTAAGTTGGATTTCTTAGATTCTGAGATGTTGTAGTCATCAATAATACTTCTATGGTGTGATGGCTTTTCTCCTGCCTGGGAAGTAAATTAAGCTACTTTGTGTGATTAAGTGGGGGACTTTGTAGGTGTGGCTACCTGATGAGTTAGCAAAAATAATAAAAACCACCCTTTTATTTTGGTATATTAAAACACGAATTATAAATTCTTAGAAAGCAAATAAACTGTATGTAAGATCAACTTCCTTAGTTATATGATTGTATCCATTATCCTTTCCTGTCTTTTGTTTCCTTGTAGTGTAAAACAGTTGCAACCTTAAAGTGTGAAATTGTATATATTGTTCAATTGTCCTACTCAGGCATAAGTTAAAGCTTCTAAGGGTTACTTATCTAGTAAATTTTGCATACAATTATCTGTGGGATTGCTGGCCTCTCTTAAAAGTGAATAGCTTTCTCTTTTGGTTTTGGGAGCAAGCTAGACCACCTGGCTTTGTCCAAAGCAAACATCCTGAGATTTTGTTTTAACATTCAGCCTTGTGATCTGTTCTGTTATTTGTTTGCATTTCTTCCCATTTTTCTACGTTTCTACTATTGCCTAGAAAATTAGTTTAGAGAAATGCTTAACACATCTTTTTTTCTTTTGCTAATTGGGGTTTTATCAATTATTACTTCCAAGAAGTTCTAGTGTCTTTTCACTTTGAGCAAGTCTTGTGTATTACTTACTATTGAACTGGCAATTCAAGACTGTCCTGAAAAATTCAGAAATACTTTAAAAATAAAAGGCTTAGTGTTTTGATATAAAGAAAACTAAGGTAAATACCTAACTGCAGTTTTAAAAATCTTTTCATAGCTATCTGTCACCTTACTGGTATTTTTCAAATACAACTTAGTTATACAGCCAATGCAGTAGAGGTGTTTGTGGAATAATGGTCTTTCAGCAATTTTCTGGAGGCTTCCATTATTTTTTTTTTAAAGGGAGAGATTTGATTGTTCTAGACATTTCTGTTGTGAAGCTGTCACTGTCATGTAAATGTTTTTTGAGTCTTCACTCTTCAACCAGTTTCATTAATGGAACAATTCTGAATTGCCTTGTCTATTTTAATACAAGTAGATGGAAAGTATCTTGAAATAGTGTTAGATTTTTTTATTGATCTTTTTGTTGTCATTCTTTCCTACGTCAAAAAATTTGTTTTCAGCTGAAGTGGAGGAGAAGAATAGAGGGTAGAAATGCAATAATATCCTTGCATGTTGGAAGAGTAATATTTAAATTTTTATTATATGGGGTGGGGAGTGTGTATAAACTGTAGAGGCTCAGAAGGAATTTTGAGTATGCAAACATGTATTTTTGGATTTAGCTGAACAATTGAACTTGTATACTTTTATATTTGATATATGAGAAGGTACTGAGATTTTAATTTATTTGTGTATATTGGCCATAAAAGTGAGCAAATATTGGAACAGGTTGCCCAGAAATGTTGTGGAATGTCCATGCTTTAGGTGGAGCTTACCTGTGCAACCTGATCTAATCAGAGCTGGTTTTAGCAGCATTTGGACTAATAACCTTTAGAGGTCCCTTCTAATATAAATATTCTATACCTTTGGTAGTTCAAAAGCCCAATCTATAACATGGAATATACATCTGTTAAATTCAGAGCTTAATTGAAACAAAAATGCTTAATTGTGGGTATAGAGTTAGTGTGTGTCTATGCTGCAACTTAAATTCTTTGCAAACAAAAAAAGCCTCTTTCCCATCCTGTTTCAAGTTTAAATACAAAATGGTTTCCAAGTCTTAAACAAGTGAAGAACGAGCCCACGTATGCTGATGAGTAGAGGGTAAATTCTTCTTTCTTCTTTCTTTTGTGCTGTGAAATCCCACTGTTAAGAAAAAAATTAAGCCTATTTCTCTCACACCTGATAACTTTTCTTTGCAAGGGTCAATACTAAATCCTGTACTTTTATATTAGGGAAGAATTCACGTTTTTTTTAGCAATTTCGCATGAACTTGGGACCGGAGGAATGGTATGGCATTTTCCTCACTGATGAGAGCAAGGAGCAATGGTGGTGTTACTCTTCTGTGAAATATGTGAGCCCTCTTGTTGAGATTACAAGCCTGTCAGGCTAGAATATTTTGTTCTTCACTGTTATATTGAAGATATATCATGTGCGTTTTTTGTATGTTAGATGTTTTGTAATTGTTTTATGAAGAGGGAATATCTACTGTTACAGGTGTGAGTTCTCAGCTGGTAGAGTGTGTGTTGCCCATTCAAGTCATCACAGAACGTACATCACATTGACACTATGGGGTTTGCTCACACTTGTAATTTTCTAAATACTTTGAAGTGATTTACAGTGTATAGTAATAACTGTGTTTATTCATTTACGTAGGTAATGGAGAGTTTCTCCAGGTTTTGTCAAGCTATGACTTACAGACAACTACTTTGACAACTAAAACTGATGGCAGTGATGGCAAGGCTGAACACCTAGAGTATATTGCCTTTGCATTGGTTCCTGTTTTCTTCATCATGGGTCTCTTGGGGATCCTCATCTGTCATGTCCTCAAGAAAAAAGGGTATCGTTGCACAACAGAGGCTGAACAAGTAGAAGAAGAAAAACTTGATGAAAAAATAGGTAATCAACAAGTCTAATAAACAACTTCCTATTTCTCTACCTTGCAACTACTATGGAATACCTTATTGTGAGACTTCTGTCATTTCTCTGTCTATATTTGACATCAAAACAATATTAAGAAAAATATTTTTGTTATCATTATGTGTCTGTTGGGTTTTGATCTTTGCCAGTCAAAGGTAGGAGTGTTCCAGTTTCCCATGCAAGTCCTCTAACATCAGTCAAGAGCTTCCAGAGGGATCAAAGTATGCAGTATATTTGTTTGCAGCTATACACTGCAATCAGTCACTAGATTGCTTTTCTGCATTCCACGTGCTATTAGCAACAAAGTATTATTATACATAATTCTATCTGAGGAGTGACAAAAAGCTGCTGTTTAAAGCCTAAAAATCTTAGTTTTATGTTTAGCAATCTTAATTTGTTCCTGTTGTGCTGCTGTTCTCATCTCCCCTCTTGTTATAAAACTGAGCCTTTGGACTGACTGTGTACATTCTGTTTTATGTAATGTGTGCTGCTTATAACTTTTTCTTAAAGATACCTTTGTTTTTGTTCTAATGTTTGTTCGTTTGTCCTCTTTGTTTTATGATTCCTTATGCCCATCTACTCTTACTTGAAAAAACCCAAGAAAAGTGTTATCACTCAGGAAAGGCTATATTAACCCAGTATAGCATTTGGCTAAGTAAATACAAGGGCCAAGTCACTTGTAAATACTTAGGGCCTCTTCCCTTCTCCCAATTAATTACTGTCAGTAGGTTCATAGTAAGTGCAAATTACAGTGGCTCTGTGGTAAGGGTAGAGCTTCGTGGTGTGGTAATGATGTGTCAGTATGTTCTTAAGCAGTTACTGCCTGGGGCATGTATGCAGTGCATGGGACTATCTGATCTATTAGTTCACTTGAGCGGTAACAGCAAGGTGAGTGGTAATGAAAAGGGGGGACAACTTTTAGGTCTTAGTTTGGGGAGGTAGCTGTGTCCTAAGTTGCATTGCAAAGTTGCAGGTATTAGGATGAAGATGAAGCGTGGGTACAGAGATGGGGAAGCCCCTAATTTACTACTTAGGTAAGACCCTAAATTTGACTCTATCAAACTTGCCTCAATCCTGTGATTTTTTTTTTAATTTTTTTTTATAAAGCTAGTCATAACAATTATTAGGGAAGGACAGAGCTGTGCCTCCTCATTGTTCTATTTCTCTCCCCGATCTTTCTCTGCCTTCTGAGGTTATTCTGGGGAAGCTTCCAGTATTGTTAATGGGTGCAATCGATTCCAAAAGTATTAAGTATAGTCATGAGGTTTCTTTCTTAAATCCCTTGCTCCTGTAGTCATATGATAATTTTTTTAAAATTAAAAAAATCAAATGTTATGTCCTTGTAGATGTGGTGAAAAGCTTAAATTGAATCCCTGTTATACTAGAAGCCAATAATACCTATTTTAAAATAGTGACTTGAGATAGCTTAATGATTTTTTTTTGTTTGTTTTTTTCTTCCCTATTGTTAGGATTAGAAATACTGCTCTCTTGTTTGTCTCCTCCTTACTAGCTATAGAAGGAATCTTGACGTACGCTTGTGAAATTGAGTTTATTAAAGTCTTAGATGAATGTTAGAGCTGATGTGTAGACTCATAGAATCATAGAATGGTTTGGGTTGGAAGGGACCTTAAAGATCATCTAGTTCCAACCCCCCTGCCATGGGCAGACACACCTTCCACTAGACCATAAACTTTCGTTTGTATTTTTTCCTGAATAAGGACTAAAACATCTTATCTAAGCTTTCCCTCCAAAGTGACAATAGATCTTGTCTTTTTTTAATGTAACTTCTTCTGGTGTGTGTTTGTTTTTGTTTTGGCTTGGGTTTTTTTGTTTTACTTTGTTTTAAAATAACTCAATTCTTGATTCTGAAGGCCAAGATATTGACAACATATTTATTTCCTTGCACAGAAATGAATGAAACTATACATGAGAATAGCGACACTGTGGGACAAATTGTTAACTACATTATGAAAAATGAAGGTATAGTATTGTGATATTGAAATTATAAGCCTTTGTGATGGTGTTCTATAACAAATGTGTTTTTTCAGATATTCTGAGGATATGGTATGTTCATGTGTTTTCATTTAATAACCATTTTGTACATGCTTAACTCTTCGAGATTGCCTTCAGAAGGCAATAAATTCAAACAAAATAGGGAAGTTTTTTGCTTACCTGAAAATTATTTTGTGTGGTAAGTTTGGTTCATGCATTTCTTGATATTTTAGCTATTTGGGTGTTTGATTTTTTTTTTTGGTTCATCCTTTTGTTTTGTTTGTGAAGTAAAAGCTCAAGGCTGCTTTCTTAATGGCAATGTTTAAAGCATGTGAAACTTTTATGTTTTGACCAGATTAAACTTTTTGTCTTGAAACAATTCTTGCAGCTGTTGTGTGATGAAGGGTTTATGCATAACTGAGACAATAGGGTAGACTAGCCCTAACATTGAATTTTGCACATGATATCTTCATGTGCTGTGTGTGCAAAGTAAAGGATAAAGAAGAAGATATGACTGAAAAAATAAAATCACAGTTAAGCAGCCCATGGAATGCTTGGTTAGTACTTGCCCAGTAGAAGAAGGGAGACCTTATTGCAGCCTATCAGTACTTAAAGGGGGCTTATAAAAAAGATAGCAGCAAACCTTTGAGCAGGGCCTGTTGCAACAGGACAAGGGGGAATGGCTTTAAACTAAAGGGAGGTAGATTTAGACTGGATATAAGGAAGGAATTTTTTACGCTGAGGGTGGTGAAACACTGGCACAGGTTGCTCAGAGAGGTGGTGGATGCCCCATCCCTGGAAACATTGAATGTCAGGTTGGACGGGGCTCTGAGCAACCTGATTTATTTGAAGATGTCCCTGCCCATGGCAGGGGGGTTGGACTAGATGACCTTTAGAGGTCCCTTCCAGCCCAAACTATTCTATGATTCTATGATAAGAAAAATTTAGGAGACTGCATGTCTTGATAGTACAAGAACTTTTAGCCTTTTAATTTTACATTTGTATAAATCAAAGTTCTCCTAAGTATTGAACTGGTTTTGAGTTACTTCTGAATGAAGACTAGTCCTCTGGAAAAGTTGTGGTTTTGGGTTTGTTTGTGGGGTTGGTTTTGTGTTTTTTTTCCTTAATAACTGTTAGGGCTTTGAGCTTGTGTATTTTTCCTTGAGGTTGAGATTAGGTACCCCATGTGTTTTTTAGAATACATGAGCAATTGGTAGTTCTTGGCTGATAATTAATTTACATTTTGTAGGGCTCACTTAAACTGTTTTTAATCTGAAGTTGCTTTATACATGTGAGGTGATGATACTCCTATGGTCAAATGGATGTTTTAAAATTTTTAGAGGTCTTGTTTGGGAGTGTTGTGCAGGTGGCTACGTTATATGGCTTGTATTGGGGCAGAGCTTTGAGTGCAATATGAACTGTAATTTTAGAAGCTCATGTTAAGAAAATCCCAGAGAATCATATTAACACTTCTTTTCCATAATTTTCTCTCATGCCTTTTTGAAGATATACATCATGTAGTCGTCCTTCTTTTAGATGAAATTTCTTTGAGGACCTTTAATTTTGCTGTTTGTTTTTTCCTGAAGTTAGAGCTGTACACTTTTGAAGAGTTCTATTTATTCTCATTGCAGCAAATGCTGATGTGTTAAAGGCCATGGTAGCAGATAGCAGTGTCTTTGAACCTGAAAGGTAATTACTCAACTTTTTAATGCATGTTTCCTGAGGCAGCTAAAAACGTACCCTTTCAAAGGATTTTATTTCCTGAGCGCTTTTAAGACTACATCACTTCCTTGAGTTATCAGCAAGAGGTTAATACTTTGATTTCCTTGTGGTGTCTCTGAGTCACTAAATTTTAATGTATGCCCTGGGTTAGTAACTGGCTCTTCTGGTTATGTGTTCTAGGTGTGTGATACGGATTGATTGCTTTTTGGGCTAAAGATTTACAGGGGCTGCAAATACCTGTTTGCTTTAGGGTGAAGTTACTTACAAGGTGGCTTAGTCCAAAGCTACTCTGACTTGAAAGAACAGAAGCAGCACTCGTTTCATTTGTATGGACGCTAACCTAAAATAGACATCTCTTCCTATGTCTCCTTCTGGTTTACTTTTTTCTTTATAATTGTGGTAATATACGTTGGCTGACCTACCTCTTATTTTTTTTACTACACACCTGTTTAGAGAACTATGCAGAGAAAGTTCAGTCCTTGAGTTGCAGATGCATCATTTGTGTAAAAGTACTTATATCTGTACATAAGGACCTTTAAACTATATCTGTACTACTTTAAATACTCTTCATATGTAACCCTGTGTTCATATTCAAGGCAGAGAAGATGAAGGTTCAAGTAATACTGTGTCACTAATAAAAGAAGTGGGAGTGTATAGTTTTAGCAAAACAGAGTTGAGTATGCAACTGTTTATCACCTATTTTAATGATGAGAGGCTTAGTTATTGAAGAAAAAAAATTGAACTTACAGAAAGAGTTCTCAAGTATAGGGATTATTTTTAAACTTTTATGGTGCAGCAGAAATATTTGTTTGAATTTTAACTCAATCTTTTTGTGTAGGCATGTCTGATGTTATTTTGGGTGTTTTAGACTATTGTTTCAGTGGTGAATTAAAATAGAAGAAGGGGAATGGAAAAAAGATTGTTTGCTCTTATGTCATTTCTGACAGATACTCCTAAAGCTTTAGTAACTGAAGTGCAAATCTACTGTATTTCTTTAAGTTCGGTGCACTATGAAACGCTTCCTAACAATAGGAATAGTAATGGCTAAGTAAAATCTGCACTTCTGCCACTTAAAGCCATTAGTTCCTGTCTTTGCTTCAGAAGTTGAACAGATTTTATTTCCCTTAATAGCATTCTCTTATTTATTTGAAGACCATTAAATGTCTCCTGTCAATATTTTTGTTTTGAAAATAAGCATCCAAGTAACTCCAGTCTTTTACAGCATGTTTTATTTCTTTAATTTGTTCTTTCTGTTCTCCTTTGGAGTCTCCTCAGTTTGTTAGTATTTTTCTTGAAATAACACTTCTAAAACTGGATGGAATGTTCAGCTGAGGCGTGATTAATGCTGAGTGATGTAACTTTAGGTTCACAGGTTATACTCCTGTTATTTCCACTGTGAAATTTGTCCTTTTTAAGCAATGCCATCATAATGATTCATGTTTAGCTTTTGATCTTCACCTTCTTTTTCTGAAGAATGATCGTCTGGCTAGTTGCTTTTTAATCTGGGTTTGTAAAGTTTTTCTGCTAAAGCATTGAAATTTGTGTTACCCTTACTGCCCTGTTACCCATAAGATTCATGTATGTGTGAATGTCTTCCACACACATGCTCTCCTCTGATCATCTGAATTTCTCATCTTGTCCTCTACAGTTACTAGGGGTGACCCAAAGTTTATGGGTACTTTAGCTATTCTTCTATTCCATTATCCAAGGAACTATTTAAAACACTCAATATCATCAGGACCAGAATAACCACATTTAGTATGTCTTTCCAGTTTCATAGTAAGCTACTGATGTATAACCTTCTGGTATGTCTTTTTTTTTTCCTTTCCCCAACAAGGTGTGCTATCTTACGCTACAGTAATTTCACCTTTAATGCACTCAGCTTTAGCTTGCTTTAGGAGAATGTGTTGCAAGACAGTGTCAAATTTGATGCTGAAGTCCAAAAAAGTACATCTTCTGGTTTCTATCTATACTATCTGCTTTTCTGTTTTAGAAGAGATTTGATTAAATACTCTCAATAAATGCCTTTTGGTGGTTGTACTGCTTTTTCTTTCTTTCGATGTACTTTAAAAAAAAAAAAGTTTTTCTGAAGCATAAGCTGAATGATCTGTTGATTCCTTTTCTCTTTGTGGTAGACAGTTTTGCCTCTTTGCAATATTGTGGGACTATGCTCTTCTGTGAGTTCTTAGAGGTACTGTAACAATTCTGAAATAGTTTCCATAGTTCTCCAAGTGTGAAATTAATCAGCTAATTAGATGTCTTCATCAGTATAAGTTAATGTAACCTGTTCTCTTCTATTTTAGCCTGATTTGTTTTCATTTCCTTGCCCTTTGTGTTAGTTACCTTAACCCCATGACTGCAGCTGAATTAATTTACGGAAGTGATTTTTAACTGCAAAAATACGGTATCGGAGGGAACCTTAAACCAGACATCCTCACAAATAAATGGTCCCTGGAAAAACTAGCTATTCACTAGGCATAACTGAAGGTTATATTTTATCTTTTTTTTCCTTTTTAAGAAACAGGTTTTTATAGTAAACATTAAATTTCCTTTATACTTTTTCCTACAGCCCTTTATCTCCTACCTCTCCTGGGAGTCCAACGAGTCCAGAGTCTCCTTTGTCACCTGGTGCTGTTCCGTTTAAACACAGCTGCAAAGGCCATCACTTCCATACTGTTGGAGGAGTAGTAGAAAAGGATGTTTGTACTCGTTGTAGCCACAAACGATGGCACCTTATAAAGCCAGCTCACAAATCTAAAGAGCACAGAAGAAGTCGTCTTGGAGAAGTTACAGTCCTTTCTGTGGGAAGGTAAGACTTAGGTCATTTTATTGTATACTTTTCTTAGGGATGCTACAGTGGCCTGTGTTGGGTCAGATATCCATTGATTCTACTCTGTTTATAGCATAGTGATCGTTTTTTGTAACCCTGTTACTATTAGACTAAAGTTATTTCTGGAAGAAGTAAATGTGTGTGTTTTTTTTTTTAGAACTATGTAAATAGATGGGGATTTACTGTGGGTATAAATCCAAAGCTATTGCTCTATTGATACTGGCTAAAAAGAAACAAGGATTGCACACTAATAAATTCCTCTGTTTCTGAATTTGATACTTCTCAAGTAAGTGTGAGCTATAGAAACCACTTCATTCTGTTTTATTTTCAATTCCTAGCTTATGTTGTAGTTGTCTTAGAAAATTACTGTTCTAAGAAGTAGTACGCAATCTGTGGATTCTACTTTAAAACACAGTTCCCTGAGAAAGTGTGGTTAAGCAGTAGTGAGTATTAAAAGTACATGTAGGTAACAGGAAGGAAGATTGCTCTGAAGTGAAGCTGGGTCCGTGTGGGTGTCTGCTCTGATGTCTAGGTCTTGGGACCGGAAAATGTGTTCCTGTCCATACACTGGGTACTAAGAACAATCTAACTAATCCCTGGGGAAATACAACTGAATCTTTCTTTTGCTTACCTCAGATTTAGAGTCACAAAAGTGGAGCACAAATCGAATTCCAAAGAACGGAAAAGCTTGATGTCTGTTAGTGGTGTGGAGAGTGTCAATGGTGATATGCCTGCCACACCTGTGAAACAGGAAGCAAGTGAAGCACGTGCCATGCCTGTGAAACAGGAGATGCAAGAGAGGAGAAGCTCAGAGTAAACTGCAGGTATCAAACATTGGAAACTCATATTGAAAGTGGTATGTTGTGAAATAAGTGAAGGTAATCAGTAAAGAGAAATGAAGTTGAAAATGTATCAGTACTGAAAGATGAGTTTTCATGCAATTTCAAAAGTTTCTACAGAAGTCTGCAAAAATTATATTTGATCACTCAATGATAAATTGGTAAAGGCTAAATTATCCACCAAATTCTTATCTAATTGTTTGTTTAGACTTTGTGATTAGAGTAGATGTTGAAATAAAAACTACTTTGTGGAGGTGGCATCACTGGTCCAAGAAATAAAACATCTGCGTATTAATTTTTGGCAATAAATGATGGTTCAGATTTAGTGGCAATGTGCTTATTACCCAAAAGAAACAAATGCTGCTGACAGCTGCATCACTGGAATAACTACAGTGCTTCTTCCTTATTCTTGCTGTCCTGTACTGTGCTTGTATAAGGTGACTGCTTACTAGGTACTTCTCTGATAGATCAGTGGAGCTTTGGCTAATAAGAATGGAGACACATGAAAATGCTCGTATCGCAGGGATCTATGGTAGGTTACTAAGCCAGGAAGTTGGGGTTTTCTTCTGAGTCACTAAACTTCAGTGAATTGCTTGAGGTACACCATTAAGCATGTCAAAAATGTGTCTAGCATGGCTTTGGAATGCACCCCTGACTACTATTTTTTTTTTCACAGTTAAGAATGTGGGGGGGAAAGTTAATATGGTTTGCTTCTAACTGATGACGCACTGATAATCTGAAGGGGAAAGGTGATTTTACACAAATGTGATTCAAAATACAGAGCTTGACCCTTGGGGAAGAAAGGGGTTCTGGGGTGACAAAATAAAGGCACTAGATTTGAAGAAAGTGACCAAGGTGCACAGTGCCAAACTCTCTGTATGCTGAGAGAGAGGATAAAGTCATGTTGTGTCAGCTCAGTCCAGTTTCAAACTCTCAGTAACTTCAAATATGAGGGAAATGCACAGGTGGAAATTGGGTATATTTAAAAATGTAACAGGACCCAAAATCCCTCGAGTGTCTTGAGGTTAAATTCTGAAAGGCCAAGGTGCAAGATGTGGCCTTTTCTTTATATCTGTTTATTCATTAAGAAAACATTCTGTAATTGTATCAATTTAGAAAGGAAGACAAAGTAGAGAGCTGGTATGCAATGGGATATTTCCAGCCTTTACTGGCAGCACAGGTATAACTGTTGAACTAAGCAGAGTGTATTTGTCTGGACTCTGTGCCTCATCATTAAATTATACCCAGTTTTTTGGAACCATTGCCATAGAGGAAGAAAGACTTGGAGATGTGGTATGCTTCCAAATGTTTAAAAAGTTGTGGAGGGTAATGAAGTAAATTGTTCTTTTTGCTCAGTGGATAAGAAGGTAAATAGTAGGCTAATTTGCAAGGAGGTGGAGTTCAGGTTTCAAAAATTAAGAAGTTGGAATAAGCTGTCATATCTTTATTGCTGGACACTTGTAAGACCAGGCTGGACAAATGCTTGTCAAAACCAGTGTAAATACAGCTGGCCCTGCCTTGGAGGTAGATGATAGATTGTAAGGATGGTTGGGTTTTTTTGTTTTGCTGCTTTTTCTGTGGCAAATTTTGACAAATCATAGCTTTCTAGTGGCTGCTGTCTCATTGCTACTCTGTAATCTGTGAAGGATCTACAGATGTCAGTGAAAGACAAACTTTACTCTTATTTTCTGATTCAGAATTATGTCCTGGTGCTCAGTTTTTTTGTTTTGTTTTTTTCTGTTGTTGGTAGTGTGGTTTCTTTTTCCTTTCTTCCCTTTTTAAAAATCAATATTATCCAAATGCAATAGGAGATAACCTCTTCCTTCACTGGCTGCATTGGCATTTTCATGCCCAGCTAATTGTTTTGTTACTCCTGTGACTGTTTTTTTCCTTTCTATATCTCTAATGGTAGCATGATCAGACTGTTCATAATATGATTTTTTGACTTAAAGGCAGACTAGTTATCTTCTCTTTAAACATTAGAAATAGAAAGAAAAGGGCGTATATAAAAATAAAGTTAATTCCAATGCACTTTGATTTTAAAAAAGAAAAAAAATCATCTTTTGAAATCACTCTAAAAATGTTTTGGAGTCCAGTTTTCTTTCTAATTTGTTCTTTCCTCTCCTAAATAAGAAAGCTGTTCCCTGTAACCACCTAAAAGTTGTTCTCTAAATTTAAACCATTACTACTTTAATTGAAAAATAAGCTGTTCTCTAGAGAGATATGATAGTATAGCTATAAAAAAATTAAATGTCCATGTATGGCAGCTTTTTATTGTAGCACCTCCCTTAGGATTAAAGTATTGCCCTTTCTGAAAACAAATGTTCTAATAGCAGAGAAATGGCTCCGTAGAATCTCTTGTAAAGGTCTCTCCAGTCCAACAGAATTATTTTGTAAATCATCTGGGAAACTAGCCAGGCCTATTTGATGTGCACTGCAAAAAATAAACAGATCTTGCTTGAAAGACTATGATATTGTTCCCTAGCACGGTTCTAAATCAGTTTTTGTCCACTGCCATGAAAAGCTGCTCACATATAAACAAGTAGTAGTTAGACCTTTACTTCAATTACTTATTTCAGACTTCTAATAAATTATTATAGCTTAATTTACTGAAACTGAACAGATAAGCAGCATTTAAGACTTCTGTGTCTCCAGCCAATAAATTTATAATTATAAGCATATAGCTTTGGAGAATTTGGCTCAGATCTTCAGATGCAGAGGAAGGAGGCAGACACAAATGTGTGTTTAACTACTGCCAGAAAAGGTTTGTTCCGGCATTTGAGGCAGTAGATTTGTGCTTTGTAGCCTGACTTTAACTGCTGTTACTGAGAGTTCCTGTATGAGATGGAATGCCTGGGTTGGGCAGTACCTCCATGATGTAATATTGCTGGTTGCTTGTGTTCACTGCTACTCTCCTTCAGGGCTTTTTTCCCCTAAACTGACATGTTCTTAGTATTTTCTTAAGTGACCTCTACAGTGTTTCAGCTTAGCCTAGTGTCTTGCTGGCTGCATCATTTGAAGTTGTAGCATGTCTTCTCCATGTCTCCGAGGTCCATGTTCTTAGCAGACTCCATTTCATCAGTTAAGTTTAAAATATGCTTAGTGGCACATAAAAAACCAGTAGTAGATATACAGCTGAAAGTTGAAGTCAAAATTTTGAGTTGAGCTCTTGCACATCTGTTGTAAGCTACTGGGTAAACAAAAACTTAAGGTACTGGTGCACTGAAGCTGTGTAACATTTTCCATTCCTGTATCCTTTTCGAAGTTGGGTGTGCTTTGCACTGTGGTGTGATTTTGTCAGTTTGTCCATGTGTTTGTCCATCCTTTTCATGAGTACCAGCTGAATTTTTAGTTCATCTCCTTTAGGATTTCATATGCTAAACTTGCAATGCATGCAACCACTTCATGTGATTGTGCCATTTTTTTTTTCCATTTCAGAGCATCTGATAACTTTTTAATTGGCGTGTTCATCCTAAAACTAATTCTGCTATTTAGGTTTATTTTTAGAATTGTTTTCTTCTCTTGCAGGTGGAACTTTTGGAAGAAGCTTGTCTGCTAGCACTTTGGAGAAAACTGAAAATCTCAAGAGATGCATACTATTTAAGGAAATGTATTTATGGCACTAGCATTTTACAAGTTCTGTGATGGCATCCCTGCAAGGTTAAGCACTTAATGGTTTTTCACGAGTAAAATCAGTAAGATTTAGACAGTAAAATACTATTGAGCTGTGTGGACCTCATACCAAATGTTAGGCTTCATCTTGGAAAGAAAAAATACCTTTCCTGTCCAAACACTTATATGTAAATGCCTTATCAAATAATCTTAATTATTTTGTACTTTGAGCATTTTTAATGAGCTCAATACTACCAGTAATATGATTACCCTATGGATAAACTGTGTTCATCCCTCTGGTCCCTCTGGATTTTTCTCCTCTGTTCTTCCCCTCCAGAATTGACAAGTGTTTGCTGAAGATAAAAGCCTGTCTTCTGGAAGATGAAAATATTCTTTTAATCTAACTGCTATTAGCCAAGCAAAACATACAAGGAAGTAATTATGTCAGCCAAAATCTGCATGTGTGCCTTTAGTGCGTAAGCCCTCGGACTCTGAAGGGTACTTCACAGTACAGTGGTTCAGCTATATGCAGATGTTAACAGTAAATTGTTGTCTTCCCCCCACCTTACCTCTCCCTTACTACTTAACATAGGCTGAAGAGCATCTTTTTCTATGCAGTTGGGTGAGCTCTTGGGAAGGTTACTTTCCTCAAGGCCACTTGTTCTCCCATGTTCTTGTAACTACTCACTCGTATTTGAGGAATGCCTAATAGTTTTGCCTTTCCTTTTTGTTTTTACCCTTAGGTTCCTTATTAAGCTAAGGCAGCATATTTCAACCATTAGATAAGGATATGGAATATTTGGCATTAAAAATTAATGGCGTATATACTAAAGTACTTCAGAGTGGCTTTATTGGACTGAGGGTAGCTGTTTTCATTGGCACCAAAATCTTAAGCCAGTGTCACTCCCTTCATATTTTAAGCGTGACTAACTGCTAAAAATACCAGTGATGGTTTTGTGATGTTAATTCTTTGTGTCTACTTATCATGATCTCTGCTTTACCCTGTTACTTGTTTTTAGGAGGGAAATCTTTGCAATGCTTCAGCAAACTTTGCTGTGTAATGGAAACTGAAAAATAACATTTGTTCTGAGTGCCTAAAAATATAAGCTCTAATTTAATGCATTTTAGTAGAGATTGCACTATATTCTGAGAACTGTAAAGTAACTTAATCTGCTTTATGAACTCAATGAAAATCAGTGTTTGTTTTGAAATTGGTTTGTTTTAAATTAATACTTTCAATCCTTTTAGTCCAAGTGCTCTGTGTTTCTCCTTCAGATCTGAGAATAAGGTTTCTTCATCAGTTCATGCAGTGTTAACAACCAATGTGTACAAAGATAAAAATTAATATTCTTGCTTATATATTAGATACGCCCACATCTTGTCAGGAAACATCAAGTTTATTTCACTCTTGCTGAAAGTATGTGCTGCTGATGGTCTTCCTTCTACTTGTATCCATGAGATACTGCCTGGACCTATCAATATATACTTTCCACCAATGCTATATTTGCTGCCTGTGGGCCCCCCCCCCCCCCCCCCAGCTCTGAAAAGAATAAATAGTTTATTGTTCCTTATAAAATGGATATTTTTAGATATAATTGTCCATCCTTGAGAACACAAAATAACTGTTTGGCCAGGACTGGAACTTGAGTGTTTAGCATCCCTGCTCCCATTAATTTAAACCTGGCTTATGAAATCTCTTCAGTATTTAAGTATAACATAAACACCAAGCTCACCTTACAGGCTTACATTTAATATTCTTGAATTTTTTTCTTCTTCAGGCTTCACTTGATTATTTGTATGAAGAGCTGATATTTCTAGAAGTATTTAATTAGTATTGGTTATAGTAGTTAGCTTTCAGTTTCCAAGAGATTGAGAGCTAGGAGTATAAAATGTTACTGGAAAAAGGGAGTATTGGGCAAAACCAAGCAGTTTCAAGTAACTTTCAGAAAGGAGATACACAGTTATAGACTGTCCCAAAAGCTTTAAAAAAAAAAAAGGGTGTGTGTGTGTATTTTGATAATACTGTGTTTTGATACATGATGGGTTAGTACTGCAAGTAAATTTGCCAAAAGGGTGGAAGACAGTTTAAACAGAAATATGTATTTTTTTACTTAATTTAAAAGTAGTTTCTATTTTGATTCCATTGGAAATATGTAGAATAAAAGAAATGAAAATGTGTTGGATATGTAAAACATTGTTCACCTGTATAAAATGCTTACATAAGGTATTATAAGACCTGATATGTGCAAGAATTTGATTTGCGCATTGCTACTTCAATAAGAGGATTTAGAAACTGTGCCTGTTTCACTGCATTTAACACTACACTGCTATTTTGTAGGGGTATGGATATTGCCATATTAGTCTGCCTTTCTTAAATTTGCATATCAGATGTATTTTTAACAGAATAGTTTATATACAACTTTTGTACTACCAAGCAGTAAATAAAAAATCTTGATTCTTAAGCTTACTTGTGACTTCCTTAAGCTCGCATCCATTGTGTGAAATTTAACCTTTGCACAGTCTTAATGTATAATACAATCTCTTTGCATCTTAAGTTTTTGTTCATTGAGGTAGTGAGGTTAGGTTGTTGTGTGTTGTACTTCAGAGCAGTTTTATTTTCTTGAGAAAGGAGAATTGCAAATATTACTTTAGTTCCATATTTTATATGGGAAAGAAGAAAATCTATGCTTTAATCCAAGCTGGTATCTGATTAGATTAAAGACCTTTTACCTTTAAAGTATCAAGACTTTTAACTTTTTATTATATTTGACATTGAGCTTTTAAAAAAATACACATTATCTTTATTCTCAATTATTTTCATAAGGTATGGAATGAAAAATTACAAATGATAGCTCTTTGCAGTTGCTTCCTCTCAGCCTGTGTCCCTCTGTGATACTATAATGCTTAATTTGTTATGTTCTCACAGATGACTACGCTTTGTAAGTGCCATTAAAAATGAGTTTTGCTGTATGAATAGTGTGAAGGAGGCTCAAAGCAAGTTGTTGTGGCTAGCTGAGATGTAATTATCAGTGTACAATGCTGTTTGCATTTTTTTGTTCTTTATTTCAATGTTCCTAGCTGCATCACACAAGGTCTGTTTTGAGGTCTGTATTTGAATTTTAGAGGTTTATATACAGCTGTAGTTTATATTCAGAATTAAAAAAAATAATAAAAATCCCTCCAGGCCTTAATTTTCAAAGATAATTGAGACACTGCTGATTGTGAAGCTTCTGGAAATTGAACACACTTTCCAATTCTCATTTTCAGGGATTTTTTTTTGTTCCTTTTTTGTTCTACATAACAAAATAACCTGACAGTAATAAATTATACCACTTCTTGTTCCCTTAGCATGTTTTCCCCCTGCCCCCTTTTCCTTGACTTTCTAATGCTTTCATTAACAATTTCAGGTTATATTGAAGTTAAAACGGAATGGAAATATAATCATGTCAACAAACTTTGATGCCAGAATAGATAAGGATAGAAGATTGTAATTTTGTGTAATACACAGTTTTTATTAGATAATATGTGCATATATTGAAATACAGGAGGATTGCTCTATTAAAGTTTGAGAAATTCTATTATAATGAGATTGACATAGAGAGGTCCTCAAAAGAAATGTGAAGAATTTTTTTTCCAGATGGAACTTTTTTTATATTGATAATACTTCTGTTGTTTTTCCCCAATACAGACACTTTTTTAGTAGAGCATTATGCCAAAATTTAGGATCCTACCTCATGCTGCTGTAGCAAAACAGATGAGGGAGCTACTTCTATCTTTAATAAAATCTGATTTTACTTGTAAAGAGCACAGAGCAGATGTGCAATGTATTTTTGAAACATGGTAAGCATTAAAGCATTTCTTTTATTTCTGAATCTCTTTATATAAAGAACCTCAGTTGAAAAGCATGCCATAGTGTACCTGGTAGCTCATTACCATTTTCTTTCTGAACTGTCTCCCTATTTTTCACATGTACAGAAACCTTGACAAAATTGGTACCTTATATGATCCCTGTACTCACAAGTGTTTTGTGTGTCACTTGTGGAAAGAAGCGTTATTTCAGCCAGCTGGTCTTGTTTAAAAAAAAAGTTAAAGCACAAGTGCCTTTCTGCGTGCTTCAAGTCTGTGGATAGATGTTGCATCTAGGTGCTTTCTGTAGAAATGAACCGAGGCTCCAGTATTCCTGAAGTGTGTGTGTGTGTGTGGCTCGGAGTGGGGGGCTCTCGGCCTGCTGGAGAGGTGTGGCTGACTGGTGCTGGGTAGCAGAGCCAAACTGAAAGACACAGAAGGGGGGAGATGGGCACTAAAAGCATGATAGGAAAAGACAGGAGAAAAGGGTGTCAGATAAGTTTGTTTGGGTTTGGTTTTTTGTTGTTTTTTTCTCCTCACAATTAATTGAGCTTGTACTTACTGCATACTAATACAAAATGATGTGGGTTAAAAAGTGCCTTTTTCTGAGGTTATTAATCTCTAAATGAGAGGAGGACATATGGTCTGTTCTGGTTTGGTAATGTTGAAAGTGCCTACTGGGTTGGAACATGAGACTGTTTCTCCTCAGAAATTAAGTTTTCTGGATGTTTAATGTATGTTGAGTACTCCCACCTGTGCCCCGGATGTAGTTTGCAGTGCAAATCAATTTGTATCTATTAGACTAGGGTTTCTGTGCACTTTAGGCCTGTTCTTTCCTTTCCTGTGAAGTGTGTAATACTACTGCTGATGACTAAACAAGAAAACGGAGTGGTTAAGCCTTGGCTATCTAATATTAATGAACAACATGTAAGACTTAGCCAGATAAAGATGGATTTAGATTTATTTTTTTCCTCAGTGTTTTGTGAAGTCCTGTATTTGGGAATTTTGTTTGAGGGAAGTTTGCAGTTACGCTCAAAGTACTGGCAGATGCTGGATGCAATTTCCATTTCTCTCTTGTTTTCTGTATCCTTGTTGATTTTCTTTAATTTTTTTCCCTCTCCAGTTGTAGGGGGTGTGCAATAAGGTGCTGCTGGTCTGTTTACTCTTGCCATAATTTGATTATATCTCTTGCTTTGGATGCACCATTTCTTCTCCTCTCTGCACCACCTGTGGCAGGGCTGGCTGATTTTTGAACTACCACTGCACAGGGCTGCAAGGCACCCAGTCAGCCCCAGAGCTGTGTTCCTAGCAGGTTAAGACCATCTGGTGAGGCAAAACTAGTAAAAGGATATGAAAGGCTGGAGCAAGATGAGAAAAAGGAAGCTGAGTCGTTTGAGAAAGTAGGATTCTGTTCCTCTAACTCTCAGAGAAAAGAAGGTAGGAGAGACACCAGGCCTGTAGTGCTGGAAGCGTGAAGATGGCGGAAGCCTGTGAATAGGTATAGCAGCAAGATCTGAAAGCTGTTTGTGCTGTTAGAGTAAGTGACCTCTGAATTATCTGTGACCAGGGGTGATAGTGGATTGGTGGTATATTTTGCTAGTAAGTTTAGATAAGAAGAGATACCAAGTCACCTGTGACGTGGATGGCCCTTAGTCCAGATCCTGTGAGGTGGGTACTGCTTGGCTGTCTGTTTCTGGATGTGCAGTCAGGCTTCCTTTGTCTTGGTCTGTGTAACGTCTTTGCAGAGTGGGCCTATTACATCTTAACTGAAATAGCTCCTCTTAGGTTTTATCTGTGCAACCCCTAGTGTTGTAGAGATGCAATGGCATCAAGTTTAGCTATAGCATATGTGTCTTCCACAAAAGAGGATATATTGGCAAATGTTATTTTTCTATCAATGTAACTGCTCACTTTTATATATGTAAACACTCATTTCCCACCCCCCTGCCCTGCTTCCTGTGCTAGCTGTCGTTTCCTCGCCTATTTTCAGTTAGTCATCCCAGTCTTGTTTCTTCTGGACTGCAGAGTTAAGTGTGCTGCAGTGGTGGACAGGAGGCACTCATGCTTGTACTGCGCAGTTATGTTGATGGTCTTGCAATGGTGGTCATGAGGAATAGAGAGCATTTGCTTCAGTAACCTTTTTGTAGCTGTCAGCATGCAGCAAAACAGCCATTTTGCTGTTGCAAAACTGCAACAGCAAAACAATTAAAAAAACCTAGCTGATACCTGATGGCAGAGGGGCAGGTACGGAGAGGAGGCAGCAACGAGAGTATGAAAGACTTGGGAAACTGGGAGGAAGACTGAAAAATAGTAGTGATAGTAAGGGCAGCAGCAGTTTGAGACAAACTCTTGTCTCTTACTGTCCTAAAAAATTAGCCATTGCTCCATGAGTGTCACTGTATATCCAGCTAGATACCCAGGTAATATGGTGTGATTTTTGCGTTGAATAAGATAGTATTTTGAAATTATCATATGAAAATACTATTTAACTACTGGCCTTCAGTATTTTGATTTACTGTCAAAATAATTTTCCTTTAAAAGCAGCAATCTTAGGAGAGTGTTAAATTAAAATACCCAAATCTTTGGGTATAATCTTTGGATTTCCCAAATCTTATTTTTCAAGGATTCTACATAGCTATGTGTGTATACACATACAGATACATGTATATGCATAGAGAGAGATGGGAATGTGACGTTTTCTGTCAGCTGCGAGCAGGTTTTGCATAGAGCAGCTGAAATACATATTTGCTGGCAGCAGAGGGAGCTATTGAAGCTTTTATTGATCATTCAAAAAACTTTGTGTCAGTGTACCAAAAAAAAAAAAAAGCCCTAATTTAATCGGAGATCTGAGGTGGCTCACTGTTTCTCTGCAATAGCCTTTTGCTGCCCTGGGGGAGAGTGTCCAGGTCTCTTGTGCCCAGGAAAGGAAAGGGTGAGGTGAGGTAGGCGGGAAGGCGGCGGCAGCCAGCAGGAGCCGGGCCCGCGGCCCTGGGGCTGGGGCAGAGCTTGCGGCCGACCGGGACCCGGCAGCTCGGCCCCTGCCCTGCGCCCTGCCGGCGGCCTGGAAGTAGCTGCTGCCGTTAGTAAAAGGAACGACATAAACGTCTCCCTAAGCCAAACTTTTAATCAAAGCAATGAGGAAGAACAGGATCTGTGGCGTATGTCAAAACAATAGCGGTGTGCATCGGCTGCTAATTAATGCTCCTGCATGACTCTGGAAAAGTAATTCCCAGTAAGGGTGGAATGTGTGTATTATTTTGTGGGGCTTTTGATAATTTGTCTTGATTTTGATTAATGTTGGATCTTTAGTACAGTTCTTTTTAGCAGATGCTGACTGGATGAGTTTCGTATGCAAGTCTGCATAAACAGGAGATTAATCATTAAAAATTAACAATAGCCAAAATCACAGTGACATTGTTCTGGCAAAGTATGCTGTATACTTGTTAGATTAACCCCTGTGTCGCTTTCATCTACCAAACTGAAATTTATGGGGTTAAAAATCTGTACTATTTCCTCAGTTCTGGAGATGGATTGTGGAGAAACTCGTACCACTTTTGGTCACAGCAAAGTGTCTTCATGTAACACATTTTGTATTGGAAATAGGGAAATTTGCATGGATCTTATTTTTTCTGAAGATTGTATGAAAAAACTAATCTGAGGAATGTCCCTAAGTTCATTTGATACCATCCTTGCTTCTGGAAGAGGTTCTCAAATGAGAACTAAAGGAAAGTAAAGCTTTATTTAGAGATCAACTTTTAGATGTGAGATGGAAACAACCTAGGTTATTCATTCTTGGCCAGATCCCTACAGTTTGTCCTCAAATACTTAAACAGTATTTTAATCTCGTTCATACATTCATTTTGCTCTGTAGTTATCTTGCCTTTGTCACTTACCTTTCCTTTTGGGTAAGTCTAGGTAAGTTACTTGCTATCACTTGGTACAGTTCCAGGTGTTAAGAGCAAGGGATAGCATGTGTGATCAGATTATTGAAAATCTGGCCATGCTTGAGGTTCAGGTGAGTAGCTGAGGGTGTTGCCTTGCTCCTTTTCCGCTTTTGCACCCTCATAAAAAATCAAGCTACTCTCTGGCTCAGAGTAAATAGAAGGGAGCTCCATGAGCAAACAAATTAAACCGTAGTCTTCATGTGACATGGTTTTATTGTGGGGTCGGTTCAGTACTTAAGTCATCTGCAACCTGACATAATATTGGAATGCTGTATTTCCTGAAAGACTTGTTTTTTCTGTTTCACTACAGAATAAAATGGTTTTCAGTTGGTAATGTACAGTAATTGAATTATGAAGTACAGCAAAGATCTGTTAAGTCCTGTTTAATCTATAATAATTTCAATCAAGATTCAGAGCAGGGAATGGTGTAACCTCTGTAGTTTTGTTCATGATGGTTGTGAGATGACTGCTTGGGATCTGTACTTCAGCAACTGGATTAAAAACAAAATCAAGACAGCCATTGTCTTTCCTGCTGCGTTGAGAGAATCCTGCTCTCTGAATTAAGTTGTACAAGGGAATATTGCTTTTCTCTGACTAAAGGAGGAAGAGGTGAGGAGTGGGGGAGTATGTCTGTTTAATAAAGTTCTGTTGTGAAGTTGGATTAAACCATATTAACAAAATTAAAATTGTATTTAACAATAAAAATTTTAAAAAGTTGTGACTGCTTATGTTAAGGCATAAAACTGCTATAATCTATTTCAGTCTCTTACGGAATCCAGGATGCACAAAGCTGTTGAAATTTTGGAAGAACAGCTCATTGTTTGAAATGGAAAAAGTCCCAGAGCAGGTGGGACAGGGTTTGCAGAAGTGATCAGTTGGTAGTAGAATCATTTGTAGGTGCAGGCAGTGTTTCCTGTTTTCTGTTTATCCAACTAGTTCAATTCAAGGATTGCCTGATCTGAAGTTTAGAAAATGATTGTGAAGGTTCAAAATGAAGGAAAGTTTAAAAACAAACCCCCCTGAGATGCCAAGTGAAATTGTTAATGGAGAAAGGGAGTCCTGAGATGGAGGTCTCTAGCTGTGTATGTCAATGCATGAAATTTGGAAAGCCTGGCCAGGGAAGATGCTGAGGAGTTTCTGTTTTTATTTCATGGTGGTAAGAAAAACTGTCTTTGCCAAGGGCAGTTTGTGTTGGAAAGACCAATGAAAAAGTCTTAATCTGCTTCTAATAATTTCCCTTAAACAGTGTGTGATATAGGTGTTCTAAAACCTAGAAGCACATGGTGTCTGAAACAATTCTGTTGATAAAACTTCCTTTTAAAAATAAATTCATTTTTAATGTAGAATAACTTTCATAAATTTACTTTGTCGTGTATTCAGCATGTTAAAGAAGTTCTAATACGTTTAATTTTGAAGTGATGCTTTTGCACAATTTAGATGGATTCCAATTTCCATCTACATGCAAGGAGAGATATCACAATTCCAGATAAATAATCTGTTAATCTTCATTGTGTCAATGTAATGAAAATGTACAATATAGGCATTTGAATAAATGTATGAAATACCATATACACAGGCCTTAATAAATGTTGAGATATTCTATTCTCATTTAGTAAAATGTGATACATTGGCAAGACTTAATCTTTTGGAAAATTAAATCACATTTAGAAAATTGAAACTACAAATACAACCTAAGGTCAAGATTAATTTTTTTAAGTCAGTGTTTCTTGTTTCATGATTTAAATGATGCTAAAAATGGTATTTTTAGATTACTTTAAAGCAATCAAATCTGAAGTATCTTTTAGAAAATAATAGACTTTCTATTTCTGGATTGTAATTTTTAATGGGAAGTCTCCATAGCAACGCTTGCCCAGCCGATTGCCTTTGTTCTTTAAAAGAAGAGAAAAAAAAAAAATCTGTGTGGAATTTATCTATTTCCAGGTTCCTGCTTTCTTGTTAGGGTTTTGTTTGCTGAACTGAAGAGTTCTGCAGTATCAAATTTCGGGTTCTTCTGTTGCTTTGTAAACAAACTTCCCCCATAACGTTTTCTCTAGGAAATAATTAACTTCCTTGAGTTGGGTGGACTGGGCTGTCTTTCACTCCTGTTGTCATATCTCGAATCTCTGCAGTGATCTGAAATTTTTTTCATCATCTAGTGGTGACCCACTGCTAAATGAGAAGGTTACTAAGCTTACTCTTACTCAATGTTTCTGTTTGTATATGGAAAGATTACAATTTCCCTTTAAGCTGTGTTATTACCTTTGGAGAGTAACGAGTAAAACATGAGCTTCCAAGATGCAAAATCTTTCATAGAAATACCAGCTCTTCTAATAGTTTCCCATCCTGTTGCCTGTTCTTTATTGCTACATATGTCTTCACGCTCACCTATACAGAATTACATCAAATATAGAAACATTAAAAATAGATATTGGCCAACCAGCTCCCTCATTAATTCCTTTTGTATCAAAGGAAAACAAACACTTAAGCTCTACTTCATAAGTGAGCCCTCTGAATATAGGAAACATAATTGATTGGTATCTGAAGTTACGGTGTTTGGGGTAAAGAGGAAGAGGTGTCTTTAAAGCTGTGTAGTTTTTGAGAGAAGTCTTAAAATACACAGTTTAGTCTTGATTCCAGTAACTTTTTTCCTGTGACTTTCTCTGTTTTCGCAAGATACTAAATTTTACACTCTTAATTGTCTGAGCAAAATGGATTGTTCAAGCTGGCAGTGTTTGTGTTTCTTTGCATCAACATTTGAGGGAACTGAATAAGATTTGGTTCTCACAATTATTTAAAAGCTGATTTTTATGGAGGAAATTGTATGTGGCATTTAAAAATTATTTCTGAAATAATTGATTCTCTTCCACATTTATTGTGAAGTGTACTGCAGTCTGAGAAATGGTTAAGAATTCCTGACGCTCAGCTGTGACATGGTAGAGCTGAAGGGAAATAAACACATATATAAATATAAAAACCATATATATATCTCTAAAAAACCCAAAAACCTTCACAGGGCACTGTTAGATAGCAGATAAAAGAAGTCTTGAATGTTGGTGATACCTCATAGGTTTATTTTATGGAAGCTTTCTATATCCTGTAGATTTGAGGTATGCGTATGCCTGACTTTTTTTTTTTGTTGTTAAGAGAAGCATTGACCGGTTATTTCCGATGCAGTGAACATACTTGCTTTACACTGCTTTTTACCTTTCTTACATTTAACACAATGAAAACTTGGGCTACAAGAAATGTGATGTTTGTGGCCCAGCTGATCTCTTGCAGAGGATTTAAGTCCGGTGGTCCACGATTGCGGGCAGTTGCCCATAGAAGGGACGCCTGGTTTGGAGTCACCAGGGCACTGGTTGTGTTTGACCAGGTGCTCTCCTCTAGTGTATTTTAATTCTTGGAGCAAGATGAAAACTTGCTGTGATTTGCACTTGAAATTCAGGTTGGAGTTCAGGTTAGAAAAATCTAATCAAGTGGATATTGAAAAATCATGTAAGTTTCCTGGGGTGTTTGCATTTCTTTTCTTTAACATTTTTTACTTAATCACTTTTCATGGTTCGTGTCATGGTGCAGCAGGGGCTGGCGGCTCCCTGGGGCAGGGATGTGGAGAGTGGTGGAGGCTCCCCCGGGGATGGCAGGGCTGGGCCTCGCAGCTAGGGTCTGTCCCACTGCCCCAGCCAGGGAGTGGGGCAGGGTGGGGGGGCACCAGGGCAACCCCACCTCTGGGCATCAAGCGCCTCCCTGGGGCCGGGCTGAGGCTGGGCTGGGCTGTTGGCCTGCAGGTAGGCCCAGCTCAGTGGGGCCCGTGGTCAGGCTGGACAGGGCTGTGGGGAGCTGGGGCAGGGTCCGATGGCCTTGAGGGGCTGAAATGGGGTCCTGGGCCCTGGAAGGGCAGGGGGAGCCCCTGGAGGTGGGCAGGGACAAGCAGGCCTGGTGATGCCCTCAGGGTCTTTACAATATAAAAGCAGACAGATGCTATGTCCTGTCATAACCATAACTAGTAATATGCAATGTGCAAGTAGTCTTTCACTTTCATTCAGTATTATAGTAATCTTTACACAGATGTGCACATAAAGCTTGTATGCACTTATGAAAATGCTTAGAAGGGCCTATTAAAGTAGGAAAGTGGTAGAGAAATCAACAGTACTACAATACTTTAAAAACATATAAAGCTTTTTTATTTTACAGATACAATGTGGTGACTTTCATCTGTAGCTGAATATAGTTCTCTTGAAGCTCGAGACTTTAGGTTTTTTTAATTGCTTCTAGGTATATCGTTAATGTTTTGAGAAATTGAAATGTTGATTTGGGCTTGCAGTATTTGGAGGAAAAGAAGGAATCTGCATTTAAACAGAAATAATTTAAATATCTACACATTACTTAAAACCCACCTCCTAATATTCTGATACTTATGTGTGTTAATGGTTAGACTTGGATTCAGCATATACTGTTGGCAAATACATAGTTGGTGCTTTTCATGTATCTAATGAAGGATATATCTTATGGTACTTCTTTTATGCAACTGTTATATAATCAGAAAATGCATAAAGCACAAAATCCACCAGATGATTTTTCATATGATTAAAAAAATTTATTAAGAGTTTATAACAGACTCAGAAACCACAAAATTTCAGTATAAAATGTCAAGCACTTTCTATTTCAACCATTAAGATCCCACTTTTAATGAAATGGCAGCACCAAGTTGGTCTCTATCTCCTTTGCTTCCCGCAAGAAAGGTTAACATACTAGTCCGAAGATGAGAGAAAGGGTAAACACTCCAGGAATGCAGCTCTGATATTTTTCAGGTCTTACGCTTAATTCAACTTGGAAGCTTAATCCCTTTCCTGCTGTTAAGTTTAAGGACTGCAGCAGAGCCAGAGATGGGTCCACACTGGCTCTTGCTGTTTGTATATAAACAAAACTCATCTTGTTGGTGAAGTTTGAGACACAACCTGTTTGCAAACCGTATTGTTCAGGCAAGTGATGTGTGCCTGGTAAATTTGGCAGAGTTGAGAGGTCTCAGGCTGTAGTTTTACAACAGCTTTAATCTATCCAAACTGGTAGGACTGAGTTTTGATCCCTCTCCAGCGCCTCTGATAGTGTGTATGCAATTCTTACATGAGCTACTTCAGCTCATTAAGCCAACAAAGTTACCCACTCTCTTGGATTTGGCTAGGCTTCTGCTGTTTTAATGAACTGAAGCATGTCACTTTGGGTATCAAACAAAGTCCAGGGGAGGTGTAAGGGAAGAGAGGAGGTTATCATCCTAGTGCCAGTTGCACATGCACAGATTTAGGTGTAAGCTGGAATGGAACCGTAACTGCAGTGCAGTGCAAGCCAAGCTGCCTTCCCTATTTCGTACTTCATTAGATCATAAAACTTTTGGGTCAGTTTTATTTTTTTGTGCTAACATGATGAAAATCTGTGGTTTCTAACTCCATGGCTTCTATAGTTCTGTTTTAAGTAACGGAAGTTTTCTGAACCTGGAACATGCAGTGTGCGCAGACCCTCTTGAGGGTCAAAACCAAAGGAAATGCTTACATGAGTCCAGGTGTGGTGGGTATACAGGAGAATATCCTGTGTGGAAGAAATTATGCTTTGCCCTCCTGGTTGGCCCCATAGAGGAGAGTGTTAGTATTACCATTAGCCAAGGGAGTGCTTCTGTACCTTGGGCAGTAGAAATTAAAAGGCTGTATAAAACAGCTGAAGGGACATAAGTTTAGTCCCAACTCCTTTTATATATGCTGTTCAAAACAGCTGTCTGCATGTGCTGTACACGTGTTCATATAGATCCAGAAATAAAATCTGGATTTTACCCAGTGTATTAGAAAGAAACCTTCAGCTAGTACTCATCGTCATCTTCCAAGTCTTCCCCTGCAGTTGCAGCTTCCAGTGCAGCCAGAGCTGCTGCTACTTCCGCATCTTCCTCCTCAATTTCTCCATTGATGTCTTCATGGTCAGGGCATGTGGGTACCTGTGCTACTTTGGTAACAGCCATGGCAGTGATACCACCAGGAATGCCCTCACTCAAACTTGCGGAGTCAGTTTTAAAAGGTTCAGTACTGCTTTCCTTCATAAGTGAAGGTGGGGTTACACAAAGGTCCTGGTCCTGTATTGCTGAAGGCCCAGTGTTTTGGTCTGGATGTACACAGTTGACTGAAAAGCTAGCTTTTTCAACATAGTTCCTGGTTTGATTGCCATTTTTGGGATAATCAATATCTGGCAGTTGTATGGCATTGTTTTGTGTTTTCAGTATTGCACTTCCTTTGAGAAAGAAGCTATTGTCTGCAGACCAGGAGTTCCCATCTTGAATACTGTTTGGCTCATTGCAGGCTGCCTTCCTCTGACAGCCTGCCTCTAGGTCAAGTTCTTGGCCGGACCTATTTAATTTGGTGTACAAGTCTCTATTGCTGGCTGAAGGAGACTCTGCTGACTGGCTGGAGGGTCCCTGTTCACTGGCTTCTTTCACTGGGTTTGTGTTGGGATTGAGCATGGGGTGCACTCCAGTGCAGGAGTTGCCACCATTGACTGCAACATCAAGCTTTGCAACACACTTCACAAGGCCATCCTCTTGAAAATCATTGTCTCCGTGGTTCCAGAGGGTTTCTTTTGTGCTACTTACCTGGGTTTTATTTTCTGTTCTGTTTGGCTTATCCTTCTGGAGCTCATTTTTGTGTTCTTGAATTTCACTATCCTCTTTGAATTTGGATTTATTGCTGCCTTGCTCATTGTGTTTGTAGCTGTTTACTTCATGAACGCATGCAGGCGATTGTACTTCTTCTGGATCAAAAATAAAGCTGGAGTAAGGAAAATTCGTAGAGGAAATGTTAATTATGCTGTTAATATAATTAGTAAAAGGATTAAGCTTAATTTTTAAGCTGGAGATCTTGAGGAATTGGTGTCACTAAGCTTTACTTGGGGTTCTGAGAATGAGCTAAACTTAATGGAAATGCTGAACTGTGCTGTAGGCTGCCGTCTCCTGGGACTGACCATAACTAATGGTAGATTCACCAAGAGCATAAGGAGGATGTCAGAGAACCTTGTGCTGGTTGTTGCATGTTTCCAGCTTTATTTTTTATTTTCTCTGAGGGGTATATTAGCCAATGGTAGTCACCACATAGATTGTTAATTAATATGTCCTCATGTAGTTGCTAAAATATCTCCCTTTTTTTCCTGGTGTTCTTCCTTTCAAGTCGTATCTTCTTGTCCTTTTTTTACTTTTGTCCCCTCCTTTTTCCTTTCTTACTTAATTTTTTCTCTTGCTCCTAACTTTTCCTTGACTTATTTCTTCCAGAGTGCCTCCCTTTCCTTTATCTCTCCTCTTTCTCTCATAGCACCAGTTTTCTTTCCCGCTTCCTTACCTGTTCTAGAGATGTGGCCAAGGGAAGGAGTAACCGTCAAGTGGGGCTGAAGTGTTGCCTTTCTAAAAGTAGCTAGTCCCTCTCCAGGGAGACTTTTAATGTGTGAATTGTTCCCACAACTAACTACATTTAAAAGTTATGATGGAGGCAAGGATCTGTAGTTCATTTTCGTTGCTTAGGAGAGAGGGAGGATCTGGCAAAGCCTGTGCTCCTCGTTCTACTGAATTGAGGGAAAGTCATGCTACCTAAATGAGAAAAAGCTTTGCTAGAGGTGAGTTTTCAATGCCACGCAATTTTTCTGTGGGATAGGAATTATAGAAATGGACCTTAATTACAGTAAATCAAAAAGACATTCACAGGAATGCCTATGCTCTGGCATGACTTTAAAGGTACTGTAAACTTCGGGAAAACTCCAGCCTTGTAAATAGGCTTAATTTAAGCAACAGTTGTATGGGAGCACAGGCACATGTTTTAATGCATTTCTTTTATTCAGTCTAAGCAACCCTTGTTCTGTTGTACCTTTGTATCATTTTGCAGCACCTGCACCCCATCTGGATTTTCTTTAATCTGAAAAGAGAGAGAGGGGGAAGGCAAGGGAAGAGGGGAATTGAGTTAAGCATTATGAAATTAATGTATGGGCAATTGCATTGAAATGATGCTCATGTTTAGAAGGGTTTTATTAGCTAAAAAGAAAGGTGCCTGCACAAGAATGGACACGGTACAGTTCAAGGTCTTTCTAGGTTGCTATCTTGCATTGACAGTGGCCTTTAGTTGGGGAAAAATCTGGGGAAGAATTTAACAGTTCTTAAACAGATAGTGGTGTTCTCCCAGACTATAAAATTCTCCCAGCAATTTTATGATTTGGAGACTCCTAAGTCAGAGAGTAGTGGTTTTTGTTTTGGTTGGTTTTTTTTTTATTTGGCAGCTATTGATGGACTTCTCTTCCATGAATTTGTCCAGTTCTTTTCTTAACTCCAGTAGACTGTTAGCATCTACAGCATCCTTTACTTGGGAGTTTCACAGCCCAGCCTTGCCTGTGTGAAGAAGCACCTGCTTTTGTTTGACTTGAGCCTGGTTCTTACTAGCAGTGTTTGATGCCTTCTGGTTCTTGTATTAGAACAGTGAGCATCATGTCCTGTTGTCACGGTAGTACACATCCTGTACTGCCTCTTCAGTTCTGATATGCAGTCTGAAGAATCCTCATCTCTTTAAATGTTACCCGTACTGACATTGTTTTGTGCCTATAGATTGTCCTTGTGGTGGTTCTCTGGGCCTTTTGCATTTCAACATCCTTCTTAGATGAGGTGTGGGAACCACAAATGCAAAGTTCTCAAGGTGTGGGGAACCACAGATTTATTCTTTCCTAATAACTCCTGTCCTCACTCAGTTGGCTCTGTGACAGCTACTGAGCGCTGAGGTGACATTTTTGTGGAACTATCTTGTAGTTAGACACAGACATATTGCTGGGATTGGCACTTTATTATATGCAGTGTGTTGCACCTGCTTTTTACTATGGTAAATTCTTCAGAGTTTGACTAGAGCTAGCAGAGTGTTTGCATTTTGTTACATCTCTGTATATTGCAAGCTTTCTGTGTGTGTCATTGCCTGACCCAGTGAGATGCTAAGAACTATCTATTACATGGTTCATATGGAAGTCTTTTATTATGGGAAGAAATAGTTTGCTAATTTGGACCCTTGAGAACTTTTATGTTCTGAACCTGAAGTGAAGACACAGATCTGAACATCCCAAAATCCTAGAAAAAACATTATTCTTTATGGGTTGGGGCTATCTTATTTCAAGTTAATCAAGTCAGGACGGGTTGTTAATATGTTTTGTCCATCGTTATTCAGGCTCGCTCTTTTTCTCTTGATGTCCTACAACCTTGCATACTTTTGCCATTGCCTAAGGACAGCAGCTCACTTCCCATAAAACAGAAATTGATGATGCAAGGTCAGGGTATTTTCTAGAGTGATTTATTCACAAAACACCAAAGGAAAGTAGTATTGATTTATTCTTACCAGGCATGGCCTGAACTGCACACCAGTGATTATGCTAGCAGAAATTACAATCAAAACTTTCTGTTGTATAGGCTTATCGTCTCACTTTTCCTCTAAAATCTGACTTCCTCTGGTGTTAGCACTGAACAAAATGCCTGATGTCAAGCCCCTCGTTCCTGGAGCCTCTAAGGACCTACAACCATTCAGCAGCTGGTTTTAGCTAGGGTGTAGCTGCTCCTACCTATGCTTTTTGTCTTTGGACGTGAACTGTTTTGGAGCAGAAACTTCTATTGGGAGTAGCCAGCTTGTTGTAGCTCGGTGCCTGGTGGGATGGCTTGTAAGCCAGCTGCTTTACTTCCTCTGTCTTGGTGCTGCTTCTCTCTCTTCCTTAAATGCTTTTGCCATTCCACATTTCTGCTGATCTCGTGCTGCGTGGTGTTGTCCCCCAGCCCTCAACAAGGTCATAGCGGGAATTCTGATACAGGGTTTTTCATCTGAAGAGGATGCAATAACTGGTGAGGTGGTCACATGTACAGACCCTCCTTATGTGCAGTCGCTCTACAGTACAAAGGTGTTTGGACAGATTTGACTAGGTATGGAGCTTATTTGAGCTGGCTGGTGCAGCCATCTTTTCCAGCCAAAGAGGAATTCTTAATACAATTTGCTTTGATCATGTTAAAAGCTGAATTAGCTATAGCTGTTCTTTAGGTTAAGACTGATTTGAAGCTAGTTCAGTTGAGCTAAGCCCTATGTGGACGCTTTTTTTTGGTTTGACTGACATCTTTAGTTTTAGCTTAAACCTGCTTCTAAACTGAAGGAACAAAAACTGCATAAAGCTGACCAGCTGTTGATAGACTCAACCTTCAAGTCTCAGGGGTTGGCAGGTTACCATGTGTTAGATAAGTCACCGTGTGATCTCCGTTCATGGGAAAGGCAATGTCACTTGGCTTATGTTAAGCCTCTTTCTATACAGACTCTTACTGTCCCTCATGCTTGCTATGGGCTAAGAGTATGCAAATATTATTTATCATGATTTAGCAGAGCTGAACTTCAATTGCTGTCAGTTGCCGTGTGAGCCCACTGAAATGCCAACATAGCCTTTGTCTTGGTTTTAGAGTTTATCGGTTTGGTGAAACCAGTCCTGGTTTGTATGCAGACCAGTTTTGAGAACAGATACTGCTTCTAGCTGGGTGTGGACATTTCAGGTCAGGCTGCTTCTGTTTTAAACTTTTATCTGACAAATTTCGTACTCTGTGCTTTTATTTATAACTTTTTGTGATTTTTTTAAATCACAAAATCCTGCTCATAGGTTTTAATCATTGGGAAGTGCTAATTGCTGTCCTTTATTCTGTTGTAAAGACGCTTGTGATTGTCATAGAAAGCAATTATAAATGGAAATTACTGTTGTTGTTTTCATAGGAAGCACTTTCCTGGTTGTGTTTTTTTAATTACAGTTACTGTTTGAATTATCTCTGCAGCTACTGCGTTAAGCTTTTCCACTGATGAGTTACAACTGGATCTGTCCTCTGGCATGAATAAACTATTACAACATATGGAAAATACTTCATGTTGTATTATCTTATAAATTATTTCACATCCCTGAAATAGGAATATGGTTTTACAATGTCATTGTCTGAACACTGTTTTTTTTTTCCACCCTTGCCCTTTTCTTCCATATTTATAATAATCTTTCAAGTCAAGTTGACAAATAAGTCTGGGGAACAAATTGCTTTTATAGCATGAAAAGGCATGCTTTAATCCTACTTATCTTGTTTTAGCTACCTTGTTCTAAAGACTTGTGTATTGTGTGGTGTTCGTAGTTCCATTAACAGATAAGTAGTTTTAATAAGCTCCTGTCTGGAGCAGTTTGAATGAAGCACACGCTACGGACTTGCAGCAGAAAAGGGTTAGAGAGCTCAAGCAATGGATAATGATATGATATTATCCAATGGATAATGGATCTGATACTGAGTTTAGAAACATTGCATCTTTTTATGTTCAAACTCTTTTTGCCTTTTTGTAAGACGTTTATTCTGTTAGATATTCTGTGCTGCTAAATTGATAATTTCAGATGAACATGATGTGATGAGGAATGCTCCCTTGCAGAACACTTTTGGGGCTAGTTTGCCTCCAAAAAAAGGCTGCCTGTCTAAAGCGGCAGTAAAATGCTTGGCCTTAACACTTAGATCCTCAGAATTCAGATCAAATTGCCATTAATCCTAGACATCATTCTTTCTCAATCATGAAATTCCTGAATGTAAATTTCTGTCACTGGTTATCATGCAGTCACTTAATCCTGAACACTAACACATCATCTGGCATTAAAGCTCTACTAAAATATTAAGTACAGATTTTTTTTTAGACATGCACTGGAACACTTGGAGCATTTACAGGAAGGAGGGTAAAGCTGTTCAGGTGAGAGGAATGAGGGAGGCCTAGAATTAATTTTTTTTTTTACTCTGCTTAATTTTGAACTTTCACTTTCCAGCTTTGAGTAGCTGCTGAATAGTGTGGCCAGCAGGAGTAGGGAAGTGATTGGCCCCCTGTACTCGGCACTGGTGAGGCTGCACCTCGAATACCGTGTTCAGTTTTTGGCCCCTCACTACAAGAAGGACATTGAGGTGCTGGAGCATGTCCAGAGAAGGGCAATGAAGCTGGTGAAGGGTCTAGAGCACAAGTTTTATGAGGAGCGGCTGAGGGAATTGGGGTTGTTCAGTCTAGAGAAAAGGAGGCTCAGGGGAGACCTGATGGTGCTCTACAGCTACCTGAAAGGAGGTTGTAGTGAGGTGGGTGTTGGTCTCTTCTCCCAAGCAACAAGTGATAGGACGAGAGGAAATGGCCTCAAGTTGTGCCAGGGGAGGTTTAGATTGGGTATTAGGAAAAATCTCTTCACCGGAAGGGTTGTGAAGTATTGGAACAGGCTGCCCGGGGAAATGGTGGAGTCCCCATCCCTGGAGGTATTTAAAAGATGTGTAGATGTGGTGCTTAGGGACATGGTTCAGTGGTGGACTTGGCAGTGTTAGGTTAACAGTTGGACTTGATGATCTTGAAGGTCTTTTCCAACCTAAATGATTCTATGATTCTATTCTATGAATCTTCTAAAGTGTGTCTCTGAGGTTGAGCTTGTAGCAGTTTCTACAAAATAATTATTCTTGCAGCATGAGAGTCGAATAGCCTTGTGGTTTGCATATTCCATGTCAGTGCTTGCTTCAGTTAAAGTTATGATACTTTCCTTCAGTGAGAGATGGAAGAGGCCCAACTCTGTGTGTGTTTCCCCCAGCCACCCCAGCAGACCTTTAGTTGACCGTGCAAAAGATAGTCTAGATATAATGTCCTTGCAGTGTATTAAACGAGTGTTCACAGAGAGATCAGGAAGACCCGATATCATGAAAGAATGACTTTTTTCCTTTAAAAGAAAATGATACAGAAGAGCAACTATTTTAAAACCAGTTGGAAAAAATTCTACTATGGTTATTAAGGAGGTAGTAATTAGACTTAATTTGAGGAGAGCAGAACACCAATCCCATCAGTAAAGCAAATGCTGAAAAAAGGGAGGCTGTTAAATATTTTTATGGTGGCACCTGGTAAGAGAATGAAATGGGACTTTTCTTAACGTGTGAGACCTTGCTGAGGATAACAAGAGTAGTGTCTGACTCCAAAAAAGTAACCTTGCATTACAAGCAACAATGTGCTTTAAGAAAAGTCTGCTTTGCTTTATCGGATTTAAGAAACACAACATATCTGATTTTAAATTATGTAATAACATAGCTTCTATTGTCGATTTAAACTGTAGCTGTGTTATGAGTAAACAAAAGGCAAACGAAAGATATGTCATGAAAAGGGAAGGGCAAACATTTTTGAGAAATAAAAATGGTTTGACAATGTTTCTCAATATTCTTGGAAGTTCACATAGAAACAGAAAAAGGCCAATCTTGTTTTTGTTCATGGTGTGTTTTTTCTTGGTTTTTTTTTTTTTAAAAAAAAACCCTCCAGGAGCAGAGGCAGAAAGGTGAGGGGAGAGCATATTTAAAATAGCTTTTCTAGTAGGTCTCAAATTGATAAACTTTGGGTTGGTGACTTTTGATCTGGGTCATTCTTTTTATAAGCCAGTTGGGTTTTTTTGTTTGGGTTTTTCCTCCCCCACACCTTGGTGCTTTATGAGCTTTTGCTGTTTCTTTGGCTTTTCTCTCTCCTCCATCCTTTCCCACTCTAGATTACAAAGTAAGGAGTTTTTTCCTATGTGTGTGTTATCTGGGCTGCTGAGCCTGAATGATGCATCTCCCAGGGGCCTGGGACACCTCATTCTGCCTCACTTTTTCCAGTAGAGGCACCTTTCAGACTAGACCCTGCCAGTGTCTTCACAATCTTCCCTGCTGTGCTTTGCATTCCTCAGTAAAACCTGTCCATTCTCAGGGTACTGGCCTGAGCTACCAGTCTCTTTGCAAACGACACAAAACCTTGCTCATCAAAATTAAGCCTGGCTGCCTCACTACTAACACAAACACAATTTACTTAGTGGGGTTTTTTTTTGCTAGCAAGTTCTCATATATATGCCAAATGCTAACCAGCTAAGAGACACATTCACAGAAGCAAATGTGGGAAGAGAAAGTGTCTGCAGAGAAGTATGTACAGAGGGAATATAAAGAATTTGGGGTAGAAATAACCTTAGAGAGCTCTAGCACTTGGCGAGCTTCTCCTAGTGGGAGGTGTGGTTTGCCTTCTGTGCTGAGTAGGCATTCACATGTCTCAGAAGATTTCAGAGGCTGTCCTCGGCATGTGCCAAGGTCTGAAAAAGGGTCAGGTGTGTCTAGGTTGGAGGAGGAATGTTCAATGTGTTACTGAGGGGTGGAGGCAGAGGAAGAATTGATCTGGATGATAGATAATATAAAAGAAGCATGGAAAGACTGTGGGACAGATGGTAGACCTGAGAAGAACTGTATTTAGAAATTTAGAAAACTAGTAAACGTACAGTAGAAAAAACTACCAGCCTGTGGTAGAGGGAGGGAGAGGATAACGGAGAAAAGGTTGTAAAGGAAGAAAGATCAGGGATATAACTTCATTAGCCACACACTGTGCAGGCTGATCACTACTTTTGGGAGAGTATCATCTGTAAGAACTGTCTCACTGCTTAAAATACAGAGAACTCTTCAGATCCTGTGGGTTTTTTCCCTGACCTTAGTCACTATTCTGAGGCCAGAGGGCCTCCAAAGGGAGAGAGAGGGGAGGGAAAAAAACCAAACCACCTGTTTTGGGCTCAGAATCCTTTCCTGCTAATGCTCTGTGAAGACTAACACCACTGATGAAACCTTTGGAGCTGACAGATAAATGTCTTCTGAAAACAAATTACTTTCCCACAAAACTCCAGATCAGCTTTAGTCTTGTACCTGAAAGTTACAGCCCAATTTGGCTGGAACAGTCACATTTAACATATAGGTGACAGCCAAAAAAACTGTGAAAAATAAAACCAGGTAGAATGTCTGATCTTTTTCAGCGAGTGTCTAGAGCCTTTGGCAACTCTTGTCTTAGCATAGTTGTTACGGAGGCGACAATTCGATAACTAGTCTGTGCTTAACTCTGCATTAAGAACAATACTTAAAGCTGGACTGAAATCTGTCTACGTTCCTTTTTTCTGACTGATTCTTAGTCTGGAAATTTGTTTTAAAAGTGCTTCAGGGAACAACTGAGTTGTCATATATAATCTAAAATAAATGAACTAACCTGAAGAAATACCATAATATGCTCTCTCATAGGAAGCAGGTCCTACTTCATGGGTTATTTTTGTCTGTTTTTCTGTAGCTGAATTGACTTCAGTCTCTTCGTTCACACTTTCTTTAAGTGCAGCGCTGAAGTGTCATTTCCATGCTTCAGCCATCATGCAGTCCAGCCCTAGTGAGAATACCTGGCTGTGTCATCCTGCTGATGGAGTACGACCTGCGGATTGACTCTGAGTCACCCTGCAGTCCCTGCTGTCTGCATTGCTCTGCAAGAAAAGGGAACTGTGCAAGTGTTTTTCGTCATGCAGTTTGGATTACCCTCCTGTTTTGAGGGAGGCAGGCCCTATATTTAGGAATAGGGAGTGTCAGAGCATCTGCCAGAAAAAGCCTTATGCTATCTGGCCAGCACAAGGTTATTGCCAAGGTTATCATTGCCTGTCCTTCCCATCGTTGCTCCTCGCCCTCAAATATGCTCTTTTAATTAACTTTACAAACAAAGCTGGGGAGCTGCACAGGTCTACCAGCCACTTTTATTCTCCACTGAGGCCTTATTTGCCCACTGAACAGTTTGCCTGCATCTCTAGTGCAGCTAACTGTGAAGATAAGAGAAGTTGCCACAGAGGGACCCATCAAAGACTCATACAAAACTTCTTCAGCCACAGCGTAACTACAGCGGTGACTTATGGCAGTCAGTTTTAGCTGTTTGACTCCCATTACCACTCTCAGCTTTTTCCTTTTCAAATCGGATCCCCTGTTTTTCACAGATAAATGTCATCATTGCATGAATGCAAATATTCCTTACACTATCTTCACCTGTTGAGAAGAATATGTATACTTTTTTTTTAAAGATAATTCTTCTCCTTTTTCCTCCCTGGCCAGGCTGAATTGAGCCCATGGATTGCACGTTGTTCGAGGCAATGGCCTGATTCTTTACGTGCTTCTGTGACTGAAGCGTCAAACTTTTGGATGATATTACAGACTGGCACTGTGTACATACAATGGCTGTTTGTTTCAGTGAGGGAAGAATTTGATGCATTCTGTATGCTATTCAAGGCATGAAGTTTGGGGTTGGTTTTGTGTGTAGGGACTTAGGGGTGTAATTTATGTTTTGTGCCGATGAAGCCATGAAACTGATTTACACTCATGGTAATTTTTTGAAGGGAGAAAAGTGGTTTTAACCAGGGCAGGTATCAAAACCTGGAGATTCTCATACCTCAGAAGCATGTGTTGCTTGTTATCTGGGAATTTATAGGACTTGCTCAGTTATTGCTTCATAAACTTTGACGCTTTGTATTCTGACATAGAGTAGTTCTGTTGTTACTGAGGAAGTAGCTCTGATAATCACAACATGTTTTTGCCTCAGCAAGGTAATATATGACAGGATAACAGAATCCTTAAATGACAAAGGTATGTGAACAGCCATAGCAAAGGGAAAAGCAAACCAAGTGACACTTAAACAGAATTGTTTCTAATTAGCTTAATCCCACACTTTTCAGGAGATTACAGAGCAAATTGATTTAATATCAAACACCCAAATAGCAAACACTATGCTTGCCCAATGAACTATCAATACAGCATCAGCTAATCACCAAACTATGGCCTACTTGACAAATAACCAGTGGGAGTAATGTTATCATGATTTTAACCTCTGTCTGTGTGGTGTCATCTGAAAATTTATGTATGTATTAAGTGTTTATTATTATGGCAAATTTCCGGGATAATAATTCACAAAAATTTGCACTTACTGTGCTCTTTGTCCCAGGATCACAACATTAGCAGTCAACACTAATTACTATGTACATGAAATAGTACAAACTGCATATTATATCTTTGGATTATTCATAACAGTATCCAAGGGAGAGTGCAGTCTCCTAGGTGAGAGGTGTGTCTACTGTGCAGGAGTCAATTATGTCCTCTAATTGTGGGTGCGTGCTGTGGCATTTCCCAACACTGGGGAAGAGCATCCTGCCAGCGTGATGTCTGGCTACAATCTGATGAGAAGTGACTCTGGCAGTCAGGATGCTGAGAGTAATGGAAATATCTGCTTACATTCATATTCTCACTCAAAGAGCTGAGAAAAGGTCAGATTTACTCTGATTCTGCTGATATCAGAAAAATTCATGCTAATTATCTTACATACGTGTAGTTGTAACACCAAGAAACTATACCAGTATAGCTGGTGATGGCAATACCTGCCAGTTGTTACATGCCAGTGTAAATACTTTGCCTGGAATGGGGAGCATCTGAGTTGATGCAAATACAACACCAGAAACTGCTCCCCTTCTTTACAGCTGCTCTCTCCCCATGCTCCCAGGCATCTAGCTATGTTTTTATCAGATCCTGATGGTGTTTCTGCTCCAACCTTGCCCCTTCACCTTCTTGCTTTTTCATGCAGCTGTTTTACACCAAGCTAAGATGCAGTGGTGGGCAGGTCTCAAGGCAAGGAAGCTTGAGAGTTGCCAGTTCAGCTTGAGCACACCTGCACTTGTTGTTTGCAGGTGTGCTGGTGGAAGGGGAATGTAATGAAAAGTAGATGCTATCAGTTTTACAAAAGGTGTTTTGTTTTGAGTTGTAACTATTGGTTATTACCTAAGCTGATCTTCCAAAAAAATGTAATAATATGCATAGCTATGTTAAGTCCTACTAGCTCCTCCTCAAAATGTCCTTCTTTCCAAACCAGTAAGGTCAGCCAGATCTTCCACTTACCCCTAGTGGCTTCCTGACAGTATTAGTCAGTATATGAAGTCCTGTGTTTTATTCTTATCATAGATTCCTATTTCCACTCTGCCAAAATTTTTTATTGTAAAGTAATTCTTGTACTATTTCATTCACTGACTAATCTCTCTGGTAGCTGTAGGCTTTTTTGTAAATGCCTCTCAGAAAGTAAGGCCAGCTCACAGGGAAGGTGGACCTTTTTGTGAGGCCCTTATTACTGCAGTAGAGTGCCCTAGAGGGCACATGAGCTACAACTTAGAGGTGATCTGAATGTGTCCTTTTTCCCTGTTATGCTCTTTACAATTGATTTTAAATTTTTATAAGATATTTAAGAGGAAATGCATTCTCTGACTAGTTCCTCATCACTCACAGCACTAGGTCACAGAACACTTCCCTACCCCATTATTTACCATACAAAATGTTTGTTTTATTTTTGATGATTAAAAGGAAGAGTGGGGCAAAGGGTAAAGCTCTCACAATCATTAGCCAGTTTGCACAAAGGAAAAACAAATATAGCTTGTAGCATAAAAACACTCATTTCCTCTTTAGCCAAGCTTATTCCCTACATCTGGTCTTCCCAAACTTAGGTCAATGTCTGGTGTTTAAGTTACTGAAGTTTATATTTCCTGTCTTTTAAAATTGTTAATCCTATAAAATATAATAGCTTGTACTCTAGTGGGGCCTAAAACTCCAAATCATGTTTAGGTCCATATCATGCAGAGGCAAACATAGGAATGCACTCCTTCCCAAGGGATGCATGGTCTAAATGTGTGACAAGGCAAAAAATGGGTATGATAAGCAGATGGTCACGTACGTGTGAAAGAAGCAATCAGCAAAGAAACTATATTTGATTCAGTAATTGTGTTAGGCTAGGCCCAAGTGGGGATCTGTGTTTGGGAACACAGCTGGAGCCTCAAAATAGCTATAGCCAATTTTTATGTAACAAAGAAGGACTGTATCTGAAATCTCATTTCTCTCGGTAGGGTAAAGTGTCTCTTTGCAACCTTGTGTGACTTTGTACTTTGGAGAATGGATTCTTGGGTTCCAACCCTTGGTCTGAAAACCCTTGGTTGTATCCAATGTCTTTTTAAAACACTTAAACAGAAAGAGCTCTAGAATCAGGGGCTGAGATTGTAGCCCTGTGGCAGCACTATTCACAGGATCTTTTGCTTACGCTTTGCCTGGAACAGCTCCCTTCCCAGTGGCAGGCTTCAGCACCCTTCTTCACAGCATGCCATCAAGGATGTGACTTTGACAGCTGTGAGACATGGCTTTGAGGATGAGGGTCAAACTGAACTGGGGCTCCTAATTTTTGAGGGACTTCTCTAATGCTTTGAATACTATGTAAAATAATCACTGCCTCCCCTGTGATTTTGACTGGGAGTTGCTGTGGCTGCTGTGTTTTAGGTTGAATATTGTGCTCTAAGTCTGTGTGAGATGTGGCCTTAATGCACCTGCCAGGCTTTGGAGCCTCAGCAGCACCATGTGGTTTCAGGCCACAGGAAATCTGGTATAGTCACACCCTAGGGCAAGGGGTTCATAAGCTCTCAGTAGACTTGGCTGGGTATGCAGCTGAAGTGCCTTGTCCCTCCTGGCTCAGATGCATGTGGATATTTGATTATAAATCCTTGCTCTTAACTTGGACTCCCTGTTCTATCATGTATTTGGCTGGACAGCCTTTCCTAATTCCTAATACAAATAGTCTGCTTATTTTACAATTCCCAGACGAGCTTGGCAGGAGGTATTTTGTTGAGACCTGTCAAGATGGTAGGAGCTCTGGTATGTCCGTCAAAACAGCTTTAGTCAGCTAGACACCTGGGTGGAAATGCAGTGTCTATGAACTTCCAGAGAGTGCTGTGGATTTCAGTTTTGGGCTTGGGCACTTAAAATTCATGAAAGTGTCACCAGGATGCTAAAAGTATTAGAGTGAACACAATTAATAATGGAGTTGGAATAAGAAATCCTTTAAAATGCCCCATTTTCCTGACTCTACTTAAAAGGCTCTATCCTGACAGGATGATACACATCTGTGTGGTATACGATAGATTGGCCTGGGCTTAGTGAAATGGAAGCTTGAATAGGGTCTGAGGACAGGTTGTCCATATGGATAACTTCTTTTTCTGCTAGCTAGGTGTTACACCGCAGAGAATCTGGGTCCCACTGGCACAGTAGTGGTATGGGTAGAAACTGAGCATTGGCAGCTGATTTGTGACTTTCCTCCCTGAGGACAGTGGAGACTTCATGTGCGTCATATATATGATGCAGTAAATCTGTTCAAGAGAAACACGTTACTCATTTGCCTCATTTGTCTAGTCTTGCAGGACAGCTCAGATTCAGCTAGAGTAGGTGGCTTGTCATTTTTATGCCATAATCTTTGTGATAAAGAAATGACATGGCAGGTTAGGTTGTAAGGTTGTATTTCTATATACATGTACCTCTCCTTTGGTATTTATAAATGTACCTCTCCTTAGGTGTCATACACATATCTATAGCTAAATAAATAAAAAGGTCTTAAACAGGGAATAGGTCCATGGTAGTCCAAGCAGTTTTCTCTTCCTGTTGGTAAAATTGTCTCATTATTTGCTCTCCAGCTTTGGAAACACGACTACTGAAGTCCTGGTTATAGATTTCAAAGGGTCATTGCTCTTATGCCTCAGGGACTTCTCAAGGGACTAGTAGGAAGATATTGTACAAAGAACTTGTTTGACGTGGTTGCATGAGGTTGCTGAAAGAAAAGTGCATGGTGTTTGTATGCCATGAATGTCCCAAGTTCCAGTTTTTTATGTTTATTTTAGCATATGAGGTAGCTTATAAAGATGTTGCAGTAAAAATAAAAGCTATAATTTAGAAATTCTGTTCCATGTTCACATCATTTTAGTGTAGCTGTTAAAAGCTGTTATTTGCTCCTAATAATTTCTGAAATATTTGAATACTCCAAAATGCTCCTCTGTTCCCTGTCTTCTCATATAGTTCCTATTCTGTACCTTCACAAGAGGCTGCTTCCTGGTTCTTGCTAGAAATATCTGTACTTTGAGGTGTTACCTAATGCCTGTCCTAGGTATTTCCCCGTGTCATATTAGCTGGAGGATCAAACCGAAGTCTGAACTGCTCTATCCTGCTTCAGTGATATCCTGTAACTTCAACCCTGTTCAGTGGCCTGGTCTGAGCGTCCTGAAGACCATGAGCCTTTTATACTGGGTGCATCCATATTCTGTGTGCTTACTTGAGAAACAATCATACACTGAAATCAGCGGAGACATTTCAGTTTACTTAAAAAAAAAAAAAACAAACTTGATGAGCCCCTCCATTGACTAATTTCTGACTAGTTGTCTATTTCACTGGAAATACTGAGGTTCTTATATGTTATTGTTCTTTATGCTTTCTTTTTTTCCCTAATGGTCGAACCATTTCTCCTGGCATAAAAACTACATGCAATTCCAAATCTGGTGATTTTTTTTTTTTGTTTCCCCCAGTAGGTGTCTCAGACCTATCTTTAAAATATAAAGGAAATGAGAAAAACTAAAGGTCTTGTGATAGCTTTCTTACAGATGCTTCTAATTCTGTCTACAGGGCTAGCTGAAGAAGTGGGATTTCAACCTTTGGATGAAGGATGAGGTAACGAAGAAGGACTTAACTTTACAGGACTCAATAAATTTAGGTCTCAGAGTAGAGAGGGATGATAGAAGGATGCTGCTTGATCCATCGATATATCAAAGGCTTTGGTAAATTTTGAGGACTGAGAAAATTCAACAGTTACTGAGAGGTCAAAGACATCTGTTAAAGATAGCAATAGTTGAAAGATGTTGCTGTCCCTAGTGAAAGATCAGATTGAGATTTTAGCTGAATTTGAGGAAGGGCAGATGCTGAGGTCAGAAAGGTACATCTGAAGAAAAAAACACTATGTCAGGGTCTGCAGTTGCATCCAACCCTTGACAGATTTACTTTTGGCTATGTCCCTTTTTGGCTGTGTGAGATGCTGCTAAGCAAACTGATGAATTAAAGTGCTTAATGAGGCGTAGCTGGAGGATCTCAATACCTATATGTGACTTACATGTGAAGTAGCACTAAATTCAGGTACTGAGCTGAAAATTGGGGTATCGCTGGTCACTCAGGTCACTGGTTTGAACTGGTATGGCGGTCCCTAAGGTCCTGTAGCAATGCAGGATCCACATGGCAATGTGAATACAAAGCAGATTCTCTCCTGGCCTTGATGTGGCCCTAGTTTCCTGCACCCTCACCAGAGGGGACTGGGAGAATGCAAATAAGGACAGAATCTGCCCTTCAGAATATTTATTACTCTGGGGCTGAATGAGCCAGAAACTGCAGAGTTTGATTTTTCTTTGCAGTACTGCAAACAAATCCTTTGACTTGAATTTTGTATGTCAGCACAACTGGCTATGGAGCTGCTTGTTTTCTGTCTTCTGGCTCAGAAGTCACTTTTCCTTAGACTTCTATTTGCAGAATCAGCTGAAGACTATGAGCCTGCTTAAATATAGAAGTATTTTCTAGATGTGGATTGTTTCTCAACTGAATATATACTTACATATCTATGAATATATAAAAAGACTTTTTGTAGCCTCCTAGAATAATTTCATTTTATTGTATCAGTTTTATGGATGCTGAGAAATTCTACTTGGGACATTAGGAAAATGGAAAACATCAGACAGTGAGCATGAAGACTAAAGCGTACTGCCACAGGATGAAGTCTGTGAGAAAAACTTGGCAAGCCAGACTGGTTCCTAGCTATGTTATGCGATTATGCCATGTACACTGTCACATAGCTGCCACTAGCTTGCAGCATAGCAGCACACTGTACACTGCTGTGAAATCAAGCTCTTTGTTGATCCCTTGTCTGCTGGAAGCTGTTGCCTCTTGTATTTGCCTGTGAGTTCTGTGCAGCAGTGAAAACCCAGAAACAATTTATTGGCCTTCTGCAGCAGTTTGGGGGTTATAGGTAGCAGAACCTTTAAAAAATGCTGTTGAAAGACTTTGAATCTTTAGGTGATCTGGGAAACACTTTGTGAACAGAGGAAGATGGGAAGGGAGAGAAGGTGGAGACCTCATGTTTTAGATGTTGTAAAATTCTTGTAAGTTAAAACAAGAAAATAATAAAACCTATGAAAACAACAATTAAGTGTAAGTGCACTAAATGGTACAAGTTAACTCATGTAATTTTGGCATTCTAGCTTATTGAAAGATTTTGTTTGCACATTGGTTTCGTGGATAGGTTCAGTGCTTCTTTATTTCTTCCCCCCCCCCGCCCCATTGAGTTTTTGGAAGTGGGTATGAAGAGACACTGCTGGAGTTTAGTAGGCCCTTATCCTTTAAGTATGCCATACATTTTTACTTAAATGAGTAATATTCTGGAAGTAGGCTCAGATGTCTATGGAGATTGCTTCAAATAGGTATTGGAGTTTTTTGTGTATATGCCTTTAGGCAGGATTGAGGCCAGGTAGGATATGTGATCTCAGCTGTGGTATTTAATTGTAGCTTTGTGTCCCCAAAAATCATCTTGTCCTGAATATTTCAAATGCTTCTGATTTGTTTATTTCATCCGAAATATTGCTAGTGGCAGGTATTGTGGTGGTGTTGTACTGCTCAGAACATCAGCCTCTCTTAATACAAAGAAAATTGGATAAAGCCGTAAGCAGTTAGTATGAGTCAGTGATTCTCTTCTGTAAAAAAAACAAACAACAAATGGATCAAGGAGCTTTCTTAAAATTGTCAGGATATTGCACTTGACCATTTAGTGGAATAACCTGCAGCTCTTTGTAAGGGAACTGTTAGAAGTCAGCATGCTCTCCCTCTCCAGCCAAATCAATCCTTATGTTTTCCAATTTCTTCTCTTTCCCCAAATCCCCCTCTTTCTTTCCCCCCTTACCTTAGCTTGTTCTTCCTGTACCATTTGCTTGCATTTCCACATTTTCTCCTTCCATTTTTCACCTGTGTTAACTGACTTAGAATGAGTCAACATTGTATTCCTGTATTTCTTCTTTAGAGTATCATTTTCTAAACTTCAAAGTGGAAACTGGCAAGCTCTTATTTGTTGCAACAGAAATGTTAGGGGTTGGAAAGAAACACAGTTCAGAACCTGTTCTGTTGCCAGTGCTCGTAGCAGCAAAGCAGCATCATTAGAAAACATGGTGGGGTACCGCAGAGAGAAAAATAATCCAGTGATGTTCTCTGTTGTGGAGTGCTGAAGTTAATTGCAATAGTGAATGGCCAGTAAGTTTTAAACCTACACAAGGAGAATAAAAAAAATAATCCTACCTTTCAGATTGTACTCCATCAACTGCTTGAAAGGTTTGGTTTAAATGTCTTGATCCTGCAATAGTAAAACAACACTTTACAAGTGGTTTCTTCATGTGCCCACACAAGTAAGAAGGATACTCTGAGGTGTAGGCTGTCTACTGCAAACAATGTGGAACTATAACAACCTTCTCTTCGTGCCGTTGTAAATTTTTTATTTAGACAATGATCAAACAAATCACTTCAAGTAGTGTGCTCATCCCCTTGAGCTGAACTGGAATGCTAACCTGCTTAAAGTGAGCATGAGCTTGCCTGCTACAGTGGATTAGGACTCATGTGAAGTGTTTATACTTTAAACAACAACAATAAAATTATAAAATTTTCAACTATGCGGTATTATGTGATTTCTTTTTTTCTTTGCTGGGAGCCAGGATATTTATAGTATCAGCTAATTCTTTACCTTTACTGTATGCTTGTCAGAACTTTCTCCTTCAGATTTTCACAAACTTTGAAACTTAAGAAATGCCTCTGGCTTTGCAGTAATATTCTAGGTATCGGTAAAGCTATTGTTCTTTCAGATATGTGTGCTCCAGGCTAAATGGAAAATTCAGCAAAATGTTTTCTATTAAGAATTTAGAGAGACAGATAAATTCATGAGATGATAGAATTAGAATGAAACAATGCAGATGCTTTTTCTCCTTTAAAAATATTAATATTTTCTGTATTTCTTGTAGTGAGTAGAATGTTGTCATATGCCCATGTGGATCTTTGTGTGCACGCAAACCTGTAATGAATATTAATCACTAAGTCAAGCTCATTTCTGTGAAACGGGTGATGTATTTTGCTGTGGATTTTAGAATTTGGGCCACGTGCTTTTTCATTCTTGGCATCTCTCTGCTTGAGTGACAATAACTTGAAAAATCTCAGTGCAGCTTACATTACAAGCCACAAATCCAGATTGAGTTGTGCTTGCACCATTCTTGAAACCTGTAAGGCTTTTCTTGTAAGAAAGTAAGGTTTTTACTGGCCTCGAGATCCCTTTCAGCAGAACTCTCCTAGGATCTAAGCCAAGGCAGTTCATTCCTGAATTCAGCATCCATAGGTAATGGGATGCTGGGGAGGGATGGTACAAGGCAATTTCGTGGTCGTTGCTGTTGCTGCTGTTTTTGCTATACTGTCTTTGCATACATATTCCTTGCAATTATACTTTTCAGAATTTATGGGTAAACTCTGAAAAGTTCTCACAAAATTTCACTCCTAGCTTTCAGGTTTGAAAGTACCCTTGGCTGTATAGGTAGTTTCATGGTTGCTGTTGGCCTACAAAGTCAAGAGGACAACAATGCACGGTGTCTGACCCAATAGGTGATATTTAGAAGATTTTCTATTAAAAGCCTGAAATATGAGTGAAAACTAAATGCAAATTGAGGTGGCCCAGATATCTGATGTGACTCATTGCTAAGGAGAGCCTGGGAACCCTTGGTTCATTGCATTGCTTTGTTGCCCTACAGCAAGTCACTTAACTTGTCTTGTATGCTACCATTTTATATCCGTCTCAGAGCTTAATGTTTGTGCAGCACTTTGGACATTTGTAGCCCTATTCAATCTTATTATACTGTTGCAAAGGGTTGAGAATGTTTCTGTGCATCTGTTAAAGGTGCTATCAGTACTTTAGGAGGAGTAAATAATAAAGCTTATGAAGAATGAGTCACTGTGTTCCTATTTTTATGCAACCTTTTACTGGGGTTGTCTTCTGTGTTTTTGCCTTAATTCTATTCTTATTTGATATAGCTGTCATTATTAATTACCAAGTGGATTCTTCCATTTAATTTTTGTTCCAATCTCTAATTAATCTTACTTACAGTGTAATTCTGTCTCGATGTCCTTATTTGTTTTGTGTAAGCCATGGCCTAAACATTTATGCATACAATGAAAGTAAAATGAAAAACAAAATCCATGGCCTCTTGCCACATGTTGAAAGGATGCAGATTTTATTTAACAAATGCAAAAGATGTAGCCTGCTTAACTCAACCTTACAGTGCATTCTTATCTCCTGTGAATTGCTTTTGTCTAACAAATTTTGAAGTAGTAGGTTAGCTATAGGGTTTTCTTTTAATTTATAATTGGGTTTTGTTTGTTTATTTTAAATCTTCTAGGAAATATGTTTCTATAATCCCCTGGAAATTTAAAATGAAAATGCCAAAAAGGAGAGTTGATGGAAGTCATATCTGTTGGTAAGTTGTAAGCTTACCCATTATATCATGTCAAGTGATAACTAATTTCGCTGTGAACTTCTGTCTGATGTGTGTGACTGGCTTTTGACCTAGAAGTACAGTGTGTTTTTTCTTTAAGGAAAAGTAAAAGCAATGAATTAGCGAAACTGTTTGCAAATAATGTTAAAATGAGTGCTGAAAACTCAGTCTCAAATGCTGGATGTTTAACAGAAGAATATGTGCAGAAGCTGTCTTTTCAATTTAACCAATAGTTCATTTTCTCTGTGTCAGACAGGATCAGGCATAAACCATTCTATATTTGTTCTTAAACTTGACTTAAAAATATCCCCTTTTCATTGCATTTGGAGCTTTTTCCTCTTCTGCTTGGTGATAGTTTGGAACATGGCTGTTAGTCCTGCAAATTACACTCAGACATCTTAATTAAATACTCTTTTTACCATAATCTTTGCTTAGCAACATCCCTTTTGAGATATTCTGGGAAACTTAATACTTGTCTGGTGTGTAAAACAGTGTTCGTAAATCAAGGAATGTTGCCACATCCTGCTCGCTTATGTTGTTTAATACTTTTTATATTACTCTCTTAGAGACAGAAACATGAAGCCTTACACACTCAGTCACTCCAACTTATTGCACGACACAACTGACCTGAGACCCGATCTTTGGAATATGGCTTACCATGTTGGTGTAGATCGTTAAAGCGAGTGTATAGTATCTACATGGTTGTCATGGATCCAAGCAGCGAGTAGTTTTCACATTGCAAAATAACCTGGAATTTAAACAAAATCATTAGGCTCTCAGAAGCTCCTATTTGCATCTTCCATTTCACTTTGTTGCTGAAAAACATGCTATCTCAAAGTCATATAGTCAAAATCTAAATGCAATACCCGAAGCCTGCTTGGCATAGACCCTGGGTATGCTTCAGACCCTGGGTGTGTTTTGTGCTGGACAAAATTAACCTTTTGGACACTGAGCAGTTATTTCTGTATTTACCTTCTAGTGCTGCTGTTGAATCCCTTTCCAGGTTTTTGTTTTCTAAAGTTGTATTTGTCCTCTGCTCGAAGTGTGCATGGGGTGCTGCTTCCTCTGTGCAGGCTGGACAGTTGTTGCTCCGATCCACCTATTGTCCTGCTCCATTAGGAGCTCCCATCCTGAAGTTTTCAAGCACCATACACAGTTTCTCTGTTGTATAATGTGTGAAGTCGACCACTTTTCATAAGAAAAGAGCCTCCCTCACCCTAAGGATCAAAGAGAACTAACATATGTTTTGCTCAAACAATACAGGGTTTAACTCTTTCTTTCCAGAATTCATAACTTGGTCTTCCAAGCTGAGCTGAAGATCAGTTTGTTGTAGACATTACTTGTTTTCCTTTGTTGGTCAAAAGTATTAGAACTCTGTGCTGTCCCTGACAGTTTCAGAAAATGTTCAGCTATCAACAGTAGTTTTAATTTATGCCCTGAGGTTTGCATTCCCCTCACAGTCTCCTTCCCTTCTCTAATAGCCTTGGCCCTGCCCCATGTGTGCTTTTGTGGTATTGTTCAAATACTTTCTCTGCTGCAAACTCTGTTGTCCAATAGCTTTTTGGGGGTCTTTTTGATCAGTTCAACTCTTCATCTCAATTCAAATTTCAGTGGAACAAACCTCTGATTTCCATGCATTCTTTGTGTTTCTGCCCATGTGTTTCACTATAATTGTTTACATATGGTTATATTAATGTTCTCTTTGTGCAAGGCAAGCTGAGATGCGTTTTGTATGTGGGATACTGTACAAAATGTAGGCCCACTGCATGTTGATGGTAAAACTGTGATTGACCTTGCTAGGAGTGGAATCAAAGCCTTTAAGATTTGTTGCAAGGTCATGAAAGGGAGAAGTTTTGTGAAATCAAAGCTGAATTTGAAAATCCTAAATTGTTTCTATGAATGCTTGGGGTGAAGAAATAATCTTTCAACTGTAAAACTGCACGCTTCTCCCCTAGGCTCTATAGGGATGAGGAGAAGTAAAAATGTAGGTAACTATAGCTGTCTTAGTTTATTGGGGGAATTGAGGAGGAAGAGTAATGAATAGTCAGTTTTCTTTATGAAAAGCACCTAGGAAGTATAATCATGTTGAGGTTAGTTATTGTATCAATCTTTCATGAATTCAGAAAGGTTTTCAAGACTTTTTATATATTTATCAGTATGCTAGTTCTTCAATTCTGTCATTATGCTCCTTGTAAATATCAAACTTGTCACTAACAACATGAAGAACATAAGCAGGTAACTGAGGTACCATGCACCAGTTAACACTTGAATGAACACTTTAACAATTCTTCAAGATCTGACCAATCTCCCTGATGTGTGGAGAGTCTGATCAGTAACTGAAAAGGCACAGGTTGTTTTCTGAGTGGTAAAAACAAGCTGACAAAAGGAGACACCTTGATCCACAGCTGAAAATAGGCAGTAATTGTCTGGAAGAGCTCTGAGGTCTTGCCAGTTCCTGGATGCATGGGCTGAACTTCCAGCTGCCACCTGTGTGAGTTGAGTTCTGATCATTTTGCCATAAATTGAAAATGTCATAAACTGCTGGTGTGTTGGACTGTAAGAAGTATATATTCAAATACGTATAAGAGATTTCTGGAGAGTTACCACCTTTCCGTTAGCTAAGGCAGCTTAGGATAGTGCTGCCTGTTTAGTTGATCATGCAGTCCATTATCATGTGCCCATTGATGTCTTAGCTATAGTTGTCTTTTAGTGAGGCCCCTTTGGGTCACTGGCAGAAAGAGATATTTTTGTTCTGTTTGTTCCACCACTTTTGTAGACCATGCTGGCTACTATTTGCCTGTCAGAAATGGACCTGGGGGTGCTGGTCGACAGCTGGCTGAACATGAGCCAGCAGTGTGCCCAGGTGGCCAAGGCGGCCAATGGCATCCTGGCTTTATCAGAAATAGTGTGGCCAGCAGGAGTAGGGAAGTGATTGGCCCCCTGTACTCGGCACTGGTGAGGCTGCACCTCGAATACTGTGTTCAGTTTTGGGCCCCTCACTACAAGAAGGACATTGAGGTGCTGGAGCGTGTCCAGAGAAGGGCAACGAAGCTGGTGAAGGGTCTGGAGAACAAGTCTTATGAGGAGCGGCTGAGGGAACTGGGGTTGTTTAGCCTGGAGAAGAGGAGGCTGAGGAGAGACCTTATGGCGCTCCACAACTACCTGAAAGGAGGTTGTAGCGAGGTGGGTGTCGGTCTCTTCTCCCAGGTAACAAGTGATAGGACGAGAGGAAATGGCCTCAAGTTGCGGCAGGGGAGGTTTAGATTGGATGTAAGGAAAAATGTCTTTACTGAAAGAGTGGTTAAACATTGGAAGAGGCTGCCCAGGGAAGTGGTGGAGTCCCCATCCCTGGAGGTATTTAAAAGACGAGTAGATGAGGCACTTAGGGACATGGTTTAGTGGGCATGGTGGTGTTGGGTTGACAGTTGGACTCGATCTTAGAGGTCTTTTCCAACCTCAATGATTCTATGATTCTATTTCTTCTTGGCAACTAGTGATCATGAGCTGTTCTAGATGGTAGTATCCTTGTTCCTAGCAGGCTTTCTGCTGCCTGGACTTATGAATCACAACAAAATTAATTTGGCTTGTTTTATGAAGTGTTGTACAGAATCATAAAATAATTGATTGAAAGGGAGCTCCAGAGTTCATCTGGCCCAACCTTCCACTCTGTAGAGGTCAATATAGATCTACAGCATGATATGAAACATGTAACACCCAGGTTTAGCTCATTAATGCATGGGAAGCTTTGTTCTTTATTGGCAGTGTCTGCAACAGCAATATATGGCTCTGCTGGGCAGGTGATGTGTCAATATACTCTGTCTATGTTTGAATAGTTCTTTATTAGAAAAAATCTCCCAGAAGCCTAGGGTGAAAGTTCAGCATCCAAAATTTTCCATTTCTGTAACAGTTTCCTGTTCTTAGCTCAGGTGTTAAATGTGTTCTGACTGCTTACCTCCAGATTTCAGCCCAAAATGCTAGCAGTCTGTCTCCTGTTTAAAGAACCTAGAAGAAGAAAAGAACATACTGGTGTATTGCTGTATATAGCTATTTGCATTTATCACTATGTGCTGTGGCAATACAGAGACAATTCTCTTCCTGCTAGAAGGTGGTATTTCTGGCAATTTCCCTGGGTCTGTTGTTAAAAAGAGAATTTTTTGTTGCAGTAGATTACTTTGTTCCTCAGGTACCGCTTTCTCATTTTAAAGTTTTTGTTGCCAGGACAAGCAAAATAATGACTAGATAAGAAATGTCTCATGAATGGGACATTTTACAGCTTCATCCTGCAAGTTGCTTGGGCCCAGAGATGTTCAGGAACCCAATTCCTGTAGACACTATTCAGTCAGCACCGAGAAACTGTGACAATCTGACAGACAATACTCTGCATGGAGCATATTCCTTTTCTTTCTTTGTAGAAGATGAGGACATGCAGCCTTTCATGTGATCAGAATCTAAGAAATCAGCCTATCCAGATGCTTAAAAATGAATTAAGCGGAGGGAGTGAGCAAAACCAGCTCCTGGTTCCTGCAGCTGTCAGTGCCCATAAATCAGCTCTGTTTTTCATTTTGAAGCAGGACAAGAGCATGAATTTAATTAATGGGTTTGACTTGCTCTGGAAACACACAGGAGAGAAATCGCCCTATGCACACCTTGTGCAGATGCTGTAAACGTACAAATGTTATTGTGTATTTACTCATGAATGCTTTCCAGCATCATTGTGCTAGATACAGCTGAATGCCTTGGGCAGGTGGCAAGCCAATGACTGCAACAAATCCTTGTTCTTTGGACACCCAAATCAGAGCCACAAAGGAGCAGCAGGTTAGCTCTTGGTTTCTTGGTTCCACCTGAGTTCTGCTCAACAAAGGCATTAATAATGGCTGCTACAGAAAGCTCTAGGTGGAAACAAAAAGTGTTTTTTGTCTGTTTTCCATGATTGGGAATTTAATTATAATATGAAAAAAAAAATCAAGTAGATTTATCCTGCCACTCTGTTTAAAAAAAAAAAAAACAAAAAGAAAAAGGAAAAAGCTTATTCTTTTAAAAACTGTCCCTGCAATGGATCATCAGGAATATCTCTGCATTGTTTGATTTTTCTTGTATTTTTAATTCTACCTTAATACGTGTAAAGAGGCACAGAAACTGTCAGGCTGGATCAGACCCCAGTTCAGTGCTGTAGTCAGCATCAGATACCTCAGAAGAAGCTGCACAAACACCCCTCTGGGAGCTGGTATTATGCAACTTTTACATCACATCAAACATGGCTTAAGTCTCAGAGTTGGAAGACTCACATTCTCTTAAAACTTTTAACTTTTTAAAACTTATATTTGATTTTTTCACGTTCACTGTTGTGATGCTGGATAGTGTTTGTTGTTTTCTACGGGAACCTTATTACACTCTTTCCCTTGGTAACAAATTTATAGATGGCAATTGCCCAGACTAGTTATGCTGGAGGAAGAATTTTGTTTGCTCCATTCTGAACTAGTCCCTTTTTTGATCTGATTGAATGTTTCCCGGTATTTATATTATATAACAAGATGGTTACACTTTCCCTTTAGTCTACAAGGCAGTGTAGGATTTAGCTGTCTAGACAGCTAGAGGACTTTGAAAAATGTATACTGAGAAATGCAGCTTTTTTTAGAAGAAACAGTTAGAGCATTATTTGATCTCTTCTATATGGATGGGTCTTTTTGGTTAGTGTGGATGTCTCTGAGATGTGGAATCATAGAATCATAGAATCATTGAGGTTGGAAAAGACCTCTAAGATCATCAAGTCCAACTGTCAACCCAACACCACCATGCCCACTAAACCATGTCCCTAAGCACCTCATCTACACGTCTTTTAAATATTTCCAGGGATGGGGACTCCACCATTTCCCTGGGCAGCCTGTTCCAATGGTTAACCACTCTTTCAGTAAAGACATTTTTCCTCACATCCAATCTAAACCTCCCCTGGCGCAACTTGAGGCCATTTCCTCTCGTCCTGTTGCTTGTTACTTGGGAGAAGAGACCAACACCCACCTCGCTACAACCTCCTTTCAGGTAGTTGTAGAGAGCGATGAGGTCTCCCCTCAGCCTCCTCTTCTCCAGGCTAAACAACCCCAGTTCCCTCAGCCGCTCCTCATAAGACTTGTTCTCCAGACCCTTCACCAGCCTCGTTGCCCTTCTCTGGACACACTCCAGCACCTCAATGTCTTTCCTGTAGTGAGGGGCCCAAAACTGAACACAGTATTTGAGGTGCGGCCTCACCAGTGCCGAGTACAGGGGCACGATCACTTCCCTGCTCCTGCTGGCCACACTATTTCTGATAAAGCCAGGATGCCATTGGCCTTCTTGGCCGCCTGGGCACACTGCTGGCTCATGTTCAGCTGGCTGTCAACCAGAACCCCCAGGTCCTTTTCCGCCAGGCAGCTTTCCAGCCACTCTTCCCCAAGCCTGTAGCGCTGCATGGGGTTGTTGTGGAGTTAATCTTTAGGTAAAAAAATTGGAAAACAGTGGTGCTTTATTCAAATATGGAAAAATAAGCTTGAAAATACTGAAAAAATGGTTGAATGTTGCTTTATATTCCCTGTATTGCCTACAGGTGTGAGAGCATCCTGGAAACTTCAGGTGCAGAATGGCATCCACTCTCCTATGATTGCTTGAACCCTGTGATGTTGTACTAACAGTGTCAGTTCTAGGGGTTTTTTTTGTTTGGGTTTTTTTTTTTGTTTGTTGCTTAGGTCCTGCCCAAAAACTCTCTGTATCTGGGGATTCAAGGAAAATCAGGCCTCTAAACTTTGGAACAGCATTACTAGACCTGTGGTGAGTGCATTTATGGATATTTATCTGGAACTTAGGATTCAGAGTGAGTGTTAAGAGTGCAAGTTGCTGCACATTTTAATCGGGCAAAATCCTCAGACCTCTCTTCCTTTCCCTGTCATGCTCATATCCTGACAAGATCCATGATCCTTGGTTTTTAAATACTCATGCCAAAACAAGAACATCCATAACAAATTTCAGTCAAAAAATGCTGCTTCTTTTCTAAGTTTAAATATTTAAACACACTTATAACTGTACTGGCCAGACACTGACACCAGTAATTATGGGAAAAGTTCACAAAAAATGCCAGACACTGGGTGACTGGTGCACTAGGTCTTTGTGTTTGTTACAAGAGAACATTTTTTCATTTAACTGTAGAATAAATATTTTAGCTTTCTCATCTATATATAACAGCTTTAATCAAAAGACTTTAATCATTTCTGAAATTATTATTAAAGCTATACTTGGCAGCATTTTATCATGTAAAAAAACTTCATCAGCCCGATTTCATCAGCACAACTTCCTGTAAAGGCTGTGTTGCACGCTCTGGGGTCTTACGTAAGGATGGCTGAAAAAGTAAATCATCCCCAGCTATCTTGCTTAGGACCTGGGTCTATAAGCGGTATTCCCAGACACCCAGTCTCCTCTCAGTCTCTGACTATTTTCAGGCAGTGTGACAAAGAAACATCTAATTTAGCTACAAAAATTATGAAGGTTTCTGAAGAGTGTAACGCACTGTCATAGGCTCATAAACTCTTCTGTCAGCAAAGAGCCATGGGGACCCTACTGTAGAAATGGGATTTCCCTCCATTCACGTTTTTGAGGATATGGAAATGGATGACATGAAATCATGGGCTATAATTTAGACAGCGAGAAGACTGCAGGCTGATTCTGTAAGTAGAAGAATCCCTTGAGGAAACATATTATGTCTATAAACCTGTCAGTCAGAAGATTAGAGATTCAGTCAAAAACTAACTTATATAAATGGCTTAATAGTAAAGATTGTGCTAATAGAGGTAAGAAATGTATTTTGCTGAAGGCTACAAAAATTGGGGAACTTGAAAAGAAATACCATTCCTCATTTTCAAGTAGACGTAGTAGGAAAATGTTCTGAGCTATAATTAGTTGATCATGACTCTTCTATTACAACATTTGAAATAATTGTCATTATGTAGATTTGTGGTTGAAAGAATCCCGATGTGCTTAGCATTCACTTATATATTTGGATAACATATGCAGCCTTTAAGGCCCCAACTTCAGAGTGGGACTTGTTCATTATAGTTTGTAATTGTGTGAATATTATACTGACACAATTGAAGAATGAACCGATATCATCTGGAGCACCTCTATTCCATATTTTGAATATTCAGTGCTAGCAAACACAGGCTTGGGAGCAGGTTTTCCCCATCGCTTTTGTTATGTGCATTTTATATATGTGTGTGTGTGTATATATATTCCTGCTTGCTGTGGTTAGTGTGTAGAAAGCCCTACACTAATAAAGTTAGTTTTTAATAGCGTATATTCCTCTAGTTAGAAAGATAAGTGAGTCACAGTGGCTGCTGCTGCTTCTTTCTCCTGCTTTTGGTAGGGTATGTCCTTCTTTTGAAAATGAGTTTTTGTTGAGAGGGTGGAGCCAGGTTTCCTCTTGCTTAGGAAGTATGATATTGAGTGGAACAAATGGATGGACCCTTATTTTATAGTTGACGTACATTTATGAAGCTCATCTTACATCAGTAATCAATGTAACCAAGATATGCTCAAAATGACACATATATTTATTTTGTAAATTGTTATGAAATACTTGCACCCACAGCATGAACACCCCTGCCACATCTAGGGGATGGGGGCTGCAGTCCAGGAGAGTTTGGCTGACAGCTTCTGGGCATCCCCATCTCTCCCAGAGCACATAGTGCTGGAGAGCCAAGGCTGGAGCTGGCGTCAGTGAGGTGAAGTGTTAGTATGAGGCTTACTGCTTTTCCTGAAGTTGCTCAACTTGTGTGAGGGAGGTGTAAAGCTGTCCCCAAAGGCCAGAAAGCCCCATTGCTGAAGTAGTCAACAGCCCTACCCTTTTCTCCTTCTACTTTCTGTGCAGGTAGTATACTGCATAAAACAGACCAAGACCAGACTGCAGTAGGGTAGCTCCTCTGGATGAGAAACTTAGGCATTTTTGATAAATCTTAATGTGCACGTAAGGGCCTAAAAGGTACATAAAATCCTGCTGAAGCTAGCTTCTCCTGGTCCATTTGAAAGTTCTAGCTTTAATGCTAGCAATATTTTCATCCTCCAGCCAAATAAAAGCTCAGGAGGATGTACCAGCAGTGAGTCCTCTGAGCAAAGTAGGCAGTAACGAAGATGATGATTTTGAAAATGAAAACATTTCCCTAATGTGGTCTCTAATGCCCTTTCAATGTGAGTAGCAAAGGTGTTTTTCAGACAAGCTCCTGCAATTCAGTTAGACTGACCTAATTTTTATTTCTTCTTTCTGCTACAGGTTTCCACACTGATATAATTTAACTTTCTTAAGATCATGTTATGGCCTGGATGGGACTTGGGTTACAGCACCATTAACTGACAGAGTTTAAATATAGAAAATGTTCCCTGAATGGTTGTCTTGTGTTTATGCTCCTCTGAACTAAGAAAACTGAAAAAGGACTTTTTTGATTTGGGCAGATGCAACTTTTTAGAAGGAAGGTAAATACTGTTGCAGCCCAGAGCAAATGCTGTTGGGTATGACTTACGCAATTTATATACTTTTTTAATTAGAAGAAGTGGAGGTTATAGGCCCACTCTTCTATATTTATATCATTATCTTTGTGCTGACTGCTCACAGTGACATATTAAATGGCACAAAACTCTCACTAAACACCTATAAACTCAGTCATGTACATCACGTCTCAGCAGAATTTTTTATACATTTAAAGCAGTTTTATCTAGAAATAGAAATTCTTACTGGGCTTTTCTTCAGCAGCATCTGTTTTCTTTATTTAACTTAATTAAAAGCTGCTTTAAAATGCATTGATGACATCAACATTTGCATAAGATTATGGAGTGATTGTTCTAGCTTCCAAGCCTTTGAAATAAATAAAAGTTCTTTTCGAAGCATGAAATTACTTTTTCTTGCAACCTATTCCTTAATTTAAAATTGCTAATCCTATGAGACTGACAGTCCAAGCATCTACTTAAGACTGAAGCCTTGTTTGCCCACAGAAACAGCACTGTTTTGAAGCAAGAGTAAACTAATCAAGATAAACCAATTTTAAATCAGCTCATCATTCTTATGTACAAAATTGCTTCAGTTTAACTATGCCAGTGCAACACCACACTTTTTTTAGAGCTGTGTATGTAGTACACATTGGTCTTTCCATGAACTGCTCTGAGCAGTGGTTTTGCAGCTGAAGCAGTGCCACTGCAGCATTTAATACAGGCTGGATTCTCACATCTCCTGTGCTGAGAGACCCCTGCAGTGCCCTGGTGTGAGACTGGCTTCCTTGGGGTTTGCCAGATGTTGGTACTTACTTGCAATCTGCATATGCAGGATTGAAACCAAAGGGATAGTTTTAAATGGTGAGAGGCATCCTCACTGTTTGCAGTCTTTGATCACTTCATCTGTAAAGAAGGTCTCAAATTCAGGTATTTGTTTTTCTGTTTTAGGTTTAACGAACTGGCATGATTTGTATGTATTCCTGGGATGTTAAGATGACAATGCAAAGGTTACTGTTAATCAGTATTCCTTTTGATTTTACACTAACGAATGCAGTGTATCACATTTTGAATTAGCTTTACTTAAATTTGAGTTGCTGAGGATGGTTAAATCTGTAGCAAAGACTTCTTTTTTCTGCAATGTAATTGGATATGACTGGTATCAGTCCTTCAGTCATGTGATTTAATTCTCACAATGGATGGTTCCCCAGCTTTGACAAAACAGTTTTTTAATGTTAAAATCAGTTAAAATCCTGGACCTCCATTATGCATCCTAAAACCAATATTGATGCAGTGCTTTTCTTTTACAAATCACCTTTAATTGAGGGCCTAAGTGATCTATGGGAACTAAAAATGAGTATTATCCCCAATAATAAGGACTTTTTTTCCCCTCAACTGTTTAAGTTGTTTCTCAGGTCCTAGTGGCAAGGATGTCTGTGTGGACTGGGGACACTGGAGCCCATAAGGGTCTGTGCTGTCCCTTGCACTGCAGTGTTCTAGGTCTTTTGTTGTGGTGATTCACCATACACACTTCACAACACTTTGACTAATAGAGACATTCACATTTATTGTATATATTTTTTCAAATGGCGTGTGGTAATAAGGATGAGTGGGGAGTGGTAAGTCTGGTTTACAGAAACCACAAAAAATGTTGCTTTGTTCCGGTTGAGAAAACACACATTTTTGTGGTTTCTTTTTAAAATTCTGTGTGAAAAGACCATTTCCCCCTTAACTTTATAGGATGATCTTTGTGGTGTTCTTTCCCTATTTGAAAGAGCTTTGAGGTTCTTGTACCCCTGGAAAAAACATCAGGGCTTAGTTTTTGTGCTCCTTGTCAGGCTGCCAGTTTGATTTCCAAAGAACTGAGCTTCTTTCCCAGTTTGGATCACAGTGCTGGTAAGATGAGATGGTGAAGCTACAGGAAAGTGGTTGAGTTGCTGATGGAGACCCAGAGAGCTGCTAGATTCTGTCAAATCCCGCCTTGTTCATGTCAAAAAAGATACCAGAATTCATTTCAGCTAGGATGGACTGGCAAATCTGCATGAAAATGTAAGTCGGTGCTTTCCTCACCTTTCTATCTGATCAAGTTTCAGTGTACACAGCTCATTGGATGAGGTGAGGAAGGGGTCTGAAGGAATAAGATATTTTTGTTCTTTACAGAAAAGAAGGCTTTTTCACACTGTGCTATCTGGCATATTACCTCTTGAAATCCTTTAAATGTATCAAGCTTATAATTTTATTTTCTCTGTTACAAAACTTTCTTCCAGCAAAAGTGACATATAAGCGACTTGTGGTATAGTTTCCTGTCACAACTAAATTTCTATGATGCTGAACTGCTGCCAGTTCAGAGAGATGGTCAAGAGACGGCCCTTTTCTCACCTGTTCCTTGTGCTGTGCTATATGTATTCAAAAGGAAAAAAGTGAGTTTGAAGATTCACAATGAACAAAAGTCCTGAAAAAAAAACCCAGTCTGCTGTGGCTAGAGCTTAATCTGAGCCCATAAGGTGAGAGCCTGTGAACCAGAGACCTTGACACCCACTGAAACCATTGCATTGTCCTAAGACAGGTGGAGTTGAGGGCGTCTCGAAGGTGTCCCCTTGGGCACTGGCTCTGAGTGCAGCATCTGGGAGAGGTTTTCCCCAGAGGTGAGAGGACACAGAGGTAGCTCTCTGCTGATTTCCTCCTTTCTTTCTCTAACAAAGGAGTCTCCTTTGTCAGGTGGTATTTAATAGTCAGAAACCAACAGGGGAGTTTGCAAAACAAGTCTGCTGTTCAATTTGCAATGCCTGTGCTGTTGTGACATGGTCTTAAAATGCCAGCCCTGCTGCAGCCTGTGTGGGGAGAGGGGAGTGGAAACTCTTCACTGTTGTTGCCTCTGGAAAGGAATACATTGTGCATAATGTTGTACAAAAGAAACAAAGCTTGGCTAGCTCAAGCTATTTTGAAAGATCCCCTGATTTTTTTTTTCATTTATTACTTTTTCAGATAGTAGAAGGTTTTACAGACATGAAAAGTGTGGAACCTTGGGAACTCAGGCTTAGGGAAAGGATGTCTCCATTGGCAGAGCCTAAGAAGAAGGAAACAGGTGGCAAACATTAATATTAGGGCAATTAGCTGTGTGGTTTGGGTGGAGCAATGATTGGGAAGGACAGCTTTGTGATTAAGAGGCCTGACTAACACTTAGCAGTCTGTTTGTGGCTTTCCTGCTGGTGCTGCCTGCCTGTGCTCTCCATTGCCCCAGCGGTGGGTGGGCTGCAGGAGTGGTCTATGGGACATGGCTCCGGCCCAGCTCCAGCAGCAGTCAAGTGTCACATCATGAGAGAACAATTCACAAAGGCCCTACCTAGCTGTGTGGGATGTTAATGCCTATTATATATAAGATTTTGCCCTGCAAAATCTGTGTAGCTGTCTAAAGTCCTGTTACTGGGCATGACAGCAGCATGCTCGTGGCAAGTATCTTTCTCTCTGAGCAAGGCAGCTTGACAGCCACATTGTCCAAAGCAACTCAAGGTTCACAAACCTGGTGCTCCCTTGACTTGAAGAGTCCCTGCTGCCCTGGGTGAGCTCTGAGCCCACCTTATGCACGGGGCAGACACCAGAACCCGCTGTTGTCAAGGCCACATGAGGCAGTGGCCACCACATGTTGTGTAATAACCTCCTGATGTCACCCATCACTGGGGATTTCGGGTACCTGTGGTTAAGTGCCTCCTAAATCCAAAGGGATTAAAACCCAGAGCATTTATTTCTCAGGGATGGTGTATTCTTCACTAATAAGCAAGATGGGATTGAGATATGCTTCCTTATTCTCCCTAAAGTAAGCAGGTGCCAGAAGTCTGGGTCCCGTCTGGAACTGTCTAGTTAATGTGTAAGTGTTTAAATAGGGTATGTCTTACTAGGTGTCTCCTTGACAGCCAGAGCAATGAGGCCTTTATTGGTTCTGGTGCCTGTAGATGCTGCTGTAACACAGACAAGGAAATACTGCAAAAAACTGAAGGTAACTTAGAGGCAAAGCACCTACAGCCTCTTTATATGGGGAAGTCCTGCAGGAAGGGAGGGGGCAAAAGCCCTGAAGTATAATGGGAGCTAGGTAATTGCATGCTGTGAATAACAGAACACCTCAGAGTCTTCCAGGCTCTCGCCTAAATAGTTCAAAAAGGCCATTCATGGAAAGCTTTTTGGCAATCAATTGCAATCTTTGCTTCCATAAAGAGATCTTCAGGCCTCCTGGAAAGCAAAAGAAATGCCTGGAGGAAGAAGAAAGGTGAAGCCCAGGCTCTGTTTCAGGCATACCTTTGTTACTAGGCCTTTCAAAAGGGCTCATTGACACGAGTGCTAAGTCTTGTTTGTGTTGCTTTTTGCTGGACTAGAAATAGTGTTTCTTAGTGGGAGAAAAGTGTATTGGCTCAGTGGGGAGAAGATTTTTCTCATATCAGGCTTTTCCAGGCTTTATGATGCTCTAGTCTTCATTTTCCACATAGGTATGTTACTTTTTCCATGGGAGGAAAGTAGCAAAAGATCTCTGTGTTGGATGGTGGCATGGGAGGAGCGTGAAACTAGTTCTGCAAACAGGCTTGTTTCAAATACCACCCTAGAGAGAGACTGCAGATTTTTGGAGACTGGGCTCCATGTGGTAGGTGGGAGGGGATTTCTGTGCTATTGATTAATTCCAAATTGTGTGGGATTTTCTTGGCATAAATGAATGGGGTCTTTGCCAACTTAAGCTTAATTCTCCTTCTGTCAAATGAGCTGCGAGAGCTGTGTGATGAGGAAGTTTTGAGTATGAAGGACTCCTGAATCTGCAGGGCTTGATGGAGTTAACCTTTCCATTTGCTTGGGAGAGGGAGCATGGCTTTTTCTGGGTGGTAGTATATTTACTCACATAGTTTCTTTTGCAAAGCTTCCAGCAGCTTTATTCAAGAAACCCTGTATATCTCCTGGAGCACAAAGGGCTTTTTTATGATATCTTTGGATATTATGCTCCTTACCGGGGATGCCATGGAGATGAGGAAAACCAAAACAACCTGAATAAAGTTCAAGTCCTGCAGGGTAACAATAGAGACTTGCACAGATTGGGAAACAGAAGGCCAAACCTAGAAAACAGGTGGTTCTTGGTTGCCTCAGTCCTTGGGTTAGGGAATTTGTGCCAGTATCTAGGTGAGCTGTTCAACTGTGTTAGCAATGCACTGCACAGTGAGCTCTGCAGACAGAAGAATATCGCAGGCTGTAGGAATGTGAGATAAAATAGAATTGAACAGACCAGAAAAAATCTGTTTTAGTGAACAAAGAAATCTCAGTCTATGATTAACTTTATTTCATGTCAAGAGTAGAACATACAAATAAATCTAGGCTCTTTCATGGCACAATACTGAACAATAAAAACCCTGTAGCACAGAGAGTATACCGCTACTGGATTATCTGCCCTAAATGTACTTTAGAGAAATTCAGTCAGGTTTACTTTATCCTAACAAATACTCATTTAATGCAGCTGTTACAGCAGTGCAAACCACAGATTTGCAATAAGCCATGCTTCTGGGGCTCATCTCACATACTGGCCTTATGAAACAATTTTTTTCAGATTTGTCTTTCTGCATCAAGCTGGAGTGATACAGAGAACTGAAAATAATTTCATAAGGCTAGAACAATCAATGGTTTACAGACTTCAAAATGGTGCGACAAAGACAATTTAACATGTTTGGCAGCTTAACAGGTTAAGGCAACTCAACAGGTTTGGGGGGAAAACATGAAACTTCAGCTCCTTGAAGGGCAAACAGAACCCACAGGGAAAAGAGTTGGTGTTGATTTCATTGTTTCAAAGGAAATTCAGGTTGATACAGGAAAAAAATTGTATTTTGTGTGGCTGGCAGACTGGAAAATCTTTTGGGAAGATTTCAAGTTATAACTGGATCTTCAGATTGGAATGTAAACAGGAAGTAAAGATACCGAAACCTGTTTATAAATAGCTTGAGTTTGCAAGAGTTACATCCTTGGTTTGTTACTGCTAGTCCAAAGTGAGTCCTACACAGAGGAGTAGGTATGACCCACAAAGCACATGCTATAAAATCATTGTTCAGCCAAAATGTGTATTTTCCTGGGAAGACTGAAAGAGAACACCATGAATTAACAACTCGGCCTCCTGCCCAAATTCATGGCTGCTAGCAGGTCTGAGAATCAGAAGGCTGTGCATAGGGCCCAGTGTTTGGGCTAAGACATATACAGAAGAATGGTGTGGAAGTAGTAAATGTAAAGCCTGGAGAACAATATACTTTGTGCATGAGTCAGTGGGTTTGAAAGAAAAATTTGACTTTGCCCATCTTAAAAAACAAACAAACCTCAAACTCAAACTTTCCTTATCCAGTTGTCCTGTATGGAAATAGTGGTAAAATCAATTTTATCACTTTCATCATGATTTCTTATCCTTGTTGGTTTTTAATTGGATCACAACATGAAATCCAGGTAAGTGATATAGCTTGTGTTGGGAGACCTCAAGAAGATCCTTTCCTCAGCAGAAGAATTTGACGTGTTGTGGGAGCGGAGTTGGTTTATTTTGTGAGCAAAATGATAATATTGTTAATTATGTCAGATATTGGTGGTCCACAGTTCAGATGAATGCCTAGCACCAAATGTTTAGAATATGGTATTTCAGTGAATGGTAAGGCTATGGTGTGCCTGGCTCAAGCAGTTATTTCTGAGATGGTCTTGTAGCCTGTAAGTAGAACTGCGTAGACCCAGTCAACTGTGGGGCTGTTTGAGAAGGATCAAATATGTACGCTAAAAATGGGAATCTTTCTAAAACAGTATAAGCCATATAAGTGAGTTTCTTTATCAGGTTATATCTGTATCAGCTCTCAGATCCGACACAGCCTGAAAGATATTAATACACCTCATGCATTTCTTTTTCCTTCGCCGTTTTTTGGGGGGTCTTTTCCCCCAGTTTCATTGCTCAAGATGCTCCCCCTACACAGTACTGCTTCTACATAAAAAGTGTGGGAAACATACTAGGATGCATTTTTTTACGTCATTGCTCTTGAACATTTCACATAAAGAATGGTCAGCAGAGAGTAGAAAAGCAGAGGATTATTTGGGCCATAGTTACAAAGTAACTGTGAAAATGGATAACAAACCTTTTAAAACAGAAAAATGCAGAAAATGCTAAAAGTCACACTCAAAAATCTTCAAGAAAAGACTGATACAATACCTTAATAAAGACCCTTTTATGTGATGTGACTTTCTCTTACATGAGTTCTTTTTGATTCAAAGGGGTTTTCTTTTCTTTTAAATACAGCACTTAGATTAATGTGTAAAGCATAGAGATAATTTAATCGAGAGCTGTTTAGAGTGCCTGTAAACTTTTCCATTTGGTTATTTTAAACCAATTTCCTTCACAGACATTGCGTGATGATGGGTGGCTAAGGGAATGATTAAACACAATGATTTTTGTGAACAAGAGCAAAGAGTTTTTATGTTATAATTAAAATAATTATTTCTCAGCACAAGGCACATCCAAAGTATTGACCACTGCATTAAAAAGGTCTAAATGTGGCTGAGATATGGTAATGGTGAGATAGCAGTGAAGTACAGCTGCATTTCTGTTGTATTATTGAATTGCTTATCTTGATTGTATTTGCAACCTTTTTCAGTCTCTCAGTAGAACAATATTTGAAAGCTATAGAAAAGTATTCATTGCCTTAAAAGACTTAGTGTTGTCTGGCATCGAGCCAGCTTAGTAATAGTTTTTTTTCTTTCTTTTTCTTTTAATCCTGTGCAAAAGAATGGGCTGTATTCACCAAAATTATCAATGAAAATTGCACAATTAAGTCCGACTTGTGGGACTGTGTTTCGGCAGTGGAGTAGCTCCTGATGCTGTATGCTAACAACAGGCTGACATTTCCAGCAGAACTCCTTGTTCCAAGCAGTTTATGCCATGGCTAGAAATGGTGTGTCTTAGGTAGCTCTATTGTAAAGCAAATACCTGCTGCCTGTGTGTTAGAACTTTATTTATTGGCCAGTCTAACATATTGTCCCATGACAAGAAAGTTACTGGCACTGGGTTGGATTTTTAAAGGGTGTTAGTCTCTAGTGGCAGATTTGGCTCTTAGAGCATTTGGGAGGCTTGGATTCAAATTCTGCCACCTGCACAGAGCCACGGGGCTGATTTAGCTCCTTGCTTCTCAAACCTGACCTTCCCTCACATGCAAAATGTGGGTAACAATATGAGCTCTGAGCTAAATAGGTGCTCTCTCACTCTCTCCAGGAGGAAAGTCCAGCCGCGCTGATTTTAGTGGTGCCACCATAATGCTTTATCGTGGAAGGATGGCAGAGAAATGAAACAAAGCTAAGGCTGTAGTTTGATGAATACTTGGTGCTGGTATTGGCCGTGAAAGCAGCAAGCTGCTCTTCCCCTAGCATCTAGCTCTTTGTCTTTGGCTTTGCTCTGTTTTCTTAAACTGTATTTGGGTTTTTTTGATCAGCTGTGCATTAGCAAATCCATATGTTTGTACTCTATATAAAGTGAATGGAAACGTTTTTATGGAAGGTAATTAACTGGATAATTGCACTGAGCATTAGTTTTTAATGTATATTGGTAAATACGGACTAGCCTTTTAGCAATCCGTGTGCATTCATCCAAAGCAATGGAAAATATTCCCAAGTGATTTTAATTTAAAAAGATATGTTAAGGACAGAAATTGGGACATTGCACATGGCTGTAGCTTCCAGGCCCCTGGAGGCCTTCAGTTAGGGCTCATGACCATAGCTTTTGTTTCATTTACATTGCAAATGAAATTTTGTGGTATTTTTGGTCTTCATCCACGTTTGCCTCTGAAGCAGTGCCTGGCAGTTGAATCGGTATCTTTGCTGCACAGACATTGCCTATTCATTACTAATGTTCAGTGGAGACTTAACATGTACTCTGACAACAGAAATGCAGGGCTGATATCAAGCCGTGCAACATCTGCTAAATTCACAGGGGGAAAGGGAACATGAAAACAAATACACAAAGGGCACAGCTACTGAGATGGTAAATACTGTTTTTTCCATGCCACACCCAAACCAAAAATAGAGACAGAGGGGCCCTTAACAAAGCTTTATTCAGATTCTTGACAGCTGACAGAAACTACTTGTTTTCCACTGAGCTGTAAGTGAATGAGACTGCCAGCTTACTTCAAAAGCCTGAATTTGCCTGAGACTTATGCTTCTTTTTACTATGAGTAGATCAGAAGTAGATGAGAAGAATAGCTCCATGGAAATTAGTAGTGTTAAAATCATGCACTAGCAAGCTTGCATGCCATAAGAGGAGTAAGAGCTGATAATACTTTTTTGGAGGGAAAGAAACTGCCCGTAATATTGAGCAGCGTGGGTTTGCTAGCTGGGCAAGAGGAGCAGCAGGCAAGGGAGCCTGAAGGCTGGCTCCAGGCTGCAGTCCAGGAGCTGGGAGGTGTCCTGGCACAGCAGGCCTTGGGGAGGGCCCCCGCTGCACTGGTGTGGCTGTAGGAGGGAGCATGCAGCCCAGAAGGGAGAGGAGGAAATTGTTGGGTGGCTGTGTCAGGGCCTAGGCGGTGGTTTCTGCATCCTAGACTGTTGCACAAAGCTCAGGTGCTTAATAAGGTAGATAAAGCTGGACACTCCCAAATCTACTGTTGATAAGTGTTGCAAAGTGGCTGTAGGATGAAGGGGGAAGTGAGTGTAATAAATACAGCTCAGTCAATAAATAGTCATTGCAATAAATACAATGAGGAGGATAGGTGGTCAGAGGAGGAACAGACCCACAGCCTGAGAAGTCCTCAGGACTGTGGGAGTGTGGCTCCAAACAGCTAATTTGGGACACTCCCTGTCTCTCCTGCCTTAAAGCTGCCTTCAGAGACTGCATCGGAGTGTGTCATAAGAGGACATTAATGCCAACCTGCCTGGGCAAAGTGCCTTAACATCCAGATGCACCTGTCCTGAACACGAGAGGCTGGGCAGAAGTGAAATAATCTGTTTTGATGCGGTGTGGAGAGCTTCTGTCCAGCACAGGCAAACCTGTGCTGCTGCTGTGCTGTCGTTTCTGCTGGCAGCAGTGATCTGGGTAGCACTGGCATAGCTTGCATCAGGTTATTACTTTTTCTCCTGGCTTCTGTTGACAGCATCAGGATTTGATACTATTCCCACTGGAGCCAGTATGAAAAGTTCCCAGGGTGGATTTCAGGTTGAAAGGGTTTTCAGTCATTGGGTGTGTGTTCTTGACATGGGCTACTCTTGTCCTTGTTACTCAGCTCTTTCAGAATAGCAGATTGCCTGCTATAGCAAGGCATTGGACCTTGTTTACATAAAATCAGACAATTAACTGCTCTTTAATAGAAATACACAACTATATTAAATAGTTGAGAAATGATGCAAAGTTGAGCCAGGCCCAGTTGGTAACACCAAAAAAAGTAAGCCCCAAGGAGATGGCTTACTCCTCGCTATCCCAAATGGAAAAGTAACTTATGTGAATTAATAATAGAATATTCAACCAGAAATATTTTTCTAGCCAGAAAGCATCTGTGGCTTTGCAGCAAACATCTGTGGTTAAAGTGAAAAAATGGAAGTTAAATAAACTTGTATAAAAACTGCAGACAAAAAAGAAAACTTGGGCCTTTTTTTTTTCCCTGCTTCCTGCTGTAAGTGATTAAATGTTTAGTTTCCAAACAATGTACTCGGCTCTTAATAAAATTTTAAAGTTCCTCCATATGTCTAAGTGAAAGTGACTCAGAGGAGAGCTCACAGGAAAATTGCTGCCTTTTTTCCCCCCTTTCCAATAATCCCTTTTGACCTTTCTATCAAAACTCACTTATTTTGTCCATTTTGATATAAAACTTTCAATAAGTAAAACTACATCGTGTTTTATACCTGTTCTCCTTAGCAATACATCCTGCTTGCCAGCACTCCTCTTCTGCAGCTCAGCAAAAATCAACGATTTCCATGCATCATTGCTTGGACGTGAAGTTTTGATGTTACTTCTCTAGCATGATCAGGAGCTAAATGAGGTGCTGCTGGTTAAGGAGCAGGGATTTGGTCTCCTGCTCTGCATTATCCGTGCCCTCCCCATGACAACTTTGTTGTGTGGAAATCACGGGCATGCTCTGCTGACAGGTGATACATAATTCTCAGATAAACAGGGTCCGAAGGAGGAATTATAAGTTTCAAACAAATATTTATTACCTGACTACAGTTCATCATGTTTCAGTAGGTTGCATGTGTTGAGTCCCCCCCATCCCAAGTCTTCTGTGAAATGGTATCAGTGGAAGATGTAGACAATGCTGAGGCCGTGTTTAACTAGATACTGTGCAAACATGGTAAAAGACCATCCCTTCCTGAAAGACCTGAAGAAAGGCTTTCCTTGGCTTTCATTCAGTAAAGCCTAACAGCAAATACTTACTTAAAGTAAGTTTGTTTCCTTGAGATCAGATACAAACAACCGTGTGGTCAGAGGAGGGCCTCAGCACTCACAAATGTTTACCTTGCATGGTGACTACTTTCAACCAGGCTTTCAAAGGAAGCCACAGTTCCCTTCACTTGCAGGCTTTACTCTGTCTTCCCACTGACCTAGAACTGCGCAAAAATCATCAGGTTGATGATCTTCAGTATTAGCCTTAAATCTGGTACAAGTTTCCTGAGATTTGCAAGCCTTTTGGAAGATCTGGATTGGCTTTTGACCAATGCTTGACTTAGTTCTGATTTTGGGGTAAAGAAAAAACTATTCCAAACTTCTGGTAGTGTTTTGATTTTTATGTTTGCTTGATTTCCCCCAAGATCCGAGTGAAAAAATATTTCTTGGGTTTCCAATAATCTCAGTTTCCAAGAACCTCTCTTTCCTTGTTTATGAGCAGGAAGTATTTGATTTGTGTGTCCTCCCCATGAAACAACACTACACTCGCTTCCGTATTGATGTGACAAAGCAAGAGAATAGGTTGGATTATTTAATCAGAAAAAAAGTAATAATTAAAGCAGTGCAAATTCCTGTAATGAGTGTAAAATTGTGGGTATAAAGAACATCTGGACTGCTAGACAGCAAATGCCTCATTTGTATTCCTTTCTAGGAAAAGAGTTACTGCTCCCTCTCATTCAATGGCTGGTCTGTCTTTCTGGTCACAGAGTAACTTTAGCATTTGTCCTACCTTCCACCCTACACAGATACTTTGCATAATTAACATTCAACAGATTTAACTACTGAGCTACTAAGTGCTGGTTTACCATGACACACCCAATTTGTACAAACATTTCTTAAAAGAGAGTGGCCATGGCAGGCTGTTCCTAGCGTGTCAGGTGCAATGTTCCTCCTCAGTGAAAGCCTGTGTAATAGGATGGCTGTTTATTTGGGACCTGGTGTGTTCCCCTCACTCCCCTAAGATTTGAATTTAGCTTAGCAAATAAGCCCCTTATCTACAAGAGTTGCTAAATAGATTTTTGTAAATAATTTAAGTTAAAAGGTCAGTTATAGTAAACTTGGAACAGTTCTTTTAAAGTGTAGTGGCTTTTGTTACATTCCCACCAGTGCAGTTGTGAGCGACTCTGCTGGGAGGTTAGGAGTACAATTAGTTTGATAAAAAATGTTTTGATGTCTCAGGCTGAACATACTAGGCCACACTAGGGTCTTGGTCTTCCTCAATATTAGACCTACGATGTTTTGAGATGGTCACCCTGAAAGTGAATAACAATATTCATTTTTTGAAGCACTACTGGTAAACTTGTTTGGGATCAAATTTTCTCAAATTTATTTTAAGTACTGGCAATGATAAAGCACTTTTTTTTGCAAAGAAAGTTGAGAGCTTATCTGAAGCAAGGTGCTGTAGGTATTATTATTCCTCACTTCTTTTTAGTATCCCCTAGCCTTATGTGGGAAGAAGAAAAAGAGATGGGTTTTACAGAATAAACTGAGGAAAAAATTCATTGCTTGCAATCACTACCCAACCATTGTAGGAGTAAAACAATAAACACCGCTTGCTGCTTTTGTGCAGTAGGAATCCCCAGGGGGTGGAAATCTTATGATGCACTAGAGATCTTTTAGTAAATATAGATTCTGTAGCTTTATAGAATGTAGTCTATAAAGGGATTAAAATGCTGAGTATTTAGAACACTGTCTGAAAACAATTACAGTTTAAAGAAAAATTGTGATGAGAAAAAGATCTTGGTGATAAAAATGCTAATACTGTACCCTGGAAAAATCCTTCAGCACAAGTGAAAAAAATGAACTGCGATATTGCCAGCAATTGTCAGTGAAACTTTATCTCTCTGTGTGAAAATGGATATGCTTTAACGTCATTCAAATTCTCGATTAACTGGGTTTTAACTGACTTTCCTCCTATTCCCTATTTTGTAAAATTTTCTCCTTTTATGGAGCACTGAAATACCCTCCCCATCTGCCTTTCATTTGCTTTTGCAAGACTTTTTTTTTTTTTTTTTTGAATACACCAAATTCTAGGAGGGGAAATCAGAAATCATGTAAGTTCAGTGAGGAAGCCACATCCGTTAAAATACACTTTGACTGAAGTGACTGAAACAATGTGCAATTCATGGTGTAAGTAAAGTCGGAAGAGTTCTAAATCCCTTCGTTTCAGACATCAAAGACACATTAACTCTCCCTTCACCCCACATACGCTAACATAAACGTTTCAATAACTAAGAAATCTTTAAAAATACTACTTTTTAAATAGATTTGGTTTAAAAAGATTGTTTTGTTTGGTTTTCTGCTGAGCCAACTGTGTTTCTGAGTATAAAAACAATATTGACGCTACAACAGGTGGAACAAATGGGATCAGATATTTTCAGGATAAAACTATTAGACTATTTTGAAAGCTGAAAAAAAAAGAGAGTGCAAAATATGCCCTGTAACAGTTTCTCTTGAAAGCACAACGTTACAAGTTTAAAGGAAGAAGAACTTTTCCTACCTGTAGCTTCTGTGTGGATCAGGAAGTGTAGCTTTTTTCTGATTACAATCTTCCATGGCTTAGCTTGGCTTCTGCATCTGAATGTTAAATATATAAGAATGCCTTGTTTAGCTTGGGAGTTTGCATGACCTCTTAATGAGACACTGTAGTTAGTGTCATTGGGTATTAAGACATCATGTGACTGCAGATGAAAATAAAATCCTTTAAAGTTTGCATTTAATACTTCCTAGAATCTGTAACCCTTTACCTGCAAGCTGGATAAAAACGTGATAGAGCTCACTGTTTTCTGGTCAGGGTTATAAAAAGGAGAAGAGGAAGAACACGTGCCAGATAATTCCTTTTCCTCTGGGACAGTCACTTAAAACGACCACAACAAAGTCTGAGCCCGTCAGTGTATGAATGATGTCATTTGCATATTCTTAAAATTAGATCTCCCCATGTCACAAACAGCGCTGGAAGGATTTGGCAGAAAGCTTCTCTGTTACATCAGGTAGTTTTGCCTAGCATTTAATCCCTGCTGTTTTGGGTGATACTCTATGGAGGAACTCTGCTCTAAGGTATATTTGCAGGCATCGGATCCCGTTTACCTGTGAAAGATGCTGACTTTCCTGGAATCATTTTGGTTTGAGTGTGGTATTTCTAAAAGTGATATGAAAGATGTCCTGCACTTGGGTCACAACAACCCCATGCAACACTACAGGCATGGGGAAGAGTGGCTGGAAAGCTGCCCAGCAGAGAAGGACCTGAGGGTGTTGGTCGACAGCTGGCTGAACATGAGCCGGCAGTGTGCCCATGTGGCCAAGAAGGCCAATGGCATCCTGGCCTGTATCAGAACTAGTGTGGCCAGCAGGACTAGGGAAGTGATCGTGCCCCTGTACTCGGCACTGGTGAGGCCGCACCTCGAATACTGTGTTCAGTTTTGGGCCCCTCACTACAGGAAAGACATTGAGGTGCTGGAGTGTGTCCAGAGAAGGGCAACGAGGCTGGTGAGGGGTCTGGAGAACAAGTCTTATGAGGAGCGGCTGAGGGAACTGGGGTTGTTTAGCCTGCAGAAAAGGAGGCTGAGGGGAGACCTCATCGCTCTCTACAACTACCTGAAGGGAGGTTGTAGCGAGGTGGGTGTTGGTCTCTTCTCCCAAGTAACAAGCAACAGGACGAGAGGAAATGGCCTCAAGTTGCGCCAGGGGAGGTTTAGATTGGATGTGAGGAAAAATGTCTTTACTGAAAGAGTGGTTAACCATTGGAACAGGCTGCCCAGGGAAGTGGTGGAGTCACTGTCCCTGAAGGTATTTAAAAGATGTGTAGATGTGGTGCTTAGGGACATGGTTCAGTGGTGGACTTGGCAGTGCTAGGTTAACGGTTGGACTTGATGATCTTGAAGGTCTTTTCCAATCTAAATGATTCTATGATTCTACGTTCTGCTGCCACAATCCAGTGTTCCCACTGCAGGAAGAGAGATTTAACTTAGGCAATATCTGCAAGCAGCTGAGTCAGGTGTACTGTATACATATATTGTTGTACCTGGAAACTGTAAAAAAAAAAAACCTCCGGGAAAGAGCTGGCACTAACATTGTGTCATCTAACTGCGTGTGTCACAGCCAGGGGTCCAAAGCAGCGCTAACAGAGCCTACTCAATAGTACTTTGGGAATGTTCTACTAAATCCTTTGTTTGTTTGTGGTGTTAAGCCTCATGGAAACAGTTGTATGAGGTTCAGCTGCTGTCCGAGCAGGCATGCTGTTCTCACCCTAAATAATGATGGATTTAGGGTTTCCTCCCTGCCTGGTGGGGGTTGCATCCTTCCCTTCCCCGTGTAAGGGGCGTGCTGGCGTCCTGCTTGCCTTTCTCATGCAAAGTATCCTCCTAAAATCCCACTTCAGCAGCGGGCTAGGTTTACCCTTTTGTGCTTCCCCTCGTATGCGCTGCAGTGTGCTAAAGATGAGACTGTCAAACTCATTTCAGCAGTGGGCTGAGAGCAGGCGGGTCCCCGTGCTGGGGAGCAGAGACTGAACTGCGCCACCTAGCCCCAGCCTCCCCCTGCGGAGCCGCGCACCCGAGGCTGAAACGTAGGGTGCCAGCAAACAAATTAATGAAAGCTGCTTTGGATATGCTTATTTTAAGCAGAGAGCTACGTCATAATGTAAAGGCCAGATATCATTTACAGTCTGTGAGCTAGCAAACTGCAAAGCTCTGCAACAGCTCTTTGGCAGATTTTTCTTTTTTTTTTTTATTCCTGCAAGCTTTTAGTGTTAGCTGAAAATGGACTTTGAGAGCCAGGAAATGTCCTACTACAAAACCTTCACTAAACTCTCCCAAAGGCTCTGTGGTCAGTAAGTAAAGAATTGTCAGGCTAACATATCCCCAAGTTGTTAGAGAAGGTGAAGAAGGCGGGAGAGGGAAACAGGTAGGGGCTACCTCTGCAGCATGGAGCATGATGCTGTGTGCAGACCCATGCACAGCGTGTGCTCCGTACCTGGCTTACAGCCCTGCGAAGCCAGAGCCAGCCGCCGTGGGCCAGCTCTGCATCCAGTGGTATTTTGCCATTACCCTCACGGTGGCTGGGCTAACAGGCTGAGAAATGTCCCCGTCAAAAAGCTGTGCTGTAGGCCAGGAGACCACTGGAAGCGACCTCGAGGAGGCTTCCTCTCCTGTTCTCCTGATACTCGGCCTCCCCATCAGACCCTTTTCAGGGCTACTGTATTTTTGGCATTCCAGAGACTATTCATTCTTGCGGTTTCTCAAACCCACACCCAGTGTTTCTGCAGTAGTAGAGAAGTTCTGCCCCAGCCCCTGCAGTCCCAAGCATGCTGTGCTCCTATAGTACTGTTCCTGAAACCTAACATTTTCTATGAATATGTGCAAACTGCTGGGATCTTTTCAGGCTGATAGTTTGGTCAAGTTTTCACAGACGTGTCCTGCATGAAATGATCCCTTGTCTCACCAATCCATAGTCCTTGTTCAAAAACATGGGTGTGACAACATTTTTTTCAAAGGAAAAGTAGTTGAGACATTCAGCCTACAGAAATCCTCTTTTTTCTCTAATCTCATTCTTGTACCTTAGTTGACTGTTTTGGCTGAGGTTTTCTGGAGAACAGTCCTGCTGAGATAGAAGTCTGCCTTGAAAAATTACAGCCCAAAAGGTTAAATTTGTAACTTCAGGTACTATCGTCAACATGATCTTACAATGGGAAGTGTCACGCAATTTACTAACAGGCAATGGAATAACGGAGACAAACAGCAGCAAACTATCCTGTTGCTTTTGAGATGTTCTGTTTTCATCTGTGCTACAGCATGTCTGGATTTTTGCTTCATCTCTCACCTTGCAAGTGTGTGTATTTCACTTTAATTATGCTGAATAGATCTATTTTAGTCTAGAAGCTTTCTCACATGCACCAAAATGCATGTGGAATCAGAGCTGTGGCACGAAAGCAGGGAGATGATTTTATTTATCATCATCTCTGTTATATGCTATGTAAAAGTAAGACCCGTGCTGGTGTGGCAGTATTGTGTGGTAAAAGCTGTGATAGCAGGAACATGTAAACATGCCTTAAATCTGCTTTTGTGTATTCCCTGCTGAGGCTGGAGAGGGGACCAGTGTGTTTCCAAAAGGGCAGGCGCTGCAGGTGGAGAGTGTACCATGGCTGGGAATACGTCAGAGGCTTTGCTCAGTTGGTTGGGAGCATCACCCACCCTGGCAAGCAGGAGCAGCGTGGGCCTGGGATGATGGGGCAGCGGAGGCAAGGAGAAGAGCTTGCTAGGGGCAGATTTTAACAGTCACTTTGGGAACCACTTGTGATTTTAAGAGCATGTTTTGCTGGACTGGACATCTTGGGAGAACATTCCCTCGCACTCTTCTGGTTATTGGCCTGTGTTTTCAAGTGGGTTTAGCACTGCATAGCTGGTCCTTGATAGTGAAAGTCCCTTTTTCACAGAAGGATGGTGGTACAAACTGCCCCTTCTGGAGAAGCACATGATAAAATGCCTCATTCCGCCCTGCGAAGGATCGTGATGAGTATTCTTTCAGCCTTTGACCTCCCTGTTGAAATTGAGAATTGAGACTATGATTTAGATCCACACTGAGAGCATCACTTCACGTCATATAAGTCAGGAGACTACCTCCAAAATGCAAGGAATGGTGTTCAGTGACCAGGCTGGAAAGGTACACCACAGGAAAAAATGTAGCTCATTACCCTTCCTGCAGCAACGTGGTGTTCCAGGAAGAGATATCTAGTAACGTCCTTAACAGGGTACAAGAACTTTGAAGTAGGTCATATTTGTAGCATAAATGCTTGATAATGATTCTTAATAACGAATCCTTGATAACCAAAACTATCCAAAGGCCCTAGTCCACATTTGGATGATTACATAATCAATTTTATGGTTACATAAAAAATAAAGTGTAAAAAAGTGAGATGTCCTTGGTTTTATAATTAGAAGAAATAGATTTCAGAATTCTGTCCTTTTGCAGTCTTAATATTTATGTTAAAACAGGTATTTTTTAATCCTTAATTAACAAAATAAAACAATGCAGACTGTTGCTAATAGCCTAATGGTAATGACCCAAAGGACACATTTTATGATGTATCATACAGACACACATAAGAAATTTTTGATAAAGGGCAAAATCTCAGGACTTTAAGCTGATCTGGGGCTGAAATAGTCCCTCCTGCATATGAACGCCATTTTAGCGATGGATTTTTGCTTTCAATTCCCTTTGCTAGATGGCTAAAACTTCTGTTTCCACAGGTTTATGTACAGGGCTTGAGTATGCAGCATGGAGAAATCAGGGCTGGGGAACCACTGAAACCTGAATGCCTTCTGAATGCCTACATGTTAACTCACATTTTGATGTTATCTGATAATAATGTGAAAAAAGTCGAATGGCCACAGGCCGTATGAAATGAAGTCATGGGCCGTGCATTCCCCAGCTGTGGTGCAAAGGAAATGACTGATAAAAATATTTTTTCTATCTGACCTCCGGCTTACCTTTGTCTGCCAAAGAATTTCCGGCTAATTCCCCTCTAAAGCTTTCTTGCAGCTACAGCCTATTCCTAGAATCTTCTGTGTCAGAAAATATGGACCCCATCTGAGCCTGTTTATTGGTGCACTTTAGATAAAGAATAAATGAAAGCTTTGTTCTAGATATGCAAATACTGCTCCTTAAAAGAAAGTAAATCGCTCTATTCCTGTGTAGGGATAGAAAAGCACTTGGCATTTGGATGGCTTATTATTAGAGAAACTACTTTGTCCCTGTACCACTGCATAGACGTACTTGGGGACAGATTTGTGATGGGCTATGGAGTGCTTACTCTTGCAGTAGCAAGTATTTGGAGACTGAGCAGCCTAATGCCATTCAGAAACCTGTGTCTGCTGCTTAGGCTCAGTGTGAGGAGTCTGACCCCTGAGAAATAGATTCAGAAAGCTAGAAAGCTGAATGAGATAGTTTATCTATTAAGATGTAGATAAACTATGAGGAGGGACAGGACTTAAACAGCATCCTTCAATGAGATTAGGAACCCAATACTTGGCTGAAGGGCTTAAGTGGATTAGGAGTCATGTTCATGTTCGTCTTTCTCATTGTTTTACAATTAAGAAAGATTGCAGTGCTGCACCACTCTTGCTGTCCTTGGTTAGAACATAAAAGACTAAGATTCAAAGCTGGACAAGAACACCCATGCCTTTTCATATACAGCATCACTGCTTTCATGTGTCAGCGTATTGCTTTGACCAGCTAGACAAGGCCTAAAATCAATTCCCTCTTTGACCCGAGATGAAGGGAAGACTGCTCTCACTTTTAGGCCAATCCTCTGTTTTGCTGAGGACTATCTCCTGCCCTAAGAAGCCGTGCCACTGTGCAGAAGACCACAAAGTTCACTGAGCCACAAAACAAGAGGAGCAAGTCTGGGTACTCTATTGGTAAGTCACTCAGCTGAGCTGGGACCAGCTGGGTTCTGGTAGTGCTTCTCAAAAGAAAGACCATTTCTCTGTTTTGCTTTGTTTCTATGTTACACTCCTTTACTACCCAAAGTTAACCACTCTCCTGGCAGATAGGAGATGTATTTTTACTCTTCCAAAATAATGAAGGAACTAACTTTCCAACATTATGCAAGTTATGCACAAGGAGTTCAAGGCTGAAAAGTGTGAGTCATGCCCAGTGTTTGAAAGAAGGTGGAAGTTGCTTACCTTCAGGACAGGATCCCAGGAGGCGTGGATCCCACAGCCCCTTCCTGTAGCTCCAAAGATCTGAAGGGGAGTGGGATTTCAGGTGCTCCCCTCTTCTCTGAGCTTTCTACTGGGTAGGTTACACAAGCCTTCGTGTCTGTTGACTTGCACGCTGGCAGTATGCAATCTAGTCATAAGCAGCATGTAAGCATGGATTTTTTTGGTGAATTTCGTTGGGTTTTGAATGCTTGACTTAGTTAACTGAAGTGGGAAAAATACTGGAATTTTCCCTTATGAATATAGCCCTTAAAAATGATTTAAATACAGGCTAATGGCAGCTGCAAATGCCTTATGTCCCTCTGCCAGCGTGAAATTTCCCTAAAATTAAGGGACACACACACAAGTCAGTTTCCTTAGTTTATTAGTACAAACAATGCATACACAAGACTGTATATTGTTTGAAGACTGCAATAGATTTCTAATTTAACAACTCTGTAACAAAATTTAACTAAATTTGACATTTATGAAAATATAAATCTCTGATTGGGTAGGTTTTCCCAACAATACAAAGTTTACATAAAAACATTCAATATGATCTATTAGTTGCAAACAAGTTAGGAAAAATCATTCAAGTCACTTAATATACTATATTGGCTTGTACATTGAACATTCACACACTACATTAAGTTCTAGCTTAGCATTCATTTCTTGGAAATTTGTGGCATGGAGTTCTGATTTTAAAAATAAAATTGTTTTGTTAAATAATTTGACAAAATTTCCAGAGGTGTGCCAACTTTAAGATATGTAAGGAGGGAAAAATCTTCTTATCCTTTCAGATGTTGTCTAGTATTTTTTTTTTTTACTTGGGCAAAGTATAATTTTTTTTAAAGCATTTGTCATTATTTCACAATTTCTGCCTTGAAACTGGTAAAACTGTACAAAAGGCTCAGAACAGTTCTAAAGCAGAAAGTGAAGCTTGTAAGTATGTGGAAGTAAGAAAAACCCATTACAAATTGGACCAGTAAAGAACCTTTGGACAGCCTTTACATTTAGTGGAGTATTTCAGCACATATACAAGCAGTCCCAGAGTGTTTGGTCATCTGATCTGTATTTATCATGGGAAAGAACAGAAATGCTAGTAAGGCAAATGTTATCAAGATTAATACATGGCACATCTGAAAATTTTCTATTAAGATTATGTTGGGGACATAGGAGATACTTTAGACTTTCTTACAACAAAATGGATAGCAACCTTTTAACATAAAGAAATTAATGTGTTTAACTGTTCATCTGTAACGCCCTTTCTCTTTGAAAAAGTTTTCATTACGACCTGTACTAATACACACTCTGAAGACGAAAAAATTCCCCAAACCAAAAATAAGACCCCCAAACCCTACGTTCCTTTTATGACCTAGGTTTTTATCATTTTTATCACAATACAGAAACCTGAAATCCCTGCATGCAATTAAAAAAAAATCTTTCAGTCCATTCATTAGGGTGAACAAATACTTACCAGCTCAAACGTTGACATGTTTGCAGCTGACTGGCACCTACTCCTTTCAACCCAAAGAAGATTAATCCCAATTAAAAAAAAAGTAGGTATTTTTTAAATGATGATGGAATGTATCAAGTGTTCCAGGTTGGCAGGTGACATCTTGTCATTGCACCATCAAGCAGAAAAACACATTTTTGCAAGTGGGTATAAAGTTGGCTGTTAGCTATAGACCCATCTAGGCGACTTGGTATATAAAATAGTGGTCTGACTCTTCTCACGATCACGTGGAGCTTTAGTTCTAGTTAAAACAGTTTGTCAATCCCAGATAAGACCACCTAACTCCTGTAATAGCATAACAATTTTGACAGTATTGCTAGAAATTTTTAATCAAGGCCCTGGTGAAATCCTGGACTGAACCTTGTATTCCGAAATTTAAAAAACCCTGCAGCCCATTTGCTTTATGTTTGCTTTTTTTTGTTTACATAAATGTAAGAATATTTGTCGAGGAAAAAACAGCTGGTCTGCCCTCTGCTGTTTTTGTCTGTCTTCCAAGAAATGCACTGATTTTTACGTGAATTCAGAAGACAAATCTATGCATGTATACTATTATTCAGATAAGCTAGTCCAGACGGTTACTCAGTTGTCAGCAGCAAAACTGTGTCCTCTGCAATCTATGGCTGAGCACACTTTCTCATAGCAATAGTTGTGTTTTTTGGTTGGTGTTGCTTCACTCACCTCAGGCTCTGTAACTGTAATGGGACTATCCCTTGCAAATACTTCCGTTGATTCCCTCCAAATGCAGTCTGCAGTCACTTTGAAGCTGTAATTGTGACATTTTGGCCTAATCACTTGTGTTGTGTTGTTGAAAATCTGACGGCTGTTTGAAGTAGCAATTTTGATTTTCAGTGCAGCGTCAACTCGATCCACTACAGTGTAAGTACCTATACTTCCGTCATCAAATCCAATAATAATATTTAAATGTCTCTGTGAGAGTGCAAGAAAGGTGGGAGTTTTATAAAGAGAACAGGCACCGATGTTTTTGCCATCTGCTAGCCTCATTACTATTAAACTAGAGACCGCACCATTGTCGTCATCTTCTTCACTGCGAAAACAGATGTACACAAGATAGCGGCCATCCCGAGACAGCCTCTGCCGCCAGATGACACCTGGAGCGTGAACCACACGAAGTTTTCCACTGTATAAATCAAGCACATTGATGTTCTCATCACCACGGGTTATAATTCCTAGCTTCCCATTTGGGGATATTTCAAAATCTTCCAAATTTCTTAAGAAATTGGTAGGCAATTGCACGCGTCTGCAGATGACTTCCTCTGTTAGGCTCCAGATGTTCACAGTTTCAGTAGATGTTATAAATACTATAATATCTGGGCAGTCTGGTATGAGCTTAATATCCACAATGCTTGCACCATCATCACAGGAAAACTTCTTGGTTATACTGCCTGTCCAGAGACTCACTGCCAACACTTTATTCTTTGCCATTCCGACTACGAATGTATTTGCAGTTGTTATAAATGCATTCTGTAAGGCAACTAAAATATTGCAAACCCTATGTCCTGTAGCCAGTCGCCAAACTCTGGATGCATTTTGCTCGCAGAGAGAGACTACAAATTGATCGTTATGAGTAATCATTAGCTCTGAGATTTTTTGTCCATTAATGCGAAAGATATTTTCTCCACTAACAGTGTGCCATACGTACTGGCTGCATTTATCATCTGATGTAACCATTATCTCTCCAGAAGAGGTCAGCACACAGTTTTCAACAATACCTTCGTGCTTGAACACGGCTTCAATAAATCCAGTGCTGAAGTTCCACTTATGGACAGAATCTGATCCATCCAATGTGTATATTAATTCACCTCTGGCTGGCAACACCAGTCTTTGGATAGGCTTGCCAGATTTGTCAATATTGGACATAGCAGTTATGATGTCTATATCCCAAATAGAAAGGACACCACTGGTGGATAAGGATAGCAGCATGTTATGATGATTTGATTTAATTAGCCTGACTATAGTTCCTGAGATTTCCTGTAAGCTTGCCATACACTGTCCTGTATCTCTTCTCCAAACAAAAATGGCTGAGGTATTTTCCATTGAAGCAATTATACAGTTGCCATTTTTGGACAACACGGCAGATATAAAGCGCTCATTGTGTTTAGCTCTAAACTTTTCAGCCACCTTCCACACACGAGTGTCAAGAAGTTCAATGCTGAGAGCCTTACAAATTAAAATTGCACTTTGGTCTTCAGAAAGCTCTATGCTGACAACTTCACTGTCTTCTCTCTTGCAGTCGAAGTCATCTGTAAGCTGGGGATTCGCGATTTCCTCCGTATTCCAAACAGAGAGGCTACCCTCATTGTCCACCATCACCATTTCTTGGGCTGTGTCCAGAATGAGAAGGAATTTCACAAATCCACCAGAAAATTCAGAGGTCACAGTGGCCAGCTTCTCTCCGCTGCCCAAGTGAAAAATGGTCGCGGTGTTCAAATACTGTCCGCAGAACGCATAAACTCCATCTGGAGAACACTGCACACAGGTCACTTCGTACCAGCAGTGGAAGTGATAGAGAGGCCAACCGTAAAGCAGATCTATTACGGTAACGTCTTTGCTGGCCTCCAGCCAAGCAAGCGCATGGTTGACTGATAACGTAAATCCATTTATAAAACTGGAGCCCCCCCCAATTCCACAATGTTTTGACCCCTTAATTTCCACCTCAGACAGAAGACAGGAATTTATGTTATCGTATATCAAAAGAGTGTTTTTTGTTGTAGCCACTACAAGATACTTTTCATCACTAGTAAGCTTCATCCCCAAGATAACAGATGGAGCTGTTGTAATCTGCCTTAGTAACTGGCGGGTCTCTACATCCCAAGTGCTGATGGAGCCATTTTCTAAAGCAGCAATAATTGTGCTGGGATTAAAAGTAGGCAAAATCTCAGTGACGTGCATGCAGCTGGATGATAGTGGCAGGCGCTCGGGGCTGTAAGTCACATCCATGGAGGAATGCAAAGGGACGATAGAGCAGTACTTGGGTCCATCCTTGTCACATTCTAAGAGGAGATGTCTGAGTTTGGGCAATGAACTTACTACTGGGAGAAGCCTCTGCTGCAATTCAGCAGAGAGTGAACCTGGGTATTTTACTACTTTGAACTTTATACTGCGGAGGGTACTGGCCAGAAATTTCAGCTCCTTTTCTTGAGAGTAGGTGTAAGCCAGTTCTATGTCAGAAAGTGCTTTATCAAACTGCCCTATTCTAATCATGGTGTACAGCCAGCTGAAGTTCATAATGACTCCATACAGAAGATCATCTGTTCTTCCACATCTTGTCAAGTGATGAATAAGCTCTGTCATTTTTCTGTGATTGATAAAAAAGATATCAGGCTCTAATGGATTACACTGAAAGACCCATGGCTGATCAGGTGCCTGCCTGTCAAAAGCAGCCTGATCCATGCAGTGCTTTTCATCCCCGTTCAGGCCTCTACTGTCATGGTCAGGACAACCATTCAGATATTGGTCATTGCTGTAAAAAGGTTTTCTTCGTCCACCTGACCAAACACCAAGGAAATAGTCTGCCATGACTGTGTGCATTTCATGTAAATCTTCTTCATTGTGCAGGTACAATTTCTGGGCAATTAGTTGCAAGTGCCTATTTGCCCAAAGAAGCAGCGTTACATTTCTCACCTGTCGCTCTATCAAGTACCCCTGTAAGCCCTCCTTTAGCCTTGCAATGTATATATATGGAATTCTCAGTGGGTTACTTTCTCTGACACTCTCATTCAGTTCATACATAACACTGTTGTCAAGGGCTAAAATATCTTCCAGTTCCATTTCACTCAGGCCAGATTTGGACATAGTGATGTAGCCAAGTGCTCTTGACAATAGTCTCGATCCACACTTGTTTTCCAGTGACCAAAACAACTGCTCTATGCTTTCATGGACAGTGACACAGAGGGAGGACTCATCCACATCTTTGTGAGATCTCCAGTTCCTGACCTCTCTGAAGGTTAAGTTCACAAACATAGGCAGTGTGCATTTGGAGAATGCTTCATTGACGTAGATTTGTTGCCCTGATGTTACCTTTCTTTTAACTCGCAGCAGCTGATGTTTCAGTACTTGGCTACACATCTTTCTGTCCTTTGCAGTCAATTCGATGTAGTTGTCTTCTTCATGAATAAGGCACCTCAGTTTTTGCAGGATCCCATGCTTGTTTGGCAGTGTTGACAAAATTATCCGTACTGAACGGGGAAGGTGAATGGGAAGCCACCAGAGCTTCCTACCATCATCACTATCTGTTAGCTGTTCTAGGGCATCGAATATTATCACCAGTGGCCGGTGGAATGAAGACTCATTCAAGAGATTGATGAACAAGTCCCGAAGGTCATGAATCTTTTTTGGGTAACTTTGTACGAGGCAACGATAGTTGACTGCTAATTGTTCACAAATGCTTTGAAGTATATTCTTCAGATCTGTACTTGTTTCGGTGGATCCCAAAAATCTTATAACTACTACAGGGTCAGAATCTGGTCCCATCTCTTCTTGCAGCCAGGAATAGGACTAGAATATAGAGCATAATTTAGTTAAATGAAGCACAGTAACAGAGTTTATAAATAGTGATTGCCTATATATAAATAAACGTTTTTAAATGTTACTGGTTGAATGGAAATGCTTTCACTGGCAGAGTTCGAGGCTGGTTTGATTTATGGGCACTGAATGAAATTCATATCATATGTCATCTTTGTTTAGCACAGGTAATATCCCAAAACACTAAGACCCAGATCCACAAAAAGGCTTACGTCTAAGGGGACATGAGTAGAATGTAGTCCATAAATCCCAGGGTACTCTTTGCAAAATCTGTGTCTCACTTCTGAAAGTCAGTAAGTAGATTCTCTTATTAATAAACTTCCTTAGACACTAAGCAATGTCATCCTTGGCCAGGCAGACCAGCTTGCCACCTAAACTTGTTTAACATTGATTCCCAGCTGTGTATAAATGCATGCCCTGATGGTTTTGGAGGACAGGGATCAGAGTACAGATTGCCCTTTAGTAGCAGGTTACCTTAATTCCTGGACCACAGAAGTACTCTCTGTCTTGGTGTGCCTGTGACTTTTGCTCTTACACGCTGCCGCAAGGGGTAGAAAGTATCTCTTGCTCTTTTTTTGGTTAGCATACTCTAAGCAAGTGAGGAATGTGGCTTTAAATCCTCAGTCTGTGCAGGCTAACACACTCAGTTCTCTTACTTGCTAAGTCTTTTCATCTCACTTCAAGTTATTACAGAATATTGTAAAAGAAAAGTGTAACCAGAGTCTCTAGGTTGACTTATGTACTCAGATCTGAAATGAGATCTTGAGTTGCAAATCCCAATCTCATATACGCAACTAATGTGACTCTACAGGAAGTCACATTTGGGAAAGATATGGGATTTTAAACATTATTGTTCCCTTCTCCATTTCCTTCTGGGTGATACGGCTGTTTCATAGCCCACTGTGCTAAACTCTCTGAGCAACCTGCAGGGAACTCAAAGTCGTGACTCCCAGCTGGAGAATTAGACATAGAGATGCCAGCTTGGCCTTTTTCTGCATCTGGTCCTGCCTTGCACAAAGTGTTTCACTCATCTCCCTGTAGTACTCAGCTCAATGACTTAAACAGCATAAGTCAGATAAATGTGTACAGGTATTTTTACAGGTTATTACAGATAGATTTGTAGCAAGTGTATTTGTAGCAAGTGTATCAGACTAATTCCGGAATAATTTCTGATGAGAACATAAGATGGCATGACTTGGAAAGACATGTTGTATTTGTGAATAAGACTAAAAACAGCATATGATGTTTAGATGGTTCCAGATTCATAGGACCTCAGTGGAACAAGAGGGAGAGAGATCCTTCTAAAATACATGTTGTTAATTCAAAAATATATTGATTCCTATTAGGTTTTTAAGAGCTCTGATAAAGTATTTTTGTTTTGACTAAGCACATGATACAGACATGTTATTATTGGAAGGTAAGTTTTTTTCTGAATATGTGTACAATAATATGCAGAATATACTTTTTATTATTTTTATTTTATATATTGAGGGCTGATACCACATCTGTTGACAAAAGGAAGACTGAAAACTAAGTTGGCCCTTACACACTAATGCTCCTAACATCACCTTATTATGTAAAGTATTTATTTACCTTCTTTGCCACTTCGGCTAATAAAAGCGTCTTCCCTGTGCATGGTCCTCCATATATGATAAGAGGGTTAATGTGTCCTATTTTGCTAGGCAGAACATACTTGTGAACTATGTTTAATGCCTCACATCTATATTCATAAAAAGTGGAGTACGTTTTACATAGTGATGAGTGTTGAAGAACTTCATCGTACAGCAAGTCTGTCTCGGTGTCAAACTTCTGCTGCACTGTTGCTTGGATTATATCAATCATGTCTTCGTAGAACTGTTTACCAAGTCCTTCGATGTAATGGTTCTCCACTTCTTGGGAGTAGCCCAGTTTCATGTCACAGTGAGTGACGGACGTGTACACTCTCAGATTGGACGATGCGACAATGGTAGGAATGAATTCATCTCTGAGCTTGATCAGTTTCTCATGGGCTTCGGGATCTCGTAGAAACTTCCCGGCTGTATGTACCACATCCATGTATTTTCCCATCTCTGGAATTTTAACGAAACGCTCAATGTTGGCAATTTTCCGAATGTAGCAAACACACTTCTTTAGGAAAGCTGGTGTTTGTTTACCCAAGGCAAAATCAAGTTCATCTTCAATAGCTGAGGATGAAAAGAGAACACAGAGTCTCTGTTATCTTTTCTTTATAAGCAGTTCAAGAACATCCCCCACCCCCAACACGTAGACTCTTAAATGATTGCATCTGTTTTCTGTAAAAAAACAGAAAAAGCAGAAAAAATCTCTGTGTGCTTTCATATAGTTTTTGGTCTCAAGCAAGTACAAAGAACATTTTTTTTGCTCTTCAATTATATGAGAAATGCCAACAGAAATATATTTTCATGTTTGTGGAAAGGTTGATAGAAAAGATAATAAATGAATATCTAGAAATAGTTAGTTTGAACTTTACCAGAGGAAAGATATCTCTTTGCTTGGCTGTGTTTCATTTTTCCTTTCTCATACAGCAATTTCACAGCAGTCTTAAAAATCTTCTTAATCTCTTCTGATATATCTTGCCACTTGTTCTCAGTCATAGAGTTTGAAGAAGATTCCATCTTTTAAAAATATCCATAGTTAAACAGTAGCTGTAATACACACATCTACAACTTCAGAAAGTAAAAGTCTAATATTCAACATCATAAATAACGTGGTAACGGAGAAACACATACACTAAAAATAAATAAATAAGAGTTCAACTTTTTATACTGCAGATAATCATAATGTATTCCATTTTAGAATTATAAAAGTTAGTTACTTTGAGTATTTTCTGAATTCCTACTGTAGGCAGCTAATGCAGTATTTTTCAAGAATAAGACCAGTAACACCTTTATAGAAAGAGGGTTTTGAGAACCAAGCCTGAAATAATGATAATAAAGCAGCAGTAATACTGCTAAAATTATCGCTCCTTTAATGAGAAGTAATAATAGTAATAATAGTAATAATAATAATAATTTAAACTTGGATCTCAAAACTGAAAATGAGGTTCCTGGTACCTGTAATTAAGCACATCATATTAGCTACCATATTTGACAAATACGGGATTATATCTGACGTTACTTTCATTCATTCATTGCTATAGTAACAGTACTCTTACTGTCATCAGAGAGGGACTCTAGTACAAATTCACTAATCCTTTCAGATGGTATCTCGCAGATGACACGATGGAGGTTTCTCTAAGAGAGCCGGTAGTCACTGCTGCATTACTTACCGCAGGTGAAGTGTTTAAGGGGTCTCCAGTTTTCCTGGAGGGTGTAATAGGAAAAAGAACAGCCTCCAGGATAAGCTCCCTAGCAACTCTTCCTTGACACATTCAGAACTGTGTATCTTTTATTACTTTCTGTAAGTTTATGAGACGTAACTCTCTGTTAGCTTTAAGTTATGAACGTCTTTTTACTTACTCCTGTGTATCAGTAGCTTGAGGAAAAGTACGAAGTTTTAATAACAAAAAAGCCAAGCTTTATTCAAATGGATACTGTGGGCATTAGCAAAACAATGCAAAGTTACAAAACTTGCTTTCTCCCTTGTGATCAGTACTTCAGAATTAGTTGCATTATACTGTCATCAACTCATTAAAACTCTTTCCGTGTCTATGTTTTTCATATTTTCAATGTTTTTTCGTGCAACAGAGAAAATATTCTGCTACACGGTAAGTGAATGCAGTATAATGGTTTAATTTCATTTTCTTGTATAATACAGTATGCACTCAAAATGAAGTGAATACCCTGTTAAGGACTTCATTTTTTGTACACTGAAATCTGTCCTTGGGGATATAGGATGTGTAGGAGGGTAGAACTGAGCCCTGGGTAATATACAGTTTTTATTGTCATCCATTAAAGACAAATGCCTGTTTTAAAAATGATTATTAACAGTGTTGAAAAATCTTCTGTGAGAATACACTTAGTAAGTTAAAAGTATGAGATTTGACTCAGGACAGCACTAAGTACTTGTTTGACTGTTAAAGAGCTTTCTTGTATGGCGACAGAAGTGTATTTCCTCTGCAAATCCTGTTCATTGAAATCTAGCAAAAGCACAATACCAGGGCAGGAGAGCCTGAACTCTCCTTATTCCAACATCAGGGAAGGGAAGAGAAATCTGTACAACCGTCCCACTAGCCCCAACGGGTCATCAATGACTACAATCCACTTGCATTAACGCAGGAGTCATGACCTGTCGTGTTCCTTGGTGTTTTGCAGCTGCTCCCTTCACCATGTGTGAGAAAGGAGCATCACAGCACCAGTTGCTGAGGTGTGGACAGGGCTGTAGAAGCTAATTCAGAGACAGCAGCAAGTGCCTGGCCCTGGGGACTGCCCGCCACTGTAATTGATAGAGAAGAATTTTGTAAGGAGGTAACTATGACTTACTGTATTCTGGTAGTTCTTCAGCATTTCAGATTTTGGTCTGAGGTAATATGCTGGTGGCACCGCATTCTCATCCCTGCAGTACCACTCTTCTAAAATCCTTGTCTCTAGCTTGGCCTCTACAGCAGCATCCAGGATCATTTCAAATTCTGCTGACTCAACTTCCCCTGGTATTCGGATGTTCCCGTACTTCTCTCCCAATAGGCCCTGTGTATTTGCAGGAAAGTAGGGATTAAATTTTTATTTTTAGTTATGCAAAAACCCTCCTCAGGATCTGAATTTAATAAAAATCAGTGTGGTGATAGTTTAAAGACTTTGAAATTACTAGGCAGGGAAACAGATACAGTGTAAGATGAATTACTGTTGAGGGTACTGTACTGAGCTGCATCCTACTTTACCTACATCCTGGTAAAATTTCAAGTAGATGCGTTGTCTTTCTTAATATTAACTGGTAATAAAAATACAAAGTCTTTGTATTGAATACAAAATTCAAAAGAAGAAATTAAAAAATACCCAACATACTTTCTTAGCACAGTATTGACTCGTGTATTATTGATTCCCATTAGTGACAGGTTGGCATTAATCTCACATGCAAAAGCGAATGTGGAAATCCTTTTCTCTGGACTCAGGATAAGGATGCATCTTTGGATTCTTTACCTCTTGGCTTCATTCTTAGTTTACGCAGTAATGGAACAGAAGATTTTATGTTCTGTTTGATGAAAAATCACATGATGTTATGTACAGCTCATATTGGTATTAAAAGGATCAATGTTGCAGAACCACAAGCTGCTTTGCTGTCTCATATTCCCTTGTTGCAAAAATGTTCAATGTCTTTGCCCCGGTAACTGTCCACTGAATGAACAGTGGGGCAAGGGAAAACAGTTTCAATCAAATACCAAATAGAAATAGAAATTTTAGTATGTAAATGCACATATTTGGTATACAGGCAAAGGTTTGTGGAAGTCAGTTCTTAAACTGTGGCACAGGAGGTTTTTCACCTTCAAAACTGAGGATTACATATTGGTTATGATGCTCTGAATACTTTTTTTTGAATTTATTTCCATAGTTTGCTGTCCATAAATATTTTCTAAAAAAATGATTGGGAAAAACTTTATAGAAGATAGAGTTGCAGGACATTCCTGCATTCTTTCAACAAAATTTTTGAAATTTGCGATCATCAGCTTAATTCTGCATTGAAATCTTGGTCCACAGAAGTCAGTGAGAACTCTCACTTCCTTTAAAGTAGGATTTTTTATTTCTTTCCTCATTTAAATGTATTCAGTAAAGATTTTGAGTTAATGAGAAGGAGTACTTAATGTGGAGAGGCACCAACAGTATCAGCATCTTGATTTGAATCAGAAAGATCTCTTAGTAAAGTAATGCTAATGCAAATACAGTAGTACCCTAAAAATGTAAATGACCTTGTTTGTAAATAATAAAAATCTAAATATTCATTATTTTTAAAGCACTCATCATAATGAGAAGCTGTTTTAAACTTTTCCAGCTGTAACTAAACCCTGAAAATCAGTAACTGATGATGATGAAGCCTGCTTCACTGATTATAAAAGCGTGAAGCTGCAGACCCCTTTTCTGAATCCAGTTGTGTTGGCAGAAGGTACTCAAGCGGCTCATCACGCTAGATGCTGTAGCCTCAGAGCAGAGACGTCACAGCAGTGCATGTGAACACTTCCTAACCTCTTTCAGGCAAAACCACCTCAGTTAGCTCAGACCACAGTTCACACTGTAAACTAACCTGGCTGATTTTTGCCTGGAGCAGATTAGGAAGAGCTCACATGAACTACAGTGCTGGCTCTGATGGCGAGTGGTTGGCATCCTCCAGCGGAGGAGTAGTGACAAAGAGCTGGTGGACAGGAACAAGTCAATGTCTGTCCACTGCTTAGGAGAAATGAAGGAATGTAGGAATTGTGATAGTTCATATAGTCCAGATTTCAGTCTCTGACAAGTCCCAGCACCCATGTCCTTCAAGAAGCTGCTTCAATAGAGAGGCATTAGGGGAAAGAGGGGTTTGCCTGGCTGCCCGTTCATATCCCACAGTAGCTTCATTCAGGGTGCATATCAAGGAGTCAGGAGAAAGGCACAAATGTGTTCAGTAACTAGAATTAAATAATAATAATTTTAATGAAATGATCCAGTATTTTTATTACATGAATTTATTTTTTCCTACGTGATCATTCTAACTAGTAGCTGTCCTCATAGAGAGCGCTACGTTGCTTCACATAATGAGATAACCGGGGAAAATTTCTAAGTTTTTACGGTTATGATCTATTCATATAGCCCTATAATTTTGGAATTCTGAAGCTGCAGAGGTTAAACAAAATATAATATTATTTTCCTTCTTTATTCAAGTGAGGTTAATAACTCATATCATGCTAAATTGCAAGCCTTTGCACATTCAGATTGATGTAGAAATCTCGTAAGTTTCTCTCAGAGGAGCTTTGCTATGCAAACTTTGCAATTACCTTGTATACCAATCATTACTTGAAATTCATTAGGCTACACTTTTTCTGAATTTAAGTCCAGTGGATTCAATAGACAGTTGCCCAAGCAAAGATCAATAGCTAGGCCCTTCATTAGCAATACTAAAATGTCATAACATTAAAATGTCTCGTTTTAATGATGTACTGCATTTAGTCAACTAAATTTGTTTTGGAATTATTCTGTGTACTTTTCTGCTTCTCTGGTACAGTTTGTGCTGTTCTCTCTCCGCTGTATTATAGGTAAATTACAAAAGGCAGTACTTTAAAATGAAAAGATGGATGTTTTTTTCTTGTATCTTATCTGTCATTGCAACAGATGTTATGTAAATAATCCTGTATTAGGGATCATCCTCCTGGCTACTAGAGCAAAACAATAAAAAGGAACTTTGACGTGATCAGAATACTAGAATCACTGCGGATGACTGTATCACAGGCTTTTAAATAAAACAGGCCTATACAAATACTATTTGAAAGTCTTCACATTTTTTTTAAATCAAATGTTAAACAGTTGAGGACATACATTTATCATGGTGTACCTTGGTGCTATAGATGGCATTGCTAATATTTTGCTAGAAGTCTAGCATTAGTTGAGGGAAGAATAGACATACATAGAAGAGGAATCACACAGGCAGAAGAGTGTCCTCCATTTGGGATGATGGCAGTGAGCATCCATAAAGCTTAATAAACAACAAAATAAGCCTTGTATCATTTTGCTTCGAGGTATTTCTCCTCCTCTTGTTTGCTTGTGGTTTATGGAAAAGTTTTAAGGTTAATCTTAAAAGATGACACATACATAGTGCTAGGAAGAAAAGGAATGAGGAAGTGTGGAGGAAAGAGAAGTCTGAGCAAATGTATGTTGCACTGCAAGGTGAAAACTGAGTCTAGCTTGTTATCATTGACATCTAGTGTTTAGGAGAGCCTGAAGCTAACAGCTGTACCAAGAAAGGAACACATCAGTTGAACATCATGTAAGGATCTAAATGTGCTAAAACATTTAGTTTTAGAACTTAAAAAGCGGGCCATGGCAAAAAGGAAGCTGCAGAGGCCATGCCAGCACCCCACTGCCACATATTTTTTCCCCAAGAACTGCTCAGGGAACAGCAGGCAGCACAGTGCCAACCAGTCTTCCGTAACTGTGCCCACTGCACACAGAAAACTATCATAGGGATTGTGGTAGAAGTCCTTCATACAAGCTGCATGAGTTGGCCAGGCTCAGAGCACACTTCTGAAACTTGGCTGTGTTTAGCTCAGGAATACTGCCTCATGTGGCAGGTGTGAGGAAGGACTCCATGTTTTAGCCAAAACTTAGGCATTTCTGCAATTAAAGCAAAGTTAAGGAGCAGCTGAACAGAGATTCTGAGGACACCTGTGACACCTACTTGGTGAATATGTGCATTTAGAAAGGCAGTTAAATGAGTTAGTGTCTTTGATGTTCTAATACAGTAGAATTGACAAGTAAACAAAGAGAAATAGAAATAGGAACAGGACAGGGGAAAAAAAAAAGAACAGCACTGGAATGAGGAAGGGAACTGATTACACAAGTAGAACCAGCAAATTGTAAATACCATGCTGAACAGGTCTGTCATTTAGAGCAGGGCAATCCCAGGCACTGCACTGCAGCTGTGTTCATCTTAGTGCCCTAACAGGAGTTAGCTGAGGTTCTGGTATTAGTACCTGGCTCTGTGTAGCCATTTGAAATATAATCTGGTAAAAACTTTTATGTGGTAGAAAACTCTTCATGGAGTCATTCCTGTGCTTTCTGATAACTCCAGACTAGCCTCAATCTACAACCCAGTTTCACTGGCCATTTAACTGAGGTATTGAAACACAACTTCTTTTCATTTTTCTGGAGAGGACAAAAGTAACTGACACTGTTTTTCTAAAGGACTGTGATATCACACCGCACTGCTGAAGTGGGAGGCATGCTGAGTAAATGCAGCTGTTCTCTACCGAGAGACTGATGCTCGATGCTGGGTTATGTCACATAAACACACCTTCCTCCAGATGCACTGAATGTTTTCCATTAACAGTGGTCACTAGTGAAAAAAAAAAACGACTTAGGACTATAAACAGACTATGTGTGTTTGCTGGAATCTTAATAAACTATTTGTTTGTAAGGCTACATGACAGCCTTAGGATGGGTGCATTTGCATGCACAGGCTGTGAAAACTACATCTTCCCATGTTTAGATACAGAAGTGAGGCTTCGCAGTATCTCCTAGCTGGTACCCGGGAATAGCCACCTCCCCTCCACTCTTTTGGTGTTGTTATGGTTAAATTTATATCTGGCTGTATAAGTGTAGTCTATCAGGGTACCACAAAAACACTCAAACCTTTAGAGGCCTAAATGAGAAGGTCTGAATTGCACTTTTCCTTCAGGGGCTTCATTGTCTGAACTGTATCCATGCCAGGGGCTTGCAGCAGCCTCTGCAAATATCTGCCCCCCCCCCTTCCATATTCCCTATACATTCAAGTAAATGCAAATTTCTTCATAGAAAAATGAATAAAAATGCAGCAACAGAATTGAAAGAAAATATAATTTCTCACAATCTTCATGTTGTTTCATACTAAGTCTGCAAATAAGAATACTGTTATTTCAGACCTTTATGAAAAATATCACAGTACTCTACGTAATAACCTAAAACTTCAATTTGTGGTAACAACCGCAGCATTTTGATGATTATTATAGGAAATTATTTTTAAAGGGAACAGTAATGTTTACACTATGTTCAGTACCAAGAGACAGTTTTATATGCAGACTCGTGAATCAAAATCTCCCACCTGATGAGTCATTTTCCTTTAATAGTAAAACAACAAATTAAAGATTCATTAGATTGAAGGTGATTGAACTGTTTAAAGCTACTAGGCTTGCAAACATGTATAAAGCCCTCAGCAACCATCTGTATCTAACAAAACTTTATAGAATTAACACAAAGCAACCTCAGCAGTAGTCTTGTTAGCTTTGTTGAGCCTGAGGCTGAAGTTACTATTAAATGAAGTTAAAAAAATTACTGTTTAGACCCAGATGGGAAATATTTTTCCCTGATCTTCTTGGTGTGGGAAGATATTAAAATTATAGGCACAGTCACAATGACCAAAAAGAGGAAACTAACCAGATTTGGATTTGATCTTGATATGAAGAATTCATAGTGTATCTCATGTAATTAGTTCAGACATCACCAAAATGTTCATGAACCCTAATACCATACCTTTTATTAATACAGAACACGTTGAAATTTTAGATATATTTAATTCCAACTAAGATATTTAGTGGTAATTTTAATAAAAACCAGCTGTCAAATAACAGCAAGTTATATTCATTGCTGACTGGTTTCATTAATCTATTTTTTTTTTAAATTATATGTTAATATCTGCAAACCAAGTCATTTGAAAAGTCAGATTTGTAATGTTTTGTGAAGTGATTTCAGATACTTGCCAACTTAAGAGCAACAACTTTTTTGCTGTTTTGCCAACACAGAAAGCTTCAGATTCATGGAAAACAGAGTTTTGTAGCTGGTGAATGATTGGATCCAATGATCTTTTGCTGGGCTTCATGGGATCAGTCCTACTGCTTCTACTTCTTGGTCTTTGTGAAGTTCCACATGTGACACTGAAGCGCATACATATGTCCCCTCTGCCTCTTCTCAGAGCAGTCCTGGATTGCCAACTTTTTGAAGAATAAACATTCAGGAAATCATCTTTGAAGGAATTAAATCTAACCCCAATTAATTTTTTAACCTAAGATACCTCTGTGTGTCCAGACCTAAGCACCTCTTAAACAATTTGTTTTTGCAAGATCCATGAGGGATCAGGAAGTATTATTGTCCCCATTCGACACAGGAAGTAGGTACAGGGAATTAAGCCTGGCCAGGGATTCAGAGCTGTGACAGATATGCGGTGGTTAGTTATAACTGGGTAGTGGAAGTTGTTCTTCTTAATTCTAAGCCCTGTCCTTCTTACAGAAACTGCTCACTACTAAAGGAGGAAAGCCTTGCCCACTCATGAATTAGGTCTTGAGTGACTCACATTCAGCCTGCAAAATTAATGTAAGCTTAAACTGAGATCACTTATTCAAAGTAGAACAGCTCCATTAGGAGAAAGAGAGTATCTCACATTATTGAAGATGCGGTGAATGCTTCATACTCCAGGCTCAAAATTGCCTGCAGGCACGCAACATCAGCATTCAAGTGCCACTGAGATGCACCAAGTGGTTCTTCAGCAACTGCTTGAATTGTAGGGACTTAAGTGCTGGGATGTTATGTTGTTCATCTGTTGTCAAGGGTTGGGAAATGCTGCTCCCACTGATGTCCCGGAGGTGTCCTTCTACCATCCTCAAGGAAACTGTGGATTGCAGTCTGGTAGAAACTCACGCCAAGCCTCACTGGGAGGCCTCAGGCAGAAAACCGGTGAGGAGCAGTCTATAGCTAGTGGGTCATAATCTAAAGCAAGGCAGGTAATGAGGGAGCTTACCCGTGGAGCAAGAGGCCTGTTTCAAAATCTCTCCTGAACTGGAAGAAGGACAAGTCTGTGGTCACCAGGTATGTACCCTACTCATCAGGCTTCTGGGCATCAATGATGGGGTAACAGTAGCATGTCAAAGATCCTGCTAGCGCAGCTCCTCTCTGTATATGAAATCGCATAGTTTTGTAGAAGTAACTGAATATTAATTGTAGCAGGAACACGAACCTTATCTTTCCACAGTTTGCATGAGTGCCCTACTCAAGGGCTACAAAGTCAGTCCTCTGGATCCCTGTCTCTCCTGTGGTCACTTGCTCTTCACTGCCTTCTGTGAATCCTGGAGTTAAAGATCTAACTCCCTGCTTCCTCAGCCTGCGCTTCTAGGCTTCCTTCCTCTTGTAGTTAAATCTTTCTTATGAAATAAAAACTTTTTTCCTCTTTAAAGCCATACATTTCGGTGAAATAGCCATTTTACTCAGAGAAATGTGTTTTTTGCACTACTGCTTACTGATATATTAATATATCTATTAGCTGATAAAAAGTATGTTACTCAGTAATAGATCAGCCTGCTATAGACAAAAAAGACACATAAAGAAAAATACAAGTGAGATTGATATATCTATTTAACTTCAGTTTTAAAAGACCTCAAATTTCTTATATTTTGTCTAAAAAGCATACTTCTTATAATCAGATGCTAATACCCATCAATTTCTTTCAATTGATATATATGTATGTTCGATTTGAAGTCAGAATCACTTCAGCATAACTACAAGAAATGCTCCATTGTTTTCAAATCTTACTTTCTATATGTATATTGGCTACATTCTATGTCCTGTCTTTCATATTGAATTTGGATGTGCTAACACAGTGCATTTGCATGTGCAAACCTGCCTAGGTGGCACATTCAAGACAGGGAAGGCACGCAGAATTTGTAACATGTAGGTGTATTCACCCTCCTGGTCTGCAGAAATGTGAGCTTAACTGACATAACCATATATACAGGTAAATCATGTCTTCAAAATCTGGAACAAATGGTCAGGATACCAATTTTTAAGGACCTTTTATTTAACATGCCCTTCAAAGAAATTTAGTACAACTGTAGGTCTTTCTAGTTTGTTGCCAGTAGATTATAACTCTATTGTAACAGTATTCTATAGAAATTATGTATGCGATATAAGATGTTCAGGCGCAGCCAGAGACATTTTGGGGAAAAAAAAATGCCAACAAAATAACAGGTTTAGTTGGAACCTTGTTTCTGAGAAATAGACATGATTTGAATTGAAACTGAGAATTTACTACCAGAAACAGAAAATAATGTCCTTTTTTAATTCCTTAAGGCAACAATAGCCAATTCTCAAACTCAAAGCAAAAATGCTAAACAGCAGTGAATCATCTGAACTGAAACTAGAAAGGTATATTTACTTAAATTCATTTTCAATGCACTAATGATTTCAGTAAGAAGAAAAACAAGTATATGAATTATTTGAAAATCTCGATGGAGTATACGTGTTAACTGCTTGTCAGGGTAAACTCCAAGCCATTAAACTGAACTGAAGTTGAACAACTGAAACCAAGATGGAGAAAGCTGCAGTAAGGCACTTCATCTAAACCAAGTTTTAGGAAGCTGGAACTCCAGAGTAGCTGGTGCCCAAGAGATGTCTTGGAAATAGCTGCTTCTACTCCCTTTTTTTCCTTCTAGCTGCAACGTAGTACAGTGTGAGGGCCTCCTGATAACATGCACAGAGAGAATATTCTTCAATTAAATACATTTGACTGCTTTTCTTGCCTATTCATGGTAGCAATCAAAGGACAAAAGTTATGTTGCATTGGAATTAAGTCTCCCCAAAATACTTCCATTAGAAATCAAAAATATGAAAAAAAGGCCAAAAAAGTTGTAACCTGTGATTTCTAGGATGTACAGGTCAAAGTGCCGTCAGAACAGCGTTTTTCTTCTACTGCCAACAGTTGTAAGGCAGTGCAACTTAGCGGACGGAACATCAGAGCTGGTGCAGAACTCTTAAATCTTCTTTCCACTTTTGCTTCATCTCAGTGTGGAAAATGGTAACTTCCTGATGCTTTTGCCACTGCCTCAGATTGCCTATCTATAAAATGAGGCTAATGATAGCTTGCAAAATAAGCATTTCTATTTTGAGTGTTGATATGCAAAGGATCTTCTGTATTTATGTATCAGCAGGGATGGGACTGTTGCTTTACATTGTTTGTCCTGTTTAGCTTTTAAGGGAAAAATGATACCATAGAGCAGCAGCAAACATTTTCATTTGATTTTTCTCCATACCTAGGTGATGATAATAGTGTCCATACCTCAATCCTTTGGTTGAAGCTTATGGGTAAATAGATTTCATTTTAGAACTTCAGCTGACTGTACAAAACATAAAATAATATAATTTTAAATTTAAATTACTGAAGTGAGTAGAAAACTGAAGGCATAATAAAGACATTTCTGTGCTGAGAAATAGATTTTTTTTTTTTACCACCTGACTGGATATGCATTTATCTTCCTTAGCTTGAGAAATGTTGGTGTGCATTATTTCACAGAATCCTAGAATAGTTTGGGTTGGAAGGGACCTTTAAAGGTCATCTAGTCCAACCCCCCTGCCGTGGGCAGGAACATCTTCAACTAGTCCAACCTGACCTTGAATGTTTCCAGGGATGGGGCATCCACCACCTCTCTGGGCAACCTGTGCCAGTGTTTCACCACCCTCAGCGCAAAAAATTCCTTCCTTATATCTAGTCTAAATCTACCCCCCTTTAGTTTAAAGCCATTCCCCCTTGTCCTGTCGCAACAGGCCCTGCTCAAAAGTTTGCCGCCATCTTTTTTATAAGCCCCCTTTAAGTACTGATAGGCTGCAATAAGGTCTCCCCAAAGCCTTCTCTTCTCTAGGCTGAACAACCCCAACGCTCTCAGCCTTTCTTCAGAGGAGACGTGTTCCATCCCCCTGATCATTTTTGTGACCCTCCTCTGGACCCGCTCCAACAGGTCCGTGTCTTTCTTCTGCTGAGGGCTCCAGAGCTGGACGCAGTACTCCAGGTGGGGTCTCACCAGAGCAGAGTAGAGGGGAAGAATCACCTCCCTCGACCTGCTGGCCACGCTTCTGTTGATGCAGCCCAGGATACGATTGGCCTTCTGGGCTGTGAGAGCACATTGCTGGCTCATGTCCAGCTTTCCATCCACCAGTACCCCCAAGTCCTTCTCGGCAGGGCTGCTCTCAATCCCTTCATCCCACAGCCTGTATTGATACTAGGGCTTGCCCCGACCCAGGTGCAGGACCTTGCACTTGGCCTTGTTAAACCTCATGAGGTTCACACAGGGGCCCACTTCTTGAGCTTGTCCAGGTCCCTCTGGATGGCATCCCGTCCCTCTGGCATGTCGACCGCATCACTCAGCTTGGTGTCATCTGCAAACTTGCTGAGGGTGCACTCGATCCCGCTGTCTGTGTCATTGATGAAGATATTAAACAGTACCGGTCCCAATATGGACCCCTGCGGGATGCCACTCGTCACCAATCTCCATCTGGACATTGAGCTGTTGACCACTACCCTCTGGATGCTACCATCTAACCAATTCCTCACCCACCAGACAGTCCACCCATCAAATCCATACCTCTCCAGTCTAGAGAGAAGGGTGTTGTGGGGGACCGTGTCAAAGGCCTTACTGAGGTCCAGAGAGACGACATCTGTAGCTCTTCCCCTGTCCACTGATGCAGTCACTCCATCTCACAGAGCCATGCCCTAATTTCTCTCTTCCTTTTTTCCCTGGAGGCACCCCAGAAGTACACTGGAGGGCTAGAGGTATTTCAGAAACTTGAGACAGGTAGTGGTTTCAGTTCCATGAAAAACAAAAAAGGGCTGTTGAACTACCTTGTAAGAAAACTGTCTGGAATTGAGACTGGAAGGATGAGGTGCAAGTGCTGAAGTCTTTTGCTGTGAGTAATGTTCCTGACATAAGGTGTTAGAAGAAAATGATGGTGGAGTTACTTGATGCTTAACCTGTCTTTCAGAAAATTAAAGAGAGCAGCCAAATCCAGCTGTAAATGAACCAATTCCCTCAACTCTGAACTTCACCCACAGTGCAATATTTTTAAATCTCAAAGCTTTTCCCTAGTGGTAGGGAGATATGAAACAATGATGAGTAATTTCTCAGGACATAGTAGGTAGGAGCTAGCAGTCCATCATGCAGAGTGAATGTGCTTCCTCAGAAGAAATTAATGACCTACTTCCCTGATACACTTTTGCTTCATCAGAACTCTCCTTTCTCCTGGCTGTGAAAGTATCAATAGTCTTCTTCCTCCACACTCTTTCTCCTGTCTTCTACATGATTACGAAGCACCAGTTTAGTTCATTCTGTTGCCTTTTCCTTCACCATTTGTCATTGCTGGGTCTTTGATCTCCCTAAGCATGGGTGCAGGTGAGAAAAGCGGTCAAAAAGAATAAAATTAGGAAAGAGGTCTGCGAATAAAGGTAGGGTAGAGGAAGGACTGGAGAAGATTTTACCTACCTCTGGCTATAGATTTGACTGGCTCACTCACTGATTCTCCTCCAAACAAATGTACCATTCTCACTTTGCTCTTGTTTTGAAATGGGGTGGGAGATTTCCTGACAGGCATGTATATTTTTCCTCTCACAATAAAGCTGAGGACCTTGCAGGTAACTCCTACTGCAGTCCAGATTCCTGTCAACTCTCTGACAGGTCCCGTAACACTTTATAACAGTGGAGCTGGGTAGAAAGACAAACTGCAAGGGCTAGGTTTAATAAAAGACTTTAGCACGCAGTCCAGACTGAAGTCAATAATCTTGTCTGTGGAAATCACTACCCTTCCTATAGGGAGTGGGAAACGTACCTTTCCTGGAAACAACAAGGAGATCAGTCTTGTCTTTTAGAGGAGGGCACGGTGGTGTAACCTCCCCTACTGTGTAAAATAATCACAGCACTCACCCAAGCAGGGAGGAACTGTGAAAGGGTTTGAAATCCTGTCTTGCATCGCATAGGTGAAGGCTGGCTTCTCCTGCTGTTGCTGTTTAATGTGCCTTACTGAGCATCCAGGGATAGAGGCATCATGGAGCCAGAAAGGAAGAAGGTACTCTGAGCCTATCAGTGTAGTCAGCTGGGAGGACAGGGCACTGGCTTCTGGACACCAACCCCAGGAGTTAAAAACTAGGACTCTTCTGCATCCTTACTGCCCTCTTTGGTATGCTTCATATTTAAGAAAGGATGCTGCCTCATGCTGCACCCACGCACCCTCTAAAAAGAAGGGGCCATATCTTTGTTTTCTGGGAAACATGATGCTGCTAGTGTTTATCAGAAGGGCTGCTTAGTTTCTAAATTCCTGTTTTGGGATGGTATTTAAGTGATAAATGATGAGCCAAAGAGCTTAGATTTAAGGTAGTGTTGAGCATGGCAAGAAGAGATGAATTGGGCACCTAAGGGATTAACAGAGAGGCATCTAGTCTGTAGTCACCACCAAAGTTGCAGCAACTGAGGAGGCATTTTTAGGACTGCAAAACCTATCCAAATCCTACTGTAAGCACATACACACACTCTTTATTGCAAATAGACCTATATATTTATGCTTTTCTGTAACATAATTAAGCTGTGTTTCTCAGTAACATATATAGCCACTATGAAGGTATTAGAAAGTGTTAATTAATGAAGAGGCAGAGATCACTGATGGCATAACGGAGTTAACACCCCTCCCGATTTTAGGAAAACTGAAGCTAGTTGTAACATGATATGAGATTTTGCTGCAAATGTCTTTTTGCTGGTTTTTTTTTCCTTCTTACTAGAGCTAAACACATTGGTATTCATTGAGTCTACAAATGAAAACCTAATTTTGTAATTAAATGTCAAGAAAATTATTTCACAACTTGCATAGAATAATACAGTCCCCATGAGCCTGATATGACCCATGACTGTGTAGTGTGTAGTGAAGCACCTAAAACACCATTAATAAACATGTTTTGCAAGGATATAAAATAAATGAAGGCCCAAAGGCAAATTTTTAGCCTAAGGGACATTAGCTCTAGCAGATTATAATGCCACCTCTCTACAGCACCCAGAATTTAGTGTTTATCACAGCATGCAAAACAAGTAGCATAATGTAACATCAAATCTGCTTTGCAAGTACATGTGGAATGGCCTATATTATTTATTTTGACTAGTTCCTGGATTTTGATGGCTTTTATTTGATGTCTGTATCCTTATATGCCAATTGTAACGAAACATTCTTTTCTCCAAGCCAGCTGGCATAGGTTTCAGAGCTTGTTATTTGGGACAGTTGGTGGCTGGTACTCTCTGAACAGATACTTTATCAATCTAGTCCTTCAAAGATGAAAAGAAATGATTAGATAATTCCTTGCACAAGAAGAGACACATCTAAAGAGAGTATAATTTTCCTTCCCCAACAATGCTAGCAGTATGATGGCCCAGTAAACTTAAGACTGATATGGTCCCTTCTGTATGCTCTTAAATTATTTGCATGTGTTCCCTACTTTTCACATGCTTGGAGGGGAAGAACCGGTTTTTCTGGTTTATTAAAATATTATAAATTTGTAGGAGGCTAGAAAGGACAGTACCATAGTTGCAGGATGAAAGGAACTAATTCCTATGAAAGCAACTAATAATCTAAACTGTAGTAACAGTTAAGGAGAGAAAGATCTTCAGAAAAGCTGAACTGAAGGAAAAAGAGTAAAGCAAGCACTGTGATAATAGAGATTAAAGCTTTCCTTGGCTTCATAAACCACACCCTTTACACACTTGAAAAAGATTGCAGCTGATAAAGAATAGCATTACTTAAAGTATTCAGTGTCAACAATCTTTACAGTTAATTCACATCACCAAATATTACAATGAGAATGCTAACCCTAATAATGTAATTTATATTAAATATAAATCCATCTTTTCATAAAGGCACCTTCAGAATTGCCACATTTCAAAAACTGTTGTTCTGCAATACTACCCAACATTAGTTTTCCATTTACAATATAGATGAACAAAATCACCTTTATAAATCCTCTTAGCTTTCACTTACCATGCTTCTTCAAGAATGGAATAGGTTAAAGTAAAACCTTACCTATAGTAGCTTTCTATTGGGATATCTTCATGCCTCTTCTAACACTAATTTTTAACTAAAAGGTAATCAGACCTAAAATTAATGGTAAGTGTACAAGCACTAAATACTAAATACTGCCTGCAGGTAATAGGTCAAGTCATTAGCTAAATGTTTAAATATTCTGTAGCAAATCCCCATGGGAAATGAATGAAATATAACAAAGAACATCAGGTCATGACACTTCTCTCAATAAAAACACTATCTTCCCTATGCCATGCAATGGCATGACCGAGAGGCAGAGTATACACTCTGCAAAAGTATGTGGCCAGGCGATGCGCTGATTCTCCAGCCACGAGTAGCACTACTATTCTAAATTCTTTTTAAACAGTTTTAAGCATTAAAGTAATTTCTATACTGTGCAAAATAGTTAACAAGAAAAAAACATGTAGTTTACTCATAATAATTGCAGTCTCCATAGCATTCTAAGCAAGTATTCTCCACTTCATTTTTTTGAGGTGGAATGGAATAAAAAGTTACTCTGTGAGGTTTTCCAGTTATGAAAGAAAGAAGCATATGATAATTACCTGCTACATGGCATGCTAACAGAACAGTAACTCCAAAAAAAGCACCTTGCCCTAAAAGCAAGTATTTTAAGAGAAAAGAGGCAATACCTTATGGATGCATACCAGTATCACTATGAAGAACATGGATACTGTCTCTTATTTCACTTCTGTAAATTAGTAGCTTTCATTGAAGAAAAAAGGATCCTGTGAAATTATACACTCTGATTATCTTAAAAAACAGACCCAGCTACTGCTAGCTGGATTTAACAATAATCAGACTGAAAAGTGAGCTAGTTACTTTGTGGGTAGGTGTTTATTTCTGGGTCCGTTATTGGAGAACGAAAGGATCCCTGAAGTGAATCTCTGTATTTGAGAAAAGGGAAGGTATATACCCTAGGTGCAAGCAATAGCATTAAGAATTCTCCTTGAACTTATCAACTGCCTGCTAAATACTGTAAAGTATGCTCTTTCTTTACACAGAAGTAGAATTGCAAGGTTTAGGATTTTTGCCACCCCCCACCCCAACTTCTGCAGAATAGCCAATGTTGGCTTTCTGATCTACAGTTCAATTTGTGGAATAGACCATTACATCTAGCTGATTACAATACTACCTTAGAAGATGGTTTGGTAAAGCTCTTGAGGGTCAAGAGAAAATAAACCTCATAAATCTCATGCAGCTTATTTCTTCCTCTACACATTATACACAGAATGATAGAAATTTGAGATCATGCTAATCTTGTTCTCACTAATATGGTCATTTATATTAAATATAATACTTTCTGGAAAAACCTTTCTGGAAGGCAGCACCAAAAATTGTATTTATGTCAAGAAAAAGAAATACAGCGACTTAGCAGAAAATATGTACAGTCTTCTGACTGTAGGCTGAAAATGCAAGCTATTTTAAGACTACATCAAAACCCATGCAGTTTCTATGTTCCATGGAAAAGTTGCCTGATGAATCTTATAGCTATTTTCAATGGGATATGTTTAAAAAATGGGTAAGCATTTTTAGACCCTAGATTTTAGATTTAGAGAATCAGAGATGATTCACAGGAAAATACATTCCCAGCCATAAAGCAGATCAAGGAACTCACTTACAATAGCTTAATCATATATCACCCCGTGCTTGATTCCACTCTGTGTGTATGTGTGTTGTTCAGAGACAAACAACGTGGAAAGGGATATACACCCTTTGCCTGTTAGTCTGGAGGCTGTGAAAGAAGACCAAGGCTTGCTGAGGGGAAAGTTGCATACCATGTCTTTAAAATTGAATCACTTTTTCTATTTTGAAGGATTTAAAAAAATGTACAAAGCTCTACTTTGATATTCACAGAAAAATCTTTCCTGTTGGCCAAGTCCACCTAAAACAGGGTTAGTGTCCACAGACATATACTTCACTTCAGATTAATGCCACAAGTCCTGTGGAGCCATTCCTGATACGCTGTATGACCCCAAACCCACTTATGTTAGAGGGAGTTCTTATTTGGACGGGTTTTGAATCAGATGTGGAGTGAGAAGAAAATTCATAGTTTGATATTTTTTTCTTGGAATATACTTTATTGGGAGAGGTGGTCTGTTGTGCCACGTCTGGTTCCAGCTATTTCTCCTCATTCACTTAAAAACTATATATAGAGCTGCTTCCTTGAGGAAAATTAAATTCTGAAATGTACCAAGCACGTGTAACTTATGCTGAATTCCTAAAGAGCACTGGGTGCTTAGCATTCCCCCTAAACTGTCTGTTTTACTATAGACACATTTGACTGACTTTAGCTTCCCTAACTTAAAATGTGTGGCAATTTTCCTAGGAGAGCAAAAGCAAAATGTAACTCAGGTGTTCCAGAACCTGTATATATTCAGTTTTCACTTTAGGAATAAACCCTAAAGTAACACCAGAACTGAAATGGGAGTTGAAGACATTCAGCAGAGCTGGTGTAATATAATTTGGAATTTTCTCTGAGCTGGAATACGCTCAGAATTAATTATCAAACATTTGTACTAAGCAGAGAGAACCAAGTAGCAGTGTACTTCATGGAATGATTAAAGCATGCATTGTACTGTAGGAACAACAAGATCCAGAGATGTAAAAAACATTTCACTCCTCAATTTACCATATATTGTCTTCAATTTCAGGGAGATTTAAGGATATGCCAAATATTGTAAATTGCTAATGTTCTTTTAAAATCCTGCTGGAATCCCAATTTTATAATGTTAGGTCTTTTTTAATAGTTCATTAATGCTGAAATTAACAACAAGCTGTCAATAATTTGAGAGGGATAATGTAAATTGCAGTGTCTGTTCAGAATAGGTAGCAAACGTTTTTACTATTCTTTGGACCAGATGATTTGAATGATGAGTGGGGAGAATCTCTTAGGTTTGTACAAACCCAAACATATTTAATTGGGCAAACCGTTACAGGCGACAAACTAACATTTCATTTCCATTTCTCCTTTTCATTTTACAATTTTTCAGGATGTAGTCATGCAAGAACAGCAGTTCAGGCAGAGTTCTGTGTGGTGCCGCACAGATGGAAGAGAGCACCCACGTATTATAACTTGCAGGGTGTGTTTGAAGAGAAGTGCAGAGAAGCCTGCCAGTTCTCTCATCTGTACTAAGGCGTAATAAACAGCAGGTTAGTACTGGAGTATTAGTTAGGGAACCCCAATAAAAGGGCAGTAAACTTATTCTGCAAATAACCACTATACACTAACGACACCCTAAGTAGCTCAAGGCCTTAACTGGTATCAAGCACTGTACTTGGGTTCCTAAAGTAGCAGTCTAACTCCCTAGCGTCTCCTTGCTGTTAATGGAGAAACAGTCATCCAGAAGATGACTCAGATATTACTGGAAGTACCTATATCTTTCTACTAGTTGTTAAAGGTGTCAAGACTAGGTCCGTAATAGATGAATCCTGTTCACGATCAGTACTAGTTGTGGGATGATAATTGTCACTCTACCATCCTGTTTGTATTGCCATCTCTTATGAATTTACTAGGAAACGTAACCCAACAAAATGTAAAGGTTCCAGTGATGCACGGAACGTATTTTGTCTTTGGTATTGTTATGCATTGCAGAGTTTAAGCAGTTCACAATTTAATAAATATACTGCATTTCAATCTCCCCATGTTGATTCCAGAGACAACCAGTATAATTTCTGCATAAAATTTGTACGGAAAGTATTTTTCCCACAGAAATAGTACTTTTCTCCTCAGAAATAAATCTTGATAAATTATTCTGTAGATCAAAAATAGCATGCTATGTATTTACCTACAGTAAAGGCTATGAGTTTTTAAATGATCACGTATAACAGGCACTGATTTTACACAGCAAAAACCCAACCAAACAAAAAACCCAACCTAACCAAAACCCAAAGAACTCCCTGCTCTCTTAATTGGATCAAGTGTTGATACAGCTCAGGCAGTAGGTAAGAGGGGGACTGTACATTCCCAAAGACAGCGTCACAGGAAATGAATTACCCATTTTTTTCAGAACTGCTTCCTCCTTTGTGTTTACGAATATGTGTTCATTTGGATTTTGTTGTTTCGTATCTGAAGAAAAGCTTAGGACTTCCAACTTAGGCACTGCACTAATTTAAGAACTGAATTTCATTTTCGTTCCATCTGATACCACAATGCAGGCACAAAGTGCCATAAAGAAACACTTTCTAAAATCAATCCATATCTGCTAGTTAATTCTGAATAGTCCCATTTAATCCCAGATCTGTGTCTGAATTGAAAAAGCGGTAATTGAAAAGTAAAAAAAAATACCCAGCTGAATGGAAGTGGCACATTTTATAGAACTTTCTCAAGAAATGGGAAGTTGCCCAAAGCCTGCAGTGCCAAAGTCAGTTTTTAATTATGTTACTATAAATTAAAACTAATTATGCTTGTTGGAGTAGAATCATCTTCAATTTGTGTTGTACATGAAATAAACCCCATCCCACTAAGGTACAACAGAGCAAAAAACAAATGTGCATAAAGAGATTTCTGTAGTTTTGCCAGTCTAGTCATTGAGAGAGCTATTACTCTGGCCCATACTTGGAAAACCTGGAATAAATATTGAAGTCGTTGGCCCACTGCAACCTCTTTGCTAACTGTTTTGTTCTGTTTAAAATTTCTGATTTGGCTTGATTTCTTTCCTTAGTAACAATATCAGGCAGGCAATTCTTAACAGCTTCAAGATTCTGAGCTGCTAAAATATGCAGCAGTGGTACAGGACGAGGTTTCCTTCACTGTCAGAGATTTTAGAACATCTATGTCTAAGGACACTGAGTGTTGCTACAGGAAAAACGCCACGCCTTTCTGTTCCAACTCTGTTTTTTCATCAAAGGGAAGATAAAAAGTAGGAAAATAAACCCAGAAAACTAAATTTAGTCATGTAAGATGGAAGCTACCCAAACTCTTTAGAGATCTGGGCCAGCATGTGCTTGTGAAAAACAGTGTCATGACAGCATCAAACCCAGCCCAGACTCAGTACTCCAAGCGCCGGCTCTTTATGGTCAAGTGGTGAGGACGGCCTTTGTTTCCCAGGGCTCTGAAGCTAAGTAACAGTGAGGCAAGCAGGTGAATGAAACAGAGCCAGCGAGATGGTTGTAGAAGTACAGAACAACACATGCTACAGCTTGCTCTTTGTCTAATCTTTGGCATGGAGAGAAGTGATCTCCAGCCTTCACAGCAGGCAGTGTTTTGTATCCTTCCCGTCCCCACGGGATTCTGTGGTTTCATTTCGCTAAATCTTTAAAATTCTTCCCTTAAAAGAAAAAATAATCAAGGACTTGCAGTTTTTTCAGAACTCCTCTCTGCCTTATTATGACAAGTCTAAGAAGTAGAGTTCACTTAGCTACGTTTAGGTATAGAGGAGAAATCTACCTTTTCTAAATTATTTTCTTAGCAAATCTATTATGGAAAAGAAAATTTGGAATAGCAAAGGCATGGTCTTAAAATTGTTTTCCATTGAAGTCTAACATCAAAACACAGGTTAGTAAGTTGGAATTAAAGCTGTCAAAGGAGAGTGGCAGGTGTCCTTTGATGTCTGAACGACAAGCTTTTCCACTACCCTTCCAGTTGCAATAAACAAGTGACTATGGAGAGGACAATCAGTAGTATATCAGTAGTAAACAGAAGCAATGTTTTTTTACTTTCAGACCGATCCTTGAAAACTTGTAATAAAAACATGTAATAGCAAAATGCTTGTAATTTAGTAAAACTTATACTAACAATTAGTATAGTAATTGACAAAATTAGTTAAGTAGGATTAGGCACATTTACTTGAAAACATTCAGCCTGATGGATACATACTGAACGAGTCTGTCTTTTGCCCTGTATGCGCTGGTACTTCTACAGCACTAGAATGAAACTGGAACTGAATTTATCTAATGTAGGCAGCATATCTATTTTTTTCTCTGCAAGCACTTTGTCTTAAAATAATGTTGGTTGTCTTCTTAAACACAAATAAAGAGTTTTATAGAGGTTAATTTAACTTAAGACTTATGCTAATATCTCTGCAGTCCCACAACTATGCATAGAAAAATAATTGTCATACATCCCCCATTTATTTCTCACAAAGATGGAGCCTCAAGAGAGCTGATGATAAAGAATTAAATATGTTTTGCAATAATATAAATATTTAACTTTTAGAGAAGTATCCTTGATCATAGCAAATGCTACTCATTGTGGCCATTTTTATACTTTCACTGAAGTCTCCCTTGCACATAGTACTTCTCATATACAAAATAAACCCACATTCTTCCCAAATCATCTTGTCTTTTGTTTTGATGCTTTAATAGATGCTGGTAAGTATGCAGTATATACCACTGAATAGCCAATCTCATTAGAGAGATTCCCTATCTAGATCTACCCAGAAAGTTAAAGAACAGCCTTACTCTTCACAGATAAAGAGGATATGCTACTCTCTAAGCAGCTGGGAAAAGGTATTTATCAAAAGTTATAGATTTTTTGTCTATGCACTAAAAACTAATACAGTCAGCATACCATGCACTAAACTGGTCTTTAAATATTTTTCAAGTTAACTATGTTCATCTTAAAACATGGTACAAATCTTTCTAAGCACAGAAGAAAGAGAAAAAAATGCACTACTCTGAATTGTATATTTAATATAAAATCAGTGACAGCAAAATCTATTGTATATGATTCATTGGAAGGGGGAAAAGCATACCTGGCAGGACTTTATATATACAGCCTACTCCCAGTGCCTTTCAGCTATTAGAACCCTACACAATGTTTGGCACGACTTCATAAATTCATACTGCTTCAGCTGTAAAAGCTGTGAGGGATAGCTGAAAACTGTTGAGCTTGATGTAAAACAACAGGTTCATCTACAGAAGAAGACCTGTCTGACATTAAAATAAATATGTAAAGCTTTATAAACCACTCCTGTAAAAGTGGTTCAGTCTCTCCTTTAGGCCTAATAGGAAAAGCCAGTGAAGATCTTTTTTGCCAGCTTTACTGACTCTTGAAGAATCCTAAAAGCAACGCTTGTTCTGGCAACAGTAAAGAGAAGGCAGAGAGTAGGAAAAACACAAAGACTCAGAGCCTCCTCAGGTTGTCACCGACCTCCAGTCTTTTCACGCTCTAATACCTGGCATCCTAACTCATCCTGGGTTTATGATACAAAACGGCAAAATGCAGACCAGAGCAGATAGTTCTTCGCTGCTGCTGTGCTTTTGTACGTCAGTCCTTCTAGGCCAGCCAATAATGCATGTGTGAGAAGTGCCAAGAATTAATTAATGGTGGCCTCCTTAAACAAGTAGTCCATACTTCTGTTGTGATAGTAGTACAGTCATACCTTGTCGTTTCTAAACCCATCTTGCTATGGGGCCTGATCACGAAAGATCCTTCTTTCATCTCCACTAATACTGAGTAATCACTGTTAATCTACAGTGCTGTATAGGGAAACACTTGGATGCAGTATAGCAAATGTACAGTGAGGAATATCAAATATTGTAGACAGAAGAAAGGAATAAATTTGTTACTGAATCATGTGTGAATCAATGCTAACATTATATTTTTGTTGTAAAGTAAAACATTATTTTTATACCCACAACAAAACATGGACCTGCAGAACTTTTCAAGCAATCTTCTAACAGCTTCATACGAGTCTTTTGCAGCTCAGGACTGTCCCATTCGTCTGCTTCAACACCCCAGTATAAGTCTATGACCTGGAAAATAGTATGCAACATTGTTACTTTATCATATGCCCTTTCTACCTACCAAATTAAAAATTAGTTTTATCAACATTTTGTGTACTGCTAAGCATGGCTCTGCAGTGCAGTAAAAGGCAAGGAGGTCTATATCCAGTCCTTACGCAGACTGGCAGGGTTTTCTTAGGTAAATGACAATTCAAGCCTTTTATTTCCCCTCCCAGATAGTCCCTCCTGGGACAGTCTCTCATTTCATATTCATATTTTTTTGCAGAGATTAGCATGACAAGACCTTGATTTGATGTAGTCTTTATTTGCTACTAGATTGCATATAATGGATAGGTAAGAATAATGACAAAAGCATTGATAAAATCCTGGCTCCATGGAAATTAATGGGAGTTTTGCTGTGGATCACAGTCAAGACCACGACTTGACACCCTGTGTCACTTGTATCCACAGGATATATACTCATGCTGTGCACATGGCTCAAAAGAAAGAATAGGTGCGGTTCTGTAATATCGTACTTCCTTTGTTAGCTGGTCTTTGTTACTTTGGAAGCAGAGATTGTATAGATATGCAATGGCAGACAGCTTGCTGTCCAGCCTTTCATCTGTAGCTAGACTCAGTTTTGTGATGGTAATTAGTTGCAAACAAACTCCTGGAAGAAACTGAAATATGGATGTTAAACTTATTTGAAGAAATTAAGTGATGAAGTGTGATTTCACTACACATTTTAACTAAAAGGCTGAAGTCTTACTGTGGGAAATTGAATTTAAAAGAATAGGGATGATATGTATGCATTTCTTTTGGAACAAAACTTATGGTACATGCTACTACTCTCTCATTTAAGCTACTATTGATTGTTAACATCATGTATATAACTTGAACAAAAAAAGTCCAAGTGCACAGTTAAAAAAAAAAATCAAAACTGTATTAAGACATGAATATATTACAATATTGTTTATTATAATATTATTTGTACTGTGGAAGCACTCTGCTGTTTCCATAAGAAACAGAATCACAAAACTAGCTGTTGTCTAAACAGATCATAAAATCAGCCTGAAGACCTAATATAAGAACTAATAATGGGTTGATATAAAAGTAAAAGTCACCAGTTTACAGCTGATTTACAGAATTAATCTCCTTGGAAAATTTCTCATAACAATAAATGCCAAGGTTTTAAGACCTAATCCTAGAAGTACTTATGCCCATGTTTAATTTCACTACCAACAGTCTCGTTGGTTATTTCTGCCAGAAAAGTCTGGGACGTGTATAAGTGTTTGCTGGAGTAGGTACACTGTTGCCAAACATGAGAGGTAATGTACCGTCTGACTGATGATGATTGAAATAGCCCAATGTATAGAATGCATTGTAGCTTACACTGCCAAGAAAATATACTTAATATCTTTATTTTTTACAGAGACTCGGTTCCAAAATTTTGCTGGAACAAGCAGCTTCTGCTTTACAAAACTGCATCTCAAACAGCCTTCCTATTTCCCTCATTTGAACTGATTTCTTCTCTGTCCTTTTCTAAATGTCTTTTAGTCTCATTAGGAAAAAAGTGTTCCCTTTTTTCCTCTCTCCCTTCTGTTATTTATCTATACGACTTCATTATTGAACTTCACATTGTATTCAGCTGATTACTTGAATGATGTATGATAGAGCTTAAGTATTCTAGTCATAAAATTAGAGCATTGTAGCATACAGTCAAAAATATTTGAATTACTGGTTGAATGAATTTATTGTGCTGCTCAAGTTCATCTGAAACATAAAAGCAATTTCTATTTTAATTAACTGTTCAGAAATCACGTTAATTCTGTAAATGTGAAGAGGAAATTCTCTGGAGTAGCAGATATTGTAGGGGCTCAGCGGCTGCCTTCTGTGTGTTATAACGTTATAGATTATTTTTATGGGGTAACACAATTTTTGTGCATAGTATCTTAATGTGTTATAATTTTGTCCTGCAAGAGGAAATATTTTAGCCATCAAACCTCTGAAGACACCAAGAATTTCAAAATGAGGGGCTTATCGGTTATTCTTAATGCTAACTAAAATAAATAGGATTTACAAAATTAAAGAAAAGGAGCAAGAAGACAGCTGTATCTGATGTTGAAGTACATTTTTACTTATACTTGGAAAAACTGTGTGACAAACACCCACTCTAACTTTCAGCAAGGCTGCCAACGTGAGATAACAACCAGTGCTCTGTGTGAGAGCTACTTACACACAGTGGACTGACACTGCTCTAGTTCAGTTCCACACTAGTCACCTAATGGAGACTTTTCGTTCATAATTCAGTGTTTCCTTTTGCTTATTTTAGCTTTTGTCCTACCAATCTTACAGTTTCACAGATTTTTCTAAGGAAATGAGATAATTTTATCTCTATTGCTTCCAAGAGCTTAAAAAAAACACTAAAAAATTTCATTCATGCAAAATTCCACTTTCCTTCTAGCATATATCACATGGTGAAAATGATTTGAAACAGTTAATTGTTCCCAAGAAGAAAAAAGCATGCTGCTAATGAACTATGGTTAGTTATCTTCCCAAAATTTTCTATTACAATTACTTTCTTTAGCCTCTCTGTCCTCCCCTAAAAAAATACGGTATTTCAGGTACAAAACACCGTGCAGTCTGAAAGTCTTCTTCTCGGCTTACTTGCTTTCTGTCTTCACCAATAGCTGTTTTTCAGAAATATTTTCTGATTCAATGGAAAAGGAAGTCCATCGAGCAAACAAAATCATAGAGTGATTGAATATATTCAGTTCTGCTTCCACACACGTGGTGGTTATGTTCCCTAACAGCTCCCACCAACTTGAGGACGCCTGACAGATCTCATGCTTTGCAACAACTGAAACACTTATCAGTGCAGCCAGATGACTCAGCGGAAGCTGGAGCAATGAGTGTACTCAAATGCATTTCATTTGGGTCACAATTTATCAGGAAGAGGGCGTCTTCAGGACACCCTATATTATAGTGCATTTGTGGTAGCCACACGCAAGGTAGTTCTTGTTTGGTCAGTAGAAGATTACATATCAGGATGAAAAGTTATGTGTTCTGCTCCGTACAGGGAAATGTAAATTTATCCCCGTACCTGAAAAGTACATAATACTTTCTTGACACCACTGCACTAAAACCTGTAGTCTTGATTTTGCATGCTAACCTAAGAAACTCAGTGTATCAGGAATGGAAAAGGCAAAAAGAATGTTTTGATAAAAGTCTACCTCAGAGCCTCCTCCAAAATGCTTTACTACTTTCCCTTGGTAATTTTTTGTACGAGTTTTCCTACTTTGCTTCCACAGAAATGTGATAGCTTTCTAGCTGTTTTCAGAAACATGTCAGTGGAGCAGTCTCTCAGACCTGATCTCAATATAAGGATGCTCCTGGTGTTGAAACTATATAATAAAGTAATTTGCTTCCATGAATATCAACTAGAGTAAACTTAATTATTCCCCCCCTAGAGACTACATTACAATCCATTTGAAGAAAGACATGTTCCCTCTCACAAAGAATTCAGTGGATTATGATCTACTTGGAAGAGACATTTCCCTCCTGTCTCCTCAAAGATGACAGAGAAATAAAGAGTTTATATTTTCTGTTAATATCACGCAATAGTAACAGGAGAAAAATGCTTTATTATTTAAATATCTTTTGCTATTCCTTGCATGTACCACTGCAGCTGGGACTTCCCAATCAGCTGATGAGCTAGGACCTTCAGATGAAATTCTTTTATAGCCATAATCAAAAATCACTCTGGAATTTACCACCATGCAGATTCAGCAACTCCACTGTGACTCAGGGAATTAAAACCAAATATCCTAATTTAAGAACTTGTTATTTTGATTAAAAACCAGCTGCACGGGCATCAAGAATAATACACTGGGAGGAACAGGATGTTGCATAAAAGGCATTAGCTGTTGCCAAGTAAGCTACACTCTGGAGAGCTGAGTTTTTGGGGTCACTAAGACGGGAGGTTAATACTAGTATGTGAGGAAGGCTTGAGGATGTAGAACCAGAATTTTTGAAAAATTGAACAACGTTTTTACAGCATCGCATGCTGTATTTGTTTCTCTTAGCAGAAAGCCAGTTCCAGGCCTGCTGACATATATGGGACTTTACTGGATGACTTTACTGGACTGTGAATTAGGATATACCTGACTTAAAAGTACCAGTGACTTTAACTGTGATGCTAAACCCATGTGTTTTAAGTCAAATGCAACTGTATTTATTACCGACTGGCTCTTACCAAAGAGGTGGATGGGTCTATGTCTTCCATGACACAAAGGAAAACATGAACTGACTGAAGCAATGGGAATTTTACAATTGACATTAAAGGAAGCAAATTCCATAGTACATAATCACAATAGAAATGTTCCACATTCAATTCATTTTGGTAATCAGTTTCAATATTCACCTGCTTAAATTAGTTTCCACATTACAGTGGAAGACAAACCCGTAGTTAGAGTAGATATAATATAACAATTATGTGAATATACAGATGGTGCTACTTCAATGATGATTACATGAAATTAAAAATAGGTTGCATTAACTTAAGTATGGTTTCTAGAAGTACAACACAGTAATTCAGATGTAACATTATTTCTTCTTAAATACTCTGAATATCTAAAATAGAGGTGGTTTCATTAAGTTTCTAATGTGAAAGTCATCAGTTTGTTGCCTTATTGCTTTTACCACCAATGCAATGTTGCATGGTAAAACCATGTAGTTTTTTCATCTATTCAGAATTTACCTCAAATCTCCCTGTAAAATAATTTAAGTACATCAATTCTGTACAATTAACATGAAATACATTTTTTGCAATTTTCTATTTTACCAATGATATTTAAAAATGTTATCTGTTCTAAATAGAGTTAATTTCAAGAAAAAGTAATGCAAGATTCAACACATCAAAACCTACCTGAAATTCCAGCCCATAGTTTTCCCTGCAGAATTCTCTCAGCTTAGGATACACATGTTCTCTTAGGGCGCTCCTTTCTGCTATTGTATCTGTGTTGGGGAAAAAGATGTTATTAACAATATTTTTATGAACTCTGTTCTTTTAGTCAGAGATACAGATTTATCACATTAAAAAGACACCCCCTCCCCCAATGAAAATCAATTGCTGGGATTTAATCTCCAAACTGTATGTTGTACAAACATATAAATGTGTTTGTGCTATGTTAGGCTTCATACACATCTTAAAATTGCAGCATATTTCAATACAGCGCAGCTGAATTAATTTTTGTAATTCAGCAGTCAGAATTTCTTTATCAGTTTGACTTCTATTTAATTTTCAGGAAGCTGAACTTTACAAATTAGAAACATCATGGAACAAAGAGATATACCAAAGATGAAATAGATCTCTATAATTAGAGATAAATCAATAACATGGATTAATGACATTGTGTCAAACACTATCACTTTCTTCACCATCTTTAATCTGATAGTATCTTAAAAGGAAGAAAGCTGTTAATGGCATTATTTATGGTATCTTTTGGTCCAGGCGATTCCTGCTATCATACTAAATGCGCAGTTCTGACATCATGTTATTCTCACCATGCAAAATGACGTGTTTTGATAACGAAGTACAATATGGTAATGACGCCAAAATTATTATTAAGTTCTGTCTGTCCAAGTTAATCTGAACACATTTATATAAAACATATCACTCAAGAAACATACAGTAAAATTTGAAGTAAATTTGGTTAGTAATGAAATCTTGCATAGATAATAAATTTTATTATCTCCCAGTAAGACTAAGATATGTGATGGATTTTGCTAGGTCTAGATTGTGACCAGTGTTGATAGAGTTAAGACACAGAGGGATGACACTGTTGCTAAGTTATTTTCAAAAATAAAACACAACTGTTGTAAACTACTATATCTGAGCACCAGGTGATGAAAAATAAAACAGCGTTAACTTATGAATGATGGAAAACATCTATTGCAGTTAAAGCAATATTTGTATAACTGCACTGAAACAAAACAATAGGTTAAAACTGATTTAACAATCCCCATATTGTTGTAAGCCAGAGATATATGTGCAAATCTAACAATGTTTTGTTTATCAGAGCCCCAGCTGATACATCTAAGTCAGAGGTCTGTTCATAGAATCAGTCACAGATTTATTTTCTTTCTTATTTTGACAATTCTAGGAGAGTGTGAAATCTGTAATTTAATTCATTACACCAAAATCTTAATATCCTTCTTAATATTTAAATATACCTTTGAAATATTAAATAAATGTGTGCTATAATTACCATTTATCTTTATAAACAGAAAACAATCCAGAACACCTCCAGAGAAATATTTTCTTATGAAATCTGCACCAAGGTAAAAAGGCTATAGCACAAAGGCTTAAAAGTACAGCCATGAACTTAATCCAATTTATCTGAATTACCACAGTTCTTCCTTCACAAACTTCTGATGGGGAAAAAAGTCAAAGGCGTAGTAGTTTTCATAAAACATCCTCTCTAAGTGCAACAATATTATGCATTTATTATTTCACGTTTTAAAATATACTAACTATGCCAATGTGTTCTGAAGACAAAGAACGGTCCAGAGGCGTTAGTCAAGTCCTTGCTCCATTGCAAGCTTTCTATTTGACTGTGGGCACGCCACTCAAGGCAAGATCCTATATCTGCAGTGCACAGCTTTTATATATCCAATTTGAACACTGCAAATAAGACAGACCCTGCTCTGGATTACATTCAGAGCAGTGTGGCCTCACTCTCTCTCTCCTCATTTCCCTCTCGGGAAGTTATTACCCTCCTCTCCCGGGCACTGAAGAGGCTGCACCAGGAGTGCTGTGCTCAGCTCTGGGCACCCCAAATCAGGAGGATGGGGAGGAAACTGGAGAAGGTACTGAGATGGTCAGGGGCCAAGAGCACATGGCCTACAAGGGGAGATTGAGGGATCTGGGCTTGTTTAGTCTGGCAAAGAGTATAAGGGGGACCTAACCACAGCCTACAACTATTTCTAAGGCACATAGAAAGATGATGGAGCCAAGCTCTTTGTGGCAGTGTCAGACAGTACAACAAAGGCAACGACAACGTACTTCAGCTTGGGAAGTTCAGGTTGGACACTAGGAGAAGCTCCTCTGTCCTTGGAGCTCTTCAAGACTCAACTAGGCAAGTTCATGGTTGACCAAGTTACTGTTGGCAGCTCTTCAAGAGGGAGGTTAGCCCAGATGACCTCCTGAGTCCCCCTTGCAACCAGCAGTGATCCTGTCTCTTAGAAGAACCTGCAGTTTTGGCTTAGCTGTCCAGGCCCCTCGTACAGTGCCTGGGAAGACTTTTGTTACTGCGTGGGCACGTGGGAGCAAAACTGTAGAGTAAAACAGCTGGTGCCAAGGACCCAATATCCATGCCATATGTATTTCAGGAGATTTTACTTTGGATTGGGCTCAACCCCCACAAACATTTGGAGTGCATTAGGTGAGATCCTGGAGTTATTTTCCTGTTTTTCATCCAAAGGAACCCAGTTCATGCACACCAAGACTGCTCTCTGATGTGAGTCAAAGTATATTAGATAGTGATGATCGAGAGATTCACCTCTGAAATGTACTCCAGATCTGGATGAATACAGATGCATCCTACAAATATTTTCGAATGGAGTGCAAAACCCAACGCTCTCAGCCCAGAGGTGCCTGGGTTAGTACATAGGAGTAGAGGGACGGATGAGTTGCTCCCTCCTTAGGATCCACAGTCATTAATTTTCTCTCATACTTTAGTGCCTAAGTCAACCTTTTCTTGCAGAATGTAGTACACAGCTAACAGGCGCATTAGCCAGAGGGTTGCACTGTGCTGACGCAGCAGTATTATTTTGGCTCCAAAGCAACTTTTCTTAGTGCCAGTTTGGAGTCACTGTACTGCACGGTATTGCTGTACCTTGTGATAAAAGCTGCTTGCGTACTTTGCTTAGTTTGAAATACTTCACTTTTTTTTTTTTTACCCTCACAGTAACTGAGGCCCTTAGATCAGTCAGTGATAGAAGACTATATATTCTATACTCTTTGCCTTAACACAGGTTAATTTTGGCATGTAAATCTAGGAAAACACAGAGCATATCTTCACAATTGAGTAAACTGTTGAAAACCAAATTACTACTCAGTTACTGAGCTAAAACAAAATGATTCTTGCCTCTCTAAACTGAAATTAATCATGACTACAGCTTTGTTATTAAGGAAGCAACAATTCACCGTTACTGTTTGCAGTTACTTAAATAATCAATGTGACAGCGGACAGAACAGTCTTACTAGGGAACTAAAATAGGCTAAGTTGCAGGAACAAAAAAAAAATATTGGAAAAGGGCGGAAGTTAAGAGTAAACATGATTAAATGATAAATGGGAAAGATATTGGCTGAGGTATACAACAGATAAAACTGTATTCTGCTGCTTCCCATTTATGCCCATAGGACTTACCCTGAAGAACCCCACTGGCTCTAGTTTTAGAACATGGTGCTGTTCCCTGCAGCATAACTTGTAGAGTCTGGTTCAGAAAACGAAACAACACACGGCAAGAGTAGTGCTACATTTCTAATACCTTATAAATGAAATAGAGATAAAACTTTCCTTCAACTAGAACTGTGTTCTGGAGAAGACACTCGGCATACCCGTCCTGTATTTTTATTCCTACCTGCAAATCTAATGGAATGTGCTTATCTAATTGGAATTTGAGTCTGATGCTTATATTAATGAATTGTAAGAATTCCTGTATTTGTAGTAAGTTGTGAAACTTTAAGGAAACAAGAGTACATATCGTTAAGATGAACTACAGTAATTAGTATGGATGGCAGATAAGCTGGTTTAATTAAATAAAATCTAACCTGATTTACAGTGACAGCAAATCTGTGAAGCTGGCAGATCCTAACAACAAAAATGTCACACAGGCAAATTCCACTTTCCAGGCTGCTGCTGCAGATGAACGGATTAACTAAATTACATTCTTCCAGCAGCCAAAATGAGACAGTAGCTGTGAGATGAGCTTTATACACCTCCTAATGTTAATTCTGATACTCTGAAATCCAAATGATAGTCTACAATAAACTGTGGGAATGAAACTACATCTGCAAAAACGTTAAGACAAAACTTAAAAAAGCCCCAACCCTAAATTCATCTCCAATATTTAAATCAAACCAAAACCCAACCCTATCTTGAACAAGACAGTGACTTGCTGAATGCATCTTTCTTGCAAGTGCTAACTCTTGCAGACGGTTGCCTCCTAAGCCAGTCCATAACCACACCATCCCTACACTTCGAACTGAGAACGCCATCGCAGCCCTCCCTCTCTCCGTGCATCCCCAGCGTAATGCTGACAGAACTGAATTAGCCACATATGCATTTATGGCCTTTCTGCCAAATAATAGGCAATCGCTGTTTAAACATGACTGTTTGCATGAGGTGTGATTTCTGAAGTCTTGTAGCTCCGTCAAATCACTGCCAGTTTTCATTAGAGTACTCCAAGGTACTGCTTCTCAGCGTGAACTATTTCCATGCCAAAGTCTGACCTTCAAACACAAGCTGTTCTGCTATTAAAGTCGCTTATTTTATTTTTAATAGGGAAAGTACATTTTACATTCTTGTGTTAGTAAACAGATGATGTGTATTTACAAACAGTTGCCAAACATTAATCTGTGGGATAAAATAAGTCATGGAAAATAGCCTAGCTGAAGAAAATTACAAAACATACAGGCAAGTGAACAGAAAGAGTTAACATGGAAGCACGATGGAAATTGCCTATTTTCAGGCACCAGTTATTCTGCCCTAAGACCAAACGGTTTCTCTTCTTGCTGGTGGTTGTACTGGTCTGAGTTCAGCCACAGTGATGGGAATGGCTGTTTCACGCGCGTGGGCTGCAGTCACACGATGACTCTTATTTAACCAAGGCTTGACGCAGCTGAATAAGGAGGTTGCTCAGCCCTATCCTGTTATTGTGTGTCGCACAGGGGGTGCCAATGTGGGGACAGTGAGCCCCACTCGACCACCCTCAAAGGAGCAGCGCTTTCAAGTTGAGTCTGTTCACAGAAACGTAACCCATGAGTAACCTTACGCAAGCACGATGCAAGCTAAGGCCCTCAAGCAGGGGAAAGTCCTAAGCAGGGATAGTGTTCGTGCTGCCACAGTTTGACTGACAGAGGAACACGGCATTACCCAGCTTGTGGGAGCCAGCAGGAAAATTTTTGACTGACATAACAGGTTGAGGCAGGCAGCTGAACCTGGGAGGACCAAGGCAGAAAAAGAAGAAAAAAGCTGCCCTTGCAGCTGTTCAAGGTACCACAGAAATGAATGTCATACGGGGTGCCAGAGCTGCCTGCAGGTTTCATCTCTAGCCCGTCACCCAGGAAAGAGCATCTCCTTGTATGCACAGAAGAAGCAATTTCTGTATCACCCCCCTGTGCTTGGTGTTCCCATGCTTTGCAGTGGGTCAGGACAGAAGCTTTCTGGGGGTCTTGACCTCACCTCTTTCACAGCCTACTTCTCTGCCAGCTTAGTCTCCTGCACAAATGCACACAGATATGTTTATTATCACATAATGTTGGAGTCTTCTGTGCAACTATGGAGGTCTGGGGCCCTGGATGAGCAGAGAACATCTTCTAATCTAGTCCTGAATGCATATCCACTAAAATACCTAACTATTTGCTTCCTCTAAGTATTCTAAATGCTTAGATTTGCTGGATGGGTAGGACAGATTCTTGCCATAGGATTTTTTTTAATGCATTGCAATATTAAAAAATGTGGGTATTTTATAACCATTGTCTACTAATTGCAGTGAGAATTTCTGTACTTTAATTATCTAAGGATATGATGCAAATAAGGTTAAAAATTACTTAGCAGCAATACCAAGTAAGGAAGTGGCTGCCAAACCTCTTAACGCTAGTATGTTCTTGTCACATAAGACTATTCAACTGAATTATTCCTTTTAAACTGCCTTTTTTACTAATAATGCACAATAGCATTGTATATTACCCCTGATACTAAAAGCTTTGAATACCAGTAGGTAACAAATGTCCCTAAATATTATGGAAACCTTGTCTCTGAAAATAATACCGTAATAATAAGTCATTTGCATTTCTATAGTGCTTTTCATCTGAGAATCTCAGAGCACTTTGCAAGCAATGAGTTCTGAATCATGTAGCTGGTAAGAGAGGGAAAAATGACTTGAGCTACCCTCGCCTTCCTAGAAAATTAACTCCATAGACTCTGTTGTTATTTCCTTCCCTTGGGGTTTCTGTGAGAAGAAAGCATTAGAATAAGCATCCAAAGCTCCCCAAGACTCTTTTTAGGGAATGGGAACAGATTGGTCTGGGTCACTTCTTCCAGTGCGCCCCCCCCCCCCCCCCAACAACACTGCCAACCTTCAGGTCTCTGCTGGCTCTCTAAGAAGGCAAACGAGAAACTGAACAGACTGAAGGCCATTCATTAATTAAACTAAACCTCACAACTGACTGTAAGCCTCCAAATAAATTCTGACTAGCAAAATACTGCAACACTACTGTGATCTACACAGCTGCTTGTCCTCACCCAGCCTGATGGTGAGAGCTCTCTTGTGGGATGTGCAGAAAGTGTGTGCGACTCTGCTGGACTAAGGAGGACCTAGATCGCAGTCCTTCAGCTCAGAGGTTAGCGCTCTAGCCACCAGGATATTGCATAATAACATTGGTGGCATCTCCCTCTCCTCAACCTTCTCAGTTCTTAAAAAATTAAATACAACAACAGTGGGCTGAGCATTTGAGCCCAAAGGAATGGCCACTTGGCATGAGAAGCAGAAGAAATAACGGAAAATAACATTAAAATAGTAAGTAATCCTGAAATGTGCCTCTCAATTGTGAATAAATGACAGGATATGACTACAAATTTGTGGTCTGTACCAGAACATTTAAACAAACACATTTTCAAAACAAAAGACCTAACTATCTGAGGCAGGATTCAAAATGTAGGGCATAATTATAAGCCTAAAACTTCTAGTTGCAGCAATTAGCTCTTCTTTTTTAGCCCAAAATCAATATCCAATTTAAAATGAGGTGTAGTTTTAAAACCTATTTCTCTGAAATGTTCCCTACTGTCATTTCTGTAAGATGACAAATTTAAAACAACACATATAGAATATGTATTTATTATTTTTTTAATTATAATGCTTAATAGCTGGCCATATTTCACAGTGACATCTTACTTATAAAATACCCTGCATCGTGACTGTTAATATGATTAACCAGTGCCACCTATTGGCTTAACAATAACACCCAGCTGTCCATTTATATACATAAAAAAATGAGGCAACTAGTAAAATCAAAGGGGTCACGACCCATGTTAAAATACAGAATTTTGGGGAAATATCAGTATGGAACTGACACGACAGAAGGGAAAAGCAGTTCCTGTATCTAAATATCAAAAGACTTTTGATTATTCACACATGATTCTGTTCCCAATTTAAAACAAATGTTGGTTTCTGAGAGTTCTGAGTTTTATTATGTGTACAATATGCTTACATGAAACAAATTTGGATTCTGATCGAAAGGTTGGTGAAGTTAATGGAAAGATCTGTTAATCTCAGCAGATCTTAAATGAAGTCCTACATTTGTGGCATGTATTGAAACCCAGTACCTTTTGATGCCTTACTGCCTTCCACAGAGTTTGGATGAAATCCTTCAATCCATAAATAAATTAATAAATAACCCCCCCCTACATACATACTCGTTAAATCTAGTGGGTATGGCATGACTGAGGACTCTGAAGCAGAATTTTATCTCATAATGTATCCTCATAACTAACCTCACATTACCCCTTGGGAACACAGCACCCTTACATCTACATGTTCTTAAAAAAAAAAGAAGAGTTAGGTTGACCTGGAATCCTTTCCCAATCCTGCAAATGGTCCCTAGATTGCAGCTTGGGTGCCTAGGTGTCCTTGCATCCCTCGGCTATGATTTGTGGCAAACACTGCAAATGCAAATGCACCTGCATGCAAATGCCAATGCACCTGCATGCAAATGCCAATGCACAGTGGGAACTCTAGCGGCACCATGCGTTGAAGGCAGAATCTCTACAGGGGGAGAATTTTGCATTCTGCAAACCGCACAAGTAGAAGAATTCAACAAAATCTAATTCTTTCATTTAATAAAGCAAACTAGGAAAAGCTCTTGAAAACATGACAATTTACAAACAATTATTGTCATGGAATTAAATGATGTGACAAGAGAAACTGAAGACACAGCACATTTAAAGACTCCAAAATTAAGTCTGAAAATTATCTCTGCAGAACACCAAAGCTTATTACAACTAAGCACTGGAAAACAGCAAAGCCTGCAAGGACAAGAATTTGCAACTATAATCAAAATCAATGTGAAAGAAAAACTTCTTGTGAAATCTAAAAGAGGACTTCTGAGTGAGCTGTGCAAAAATGCATAACAGAAGACATAAAAAGGGCCAGTGCGGTAACAAGGATACATGCAAAAATCCTACTAATTCATCTAGAGGTGTCAACTCACACTTCAAAAAATTATGGAATTACCTAGAAAGCAGAAAAAAAGCTGTACAACACTGGAAAATGTTTTTAAGAATTAAGTTGTATGTAGTGCTGTAGCTTTACTATTTTTTTCTAACATCACTAGACCAAAGAGAAAACAATCAGGGTACGTTACTAAAGCACTTGAGGTAATGAGGCAGTGGCAATCAATAAAGCAGTGGGATGTCACAGACATTTTGTCTCCTAACTGAACTGCAGATTCAAGTGCTGGAAGCAAACGAAGTAGTATGTTGTAGGCTTTGAGAAGGCATAAAGCAGAGGCGAGCCATAAAAAACCACCAGAAGGCAAGGCTTGTAAAAGCACACACGTATTTCACAGTACAGGCCAGCGCAGGCCCATTAAATACACCTCGTTCTGAAGAAATTCCAATAAACGCTCCTATGTGACTTTACATCTGGCAGCACTGCAAAGCTATGGAAGAGCTCTGCAAGCACTGTTGGCTCTCCGGTAAAGTTGCCTTTCTCTTCTCTAAACTTTCTATTTAATTTCACAAGTCACAAGGTTCTAATCCAGGCCGTATTCATCCTTAAGTATGGTAGAACATGGCCATGGTTTGGGTCACTACAAAACTGCTGAAGTCAGTCGGGCTAGCTAGAAAAGCACGACTGATAAATGTAGCCTACTGTATGGGCTTCAAGTGAAAGACGTGAAGACTTTTACAGCAGAAGATGAAAAAGTCTTGAACCTGACACTTGTGGGTGTGCAGAAACGCCCAGAGAAGAAGTGAGAGGTGCTGCTTGCTACCAGTGCAGCAAGTCTGCATCAATAAAGTAGGACTTTTCTTTGCAACAGACTTTTTTTTCTTGTTGCTAAATGGAGAGGACTATTAAATAACATCACTGCACAGTCAGGATAGTACTTGGCTGCTGTAGAAACAGTTATCAAAGATGAAGAAACTAAAGGACAATCGTGGCAAAGGAGAGCAGCCGCAAGAAGGCCTTAAGCCCAGAACAACAGGACTACATGAGGGAGGGATGCCGGAAACTCAACCACGCCTTGCCTAAATAAGAGAATCTCAACTGATTTCTGACAGGACTATTTCACAAATGGACAGACAACTTCTACCTAGCTATAACCACCCACTTACAGGCACTGTGGTACAACAGTTTTTAAAACTAAGAATTCTAGGTGGGGTCTGCGCTAAAAGTCGTTGAGCATGACCAAATAGTTCACAAAACTGGCTCGTTTGGATGGATTATGTAATGTCTGAGAGGAAAACAGTGATTGACATGTAAAGGAAGAGTGATTTATCTTACCTCTGTTCTCCCTTACCCTTTCCAATTCCAATGATTCATCTAAGCATTATTTTCAGTGAAGATTACATAATCCAGTTGAAAAGGCCGTTTTTAATGAATTTCCAAATGTATCTGTTTTTATGAGTAAAATATTTTTGTGATGACTTGATTTACTATATTTTGTTTTCTTGTTCCAGATTTTATTAATTTCTTCTGCTTGCTAACTGCATTTAGTTGATTATATATTAAGGTAATAATAAATTTGCAGTTTAACAATCTTGAGGAGTTAGTAATTGAAAAAGGACAATACATACTCTAATCACTTACTCCGTTTGAGAAGCAGATGTAGTTGAAACAACCGAGTTCAATTTCCCACAAATACATTTCACAAGTGTGATACAGAAAACAATATTTGAAGAACTTCCAGAACTGGCATACCAATTTAATCAACCGGTGCCTGAACTACAGACTGTCTTCCAAATTAGTACTTTCAAATTACTTTAGCCATCTTCCCCAACTCTTTGCTCTTATTTTCACAATAATGACACTCAATGAGCTACAATGACCTTTGAAGGAGGATGAAGCTCTTCATGATCATGTAGTCTCAACGGCAGTGTAGAATATGGCTGAAAATGTGGACTTCATTTCCGTTTCTTGCACTATCAGACACTGCACTATCAGTGCACTGACACTATCAGTCTTTCTCAATGCCTGTGAAGGTATTTGTGCCTTGGCCACAGAATATCTAAAAACATCTGCAAGTCATCTTTTACCTTCTACACCTACATACAGTTAAACACAACTGAATCCACAGCTGGGGATCTCATTTCTTTTATTTGAAGCGATTTTGAATTTACATAATGACTATGAGGAGCTGACTGTGGTATTAACACTGGAACAATACACCAGCAATAGGTCAGTAGAATTATATAGCATTATACACAGTCGATGATAGAAAGTATAAAATAGAAAATCCATAATTAAAACAGGTGGAGTATAAGGAGATAATTTGCATTTTTAGCTCTGTTTTCTAAAGAAAGGAGAAATATATGATGATCTGTGTGTCTTCTACATGTCTTCTTTCTCTTTTGAAAAATGTTTTTAACTCATGACTGACATCAAACAAATCTGACAGAATGATATTAATCTCAAATATAATGAGTATCCTATATGAGAATAAATCAGCAGGTAAATGAGAGATATCCTGTAAATGAGTCTTCTCCTCCCATTCGTAAATAAACCATCAAAGGAAACACCAGCTATTAGATACTTCATAAATGCCTTATTTGCAGGAAAGCTTCACCTGAAACAAGCATTCCTCTGCTGGACATACATACATGGTAAAATAATCATTATGGGAGTTTATTGCTTTATATTATACATGCTTTTCTTGGATGCATAGATCAGCTTCCTGACATGGTAAAAGGATGAAGAGGCAGAAACTAGATTTGAGAAATTTATGAATAATGGCATAGACTACTGAAAGTTACTGAAACTCATTCTAAGCAAGGACATTTTCAGGGAATTTTTTTACCTTTGGTAGTTTCTGTTGACTAATGAGTTTATTTTGTGTCTGTGTACGTTGCAGTAAGCACTACCAGCAGTGCTATGGAAGACATGGCGCAGCAGTATGCTATACAGTCCGTTTTCCTATGGATTTTCTTAACTGTTTGGAGACAGCTCATGAAGAGCTGGGCTATCTTCTGTCAGGAATGGCACAGGTATGTTTGATCCTGCTTCAGGCAGGAGGACAGATCTGAAGGCCTCAAGAGGTCACTTCCAGCCTCCTGGTCTGTGATTTGTACAACAATAAATAACTGCCTAATGAAATAACTGCCTAAGGTCCCTTGGACCTCTGTTATGGCCACATATTTCTGGTTTAAATGGCATGTCATTGAACTCAATGGCACTCATTTTGCTTACCACAGATTGCTTAATTCTTTTTGATCCCATGTTGTAAATGACTTGCATTTCAAAGTAAATCATCATACAAACTTTGCTAGTGTCTTGCTATGCCAAATTAGGGACCACATACACAGGAATGCTTCAATAACTTGCTTCAAGAGCATTGCATAATTATTCATCACATTTAAATGTAATCCAATAAATATATAAGTAAATGAAGACCATTATCAAACAATAATATGATTTTATCATTTTCCTAACATTTATCAGTAACCACTCCTAAAAAAGAGGATCAACACTTACTGCTCACTGCTCTCAGTATCAGGCCTATCAGAAATATTATAGAGTGGAAAATAGAGAAGAAAAATAGGCATTTTCTTCAGAACAAATAACTTTGTCTTGCCAGAACAGTACAGACTATGAATCTAGCCACCAGGATTATTATCAAGTAAGAAAATATTTTTCCTCTGATTTCCTTTTCTAGAATTTGTGGGGTCTTTATTAAACAACAGTAGATATGAAAAAATAAAAAGATTAAGTCCTCCATTTTAAGAAAATCACTTATAAAGCAGTCATACATGATTTATGTTATGTTTGATTATGACAGTAAAGCAAGATCCTCTAGATGTGTCATGCTGGCATAGGTAGGTGTGGAAAATTCATGGTAATAAAATAACCCTTAGATTAGAGTCCTGCGTGACACACTGGACTCCTTTAGATTAGACTCCATACCTTAGGCTCCTTAGATTATTGAACACTGTCATTTCCTTATTTATTTCTTAGTATGGCTCCATTTTAATAACCCCATGGAAATAAGGACATTCAGATAACTAAGTCTTCATCGTCAACCACTTTCTACATACAGATAGACAAAAAGGGATCATTACAATGATGGTTTTGGATAAAGTTACTCTTTTAGAGAGATCTGCTTTTAGGTACCCCTACTCCACAGATATTTCCACTTTTGTTTTTTGAGATCTCTCCTTTGGCTGAATACGCATGATCTTGTTTATACAAAATTCCCACTAAAGTTAGTAGGATTAGGCATTTCACTGGGCAATAATCTATCTCAAGACTTGGAAAGGTTGTTACAAGTACCAAGACTATTGACTAATTAGTAAAGCAACTAGACAAATTCATGGAAGCAAAGGACCTCACAGATTATTAAACACAAAGATATAATCTTTATCCTTTTGTCCCTGTTGTGATCTCTTATTCTTTCGTCATGCATCTGAAACTGCCAGGGTCACAGGAGGACTATTGGGCTCCTTTGGTCTAACTCTCTATGTCTGATCTTACTGCATTTGCTTCTCGTTTATCTTATATATAATAGCTGATGTGCATAACTCTACAAATATGGGTAACTCCTGTCATCTAAAAGTATTAAACCCACATGGGTATTCAATGGTTCTCAATCATTTAAAAGTAATCTTAATCTAATAAAATCCAGTCAGTGAGGTCGCTTGTGAATAAACATTGAGTGTAAGCTCAGGCGGTGTCAGGGATTCTGTTATAAACATTCTAAAGTGCCAGTTATTTCTTCCTACATTGCATGGTCAGGCATCAATCTTGTACAACACAAATAAACAACACTAACTAACAGATAATATATATTGAAACCACTATGCTAAAAAGGGTTTTTGAAGGGTTTGCACAAGCCATTTATTTTGCCAATGATTTTTAACTCTGAACTTCTATATGCTTCTGAATGTCTATTGTGTACTTTTACGAAGTGCTGTAGCTTGTAAGAAATGCAAATGCTCTTTAGTAATACGAACACGTCAAAGTGTCTAGGCTTCAGAAATGCCCGCCAATAGCAAACACTTCAGTTGGGGAGCTCTCTGAAACTAAAGCTGTCCAGATAGACAGCCTTAGTCATTAATTCTCATTTCATCTTAATGTTTTGTAAAACGTTACTAATTAGAGACTCTAAATAATAATTTTACAAATAACATTGCTATGTATCATACATACACTGTAATAACTACATGTCTCAATACCTGATTCAGATAACAGAGAGTTGGAGGACAAAGCTGGAGATTTACAAAGCATAGGTGAGACTGCGAAGGTACTCAATTGCTAGTAGAGTGATAAGGACTCTATTAAAAAACATTTTCGAGTGTTTAATCATACCAAAGACACATGTTACTATACCGAAGACTGTGCCACCCCAAGCAAATGCTACGAGCAGGTTGTACAAGACTATTTTTCAGGCTCTGACAATTTGAAATCTGATCTGTTCAGCTATTTGATCAGTCCCAAAGACTCATACTTAGCAACAGCATGACTCCGGAATAAGCCCAGTGTGGAAGTCCTGCCATTTGCTAGTCTTTCCAGCTTCTGGCACCAAGTGTATTTTGAACAGCCTGATACATCTAGTCTGTAAAGAAGACTTTTTTTCTCTAGATCCAGATTCTGTACAATAATGACTGTAGTTGGTCAGGCATAAGGTCTGTCCAGCACAGCATCTTGTCTCCAACAATGGGCATTAGCAGATGCTTACAGAGGGAGTCCAAGACCAGGTCAAAGAGGCATTACATGCATGTAATTATGGTGGTGATGGGGTTGCTTACAAGAGTTGCATGTGGTACGTCTCCTCCTTGCGTGACACAGCAGCATGCACATGGTACTCTGCACTGATTCAGGGCTCCCTCCTCTTTACCTTGCTACACTCCCTGCTTTCAGCTACCTGTGATTTAGCCCTACTCCCCTTTTGACTAAAGATTTTGGAAGTAAAAACCTCTCTCTGATACAAAACCTAAATTAGTAAGAGTAGCATCAGGCCAGTGGAGTTATTTTAGAGTTGCACGGGCACAACCATGATTAAATTGGGTTCTCTAATTCTATCTATTATTATCCTTCTTTAATTAAAATTCCGGTAAGGGGATAAAGCAGTTGTCTTGAACAGCACTGCCTATATCAAAAACTGCCAGATTTCTCTGTACTCCATACACTTGACTATCTATGACTACATTATATCTACTACCTTCAATATATTAAAACCTTAGATTACTGGTAGCTAAATATTCCTAATGTATTATTATTGCAGCCTGAAAGGATATCTTATCACAAAATACTCTTTCAGCAGATGAAAATTTGAAGAAATTTGTTTCAGATGAAAAAAATTGCTGCTCAGGCACTGCCCTCATATCTTGTATTAGAAGTTCAGTAACTCCTTGATCTAAAGTTTTCTTTCCGTAATAAATATTTAAAAATTCTCCAAACAAAACTTGAAGCCTAATGTAGGACTTTCTCCTGTGTGTTTACACATCTGTGAACACATGCATACACCTACATAGTAATGTACGTAAGTTTCTTAAAAGGAGTTATTTCACTGCATAAGCTTAGAGATAGGATGCCAAATTATGTACCCTTTGTACTACGCTGTCCTTACGTGACTACAGAAATCCCACCACAGAATACACGTGGTGTCCTTGAAATGCAGCCTTGGAAATCTTTGTTAGTTTGCTGCACAGCAGACTGTTGCTCAGCTGAGAGGTCATCCCACCGCCCTTGATCAGGCAGGAAAGAAGCTTCCCTGTGTTGATGGGGGAAGGCACTGTAACACTGCCTGCATGGTGCTGCCTCTCATTTCAAGCTAGGTCTCATACCTTCCTCAGGGAACGATTCACAATAAGGACTCGATTGAATACTGCTGCTGTCCATCATCTAACATATTATTTGAGAAATTAATATTGCATGGAATTTGCACAAGTGTTTCATTGTCCCTCACTGTACTTAGAAACTGTGTCAAATGTATAGGGGCCACAAGCTCCTCTTTGTCTGTCATTGAAAGGATGACCACTTTGCACAAGAAGGAGGCACGCTCCAGTGTCCTACGCACATCTCGACTGCTTTGTGTTTCTAGTTTAATAAAAAGATGCATGCATCTAGGTGCATGTATATAGACACAAATTACAATATATGGAACCAATCTAGCATGCAAATACATCTGAAGAAATAAAGCAATATTTGCAAAGTTAGAAAGAAAGAAAAGAAATTATAGGTTCTGCTCTGTTTTAATATTATTTCTCCAAGGCTAAGAAAAAGAGTCATAAAACCTAAGCTGCAGATGCACACAACCCTGAATGTTTACAAGTTTACTTGTGGATAAAATCTAAACTCCTCTGTAAAGCTTTTACTTTTACAATAGCATTTAACAAAACCTAGGCTGTTCTTCAGTAATGCTAGAATTACAACCTTGAGTGATGCCCTTTCAACATAAATACCCAGTTCTCACAAGGGGTCCTAACAGCAAGTTTGAAAATTGTCTATGATAGTGTGGCTTGAGTTTTGTACATCCATTTATACCATTTTATACAGTTTATACTATTTTATATAAATGTGTATATATGTGCATGTGTGTGTATACACACTATAGACACATATACAAAAATTATAGAAAAATACAATTTTAATAATTTTTTTAAATTAAAAAAGAATGGTCATGTGGTTAAAAATTTTAAGTGCTGTTTTTTAAGTAGACGGGGTAAATATACAATCGAAACTTTTGGAGCTGACAATTCCAGATGCTGCTTAGCAGGAGGGTGACTGGGTTTCAGGTAATTTTGCTTATTTCTAAATATCAAGAAGAAAGAACAAAACCAACAAACTAAATAGCTTGCTGTTTTCCTAACACCCCCCCCCCCACCACCTCTTGATCTTAGCCTTGTTCCCCAAATGCACATCCTACCTTTTGAGTATGTGAATGAAAAATTTTGCTGAAAATTAAACAAAAGTTCTCAATGTTTCCACTTGCATATTTGGTACATTTAGAGCAAATCCTTAGCCCAGTCCCCAAGCTACATACGCAAGGACCCCACAAAAAGAACAGGGGGACATGAAGAACAGTTCTTTTCATACAGTTTATCAACGGTTTCTGAAGTTTATCTGTCCGGCAGAATAAACTTCAATCCAATTCAGTCTCCATCCTAGCCCAAAACGATCACTTCCTCTAACAGGAACAAAGGCTTGAGGATCTGCTCAGCAAAAAATCATCTTGTACTGGTTCTACTTGAGATCTACCGGCCCTGCTTTGCAAAAAAAGTTAAAGCCTGCATGAGACTTGGTCATACAGTCTCAAGGAGAGTTAGATCTTGCTTTCTGCTCAACTACACCAACCACGGAGTTGTTCTGTGGCACAAGAGGAAAGAGAGAAAACTTCACATAGAGGCAGAAATACTGAAAATGACAGGCTTCTTTCCAACCTAGTGAACTGTAGGTATCTCTGACCTCTGGGCCTCCTGAAATAAGACATTTCAAATCAAGGCCCATACCAAACCCAGGTACTTCAACCATGTTGCTCTCCCAAACTCTGAGATACTCAACTTTATCTCTAAAACTATTGAACAACTTTTTTTTCCCAAGTGTAGCTTGGTTTGTAGTTCTTAAACACTACAGTGATGTGCGTCACATGAACCCATAAATAGGTACAAAGTTAGGTAACCAGAACTAACACTTAGCATAAAAAAAGTTCTGGAGTTATTTGTCTCCACATCTCCGCAACACCTCCCTTGCAATTTCATACACTTGAACATCTGTGTTTTCCTTTAGCTAAGGAATAAATTCCACCCAGATTATATAAAATTGTCTTTATAAAAAGATCTTCATGCAATGTATCCAAGTAGGGACACCATACGGCATTTTGGGGTTGGCCAAAATCGACCATCGTTAACGAAGTATTATGCTGGCTTTTGAGTATTTTTCCACATTAACATTTCCTCAGTTACATTTTTCTTAAGAGAAACAACATTTCAGGTAAAAATAATATAATACACCTGGAATATGCTAAGAATGAAAAGTTATACCTTTCTCTTATCACATATGGCAATAACTTTGTAATTAAAGCAATCATAATTCTTCATCTGTTATGAGTTATTCACCCTCATGTTCAGTAGTACTAAACTAGAAATGCACATAACTTTTTTTTTCCTTTCAGATGTACATCCACATGCATAAAACCACATTTAATTCCTGCAAAGCAGCCTACAACAATAGGTCCAAACAAAAACATTAGTAAGACCCATTTCTGCCATCATTATTTATAGGAATAATCCTATCTAGTCAACAAAACTAACTGCAGGTGAGATTTTTGCTTTATGTATCATGAGAAAATACGTAAATCGGGCACCAAACATCTGTGCTTTATTAGAATCGAGTGTTTTTCAAATTAATAAAATGTTCTGGATGATGCATGTCAATGGAAACTAAACTAAGTTGAACAACTGTATAATAACTCAAGAAAACTCAAACTCATTCAATAGTGTAAGAGAAGGAAATCTCACTCAGGCAGTCTATGGGGAAGCTGGTGAAGTTCTAACTCTACAGGTTAGTTTTATACCATGCTTGTACAACACAGGCATTAAAGTGGTGGTAATATCAGTAGTATCTTCTGTTAGAGCAAGATCTTCATTTTACATTTCTACATGCATACATAGGACTTCATACTTAAGATTGTTAATCATGGCAAAACTAGTATTAGTTAGGTTTTTTATAAGTAGTTGGTTTTATAGTTTTAAAATATGGGTACTTGAGGCACAGAAACCACGAGGAACGTAGCTTTTCTGCATTAAAAAGGGCTGCTGAAACAAAGCTTGTTCATGATCTCATCATAGTTGTTTCGTTTGTACAACACAAATGTTTTGAATGGCTAAAAAATGGCTAAAAAGTATTAACTGTCAAGATCCAGTAAAAAGCAAACCTGTGTTGGAACTTCGGAGGTGTGCAGAGGTGCTGCACAGAGGCGAGCGAGCAGTATGCAGCTGATATAATGGATGGAAAAGGGAGCATCCTTACCATGTGAAGTGTTAAATGCAACCCTGTTTACCCTTTGAGATAAGACTGGCTAACCGCACCTATGTCAGGACACACTCAGATGCTATATAAAGGTATTATCGTCCTGTCTTCAATGGAACCACCTGTGTGTAGGGTTTGGCTTTATACGTCTCTCTCTTCACTGCATTTGTCTCTGCTAAATTACAGACAGGAAAGGCACCTTCACAACCAAAACTTAAAGAGCTCAGAGTAAAAAATTATCGATGTCTTAACTAATCGAAGCAATAACAAGACCTTATGTCCAACTAGCAAAGGGCTAACTTCCCCACTTTCAGAAGAGCCAAGAGAATTAAAAAGTATCAGAGTTTTGACTGTATGTTCCAATTCACAGGATTTCGTTTTCAAGACAAATTCCTAACTCTGGTTAAGGCATCGGTTTCAACCAGGGCTTGTAACACTTACTGCCTTATATCACCACATAATTTCTTGAAATAGCAAACTTTGCAACTCAAATAATTTTCTGCTTGAAGTAGTGACGAGAATCACTGGAATGTTCTGAACCTATACAGGGCTGATGTCACAGCTCCATGTAACGGGACCGTATGGCAGTCTGTACCTGTTGTATTTAGTAAGAACTGTATGTTAATGGAAGGCATCTGTACAGGCACTCCTGAGTAGCAGAGAAACTGTCATTAACCGATTGCTGTTACAGTCCACAGATTTCTACATGTAACAGTAAAAGCACTTATTACAATCAGGCAAATATAACTTGCTTTCCTTATCACTTTGAAGCAATAAAAATATCTTGAAAACCAATAAATTATTTAAAGCAAAATCTTCAACCTCTCTTGGCCAAAATACATATTTAAAATATGTCTGATTGCTTGTATCTACTGAAATGAGAAAACAGACTTATTTATATTCAAATAATAAAGCAACTTCAATGTTTCTAAAGATCTTCATATCTTCAGTGATATGAACACTGATTAATTGATATCAACAATTTGAACAAGATAATACTGTTAACTACTAGGGGAAAATACCGTTTCACTTATCTACAAAATTTCCTCTAGAAAACAAGAGACTATAAAATGAAGCACTTTTGTTCCTATTACCCATGCTCACTGTCGCCACTTATTGTTCTCTTTAGGGATTTTCTTTCTTTCTTTAAGAAATTTTACAAATAATCATTTTCCTAGTTGCATAATAAAACCGTAATATGTTTCAGTCATACTAAAGTATGTTCGTAAAGAACAGACCAAACACTGCAGAGTTCTCCAACATACACTTCTTAAATTCACAGAATTAAAAAAAATACTTTTAAGACTGTACACTTCAAGTTGTAGATAAAGTTTTCTTGTGACTGCTAGCAGGATTAATCCCTAAACTTCTCGGGCACCACAGTTCTGATACGCACAGAGCACAGCCAGGGGGTATTCACTTCTACCACTGGGAGTTTGGGGACTCACAGCCCCTTTCAGGAATGCTCAGCACCAAGAACGCGTATAAAGTGTATTGATATGCTGAAAATCAACAAGAAAGGCCTTGGTCATGCAAAGATACATTGTGGTTTGGGGCTTAAATATGCTAAATAGTTGACTAAGTTGGAAGAGTTTAACCTTTCTTTCCAGAACTCTTGCATTGTGAACTCTTCTAGGTATTATGCAAACAGCATTTTTATTTCTAAGTACTTTACCAGATGATATCTAAATCCCATTGCAGGCTATTTTTTCTTATTTATCCATATATTCTTTTTTTAAGGTCACATGCAGTTAGTAATACTTCTGTGTCAATGATATCACTGATAAATTGTTTCTTATCATTTAGAGTCCCTAAATGTTCATGTAAGTGGCTCATGTTGGCAATCAAAATCTGTAATCACTCTGAAATTTCTGTCTCATACTATCATTTCTGAAAGCAGGAGCAATGTTGCAGATAAAATTTTGGACATGAGAAGTGTTAATCATTGTGATCATATGATCCTACAAAGAAGCTAATATAAATAATCCTAAACTGACCAAATTATTTTCTTCCTCTTGGTGTTTTTTTTAAAGCTGATATTTTGAAATAACAATGCAAGGGTAAAATCCTGCAAATGGATATATATGGCTTCAAAACCCAACTTTTAGAATGAGTTTAGTGGTTGGGGTTTTTTTTAATTTTAGCAAATATCTAGCTAACATACCAAGCTGTCCTGATGATAAATGCCATTCACGTCAAATACGGAGGCATCAGTAGCTCCACAGTTAAGGCGATGCTGGCAGAAATCCATTTCTAATGAATAACATATCTTCTAAAAATCCACACCGATTTTCCTTCAGAGCCACATACACATTTTTTTGATCATCGCTATTTATGTCTTTACTTATATTGCAACAATAAACTGCAAGCATTTTCATGCCCTCCGTAAAGACTGGCATCTTTTCAAACAAAGAGGGATGTTGGATGTGAAAGCTGAGAGTTTCCTTGTCTCAAGAGCAACTCGGAAGACCTGGAGGTGTGGGAATTCTTCAAGGCAGCGCTATGCCCACTTTTTTGCTTGTGAGCGCTATTTCTCATACTCACCTAAGTATCGGTGCCAAGACAATTTTCACTTCAAAATTCCAACTATTTTGTCATTGCAGGCATGATTTTCAGATCTCTGTTGTTTGCATAAAAGGTGACAGTATTGTTGAATTAGAAGTGTTGGGGGGGAAGGTGGTGGGTGGTGGTGTGAAAGAGGATTGTGAATACAGGGGGCTTATTTTTACAGAAAAGAAATGTCATAGGTGTGAACGCTTAATTTATTATTTTCGTGCTTCAAGTGGGAATATGCTTCAGCAACTTAAATCTTACGAGTGGGAATGACACCTCCTGAATGTATGCAAATTCCTCACATCAAAGGGTAATTTTAAAAATAGGCTTTAAGTAGCAGGATGCCTAATTAGTTCAGATACCGAGTATGCGACCCCGACTTTATTAAGCTAAAATTGCAGGTTTCAGTGCATGCTCCCTTGGAAGCAGAGTATGACCGGGATCAAAGGATCGCATGTGCTGTAGCCTCAGCCGACGGAGACCTGCTTTCACTGTGCTACGAAATCAATCGGAAACTCTATTAACCAGCCTCCCCAGGAGAGCTCCACAAACCATGCCCCCGGAAAAGCTTCCCCTTCGCTAGAAGGCAACCAGTTTCCATGTCCGAGACCCCCGCGTACCCTGTGCCCCGCTGCTCCGACACCGCAAAAAAGAGATACCCCCCCCCCGGTGCCTTTCAGACGTGTCATTTATAGGCGTAAAACTTCAGGAGCGGAGTATATCGGCGCCTCCATAATCCCCCTCCGAGCTCGCACACCGACACCCGGCAAGGCGAGCCGCCCGAAGCGCTGCCGCACGCCTCGCCCCGCCACCCCACCCCACCCCACCCACGGCCGCCTCGTCCCGCGCCCCACACCGCGCCCCCCGCCCCGCCGCCCCACACGGCGCCGCCCGGGCGGCTCTCGGGGCCGGCTGCGGGGGTAGGGACGAGGAGCCGGTCTCGGCCACGCCGCGGACCCCCTGAGCGAGGGCGCCCGGCGCCGCGGGAAGCGCCACGGCGGCGGCCGGGGCCGGGGAGCGGCGCGGGAGCTCCCGGCGGCAGGGGGAGCTGCGGGGCGAGCGGCGGGGCCCGGCGGACCGCGGGTTACCTTCGGGGTTGGCGCTGATGAAGACGCGGACGCTCCTGCCGCTCGGCACCAGGTGGGACGGCAGCGCCGAGAGGTTGCCGGAGAAAGCCGCCCGCCGCAGCGCCGCGTCCCGCGGGCAGGGCAGCCTGCCGCCCGCCCCGGCCGGCCACATTCCGCCGCGCCGCAGGACGATCCTCGCAGGCGGCCGCCGGGCCCCGGCTCAGGGCAGCCCCCGGACCGCCGCGGCGGCGGCGGCAGCGGCGCTCGCCACCGGCTCGCCGGCAGCGGCCATGCGGACCCTCCGGCTGCCCGGGGCCGCCGCCTGCCTCCTCAGCGGCGGCGCGGCTGGGGCTGGGGCCGCCGCCCGGCGCCGGAGCGCGGGGGCAGCGAGGAGGCGAGGCGTCGGCCACCCCCCGCGCCGCTCCCCGGCGGCGGCCAGCGGCAGGGAGGGCGCGGGAAGAAAGTTTGCGGCGGAGCGGTGCCGGGCGCGGCGGAGGCGGCGGCGGCGGCGGCGGGACGGCGGCCCCACGGCGGCAGCCTGTCCCCCCAGCGCCGCCCGCCCGCGGCCCCCGGCCGCCGCGGAGAGCAGCGGGAGGCCGGGCGCCGGGAGAGCCGCTGCGCGGTCGGGCCGGCGAGTCTCTCGGGTTCCCCCTCCGCCCACGAGTGTCCAAAGCAGGGACGTCTCCGGCTAGGCTGACGGCGCCTTCCCTCCTCCGAGTGTGTCACAGCCCCGGGATCGGATTTTTATAGGAAAACTGCTGCCGGCTCATCCTTCGGGCTCTGAAGAGTTCTTCTTCTGTTTTGTTCTGTAATCGCCCGCACAGGAGTCCCACCTGCTCAGATACAAGAGAGAGATGCTCTTGCTGCTTTTTTCTTTTTTTTTTTTTAATCGGTTATTTATTTATCGGAATAAATGAAAAGCCCCGGTTTGAAGAATGAAAGAGGAAGGAAGCAGCGAGACCAGCAGCCGGCGGGATGCGGTCCCTTTGCAGCAGTCAGTGGCGGGGCATCCCGTCGGGCAGCGCCGATGAAATATTCAGGAGGGCGGCGGGGTCGGACCGCGGCCCCCCCGTGCGCCGGGGCGAGCGGGGGCGGCGGGCCGGTCCCCGCTGGAGGGTGGCGGCGCGGCGCGGTGCGGCGGCCCCAGCCCCAGCGGGCGGCGGGCCTTCGGCGAGCCGCAGAGTTTAGAAACCTCCCAGGGAGGGGCGGGCGGGCAGGGACCTGGCAGCAAAGCGGAGGGGAGGGGCTGGGGGGGCAGGGGAGGGGTGGGCACGGGGCCTCAGTTAGCCCGGTGGGTCTCTTGGCCGTGGGAATACCTTCTTGGGAGGAAGCTGCGGACTCGGACAGAGGGGTTTGCAGGTGTTTCTGCATGCATAAAAGGCTGGAGACAAAAGTCTTTACTGCGGGTAGTATCTATACAGGCTGTTTCACGTGCTAAATCTGATACCAAGCTGGTTTGTGTGTTTACACATTAAATACGTAATACACTATGTATAACGTGTATAAAACAACCTTATTGTGTATTTATACACAGTATTTATGAGCTGAGGTCTTCCTACCCCCTGTCCTTTCGGTACTCGCTTGCTTTCCCCCCTGCCAGGCTGCGGTCCCTGCCAGAGGAGTTGCCCGCTGTGGCAGGCAGTGTCAGCAATAGGGGAGGCTGAGCTGGCTTTCCAGGAGGTTAACGCTACTAAAGTAGGCAAAAGCAAACTGCTCAGCTCTCTTTCAGAACCGAAGGTGACAGCCAGATGGGTTCCTTAAGTGTTGCTGAGCAGGATTTTTTTTTTAATCCTGATTTCTTAAAGAAATAAGGCATATGCAGAATTGCATCCCATGTGTATTTGCGTGTGAGTATAAGGGAGTAATTTTGCTGCTGTTTGCTTGCTGTTGCTTTATTAGTTCTGCACCCCATAAATTTTGGGCTGATTTCAACCAAATGAAACAGAGGGGCGAATTTTAAGGTATTAATTCTCAAAGAGGTAACATTCCTGTAAGTTTTGTGAACATAGCTGGGCAGGGGAGAGCGCCCTTATCTGCAAAGAGGAAAAGTATGCAGCATACATTTCAACCATTAATATTGAAATGTCAACACTGGACAAAGAGGTTGTGCCACTGTGTTCGGAACTGAATGCCTAGGGATTGGAAAATCCCCCTTTCAATCAAAATGAATATTCCTTTAGTATTCTGTAGTGTCCAATAAGGAGCAAATCTCGCTTGAAGCCTTTCATGGTAGACATGCATATTTCTCTTCCCTGTGGATTCTCTGATGCTCCATTTAAGACAAGCCTGAAGCTTTGGTATAATTTGGTTAAAAAATCTGACAGTCATGAGATGCAATTCCCTAGGAAATGAGGCTTCATATATGTCACTGCTTACAAAACTATTGGTCTTACCTGCACTTCACTTACCCTTTGTGTAGACAATGTGCTTAGACACACCTTTTTCTGGCTTGTGTCATGAACAGGTAATTTCTCTAATACAGAGCTGAAAAGCAGCTCCTTGAGGCTGCAGACAGTTAATGAATGCACGAAGGAAATGATTTATAGTGTAGGCTGAATTACGTCTTACGTACTTTGCTGGGACTAACTCTCAGCTGGGCTATCTCCTTTGCTTCTCCAGCGTAAAGTACTAGGCAGTTCTTAAATATGAATTTGCTTGTGGAAGCAGCTCGTGGTGAGGATGCAGAGACTCTCATTTCATATTGGTGCTGCCTTAGTATTATCATCAACAAATTGTTCTCAGACAGCTTCTTTGGAAGATGAGGCTCATTGATCTACCCCTTTACCGTGCCAGCCGTAATGCGGTGGTTTTTTAAGACTCTTTTTGGCAGTCATCTTTACTAAATTGAAAACTTGAGTTTGCATCATTTGAATTCTTTTGGAATTTTGTCTCTGACAGCATTGACAACCGCATCAGCTTTTAACTGAATATGTTGTCTCACGAACCCAGGCTGAATGAAATGGGACCAGGCCTATTGTTTCCAACTGTTCACCCTGTCTGTTTGTTGTCTGGGTGTTACTGCTCTTTCGGCAGGGATAGTTGCATGGCATATGAAGCAGGTAGTCCGTGCAGCTTGCAGGCTCTCGCTCTTACTGTTTTGATCTGTAAACTGGATTGCCTTTATGCATGACTCAGCTTCCTGACACGGTAGCTGCCACCTCTGTGAAAGCTGAAGTGGACAGATGCCTCAGAGTGGTAATCTCTTCAGCTGCCCGGCTTCAATCTCTCTGCATTTGGGGCTCAACATCCTCAGATTCAGCGCCTGTGAATATATAATGCTGGGAATGGAGTACAATGAGGCTGAAATGGAGAGGATAAAGAAATTATTACAGAGAAACTAACTTATTGCTTTACCTCAGACTTTATCAGTATGAAAGCACTCTGGGTTAACTCAGTCTGGAGATCAGTTGGTAGCTTTTCTTAAAAAAAATATTTTGTTAATTCAAAAAAAAGAAAAAGAGTATCAAAGAATGTTATGTAAACCCAAATACAAATTGTAGAGGGTACTGCTGTGTTCACTGTAAAACATACATCAAAATTATCCTGTTTCTTATTCAATAACAGATTTCGTAAATTTTTCATTTAGCAAAATGTACTACTTTAGAAGTGATATTTTAGAATCAGTGTCTGTATTTGAGTCCCAAACTAGTTATGTGGAAGCCGCCTGAGCCGAGATTCTCATCCTGTAGAAAGGACTGCAGAGCATTGCCTGAAGGCACGATCCCCAAACTTTCACACTGACTTTACTGTACTTGGAGCAGATCTTTAGTGTCTGTCGTTAAAGGTAGTGCAAGAAGGAAGTATCCTTGTGCTGAACAGGAATACAACCAGATCTGTAATTCTGCAAGTGACTTCATACAAACATGGCTAGTAGCTTGATCCTGAAAAACTGTAAATCAGTAAAGTAGCAGGGAATCTTTACTCATATGCATTCAGTGCATTTTTTTCCCTTTTATCTGAGTGTTTCTTGGTTATCATTCTGGCCTCATTTGCTCCAAGTTCCGATATGTTTAAATGAAGCTACAGAATACATCCCTTGGTAAAACACGAGTAAACCCAAGTTATCCAAGTTATTCCTGATGGCCTGATCCTGCTGTAATTCAGACAGAGTAGTGCTTTACTTCTTGAGCAGTCCCACAGGAAACGGTAAGACACCGGAGGTATGAAGTATAGCTCGGTAGTCCTGATCCAAATCCATGGACATCAATAACAAAATGCACCAAGTTGTTTGGCTTTAACCCAGCATGAATAAGGGCTCGCAGTTTACACATAGCTTTCTGAGTTCAGTTTTGTATAAAAATGAGCATTAATAGATCAGCTCTAATAGTCTGAAGAGCTTGGAAAGTAACCTGAGTGATACGCTATAGGCAGTGTTCTGATACAAACTTAACTATGAGAAACGAAGGTATTCTGTCTGCAAGCTAAATTTATGTTCTTGTTCATATGTGCTTTGTATTTTTTTAATGCATATTGTGGGGTGTGCAAAAGTGCTCAGTAGTGGTCTAATTTCAGTCTCACTGCAATCAGTGGAGACATGCTCAGTAATTTTGGTGAAGGCATACCTGTAGTTAGCAGTTTGGGAAATCATACCAAGTATGTGACGGGGACATAACAGCTGAGGGGTTTTTTTTATATCTTTTCGGGTAAAGTGTTTTGCCCTGCACTAAAATACAGCCACTGAGGTATGACCTAGGTACTTAAAATACCCGTTGGTTCTTCTCAGATGTTTAGAGCCTGGTTCTGCCAGGGGCTGCATGTTCAGCCTTCCTATTGTCTCCTTTCCAAAACGGTAGCTATTTGCAGGAGTTGGGATGGCAAAGTTTTAAGATCAGGTTAAAAATCAAAGTTTAAGGGTCAGCAAATTGACCAGCATCTCCCCTTTCACGTAGAAGCTAAAAGACTCCTGTGTGGAGTTACATCTTCTGATTGAATACTACCTTAAAGCTGAGTGGTTTTTTGCAGCTCCCTAGCAAGCTGGCCCAGTTTTAGGAGCAGGTGAAGCAGGCAGTTGCCTAGAGTGACAGACGAAAGAAGGCAATAAAATCACATTTTAAGCAAGAAAGAGACCCTGTGACTCTGTGCCTGTTTCTGTCTGTTTAATGAGGACTTGGTGCATCCCCCAGGTGTCATTCTCCCCAAGCTGCTGAGGTGCTGAGACTGAGCAAGCTCCTTATCACGGGAACCGTGGCCACAGTCCTGTTGTTTGAACATCCCATCTATTTGTTTTTGTCTCTGCTTCAGCTTGCTGCTGCTGAAACTGAGGGGAGAAACTTCTTGTGCTCCTTCTCTGCTCCTTTTTCTTGACAGTGCTGTATTACTTTTGCCGGGGTGGTTGGATTGGCAGGAGAGCAGGGGCAGATGTGCTGAGACAAGAGAGCTTACAGAACTCATGCTTCACTAAAAAAAAACCCTGTTGTTATTATCCTTGCAAATTAGGAATGACAGGCTGCCTAGAATTACTGAGTTTATATTTATGTCAAGAAACTGATTGCAAGAAATAAGAGATGTCTTAGAAAATCTTACACTGGTACTGGGTTTCTATAAGGACCTTTTACAGCCATTTCAGGGCTCAGTTAACTCCACTTGATGTAGACTTCCATTTTCCACCCAGTTTTGAGTGCTAAAAATGTTTGTTTGTTTCCTTCCTTCCCCCCTTTGCCCCCCTCACTGCTTGTGCTCTGACACCTCTAGGCTTTTGGGATGAATCTCATCCATGCTGTGAACAGGTTGCTGTATCAGGCTTTGCCCATAGAGATGGTAGCCCTCAGTCTCACTGGCAACATGGTTCCAAGCTGTAACAGAGAACCTGTCCAGCGTGATGGTCGTTTTGCTCTACTGCTCTTCCAAGGAACTGCTTGGAGCAGCAGTTGTGTGAGCTGCCTGCAAGGTCTGAGAGATGACGCTGTATTGGTTCGCGTTAGGTTCACAGGTTTATCATGTCATCCAAAGGCATATACTGAAAGTGTTGGTAGGTCAGCCTTCACCAGACATCAAGATCCTTAATAGCAAGGTAGGAAAAGTATATGGATTACAAAAAAAGACAATCCCGTCTCATCATAAGTATTAAGAATTCAGAAAGTGTATTACATTTCATTAGACTTCACAACTTTAGTCAATCACTGCGTCACATCAAGAGGAGACTTATGGGAGGCAGATTATCCCACACTGGCCCACCGGAATGTTAAACTTTCTCTGAAGCACCTACATTACTACCTCCAAAAGAGGATGCTAAACTTTGGTCTCATAAAACAAGGCCAAGTTTGAGTTTCTGTGTTTTTTAGTCCAGGAATACATTTTTCCTGTGGGTGAGATGGTAATGAAATTCTGGTAACTTCTCCATGTTCTCTGCACAATTTAATAATAAAAAAGTTTTATTTTTCCATTTTGCTATTTTGCTTTTGAATATACAGTAATGGAATATGTGTTAAGTCTTCAAACCACATCACTATCACAAGTGCTAAGGAGGGGACTCCAACCTGGAATAAGATTTTCAAATACAGAGGCATAAGAACAATCCTGGTTTTCAGGAGCTGCCAAGCAATGTAATTATGCACCCGAACAATATACAGATTAATTTATATTTCAAGGAAAACAGGGAAGATAATACCTCCAAGCTGCTTAGGTTTGTACCTTTGTAAGCACAGCGGTACTTCATTCTCACCTCCACGTCCCAGTCTTATTTGCCAGCTGGCATTGGCACAAGGAACTCTACTTTATCCTAAAAACAGTGCACCACCAGGAATCTACCTTAACCTCTGGCATGACAATGGTCTGGAAATGGAAGGTGTCTGCATGGTTTTTTTTCTTTTTTTTCCTTCTTTGTGAGCTTTAGAAATTTTCTGTTTTCTTTGAAACCTAGCAAGGCAAACATAGCCTTAAAATGTTGTAAGTGACTACACCACATCTTTATTTTTATCTCATGTCACACTTGATTGAAAGGTTCTTTCGCAACTAAATTAACATGATGAAGGCATGGAAATTATTTTTGTCTTAGTTTCTACTGGAAGCTTAAAAGAAACCTGTTTCTTCATACAGAATTAGTGTTCTCTTGCACACATACATAGATGTACGCTCCCCAAGGATAGGTGCATACACACATGTACACACACACTCAAAAGACACACAAGGATGTATGGATTGCTAAATTCACACAGGGAGTACGCAATAGTAAGATTTCCAAGTTAGTCATTCAAATTTTCCATATAGCTTTAAATTTTACCCTGTTGCACATATACATTATAGCAATCTTTAATTAACTGACCCAGCACTCTGTTTTACCATCCCTTGACATAACTCAGTGCCGAAAAGAGGGGTGTTCACTTAATGAACAGTATTCAACTGTTGGTCAGTGTGCATTCGGTGGCATACTTGTGGCTCACCGTTCAGACCCTGTTAGAAGACAGAAGCAGTCTTTTTTCTCCTGAGCTCTTCCATATAGTTTCCCAAGCTAGTAAGTATATAAGTACTTCCACAATCTGAATAACACCCAAGCCAGAGAAAGTTTCATTATTGAAGCATACTTGTTCCACTGAAGCACAGGAAAATTGATACCTAAAGTATCTGTTAATTTTGGATGCCCTCTCTGAGATACCAAGGACTGTGTTTTCTTCAAAGTAACTGGTTTTAGATACTAAGTACAAGACACAGTTTTTATCAGTTTCAGTTGTAGCTGAGAGTGTTCAGCGTTTTTGTGTTTTAACCTTCAGACTGCCAAGTCAGATGCCAGAAAATGAAGAACCTACAATTAATGACCGCCCCTGAAAAATTTAAATGACTTAATTAGCATCTTAGGGAATCTGTGGTGGAAGCCAGGGTAGAATGTAATTCTCTCCCCTTCTGGAGCAACATTCACTTTCTTAGCCATGAAATGATCTTTTCTTTTCCTGTAATTCCTTGCCTCATTTCTGCACCTCCTAACCTCAGCTAAAAATAAATCAGCAATCTGCTTTGTTTTACAGTCCTGCATCATCCTTAAAGGTTATCCACAGTTACAACAAAACAGGCAAAATACGCTCCCATGTGTTTTTAACTTACTCAATAAGCTGTAATTTCCCTCCTCAGCCCACCATTATAGTCCTCCCACATGCTAGTCTGCTTCCCTAAGGACTTTATCCTACTTCACTCTCCCCTTCTTTATCCCATTCAGCTTGTCTTACCCAGTCCATTTATCCTTTTCCCAGATTCTTGTCCAATGTGCCTTTCCATTGCCGACCACTTATTTTTTCCCTCTTCTAGCTACTGGCCCTAGTCTCCCATTACACTCTTTTTGTGCAATCTCAGTGTCTCTCATTTTTTTTCCACCTTGTCCTCATCTCTTTGGCCGACCACTTACTCCTAGCTCTTCTGTCCCTGTGCTTTCTAGGGATCATGACTTTGCATAGCTGTTTTGAGCTCCCCTTCTCCCCAGTTCCCCATCTGACTTCAGTCTTCCCTTTCCCCTTCGCCTGCTCCGCTCCCTCCCATGCCTGGGGGCGGTGGGATGGCCCCTGCTCATGTTGCTCCCTGACAGACACTTCTCCTAGGATGGTAAAAAGGAGCTTCAGTCTTTAAAAATACATGCTGGTAGTGGTGACAAGCACAGTAAAGTTCCATATGGTGAGAACATTTGAGATGGACCTAAAGGCTTCTGGGTCTAGAAGTTGCTTATGGCAGCAAAGAAGATACACATTGCACTCCCTCTGAGGAAATGCAATCCAAATACAAACCAGAAAGTAAAGGAGGAGGAGGGACAGAAGGCTGAGATGTTTCTCTGTGAGTCTGTCAAAGTTTCTGTGCCGCTGCTTTTGCATAGATTGTTATGGCAAGTAATCTTGGAATCGTATTCGAAACAGCAATTAGGGAGAGGCTGAGCCTAGTGAGTATGTACATGTCTGCAGCAGAGTTAAGAGAGGGCCATCTGCTGTGCAGGATTTTATGAATGTTTTCTTCTTCTAAGTGAACTACACCTGCTGCACGTGGCAAGTGAATTTTAAATAGACGAGTCCAAATATTCGTGCTGCAAGGTTGCTGATGAATAAAGCTTAACAATCTGATTATATGTGTGTGTGTGTGTGTATTTATTGTGCACATTACATGGAAAATAAAATCGCTACTCTCTGATGTGTTTGTGCTAATAGAAAATGAAGCCATTTACACTCCATTGTTAATGTGATTTTATGGGACTTATTGACATGGCAAGTTTATTTTAGATATATGAAGACCCAGGGGAGTGCAATTATAATAGCAACATTAATTTGTTTTCTTAGCGCTAAGAAAGAAAAAACCCCAAACTTGCTAAGCTTTGTTTTACCTGCAGGGGTTCTGAAAAAGCAGCTGTCACTTTTTTTAGTCCTATTTAGTACATGCCATCATTCTTCATCTGGCTCTTGAATTGATACTGTATCTATGCTGGGGGAAAAGGAAGCTCTCCACCTGCCCCAAGTCCAGAACAAAGTACTTTTCTTAGAGACAAGCACTGAGAGCAAAAGGGAGTTTCTCTGCATGAATCTGGTTGTTCTGCCACAGAAATGATGGCAGTGGATTTCTGTCTCTAGTCGACTGTTGCTAATACTGATTTCTGTAAGTTGATGGAGCATGGAGTGCCTTATTACCAAATGCCATCATAGACGTGTTTTGCAACCATTGCTACGCCACAGTTGTACAGTGCTGTGCTCTGAAGTGTTATGAAGGCCCTTAGGCAGCCTGAATGTAAAAACATGCGCTGAAGAATCGTGAAGACAACTATCATCATCCAAGGGTGAATTTTAATTTGAAATAATCTTTATCTCCAAATCTGTCATTTGGGTCATTGCTTCTGTAAAATGATTTTTTTTTTTTACAGAAACAAGAATAGTTTAGCTCTATTCTTGGCAGTTAATCATATTTGGTAAGCCATTTAAATAATTCAGCAAGCCTCTTTTATGAGTTATGTATTGCTTATTGTAAAGAATGGCATCAGAGTCTGCCCTTTCATCAACGTAGGTATGTATAAACCAGTATATCCAAAAATGTTTCAGAGCTCCCAGCTATACAGGTGTATGGAAGGTCTCTGTCAGGGTGAGATCATGTACCAGCCCCTCTTGTGCATTGTTTTTCTCCTGAAGAGAATCTGCATCTTTGGGCTAGATGGGAGCCGCAGCAGGCACCGTGCAGAGAGACGGGTGCCCCGACACTCACCAGGTGCTTACTCCAGGCACCAGTCTCTGATTCTCTCTTTGCCGAGTATTCTGAGAGCAGGTGAGTGTGCTGAACGTGTGATTTAACGTTACCTATTGGCTGAGCTGCTTGATGGGTGCAGCCACTCCTTTTTTAGTTTTCCTGCATAAGAGAGTTGGCGGCTGGTCTTCCAAGAGGCATGGTTTTCTCTTGTTTGTCTGGATGCCAACTGAAACCAGTTGGACAGCTTTAAATCTTTTATAAAAACGACTCTCTAAGTAAAAGCTTTGCTTTAAGGTGTCCAACTACCCACAAAAAACCTAAAAATGATAAATTCCCTCTTGTTCAGAAATAGAGCTGTTCTCCCACTAGGAGTGCGTGAACTTGCTTTAATGGCTTTTTTGTGGCCCTCTTCTATTGACCGAAGTGAGGCCTGGCGATGCTAAGTGACAGTTCGGGCATGTTTGGGAACTGAACCCCAAATTCTTGAGTCTCAATTGAAGTGACTGAAACTCAAGTTCAGTTCTTACTCTTTTTTCTGTTAAAAAAAAAAAAAAGAATGAAAGCGACTGAGAGCATTTTATCAATTCCCCCCAAATTCATTTGTTCATGAAAGCACATAAAAAGCATGCAAGCTGAGGAAAAGTGCCTTCCTCCGAGGATGTGAGTACTCCTATTGATTTCAGTAGGAGACAGCACAGCTAGAGCTGGGATGAAGCCCTCTGCTTTCCGCTAGGTTGTCTCTTGCTTGTGCACACACAGCTAAACAAATTGCTAAATCTGAGTCAGGAAGACGATTCCCTACAGGCCAGGTGGGCTAGGACTGTTGGCTATTTTTGCTACCCACGGTTGTGGGTGGCCTGATCTGCTTCAAGCAGTCATTGAGCATATTCACCCCACAAATTCTCATGCCTACAGTAATTTTGTGGCTTCGTAGTGTTATACAAGGTATGCAGGCTTCAGTTTGTTACTGGATGTTGAAAAATGTGTTATGGTGTGTAATAATATGTAACTAAGTAAAATGGTTTTCCTTTTAGGTTTTCTTTGGCCCAAATATATGTTATGTATTCTCTTCAACTCACTGAGAGAATTGTCTACTGAATAAGGTATGGTCAGGGTGTCAGGAGACTTGGATTTAACTCCCAGGCCTGTCAAAGTTTCCTGTGCAATGACTAAGCAATTCAATTAGAACTAGATCTACTGAGAAATTTAAGGATATAACTCCAGGTGATCACGATCCTTCTTTGGCTGCTGCTGAATCCTTAGTTCCATAATTGCTAATTTAGGTCACTCAGCCTTATGGCTTCCGAGAGCCTCTTTCCTCAGAAAATAATTCTTCCCATGGATGTTCAGGAGCCAAGGAGTCAAAGCTGGGGCTGAGGACTGAAGAGCTTTAGCAGTAAGTTTATATACATCATTTCCTCATTTGCAAGCTGTGAGGGAGCTAAGATACAAGCTGTAGTATCTCCTCACCTCACAGGGATGCTGGAAGCATTAGGGATCATGAGGAAAACATAAGCATGAGACCCTCCAGGTACTGATGGATGTCCTTACAGATTTCAGTGGTTGTGATCCTTAAAAAGGAAGAATTTAATTTAGACAATTGAAATAATCTGATTTACCAAGTCGGAGTTTGGCCAGGACAGTGGACTTAAATCTACTACTCTTGAGAAGATTGCTTTTGGTACTCATGTAACGCAAGTGCATAAGATGTCATTTAGCTTTTCACCTGGAAAATAGCATTTCGATCCACATCCTGTGCTAAATTCATCCCATGGTATTGAGTCAGCGAGGGCAGATAGGTGTTACAAGTTACCATGGCACCTCCTCGGCGATTTCCACTTCATGGTTCCCTTGGGGACCAGTGTCTTTTATGCGAGTACTGAATTTTTCACGACACTGCTTCCTGGGACAGTGTGTTTGTATTAAGTGTTCCTTTTTCTATTTTTGTTTTCAGGTATAACATCGAAACCGAGCTTTTCAGATCGAACATTCTTCTCCGAAGACACAAACTTCATGTGTGAAACGTTATGAGCTCAAACCAGGTGCTGAGGCTGTTTGCATTGCTGGGTCTGTCCGCCTCTACAGAGCTGCTTGGCAAGTAATGTGGTCACAGTTTGGCAGTATTTCGGGAAGCCAGCACCACAGAGGCTTCTTGACATAGGGGTGGCCTGTATTTAGGAATGAATTAAAGTTTCACTCTTCATATTAAGGGTGTCACAGAGGTTGCTTGCTGCTCTCCAGAGGAGACAGGCAGCTGAGCTGTTCAGAAGATAAAAGCTCGCTGCCAAATAATCTGTTGAGCAAATAACTGGCTGTGCCTTCAGACTGCAATGATACCATGACTGTTCAGAGAAAACAGCACTGAAAATGTCTGACAACGGTAAAGTCTCACAAACTTTAATCTCACAAGCTTACTACTCACAAACTTAATTAGGTATCGCAGTGAAATGCATAAAGCTGTTTACTTCTGTACTCTTAAGGGCTTTTGTGACATTTTGCAACAATATAGAAATAGGCGGTAGCTTACAGCTATTACATTTCAGAGTCTTGCTGTGTTTTCAGGAGGCACTAAGATGGTCAATGGAGATATTTTTTCTCTTAGTTGTAAAACTTTAATTTTATGTGTATTCAAGGTAAACAGGATTAGGTTTAATTAACTGTAGTTTTCTTAAGTGTGAATTAATTTGCTATCATACCGATGCTATAATTTAATTAATGTCTTAATGGATACTTACATTACTATTTTTTGGTCCCATCTGCCCTGCTTTCCCTTGCAAGTAAACATCCATGTTATAGTTAACAAATTAGTGGATGCGGAAGAACAGAATTGCGTTTTCTTCTGTGGTGCCGGTTGATTTTGAAACCCAGAAGTGACAGCAGTGGAGGGGCAGGCACCACTAAGTTGCAGGGAAGTGCATCCATATTCAGTTTGGGTTGAAGTGCACTTTTGAGATGTCTCTCCCAGTTGTCCCCACTTACTGGGTTTTGGCTGGCATCATACAGTAGTCTTGGAGTGCATGAACTGGATTCTTTCAGGTGATACTAAACTGAAAGACAAGCTGTGGCATTCAGCCCATGGGGCCAGACTGGAGATAATCTGAAATAAAATATCAAAACCTAAAATGTGTGTGCTGTTGATGTCAAAACCTCTGCATCAACAGTTTTACAGAGTGGTCCACACTACTTGCTAATGTAGACCTAGCTAAAAGGTAGCACAAATTAGAGTCTTTTTCTGTTGATAATTTCCAGAAAACAGGGAACAGAAAATATCCCTCATCTATAGAAAGACAGACCTCAGGATTAGTATTTTTTCAGTAGTCAGAAAAGAAATAGCATTCTTGTGCATTAATACTGATTATTTAAGTTACGCTATTTGAATTCCTGTGCAACTGAAAGATCAGAAATAAGGATGCCAGGAAATAGTTTAATCTGCTGCTTCAATTTCTCTCTACTGCTAGATAATCAGTTTTTGATGGAAAATGTGGCCAATGTATTGTCTCCTTTATAGTCAGAACCTTTGACTTCTTCAATTTTAGGTTCCCCTGTTTCACTGTTCTGAAAAAATGAAATCACTTGTCATGAAACTTAAGTACTTAAGATGCTTTGAATCAGCCCAGCCATGTGCATTGGCTGCTTACAGCTGTGATAAACATACTATGTGAGGAGGACTGCATGATACACCAGCACATAAACACACTTGTATACACACACAGGGCCGATTCAAACTGATTAGCAACATCCATTTGAGTGTTGCTAATACATTTAAAGCCATGAGTGCCAGACATTTCTCAAATCATGTCTTATAAGATAAGTGCACCCTCAGCAAGTTTGCAGATGACACCAAGCTGAGTGATGCGGTCGACATGCCAGAGGGACGGGATGCCATCCAGAGGGACCTGGACACGCTCGAGAAGTGGGCCCCTGTGTGAACCTCATGAGGTTTAACAAGGCCAAGTGCAAGGTCCTGCACCTGGGTCGGGGCAACCCCCAGTATCAATACAGGCTGGGGGATGAAGGGATTGAGAGCAGCCCTGCCGAGAAGGACTTGGGGGTATTGGTGGATGAAAAGCTGGACATGAGCCAGCAATGTGCTCTCACAGCCCAGAAGGCCAATCGTATCCTGGGCTGCATCAAAAGAAGCGTGGCCAGCAGGTCGAGGGAGGGGATTCTGCCCCTCTACTCTGCTCTGGTGAGACCCCACCTGGAGTCCTGCGTCCAGCTCTGGAGCCCTCAGCAGAAGAAAGACACGGACCTGTTGGAGCGGGTCCAGAGGAGGGTCACAAAAATGACCAGAGGGATGGAACACGTCTCCTCTGAAGAAAGGCTGAGAGAGTTGGGGTTGTTCAGCCTAGAGAAGAGAAGGCTTTGGGGAGACCTTATTGCAGCCTATCAGTACTTAAAGGGGGCTTATAAAAAAGATGGTGGCAAACCTTTGAGCAGGGCCTGTTGCAACAGGACAAGGGGGAATGGCTTTAAACTAAAGGGGGGTAGATTTAGACTAGACAGAAGGAAGGAATTTTTTACGCTGAGGGTGGTGAAACACTGGCCCAGGTTGCCCAAAGAGGTGGTGAATGCCCCGTCCCTGGAAACATTGAATGTCAGGTTGGCCGGGGCTCTGAGCAACCTGATCTAGTTGAAGATGTCCCTGCCCATGGCAGGGGGGTTGGACTAGATGACCTTTAAAGGTCCCTTCCAACCCAAACTATTCTATGATTCTATGATTCTATAATAATATAAATATTATGGCAAATATTTATTAACATTTAATAACATGTAATAACATTATTATAATACTATGTGATGATAATAATAATATAATATTATAAATACATGAATATATTGCAGTGAATAAAGTCAATGTTTAGCCTTATAACTGGCAAGTGTTTTCCCCTGGAAAGTTATTCACAAAACTTTCAGTTCTTACATTCTGTAACAGGGTGTCCATAACAGAATAAAATGCAGAGAAAGCATATAAATATACAGCATGGTCTGTATATTTAATTCCTAATGAGACAAGGGAGAGCAGGTTCCTTAGTTCCAAACCAACCAACTTTTCATTGGCTTCAAAGCATTTCGGCCATATAGATTCAGCTCTTGCATCTGCCTCACTTCCATCAGCTGGGGCTGGCGTCTGTCTCTGGCAGGTTGTACTGCAACTCAAGGAGGATTTTTGTTATGCTCACTCAAATAGCCATTTTGAGAGTATATATTGAAGTGGAAGCTGGAGTGTTTTCCTATTTTCTGAGTTGGTATGAGCTTTATGTGTCTTTAAAGCACAAGACTTGGGAAACGCTCTTGTTCTGTGGTGTCTGTCTCAGTACAGCCAAACATTCAGCTGTGCCTGCAGTTTCCAGAGGAGCACATGGCTGAGGAAGAGGAAAACCTGCTAGGAAAACAAGTTGTGGGAAGTCCAAGCATTCAGGGAAAGAGGCTCTGGACTTGGAACCTCCTTGTGGACTCTGCAGAGAGAAGGCCACGTAGGAGGACTTGCAGAGGAGGATCCTGGCTGTGGTCCACAAGAGGTCTGTCTGGGCAAGGACCTCAGAGGAGGCCTAAGAGTGTGTACTGCTGGGAGGGTTCCTGGGAAATAGTGAAGCAGGTCAGGTTTACCACTGGAAGAGATGGTTTGCCATTGATATAATAGGCTAAGTCTCCAGTACTACATGGATAGCATAATACTGTTCTTCTGATATTTATGTGGAGGTGGTGGCAGAGAAGGACTCCTAAGCTTTAACAGAGGCTACCAAACCTTGATATGACAGGAAGAAGGGAGCCTGGAATATGGACTTAACTGGGAACAGCCAATTTGCTCTGCTTGTCTAGAATGTTAATTATTCCTTGGAAAAAAGGGAAAACATATTTGAAGACACTGTAAATCCAGGTAGCACATAGCTGTCATTTATTCATCAGGAAAAAAAAGAAAAACCTATTTTTGTTCTTGAGCAATCTTTTCACTTTCCTTCTTTTAAAGCACAATGACAGTTAATGATTAATAGACATAGTCTACAGTGCTGCCAGCAGGAAGCCAGCCTAAGTGTGGGGAAAGTCTAAATAATTGAAGGGAAAAGGTGACAGAGGCAGCCATTAGTTCTTCTGGATAAGAAAGTCTTCGTTGCCTGGCTATTTGCCTGAATAAAAGGGAAAATTTGCCATTTGAGTAGTGCAATCCGTAGACTTCATGATGCACTTCCCTTGGGGGCAAAAGAAACAACAAGGCTCAGTGTTTCTGAATTGGTAGAAATTGATGCAAACCCCCCTCATTTTTAATTGTGTTACAACACATTAGCAGGCTTGCAACATAACCAGCTTGTCAGAAATAACCGGGCAGCATTCCAGAAAAAAACCCCTGAACACCCTATAGCAGCATGAATGATGTCGTGCTGGGCAGTTGCCTTCACAGAGTGACTCTCCTCCATGGACATCATGGCGGTCACAGGACACCCTGTATACTTGCAATGAAGCTCAGTAATTTTTAGGGCTGAGCAAATCAGAGTGGCAAATGCTGAGGAGAAAACTAGCTCCAGTCTTCCCAAACGCGGTGATTAAAACCCAGAAGTATCCAAAATAAACAAACATTTTTCAAAGAGCAAGCTTTAGTTTGCCTGCTGAACTGTCCGTTCTGGAGCTCTGTGTCATGGAGATAAGCGGAGAATATTATTTCCGATTCTTATCAGGAGAATAAGAGGATCCTTTTGAACATTTTTTGAACCAACTGTGGACTACTGTCTCATCTGACACTTTTCCTAATGTGGTTTCCTTTAATTTCTAGGCATAATTTGACAAGTGCAATATCACAGGCTGTCCTGTCTTTTACAGAAAAAGTTTTCTAGAGCCTAATTAGTCCTTTTTACACAAGCAATAACAATAAGGCAATTGTTAAATGCGTTCATTTAACTGGTGATGTAAAATGAGAGGGTGGAATCGGTAGCTACATCCAGCCTTTGGCAGCATCGCATCCTGGACAAAGCTATCTGGACCTGTGAGGTGATTACAGTAGTAGCCATACCCTGTGCAATGAAAGAGGGGTATGTTGACGCCTCTCCGCACGGTGTGACAGCTGAGCTTTCTGTCAGCTGTGGCATTCTGGGAAAAAGCCATGGTAGTATGTATAGGGAGAATCATTCAGCAAAGTACATTTGAGATCCTTGACTGTGGCAGGATTTCTTGAAGAATTTGTGTCTGCTACTATCCTGCCCTCTTGACAAGGTCTTGGTGCTAGTTCTAGGATGCTGCTTGCATTAACTGATTGTCCCGCTTCTGTATAACTTTTCTAAGAGGATGATATTGCTCACAGTCTTCTTTTGGCTTACTGCTTTTGAAGGAATGCATAGAATCTATCTAAATTAGGTAGACTTGGTGCAGTTGTGCTAGCCAGGTAGGTGACTGCATAGCACGTTGGTCTTGGGGAGGACTGTGTTAAACACTGTAAAGATTTCAGAAGTTTGTTGTGCACGTATACTTTACCATAGTTCAAGGGAGCCCCCTAAAAAATTCTTTTTCCTCTAACATTTTTCATTGTGTCTGTCACTTGCAGGTGGCAATGAAGTAACACCTTTTCATGTTGAGATTCTCACTCTTGAACTATTTAATTAGGATCCTGATGCACGTGCTGTGTGGAGAACAAGAACTGGAATTAATTTTTAACACTTTTTCATACAGTAACTCCTGAAAGTTTTTTTTTTTTTAATCTATAAAAGTCCAAGGAGATCTGCAAAACATAAGCTTGTACTTAATATCCCAGTGAGGAGGATATTGTTGTTGCACAACTTATTTCTACACTGGCATTTAACTGTTACACACACTCACTACGCTTTCATCAAACAGAAAGTTTATGACTTTGTGTAACATTAAGTGGCTCTCCACAACCAAAGTTGTGTGTCTGCTTGAAGTATTCCAGAAATGTACTGAAACAACGTAAAGGAGGGTAGTAGAGGTTAATGCCCTTTTCAATGAGTTTTTAAATGAAGGGGAACCACAAATGTGTTTTCGATTTGTTTCCTAGAGGAATCACACGCAGTCCAACTGGTAGTAATACTCGGAACAAAGACAGAAGAGAGAAACTGGAGTTAAGGGACTTTATTTGAGAGCAGAAAATACTGATGATTCCTTGGAAGTCAATGAGAAGGAAAGATGCCAAAAGAGAGAAAAAGTAGAAGTAAAGTAACAAGCAAAGTCAAGCAAGAGAAGGCTATGGAGGAGGAAAGAGGCTGTGTCTGTGGCAGGAGAAAGATGGCTGAATGCACAGGGGTAGGAAGAGCTCTGTGATCCAGACTCAGAAGCATTTAGCTAAATTACAGACAACTCTTATGTATGAATGAAAGTCAATGATATATTCTGTTGCTTATTTAAATGTGAAACATCTATAACAGTATTTCCTGGAGGCATTTGGCCTGCAGAGACTCAGGAAGTAGCAGCTACCTTCCCATAGTGACAGTCAGTGTAGAAAACTGCAGAGAGGCTGTGTCCTGATCCCACCGCTATTTCCCACCTGGTAACGCTGAGATGATTTTCCCTTCCCTGTTTAAGAACCTTGCAGCAAAAGGCGGCTGCAGTCAGGTACCAGAGTGGTGCTTTAGGGAAAGGTCGCAGAGAGGTGTTACAGAAGGATGTGAGGCAGGAGCAGGGCTCCTGCCAAAAAACAGCTTGGAGGATGGAGGGACCAGAGCCTGAGGGCTTAATCTGAGACCATCTGGGTATTAAAGAAGGGACACATCTAGTCCTGATGGAGGGTGAGCTGGAGACTTTTGTTTCACTGGGTTTTCTGAAGCAAAACTCGTGTTTACCGTGAGCTTTTAGAAGAAGTGGAATACAATTATTGCTTTTGAGCAACAATTTTTATGCGGACAGTTTGTATATTTAAACTGTTGACAGTAGGTCTAATGCTATTCCTAATAGAGCTAAATTACAGAATAGAGACTTCATTTTTATTCATCAGATAACACATTGTAAGTCTGCAGTGATTCTGAGTGAGACTGGGGAAAAAAATTGATGTTTTATGTGTGTGACCTGTTTTGATTGCTACATCTGTCACGTTTCTCCTCTAATCCTGGTTTTTCTTTCCACTATTTTAATATCTTTGAGTTTGAAAAATTATTTCTAAACATAGAAATGATGAAAACTACAAGAACTGGCTGTAAGACTGCTTAGATATTGCACTTTGTAGGATAGTTTTCATTAAAACCCCACCATATTTACAAAATACTCAAAAGCTGTTTTATTATGTCTCCTGGGCACTCTGCACTTCTCAATGGATATTTTCCTGAGCTCCTGTGACTTCTGGAAGTCTGCTCTCATTTTGGCACATGAGAAATTGATGTACCAACCAGCTTGCTTAAGCTGATGAGAAAGTAGGTTTAGATTAGCAGTAGGTACTACCAGATTTCAAATCCCAGACTAATATTTTAAACCCACATTTTAAACAGGTCAGCGCTTGGCTGGATCATCATAGTAATTTCAATTTGACTTCCTCACATGAAGCTGACTAAAGTAATATTTTCAGTGCATTGGTATCCTTAACTTACTCTATTCTCTTGTGCTTTTCTGAGGTAGGAAAGGTGCTGCAGGTGCCTTCTACTTTCATTTTTCAGTTGGCTTGCAAAGGAATTTAATCAGCTTTTATTCACTGAAGAGTATCTCCATCTAAAGCTCCATCTAAAGAGTTCACTTACTGACAGAAAGGTCAATGAAATCATAAGGGAACCATCAACCTTTCTGTTCCACATCCACGCTGTAAAGAGTAAAGGCACTCTTATTCTATCTGCTAGCAAGAATATCCTCAACATTTCTCAGAAGAAAAGGACAGTCTTTTTCTCTGTTCAATGGAAGCATCTATCTTCCAAGCTTTCTTCTCCAGATTCAGAAAAGTGGGTATAACTGTAGGCTTTTCTGAAGACCAGGTGCTCATAAACAGGTATGCAGGTGTGGATTAGTTGCTAATAAGCAAAGTCACTGGTGAAGGCTGGGTCCTTACCCTCTGTAAGTATATGATGATGGGAATTTTTTTCAGTTAAGAACTGGACTGGAACCATTTTGGTTTTGAAATTGTCCAAGTAATTTTTTTTTTAAAATTCATATATTTTAAGAATTAAATATGCTTGCTATACCTTGGAGCTATTCTGTGAACCTGAAACCCTTGTCTAATTCAAGTTGGCCAATAAAAAGAATGCTGAATTCACTGAGCTGCCATCTAAAATGTCAGGGTTTGTGTTTTTGGCTAGAGGTAGGGATTTTAAATTCCCAGCTCCACTGCAGAGCTAGAGTCCTGGATTATTCATCAAAAGATCCACCCTGGAAGTGTGGACATTGAAAGAGCTGTGCTCCTGACTTTGGGAAGGTCCTGGGGACAGGCACACCTGGACCGTCGAGGGCTCTTGATTCCACTGGGTTCCATGTCCTAGAGCACTCAGTCAGCATTTGGCAAAAGTTTGTCAAGCCTGACATATTTTTAATAGAACAGTTTGTGTTCCGCACATTGACATTTTCTGACAGGCATTCATCAGAACATTTCCAGCAAGTTTAATTCCAGAGTAACAGGAGCCATAAGGTTTCACCAAGAAATCCTACAACAATAGGATATATTTGGGTCAAACTACAGCATGCATCTTCAGTACTAAATTAATATCGTCTCTGCTATTTTTAGTCCAGGCAGCTCATAGCTAGTTGAAGCACAAGAGAAGCTGATATTAAAAATTACTGAGCAGTGGCTAAAATTGCCAGAGAAGTGGTAGTATGTCATGTAATTATCTTGATACTTGAGGAGGCACTGTTACTATCTATTCAAGTTATATATTTTACATATATATAGAAAGCCACTGTACTATGACTTTGGACTGATTTAGATGCCTTTGTCTAGTTGGAATTAAATGCAAATTTTATGAGAAAAGTAACCTTGAAATGTCCAACAAAAAATATTCAGAACGTTCAAGTATTCAGAATACAGCTTATGAACAAGACTGATGCCAGGATTGAACGGCAGTAGTAAGCACACCTGTGGGAGGTCTGTCCAGGTAGAGGAACTCCTCCACTTAGTGACAGAGCTCCGGGAGAAGGTGAGTAGGTTGAGGAGTATCAGGGAGAGCGAGAGAGAGAGGCTGCTGGAGTCACACCCTACCTTCCCTGAGACCAGCCCAGCAGGCAGATAGGACGCATGATACAGAGGATTCCCTATCCTTTCTTTGCCTGGCTGAACACAGTGACTTAAGGGATAGGGGGCAATGGTGACAAGTTCCTGCCCGGCGCAGCAGGCACGTCTCCTCTGTGACTACCCCACCTTCCCAAGTGCCCATGCATAATAGGTACGAGGCTCTGCAAGTGGAACCGAACAATAACGAGGACGATGGTTCATCTAGCTTGGAGGTGTTGGCCTATGCCCTGCATCAAAACTCCTACCATAAAGAAAAAAAGACGGGTCATAGTCATAGGAGACTCCCCTCTGAAGGGAACAGAGGGCCCAATATGCCGACCGGACCTACTTCTTAGGGAAGTCTGCTGCCTCCCTGGGGCCCGGGTTAAAGATGTGAAGGGAAAACTTCCTACCCTGGTATACCCCTCAGATTACTATCCATTGTTGATTTTTCAGGTAGGCAGTGATGAAGTTGCAACAAGAAGTCCGAGGGCAATCAAGAGAGCCTTCAAGGCCTTGGGATGACTGGTTAAGGGATGAGGAGCACAAGTAGTGTTCTCCTCTATCCTTCCAGTTGCAGGGAATGATGAGAGAAAAAACAGGAAGAGCCAGCAGATCAATACCTGGCTCCGAGCCTGGTGTCACCGGCAGGATTTTGGGTTTTTTGATCATGGGTCGGTCTACACGACACCAGGACTTCTGGCAACAGATGGGGTACACCTGTCTCAAAGGGGGAAAAGGATCTTTGCACAGGAGTTAGCAGGGCTCATTGAAAGAGCTTTAAACTAGATTTGAAGGGGGAAAGGGATAAAACCAGGCTCGCTAAAGATAAGCCTGGGGGCAGCACACCAATGTTTGAGGGATGGTGTGGTAACGCGGTCATTTGGTCTGCCGTCTCAGTGGAGGTAGGGGATGGAGATCCATGCGGCAGCAAAGACGCGAGGGTTATGGATGTGTTAGAAACCATGGAAATGCCTGAGAATGGTCACATAGGAATTAAGATTTCTCCCCCCAAAAAGGTGACGGGATCAATAGCCCAGCTGAAGTGCATCTACACCAATGCACACAGCATGGGCAACAAACAGGAGGAGCTGGAAGCCATTGTGCAGCAGGAAAACTATGATAGAGTTGCCATCACAGAAACATGGTGAGATGACTCGCACAACTGGAGTGCTGCAATGGATGGCTATAAACTCTTCAGAAGGGACAGGCAAGGAAGGAGAGGCGGTGGGCTAGCCCTGTACATTAGGGAGTGTTTTGATTATCTAGAGCTTAATGATGGTGATGATAGGGCTGACTGTTTAAGGGTAAGAATCAGGGGGAAGGCCAACAAGGCAGATATCATGGTGGGAGTCTGTTACAGACTACCCAACCAGGATGAAGAGGCAGATGAAATATTCTTTAAGCAGTCTTATAGAATTGTGAGAAGTCCCACGATCGCTAGCCATTGTTCTTGTAGGGGACTTCAACTTACCAGACGTCTGCTGGAAATACAATGCAGTGGAGAGGACACAGTCTAGGAGGTTCCTGGAGTGTGTGGAAGGTAACTGCCTGGCACAGCTGGTGAGTGAGCCAACTAGGGGAGGCGCCCCGCTGGACCTGTTGTTTATGAACAGAGAAGGACTTGTGAGTGATGTGATGGCTGGAGGCCGTCTTGGGCATAGCGATCACAAAATGATAGAGTTTTCAATTCTTGGAGAAGTAAGGAGGGGGGGTCAGCAGAACCGCTACCTGGGACTTCCGGAGGGCCAACTTTGGCCCGTTTAGGAGACTGGTTGACAGAGTCCCTTTGGAGGCAGTCCTGAAAGGAAAAGGAGTCCAGGAAGGCTGGACATTCTTCAAGAGGGAAATCTTAAAGGCGCAGGAGCAGGCCGTCCCCATGTGCTGAAAGACAAGCCGGCGAGGAAGAAGACCGGCCTGGCTGAACAGAGAGCTTTGGCTGGAACTCAGGAAAAAAAGGAGGGTTTATGACCTTTGGAAGAAGAGGCAGGCAACTCAGGAGGACTACAAGGATGTCATGAGGTTATGCAGGGTGAAAATTAGAAGGGCCAAAGCCCAACTAGAACTTAATCTGGCTGCTGCCGTAAAAGACAAGAAAAAATGTTTCTATAAATACATTAGCAACAAAAGGAGGGCTAAGGAGAATCTCCATCCTTTATTGGATGTGGGGGGAAACACAGTGACAAAGGATGAGGAAAAGGCTGAGATACTTAATGCCTTCTTTGCCTCAGTCTTTAATAGTAAGACCAGTTGTTCTCCGGGTACCCAGCCCCCTGAGCTGGAAGACAGGGATGAGGAGCAGAATGAAGGCCCCATAATCCAAGGGGAAATGGTTAGCGACCTGCTATGCCACGTAGACACACACAAGTCTATGGGGCCGGATGGGATCCACCCAAGGGTGCTGAGGGATCTCGTGGAAGTGCTCACCAAGTCACTTTCAATCATCTATCAGCAGTCCTGGCTAACCGGGGAGGTCCCAGTTGACTGGAAGTTAGCAAATGTGACGCTGTGGCGGTGTGCTCCCCCTCCCCTGCGTAAGCAATGACCACCAGTGGGGGTCGTTGTGGCTGTATCCAGGTTATGCTGGACTTTGGGGATGGATGGCAACATAGTAGCCGAGGGCTGCCTGAACCAGTGAGTCAAACAACTTGCTGATCTGCAAATATGACTATAAGTCAATCATCTTACTCTATAAATAGTGGACAGCCCAGGGCCCGTTGAGCTCTCCTGCATGGCAGCGGGCTGCACAGCGGGATCTCCCCTTGAGTAGGGACATATCTCAAGGTTACTCCTCGAGGTTGAGAGATTCCTTGCTGCAACAGATACTCAGTAAGTGACTATAATAGCATGCTAAACTTTGAAATCTTAGCGAAGTGATATAAAGGATTGATTGTGCATATATAATCCTTTAGACATAAACCGTTGACCAAGTCTGGGACTAGGATTGGATCCAGCCGCACCTAGACTCCTCTCTGAGAAGGAGTTTAGAAAGCAAGGGGGTCCTTTCTGAACATCATGGCTCAATGGGAGGGTCTCCCTGACAGTTTTGTCTGACCTTGTCATCTATGCAGTAAATAATCAAGTGTACCTTGCCATCGAATCTTGTTAAATCACTGTCGCATTTACCATTGAACTTTGTTAACTCACTGTTTTCTATCAATAAAGTGTATTGTTGCTTCTCTCTTACGAGTGAAGTGCAGTCTCGCCTCCATCCATGACAGACGCCCATCTACAAGAAGGGCCAGGAGGAGGGTCTAAGGAACTACAGTCCTGTCAGTCTGACCTTGGTGCTGGGGAAGGTTGTGGAGCAGATCATCTTGAGTGCCATCATGCGGCACGTACAGGACAAGCAGGTGATCAGGCCCAGTCAGCATGGGTTTATGAAAGGCAGGTCCTGCTTGACTAACCTGGTCTCCTTCTATGACAAGGTGACACACTTAGTGGATGAGGGAAAGGCTGGGGATGTGGTCTACCTGGACTTTAGTAAAGCCTTTGACACTGTTTCCCACAGCATTCTCCTCGAGAAACTGGCTGCTCATGGCTTGGACGAGCATAGTATTTGCTGGGTAAAAAGCTGGCTGGACGGCCAGGCCCAGAGAGTTGTGGTGAATGGAGTTAAATCCAGTTGGCAGCCGGTCACAAGTGGTGTTCCCCAGGGCTCAGTTTTGGGGCCAGTTCTGTTTAATATCTTTATCAATGATCTGGATGAGGGGATCGAGTGCACCCTCAGTAAGTTTGCAGACGATACCAAGTTGGGTGGGAGTGTTGATCTGCTCGAGGGTAGGAAGGCTCTACAGAGGGATCTGGACAGGCTGGATCGATGGGCCGAGGCCAGTTGTACGAGGTTCAACAAGGCCAAGTGCTGGGTCCTGCACTTCGGCCACAACAACCCCATGCAGCGCTACAGGCTTGGGGAAGAGTGGCTGGAAAGCTGCCCAGCAGAAAAGGACCTGGGGATGTTGGTTGGCAGCCGGCTGAACATGAGCCGGCAGTGTGCCCGGGTGGCCAAGAAGGCCAATGGCATCCTGGCCTGTATCAGAAATAGTGTGGCCAGCAGGAGTAGGGAAGTGATTGTCCCCCTGTACTCGGCACTGGTGATGCTGCACCTCGAATACTGTGTTCAGTTTTGGGCCCCTCACTACAAGAAGGACGTTGAGGTGCTGGAGCGTGTCCAGAGAAGGGCAATGAAGCTGGTGAAGGGTCTAGAGCAGAAGTCTTATGAGGAGCGGCTGAGGGAACTGGGGTTGTTTAGCCTGGAGAACAGGAGGCTGAGGGGAGACCTCATCGCTCTCTACAACTACCTGAAAGGAGGTTGTAGCGAGGTGGGTGTCAGTCCCTTTCCCAGGTAACAAGTGATAGGACGAGAGGAAATGGCCTCAAGTTGCACCAGGGGAGGTTTAGATTGAATGTAAGGAAAAATTTCTTCACTGAAAGGGTTGTGAAGTCTGTTGGAACAGGCTGCCCAGGGAAGTGGTTGTCACCATCCCTGGAGGTATTTAAAAGATGTGTAGATGTGGTGCTTAGGGACATGGTTTAGTGGTGGACTTGGCAGTGCTAGGTTAACAGTTGGACTTGATGGTCTTAAAGGTCTTTTCCAACCTAAACGATTCTATGATTCTATTATTCTATGATTCTCTGTTGAATTAATTATAAATGATATGGGCAACAACTCAAATGTGTTTCCTTGAGGCACCTGAAGTCAGATTTTTTAAAATACTTTTATAGTAGATAGCTATAGGTTTTCTAAGGAATTAAGCTTAAGTTCCATATTGTGTTATCACTGCCATATGGATTATCTTTGCCTCACCCACCTAGACACCACAAATTGTTGGTGACAACATCCATAGCTCCTGCTCTGATTCTGTGCTAGATTATTTAAAAATAGAGATAGCGATGTTTCAGAATTACTGTCTGTAGATGTGATTCTGCTGTGGGAGCATAGCCTGACATAATAGCATAGCTACTTTACTACATTGCTAGAAGGATAAGATTTTAAACACCTGTTCAGATATGAGTGATACATTTACTTCTCATATCTCTACACTGAAAACTCATTTTTCTCCGAAGATAAAAGTTGTTCCTCCTGCCAAATCCTTGAACACCCTCATTTCCACCCAGGAACCTGCTGACCCCTCAGAAGCAATCCGTTCCTCCCAAACTCAAATCAGCTGGTTCCAGATGGAACAGGTCCATGCATCGGAGCAAGTTTTTGAAGAAGGTGATTGGACTAAAACTACATATATGCTCTGGTTGCCACTCTAAAATTGCCCCTAATATATCAATCTGTTTCGAAAAGATACTTACAGAGTAGTTGTAGCCTGGCTGTGTGGGAAAAAAAACCATTCAAGCTTTTTATGAGAAGTATGTCAGCCTGTTAAGAGGTTATAGAACAGGATGGAAAAGGTTTATTTAGTACCCAGAGCGCAAGTCACAAGTATGATGGAGGCCAACTGCTAGGTGAAAAACAATCTGGCTTGAGCTCAACTTAGTTTTTATACTATGTGTCATATTTTTCTTTGTGTGCTTGGATGACTCTAAGTCTAGTATGTGGTAACGCTGTGTGCTCTGGTAGGTGCGTATGACTATGGAGTTGCGATATAGATAATGCTCATAGGCCAGTTATGGGGAAGAGCGTATAATGCCTAGACTAATGAAAGTGTGTTTGTTGAACTTAACTTACACTGGAGTAAGCTCTGCATGTAGTAGGCCAGACCAAGTAATCTGCAAATAATATGAAAATACCTGCTAGGGAGATATTCAGTCTGTAGAAGTAATTAATACTCAAAAGTCCGGAAAGAAGAATTTAAGAGGCTACAGGAATGTTTCATTTTCCTAGGAATGTCTTTGCTGTTATAAAATCAAACTCTTCATGTTGATACTCAAGTTTCTTTTGTGATTCTGCAAAATGCAATTTTGAGTGAGGATTTTGTTTAGAAGTCAGAAAGCTCTGCAGAAGATAGAAAAAAATCATTGGCAAGTTAGATATTGTTAAGCTAAATCATACAGTGCAGACCTTCTGTGAAAAATTAGCTCCAGAACTTACTGTGCTGCTTAAATGAGACCTGTAGTAAAAAGCAAAATTATTTGCACTGTGAGCAGGTTAATTCATTTCCTGTTCTGCAGGACATGCCTATAGTGGGAGTTATTCTTCAATGTCAGTTTAGCAACAATATTTATATCTGTCTGTACACCTCTTCAGAGAGAGAGCTGGTAATCCCTCCCATTAAAGGCTTGAATACCTCTTTGATACTAAACCATTTTTCTTTATTCTATAAATGTCTGGTGGCACTTATTCTAAACTGAAGAGAAGTGGGATATACTGCCTAATGTGACATAGCGAGCTACGAACTCGGAGCCAATGAGCATTGTCAAAGTGTGTCTTTTTCAAAGCAATTATTTTGATAAAACTTTCTTTAACACATTCTCTAGGCCTATAAAAAGACCTGTCAACATTGCAGATGCCTGGTGTAAGTGTTTCATTACTACAGCTGGCTTTAACAGATATAAAGGGTAATTTTTAAAATTTGGTTTCAGTAACTTTCAGCAGTGCTGATCCCAGCAGAACAATGAATATAGTGCTGTGTAGTACAAGCACTGCTCTGAGCATTTACCCACCCACCATTTCTGCCTTGACCCAAATCCCCAGCTGCACTGACCTCTGCAGGAACTAGGCCTTTAGGATTACCTGAAAGGGAACTGAGACAAATCAGGAACCGAGTGTCCACTTAAGCCATGGCTCTTCTGAAGAGAACCTGTGGGACTCAGCTGACCTTCTTTTGAGAGGCTCTCATTAATTTACGTGGATGTTGGTTCAAAGTCTTAAAGTACTTCATCTCTTTCTCCTCCTGGAAGTGGACCAAGCCTTGTTCCTCCCCCCCTGCCCCAGTATCCCAAAACCAGGGGAAGTAGTGCAGATGGGCAAACTGGCCTCCTTGATGTTTCTTGGGGTGGGTTTTGTCCAGTCAGGAGAAGGTACTTATGTATCAGGCTTCTTAAGATAAAATATGGAGTGTCGGTAAAAGTAGCATCATTGTGGTAATTGTATTTACATGCTAATAAATGCATTGTGCACTTGCTTCACACTAAAATAGAAGTTTCATTTTAATTTGGTCTTCTCATTTTAACTTGATCTTCTTAGTATTGGTCAGAGGAATAAATGTGTCAGTTCATCAAGCAGAAATGCAACAGAAACAAAGTTAAATGGCATTTGAGTGCACTGACTTTGTATTTATCTCATAGGATTTTACCTGAAGAAAAAATACGTGGATTATATCACTGTCAGATTGCTGTCCCATGTAAGGCGTGAGGACAAAGTGGATCAAAGTAATATATGTAAAATACAAGACAAATGTTATTTCAAATGCATGCTGAAATTTATTGAGACCTTGCAGAGTCATCACTAGATTTAATTCAATATAAAGGTCTTTGATAGAAACAGCAACAGCAGCAACTCTTGCAGTGCTGCTATTGCTGCTTTGGGAATTTTATCAATATTACAAAACTTTTATGAAAGCTCCAGAACTATTGCCAAGGAAGAGAAAAAGCTGGAGCACTCAAATTGTGGTGTTGAACCAGAAGAAAATAAATAGAAATGGGCAACTTTTTACAAAGCAATCTTGCATTTCAGTTGTGGGGAAAAAAGAGTGTTAACATGTATCAGTATGTGCTAAGCATGCTATAGAAAAATAATTTTAACTTGCCATCTATTAAAGGCTAGTAGTAGAGCAAAATGAAGGGGAATTTACCAATGGCTTCACATTAGAGATTGGTTAAGTCTGAAATACTCCCTTTATCTGATCTATTTGACACACTATGTATACGAAATTTATGGGAGGTGTTTTAATGTTATTCACTGTGTATCATCTGTTTAGAATACAAGACACCACCTCAACTGGTGTCACTGTTTGACAGTCTAGGTGTATTTCTGAATGGAAATTCATGAAGCTCGTTTCTTTTGGAAATTCTGTAATCTTGGCCTTTGTGGAAGACTATAGAATTTTAGATATTTTTTTAATGACACCAGCATACGTTAAAACATACACTGGTATGACATAAAGGATCTGTTACTGACTGCATACTTTCAAATGAATGAATGTGAACTCAGTACATATAGTGTGTCATTTTCCAGCAGGTAAGCCAATTTTTGTGCTATTTAATTCACCAAGAGGTGGCAGCCTTCACGCAATTCCCTCCAGACTTGTCCTCTGATGCAGGTTGACCAGATGTGTATCTGGCATTGACAACCACGTACAATGGTTGGTGGATGTCTAGAGATGTATCCTTGGGCTGTCTCAACACTGTTGGTATTCTGTATTATTGATTTGATAATAAAATAACTGGAAAAAGACAAAATGCATGCAGAATTAAGTTAGTTTTGAAGAAGACTGAGCACTACTTCACCTTTGCTGCCATTCCCAGTCCCTGCTGAAATCAGGATTGGAAGGTTTGTTCTCTTCCCCCTTGGTTTCGGGGAGAAATGTTCGTCTGCTTCTCCCTGAAAGTTCTGGACAGTGATAGGGACTTGATACATTTGTAAGAACATGCATACAAAACATTATTAAACATTGATTTATGTGCTCTTGTGTTGTTACATATTCATTTTTTTTGATGCAATTAAAGTTGTCAGAAAACACATCATTAATGATTTCTTCCTCTCTGGAGGAGGAAGTGTGATGGCCACTCTGTGCAGTTGTAATGGATGTGTCAGAATGGCGTCTGCATGCCAGACAGCTATCAAAACTGTCCAAATATGCCCTTCTTCGATGACACACTGACAATATATTGGTGATAATGATTGTTTGTTTGTTAATTATTTCTTCTTTCTGGGTAGGTAGTATGGAAAATATAACATAAAGAGTTTAGGTAGGATTTTTGTAGGTTAGTTTTCTAAGAGTCAGGTATCTAACTTAAGCCAATCATGTGTGAATGAAAAACACACAAACAAAATATTCCGGCTGATCTTTGTTGCCTCCTATTTATATTAGGAAGAGATGGTGGGAAAAAGCACATCCCAATTTTTTTTAAAATTTTGCACATTTGAGAAGACGATGTTTAATTATTTCATGAAGATTCTGTAAAATTTATAGCTAACTGAAGTTTCTAAAACATGATTAAGACCAAAGAGTACCTGAGGTAGGACTATATCTTGTGAGATTTTGATTCCTTATATTTTGCCTAGTGAAGCATGTAACAGCTTTGATTTTAGATTTTCTGACCTATGAGGAAGAATACTGATAGAAACCAGATTGAGATATGATGCTCTGTTTGTGATTTAATCTCCCATATGCCTTTTGAAAGCAGATCAGTAATTTCCATCATTATTTGCATTAATAAAATTCTGGAAAAACATGCTTGAGAGTGATTTCTCTCTTGGTCATAACAGTTCTTGACATTTGAAGAATTCCTTCGGTAACTGTAACAGATACATCACAGATGAAACAATGGAAGGGCAGAGGAGTTGGCACAGATAAACCAGATGCAGTAAGAATAATGCAGTTGCGTGAGCATGCTGCCAGTGTCTCATTAGATCACAACACTCATCCCCTGTTTCTGTGACCTACACTGGCAACGTGCTTTAGCACATTACTAGCTTTCACGTCATTGTGGAGGTCCTTAAAAAGGTGACTGAAAACACAAGGTGCAGTCTCCAATTTTTAAAATCTTCCCCCATTCCCTGGTTTTAGCACTAGCAGTTTTAAGGAAAGTAGATGTATTTTAGCTGCGATGAGGATGCTCCTTGTCATTTTCTTATTTCTAGGAATAAGATCTGCCATATATGTTTGTACTAAGAAACTCTGAAGGATGTTTATAATGTTCTTAGTCTTATTTGTGCACTTCAGGGGCTTCTCGTTCTGACCGGAGACAACATATGCATGTCTTAGGCTATTTAAATAAATGAATGTCTGGGCTGGAATAATCTGTGCAGGGATGAAAAAGAGAGGAAGGTTAAAAGCTAAATGAGATCATTCAGAAGATTTACAATCAGCTGTTAAAGATGTTTCCCTGCACTAAAGCTAATCAAGACAATGAATTTTCATGTTTGTCTTGTACTACAGAGGAAATTGAATCAGCTGTCTCCTGGGGTTTCCTGTATTATTTGGTATTCACACACTGGCACCCACACTTTTTCAGCTGCTGGCAATGAGATAACTTTGATGCACATATGGTAACTAGGCTTCTCCCAAGAAAGTGAAGAAGCAATATTTCCCAACGATCCCAAACGTATGTAATCATCTAATGAAAAGAGATCCAGCACTTAGATAAGGAATGTGGTCATTTCCTATCTGTATGGCAGTTCAATTTTGTCAGCTGCATGGGACAGATTTGGGTTTTAGGATCCCTTGTGGGCTGTGTTTTTTTCTCGCCGCTGGGAGTGGGAGAACGGCTGTTGCCTGACACAAAGAGCTGGTTTGCGCCGCGGGGTTGTGGATGGGGCAGTGCTTGTGACTAGTGGCAAGAGGGGAAGGCTTCCCACCTGCCACAGCAGCCGCAGCTGTGGCAACCACGGCTGGTGCAAAAACAGGACAAGGCACTGTTCGGACTGAGTTCCCTGAACAAGCTGGTTCCCTTCCCCTTCGGGTAAGAGGAAGCAAGCCAGGGCTGCCAGTTAGACCAGGCTGCATAAGGATTATGTATTTGTAAATGAAGGAGAACTAAAAAGCCACATAACAGCATTATGCCATTTTTTAGACATAAGCCTGTTAGTCTTTTGTTGTTTTAGCTTTTTTTTTTTGAGAGGTGCAAAATGAAAAGTGACCCTTTAAATGCCTTGCTTTGCGTAAAGAGAGAGACTACAAAGTCATAATTCAGCTGAAACTACAATGTACAGGTCCAACTAGAGTTAAATCTGGCTCAGGTCATCTGTTTTAGAAGATTAGTCTTGGTTGGGATTAACTTGCCCTGGTGCTAGCCCACCATGTTTTGGTAGTGAAGTCTTATTCAGTCAATTCCTTCCTGGTATCTCAAGATTCATAAACTATAAGCCAACTTTTCAGGATGTGCAAAAGGTCTAAATCAGTACAAGAAGACTATTCAGCAATTCCTGGCACGTGGAAATGTTACAGACTAACTGTCCTGTTTTTATTAGGTCCAGAAGAGATAATTAGGATAATTTTTTTTTCTGAAAAAGAGTGAGATACTATTTGATTAAAGCAAATATGTTCCAGATTGCACAGAACTACAGTTTTCATAGATCATTTAAGAACAGCTAAAAAACCCTCCAAGCTGCTATTTCATAAAAGATAGTTACTTAATACAAGCATTTTTTAAAAAGCAATGCCATTAGCTTTCTCTAAGTGAAATACCTATGGAAATCTGGCAGGGTTTCATTAAAATTAGCGAACTCACTGATATTCCAGCTCTTTCTAAGCTATGAAAACCAAATGAAGCTGCTATGGACTCATTGCATATAAAGAAAAATAGAGTCAGCCCTCCCTGCTGCCCAATGGAGCAGGTGTTCCCCATCTGGCCCTGACAAGGTGGGCAGGCCAGGTGGTACCTGCACCTAGAAATGAGGAGAAGAAAGCCATGCTAATATTCATATGGCTTCCTGGGGATTGCCTTGTGCTCTTTGACTCTCCTGCAGTAACAAAGGTAACTGGAGGGTTGGTTTGCTGGCTCTGTTTTTTTTGAAGGGAAATGCAGTGGGACATAAGTTTCTGTCTGCTTGTTACCTGGATGTTGAAGGAGAAAAGGGTAAGTAGGAGCTCGCTTTTCCAGGAGTTAGGGAAGAAAAAGGCAGACAAAAGTTCCTGGGAAGGGGCTGTGGGTTTCTTATTGAGAAAAGCTCTAGGAGGTAGGGTTAGAAAAAGTAATTAAAAGGATAGGGGGATCCTGAAGGTGTGGGCATATTTGTGGTGGAGTAGTATGCTTTAGCATATTCTGGCTTTCAGTCCTGGACATAGGAGAGGTACCCCATGAATGTTGCTGCCCCTTTATATAAATTGAGAGGTAACACATGACTCTGTTAAAAGAAGTCAGGGAGAAATATAATTAAGTATGCAGCTACATGAGAAAAGAAGCTGTAGCTTATCTGTGGCAAAAGTAGGTGTGAGCTACTGGCTTGTGATGAGGAGTTTTCTGTGGAAATAAAAGAGGAAGGAGGACGGAGGGGAGGCTTATAAAGGGGTTCCTGGGTAAAGTTTTCATGATTTCCCACTTGAGACGAGCTCACTCCATAATGCCTGTCTTCTACAGGAATATTACAAGGGTGTCCTAAAAAGGGAATATGCAAAGGCTGAGGAAGCACTTTTCTGTGTTGTAGGTTTTGTAAAGCGGTTATTGTTAGTAAAAAGGGTCACACAACTGCATATCTGATACCTTTGTCAAGTGGCAGTGCTAGAGATATTGCTCTAATTCAGAAAGAGAAGTCTAGGCAAAAGTGTGCAATTCAGTCTGAGAAATATGTGTGTTTTGGGATTTTTTTTTTCTTTCTTACGACAGCTGGAGCCCTAATACCATAGATGCTTTTTGCTAATGCGCATAATGTTCTTTAACGATTGGGAATATTTGTAAATTGTGTGGTATTGAATAATCTCCTCGTCCTCTATATGCACATCCTGTGCATATTGGTTTGCTGCTAGCATGGTGAGATGACCTTGGATGTCACTACTCCTTCCTGCAAGAAGGGTTTGTGTGTAAGTGAATTTGGCTCTGTGGTATGCTCACAGACTCTTTGCACATGGCAGGAGAGAAAACAGATGCTTCAGCAGGAGAAGAAGGTGAGGAAGAGGGGAGGAGGAGACTTGCTTGGTTTTTAAGCCAGTCAATGACCACTGAGTTGTGCTGACCAGCTAATTATCCCCACCTGACTGTAGGAATGAAAATGTTGTGTACTTCTCTCTGGCTGTTCGCTCAATTCAGCATGTTTTACTTTGTATTGAAGTCTAGTCTTCCTCCAAAATGGGCGTGGTAAACCCCTTTCTAGTGTGAGCGCTGTTCTTGTCCTGTTTGCTCAGCCATACACCTGACTGAAGCTTATACCTGGGTTCTGGATGAGTGACCAGAGCTAGTGATTTAAGTTTTGCAACAGAGAATTGCAGCAACTTCTTAAAGAATGGCCTCTGTTTTTGTAGAAGATACTTCTCTGTGAGCTTGGATGAAACACTTGCTCAAAAGCTGTGCAGAGAAATCTCTTTAAACTGCTCCTTGACAGAAGGAGAACTGGGGGCTTAGCAAAGCCTGAAAGTTGTGTCTGCAAGTATAATGGAAACACTAGCACGCATGGTAGCAATTATAAATTTCAGGAGTTGCAAGCAGAACTTCCAGCTCCAGCAAACCAACCCCTAGTTGTTTATGTTGTCTATGAATGCCCATCCCTTTCCTATGCCTCTTCTATATCTGCAAAATAGCTTTGTGTGGCCCATGGGTGAGGAGTACGTGGATTTCTTGTGGTAATGGCTTTCAGGTGTCTGATAAAGGCTCTTGCTGTAACAGGATGTTTTAATGTTATGAAGTGCGTTGAAATTAGCCAGGTGCTGATGTAAAGAGGTGCTGTTCCCAAATGCTCTGGATGTGCTTGAGTGGAAGATGGAACAAATAATTTCCCAATGAGAGGGGGAGAGATGTCATTGTTTAGATGTCTTGCTGTCTATAAGGGTTAGATTATGCTAAAGCTGCCTTGCATTAAATTGCATTTTGCTAAATTACTAATAAAACAAATATTTATCTCAACCTTTTTGCATCTCTTTCCCTGAAGTTGCAAAGCACTCAAATGCCACTTACGAAAGCTTCTTATGGTATAAGTAATATGAACATCCTTCTTAAAATAAGGGGTGAACCATACTCAGTACATCAGGGAATATAGTGATTGTGATATTCAGTTTCCTACTTTAAGGTATCTAATTGTAATGTGTATTGATATTAATGGTAAAGAACTTTATCTGTGAATTTTCAGGGAAACTGTACATATTTGGAAGGTAATTAATATAAAAAGATAATAGTATATCATGATGTCTTCCCCCCCCCCCCAACTTTTTCTCCCATAAAAATCTTACTTGTGTGATTTTTAAACTTCAGAACAAAGTAAAGATGTTAGGCCTGTCTGGAGACACTTGCCATAAAAGTATTTTTGTTGTGTGCTTTTGGTTGGTGTAGACAAATATATGTAGTTATCTTACTTTAGATTTATTTACTAAGGTAGGTGAAGTGAAAGCTCTCTAACTTGTATCTTGCTGTAGCTACTCCTGTGACTTATTGTGCTTCTGAGATATGTAACTGGATAGGAACACTGCCTGGTCTAGATCTCTTCCTAAATAGGATTTGTGCAAGGGGAAAACGTTAGACCCAACTTTTGTTTAATCTGTTTCTGGGGAAGGATTCAGTCACTTCATGCATGCCCGCTGTATCTTTCCACCTTTTCCTGTCTTTACTGCAAAATATTTCAAGGGAATCAATGACTTTGGAGTGCTTTTAATACCATGTGGATTAACTGAAATAAAAATAGTTTGAAGACTCAACTTTAATCAGGCAGGATCCTGAGATCTAAATTGAACTCTGCAGTTACCTACAACATGAAAGAGGTATCATTCCCAATGAATGAGCTTCGTGCAGTCAGTTTCTGTAGTTCTTCTTAAACTGGCACAAATTTGAGTAAAACTAAAAGAAGTCTTCCATACCTACATATCTCATTCTTAGGAAATACCTTATTTGGTACCTTTAGTTGATAACTATGGATCTTATATATGATGCCAGTTGATGCAGTAGTCATATTAGACTTGAACAGACAGGATATGTCATCTTTGCAGGATCCTTGAGGAAGACTCCTGAGGAAAAGGTCACAAGTATCATCTTGATTTCTCTCACGTGAGTGCTCTGATGACCATTGACTGGTATGCACTAGGAGTACAGTCGTTGACTTATCCCAAAACAAAAAATCGGGTTACTTGGAATGCTATGCAGAAAATATTTACGTTATATTTGGGGGAATATTCATTAGACTGTGAGCATATTGATAGTGTTTTTTTGGAACACTCAAGCTGAAACTGTTTCTAAATTTTGATGCAAAGATGTATGATATAGAGAAGCCTCTTTAATCACAGGAGCTGACATGCTATGGAGGCTGCGTTGTTCTGGTCATGCAGTGATAAATTTTTATCAGTTTTAAGGTTTTCCCCAAATGCTTATAACAATAATATTTCAAAGCATTCCTGAGGCCTACTAATGAAGAAAATTGAAATAGGTCACAGTGACATTGACCTTTGAAGAAAACTCAAACTTGATTTGAAGAGAAGCCTTAAGGCTTTTTTCCAGCCTGTGAAACTTGACCTTTCATCGTAGTCTGTCTTGTTTTGAACACAGATGTTCACATATCTACATACTCATGTCAAACAAATGCTCCCAATGTCGGTTACTGAGTCAGGTATTCAGAACAGAATAGCAAACACTTTTTGGTAGCTGGCAAGCATTTTGCACAAGATGCAATTATCAAATACAGAGTAAAATCTCATTTTAGCATAATGCCTGTTGGGCATCATATAAATGATAAGTGATGTGTGTGTTGGGATAAGTAGTTTTAAAAATAGCTTCAGGAGTAGAATAAGCAGTTTTAACTTTTATTTTTGCTATGAGCCTAAGCGATGAAAGTTTGCTTTATTTCTGTCTCTGTAAGGCTGCTTTTACAGGGCCAGATGGTAGCCTATGAGATGTGTGTAGCTAGGGGGAAAATAGGCCCTCATCACAAGCAGCTAGTCATGAAAATTTAGGGGCTGTATTAGTCTTGCTATAAATGTGCAAATAAATCTGGAGTAACCATAGTGCTGATGGATATAATTGTGCTGGCTCCGATATACTACCTTGTTTGATAAACAGTGAATTAGCTAAGGGTGAAGCAACTCCTTGTCTTCAAAAAGATGATTTTGTGCTAGCTGGAGTAAAGCAGGTGTGTTCACACTTTTAGCAATTAAAATCTTGACTTTGTGCACCTGGTGTTTTGCCAAGTTCAGTGGTGGGAATTTACTGATGTTTGAATAGTTTTGCACATGTTCTTAGAATTTTAGCTGGTAAGACTGCACTTCTGGGTGGATAAATGGACATTTATTGCAAATGTGTGAGCACTTTGAGATTTAAATTAAGAGTGAAAATGACATACTACATACAGTGGACTCAAACAGCAATTATCTGTAGTTTGTATTCAATTTCTACTTAGATTTTTATGGTAAACTGTTGAAAGAAGTTTGCAAAAAGGTAACGTGCATTTCGGGTGGTCCTCACCCTTGTATGTTCTTTTGTGCTTCCATGCAAATTCTGTGCTTTGTTTCTTGAGACTTCACTAATGCATTAGAATGTAAACACTTTTGCCCTTGCTGTGACTTAGTGTGCTGTGTTCTGTGCTGCAAATCCAGAGTTTGTATTACAAGAGATGTGTTCTCTGTCATTGGTAAGGGAAAATGGGATTGTGAATTCTTTATACAGGTTTATTGGGGTGTGCTCTTTCCTGATGGTTCTAGCTGAATTGCCTTCCAACATAAATGTTCTTTCTATGCTCTTGTAAAGAGGTAGTCTATGGAAGTCCTCTGAGAAGTGGAACTATCTAAGCCTCAAGTTGTCTGCCAACCTCATATCTGGGGGAGAAGGGTGAGCAGAGAATTAGACTTTTACCTTTCTGCTGACTTTCCTGAAACCTGAAGGGACTTAAGTTTTCTGAGACAGCTCTCCTTTATCAAATTGAAACTGGTTGGGGCTCTAAAGCTTACCTTTTCTGTCTTCTAAGCACTTGCCACAGATGTTGAGAGTAAAATTTTAAGCATGCTGGTTTAGTTATTTTTCCTCTTGAGAGATATGCTGGTTTTAGTCAAGGATGTATTATGAATGAAATAACCAGCTTCATGCTATACGTGATAGTCCACTAACTATAGGGGGAGCGGATCCTGAGTCTTAAAGCCATGCACCTAAAGCTGCTTGTATCTGTGCCAGGGAGTGAGAATCTCAGCAGCTGATTCTGCTGTCTGACAGGTATGCAGGCGGGTTATTTTCTTTAACGTCCTGAAGCCACTAGAGGATTAATAGAGGATACTCCTGTCTGTAGGGAGAACTATGAGCTTAAACGAGACAGCTATTGAGCTGAAGGGTTACTGTATTTGATTTGGTTTTACGATTAAGGCTGAAGACAGGTGAGTACCAAAGCATGTATGGTTTGTCAGTTGTGAACTGACACCTCTACATGAGAAATGAATTGGAAACAAGAACAGACTTGACAGGACAGGTCTTGTATGCACAATCCTACCAGGGTCCCCAAATAAATCAAGGGAGATCTCTGTAGGTAGGATTTGAGAGGTCTTAGAGCCTTATAAGTTTATTTTGTTAATCTAAGCTGGAGCTGAAGTAGTAGTCCTCTCTGACCTTGCATGGATTAGTTTGTAAGTACCTGTACTCACAGTCCTGGCTGGCTGGAACCACAGTGGGGATGCATTGTTCAGCACATCGGAGGTGGGAGACCAATAACAGCCCAGTTCTGTCACAACACAACTTTGGCAAGCTAACTTGTACTACTTGAGCAGGCTTTGGAAGCCACGCTGAGCTCTGTGTTGCTAACAGCTAGTTCAAAGCTATCTACCATACTGATTGCAGATTATTAATTCAGGGTATACCTGTATTGTTTTGTCTGCATCTGTCTGAAAAGTGATGTGTCTTGCACAAGTGCATATCAAAGGCAATGTTAATATATTGTGATCTACAGAGCTGAGGAGGAGGAAGGAAATAAATAGAAATGAGAAACTGATACTTCACATACTTTGGGAAGGAGCACATTTGGACAGGGATATCCTATTTTGAACAGGATATCAATCAAGAGGTCATTCATGTGGAATTGTTTGTGGGTAAGTCTGTCCATGAATGAGGTGTAAGGAAGCAAGCTATGGATGTAGTAATACAAAACTTCATAGCTGTAGAAATAAATGCAGATTCTGTGAAAATGAATGTGCTTGATATAAAAAAGATCATTTGCTTATTTAACTGATGATATGAAAATCAATAAATCAGATGAGAAAGCATATCAAACTGGAAAGCTTAACTCTGGAGATCAGTAGGAATAAAAGTATTTATTCTATTCTACTATCTATTCTACTCACTATTGAGTGAGTCGTCATTTCACTGACTTATTTTTGTTCAAGAGTTAAGAAGCTAGAAGAATTATTGATGCATACACCACCACACTGGCTTTCCAAGAAGAAACAAGCTCTATATAAAGACAATATAGCGGTAAATTTAAATGCAACTGGACAAAAGGAGAGCTATATTAATCCTTTTTTGTTGGCAGTAAACACTTGTATAAACTGAAACACTTGTTAAAAAAGTGCTAATTAGCATTTCAGTTCCTCTTAATGAAAAACAGTCACTTATTGCTTCCAGTATGTTATAATTAAACTGGTGAGAGGTACTTACACTCTTATTTACAGTGAAATGCATATTTTTGACTTGTATTTGTCCAACTGGCAGTTGCTGTATCACTATAGTTCAGCATAGTCAGAAAGTTATTTTTTTAAAAATAACAGTAAAACCCATTAGATTGGGTGAAAAGAGATGTAGCTTAAAAGCAAATGATAACAAAAAATCATCTGAGAGCTAGTTAATATCACAACTAAACTTGCAATATGCTTATAAGCAGATGAAGAATCAGCTGGCAGGCTAGTCTCTTGTCCCTGCCAACGTACAACTAAAGTTACAGTAAGACTTCCATGTTAGTCTTTCATCTTGCAATAAAAAATAACCTTGTAGACATTAAACAAGAGGTGTGGAAAAATGCAGTATTTCTTCCACTGGTACTTTTTTAATTATAGTGGTGTTTGAATAACATTCAAATTTAATTTTTAGGTTTTATGAGGCAGCACTTGAATTCTGTATTTAAAATGGCTTCTAAGTGACTTAATCTCTTCCTGATATTTTCTGCAGTTGTTGAAAGGATATAGGAATTAACAATTTAAAACAGTGATGCCCTTATTCTAGGGAGTGAAGCCATTTCTCGACTAACTTCAGTGGCTACTGAATCAGTCCCCAGGAAAGGCATTTGAAGAGTGCTGGGATTGTTTTCCCTGTTTTTCTGTAAAAAGAAATCCTCCTTCTCATAGACCTGTAAAGAACTATATTCACACTATACATATTTATGCTCATTTCATCTCTTAAACTGGATCGAGGAATTAATTATTTTCTCACAGGATTTGTTGACAATTTTAACCTAAGAAGCCATTTTTCACTGATCATGTTACCTGCTGATGTGAGCATCTTCAAAACTGAATTGTGAAGAGAACTGGCTGAAGATTTATCTTTACAAAAGAAAGGAAGAACTATAATTCTGTAGTACTACTGAATAAGGAATGTATGACTAGAGATCATGAGCCTGGTCCTTCATTTGTTTGCACCTGGTAGTCATTTAATTAGACGTTAGACGTTAAACTGGGTATTTGCCACTGTTGTCTTAGTTTGGTGAGTTTGCTGTCCGTCTGCACAGGTGGTAGTGGTACATGTGTTCACGTAAAGTGATTTACACTGCATATGAGTAAATCTAAACCAAGTTTTATCATGACAATTCCGGAGTTTCTGTAGTCAAAACTGAATGACAACATACCTCCACAACTACTGCCACATTCCTCTTAATAGCTAGAATCTCCCTTCACTGTAGGTTTCCTGCTGTGGTGAATTTATTTAATTCTGTGTCTGTACAACACCTAACATGGCTATATCCTGAATCATGGTGAAGACTAATAAAATTAAGTAGCAATGACTAGCTGCTTTAGAATGAGACATTAGTTCTCTTTGCTTGTACTGTACCCGTGGCATTGTGCAGTATTTTTCCAAGAACTTATTTCTGGCTTGGCTGTGATGAGCTCATGACCTAATTTTAGATATGGTTAGCTCTTGTAACTTTATATCATTAGTGTAACTGCAGCTGCTATTGTTATTTTTGTAAATGGCAGTTTTTGAAGAAGCTTCCTTGCCACTAGATACGCTGCATTCTTGGAAGGTTGTGGTCTTCACAAGAGGAGAAGACCATACAAGTGTATGTCTGCATGGAAAAACAATGGAATTCTCAAAGGTGCTTCCAGATGGCCTAACTGCATTTGCTTTGAGTAAATTAAGTAGTAAAAAAATTCAGTTAATTCAATGACAGCAGACTCGGAGTTTTTTTAAATGGTTAGAATATTCAGTAGCTCAACAGGAGTGTGCTGTAAAAGCCATGGAGCAAATGAAAGCAGAAGAAGGATCAATGTATGAAAAGTACAGTCAGGGAAATGATCAAATATTGGTCATTGTATGTCCTATTTGTGGTATTCCTGAGATCTCAAAATGGGAATTTTTTTTTACATAAGTGTAATTGGTGCCTACAAGCAAGCTGAGTTTGCAGAAAATGTAAACAGCAAAGTTTCCATTTGAATGCAGGTTTCCATGCACCTGTGATTAATAACAAGTGGTGATGTGATGGAAACTCCCCATTAGTATCAGGAAATGAGAACAACACCCTGCTTTTCAGAAATGCGTGAGCAAAATGCCGGTGTGAAGGTTTTTTAACCTAATGATATCATGGCTGGGTTGTCTCAAAGGTCGTCACAAATGTGGCTTGACATGGAGGCGGATGAAGGTACAAACCTTAGCTGTGTGAAAGTCGAGGTAAACGGATGAACAGATTTTTAGAAGCAATAAAAATGGAATTACCCAAAAGCAGTAGGCTTGCCACTTCCTATCAAGTTTTTTACTGTAGAAAATTCATCGCTGCTCTGCTTGAGTCAGGAGTGTGAATTGCTTATAGGTTCAACTTTTAGTCTAGTTGAAGGGGTATTATTGTAAGAGACAGTTTAAGCAGGAGGAAACTGGCCTGTTTTCAGCCATCTTTCAGATACACTGCTTTAAGTCTTCATAAATGCATGAGTAAAAGGGGAGGGGGGCTATGATACAATCTGCCCTTTCTCCTGACTTGCCGTCTCCTGTATCTGTAGAAATGTTGAGCTTTTCACTTCTCTAATTTTTATTTAAAAAAAAAAAAACAAACCCACAAAACTCCCCCCAAAACACAAGAACAACAAAACAAAAATCAACAAAAGCTTTTGTACCTGAAGTGCTTTTTACCTTTTGTGAGTAGTTCCCTCCCTGGAATGGCTGGAGCTGGGGACAGAGGTGGGAAGAGTGTGCCATGCCAAAGAAGCCTTAAAGTTTGTGTTCCCTAACTTTTTTTTTTATCTTCAGAGTTACCCTTTTTTAAAGGTGTAAAAAAACAAAAACAAAAAAAGCCCCAACCACCCCCCCCAAACAAAAAAACCCCAAACACCCCCCCCTCCAAAATTCCCTAAACTTCTTTCACCCTGCAGTCTAGCAAAAAATAAATTTTCTAATAGTGTAATTATTGCCTTTAGAGATAGTATTCATTCTTAATACTGTTTTTCAAGGAAGTCAGAATTAGGCTCCGAGAACTACATTTTTCTGCACTGGTAATTTTTTCAGAGGGGCTAATGCAAATATGTAAACTTAATAAAATCAGTCAATTTAGAAACTTAACTGACAGTTTATTACTGTCTTGATACTGAGAAAGTGACATGCATGTCCTTTCACAAATCCTTTTCCAACCAGGGGAGGAACTGTAAAATAGGTCACAAAGTTTTATCAGAGAAGCCTCTTTATGGCTGTGGGATGAAGTTTAGCGTTTTCACCTCAAGAGATACTATGTAGTCCAAAAACACCTTTTATGGGTGCTCAGATTCTTACTAATATTGAATTAGAAAATTGTCTTGGAAGAAATATGGTGAGCAATTTGTATTAAAGAACCAAAATTGAACTGAGAAATAACTTAATCCACAATTTCAAGTTCCCTTAAACCAACAGCCTGTTTGATTTGCTTGTTTCCTGCTCTCTGCAGAATTTTATCCTTACAGTCAGTTGGGGGGAAAAAGAACCCCCAACAAAGCATAAAACCCCCAACTTGTATAGGTTGGATGAGTAACCTTTTCCTTTTGTTAATTACATTTCTTAATTTGCCACTGCCTCCAAAGAGTAGGTTTACTCAGTGTAATTTTTTTGAAAGCATATACGGAACAAGATGCTAGCAGTGGTTGTACTGCAAAGCAAGGAGACATCTCAGCAAAGTAGATGCTGTATTAATGAGGGAAAGAGACAGTGTTTACTGCAAGGGAAAGGGTGACATTTTGTTGCATGAATGCACTCTAGGGTTCCTGATGACATTTGCTACTTTCCTGCCTGTCTCAATAATTTAAAATCAGGCAGTGAGTAATGGTGCTGTACCTATCAACCCTATTTAGATTGCAAAACAACAAATCACCTGAAGTTGGGGGAAATCCTTCAAGTTGATCAAAAGCAACGCAAGTCCAGTTCAAATGTAAGCATATATAGGTCTTAACTGTGAGAGTATCTGGGTTGATAGGCTAAGCTTCAAATTCCTTTCAATTTGCAGTGATGGCAAGAACTTCTCTATACTTGCCAAGTAAGTAGCTATTATTTCCTTGAGACCTAGTCTGTAGTCGTTGCCTTTCACTATGTTAGCTGATTTTTCTGGGGTAGGGTTGTTTGTATTGAATCTATAAATTTCTAAACGTTCCGGGACTTGCTTCTCTGATAGTCTTGCAATTCTTAACAAAGAAAGAGACCCTTGGTCAAAGAGAGGCAAGGTAACAGTTGAGGTATTCGTGTAACTAACCTTGAATGCTGGAATTCATTCCAGCCTGGTGTAAATTTGCATTCTTTGAATGCTGACATGTTAATGCCTCTTTCCAGGATTGCAAGCTGGGACTGGAAGGTTCTTCTAGTCACCTAAGATATCTAAACTGATGGAAACTAGAAGACCTAAAGGAAAAAGTTAAACTGAAAATGTCACTCTGGCCTCTTTGAGCATGTTGCAGACTTGTATACTTTTGACTTCACATCAGCAGGCTTTCCTAAAGGGGAAATAGGTACACAAGTGATACCGCAGTATCATTCTCATTCCCCAAGTCTTTTACTTTCATGTCACTCTTCTTCATACTATTAGTAAGGCTTGAATTCCTGGAAATTTTAACTTTGCAACTGGCAGCAAGGGTAATCTAGCCTTAGGAATGCTTGTGGAGAGAGGCTTTCAAGTTTCTGGCACTTAAAATTGCATCGTTTCCCCACTTATTTCTTCTAGAGCTCTGACGTTCTGGATGTGCACATTGGCACTTAAGGTGCTCCCCATGTTGGACCTACTCTGTAGCAGTGGAAGCTGACTGGAGAAAGAAAGGGAGGAGTGGATTTCTTCCATGTAATTAACCCAAAATTGTTGACTTCCGTATCATTTATGACTCCCTTCATGAATGATGGCATTGATCCAAAGATTTCTGGACTGAATGAATCCTGTTTTCAGTAGAATCAAGTCTTAAATGTAGGCCAAGTAAAGCTTAATTTAGAGATTCAAAAACATTAAGTGATTTGAGATGTGCTGGTACTTCACTGCAATCATTGAGATTCAGGATTTCTTCACATTCAGGAACTGAGTGCATGCATATTTCAGAATCTGTATCTGGGTTTAAAATGTTTTCTACAGCATACTGCACTAACTGTGGAGGTTAGAGCAATTAAAGCTGAGGTTTGAAAGGAATTCATGATCTCTGTTTCAAAAAGGCTAAAGAGTTTTTGAAGATGGCTTGTTGGAAAGCTACTTTCAAGCTCTTTACCACTCAAAATGGCATTTGAAAATTAGCTGCCCATACAAAAGTGCTAGACAGGCTTCTTCCAGGCAAAGTAGCATGCACTTGACTAATTTTCCCCTAAGAGATGTACATTATGTCCAGTGTACTTGAAACTACTAAGACTCACACCATAAATAATGTAGTGAACAGTGTCTTGGAGGTTGATGATTACTGCTAGGAGAAAACAGTTGGTTGCAATAGTCAAAGATAATCTTAATGGTTTGTGTGCTCTCAGGAAGCTCAGAAACTAATGGGGCGAGGGGGAGGGGATGTGGAATCTTGTACTTATGATTTTTACCAAGCCAGAAATTAAAAGCTAGAGTATATCTTGTTGGAATGTTTCATGTATGTTAATCGTAAGGTTTCTGCATCAAATTCGTGTTTCTTGTGAATTTGTGGAATCATGGAAGACTTGTTAGAAGGGACCTGGGTAAGTTATCTAGTCCGAGCTTTTGCTCAGCGCAGGACTGTTGTCAATGTTATGTCAGCTCAGCTGTGGCTTTGTCTAGCTAAATCTTGAGAGCCTTCAGGACTGGAAATTCCATGATGCTCCTGGGTAATGTGTTCCAGTGCTGCAGTAATGTTAATCAAGAAGCTGTGTCTAATGTCCAGACTGAACCTTCAGAAGTTGGCAACTGATCCTAGTGATTTATGGGAGTTACATCTAGTGAACTGTTTGCTCGCAAAAATATGTTGTTTGGTTTAGTTTTCTTAGCCAGGCTTGTAAAGATGTACGCTGGAGTTGAAAGATGCTTCCAACTGCTTATTCCAGATGCTCACACCAAGTGTGAATATACAGCTATGGAACAGTCTCTTGCCCCGGATAGAAAATATGTTTTCTATTTAGCAAATATTATGTATTCAGAAGGTATGTGTTAAATTTGCTATTCTTTGAAGTTACAGTAATAAAAGATAGTGAGCTTTTCCTTGTCACAGGAGGCTCATACCATGTAAGCTTTGCCAAATTTCTTAATTTTTGGATCCTGTATTATGAATCTCAGTTTAACGGTTTTGAGCTAATTTACAGAAGGTGACAGAGATGTTAGGCAAGTTGTGTCACAAGCTTGACCAAAGGAGCCTGGAAGGAAATGTAGTGTAGCATGGCTGTCAGTTGCAATGACATCTTAAATACACTGTTTGTTGACAGTATCGTAATCATTGTAGATTTGATTCTACTTTTAGAATACCAAATATTTTAATGTAATCCTTGTTCTCTTGCCACTTATGGAATGCTGTATGTGGTATCCTAAAGCTCCTGGAGTCTGGCCACTGTTATACTTTGAATGATTTGTCTCTGAGGATCTTATAGTGTTTTTACTATTTTTTGGCTAGGAAGACTCATTAGTTGTTATTCTACAACTTCATATTTGCTATGTCATGCATAATAATAAAACCTGCTAATTACTGTGGCTATTGCTAAGAACAGAGACTATAGCCATGCTTAGTCCTTGCAACTTTCCTAAAAAGAAGCAGGTTCCAGCCTAGACCCAGTGCAAGACACTTGTGTTGGTTTAACAGAAGAAATACAGTGGATGAAGCTGCTGTTCTGTCTTTTTACAAATACCTGTAATGTGTTATCTTTCTTCCAGATGCTAACATTTGGGCTATATCTACATAACATGATGCACTGCCCCTGTAGAGCTTTGAATGAGGGTGCTTAGATTATCAGTTACAGATGTATCGCAGCAGCATAACATTTGGGATAAATAGCTCTGAGAAGCAGAAGATATTATTCAGAGGAGTGCTGTGCTAATTTTCGTTTCTTGTTCTGCAGATATGCCCTAAACTCTTCTTTCTTCTGCATAATATTTAAAATATATTTCTTTTCCTTATCAACCATGAAGCTACATATTTTTCTATCAATTTCCCTGGATCTTTCAATGAAAATCTGATCCCACAAAAGAATGCTTAAGTATGAGTCCAGCTTAGCCCAGGGGATCACCAACTTTAAAAGCTGCTTTGGTGTCACTTTTTTAAATAAGAGAAAATGTGGCAAATGTGTATATTTTTTTTTTTCTGCTGTGAATAAAGGCCCTCTTGTGCTTTTTCAGAGCAGAGTGCTGTTCTTTTCTTTTTGAGAAAGTCAGTGTGAGTGTATGGGCCAGGGAGGTTCTTTCTATTGATGAGCAAATCCTCATTTGGCTTTATTTTGCACAAGTGATAAATTATTTGATATTATGAGATGCAATAGTAAATTAGTAAATCTTTGCTTGTACTTGCATTAAATACAGTAAATGGTTCAGCTTTATGTGCAAATGGGGCTTACGAAGGTCACTTCTCTGCCATCCCCAGATGTATACGCATTTAAAATACTTTTTAAATCAAACAAATCGTAGTGAAATTGTAAAAATAAGTTTATTACCTTTAAGATATTATGTTATTGTTAGTAGTGTTCTGGAAATGGTGTTGGTAGCAATATGAGAATAAAAAAAATAGACATTTCTGATGGCTGCAAATAAATTCTTGTAATAAGATTTAATTTTTAACACATAAATGGATTCCTATAACTAAAGCTCTGCTGGCTTTACTTGAGCTAGATTATATTAACATAGATGTTCTATATTAATGCAAAACTCCTCCTTAATGCAATGTTAAGACTGAAAACCAACTTTGGATAACCTAGTGCTAAGGTGAAATACACATCTACTCCTCACAGTATGCTGCTTCATAGCTTCAGAAATTCACAAACAATAACGTGCTCTTACAATTATAATCAATATTATTTTTTTAAACTTGATTTGATTTCAGGTTTAATAGAAAGCACAAAATGAATATTTATCACTTTCAAGGAAAAGAACCTTCAACTTGAGTCTTGTGTAGGAAAATGTCAACTCTAAAAACAATTTTTGTTGTTCTTAGTAATGAAGTAGACTCTGTAAAGTCTTTCATGCATCATGTGAGCATGGATATTTTGATTTATTTGGTTTTATTGATAACCAAAGAGCAAAGTTAGTTAAGCTTTGTTTTATTTGCAAAACCTTTTGGGTGCGTTCATTCAAGGTTTGTCTTTATTCTGTGAGTCTTGGACTTTGATATGTTGACACACTTTTAACATCTTGAATGTTCCTGTCTGGCAGTTGTGGTTGAACCCATGTGAGTCTGAGACTACTGGGACAGGCTTGTCCAACATGAAGCTGGAGGAGTGTGATATACTGTGGGTGGCTGTACAGATTTCTTTTGACTTTACAATCCAAATCTACGTGTCTTGTCTAGACAGCTTAATATTTATTAGCCAGCAGACTACCGCTTCTCAAAATGCGAGCAAATATTTTGGGTGGGTAAATGACAATGTGTTTAGTGTAGGACCACTATACCGTGAAAACTTCAGTGAAGAGCTCTACATGGATAGCTTCATCCAAATAATTTTATATGGGCTTTAAGTCAAAGGCTTAAAAGTCTGTTTTATTTGTTAGGTATGTATTGAAGTGCAGTCTTTAGCATAATGGCAGTGGGAGTAGCACCGGGTAGAATGAATTCATTGCTTCATGTGCTCACTTGATAGAAAATCATGACCTAATGAAGTTGCTACATTGATTTAGAGCGTTTGATTCTGGCCCATGTCTTTAACTTAAATACCTGTAAAAAACAGATCCATGTTTGTCTGTAACACTTTCCTCTGTAAAAATACATCCTTTTTTACCCTTAGGGTATGTTCTTAGGCTAGCTTGCTTAGATGATTTGATGATTTAAAAAAATAAATTGCTGAAACTAGACAAAGACTGTTAAAATGCAGGTTGCTTTAGAGCTTTATCTTGTGGAAGTAATAGAAAGTGAGGGAATAGTTTCAAAATCTGAGCCTGAATATAGACTGGAATTAGTGGTTCCTTTTTTATGGTCTAAAGATTTGAATGTACTTAAACTTGGAGATGCTCAAAATAACCCCCTAAGATTAGGTTCTGTATCATCAAGATTATACTTACATAATAATTTTCATAAGCAAAACACATTCATTTCAAAATGAGAAATAAGTTAACGTATTGGCGACGCTTCCTGAAGTGCGTGTCTGAGTCATTACAGTAAATTCATTTTATGTTTGAACATTTAATCCATCTAAATGTTTTCTGTTAACATTCCAGAAGTTAGTAAGTAATACAAAATAATTTTTTTGGCTTTGTGCTGATTTGCAAATAGTGATATTAAAAAGGGAAGAAATGTACATTTGTGTAATTTTGGCTGATTACCACCATTACTGTAATGATTTTGGTCACCTATGAAAGATATCCGCTTCTGTGTATTGGAACCAAATGCGCATCACAAGACTTCAGTTGCGTGGAGTAAAGAGCATTTCCCAAAGGACCTTTTGCCTTCTGGTGGCCTTAACAGTGGCTGAATATTGTCAAAATATTGTGTGCTTGGAGCTACAAGGTATAAATGCCAAAACCCAGCGTACAGATAGCTCTGTGGAAGGTCTATGAGCAAGTGGCATCTAGGATGCAACAGGAGGACAGGGAGGTCTTCTGCCTTATGCTACTTTCTGAAGCTTACTGGGGCTGACAGGAGGCGATGGCTGTCACACTTCCTTTCTTCCACTTACGCTTCAAGTGGTATGCTTTCTCCTTGTTCAGTTGCTTTGGGGAGACTATAGGAAGGACAGGTTCCAACTTGTTGTTTCTATCCTAATGTTGTGGATTTACCATCATCATTGAAATTTACTGAGTTATAGTAACTCTGTAGTGTGGGATCTAGCTCATCCAAGGTCAGATTTTGGAGGACTGGGAGTTAGGCCACCCTCTCTAAAGTCAGAGGATGAGCAGTTAACTTGTCTTAGACTTTTCTTAGGAGTGACAAAAAGGACAACCCATTAATTCACCTCATTGTCCATGGGGCATGGAGTGTGTGTAAATCTACCAACTAACATGGTGGGGAACAGAATTTTGGCATATATTCAGCCTGTGTGTGTTCTGGCCCAAAGTGACACCATGTCTTTCTGACAGACTGTGAAACTGTTCCAAAAAAACCCAAACAAAAAAAACCCCAGAACCCCCAAATAACCAGAATACTCCTTAGAAGAAAAAGGAACCTGTAGTGGTCCAGGAGGAAAGACTGAAAAGAGGATCTGAAGTGAGCCTAAAGAAGCTGCTCTTTGAGCATAAGACTTGAGGAGAAGTAGCTGTGTATGTAACTGTTCATTGCCTTAAAAACCTTTTAATCCATCATCTCTGTAATGATTTTTTTTGTTTGTTTTTTGTTCTAAGAAACACTGCTTTAGGAAGTTTTAGTGACTGGATGCAGTTGTCAGCCCTCCCAGAGGGGATAGAAGAGAAGTGGGTCTGTTGTTGGGCTGTGGCTCTGCTCAGCCAGCTGTGCAGGACCATCATGCTCAGAAAAAGAAGCTGAAGACTGAGATGTGAGGTGAACAGATTCAAATGCTGCACTTGCCTTGTTCTTTTAGCTTCAGTTTGCTGTTAACCCATTACATCTGCACATTGACCTTTGGTCTGGCTTTAACTTAGGGCCAGCTGGCTGCCTTTGCAATATTTTGCAACAAAGGCAAGTGGGGGGGACTGGCATGCTCTCAGACTCCATTCCTATGGCAATATGAAAGAAACTGGCTCAAAATTTTGGCTATGCACAGGTATTGTTGCAGTTCAGACAAAAAGATTAGAAGGGACTTGGAAGTAAAAGTGTGTGTGTGGAGTAATTCAGTAACAAGCGTTTTGTTTCTTCTAGTCTCTTAAATTAATTCAATTTCCAAAATAATTCCTCACAGAACTTTGAGGAAATGTTTCTGTAACCTTTTTTTAATGTGTTAATTTTTAAGGGATTTATCATCCAATATTGGAAAGTAGTGAAATCTTTTATTTAAAAGAAAAAAACCCAAAACAAACCAGTTAAATATTCCCGAGTTTTAGATTAACTGAAACAAACCCGGGTTACTTCTTGGAGTTACCTGTTGCTAACAGCAATCATACTTTTGTGTTGTGCTCTGCCAATTGAATTTTCATTCTCAGCATGAGCAGAAGGTAATGATAAAATGTTCTTCCTCTTTTTTTGCTTTCAGAGATTAGAAAATGTGGATTAAATCTCTTCATGCTTTGGAACTCCTCATGGCCTTATAATTGTGTCCCTGTTCTAGTAAAATATGCAATCACAGCCTTGAGGAAAAAACAATAAATATGTTGCTGAGAAAGGCACAGAAAAACCACAGGGTGCTGAGTTTGAATGCTCTAATGCTAATTAAGACACTCATGCAGATCTGGAAACAGCTAAAGATAAGATCCTGCCTTTCCATCACTGCCACTAAACAGAGGCAATTTTTGTGCATTGTAATCATCATCAAATCCATGTATCTAGAAGAGGACTGAAATTTTTGCTCTAAAAGAACAAATTCTTAAGAACTGGGGTTCTTTTGAAGATGCAGTTCTCTACTTATTGTCAGGAGGATGTTTCCAGGCTTTAGAGAACATTGTGATTCCAAACATCTATATAATTCTTCTCCTTTAACTTTTGTATTATCCTAGAAGAGGAAAGAGAAAACAAAACCAGAAACAGAAATCCTAGTTATCCTAAACATGGCTGCTTGTTTTTCACTTTTGTCTACCTCTCTCTGGAGAACATCTTAGAGGTGTACCTTAGGGAGGCACATCTGCTCAGGGGACTAAACTGGCAAGTTTTCTAGTACCTTCTGTGTGGATAGGATATCAGTCAAGGACCAGTATAGCACAGATGGCTTGATTCATTGTATAAGGAAGCAAAGTGAGCATTCTTAAAATATTTGCTTGTTTTAACACGATTTAGTTATGACAGCTGCTCAAAGGCTCCTTTGAAAAAGGCAGGTCAATGAATCACCCTAAAATTCCAAAATTAAATTTGCTATTTCTTTTTGTTATGATTGGCTCATGCTGCTTTTCTGGGCATACTTGGGCTATTCTCTTTGTGTGAGAAGTGATTAGTATTTTAAACTACAACAGCAACATCTCATTAAAATCATTAGATATCTTTGAATCTACTGACAATGCCTTAACAAGTTGTGTCTTGCCAGTTGTGATTCAGTCTTTGTTATACTACAGAAAGTTTTGGGCTGGGCAGTTTTTGTTCTTTGTTCAACTCAAGTGAACCGAGTTATTATAAGATTGCAGGAAAAATGCTGTAAGAAGTCTGAGACCAAGCCAATGAGATGATGTTTTCAGCATCTGCGTTTCCCTCAGCTGTTGTCTGATGTGCAGCTGCAGCTTGGGGTGCACGGAGTACCAGCTGTTGGATTTCTGGTGCTCACCCACTGCTCGCAACTGTGTGCTTGAGGACCTGTTTCCAATCCCTCCTCTTCTGGGGATCATACTTATGCTGCTTTGCTCAACTACGGAGAAAATTCTAGTATAACTGACTCTTTTTTTTAAATTTATTTTTATTTTCTGGCTGCCAAAATTCTTTGTTGTATAAACAACCTCACCATTTGGTATCAGAAAATGAGTATGTAGGTGTTATATGCTTAGGATCTTATATCTTTAAAGGGGATCATCATTGCAAACTGCTGAGGAATTACCAGCATCTATCTTGTGGAAAGCAAACATGAGTTAAAATAACCAACACCATCTGCAAGGCACTCTTAACTTCTGTTATTTGAAAGCTGTAGAGTACTTAAATATATCGACATCAATAAGAATATAATGAAAGATTAAATGAAAGCTAACTTGTAGAGAAAGCAAGCCCTATGGTCTGATTTCAGAGTGTGATAATGTCTCACATGTGTTGCTCTCTGAAGGATTATGAAAAAGGTGCTGTATATTTTCAGGAGTGTCCAACTTAAAAAGGAGAATTTGACAAGGTGTAGCCTGTTCTTCACTTAGATTGCAGTAATTTGATTTCTTTATGAGCCAAAATGGTCCTTTGACTTACCTGTCAGTTACAGAATCATAGAATAATTTAGCTTGGAAAGGAGCTGTGGAAGTTGCTTTGAACCTCATTCAAACAGGAGGTTGGAGATGTTCAAAACTCACCTGGATGATCTGGGGGTTTGTCCAGATGAATTCTGAATATTTCCAGGAACAGAGTTTCCACAGCCTCCACGGGCAACCTGTCCCAATACTTGACCGCTGCCATGGTGAAGTTTCTATACCTAAACACAATTTCCCTTGTAACTTACCTGTTGCTATGCACTTTGCAGAAGAGTCTGGACCTATCTTCTCTATACCTTCCCATTAGGTAACCATCATCTAATTGCATCTTAAAAATAAATAAATCAACTTCTATAAAGCAGCATAACAGAAAAAAAAATCATACAAAGCAGAACATGCACACTTAACACAAGATAGAGCTCAGGCAAACGGCATCTTAGGTTTTGGAATAACCATACTTGAGCATGACCAAACTGATTTTGCAACTAAAGGTATGTGTTGGTTCTACTGTTATGTTTATCTGCAGGTAGGGGGAAAAAAAAAATTAATGTCTAGTATCGACTGACTTAACCTGGACACAAGTAAATAGACTGTTCTACCTTCTGTAAACATAAACGTTTAAGTCTTATGTATGGAAGAATGTACAAGTGTTTCTTAACGTTTGGTAAGGGCCCCAGCAGATTTAATTTTAGAACGTACTCAACCATTTTTCACCAGCAGTGAGGTTGATCTGCTATATGCTGTAATACTGTGGTGTTGCATTGGAAGTGGAGCTCAAAGTAGGGATTTTGCGTATTATCAGCCCTAAACACTTGGAAAATTGACTGTAATTTTCAAAACAGGGAAATACAGGCTTTTAGCTTTCTTTGAAAATACAAGGTTCTGTTGCTTCTCAGAGGTTGTAAGAGAGCTAAAGAAAGAAGCATAGGATGTTTGAACAATTATGAAGCCATAAGTGTAATGAATGTGTACTGTATTTCAATACTGTGAACTCTATTCTAATACTCTTCCAGTTTGCACTTTGAATAACCTCATCTCACAGAACAGATACTGTATGTCAAAACAAATTTTATCATCACTTAGACCCCTCAGGACTTCCATGATTTCAGCTTCTGTAATCTTTCTTGTTCTTTTTTTTTTTTCTTTACTTGAATTCTTGATTCATGTTATGATCACTCCTATATTTACTATAAATTGAATAGTTTGATCATGTTATGTACAGTATTCCTCTTACACAATTTTCTTAATAAATCTCAGTGATTTGGCTTATGTTTACAAGTAAATGCTTTTTCTTTCATATTCCTTTGTTTTAGTCTCACTTATTAAAATGTGTTCATTGTTTTATAACAAATATAAAGAACACTACTGTTTGTATAAAACATTTTACATTGACTTTTCTGACAGATTCCTCTGCTCTCTGAATTGAGACTTTTTTTCACAATTACTCTGCAAACTGCAGTCAAAAATGTTGCTGAGAGCTGAGACATCCTTAGGAGTTATCTGGATCACCAGTTTTGCCTTGCATACGTTTCTCTGATTTTTGGACAGTGACGTTAAGAGTTTTTGCTATAGTAGGCTGCCTCTTTAAACAATGTCATATTTAAAAATATGAGTAAATAAGCTTCCAAAATACATGAACCTATTCTAGGTAAAACTTTTTGAACAAGTCTGCTGTTAGCATCAGCGCTGGAACTTGCAACGCTAAACTATGAGCCTCTTGGGCTAGTAGCACTTGGGCCTTACTGCGCGTTAGCATATGACTGGGTTCTTCCCACCCTTGTCCCCATGTACTCGAGACTTCATGCTGACATTGGTATAAAACATGAGCTCAGACATAATATGAGAATTCTATAAAGGCATTCTGAAAACAAAAGCCTTTTGTGTCTGAAAAAAACACAAACTATACACCTTGTAGATAGAGCATAAAAATAAGGTGAGGAATGGGAGGGGAAGTACTGCAAATGAAAGAAAGAAAAGTACTTTCTTCTGAACCTAAAATTTTCTGATGGAGCTACCACAAATTGAAAAAGAAAGAGTAGCTTGCAGGAGTGGAACGGTAAAATATAAAAATTAATTCTTGGAACATTCATAACTATAACAATGAATAAATGGCAATTAGTAAGGATACTGTGAAGCATCTGACATAAAGGTCAGGCTGACATATGCTATAATCAGTATATCAGTAATTGTATTGCTTTTTCCAATTTCTGTAGTGAGATGACTGGATTGTGAAAATAAGGGCTTTTTTAAAGATTGTTGGAATATGCTAATATTGTTGACAGAGAAAAATGCTATGGAAAAGAGTAAGAGACCAAGTATTGAATACAGAATATGGGGGGAGACAGGGAGAAAGACATGGATGCATTCTTTGAGGTTGCAAACTTCATAAAGACATGCATAGAAATACATTAGTTCAGGAGATCAGTGCAATCTAGCCACCAAAATATACTAGAAGGCTAGAGACACTTACTGTTCCCTATGAAGTCAGTGCACATTCTGCCATGTGTACACTTCTGCAGCTCATAATTTCTCTCCTGCATAGGGTGTGAACCTCCTGTGGATTTCCATCAGCTGGGGAGCAAGTCTTGCATACACTCTTTACCAAACTCATGCAACAGAAAGTGAATTGCTAGCATGGGGATAGCTGTGAAATTGGAGCTGAGAACAGAAGTTCCCCGGTAGGAAAACTGTATCGTTAGCGCTCTGCAAACCTTTTCAAAGTGATGCACAAGGTAATAGAGAAGCTGTATTGGTAATGTTGATGCCAGGTGCTCTTGCTGCAATGGGTAAAAGACCAGTAAAAAGGTTTATGAAGTCCTGGTTATAACTCATTTACACATAATGAAGCTGAAGGGAAGACACTCTTTCCTTTTGAATTTGAGCCCAAAACATTGCTTTAACGGATCAAAGCCATTTGAGTTTACACTGTAGGGATAATCCTTCTGATACAAGAGATCTGCTGTGACATCAGGCAGCAGTTGTCTGTGTGATGTGAGCTGTGGCAGTAGTTGTCTGACAACTTGTTTTTTTGCTTTTTCTCATATTCCAATGGTTACAGGATGTGACTGTAGGCATGTGATATAGATTTTGCTGTCTGTGTTGCCAAAAGCAATGTTATACAATGCCTTTGTATAAACATGCAACCTGTAACATCAGCAATGATACCATGCATGTCACTGCTGAGTGCTGTCCTCCAGGGTGTGCATAGCTAATGGCCTAAAGCATTGCAGAGAAGAATAAACAAAAATGATTAATTTTGTTAATAAATTTGAATATTTTAAGTGTCACCTCCTGTGGAAGCTTGGTCCACCTTTAGTAATGAACTCACCTCAAGATCAAATTACCTTGGCTAGAGAGGTGTCCAGTAACAGTTCATGGGTATGCTCTTAGCTCCCCACACCATGGCCAAGGGCAATCAAATCACCTCACGTGGCTCAGGCAGCATACAGTAGCTTCTTAGTCCATGGTAAAAGGTCACAAATCCTAGCCCCCACCAAAAGACACTGATAATCAGTGTTCTACCTAGTTAATGTTGCTTCCTCTGTCCAAACCTGCTACCCTGCATATAACCATAAGCTCCAAGGAGTAATGGTGGAAAAGTGGCTGTAGCTCTACCTTCCTTGCTCTTTTCCCCAGCAGCACTGAAGTCAAAGTACCTGAGGAGCTGTAGAGTCTCTCTTGTTTGGGTGTAAGTTGTCTGGCTTTGATCACAGTAACAGATTTGTTGTTCTAATGTTGTAGGTTCAAAATTAGAATGTTTTTTCATCTAATATTACTGCCTGCTGGGAGGAGGAGGAGGATCAGGGCATTTTGACTCCACTGCCTGCTGCTTTTAAGTCCTGTTAAGAGCCAGTCACCTCACAGAAAGCTCCATGCTGAGTCTTTAAAATAAATAGCAACCAGCGCTTGCACTTGTTTAATTGAACAGACATTTATTATGCTTTTTTTTTTTTACTGTAAATTGATGTGAGCAGGAACGTGCAATTTTTTTTAATGAACTGTTGAGGTTCCTGCTCTTATTTATACCAGTATGGTGATCCCAGTCATGGAGCTGTAGTGTCTCCCTCTGCAGATGATTTATTCTACTAGAAAAGGTCATTAGGATTATGGCTGTTTCCCGTGACTTTCAGAGGTGTCTCAGATCTGGTCAGGAAGAGGGTCAATAGGTAAATGAATCATTCTGACAGTTTTCCTGGCACTTCTTTTTTTTGCAAACCTCTTGTAGCCTCACCACACTACTGAGGGGGTTATGAGGTGGGTAGCTTACACACGGCAGACACTTTCATTCTGATGATAAAAGACCAGCCTGGAAAATATGCTTTGCTTATCTCCATGAGAAATGGTATGTCTTACTCAAATGCTTGGATATACCTAAATGGACTATATAGCTATGAAATGAAGCCAAATCCTATCTTGTATCAGTTTTGATTTAGAATAACTGTTACTCCTGGGTTTTTCTGTGAAAATGAGGTTAGACGTGTGTATTGAATCCATGTGTTCTTCATGAAGACCTCTTAAAAGTGGTCCAATGGCTGCAGAAAACTGAAATCCTTTCCTTTGTATTGACTCTGCCCACAGGTAGTATCAATTTAATACCTGCTATGAGATACCAATGATTTCTGATTATGAACAAATTTTTATGTGCATTGTGAGACCCTGTTCAAATGACAGTTTTAAAAGTGAAGGAAAACATTCAGGAGCTATTTCTGTAAGGAAAGGTGATGTGCAATGCTGTTGATTTTTCAGTCATGTTGTTACAGTTGTTTTCATTGCAAAATTTTTGCAATACATGAGAACAAATCCTGCTGAGACTTTAAATAAGGTCTCAGCAGCTCTTCTGAGCTAAAAGGCAGGAATACTGAACCAATAGCACTTATTTTTATTCAGGATCAGAAATAGAGACAAAATAACTTTTCTATAGTCAGCATGTGATTAAAAAAAGTCGTGAAATCCTTTCTTTGAAACACACTGTTTGGTCTGTATCTCTTTGGTCTGTATTCAATTCCAACGGGCTGTCCATCCAGGAAGGAGAAGTAGTGTGTGCTCATGGGGCAGCCCTTTCTGTACCTCTCTACAGAGCCTGTGGGAGGACTGAGGTAATTCACCCTAATTATTCTTGCTGAGGTTAAACAGGAAAGTAGTTTCTAATTAGTTTTAATTAAGAAATTCATAGAGAAGTGATAGATCTTCCAGAAACAGTGGACTTAACTACTGGACTTTGGTTGTAATATATAGTAAGACTTCTTATTTTAAAATGGGTTCTAAGTTGTCACTTGAGTAACACTTCAGACTTGCTTCTCTGAAGTGCTGCAGTGACAGCAGGCGCTGAATTTGCTGCAGCAGGGAAATCTGTTCTGAATTGCTATATCAGGTTTGCCTTTGGTGTTGGTTGTGGGAGTAGGCTGCCTGCATTTACAATGCAAATGAGAAAGGACTTTCACTTTGTTCTCAGTAGACGTAAGCAGCTTTCACATTAGAAGACTGAAAAAACATAATAGTCTATACGTTGTAGTCCAGTGGTGTATCTTACTTCTCATCGATCAGCTCATTGTTTACTAAAGTATTTAATTCCTATATAAAACTAGCATATAGTTACTTAATCTAAACCCACTGTCTACCTCTTATTGCAGGAATATTTACTTATTTCTCTTAATGTTTTTGGAACCTTCGTGGGTCTGATTTTTAAAAAGCATCTACCTCTGCACCTGGGAATCTCATTTAATTTGTCTCTTGGATTATTTCTTATTGATTATGTAATAGATGTTTGGCTCTTAAAAAAAAGTCAATAACTATACAGTGCAAAAGTAGAGGGAAAAATCTAGACATGATTGACTTGAAATGCACATTGTATCTCTCTGATCCCAACAGAAGTGGGGAATTGTCTCTGGTTTTGCGAACGTTCAGTACCAATGGTGGGAGTGAGCTCTATAACAATTTAACTAATTTACAAATCAGTTTTGAGACAGAATAAGCAGCATGACAGAAGTATGTCTTTTAGAGAGATTTATGTATTGGCAAAGTAGTGACTGCACAGACGAGGTGAAAATTGCATCATTCGCAGAGGGCATGAGGATGGAGCAGTGATTTTATGAGAAGCTGACTATAGGGAGGAACTCTGGCAGAATGGAAATAGGAGCATATTTGTAGCTAAATTTTCCCTTTAGATCTTCAGCACCATCTCAGATAAATATTGGGGTTGAAGAAATGTGACTTTTATTTAAGATTCACCAAAAATAGGTCTCAGGAGGAATTTGGATGAGAATGCATGTGTGTGGGAGGGGGATGGCATATTGGAGTGAGAAGGCTTTCTCTTTGCAGAGTGGGCAGCATGGAGGAAGTGTGAAAAAGTAGCAGGAGAAGGAGACAAATAGGCGTTTCTGACTAAATTGTTGTGACAGGAGGCAAGGTCCAAGAAATAATTTAGGATAGTGAGCCTTTAAGACCAGACATGCTCTTATATGGTAATGTGGAAGAAAGTACTGTAGAGGTTTGAAAGAAGGACATGATTTGAACAAAGAGTGATTGAACAGATGTTTATTAGAGTTACCAGAAAGCAATGTTATGAGTACTGAGATGAAGTTATAGTGTTTAGAGTATGGATGAATGCTAAAAGCCATTGAACAAAGAAAAGTGTTAGATATCCATTATGCTGGTGAAAGCTCAGTGAATGAGATGAGCAAAAGTGCAAGGCTTTGTTGTGCTGCAAGATTGAATAATGGGGAAAATAGAGGGTTTGCCAAAAGGAATGAAAAAATGCAGAAGGGGCTGATGTGAGAGGCACAAGAGGTCTATTTTGTCCATACTAAGCTTTAGCTTGCCATCGCTCATTCAAGATAGGTGCTAGCTGACAAAGGAGAGAGCAGATGAACTAATAGGTGTGAGAGCATCAAAAATCTGAGGAGTGAAGCAGATGGGAGACTGTCAAATGAGAACAGAATAGGTGAGAAACAGCAGACTTGCAAGTTCTTAGGACAGAGATATAGCAAAAGCTGAATCTCAAATATTTTGCTGCCCAGCAGCCATTGCCACCTACCTCACTTTTAATATCTCAGTTCAGGCTGTTCTTTCCTTGCCTTGTGTTATAAGCGGTATTGTGAATCCCTCATTCTCGCATACAGGAGAGGTGAACCTATCTCATGTTGTATTAAGATAAATACTGTGCTTTAAATGCAGGTTAATTGGAATAGTTCAAAGCTAAACTCCTATAGCTGTTGAAACACTGAATACCTGAAAAATGTACTTTGGTGTATTATAAAATCTGTATGTAACTTCAGGCCTGGAGACCTCATAGGCTCATACTTCTCTACAGTAACGGAAAATTCTCCTCCGACTTAGTTTTTGCAAGGTTAGTACTTTCTTTTCCATGGAGAGGTATATAGATACCTTTGATCCACTGGAGTTGTGCAAAGGTCCTATTTAGACGTCTAGTTCTTCCTATGACATCTGCACCAGAACTGCGCTGTCTTGGCTTCTTGTGGTGCTTGTGACCTGGCACATGGGGATACGTACAGGCTGTCAGTGGCCCTACTTCAGGCTTGCTGGTAGTTAACTGTGGATTCTTCTTTCTAAGGGGATCAGCTCGAGCTAGGGGCAAGAAAATGAGTACCATTGATATCTGGACCTTCCCTTTCTGCACTTGAAGGATGCTATCTATCAGGAGAGGGCTTTGTATCGGAAATATCAGTCGAGTGATTTGTCTCAGTCTCAAACTTCAAGCAGCTCAGAAGTACATCTAAAGCGCTGAACAGAGGGTGATATAAAAGTGCTATTTAACCCAGCCCTGTATGATATCAGTGGTTATACAGTACTTGCTTAAAGCAATCTGGCTCTGACTTGCCCAGAAGATCTGGCTTCAATATCAATAAACCCCGAAGGTTTCCTGGAAGAAAAATCATAGGTGAAGATGGAAGAACCTGAACACACTGCAACCGGCACTTCTTAATTTAGATAACTCTGTTATTGTTTCCTTTTTTGTTATACCTAATTACCTGTGTTTCACAATTCCAGTTTTACATACCCTTTTCCCTTTCTGTTTTGTTTTTAAAGATCTTCAAAGTTAAGAACAGCCCACCTTTCTAACTGTTTTCTTGAGTCAGGCATTTCTGCCATTTAATTTGAATACAAAAAGCAGTATGTTTATCTCATTGCATTTCTAGACATAAAGCTGATGCAATTTTAAATATGGTTTAAATGGAAAGGGACTGAAGGCAGTCAAATAAATGCGGAAAACACATATCTCCATTTTCTGGGAAAACAACAAGCCTACCGAAGGCTTTTAGCAAACCTTAAGAGGTGCCTGTTATAAGATTATGTACTGTAATAGTCTATTAAAGAAACATTTTAAAATAGTGTTGTGAAACCATTAAATCTTATTAGACTATTTCATTTGGACTTTTGTGTATATGGGTATTTTAAGTGAACTTAGAGATTGACAAAAAATTTGCAAGGCAGTGCAAAGACTTGGTGCTACCGTGATAGTCCTGTACCACAGGGACACTTGAAATCAGATGAGAACCAGGAAAGGCCTGCTACCGTGTACTGTGCGATCGTATGAATGATGGCTGTAACAATCTCCATGGCTGTTGAATTCTTGGATGCTGCATGGGTAACAGTGATGAATCTGTGCCTTGTGCTTTATATTCCTCTGAAACCAATGAAAATTGGACATTCTCAGTAACAGTTTTGTTCACATACTTCACTCATATATACCCTATCTTATTTGTAAGAGTTACTGATGGAAAAGAGAAATCTAAAATATCTGTTCTGCCCGAGTCTGGCAACGAGATGCTTTGTCAGATGGCACCTGAGAGCGTGCTGTGGTACAGGCACATCAGCTTTAAATTCAATAGAGATCACTGGTGTGCTTCAGAAAAGCCACTCAACAGATGGTAAATTAAAACAACTTCTGTCCCCTGACAAGGTGGGATGGCTTTAAATCACTGACCTGAAGGTTAAAAAAAAAATTTGTCAGTTATCCAGTCTGAATTAATATTTCATAATAGCACAGTTTGCATTTCTGGGCAGAACCTGTATTAGCTCTGAGGTGACCAACACACAAAACAGCTTCTGAATTTTGCCTGGACTGTGATCAGAATAAACTAATTAGTTGTAATATTTCTTGTGCATCTTAATTTTTTTGGTACTTTCTTTTTGTGCTTGTTCCCATGGTTTTTGTGCGCTGCTTAGAAGACAGTTAAAACATTTTTTTTTTTTGCAAACAATAGAAACATAAATCTTCATGGAGATTTGAAGTACCTATTGTAAATGTCTAGCATCAGACAGGAGGGAGACTATCCTCTTTCTATCTGCTTGATGGAAGTCCTTCCTCTTATGTCTGATTTGAATGTGTTTTTGCATGATTACTGCTTACCGTAATCAATGGATTATTTATATAATTACCAGTGTGGATTACAGAGGGCTAATGTTTTTTCACTGGTATTTAAGTGCTTGTGCGAAAAACAAAGGTTTGGGAAGTTAGGTACGTGTTTCCTCTTTTAACAATCCACTGTCACTATGTTGTGAAAAGGCAATGAGAAGTCCGAGAAGAGTATTAAGCCAATTGTGGGAGACAACATCTGGATGCTGTAGGACAGCTAGGAACAGGAGACATGACTTTTTATTACAGATCCTGCGTACTTTACTTTCTTCTCTTTGAGACTTGACCCTATACAGCCCTGTTACAAAAATGTGGTTAAAAGCCAGAAGCTGTCAATCAGTTCTATTTAACACTGCTAGATAGCTACTGATTCATGCCAAAACACTGTATATGTATATATGTTTTGTCCCTTCTTCAGCCACAGTCCAAATGTTATAATCTTAAAGACCAAATCCCACTTTCAGAGTGATACTTATGATGTGGCCCTAGTTTTAACTTTTTTCCCCCCAATATTTTACATACAACTTTTATTCATTTATTTATTTATTATTTTGTTCTGTAGAATAAAAGTTCTATTTGGCACCCCTGAAAGTTCAACTTGGGACCTGTACTTCTAGAGTAAGGGGTTCCAATTTTTTCCTTGTGCAGAAAATAGTTCCAAATAGTACTTAAATTTCCTTAGACCTACATATTTTTTCTTAAAATATTGAATCATGAATGTCTGGGCAGAAAATCAAGCACCTGGCAGTGGTAGATACTTAGTTTATCTACATTTCTTAAAAATGATATCCTGGAATGAAGGAAAAACTTGGAAAGGCAGAAGTTTTTCCTGTCTGGAACACCAGCTCTCTCGGGCATGGCAGAACAGCTGTTGTGAGACACTGCTGGACGTGGTGAGTGGGCTCTGGTGCCATGCAGTGACCTATAAGAGGGGAAACATGTTGTGAATAAAAATAAACATAAATGTCAATGCTGATGAATAGAATTAAGATTTGTTTGCAGACCACATGGGAGTGTATATATTTTTTTTAATTTATATAAAAAATACACTTGCATATGAAGAGGCATATTCAATGCAGAAGGCAATGTGAAGAGTTGTATGAAGAAGCATTAAGAAATGTACAAAGACCTTGATGATTAAGTTAATAAAAAAGAGACATAATTAAGTAGTATAAAGTGTTTAGATTATTCAGTTAAAGGAAGAAGTCATAAATCATAGGATGGTTTGGTTGGAAGGGACCTTCAAAGATCATCTAGTCCAACCCCCCTGCCATGGACAGGGACATCTTTCACTAGGTCAGGTTGCTCGAAGCCCCATCCAGCCTGATCTTGAATACCTTCCAGGAATGGGGAATCTACAACTTCTCTGGGCAACCTGTTCCAGTGTTTCACCACCCTCACAGTAAAAAATTTCTTTCTTATGATTTAAAACCATTACCCCTTGTCCTATCACTACAGGCCTTGATAAAAGTCTCTCTCCAACTTTCCTATAAGCCCCCTTTAATTATTGAATGGCTGCAATAAAGTCTCGCCAGAGCCTTTTCTTCTCCAGGCTGAACAATCCCAACTCTCAGCCATTCCTCACAAGAGAGGTGTTTCAGCCCTCTGACCATTTTTGTGGCCATCCTCTGGACCTACTCTAACAGGTCCATGTCCTTCTTGTACTCAGGATCCCAGAGCCGGGCGCAGTACTCCAGGTGGGGTCCCACGAGAGTGAATAAGAGGGGGAGAATCACCTTGCTCAACCTTCTGGCCATGCTTCTTTTTATGCAGCCCAGGATACAATTGGTTTTCTGGGCTTTAAGTGCACACTGCTGGCTCATGTCCAATTTTTCATCCATCAATATCCCCAAGTCCTCCTCTGCCAGGCTGCTCTCAATCCATTCTTCACCCAATCTGTACTGATACTGGGAATTGCCCAGACACAGGTGCAGGACCTTGCACTTGGCCTTGTTGAACTTCATGAGGTTCACATTGGCCCACTTCTTAAGCCTGTCAAAGTTCCTCTGGATGGTATCCCTTCTCTCAAGCATATTAACTGCATCGCTCAGCTTGGTGTCACCCACAAACTTGCTGAGGATGCACTCAATCCCACGATGCCACTGATGAAGATAGTAAATAGTATTGGTCCTGATACAGACCCCTGAGGGACACTGCTTGTTACTGATCTCTGTCGGAGTTTCCCTTGTTCGGTGTCGACGGCAGAGCGGGAGTTGCGATTCCGGAGTAACGACAGATCCCAATATGAGTATGGTCATTCTCCTTTATTCATGCTTATAACAGGGCTTATATAGTTATCTACTATAGGCACGCGCTTCATAACAACCTATGATTGGTTTAACTACAGCTGTACACGCACTCAATAATAAGCTATGATTGGGTTAAAGTTACTGTCCACGCGCTTATTGCTTCTACTTGGTTGGTGGTTGGCATCAGGACATGTTAGCCGCTTACTTCACCTCCTTCTAGATACAGTTTCATTTCGGTTGTTTACCCGGCCCCATTGTTCTTTGTTCTGTCCGGGGAAGTCCCGGCGGTCAGCCTGCTGTGTTAGCATGTCTTAGTTACTTTTTGATACATGGGTTGCTCAGCGATACCAGATCATGGCCTTGCTGAATCAGCCATTCTTCCACAATTCCCCCTTCTTGTTTTTGAGCAACCCATATCGTAGAAATAGACTTGTTAATCATTCTTTGCATACATTGTAATAAACAAGGAACACACAGTAATATGCATAAAAATATAATCAGACACAGTCCCACAATTCAGGCACTAGGTTTTTCTTCTTACACTCAATGTTACATACAATAATTAGTTTAGCATTTTCATTAACTAGGCCAATCCATGCGTATTTGCTTTCAGCAAAAGCAGGCATATTAACTATTTCGTGTCCAGTGGTTATTAATATTCTATACAACGTTATTTCTCTTAGATAACAGGTTTCACACCACTTCTGTGCGCGCGTGCACCGGGCCCACCACTTCTTATCACAATGGTAACACTGACACAATACCCACGGTACGCACCGTAAGCACTCTAAACAATTTATCTTATCTTTTACCACCGTTTTTGGAAAGCTCATCACATGAGCTAAGTTTTGTGGTTACGAGTCCTCTGATTCTCGTTGTCCTAAAGATAACGCAGGCTTCACAGATCTGCTGGGCACCCAGACCGGTCCATTACCTGTGGAAACACACATATATCCTCTTCCACTAAAGATTACAGGCACAGGGCCCAGCCATTGGCCCGTGGCAGGATCCCGGTAGATCACTTTTAAGTTCGGAATTACAGTCTGCTGGTTAAATTTAAGATTTTGATGGTGAATAATAATTGGTGGTTCCTCTCTGTCACCCATCAAACAGAGATAATTTAAAGTAAAAAGGACCTTATTAGGCCTCATCTGGGGGTCCTGTTCATCCCCCTTCTGTTTTTGCAGGTAGTCTTTAAGCACCTGATGTGCACGTTCCACAAGACCTTGCCCTTCCAGAGAGTGCGGGATACCAGTGGTATGTTTAATGCTCCATGTCCTTAAAAAGGACCCCAACTTAGCACTGATATATGCAGGACCGTTATCTGTTTTAATATGCTCCGGTACTCCCAGAACCGCGAAACAGGCAAGGAGGTGTTTGCATACATGTTGGGCTTTCTCCCCTGGCAGTGCCGTGGCCCACATCACCTTGGAGAAGGTATCTACTGTGACGTGTACATATTTCAACCGTCCAAACTCAGCGATATGAGTCACATCCATCTGCCAGAGCTCCAAAGCCTTAAGGCCTCGCGGGTTTACTCCTAGCCCTACTCCTGGCCCATGATTGCCGCACTTGGGACAGGCACGAACAATGGAACGGGCTTCACTGTCAGACAGTCCATATTGCCTTTGCAGACTTTTTGCATTCTGATGGAATATTTCATGGGCTTGTCTGGCTTGAAGAAACTGGTCCACTGGTGGCACATGACTCACGGGACTAACAAGGTTGTCAGCTATCTGGTTACCTTGGCCCAGGCCCAAATCCCACTGATGGCTGCGTATGTGCAGGACAGCACGCAGAGCAGTTCTCTGTGACACAACTGACGGTAACCTGATAAATAACTTTCCTAAGCGAGGATTGCTAGCTTCCCTGATTAACGTGTCTTGAATCCTTGGTGCTAGCCCGACAACATACAAGGAATCAGATACCACGTTTAGCGGGAAATTTAACCAATGCTCCAATGCCCATATTACCGCGGTCAGTTCCAGCGTCTGCAAGGTGTCTCCTTCCTGTCCCACGAGAGACTGATGGTGCCATTTATCAGCCTCATACCATACACAGACAGCTCTCTTGGACCGCTTCCCGGCGTCGGTGTATACCGTAATGCCTCCCAGAATTGGCCCTTCTATGACCTTAGGTTTCTCCAGCCATTGATTTCGTTTTATTAACTGCCATAATCTCCCCTGAGGTTGTTGAGAATGCACGATTCCCTCATACCCTAGTAATGCTTCTTGGATGGCTAAAGAATTACGCATCCACCATTCCAAGTCCGCTGCGTTAACGAGAATGCTGATATCGGCAGGCTCTTCTCCTGTTAATTCTAGAACCCGCGACTGCCCCTTGCGAATTAATTCGCCCACTGCTTCTGGTCTCGTTTGTATGCTAATAGGGGGTTGCACTCGTAAAAATATCCACTCCAGAATATAAAAATTTTGTTGATTTGCCAATTGTTGTTTTTGTTTAATTCGTTTGCTAATCTTGTCACTTGTGATCGTATTTGTAGTCGTATCTGTTGTGGTCGTGTCAATGGCATCCATATCTGTGAGCGACTCCCTTGCTGCCCTGTCTTTGTTGTGCCATTGACAAACGACCGCAAACGGAGACTCGGCTAGGTTGCAAACCAAAAGTGAAATTTGAAGGTTGAGGATTCGTCGGGTCGTCCAAGCTACAGAAAATTTGTCTACTATGCTTTGCAACATGGCATAATGTTTAGGCGTTAGCAAAACCTTTTCTGCAGGGTGCGACCCTCGGAGCAGTTCAGTTAGTGGTCTGATATCTTCACTAGTAATTCCAGCACAGTTACGGACCCATTGAATATCCCCCAAAAGGGTTTGTATGTCTGCTAATGTTTCTAACGGGGTTTTTAACGTAAGTTTTTGAGGCCGAATTTTTGATGTTTCTATGGTCCAGCCTAAATATTTCCACGGCGCAGACTGTTGAATTTTTTCTGGTGCCACTACAAGGCCCTTTTCTGCCAACAGTATAGTCAGCCATTGGATATCTTTCACTGTAAAAGGCTGTTGTTGACAACATAGAATATCATCCATGTAATGGTAAATAATGGTATTAGCCCACTCCTGTCTTACTGGCTGTAGCTCTTTGGCTACGTAAAGTTGGCATAACGTAAGCGAATTTTTCATTCCCTGTGGCAAAACTACCCATTCATATCGGTCAGCTGGGTTCGCCTTGTTTATGGACGGGACTGAAAATGCAAAACGCTGAGTGTCCTGGGAATGTAAAGGGATAGTAAAAAAGCAATCTTTAAGATCAATTATCAATATGTGCCAGCCCGCTGGCAACATGGTTGGCGATGGACATGTTAGTCGCTTACTTCACCTCCTTCTAGATACAGTTTCATTTCGGTTGTTTACCCGGCCCCATTGTTCTTTGTTCTGTCCGGGAAAGTCCCGGCGGTCAGCCTGCTGTGTTAGCATGTCTTAGTTACTTTTTGATACATGGGTTGCTCAGCGATACCAGATCATGGCCTTGCTGAATCAGCCATTCTTCCACAGATCTCCATTTGGACATTGAGCCGATGACTGCAACTCTTTGGATGTGGCCATCCAGCCAATTCCTTATCTGTCAAATAGTCCATCCATCAAATCCATTGTTGTGGTTTAACCCGGCAGGAAGCTTAAACACCACACAGCTGTTTGCTCACTCCCCTCACTCAGTGGGATGGGGGACAGAATCGGGGCTGGGGGGAAGTAAGTTTCATGGGTTGAGATTAAGACAGTTTAATAGGACAGAAAAGGAAGGGAAAATAATGATAAAAGAATATACAAAATAAGTGATGCACAATGCAATTGCTCACCACCTGCCAACTGATGCCCAGCCAGCTTTCCCCCAGTTTATGTACTGAGCATGACGTCACATGGTATGGAATGTCCCTTTGGCCAGTTTGGGTCAGCTGTCCTGGCTGTGCCCCCTCCCAGCTTCTTGTGCACCTCCGGCCTTCTCAGTCGGTAGGGCATGGGAAGCTGAAAAGTCCTTGACTAGTGTAAGCACTGCTCAGCAACAACTGAAACATCGGTGTGTTATCAACATTATTCTCATCCTAAATCCAAAACACAGCACTGTACCAGCTACTAGGAAGGAAATTAACTCTATCCTAGCTGAAACCAGGCTGCCCATATATCTCCAGTTGAGAGACAAGGATGTTGTGTGGGACAGTATCAAAGGCTTTACAGAAGTCAAGATAGATGACACATGGTATCAGCTGCTCTTCCCTTTTCCACCCATGCAGTCACTCTAGTAGCTGGAGTGAAGTTCTTTGTTACTAACCAGCAACTCGTTAGTTGGAAATAATAACCTGATGTAGTAGTCAGGACTGTAGGCATTAATAGAATATGAGTAAACCCAAAAGTCATTCTAAATTTTAGTAGGTCATCTTTGATATAAATAATGCTAAGAGAAGGAATTTTGTAAATTTGATAGTTCAACTAAAAATTATGCTCTAAAAGTTTTACAGTGACTACTCTTTGTTATTCAGGAACTAGCAAAAGCTATCTGCCTTGCAGATTCCCTATCTTATAAGCACAGACCTTAACAGAGTAATTTCAAATCCTAAATATATTGATCATATTTTTCAACCACTGGAAACTGGCATGGCTCTGCCTTCAGTGAAGTGATGTTCATTTAAAACAGTAAAAATTTTAGCCTTTAGTCTGCAATAACCTTTAGCACATCTGCTTCATTGTGCTTTTGGGACATAGGTCTTTATTTACAGTTACAGGCTATAACCAAGAGAATGAATTGAATAATAGTGCTTTATTTATACTTAGCTATTTTTCCTAGTCCTTTTCCATGAAATAGCTCATCTATGGAGACAGAAAGCAATGCAAAGTACTGAAAATTGTTTTTTACTGTTGAATGAAATAAGTGAAACATGCAATGTTTTGGCAGCAGATCACATCAGTTTTCAGAGATGATGAGGAATGACTGTTTTAGTATGTTTCTCTGTGTACTACAACTTATTTTAAGTTTTAATGAGTAATAAAAACAAATATTGTACTTGATGGAAAACTTCTAATTCATTGCATTTTTTGCTAAAATGTTTTTTGAAATAGATAGGAAAGATTGGTTGTGCAAACTGGTAAAAGTGACTTGAAGTTATAGCTAAGTCTGCCTGGGATTATACATTTAAACCTTAATATTTTCCAAGCTCTCATCTCGTCATTTATTTTCATTTGAATTCTTGAAAGAGAGAAGGTTTTCATAATATAAACATTTTTCTCTAAAAATATTAGCTATTTCTTGCTGAAGTGATAGCCTATTCCATCTCTTTGAACTCTGTTTTAGAAAAGCATTTTGTTTAAAGACACTAACAGGTGGTCTTAAAGTATGGTTATATTTCTTCCTAACTCCTCTGTGATGTTTGCTTTGTCTGCAACTGGAATGAGGAATTACTGAAAATAAAATGGAAAATAACCTTAGGTGGTAAATATATACTCATTATTCTGAATACTTATTAATTATTCTGTGATACATGATCTAAATCCTGATCTCTGTTGGAGAGGCTCTACTAAAAGGGGAAAAGATAGCTGATGAAAAAAAGAGGCCATACAAAAATGGGAGAGTATTCTAAAAAGTAAACAGATGTCTGGTTAATTTTTTCATGGTTTCTAGGATGTCGTGCTGATATTAATCTGAATAATTGGATTTTTTAAATTAAAAATAGCCATTCTGTAGCCTGATGGGTAGATGTTTTAATTTTAGCAATGCAGGTATATTAATCATTCATTACATACATTTGATCTGGATAAAAACAATGTTATAAAGGAGGAAAAATTGCATGTGGAAATGTACCAGCTATCCTGACAGTGTGCATTTCAGTAACAGAACTTCTTTAAACCTATTAATATGTACAGTTCAAATCTTTCTTATTACTTAAAATTTTTGATGGGAAAAAGTATTAAAATTCATAATATATTCACTTCTTGTTTAGCACATGTTGATTCTTATTTTCTGTGTTGCTGCAAATTGCACTTCAGACTTGTGGTCATAGAAACTCTTGTGGTTTATTTTTACAAAACCAATCAATTTACAAAGCTCAATCAATCTGAGAACGTCACATCAGGAATTTGGTCCCTACTAGAGAAGTATCTTCTTTTGCTGCAACATGAAAAGAACAGTGCTACTGACACCTGAATTCTGACTTTTGCAAATATTTCTTTACCCTTTTATTGCAGAACACCTGCAATTTACTGGGAGCGGAATTAGAAAAGATGTTACCTATGTATAACCCAACATCACTGCAGAAACAACTGAAAATGGAAGTATCTGTACAATGCTTTAAAAAAGGTGTCAAGAAGAAAAAATGTCTTAAATCAGTTTACACCCCCCCTAACCCCCCCCCCAAAAAAAAAAACCCCAAATGGTAAGATTTCTTTATTTTTTTTCTTCAGAAAGATTAATTTATGCTGGAAACTGTGAGGCTTATGAGGTCACCAGAGCATTTTGCTTTTACATTAGGCAGGAAAGAAAAGGGGCTCTCACACAAAGGAACAATAGGAAATGAAAAGAAGAAATAGCAAATTAAATCAATATGGATTAGATCTCAGTAATTTTTTCCACTCTTACTACCAGCTGCAGTCATCTTGAGAATTTTTAGTCTCATAGGTGTGGTAATTCCTCATCTATAAAAATGTACTGTTCTTAAAAGTACTCGGTTCCTTTCCAGTATAATGTAAGGCTTGCTTTTATATATGTGTGTATATATGTAAAAAAAAAAGAAATAATCAGATACACAGAACACCTTTTGTATGAGTCTGAAAACAAATTACTGGGGTGGGTCTTATTTTGGTGAGAGAGCTGATCCACCACCAACAAAGCTTTTGAAACTTCGCTAAAGTTCTTTTTTTCCGTCTTAATATTGGCATGATGCTGTGGAAATAACTTGTAACAAGAGGCGATGTAATAGAGGCAATATGTAACAAGTGATAACATGTTAAAATTTGGTAAAACCTGAAACAAAGCTCCATATATGTACATACAGATGTGTGTGTATGAATGTAGTTACTATTAATTGTGTTAGAGTTCTCATGCTCTGATGTGCCATTACAGTAGTGAGGATTTTGCTGGCTACCTCCAAGCTCACAGAGACAGGTATATAACAGCTTGGTTTGAATGTGAAGAGCGGAGCACGGAAGAAAACTATAGAGCTCTTTGCAATGTAATGGACAATTTTCTGTTTTTTTCAATGTATAACTACTAAATAGTCTTGTCCTGTTAGTATTATCTTAATAATGAATAATTTATATTGTTCTTGTTTTGTACAGTAATGTTTGCTTAAACTTCTTGTATGTTCGTGCAAAATTTTGTGCTGAAAACACCACCAGCTTAAAAGTCAGAGCTGCTACTGACTCAGTTCTTGGATACCATGGAGTGGCTTGTCTGCAACTAAACCTCTGGTTAAGGTTGAGAGAATAAGCCCAGAGCTATGAGTGCAGCTGAGATTGGATTGATTGCTGAAGCAAGCTGATGGCTGCAGAAAGGATCCATCCCTGAGGAATTTTTTGGGTTAGGAAGGGTTGGGTTTCCTTGTCCAGCCTAATTCTGAGAAAGGAAACCTGGAGCAGCAGTTGTAGGGGAGCTGGAAAGCAGTTTCCTAAGTGAACTAAGGGCTGGTGCTAGCATTCTCCTTTGGCTGTGAATAGTGGGGACCTGGGATTATTGCTTAGGCAAGGGTTGGGGTTGAGAGGGGAAAAATGAGTTAAGGTTTGGAGCTGGGCTGGAAAGTGGCATGTCATGGGTTAGGCAGAGTAAACTTACAGTGGATCTAGATAATGGGGTTTATCTAAGAGCAGACGAGATGAGAGCTTTTACCCTGCTTGACTAGCTCTCATGTGAGCTCACCGGCTTGCACACAGTACTACGTTCCCTAGGTCTCACCTTCCCTTCCCGGCAAAGACATTGCTGCTGGTCCAGGGAGGTTGGGCAGAAAGCTGTGGTTCCCGCTGTGCGGCTGCTCACAGTTATGCAGTTACAGTCTCTGGCATTACTGCCCAAGGTCCCTGGGCACCCTTGACATTTGCCTCCATGCATCCTTCATCTCCAGGTTTTTCCCCAGCACGGATTGGTTTTTTTTTGTCTCTCCTAGCTCTCCTCTTGTTTTCTAGACAATCTTTTAATGGAACCCTTCCTTTTTTGCATGAGATTTTCTTTACAGAACCTCAGGTCCCTGGTTTTCCCTATCTAAACTGTCTATATGCAGAAGCACAATGCGTGATCAGCTTTCTAATCCATGGTTATGTCTCATCTCTTTTTTTATGAATTGGAGAATTCAGGATGTGCTGCTTTTGTTTAGATGTTATCAAAATATGCAATCAGCCCATACTGGTTGCAACTAGGCTTCTGCTTGAGAGTTTAGAAGTTGTGTTTTGGGTGTTCACCCCCTCCTTACACACCCCTCCAGTTATCTACCTCTGTGTTTGCAATCACAGCTTAATCTACATGTTGCCTATGGCAGGCAGGTAGAGTTCTTCCCTGGAGACAATTGAGTCTCGCAATGGAGTACGAGTTCAAAACTGCCTGCTTGGTTTTGACTTGAGATCAGGGCTGAAGGTCCAGTACTATAGCTGAAATGGAGACAGTATACGATTCCCTTGTTTTGAGTACGCAAATATCCACTGCTCTTAGTCAAGGGAACAAGGCTTGTGACAGGCCATTACTCATTCACATTCTAATTATCTTTCTAAACTGTAGGTACAGGACCTTGTTTTAGTGCTGGTTCCAACAGTATTGTTTACTCTGGTTTCTCAAGTGCACAGAACTGTTTTCTAGATTAAGCTGTTTTTGCATCTCCTTGAAGGTAAAAAGATAGATAAATAAGTGATAAATTGCAAGTCAGGTGAGCTTGTTAATTTTTAGCGGAATGTTTCTTCTTGTGAGGCATCAGCTGTACTGCAGGTGAATGTAAAAGTCTGGCTGGAGTTAAAGTGAGTTTAAGCAGAACTGGTGACATTTTTGCTTTGAAGCCAGATTTACTGGTAGAAAGCACCATAAAACTTTTTTTCTTAAAATATCAGGTTTTTCTTTTAAACAGCTTGAGGTTGATATTCGACAGCTCTGAATTTCCAGGTAATTAGCATAACTCTCTCAGCAGGAAGGTTGTCCTTCCTGACAAAGATGTCACTGTCAGCGATATTTTCTCTTTGACTCACATCCACTACAACTGCTGTGTTTTTATTCTGACAGGCCAAACAGGTGGATATCAAACAAAAGCTTTGTATCCCAAGGTGGTATCAGATGTGATTCCAGGAGCAAGTAAAATTGCTAGCATTTCCTGCTTGTTTAATTTATCTTTCTGGGTATTGTGTGTAGAGCCCAGTGTGCCACATTCTCCAGGCATAGTGTCTTCCTGAAAACTATTGTGCTTATGGTTTCAGAAGTATGCTTTCATAGCACGTACAATTTATTCAGTGCCTGTGAAAGGTGTTAAGGAAATAAATACTCCTTTCCTTTGCAAATGAACTGAGTATGATTTGAAATGTTGACCACTTGTACGGAAAGCACAGAGCTTCCTGCTCTCCTGTTATGGATTCAGATTGACAGTCCTAAAGGCTAAATATTACTTGCATCCCGAGCAGGCACAGCCTGTGTAACAGTATTGATTTTCCAATGTGAATTGGTCTGGGTAGATGATGACCAGATTTCCATGATCTCCTTGCAGAGATCTCCACTTAGAATTGATTAACATGAGGGTAGGTTTGGTGATGAGCACCTAAAGAAATGCACTTGGTCCATCAGACTGTTAGAAGATGATGGTTTTAATTAAAACCAGTTAAGAAGGGATCTAAATGTGAAGGGTCCTACATCCTTCAGAAGTTATTTCTGCTTCCAGGTCTTTGGGAAATGGGGCATTAATAAATGCTGTGAAATTATCGTTAGTACTCTGAATGCAGGTGGAAGAGAGCAACGAGAGTTTCTAAGGACCTCACAATCTCAGGAGGTAAAATTAGGATGCTAAATTGGCAGAAGGTATCAGTAGACTACATTAGAGAATTTTAAAAATTCCACGTTACTGAAATAATTTCCATTTCACTTCACTTACAGTTGGCAAAGTCTATTTTAATAATGGATTTTTTTATTTTTCTGTTTCATTTAAAAAATAGCCTAAATCTCTATGTAAGGCTTTCAATTGCAATTGTGACCACTTGAGTAATTAGACAATTAGAAAGAGAAGGAAAGCTTTGTGATCAAACCAAGAAATTCGAAGTGCTTCTTGAAGACGGACTAGCTTCTTAGGTACATATATAATTAGGGAGGTTTTTTTTTTAATGCTTAAGGAAAAATACTATTTGTGCAAATGACAGTAGTTATTTTGAACATTCTAGTCAGTTCTACAGTTATTTTTCAAGGATGTAATCTACAGACTTTAACAATCACCTCACCCCCCAAACCCCCCCCCCCAAAAACCCAAACCACCAAAACCCACAACAAAACCCAAGTCCCAAAGTCAAAATGTACTGCATATACTCCAAAGGCAAGATTTGAAGCAGATCATTTTGGATGTTCTTCTCCTAAAAATAAGACTGTTATTTCCTAGAACATACAGTAGTTAAGCATGCCAAATAGCCGCACTTTTCATTCTTTCTAATGCCAGTATCTGGCTGCCTAATTCAGGTAACTGAATAAGTGAGTATTGAATTTAACCTTCTAATCTTAATGTACTGGGTCATTAGTCCCTCTGGGGTCTTAGTGTGTAAACTGTACCCTGGATTATTTTTGTTCTTTTTGAGTGGATTTCTTTGGAAACAGGCCTTACTGTCTTCATTTCTCTTTGGATGATACTGCCTGGTGCAACACCTTGTGGCTGGAGATGTGTGGCAGTCCTCCCTTTCCCAGCTGTGGTAAGTCTGTTGACTGGCTGGGCCTTCCACTGCTTCCTGCTGTGAATCTGACCAAAATCAGTGTTTTTGAAGCAAAATACGTTAGTCTTTCTTACACTTAACACTGTGAAAGTGTTACAGAATCACAGTCACGGAATGGTTGAGGTTGGAAGGGACCTCTGGAATTCATCTTGTCCAATGCCCCTGCTCAAGCAGAGCCACCTAGAACCTGTTGCCCAGGATGGTGTCCAGACAGTCTTTGAATGGAGGGAGACTCCACAACCTCCCTGGGCAACCTGTGCCAGTGCTCAGTCCCCCTCACAGTGAGAAAGTGTTTCCTGATGTTCAGAGAGAACCCCCTATGTTTCAGTGTTTGCCTATTGCCTCTGGTCCTATCACTGGGCACTACTGAAAAGAGCCTGGCTCTGTCCTCTACATACCCTCCCTTTGTTAATTAACCTATATGTTAATAAGGTGCCCCCTGAGCCTTCTCTAGGCTAAACAGTGCAGCTCTCAGACTTTCTTCATATGAGAGATGCTCCAATACCTTCATCATTTTCATGGCCCTTCACAAGAATCTCTCCAGTATGTCCATCTCTTTTGTACTGGGGAACCCAGAATTAGACACACAACTCCAGGTGTGGCCTCACCAGTGCCGAGTAGAGGGGCAGGATCACCTCCCTCGACCTGCTGGTAACATTCCTCCTAATGCAGCCCAGGATACTGTTAGCCTTTCCTGCCTCAAGGACATGTTGCTGGCTCATGTTCAACTTGGTTAGTCTTCCTTTACATGCATGCTATGTTTTGTGTCGCTCTGCTTTCTCTGTCTTGGTTGGGAAAGTAGGCTATTGGTAACAGTTATTTCAACCTTGCGGGTATGGCAATTCTCACTGGCAGGTCTTGGACAGCTGTGTCCTTGTTTTCCTTCAGGAGGCTACCAACCGAGGTGTGAAACCTCTCTTAATCCCATTCTTCTAGGCTTGAGAGGACTAACCTATCGCTTTGGTTCAAACCAGGAAGAATAGTCTCTGGTGAACAAGACTTGTGTGAGGCAAATCAGTATTTTTATTTGTCTTTACTGTTGTGGCTTCTATAAAAACCCTTTTGTTGTTGTTTTTTTCTCTAGAGGTTCAGGCTGGAGGATATCACATCTGACCTGACAGCTATTGCTATCAGACATACGATGTAAGCAAAGCTGTTTGTATGTCACTGTTCTCTTTTGCCTCATCTATGTTTTGCCAGTTGAGAAAATGAAACCCAAGGGAAGATTCAGATCCTTCTGGTTCCTTTTATTGGTTTTGTGTATAATTGTATTAATCAACTCAGATTACCGGAAAAAATACTGTTCAAATCTGCATTTATTGTTCTGCAAGGAGAACTGTTAAAGAGCCCATGGCTATTTCTAGGATGTCGTTATTAGGAGTAGAGGTTATTTATTGTCATTAATGCTAGGTAGGTAGACGAACTGCATGAAGTCTACAATTTTACAAACCTCCCCTTAGGAGGTTTGAGAAATATTGAAAATCAATATAGCTTCCTTTTTACTGTATTTTAAAAATCCACAATTTTACCTCTTCCTTCAGAGTAATTCATTCTTATTTTCTAGCTCAGAGAAAATCTTTGTGTAGTGGAGATGTCTCGTACAGGTGGGCACTGTAACTACCTCACCCACTGTATCTTTATTGGATGCCTAATATGAACTCTTGCATGTGCACTTCAAAATTGCTGAGTTTAATTCCTCTAGTGTAAAGAAGTTCTTAAACAGTTACAGATTTACAGTCTAAGTTTTACTTGTATCTCTAACTCAGGGAGAATGAATGAAACATGCCAGACAAAGGAAATGGTGCAGCTGTTGGCAAAATATCTGGCTAGCCATAAATGGGAATGTTGGGAATCTCTCACTCATCACAATGGACAGTACGAACAGCCAGTGCTATATTTAAACCTTAGAGATTTTGCTCATTCCTTTCACTTTCACTACACTGTGCTGAAGATGTTAGAATTCATTCAGTTCACTGTTTTTCCCACGTCTGGATTTTCAGATGACTGATCACATTATTAATCTACTCATCTATGTCCTTAGGGAAGAGCTGAATGGGAAGAACCATGCTTTTGAATTTTGAAGAGTTTAATTTTACATTAGATTTACATTTAATTAAATATTCCAACTACTTGCAGGTGCTTGGACAGATATTTGCTGATGTCTAAATTTCCTAGTAAGCATAAGTATGAAGTCTAAAAAAGAATTACTTAATAAAAATGTGCTCTTCCTGTCAAGATGACAGAAAGCAATACTGCTGCACTTCCAAAATTATTGCTGTATGACTTAACTCGAAGATAAGAAACTTTGAATCGTATCTAACTATAACATTTTTTGGTACTGCATCTTGATTCTACTTCTAATCACAGAATGGTTGAGGTTGGAAGGGACCTCTGGAGGTCATCTGATCCAACCCCCTGCTCAAGCAGGGCTATGTAGATCCAGTTGCCCAGGACCATGTCCAGATGGGTTTTGAATATCTCCAAGGAGGGAGACTCCAGAGACTCTCTGGGCAACCTGTGCCAGTGCTCAGACATCCTCACAGTGAAAAAGTGTTTCCTGATGCTCATCTGGAGCCTTCTGTGTTTCAGTTGGTGTCCATTGCCTCTTGTTCTGTTACTGAGCACCAGTGGAAAAAGCCTAGCTCCATCCTTTTTGCACCCTCTCTTCAGGTATTTCTATACAAAAATAAGATGCCACCTGAGCCTTCTCTCCTCTAGGCTAAACAGTGCAGCTCTCAGACTTTCCTCATGCTCCAGTCTCTTCATCATTTTCATGGCTCTTTGCAAGAATCATTCCAGCATGTCCATGTGTCTCTTGTGCTGGGGAACCCAGAACTGGACTCAGCACTCCAGGTTTGGGCTTACTAGGGGTGGCACCACTCCTCCTAACACAGCCCATGATACTGTTAGCCTTCTTTGCAGCAAGGGCACATTCTGGCTCGTGTTCAACTTGGTGTCCACCAGGACCCCTAGGTCCTATTCTGCCGAGCTACTTTCCAGCTGGTCAGTCCTCAGTGAGTACTGGGGGACTGGGATTATTCCTCCCCAGGTGCAGGACTTAGCACTTCCCTTTGTTGAACTTCCTGAGGTTCCTGTCAGCCCATTTTTCCAGTCTGTTGAGGTCTCTCTGAATGGCAGCACAATCCTCTGGTGTATTATCAACTCCCCCCCAGTTTTGTGTCATCAGTAAACCCCATCATCCAGATTGTTAATGAAGATGTTGAACAGGATTGGACCCAGTATTGACCCCTGGGGTACATTGCTAGTTACTGGCCTCCCACTAGACTTCATACAGTTGATCACCATCCTCTGGGGCCAGTTGTTCAGCCAGTTTTCAGTCCACCTCACTGTCTGCTCATCCAGCCCATACTTCATCAGCTTCTCTATGAGGACCTTAAAGGAGACAGTGTCAAAAGCCTTACTGAAGTCAAGGTAGAAAATGTCGAGTGCTCTTTGGTAGCAGATAGGGGAGAGGAGCCTCATCTACCAAGCCAGTCATTTCATCATAGAAGGTTATCAAGTTGGTCAAGCATGACTTCCCCTTTGTGAATCCATGCTGACTAGTTCTAATCACCTTCTTGCCCTTCATGTGCCTGGAAATGGTTCCCGGGATTAGTTGCTCCATCACCTTCCCAGGTATTGAGGTGAGGGTGACTGGCCTGCAGTTCTTTGGGTCCTCCTTCTTGAAGATAGGGGTGACATTTGCTTTCCTCCAGTCCTGAGACACCTCTCCCAATTGCCGTGATCATTCAAGGATTATTGAGAGTGGTTTCACAATGACATCAGCTAGCTCCCTCAGCACTCATGGATGTGCCCCGTCAGGGCCATTCATTGGATTTACAAATGTCCAATTTGCATAAGTATTCTCTAATCTGATCCTCTTCCACCAAGGGTAAGTGTTCCTTGCTCCAGACTCTCCCTGTGGTCTCTAGGGCCTGGGATTTCTGAAGGCCAGTCATGCCTTTTGAGACTGAGGAGAAGGTGGCATTCAATACCTTAGCCTTCCCCATGTCCTGTGTCACCAGGGCCCCTGGTGTTCTTATGCACTTATAGAAGCCCTTCTCGTTGCTTCTCACATCCGTTGCCAGAGTCAACTTCAGGTGGGCTTTCACTTCATTTAATTCAGAGAGTGTGAACTTCTGACCTTATTAAATGAGGGACCTGTCCTGCTTATATCACTTGTAAGAAAGCAACTCTAATAAAACACGTATATTACTTGTTTGTACCAATATTAAAGCTAACACTTGCTTTATTGTTCCCTGTAGACATAAGAGCTGTGATTATGAAGAAAAAATGTATTATTAAGAGCTTTTAGTCAAATGAACCCCTTTGACAGATATTGATTTAACATAATGCATTTATAAATTCCATATGCTATTAAGAGGATGTCTGTCTTCAAAGAGGGGAGAAAAGACAAAACCAAAAAGATGAAAACCTGTAGAGATGTCATTTATGAAGCTGAAAAAAATCATAATGATTTGCTAGTCAGCAGCATTAAATAATGTAAGTCACCACATAAGAAGTTGTGGTTGACAACAATTTCTGTTACTGTTCTCATAGTCTGATTCCCAAAATTGGGAAATAAATGTACTCTTCAGTGATTTAAAGAAAGTAATATTGTTCCCTGAAAAAGGAGATGTATTTAGCAGCAGCAGTTGACACCAGGAGCTACTGTCTACAATAATGAAAATCTTGGTTTAGTGTTCATTATATTCACACTCTGAAAAGCCTATTCTTCCACATAGGAAGCTTATGCATGTTCATGCATGTTTTCCTCTCCAGGAAAAACATGTGAAGATATCTTCAGGTAGAAGGTCAGAAGACTTATCCATCTACTTCTCCCAGTGAATTAAGAAAGGATTTGGGAAAAAAATGTTGTAGCTGAACATAACTTTAGACAGGGCTGATGATCATTTAATGCACACACACAAGAAGCAAAACCCAATGCATTTGCTGTAAAACACCATTTACAATGTCTCCCAGTCTACTTGTCAGACAGAAAAGCATAATGTTATGTTTGAGAAGTCATTGTCCCTAAAATGAACATGCCACCTCTACCTCTTGAGGTTAAACTTTTGGGACGTTGCTGATCAGATGCCGAGAGTGATAAAGAGGGAAGAAAACTATCTCCTCTATTTGCTACATATGACATTTGTTGCAGATTCCCTTTTGGTATTGAAATATGTTGGCTATTACAATGAAGTTCAGAATATGGTATTTGGATTTTTAGTGACTCTTGACTTTTATCCCATCTGCAAAAGAAAGAATGTACAGAAAACAATGGTATTTTAGAAATAAGCATGAGGAGGGTATGTTCTGCTATCAATGGAAATTCCTTGCAATGGTAAATTTGAATTTAATGGACTTTTTAACTGTGTATATAGCCATCTCACATGTCCAGATAAAGAGGTTTTTGATGGTATTTGTTGTTTGATCTAGACTTTTATATCTTTGAACACCTTAAGCTTTGTATATAGATAATCAAGGGAGACGTATATACCAAGATATAGAATCTGCAAAATGATTCCTGTCAAATTAGATTGTATTTTACAGTAGCTCAAGAAAAATATTTTTAGTTTACAATGATTGGAAGTATAATAAGAATTTTAATAGACCCAGAAAAGATACACATTGCTGCACAACTGCTGGGGTTAAAGTTATTAATACTTTGAAAATCAGTAATAGGACTAGTACTCCTGATCTAAAAATAACTAATAAGGATTTCCTGAGATTCAACACTGCCCTTGCCATCATTGTGTAATGAAGATTTCAGTTACTGCAATAATAGTGTTGGGGTATCTTTGTTTTTAACTCATTCTTGTTATTCTAATCCTAGAAATAGCACTATTACCCATCTAGATCAGAATGCTTAGTCTCTGTGGAAAGCATAACTGAAAATGTTTTCAGGATCAAAACAAATAAAAAAAACCCCATGAAAGTTTCTTTGAGCACCAGGAATCTATTACGATGTTTGTAGGCAGCCTAACACAAGAGGATGCAATGCTCATATTAAGAACCTGGATGTGTATCTAACGTAAATACGCCTTGCTCTGCACCCCTCACCACTACTTTATGACCTGGTTTCTACGTGAAGGAACCAGATACATGTGAGGGGGTCACAGCATGCTAAAACGTATCCCACTTTACCTGGGGAGTTTGAAACACTTCATGCAATGACTCTACCCTGTAGACAGTCTTAGAGCCCAAGGGACGTTCAGAGGCTATTGAACTTTTATGCAGCACCTACGAACAGGATCCTTTTCACTGCAGTTTTCTGGCAATTTGCATTGAGCCTGGTGTTGGTGCACCAGAAAAGTGCCGAAAGCAAAATTTTTGTTACGTATGCTTGCTCTGCTTCTGTGCAAGCATAATATACGTTAATGGGTATATATGTGTGCGTATACATACTCTCAAAAGAAAGCATTTCAAAATGTGTTTGTCTGAATTCCAAGCATTTAAGGAAAATAATGCAGACACGAGACATGAAAAAATATTCTTCTGAGTAGCCATATTAGAATAATGTAAAAACAATAAGCTTCTAATTCTTAAATAACAGGACTGCCTGTAGTCAAATGAAAACAAGTAATAGCAGCTCTGCTAAAGGCAGGCAATGGCAGATTATAGTGGGTGTGAGATCAGCAGGCACCAGGATACCGCTATTAATCAGAAGTGGGATTTCTGTTTGCAATGTGATATAAAAACAGTGCAGATATGAACTTTCTTAAATATTTCCTCTTACTGCTGTAATATTTCTATAACATGACTAAGTGCTTTCATGGTGGAATAAGGTGATGTGTCTTGCCTGTGTTTTGACACATCTTCAAAAGAAGGTGGGGTGCTTGGGTCAGAACTCTCAAACTGACTTGGTCTACAGTCTGTAATGCTCTATCATTTGCTTTTTGGAGATTCAAGTTTGATCATATTTTGTTTAAATACAAGTTCTAAACTCTGTCTTTAGTGATGATCGCTGCTGGCAGTATGGAGTCGTGTTATTTTGAGGCTAGGAAAGTCTCAGCTGAAGTATTTAACTGTTTTGCATAGCAGAAATCTAATAGATATCCATGAGTTCAAAATGGTATGCTAGTGTCCTTAAAAAAATACATCAACCATTTCACTCTAAAGTGTCGTTTAGAGACAAGATACATGCAAGGTTTTTTTGGTTGAACCAGCTTAAGTAAATGGGGTGCAATTATTCTATTAGGTCCATGAACCCCTCAGAATACAGTGAAGGAATAAATTACTCCACTTATATTTATGAAGAGAGATATTTTCTCCATGAGTTGAGACCTTTCAAAAATCTCTGTTGCTGATATCAAGCAAACTAACTGTGAGCTGAAGAAGTTACTGGCACTAATCTTGGAGTAAGTCACTACTGATTATGAAAACATCTAGATTAAAAATGGGGCAATCACTGAGAGGTACTTATATCCCAAAGTACTCTTAGCGTATAAGAAGTATTCATAGTCTTTCATATAGATATTTTTGTATGTATTTTGGAAATGGGTGAATAAAAAAATAGTTGAGTACTCACAATTCTAGTAGAATTAGAAAAAGAATTCGGAGTTCTGGATTCCTTTTTTTCTGACTGTTAACCCTATGGCAATATCCTAATTACTCTTTGGATTGATATAAAGAATGTTCTGCTACTGAATATTTAAAAATGTCCACTTTATGTTGCCCACATGGATGGTTTTCAACGTCTTTGGGTAATGATGCATACAGTTTAAACTGATACTTGCTGAACCAGCACTAACACTTCCAGAAGTGCTTATTCTCTCCATGCCCTGAACTGTCTAGAAACAAGTCTGGAAGCCAAAGGGAGGTCTGCCATAACAGTGATCCTCAGTTAAAAAGCACTCTTTTTCATGATTAGCACCTTGATAATACGGACACAGCTCCAATATGCAAAATGTCAGTTGAAAGTGGGGGGAGCGTGGACATGAGAGCCCACACAGGTACGCACCTTCCTGTTGTCGTATCAGGATTGCCCTCCTGTGGTGAATGTTCAAACACTACCAATGCATTATAATGGCATTGTGGCCATAACCCCTTTTTTTCAGGTTGAGAATTAGCTTGCAAATGATGTTTGTTGGGTCATTGTGCAAATCAGGTGTTATAATGTAGATGAACATTTTCAAGCCATGAGTAGATGCAATGAACTAGAAGAATAGATCCATCCTCTCAGGGTTAAAGAAGTCTGGATGCTTTTCTGTTGTGTACACTTGCAATGTCTTACATGTGTGTGCAGATTTGTGCAATACATGTATATATGTTCTAAAACCAGATTTTATTTCCAGTTTGATTCAAAGTAGATTTCCCAAAGAATCAAAGTGCAGTTCTGACTGTTAAGGTTAAAGTTCATGGTATGGTATCATTTATGTAAGAGTTTATTTGTATGACAAATATGTGCGTCAATTATATAGTGTCCTGAAAACCTTAATTGGCTTATTTTGGAGGTTTGGTTTTGAAAGCTAGAGGAAAAAAGTGCTGAGCCCACTAACTTAATGCAACTTTTCATGTTGGTTTAGTAAATCTATTGTTCTGTATGTGATTTACAAGACAATGGTTTCTTCTTTCATAATCTCTCTCTTACTGTCATTTCTCCCACCTCTTTCTCCCAACATAAACATATATTCATATTAAGGATTGTAATCTGTTTTGTTGTGTTGAAAGGACTTCAAATTCAACAAGTGTGAATGAGAGCTAAAGGAAAAAAACATACTAGGCCACCAAATAATGATCATGTTACTATTGCCCTCTGTATCACTATCAAAATAATGATATTACCATATTACGTTATTTGGCATTGAGGAATTAATTGGCCGCTAGTTAGAATTGAACAGAGTGAACAGATGGATAATTTTTTAGTCTTTTCTACATATATTAAAAAAGAATGTTTAAAAAAGTCCAAATATTTTGTTTTAGAGCATTGTGATATTGGCCTTGAGACCAAGAAGGCAGACCCTTGCCTATAGTTCTAGTTGTACTGCTTCAAGTTAATGGCCAACAGTCTTATTGCGTGTATGTGTACTTGTGTGCCCCAAAACCACTCCCTGAAATTGTTTTGGAAGTAGTGACAGTGAGATATGCAGATAGAATAACAGGTGGTAAGACTTTCAAAATGTGAGAGTACGAATTTAATGTCATAATTGCTTGTACATTGTAATGTCGTATCTTGTTTTAGTGGATCACTAGACCAAATGATTCGTTTCTGTCAATCTCTTCAGCATATTAGTAACTTCTATTGAATAGTATGACTCTTACTGTCTAGTTCAGCTGCAAGCAAGTCCAGTGCAGTATATGATTGCTTGATGGGCAGCTCAGCATTTGGTTTTTTTGTTGGTAATATTATGAAATGTGGAAAGTAAATGCTCGGGTTTCTGTAGAACCAATGTGGGTATGGTAAGCTGGCAGTCAATCTGCAGAAAGTAGATGCTGGAACAGTTGCGAACTTGATCTTGTCCTGGGTTGAATGAACAGTCTGAATTCTTAAAATCCCAGATAGTCTTGAATTTTTCTGTATCAGCAATGTATTTTGTTTTTAAGCTCCAGCATTAATATTCTAAATAGACAGAGTTTTAGCCTTACATTTCTATTTCTATTTCATTTTCATTATCTTCCAATTCAGCTTCCTACAACTGCATTAAAAACTATTATTCATTTAATTCTTCAAAACTGTACAAGGAAACTAAATTTGACTATTTTTTAAAGCCATGAGTGATCAGCTACTTATAAATACTGCCTTCACAATCATGTTTATCTGCAAGTGGTTTTGAGCTCTGAAAACTGGAAAACGTTCACACTCAATCATCCTGCCTGATGTTTCACAGACAGTCTTTCTTATATCGTCACAACCTCATCTAAGTCATAATACAGACATAATAGGGAAGACTGAGGAAGGCTGTGGATCTTCCTGTATTTGTTGTTGCTCCTGATCTTCTCATGGTTTTCTTCCTTTCCTTGGCAAATTTCTCTTCAGCAGAGCTGAGTAGTAGGGATGTTGCAGAGATCCAGACATACCATTATTTTCCATCAAGGTTACACATCTTCCTTGAGCTTGGCTAACCGGAAACTTTTTTCTGAAGTTTGCCTAGCTACTACTTCTATATGCAGTGGACAGAATGTCCATGGTGAGAGAATATATACATACATTTAAGAATAAAGATAATAGGAGAACCAGACTGTGGAGTTTGTAAGACGCTAGAAAATTTCACTAAGAAATTTCAAGTGAAGAACTACTGAGAAATTATACTTGCCTTGAAAATAACACAAATGCAAGCCCTCAAGTTCCAAGTTCTCAGTTACTAAAAAAAAAAGTAATGCTTTAGTTTATCTTCACTTTATGGCAGAAAGGTGAATTAGAAGGGTCTTGTAAAATAAAAATTCTACAGAAAATCTACCTCAACTTACAAAAACAAGCTAGTAATAGATGCTCTTTGAATTACTGTTTCCAGATTTTTTTTGCTAACGTGTTGTAGCACACTTATGATGGAACGCTTTTGAAGATGTTTATTTCAAAGTTGCTTAGAATCTGTGTCTTGGGGGCATGGGGATGGAAAATGAATGAGTTCTGTATCTCCAGCATGGGGCAAAAGGTTTATAATATTAAATATCTTTTTTTTTCCCCAGGGTTTTCTGGGATGTGAGCAGATGGGACTTTGATTTTAAGCATAAGCCCAATGATAAAAGATTGGAAATCACACCATTACAAATTTATAAGCAGTAGGTTATAAATTTTTATCACTTACTATTGTTAATTAACCTTTAAAAGCTGATCATGTAGAGAAAGCCTGGGGTTTGGTTTCTGTGGGAACACTTTTAGTAGTAATGAGCACCTGAGGATTCTTTTCTCTCCCAGAGTGAACATGACATTTCAATTCTCAAAGATGTGTGTGATGCCAGCACCTTTCAGTGTTTTAAGCGTAGCAAGAAAGCTTGGTATTTTCCATATAGGTGCAGAAAGGGCAGTGATTTTCTTCTGCTTAGGCTGGACGTGATTCCAAATTTTCCACTCTCACATTCAAGAATTAGTCCCATGAATAGCACTCATTTTCAGAAGTGTTGCTGGGAGCCTTTTGCCGACATTTTGCCATCAGCAGGAGCAAAAATGAAGGCTTGTAATGACTTCTTCACCTTTGTTTTTATTTATCCAACTGGATATGCTTGCATTTTTTAAGCCATTTTAAAGTACTTTTTTCTTTCAAACAAATTGAATTGCACTAAAATAGGCATTAAAAATAATGGCAAAAGAATACTATTTTAGGATCTTGAATCAATTTGCTTCAGATGGTGCAGAAAGATCATCGGACTACTTCAGTTGGTTATGTAGCATGACCTGGATCCTGCAAGTGCTTTGTATGAACTTGACTTTTTTTTAAAAAAAAAAAAGAAAAAGTCTTCAGAATGAGAGGGACCAGGGGGCAATGTCTGTAACTTCTTTATGTACATAGACTCTTCCATGCAGGTGAGAAGACCCTATGCTAATCTCCTACTGCCACCCACGGCCCCAAATCTCAGTTTGATAGTGGGACCAGCTGTTCCAAGGAACACAGATGCTTTAAGTATTTAGCAAATATCTGATGTTGACTGTAGATGTTAAATGCATGAAAGTGGAGAGCCATCTTGTGTGTCTATGTACATATATATAAACACATACATTGGCTCTGCTTTTTCCCTTGTTGCTTATTATTTTTCTAGGCTCATTCATCTTTCATCTAGAACCTCAAGGGTAGACAACACAGTGATAAAATGCTTGAGAATGGTTTTGAAATACATTTTAGTGTAAAGTGCTTACAGTTTAAGAAAGTTGCAGATGGTTTTTTTGTGTGTGTATGAACATAGTGCTCAACAGAAAAGTATAAGGAAAAGGTTGTAAATACTTTCATTAGTGAGAGGGATAAAATTCTATATCATGAACATACTGGTCTTTGGTATTTTTTCACTATGATTGAAAGATGCATTTTTCTTTTCCATGGAAAAACATAATCTAGTATAGTTAGTGTGTTAGGAGTTGTCTGGAGGCAAGTTTAATATCTTCTGAATCTATATGGCTACTCTGTGGTGTCTTCCCTTCTCTTAAACTTCACTTTAGACTGGAGAGAGTTTTCTGACATTTCCACAGAGACATAAAATAAATAAATAAATAAAAAAAATAAAATCACTGTATATATAAGAATTGGAACAATTTTCTGACTTTTTTATTAGCTCTAGCAAATACCGTAGTGTTGCTGTTTCGTTTTAAAAATTTATTATTTCTATTTCAGAATGAGATTAGCTGGAAATAATGGCCTGGCCGCTTGTTTTCAGTCCTTCCTTCTATTAAAAAAATCTCATTGGCTTTAGTTCCCTGTATTTATATTGACAGATGCAAATGGCCGAATACATTGTGGTACAAACATGGGTTTGAGTCTACCTGTCTGCAACACCTGACTTTTTCACAGGTATATTAGCAACATGAGGAAAAGATTTTCCCCAAGCAGGCAATAATCCACTAGTATATGGCCAGCAGTAGATACCTCATGTAGGACAGATGAATGAAATCTGTAATGTCAAATTTTTGGGAAATTCTGATTTTCCACTATTTGGTTTTCATACCAACCCACACCAAAAGTCTGAAACTTTTGGATTTTTACAGAGTGGAAATTCTGGCAGTTTGAGTAGAAAAACTCAAAATATTTTGACTTGAAGCTTCTTGGAAAGTAAGCAGAAACTGAAGTGACCCCCTCACAGGGAGGGTCTCAAGAGATGTGATGCCACTAGAAATGTAGGACAGCAAAACTTAGCAGTAATGTGTGGTGAAAACCAAATTGGATACACAGAATTCTTTTTAGGGAAAAATGAAAGGTCTGCTAGTCCAGCTGGCCAAGTTTTGCCTTAGCCTTAATGAGGTACTTCAGAGGAAGTGACAAGAAAAAAGTATAGAAGAGTATTGCCTAAGGCTGTAAGAGAATCTTTTCCTTACATGCTATTAATAAAGATTGACCAAAAAAACTTTATCCTGTAAACAAAATCTTAAATAGCTGAATCTGGTTGTTTATTAAAGGAAGTGGAAGACATTAAAAGGAAAAGACTTTTTCTTTATTTTTTCTGCCTATGCATTTTCCCTATCAAGCTTTGCTTTGCAAATCAGAGCTCCCATTAACTGCGGTTTGTATTAAGTAGCTCACAAGATAAAACTGACCCCATCAACAAAAACCCACTTCTCATAGACTTCATAACAGACACCCCCCCCCCCCCCCCGAGACCCTTAGTTTCGGTTTCTGACTTTGAGAGAATAAAAATAGTACTTGAGAAATAGGAAAGAAAAAAAAAAGTGTCTAATTCTGTTGGTATTTTTTAAACAAAAATACAAATACGCTCTCTCCAATGTTTAATATCCCCTTTCATTTTTTTCCTAGGTACTTGCAATTGTGTGCTTCAAAATAAGACAGCGAGGGTTCATATTTTATTTTGTAGATATAGAGGCTTGATACATTTACGTGTAATTCACAAACATCATGTTGTGATTTACATTTGTATAAATCATAAGAAATGTGATCCAGAAAAAAATTCAGAATATGAAAGGGAAATTATAATTCAGAACCTCAAGGAATGTATATCCAGAAGTTAATTCTGTTCTATGATCTATTGGATCCTAATGGCTTGGGTATTGGAAAAAATTTTAAGTAGGGCAAGAGTTTGAGAGTTGTAAAAACTCTGCTTTATTGAAATTAGCTGTGAAACTCCTTTTTATTTTATTGGAGACATATTCTCCTTCTGTAATTTGGATCTGAGTTTTGGGATTCTAGCACTTCCCCACCGTGCCAGGCTTTCTTTCAAAATGCTGAAGCCTAGCTGGAGCTAAAAGAATTAAATTATGGTAGCAGCTTCTGAGTAGCAGCCAAAATATTCTCTGCAGTCAGAGGAGGTTTTTGATGCACCTGGCTTCTTCACTGTTTAAAAACATGTACTCTTTCTCAGCTTTTAAATTAACAGTAGTAAAAGATGAACCTGAAGAAGTCTGAGAGGTTGGAAAAGCTTCTTCTGGTGTCTGAATAAGTGTCTCTAATGTTGTCAACTTTTCTGTCAATCTCTTTTCTAATAAATTTCTGTAGGAAAGACTGTTGAAAGAGGGAAACCTTGTGGTAAATCACTGAGGAATGTCCCTCAGACAGATTTATTCTGAAGTAAAAAGCAAATAAAATATATGTTAATGATGATGGAGGGTGTAAACCTCTCTCCTCACTTCTTTAAATGCTGTCTGATGAAAGAATAGGAGAGGGTGACTATTAGATGTGCCTTAGGTAGCTGCAATAGGCACAGACAGCTGGCAGGGCATTGTAACAGACTTGCCATGCTCTGCATGTTAGTCATCTCATTGCTAGTGCCACAAGAGCTGAGCTAATGACAGGGTTATCAATATTGGCAGCAGCCCAGATGAAATTAGTATTGAATCAAATTAAGTTTACCCATCTCAAGAATTGTTGCCTTCTGCTCTAGTGATCCTGTAATAGTACTCACTTATTTTTAGATTGGTCATCATAAGGATTTTTCACAATCTGGAACATTTTATCAAGTGAGTAGAAAGAAACAGAGGAAGTATGAATAGCTTTTCTGACTTAGGTTTATTTCTTATGTATATATTATACTTTGAAAGCTTTGCTTTTCACTGGCTGTGTACAATTACTTTAGTCTGAAGATACCTGTAGGAGGCCCTTTTGGTCATGAAGGCAGCTTTTTGTGCAGCATCTCTGTCAGCGATACATGTGTCAGTGCAGCAGATTGTTTGGTATGTTGGCAGGAGTGACTTCTTGCATTTGGGGAATTGGGTCACATGATATAGATGACTTTTCTGAAGGTTACGTAAAGCAAAGTGTGTGTGTCCTCAGGTCTGGGCTTGTGCTGTTTGCATACTGAATCACTTCCTTCAGGTTTCCAAGGGAATTTCTACTTCTAAATAGAAGGCTATTTTCTCAGGTTAATAAATGCAGAAGATGACAGACTTTTTGGACAGCTCTTAAGTGAAAAATGCCAGAAAAGAAACACACCAGACAAGGAACAAAGATTTTTCTTCAGAAGCCCTTGAAGACCTTTACAGCACCAAGGAACATCATAATTTGTAATGTTTCTGGTGTTGATTTTATCAGTTACTGGTTGACAAATGACGGGGGCCAATAAAAACACTCATTAGTTTCCCATCTGTATGTCTGTGCATCCATCCATGACTTGCAGAGTATGCATTTTCTCCACTTAATGCGTTTCCATATCAGAATCTATTTTATACTGTATTTCAGATCCTGCTTAAGTAAGAAACTGTTGCCTGAAGTTGCCTTGTATATGTTATGGGAAAAGGCAATGGTGATGAAATGATGTGCTTTTTCCCTCGTGCTCTATTGTATTAATATATCACCTGTAATCATATAGCTGTTAATAGTAGCAGAGCATGCTTGCAAAATTACAAGTAGTGAGAATTTTGTGTGTCGTGTTCCCCCCCCCCCCCCCCCCGAGTTGCAGGGCTATATCTCACAGGTGTTGAAAATGGTACCTTACTGGCTCTCTATTGCAGACAATAATCTTTCCTTGTCTCTAACTTACAGCAGCCTTGGGTTATACATGTTCTATTACTGAACTGTCACTTTCAGTTGGGGGTGGGAAATAGGTAGAAAGCCAGAAATACTACAAGTCCTGTTATTGCTTCAAGGTTGTGTCAGGATGAGTTTCCTGCTTCCTGCTTCAGAGGTGATTAGCTAGCTAGGATTTTTTTAACCTTATTCTGTTCTAGGATTTTTTTTTTTCCCACGAATTTCCAGGGAATCTTTCTATGTACAGAACAAGATGGAAAGACTGTCCTCCTAAATTGAACAAGATAGTTGTATTTGATCCAGTATGGTGTATTCTCCTATCCACAATATATATACAGTATCTTGGATACTATTTGTTTCTTTATCCTATTGTGCCTGAGTTGGCATATACTTCCGGAAACAGCAGAGGCGAATGACCTGAAGTTCTGCTCCAGGATATCTAGGTAGCGCCTGTTTTGGGGTGTGTATAAAGCTGTGCGAGCAATGATGGAAGAAGGTGATCTCCTGCCACCACCCTCTTTTCTGCTTCATGCAGAAAGTGAAATACAAGGAGAGGGATTCTTATTATCAATATTTGCTAATATTTGTGTTTCTCTAATTGTAAAGGCATCAATGATCTGTTTCACTCTTTTCCCTTGCTCTATCTGGAAACAAAAGGAAAAGGGGGACTCAGTTCATTCTTTGAATGACAGAAGGGAAGGGAAAATCTCATATTACTTCTCCCCTGACAGTAAGAAAGTGGTTATGTTTTCTTCCAAGCACGCCTCTTGTCTGTCAACTAGTTTTTGTCATGATGGTACAAGGTTTGTTGGTTTTGAGCTTCTTCTCAGTGGTCTTGTGTGATTTTAATTATGATGGTTTTTTTATTTTCAGGTCTTAGCTCTTTATATGTAGCACGGTGTTCATTAAAAAAATATTTTTGTGAAAGATGGACTTTACTTTCAAAAAATCTTCTTTATTCATAGCTCAAGCCTTCTGTAATAGGTGAAGTAAGACTTTTAAAATAGTTAGATGAGACTATCCTTGTTTCTTAAAGCTTCATCTTGGTGCATCTGTGGGAGGTGCACTTGCTACACACTAACATTTATTTTCATTCAACTGGAAAACAGAACTATGTTTAAAACCAGTTTTAGTTAAATACCATTTTCCTTCTTTTAAATGCCATTTTCCTTCTTTTAATTAGAGACTGCAGGCATCTGAGTTTGGCTTTTGTTATACTGCCAGCTGCAGGAACATAAACAGACTTGGGTTCCATGATGAATGTTTTACTATAGTCTATAGAGGAGGAGAGGACACCACCCCCCCGCCCCCAACAGCCCCTCCCAAGCTGTGCGCTCTTGAGTTGGGTAGGTATAATGTGACAAATATCAACATAGCTACCTAAAAGTCAGTAAAATTAGGCTGATTATTTGCCGTTTCATGAATAGTTTCAGTGTGAACAGGTAGTGTTTGTATTTTACTCCAGAACAGACAATGCATGTATGTACAAAGCCCAAGTGCAAACGAGCTCCAGGTACATAATCTGCTCTGGGGTCTGGCATTATTTAACAAATTAGAAGAAAGCCGTTCTAGTAAAACTTAATTTTTCATCTTAGTGTTGCAGTTAAGGCTGCTCAGGTTCTGTTTTGGGAATACAGAAATGTTTTTCATCAAAGCGTTCAGGCAAATCATCCATACTATGATACTCAGTAACATCTTCCTGAAGAGATCTGACAGCTGCTGAAAGAACTGACTTTCAGTTGCTCTGTAATATTTCAAGAACATTTTTAGAACAAATTTCCACAGAGCTTGGGATTCTTCCCAGTTACATCAAAGAGGTGCAGCTCAAGTCAACAGAATTGCAACAGTGCTGCAAAATCAATGAGAGAGAACTGAGCTTTGTGCTCATAAATGCATATTCTGGATTTTTAGGGTTATGCTTCAATTGTGTAGAGCTAGCCATTTCTACTGTAAACACTCTATTCGGAAGATGATGACACTGATTTAATCAACTTAATAGCAGAAATATTCTGACATTCAATCTGAAAGAAATTGAAGTTGATCAACCTCTTACTAGACTGATTATCCTAATAGTTATAAAATGGATTTAGATATTGAATAGTTTTGATTGGCTTGCAATAGTTTCAAACAGTGACATTAATCTGAGGTAACTACCAGTTTTCATTCTTTACAGTTTGTTAGTCTCAGCAGGTTAATGTAGTGAGGAGAAGATAGAAAAGAATGATCTGTTTCTTGAATATTTGTATGATTTTGAACACTAGCATCAGGGAATTTACTGTATCTGAACAAAGTAGGACTCTCCCCTGAACACATCCTAGGATATACTGACTCCAGATAAATTTTGTTCTTTAACTTTTCATAAAATAATGAAATAAAGAGGAAAAATAATTTTATTTTTCATAAAAAATGATAGATTACTGAAGGCCAGAAGACAAAAGAAATAATCAAATTACCTAAAAATCAAGATGATGCAGAGATTTCTTCTCTCTTAAATAAACAACCAGAGTAACTGGGCTCAGGTTTTCTCTTTGAAGATTTACCTTGCGTTTCTGTCTGTTTTATACGAGCGGCTTATAAGACTTTTAAATAATGACATCTTTAATCCCCATTTCAATGGCAACTGAGAAGGTGGATTCTGTGTTACAGTAGGAAAGGAAGAGAATAATTACAACTGATTAGAGGAAGGCTTAAGGGATTCTAGAGATCCAATTAGCCTTCATGTGATCATCTGGCTTTAGGAGTAGGCTCCCTTTCTCAAGGAGAGTATCAGTCCATCTGATCACAATAAAGGAATGTGAAGCAAGTGCTGAAAGATCCAGCTGGATCTATATTTTGTTCAAGGTGGGTAAAACTGAGGATGGTGAAATTATAGCTGCATAGCTAGGGACACTGGAGACAAAAACCTGTTGTTTGGTTTTGTCTTAGCTTTCCTCAGAACATCAAACAGTTGATGTTCATCACGTGAGCCCTGAATAAAAGAAGTTGTTACATTCTTAACCACTTGATTTTTACAGTGGTTGTTCAACACTCAAAATACAGATGTACTCAACTGTTCTACAGCAGCAAAATTTCAAAATATTTCTGCTTGAGAAAGATGGTTGAGTGCAATACCTTAAGTTGCCTGGTGGAGTTGTTCTTAACGTACATTGAGCATTACACATTTAAAACAAATCTGAAAGACTTCTGTTTTGAAGTTTCATTGCTTACAATTTTTGTTTGATCACCCCTAGAAGTCTTATAGGGGGAGCTCTGGGAATTTTTGCCTTTTTAATCATACTGAAGGTGGAAATACACTGGCGAGGTATGTTTTATGTGTATTCATATGACCTGTTTCAGCCTCTTTATTAGCCAAGTCCATTAAATACTCTTTTCCCAATGGCAATAAGCAGACTTTCCAATAAACCTGTGTAACCTAGTTAACTTCATAGCTCAGAGTGCGATGCTGAGATCTCATGAGGAGAGATGTGCCACTTTCTTGCTATTTTGGGAAGAGTAACTGGAGCATTTACCAGTTTGTAACACAAACATGCTAACATTTATGCTGCTCCCTAAAATTATTCACTTATCCACATTAACAGTGTGGGTGACCTACTTAGATGGGCTTTTGCCTTTGGTTCTCTGGTCTTAATATGTCTTCTTCCATTCTACTTCTTGCTCTCTTCATCTGTTATGCTTACTTTTAATTTTCCCTCTTTGAATATGCATTTATATTACATTGTCTGTTCTATGTCTCTGATCATGTAGGGAATCAAATGAACAGCAGAGAAAAACCATGTGGGTGAAAAGCCTACATTAATAGGTCCCAAGGGATTACTATGATTTATGACTACTTCTATTAGCACTAGAATAAGTATTAAATATTGAGCAGTCAAGTAAATGAGAATTCTGTGACTTATCTAGGATGACTAATTTTTTCACTGTAGTCTAAACCTGTTTTTTCTGAAGATAAGTACAAATTTTCTCAACCTTCACACAGTGCCTTTGCATGCCTTTGCACATGTGTAAACAGAGGGTTTTCAGATTTATGACACTGTGTGTATAACAAAAGCCTTGACAGTTTTGAGTGCTCTTCTCAGCGTGTGCTGATATGTTATACTTCAGAGTATAGGCCATTATAAATAGAACACCACAAGGGGCTTACTTGTCCAGCTTGCTGGAGCTGCAAAATTATTTCAATTCATTGACAGAGAGATGATTCAAGTACAAGTATTATAAATCTACTAAATGAAGTGGTAAGACTGTGCAATTGAGTACAAAAGGGACTACTGATAAAGTATATAGGGACGTTGTTAGTCCTTTATTAGTCTGATGTCAAGTGACTTTTCAGTGACGTTTTTCTGAGTGTTCAGAGTTGGGCACATCATGATGTTGACCTAGTCAGAATACTGCGTGGTGTTGCTATATTATAACAAAACTCTTTGCCATTTGAACATAATGCGTGGGTCAGAGCCAAGAGCAGTGAGTCAGAACATAAACAATGATCAGTCATTTAAACTATTAAAGGTACTTCCCTAGCTTAATCATATTATTTTAATAAGTATTCTGCATATTGTTTTTTACCCCCACAATATTGGTGCAAATCAACGCTTTCAGGAGAGCTAGATTCTAGATAGGGGGTCACTTTTCCTGTCCCCAGTTTTTAAAAGTTGATAAAGCTTTGTTTGGGATTTATCCCAGCAAATTCAAGCTGCCTACAATCTGGGTGTCTAGTGTAGCTAGCTGAGACACAAGTATTTCCCCTGGAGGCAAGGGGATGAATCAGTGGGGATGAATCTATAGTTTTCTATTGATTGCTTAGGCCAGGCACCAAACTTTTAGATGATTAAACTTGGATAAGGAGGGCTCTACCATAACTAGTTATTTTCATTTGTTTCTTAAGAACAATACTTTAGTAACTCTGGGGGAATAATTTCCAGAAACTGAGCTGCTGGTGACAATTTTATGCTGTTAATTAAGAAATACATGCTTGCTTTTGCACTCTGTCCTGCTAGTTTTTCTTGCTGTAAGATGGAGCTTGTCTATCATCTTTCCAGAGATGGTGAAAGGGAGGACAGAAAAATTACTAACAGTGAAACATGATGGAATTTTTATATACATTTTGCAATCTAGAGCCTGTGTGCATTTTGGGCAATCACATCAGATGATGGTATCACTCTGCTGGTTTTCTCCCACTTCACACTTTGAATGTCTCTGTCTTGCCTTCCCTGTGGGAGCAGAGTATGCTTCTTTTCTTCAATCTTTGCAACAGCTCTCTTTTTTGGGGAAAAAAATAATCATTGGGCTGAAATTTTTGAGGTATGGGGAAAAACTTTATGTAAAACTATGGCTATTGAATAGGAAATTTTGAGATGGACCTGTTCTGGTCAACTCAGAAGCTCCATCCTTTTTTAGCTGTGAGAAATCATGGGCATGTAAACGAGGCTTTGCTTCTTCTAGCACTGGGATACACACAAATTAGTAGCTACAACAAGCTAATATCAAGCCAAAACACATATGTATCTTTTCAAAGATATAGCATAAAGATAATGAGCTGAAGTAGTCTTGTTATTGTAGTTCATACCATGGTTTCTGTTTTCCTTTTACATCACATAGCAGTCAGCAGATAATCTCTTTACTAATGCTCTTGTCCAAAAGATTCTTATTGTACTGCTGAGTTGTGATAACAGCCTCCTTGAGAATGTTGTGTGGGGTTTTCTTTTTTGTTCCTGTTGTTTCTTTCAAACACATGCCCAGGAAATATTGAATGTTCCCGAAAGAGACTGGTATCTTCATAAATCTGAGGCCACTTCAAAAAAATTGATACAAAGTGGTTAGTGTCACTACTCTTCCAACCAGAAGCATCTTCAGGGGAATGCATATTAAATGGATGTAAGAGACAAAACAAGGAGTGAAGGAGAGGAATTGATAGGTAAGTGGAATACTACTTGAGTGTACTTTGGGGGAGAAAAAGAAAAAAAAAAAAAAAAGAAATTAAGAGATGTTCTAGTTATGCTCAAATGCAGCAGGAGTAAGACAGAAATGCAATGTTACTCCCTGTAGCCAGACTTTTAAATAGGTTGGATGCCCTCCAATAATTTAAATGAATCTTTAGCATGACTCATGACCAGGCTGAGCTTTGCCAGTTTCACTGCAGGGAATTCCTCCTATGTGAAGGTGACACTTTGTGGCCTGCATATTTTTTGATGTTGTGTGTCTTCTTGCCAACTAATCATTTTAATAGAAAGATGTTAGTACTTTAATATTAATTCTTATGGTTTATGTAAGATTATAGCAATTGGCAAAGTGATTATGGGATAAAATGGAAAAGGACTGAATTAGTAAAGTTTTTCTATTGTTATTATTAAATCACAGTGCAGTATACAGGGGAAAAAGTGAAATGTGAGTTTCTACTATTCAGAAGAAAATTTTCCAGCTACAGTTATTCCAGTTTTTGCTATTATTTATTCCTTTTGTGCACTTTTTTGCCTTAATTAGCTATAAGAATTTTGAGACAAGAATTATGTCTCAATTTTTATTCTGTTGCAAATTATATCTCAATCTAGAATGCCATGTTTTGTAACTCCATAAAAACAAATAGATAGCTGGTTTTGGACTAAGTCTGAGAAAAACTTTGAATCACTGTTCAGTTTGAAACATGTTTATCTTTCAAAAAACTGCTCCAAAAATAAAATTGTCTAAAAAAAAAAAAGAGGAAAAACCCCCAAACAACAAACCAAAACTGAAATAATTTCCTGAATGTGCTTCTCCTTTTTCTGTATGCTGAGTATGTACCAGTTAGCAGGGTGAATTAGGTTTTGTCTGGTGATACAACGCATAGCCAGAAACCTCTCTATCTCAAATATTGCCTAGCTCAGAAAGTGAGGGCACGGTGAGGGAGCTTGACTGGGAGCTGATGCCCTCACTTTGCATCACAGTGGCATCAGCTCCCGGTCAAGAAGAGCATAGGTCCATCTTTAACGGGGCCAGCGGGGAGACCAAACCCAGGAGCGCCTCGCCGCGAGTTCAGGGTGATGAGCTCTCCGTGGTGTTGCAAGTCTTTTCAAGACTACAAGGCCCAATGGAGAAAATGGAGTTTCCAATTTCTATTTCCTGCCTGTTTGAATTAGGTTAAATAAAACTTCAGTAAATTAAAGCTGTAACTTTAATTTGATTTTTTTGTATGGGTCTAAACTTGTGTAGTTCCCTTACTTTCAGGTATTGCTAAGAAGGAAACACTGTTGATTGATATGCATGCCCAATCAGAAACTCTTTCCATGACCTAATCCAGTGGGAGAGACCAGCTAAAATCCACCAGCTGTACTACATAATAAAGCCTTTTCCATTCCTTAGCTAGTAAGATTCTCAAATAGCAACATCACCACTTTGTAAGTGGTGCTACAATACTTTCTCTCAGTTTGGACAATGGGTAGAGTCATTTCCCAAACAGCACAAAGATATATCCAGAGTGAGTTAACCTATGTTTCTGAAGCTGCATCTATACCCTTCTTTTGTAGATTTAAATTTACAGCTGGCCATATTTAGTCAGGTCATCATGAGTCATCCTTCACTTTTGGTAAGGAATACCGTAGCTATGTTACAATAATATTTTGGCTGAGCCAATCAACACTTTTGACAGTGAGCTTATTCAGTGAAGCAAAATATCACAACCATGCGGTTACACAACTTCTATCCTGGAAGCGGTTGCCAATGACAACATGGTTTGCAGCCAGGATGAGTGTGGATATATCTGCAAAGCACTGTAAAGACAACTTAAAACTTAAAAATGGTGGCCTTTCTTGGTCTGTGATTACCTCAGTTGATTCAGTTCCATTTACCATAGGTCAGTATGCTTGGCTGTCAGGTTTTCATTCTGTACATTCAAGTAGGTTTGAATTGCTTGATGTTACATCATCACAATAGGTTCTCCGTAGAGTTATGCTTTGTTGTCATTCAGAAATTGATGCTAGCACTGAATTTTGTGAGCTTCCGAACTTTAATCCTATAAAATGCAACCATTATTTTTAAATATTGTGATTTTTCTGTAGCTATATGTTAATTTCTAGTTGAAGTTTAGAGCCTCTAGAAACAAGTAGAGGATTCTGGTCACTTACATATATACATAAAGGTGTATATATATACCTTTATATCAGCATTTGTGGTTACCTGAGCTGGATTTTTGTTACTTTGGGGTTTTTTAAGCATCAAGTTTCCATAAAGGTAAATTGATTAGTACCTCATGCTTGGTAATAGATCATCCATTCAGGAATTAAGCCAGTACTTAAAGGGGGCTTATAAAAAAGATGGCGGCAAACTTTTGAGCAGGGCCTGTTGCAACAGGACAAGGGGGAATGGCTTTAAACTAAAGAGGGGTAGATTTAGACTAGACAGAAGGAAGAAATTTTTTGCGCTGAGGGTAGTGAAGCACTGGCACAGGTTGCCCAGAGAGGTGGTGGACGCCCCATCCCTGGAAACATTCAAGGTGGGGTTGGACGGGGCTCTGAGCAACCTGATCTAGTTGAAGATGTCCCTGCCCATGGCAGGGGGGTTGGACTAGATGACCTTTAGAGGTCCCTTCCAACCCAAACTATTCTATGACTCTATTCTATGATTCTATGAATTTGCTTAAATTTCTAAATCTAGGATTTAATGGCATAAAAGATTTACCTGAAATTTCATGGAGCTTTTGGGTTGAGAAGAGGTTTTCATGATGGATATGTTTTCTTTACCATGAAGTTCTTAAAGCATCTCTTCTTTTCAAAGCATACTTTCATATTTTGTTAAAAGTTCACACTTTCACGTCTATTATGTCCACTGAAAATTTGATAATGATTAAAAAAAAAATCTAAATAAATAACAAATGCATAATAACTGTCTTTAAGATAAATCTAATGAGGGCCAAAAGCTATTATAACATATCTGTATGAGTATCATTTGACTCACTGCATTAACTAAACTCTATTCATCTTAGACAGCTGCAGCAAGCAAAGTACAAGGAGCTACACAGGAGGTTCTTTTGAGTTAAGCCAGCATTCTAATAATAGAAGATTGCCCAAAGTAAGCTTGCCAAAGAATGGGAGAATCAACCGCAGCCTTCCAGCATCAATGGCCCAAACTTAGCAAGACGTTGATATTAGATGTTTTTAGATCTGATGACTGTTTGACTATATTCTTTTGTAGTAAATTTATAAAATATGAGAAAAGCATGAAAAGCTAGTTTTTAATGGTAGATCAACAGTTGCAAATCAGTTAAAAACCAAAACAAACAACAGGCAATCTTCTGCTTTTGGCAGAATTCTGTAGATTTAGATGAGTATAATTTAATGCTGTATTTTTTCATGTTACTATTGATTGGGATGGAAGTGCCTTGTTTTGGTTATTTCACATAGGTAATATTAGGTATTAGCCACTTTTTAGCTACTTTCTAGGTATTTAGGGCTTAGGAAAACAGTCAAAGGAAATTATTCCAAATGCATCTTTACCAAGATGATACTATATAGGTCTTCCTATGCCTAACTTAGATGAGACTTGCATATAAGCTTGATCGTATTCTGAAACTGAACTTGGCACAATAATAGTTTCTATACCAGTAACTTTTATTACAGTTTTGTAATAAAGAAATTGATCTCTACAATTAAAATTCCAGATTTTTTTTCTGGGGTGGCTGACTGTATTTCACATTTCACAGTACATTTAATATTCATTACATACAGTATTTTATAATTGCTCTTAGAATAGAAAATATTATACAGTTAGATAAGGGAGACCGCTAGGATATCGGGGATTAGAACAAGCTGAAATTGGATCAATTATGATACTGATATGATGAAAACTTGTCTATATGGGTCTCATGGGATCCTGAGGGTAGATTCATCTTACCTAAAAGTTAGATGAAAGCTATTTAAGCTTTTTCGTAGTCATTGGAATACCTATGTGAAATGATTGCCCTCTGGAGATTTCTTGTTTCAGACAGAACTAATTGATCCTAATACAGGTTTAAAATAAATATTTAGACTGGTTGTTAAAATCAGATTGTCCAGTAACTACAGGTGAAACCTAGATGACTTGCTTAACCTTGATGACTATCTTCTAGCTGAAGATAGGAGTTGAGTTCTCATCTGGACTCTGGAAATCAGACTGGAGTCATAATATCAAGCTTCAGAAGATACTCATTCACCTATATCCATTAAAAGAAAAACAATAGTGTCAGCGTCATCAAAGCTGAACATTCTTCTTCTAGTCCTGAGCAGAAAAGACACATCTAAAAGATATAAGAATATATGCATCATAAATTTTTCTACTCCTTAGATAGTGCTCTGTTCTAAGAGAGAGAAAAATATAGTTTATCCTCTTCAGGTCACTTAAAATACCTTTAACGTTCAACACTTCTCAATAAATCTGGGATTCCTCACTATACAGACAGGCAAAAGAAAATTAAGAAAGTAAACTTTTTTTAATAAGCTTGCTCAAACATGCAGTCATTTCCTAGGTGAATCTAGAGCAGGCATTTATACTTGACTGTAATTTCTCAGCACTAAACTAATATATCTGTCTTTAAATGTGCCCTGATGTAAGGTTACTATCTGAAAATGTTTAACATGAGATGAGACGCTGAAAGAATCAGTTTAACATATGTACGGTACACTTACATCTATGAACTCAAGTGTTGATGCCAAAAGAAATAGACCGATATAGAAAGGTTAAATGGTGTACTTGCAGGAAAATGTAGAGACTTTCTATCAAGGTATTTACATTTAACCACACATTTAGGCTTAATATGACCGCTTTAAAGGGTCTTTCTAAATTTTCTTTGAGACCTAATTTAGAGACAGACACAAGTCTGTTACTATTACTCAGTGCATTATCCCCATACATATGCTATTATTGAAAATAGAGCAAGTATGCCATGCATTGTACTTGGTAGTACTCGTACTTGGTTTCCTCCTGTGGAAATTGTATCAACGCAGATGCATTGTAGAGGGAACAGTTATCCTGGAAGTCTAGTTTTTGATCTGTTCTATTGTAGCTCTATCACAATGCAGAAACTTAGGCTGGTAGTTTGTGTTAAGGTAATATTGAAGGTTCACAGAGACAGAAGAATTTTCTGGATTTTTTGTTCATGACAGGAAAGCCGATATGTGTATGCGTAGGAGAGGGTGAGGGGAGGAGGAATTCCAGTGTCCTTCGAGGCTGAGGAAGAGAAAAGGGTGGAAGAAGGTGTATACATTCAGGCAAGCCTGTACAGGCAGAATGTTTTACACCTGCTTTTTGTTTGGATCTGGAACATGTGTTACTCCATCTTTGCAAACATGCCCTGTGTGTGTTTTCTCCCATAGCTGATTGAACCATCTGGCCTACAGGAAGACAAAAATGTTGCCTAATAAAAATCTAATACATTATTTGTATAAATAATTCATGACTAACTGATGGATTTCATAATTTTACCATAATGCTTGAGGTTATTATTTAAATATAAGACCTTATAGACTTGCACTTATATCAAGTTGAACAGTTTCAGAAGCCATTTTGGCAAGCAAGGTATCCTTCTGTTTAGTGTCCAGCCAGAAAAATTGGTGAATAGTACTTAAGCACCAGTTTTAGTTTTTTGAGAATGTGTCCTATATTTTTAAGAAGTAAACAGTATTCAGCCTGGAGGCTATTTTAAGGGAATAATCAAATCATTAATGAACTATGGGAAATATAGGGTCATAAACTTGAAACTTCTGTTGTTACTAACTCAAAACTAATTCTGCTAGTGGTGTTTTCTAAAGGTCTTCTGTCTTTCACAGATGTGCATCTATAAGGTTTTCTCCCTTCCATGTGTAAGTATTATTCTGCAATGTCTGAAATAAGAAGCTGCCAGTTATCCCCAGATATTGACTGAAAACTGTGTTTGAAATTTAAGTTATCTTTGTGGTTTTTTTTTTCTTCTTTTTTTCCTCAAATGCCTTAGAGGTCATGGCAAATTTGCCTTTTTTTACAGAGTAGCCAACATATACTATGCTAACCTTATCAAGGCTTTGAATGCCTGAGGGTTATTTGAATATGATTCATAGTGCCTTTCTTTCCTTTTCCTCTCGAGCTGATGCAGGAAGCAAAGGCAAGTAGTAGGAACAGGAACATAGATGCAGCCAGAAACAAACAAGCAAAAAAGAGAGAGGGGGAAAATTCTACTTTCTGTGATTGTTTTGTAGTCTCACTGTAGCAGAGGTGGAATTTAGACTTAAACCCTTTTTTAATTTTTTTTTTCCCACTTGAAAGGATTATTGATGTAGTATTTTCTTTTTAAAGTCGTGGAAAGTGTCTTTGTGTGTATAACTGTATGAAAAAGATTGCACTGAGTTTTTCTTTTAGATATCATACATTTATCATTACTTCTTAATGGATCATTCCTTCCAAATGAGTCGTACTTGTTACATAACAGTGCCAAAGCCAGCAGTGGCCAAGTCTCAAAAGTATATTTCATCTTGATAGCTGTGATCTCTTTATGCAACAGTAAAAGAGTCTGAAAGGATGTAAAACTGCACCAGAGAAAAGAATGGGTTTTGCACTGATTATTATGATTTGATAATCAAGGAACTGGTTGCCTGAAGTCAAGTGGCACATGATGTGTCATAGGGCAATTTCAATTATTCATGCTATTGTGGGAGGCTTATTACCATGTCTGCTGCTGCTGCTGCTTGTACAATGTCAAATCTCTTCTCCTGACATGAGGGTTATACTTTGTTTCTTGGAAGCAACTTTGAAGATGAAAGTCAAGTCATAGCATACAAAAGTAAAATAGCATGTAACTAGAGGGGTATGTTCAATTTAAATAAAATACAACAATCTTTGAGGTACCACCAGAGGATTTTGTTTGAAATGACAGCTCATCACACCAGGGTGTCTCAGAATCCCATGCACAGTGAGACAGTAAACAAGATCACTCACTCAGATTGTGCTGTAGCCCAGTACTTAGAGCATGGTCATGTGTGGGTGGGTGTCTCAACTCTTACACCCCCAAGACCAATGTCTCTGTAAGCTATGCAGATCATCTGAGTAGTCAATCTGTCTTTGTAATAACTCCACACTCTATCCTCAACAGCCAAGCTGCTGATCCCGGAAAAACTTATAAGCAGGCATAAATTGACAGATAAAAATTAGGTGAAACCATTTAAATCTATAAGGCTAAGAATAGACACATAGAATCTATAATTCTATGTGTTAGAATTTAGCACAGTGTGTATTAGGGAACCTAGGAGCCTGATCCATTCCAGGACAAGGTGTAGATGTCTACCCACCTCTCAGCAGTCTTATCCTCTTCTCTCCTTCACTGTTTCTGTTCAAATATGGTGGGGGAAAAAGGGAGCCGCAGCATATTTTGACAGGTCTCCCACTTCAGGTAAGCAGGGGACAATGACAGAATCACGGTATGCAGAAAAACTTCCGTTCCTTCAAGTTTTACCTGTCCAGCTGTTCTCATTTAATAATGTTACAGCAGATTTATTGAGTTTGAATGTTCCTCAAAGTTAAAGAAGTTGTCACTGCCTTGTGCATTCTTCCTTCTCTGTTTCATTTAATCTGATTTCTTGCTCTTATCCTCCCTTTAACAGCCCAGTCTCTTAACTTTCTAGTGGATACTCCTTCAGGCTCCCTTGCTTCATCCCTTTTGTTTGCTTTTCTTCTCCTGCTGGGATGTGTTTTATTTCTGGCTTTTGTGAAATTCTCAGTGGTCTGTGCCAAGAGTTTAAAATATCGAATTTGATTAAATTCAAAATATGCATTTTAAGCTGTTTGGAAAACAGATTGTCTTTTGTGCACAGCTGTCATCCCTGTTTGGAGTTTCTAAATGCTACAGAGAAACAGAAAATAATAGCAAATATTGCACAATAGATAACATGAGATTTTATGATATGTTTTCCTGGGTTATTTTTAAAAGTAGGGATTTTAGTTGCCATAATCTGGAAAACCTTAGAGGAAGCAGTGGTGTACGAAGGCAACTCACTTTAGTAAAAATTGAGTGTGTCCTAGCTGTTCAAGTGTATCAGAATGCCAGATAGTAACTCAGTTTCCTCAAAGATCTAGACAAAAGAGCTAACTCAGTCTCCATACAATTATAATAATGAAGAAAAAGAAAAATGCCAAATCTTGCTACCTTAAAAGAAAAGGCCAGTAAAAACACTTAGTAATTAAAAGGTCCTTTGGGAGAGAAGAAATATTGTAATGCTGTAGGAAAACAGTATTTTGTGATCAAGAAGGTCAGATAAGTCTAGAAGCTTGGAAGCCTGATTAGACTATAACCTTGCAATTTGGACTAGGTGATGGTAGGTATGTACTTGCATTGATCACAAGCTAGGGAAAGCAGTTCTCAAAGTTTAGTTTTTGAGAACAAATGCAGGAGTCATGTTTGCTTCTTTAAATCTGGAGAAAACTATGAAACTAGAAAGCATCTTGCAAGAGAACTGGTATTGATTTTTGTTTGAAATGCAAAGAGATATTGGTATTAAAAGATAAAAAATATAAAATTATTACTGTGGGGAAAAATAGCTGATTTTTTTTTTAGTTTGACTGCTATGATACCTTTTTTAGTAATTTCTTTGATTATCTTGCCCTGATTCTTGCATGCTGCATCAAACGAAACTTCTGAAAACAGAAGATTGGTCCTTTACTGTCAACAAATAGACACACTGTCAGTGCAGCTTGGAGAGAGAAACCAGGGCCAGCTTGTAGCAAGGACAGCAGCAGCAGATCTGAAGCCAGATCTTTTGGTATTTTTAGGTTGACGAAGGAAATTATTTAAGGAAATTATGAATGCAGGTCCATCTCAGGATCTCATCAAACCTGTGCTTGCTCTTTTAAAAGTTGCTCTTTTACCCTGAAACAGTATTTACCTGCTAGAAAAAAAAAATTAGATTTTTCTACTACAGGCTTGTTATTTTTAAATTTTAGTAAAGATCAGTAAGACAGGGATGTCAGGAAATAAACACCTAGAGAGAAAAGACCAGGACTTCTACAAGTCTTCTAGTTGGAATGGAAAATATTTATTTAAAAAAAAAAAAACAAACTGGAAAGAAAAGGCTAGTGATTTGTACATGAGATTAGGAATAACCACAACCACATACAGGAATATAATTTGGCTTTTGTATTTTCCAAGCACAAAAGACAAATTTATTTTTAAATATGTTAGGCTGTGGTGGAAAAAAAAAATCCCAAATGATTCAAATGATGCAAATGCAGTGACCAATAACCACTGAAAACTTCACTTTTACCTACGTGTTCTGCTTTGCTTGGAACAGCTTCTCTCTCCTTTCAGCTTATGAAGGGGGTTTACTGTTTTAAGAACTTTTAAGGGCCGGTCTTTCAGAGAATGTTATGGGGAAAGAAGACAGGGATATCCATACATAGCACTCGTGTTTTTCTCATCTCTGTTAGTACTATCATGTTCTTCCATTTTGATCTGTTTCATCCCTATGATGTGTTGAAACTATTGTTGTTAGGAGTGTTTGATTTCAGAGCAGCTGAAATCAATACTGAGCATGTAGAAGATGCAATTGTGTGAGACTTCTGTGAAACTGAAGCTTTTCTGGATATTAATAGAAGGGAAGTGTAAAGCACTGCACAGTAGCTGGTAATTACCTTTTAAAGAGTTGTGATTTTCTCTGTTTGAATCCAAGCTTTTCTTTGGCGTAAGGCCTCTTGGCCATCACAATCATTCCTATCCTAGTATAGAAAAGATTAATTGACTTAAATTTGGAGGAGCATTTGGAATCATTTTCTATGAATTATGCAAACATCTGGAAGGATTTTACTAGGTGGAGCTGGTTTGTGAACTTGGTTGTCTTTCTCAACTTGTATGTTATGGACTGCTGGCCATCGTAGGCTCTTGGAAACGATCATATCTGGCACATTGCTGTCTGCTGAAGGAAGGTTATAAATCAAGGGAAGAGGGGAGTAATGAGAGAAGAGGGGAGTAATAAGAGCATGCTCTTGTAAACCCAGCTCTTTTCTGGTACCAAGTGAAAATTATTGGAATGTAAATTAACTTTCAAAATCGTTGTTCAGCTAAGGCAGAGTAACAGTAGATTGGACGTCCTCCAGATCCTTTTAAGCTTTTTTCCCCTTGATGATGTTGCACCAAAAAAAAAAAAAAAAAAAATCATTTTTACTAAACGTCATAGTCTTTAAAAATGATTTGGGTAGACAGTGAAAAGAAGAGACTTTTACCCTATTAAAGCTCCAAGTAGCTGAGGAAGTCCACATACCTGGAACTCCACACATTTGTTAAACCCATACTATTTTTTTAAATTTCTTAGGATCGCTGTGATAGTTTTCATAATTTTTCATTCAAACTGACCGGTAAATCCTTTTGTCTTAATCTTTAGAAAGAACTTATACTTAAATCACCTATGATCAGGGAAAATTTTAGTCATCAATCCCATCTATTGTAGAATAGACAAAAATGGCAAAAATAATGTCAAAAAGCTAATCATGCCAAAGAACTAGTAATTGGCAGCTTATCAGTTCAGACAGATATGAACTGGTATGTTAACATGTGAGCTGGTACATTAACGTGGTGGCAGTTCACATGTTGGAGGCTGTAAATCAACTCCTCCCAAATTAATTCATGTGATTAACAGAGTGTTCACAGAAAAGTGGTACTGTTTTCCTCTAGATAGAGAAGAACGCTCCATGTGTTTAACAGAAGGTGTTTTTGATCATATAAAATAAGATGGCAGAAAATTGTTGTGTCTCTTACAATTTGATAAGAAAAATGTTTCACAGTCAGGTGTTAATGAGAGCAACAGTGTGTCAGAAATGGGTATATTTTATAGAAACAACAGTGTAATTTTATCATAAATGGATAATGGATAAAATGTTTCTGAGATCTCATCTAAAACAGCCATGTATAAAATTTAGACAAATTTAATCTATCTGTTTTGGGAAAATGTGAGGTTGATTTGCATTTTTTAGCAACTACATTCTCTAGTAACCCAAATTCCTTTCAACCTCTTGCATGGTAAATGCTGAACTACTATCTATTTCTTACTTCTGCAAAAATGAGTGTGTTGTTTTTTCATTGCTTGTCACATTATTCTGGTGCTGAACAGAATTTTTGCTAACAAATTTGTTTCCTGTTTTTAGAGATGTCTGACACTTTTTTCCCTTGATTCATCAAAATAAACATAATTCAGTTACAATTCAGCAATGAAACAGTATTATAAAGAGTATTCTAACTGAAATAAAATTGTAAGTTACCTCAGGTTTCAAGTATCTCACCCTCCTTTCCGTTCTGTTTGCTAGTTTAAAAATGTTATACTCTGAGTTTGGTTATTGTTTGATTACCTTTGAGTTTTGGGGGTTTTTTTGGCTGCAATTCTCATGTCTCTTGGGTCACTATAGATGGAAAGTTAGGGAAATTTTTCTTAAGCTGGGTGTGTTTCTGATGAAATCTGTAATGATATTTGGAACATGAGAGTATCTGCTTCATTAAGTTACCTGGTTAAGGACCATAGAGTATAAAAGAAATAAAAAGTAACCAGGGAAGTGATAAACATACAGATACAGAAATCAAACAAACGGATGATAATGGAGAAAATAACAAGGATCAAAACTTTTCAGCTACTAACTGATGAGCCATTAAAGAAACTGTTTGGATACCAGTGTTTTGTAAGACTGAATTTTGCAAGATGAATCCTACTTTCATGTCAAAGATCAGTACTGGAGTCCTGAAAACCTCAATCCATCCAAGCAACTCACAAGGAAAATCTAAAGGGTATAAATCAGGACCAAGAGAAATGGAGGGACAAAACAGAAGCATGCAACAGAATGGCACAGGTCAGTGACAGCATCAAATGCATGCCTACTGATGCCTCCCAAAGGACTATATGTTCTCCGTGGTGGTAACGTGGTTCAACTGGATGAACAGGGACTTGTGGCAATATGGGATATTTCAAGTAAATAATACATTTTGCAAGGGTGCTATTTTTTTTCACCTGTCAACCACAGCTGTAAACGGTGGGGTAAGGAAGTATTGTTTGTCTGTGCAGGTCTTGGTCCGTTGTTTACTGTGAGGGTGAGTGACCGCTGGCACAGGTTGCCCAGGGAGGTCATGGAGTCTCCCTCCTCGGAGACATTCAAAAGACATCTGGACATGGCTGTGGGCAACCAGCTGTAGGTGATCCTGCTTGACCAGGGGGTTTGGACCAGATGACCTTCAGCAGTCTCTTCCAACCTCAGCCATTCACTGACGATTCTATGGTCTGACTTTTAAATGCACTCGTTTTGAAACTGCAGTTGCCAACAGCTTTGGCAAACAGCATTCTTTCTAGCTTAATAACATGCAGAGTCTGAAGCATTGCTGTGTGAATATCGACAACAAATGCTGTGTTCGATCCTAACCAAATTCTGTACTGCCTTTATCACTAGTTATCCAGGCACATCTCAGAAATCTCTTGCTTACTCTTCCTTCTTAGGGGAAAAATGAGGTTTTTATTTAAATTTATTTTATGTTGTTGTTGGTTTATGTTTATACTGGCTGTAGCATATACTAGGCTTAAAGGTGAACTCAAAGGAATGTGCCTTTTTTTTTGTCATGGAAAATAGTAAGGTTTTTGAACCGAACAACTTTGCTCTAAAGTCAGTGGCTGTGGTTTCTTATCCTTTTTCTCATTCTCTTGAAGCTCTCTTTTCCTTCTTCCCAGTTGTAGGGACAATTTGGTTCCCCCACAAATGAGGTTTATGCTGACAAATATTTGAGGGGTTACTTTTGAACCCTAACATGTTGCTTTAATTTTAATTTGCCTCCCCTCTTGAATATAGTCTAATTAAAAAAGAGAAATTAATCTGTAGCAAAAATAAATATTATAATTTCAATATCAATACATTAAATATTCACATTTTATTTTTGATTTTTAAAAAATATTCATTTTGCATCTTCATTGTTAATAATGTGATATATGACATTTCAAGATACTGGAAGGAGCAATATTTTATATCAGCATTAAGAATGTACAAATAAGAGAGAATTATTTTAAAAAAATATTTTTTACATTAAATAGTTTTTCCAGATGTGTCAAATTAAACTTCAGTTCTCAAAAGACTTTTTCTTACTATTGTAATGCTCAAGTAGCTAATAAACAAAAATTCCTCTTTTAAACACACAATTAATAATTTAGAATGCCTTTTGCATATGATTTTCTTAACCTTTGAGCATCAATATATGAAAATGAAATTGAAGAGCTTTTTCCAAAGTTTATTTTATAAAGATCAGCTAGCTTATATCCACATACAACCACCTATACTTTGACAATCTTAAATTTAGGAAATTAAATGAAATTGTGAAATTAAATGGGTTTTGCTATATTAAAATACTGCTTATGCAAATTTTCTAATTAACAGTACCTTGGTAAAATTATGAACACATATGTTCTTTTTCTTTCTTTACATGCGTATGTGGTAGTCCTGTCAAGAAGACTTGTACAGGGTTGGTTCTTCATACCAGGGGAATGTTCAAAATGTTATTAAGGCTTGTTACTGGAGCTGCTGACAATGAAATCGGTAGACACCATAAACAACAAATGTTGTTCGCAGGCTGTGGATCTAGTTACTGACTGGAAGAAACTACTCAAGAACAAGAAATGTCTTAGTGAGCGTGAATCTGAGAGCAGTAGTTATGTGTCCTCCTCTCCTGCAGAATGAAAAAAGACAAACCAGACAGCCAAAGGCTATATTAACATGAGGGAAAGCCAGAGGCAAAAATAACGCACCTTGTTAAGAAGTAGGGCATGCTGTCTTCACCCTAGTGCTGTGTTGGCATGGTTATGTAGCTTCTGGGTTAGAGCTGACTTGTATCTGATGGGCTCAAGGACTGGACAGAAAGGATGTAAGTCTTTCTGCAAGTTACTCTGTGGACATGTCCTGTGTCATTCAACTGTCACTGAGGCTTAAGGATGGTAAACTTGACAGTGTTCAACAGACAACTGAATAGTCATGATGGCTGCTGGGGACATAGTTTGTTTTTCCTAATCTCAGTCCTAGACAGTCCCAGCTGTATATTTTATTGAAGTAATTAATCTGTAGCTTGCTTGGATTTGTGCTAGACTTCCTTGTTTACTTTGGGGGGGGGGGGGGGCAAGGAGGGGGGCTATAAGAGGAGACTTGGGAGGAAACAAATTATGAATCCAAGTGTCATGGATTAGCATTTGCCAAAATTCTAATTTACGTTATAAGCAAAGGTTTAAGAAATAAAAACTACCCTCTCCATTATGTCATTCACTTATCTGTATTGTCCAGTTCTCCCGGTTCCTACTGTTACAGTCGTGGAAAACAGGAATTATTTTCTATTTGGAGGGCAGTGGTTTGCTAGCTTGCTTGCTTTTTCTAAACAGTGTGATTTAGATCCTGTTTACCATAGTAACTTAAAACATGTAGGGGCAGATTAATTCAGAAATATAGTCTAAGTTCTCAGGGACTCATGCATAAGCTCTGAGTTCAGGGCTTGGACAGCCAGTAGTAGAAGCCCGTTCAGAAAGAGGTTTTCATACTTTTACAGGGAGATTTTGCCTCTGATCTGTACCTTTTAATGTGACTTAGCACGGTACATTTGTCTGATTATCTGATACAACCACCTCTGTAACAGAGCACTAAACATGAATAGTGTGACTGGACAGTGAATCCAGCTGGTCTGGAACAGGGTTGGATCTGTTGTGAGTGCATGGGGCACGTAGGTGGCAGATCAGCACAGATGCACTGGGGTCATAGCATACGAGTAACAGATTTTGCTCAGTAATCCAATGCATTTTGATTGTGTCAGGTTTCCAGAGATGAGTATGGAAAACTAAAGCATGTATTCAGAATGGGGTTAGCTCTGCTTCCAGATTTTGTTGGGGAAGTTTGGGGTGTTGTAGGGCTGATAAGGAAAATTTTACGCCTCATCCTTTTTGAATGGAGAGATGAACAATTTTTTTTTTGCTTCACTGCTGCAAAGAAGTTTCTGGTCAGAACTCCTGAAATAGCTTAAACTCTCAAAGTAAAGTGTCAATGGCTCTACTGTGCTCATTACAGAAAGCACTTTAACTCCCAGTCAAACCACCTCCATTGTTCTGTGAAGGCAGACAGGTATTGATGTGCACATTCAGTAATTCCTCTGAGCTACGCGGTATGTAAGGAGGTCTGTACGTTGCTATGGTCTGTCTTATTTACTTTAATTAAAACATGATGCTGGTCGAGCGAATCTTTTAAAATGTATTCTGTTCTCTTGCATTTCTTCCTCATGATGAATTGGATATGGGATTCTTTTTCTCACAGCTGCTGGTTTCTGTAGAAGTCATTGACATACATGGCAGTAAGCCAGGCAGTGGTTCCTTTTTTGTTAGTTTTCTAGCTCTTTTGTTAATAGGTCCTAAAGCAAATGCTGTCTTTGAGGTAGGCTGAGCCATACCTGTTTCCATTGGCTATATTTGCAGCTATTGTAAGGATAGCAACATGACATTGAGCTTCCTTTGTACTTATTTTTCAGTAATTTGCAATTGCTCCTTGCTAAGAGATTGCTCCTATAGGAGACCATATGTTACCTTCCTGACATATAAGGACTTGCTCCAACCATTTCTTTCTGTCAATATAGATAACCCTTTTTTCAGTGAACCCTTAGTGGAAAAATTAGAAATCAATACTCTCATCTGATTTAAACCTTTGTAAGTCCATATCCTACTGATGAAGTTAGCAGGTTGCACTTAATAGGATTAACACGGGTAACTGAGATCAGAGTATCGTACAGGGGATACTGAGCAAGTTCATCACCCTTCTTAGAAGAGATACAAACTAAAATCCAGTAATCAACCCCATAACTCAGATGACTTCATTGATATGCTAGATTTTTGTGTAAATGGTGGTGAAATTTGAATTAAATTCTTACCTTAATTTAGTTGTAGTAGATACTTGCAATATTGTCTTATTCTAACTTAAATTATGTATATGTAACACAAACCTTCAGATCAGAACACATAGAAGTAAAATGATGAAGTAACCTTTGCCACAGCACATTTAAAAGTTCATTTCTTTCATTGTTTTGTCTTTCAGTTTATAATTGTTGTATTTACACTTTTTAAAAGGACAGCCTGTTTATTATTGACAGACCTATTGCTATTCCCTAAGCTCCAGATAAAGGTTCTTTTCCAAGCTTATAGTAGGTATAGGTTGAGGCTCTTGGGTCTCAGTCCTGCAAAGGCTTGCATGTATTTAAGTTCTTGAACTGCTCACATTAAAATACTTGAATGAGTAAAGTTACTTCCATGAGCATACCTACCGAGATTGTAGTGTAGTCTGCAATCACGTTTAGCTATGTGGAAATTTATAGAACAGTGCAATAATAGTGCTGTAATTATAATCTATAATTATTATGAAATTACATGTACCTGTTCTGGTCTACCTCAGCTGTTACCCTATAACCTGAGTTTTTAATATGAGAGCAGAAGGCCTCCATCAGTGGCAGTCATTAATATTTCTACAAAAGCAGTTCATGGGGCAAGAGAGAAATTAATCCTACTGATTACCAAATTGATTAGAAGATCTAATCATCCTCCAAGTGTATCAGTGAACAATAAAATGAAATAATTAATGTCAGGGGGTGGCTTGCTTCTGAGCAGCCATAATTTACAAAATGTTGGCCTTCAAAGTTCCTCAGAAGTTTTATTATGAGAGTTTTGTCATTGTTTTACAGTAATTGCTCTTTCTGTCTCTCCTGGATGAAAATACAGGAAACGGATACCTTAGAGCTGAGTTCAATGTAATTAAAATTCCCCCGTCTTAGCACATTATCTTTATGTCTTTGCTGAATGATGGTCATGGCTAGTTGCAGCGTTATGTACCACAGCCCTTCACAGAGCAAAAAGCTTCTCATACAATGAATGAACTTTTTTCTAAATGCCAGCTTCTGATTAGCAACCCAGGTTGGCAATTGCTGTCTTTTCAAACTCTCACATCAATCAGGTCCCAAGCAGTTAATTTAATCAAAAGTAGAATATGTTGCCCAAATGAGCCAAAGCTATTTCTAGAAGAAAATGTAGCAACACTAAGCACTGGGTGTACAATAAATTACCTTATATTACTTGATGGATTATGATTATAGACTTGGTGCAGCAGCTTAACAGCAGCTGCTAGCAGTGTGGTCTCATGGATTTTTCCCCACAGTTCAGCTACAATAAATGTGGCAGTGTGGGAAACATAAGAATTAAGATTTGAGAAGTATCCCCTCAGTTCCACCTACTGTTTTACATCTATTTTTTTTTTTATGTTTTAAGATTTATTCTGCTACTATTAGTTATCCAACTTCCCTTTTTCTCATCTCAGGGTCACCTGCATTGTGAGGCACCAGAAAGATTTTGATGCCCTTGACTGCTCACTAGGTTGAGATACGTGTCAACTTACTGGCCTTTTTTATGTCAGATGTGAGCTCTGATAGTTGATAGTGATGAGATACAGCCCTGCATAAGTCACAGTAATGTTTTTTGGCAGGTTCTCCGAATTGTTTGTTTTTCTTAAGTTTTATTCTTGTCACTATTGCCTAAGGCACTGTGAGCAGAGTGACAAAACAGGCAGTACAGCTCCATTAATGAGCTACCTGGGCTGTTCATACAGAAGAGCAATCAGCCTTCTCTTATTCCCCCAGGACGTTAAATTAAAGTTGACAATGCATGTATAACTGCTGCTGAGGCCTGATGACTAGGCTTAGTCCACAGTCCCCTTAATTGCATCTATACCTGTAAGCTTATAAAATAGCCTGCTTGCACCTGCTGAAGGCATAGCCAGACCAATTTGGAACCACACATGTACAAAAACAATGTTTAATGTAACATGTATTTTGCAGAACATGACTACACAACCTGACACCAAACTGAGTGGTGCAGTTGATACGCTAGAGGGATGGGATGCCATCCAGAAGGACCTTGACAGCCTGGAGAAGTGGGCTCATGAAAAAATACATGAAGTTCAACAAGATCAAGTGCAAGGTCCTGCACCTGTGTCCAGGCAATTCCCAGTATCAGTACAGATTGGGTGGTGAATGGATTTGAGAGCAGCCTGGCAGAGAAGGACTTGGGGATATTGGTAGATGAAAAATTGGACGTGAACTGGCAATGTGTGTTTGCAGCCCAGAAAGCCGATTGTATCCTGGGCTGCATTAAAAGAAGGAGGGCCAGCAGGTCAAGGGAGGTGATTCTGCCCCTCTACTCCGCTCTTGTGAGACCCTACATGGAGTACTGCATCCAGTTCTTGGGCCCCCAGTACAAGAAGGACATGGACCTCTTAGAGCGGGTCCAGAGGAGGGCCACAAAAATGATCAGAGGGATGGAACACCTCTCCTGTGAAGAAAGGCTGAGAGAGTTGGGGTTGTTCAGCCTGGAGAAAGAGACCTTATTGCATCCTTTCAATATATAAAGGGGGCTTACAAGAAAGGTGGAGCAAAACTTTTTACCAGGGCCTGTAGTGACAAGGACAAGGGGAGATTTAGATTGGACATAAGGAAGAAATTCTTTACTATGAGGGTGGTGAGACACTGGAAGAGGTTGCCCAGAGAAGTTGTAGATGCCCCATCACTGGAAGTGTTCAAGGTCAGGCTGGATGGAGCTTTGAGCAACCTGATCTAGTGGAAGATGTCTCTGCTCATGGCAGGGGTGTTTGGACTAGATAATCTTTAAAGGTTCTTTCCAACCCAAACCATTCTATGATTCTATAACCTCTTTCTCCATGTTCAATGAAAGTGTGTTTTTCTGTTCTGTTACTCTCTTTGACTGGGCATCTTACATAGCTAGTTTTACTTAGCAACTTCTTTGCAGAGGCAGATTTAAGTATTCAGACCCATGAGACAAATTGAAGAAGTGAAAAGGAAGGCATTAGTAAGCTTAGATATGGTGTTCAGGGAAATGATAGTATTTTGTCGGCATTAAATTAGTGTTTCAAAGAACCTCATTGCATCAGGCTCTCTGCTTTGATGTAACAAGAAATCACTTGTTCTAAGGAGCACATGGAGATAACACACCCTGACAAGTGCAGTCGCAGCTGCAGTTGTTCTGCTGGAACCTCCATGCAGCAGGTGCAGAGCTGCTGGATGTACCTGGGTACAAGCCAGTCTAGGTCCATGTGCAGTCCACCTGCATTCCCTGATCCTGCACCTGAGTTAACAAGCCATGATTAGTTATGACTTGTTAGCTGTGAGTTATAAAGCTGAATTAACGTGATTATACTGCATCCAGAACTGAGCTTCAAATCTCATGCGATGATGCATTCTGTGAACTCTCTGTTACCTTGCTTGTCTCTATGTTGCTCTCAGTTGGGCAGAGCACTGCACTTTGCCAATGACTTACTGAGGCCTCCATATGAAGTTATTAATTTAAAAAAGCCACCTTCCTCTGGAGATTTCTGCACCAGTGGTGCATTTTAGCCTTTGAAAACTTTTTAGTTCGTTTTCTGTGTCCCCCTACTGTTTTAAAAAGGTTGATGTCTTTCAGACAGTATTACATCCTGAGGCTGCTGATATTGTAGAATCAGCACAAGGGGCGCATTTTTTTTTAGGGATAGAAATGTTGGAAATACTGTTTCTCAACAAAATTCACAATCTTACCACGCTTCCTATTCATGTGCCTGAAGATACAGACGTTCTCATCTAATCTTAGACTTCTGCCTACAAAACTTTCTTTACTGTTTTAACTTTTCAGTTTTGTGTGTTACCAATTTTGTTTAGTCATGGGATTTTTAACCTCTTTTTTTTTTTTAAAATCAGAAGGGTTTAAACCAGAATGGGACACATCTGTGCACATCTAACACATACAGAATGGTATCTAAAATATCACATATATGAAAAAAAGCTTTGCTGGAAGGAACTAAATTATGCACAGTAAAAACTGGTGTCACTGAATTAGCTGAAGGGCTTTCATGAGCTTTTCTGTTGTGGTTTTTTTCCCCCCTTACGTTTCATAAGCTATTAAATTTCAATATTGCAGCCTTTTTTTTTTAATGGCTAAATCTAGATATAGAAATTGTACTTTCCACCCCCACTGTGGAATGTTTCTTTCCTTTGTAAGGAAACACAGAAAGAAAATTAACTCAATCTCTGGTTGCATGAGTCAGACTAGATATCTTCCCCCTTAACTCTTTGCTTGTTGTAGCGCAGAAACGGAAGAACAAGAGTTACAACAGCAGCAGCAATGTGTTACATTCAGAGGTCTCAAACCTTATCTGAAGTCAACTGTGTGTTGGGGGGGTGGAACCCCACAACAGAACAGTAAACCCTATTTCTTCTGTTCTCCTCTTGTTTCTTGCCAGCCATGATGTCTGCCGTTGCCTGTAGTGGGTGAGGGGGACAGTGCGCCTCAAACAGACAGCACAAGGAGTCATCTATGTCCTCTCAGTCCTGATGGAAATGGATTACTTCATGTTGTCAGTGGCATCTTTGGAGCTTCTTGGTAGACAAAAAGGGGAAAGAAAGAGAGGGTACCGGCCACGCTGTTTTATGAAGGAATTTTCTCATCTGAGTAGTTTAGGTATTGACTCCTAGACACATACTGTTTTCTTTTAATACAGATGGGAAACAAACATATTTTTAACAAGTGTTTGTTGTTTATTAAAGCACTAGGAAGAATAACAGCAATAAATTTTAACAAATTGGATGAAAATGATGATCTGTTAAGGGTCATCTGGGAAGTTGTAAGACTTGTGGTGGTGGCGAACTAATACAATCTCAGTCTGGGGTTTTTTTTGTTTTCCCTCTTCTGGCAAGAAGCCGGTAGGGCCTGTCTCTGAGAAATTGGTTTGCAGTAGATGTGATGGTGCAGTTCTGCAAATTTTACAGAAATAGGGATATGGGGGACATAAAGAGATATTACAATCACTTGTGGCATATTTAAATAAGCTTTCTGAAGAAAATCCACCTTTACCTGTGGAGGATGATTTTGGGGGACTAAGCAGTTAAGGAGGGCAGTCTTAAAGTTGTGTAAGAATCTACATCTTGGGTACTGCCCAATAAATCTTGTAATAGCAGAGTAAGCAGGATCTGTCTTTTTGAGTATGAGTGGGCATTGCTAGCAGTTGCTACATGTGACTTCTTGAGAGGTGATCATCCATCAAGAACATACTTGGCTTTGTAAAGGTGCCAGTGTAACAGCAGTTGCAAATGTGATTGATCATCTGATCTTGGTGTTTTTTGTTTATTTCATTTAAACTGATGTAGCAGGGAACCTCAAAGAGTTAAATAACAGACCGGCCCTAATTAGAGCTGTAGTGCCGGTTTTTACAGAGAAAACCTTAGGACATGCACAGCTATTTGTGCCAGCTTCATCCTTCTTTGACCTCCTTCAAGCATGTACTGTTGCACATTTTCATGCCTCTGAAGTAGACAAGGATATTCTGTGTGGTGGACAATCTGCTTACTTCGCCACTGCCCCTCTGAAGAAAGCTATCGCTCTGCTTTACCTGCATTGATACTCCAGCACAAGGCAGTGGTGAATTAAGAAAAATGGATAAAATAAACTCTGTGTGTGTGTGTAAATAAAAGGTAGTAAACTCATCTGATTGACTTTTGAAGCATGGGAGTGAAATGTAGAAATGTAGATAGACTTTATATTGTCTGGATATAACCTTATACTGTTACTACATTTGCTTATTTTTAGCCTAGCTACACTGGTTATATATTGGCAGAATAATTTACTACCTCTTGTGTAAAATGTAATATTATCTTGTACCTAGGATTTACAATCTGACTTTGTACTCAGATAAGTACAGAGGAAGTAATAGTGTCTTGGGTATAACTTGCATGCTGAACAGTTCTGGAAGAAGCTTTTGTTATTAATCAGCTTTTTCCTTGTCTCAGCTTTCAGTGAAGAATATTTTTAGCTGCACACACCCACAGAACAACTCCTTGCAGCCACGGTTCTGGAAAGTACAATTCAAAGTTTATAGAACTTCTCTTGCTCACAGAATTGTACAGTGCATTAGTTTTATTTTGCACTTATATCCGTACACTGGTAGAAGACCTGCAAGTTCTCTGTTGAAGAATCAAGCCTGTAGATCCATTTTCTTTGCTGATTATGATTAAAACTAGGGCTTCCCTAGTATAGGAGTATTTAATGAATAATTGTAATTCTTTCCCCGTTATTTTCATATGTATTCAAAAGTCACTGCATCTTATTTTCTTCTGTGGAAGCTAGTACAAGAGCAGTATTCAAAGTAGTTGACTTACTTTAAATAGCGTTTAGAACTGTTAGATCATGCTTCCTTAAGAATATTCTAGCTTCATTAAAAAAAATTACCTAAGTTACTTCTGTATATTTTATTCTCCTAAAATATCTTTGAATAATTACTTAATAGCACTTCCTCAAAAATTACTAGTGCTCCGGAGAAAATTACTTCTGTAAATCAGAGTGAATTCTGAGGTTTATGAATAATATGATAAACTGTTTTCCCCTCCCTTTTCACAACTTTATTTGAGAAATTAGGCATATCTGTAGCCACCCAAATTGATGTGATGCCAGAGTGTAAATGCCTTTCATCTGATTAGTAATTTGTATTGTCAGGATTTTGGCCATTGGTCCATAGTTTATTTTCCTTGGGCACTTGTATGCTTTCCTTAAATAAACATGGAACAAAAATTGTGGTCAGACAGAACACGTTCACACCAAAAACAACATTCAGAAGTCTCTGCAATCCTGTGTAGAAGATCCCCCTTCAGCTTTCCAGTATCCTAATTTTGAAGGTGACCTTCACAGAGATTTAACCAGGGACTTAGTGGAACAAAAAAACATACTTGCAAGGAAACTAGAAAACTGACTGAAAAGTGCAGCATGGCCCGTCATCTGTAAGAAATACCCCACTCTCCTTGTCAGAATTGTGCTCTGAGCACTTCTGCAAGAGTCTGATGAGACTTGACAAGTGTAATTCTGGAAGGAGACTAGAATTTTTGCCTTTATTTTTAGGCTGTAAAATATTTTGGACGTTTAAGAAAATATTTATGAAATCTAGTAGCTAATTGAAATCATTATGGTTATATGAACTGCCACAGGACTGTATTAATTTAAACCAGCTAAAGGTCAGGACCTTAAAAGATCTAATACGCTTATTGTGCACTTGATTATTCTAGACTTTCATATTTCAGCACAGTGAAACAAAGCTAAGCACTGTACATGTAAGAAATATACTGAGAAAAAGATATCACAACAGCTCTAACGTAGCAGAAAAGTCAATGAAAAAGAATAATGTTGTTACCTGATGGATTATGCTGTAGAAAAATAGTAACCAATGAATACAGAGGAAATAATGGCAGTAATTTAATTAAACATTTTACAATAAAAGGAGCTTTAGTTCTAAATATAAGCTGCAAGCATTTAATTCTTTCAACTTTTAAATGACACAAAACAATGCAAATCAAATTCCAGACACATTTTGTGGAGTCACTTGTGTTGCACATCATGTAATACACTTGACTAAAATAGACTAAAAGCACCAAAGGCATAAAATGGCAGTTGCAGCCAGGAGTCTGCAGTTTAACTCTTTTTCAATATTACCAGTGGAAGAATTGTCAACAACCTTTATGCAGTTGAAGCTTCAGTGCAATTTTCAATAAAAAGGCTGTAAGAAGCAGGAATCTTTCTGATTTTTTTTTTTTTTTTCTTTTTCACCAACACAAGTTGGGATTTTTATGAAGTTATTGGGTGTCCTGCATTTCTTCTTTATTTCTGCAGCTTCTTGTTCAGTTACATGGCCTCAACATGGACATAAATGGGAGATGAGGTAATTAAAAAGGGCATGGAAATTTAAAGGCATGTGAATAGGTCAGTTGTCAGCCTGTGAAAGACTATTTCTCTCATAGGAAAATTTTCTCTCATTTTTTTCAGGTAGAAAATGGCCAGGAAGCTAAGTGATTGTCTCAGCTAATCAAGCCCTTTTTTGCCTGAACACCACAGTGGGTTAGCCATTGAATTTATTGGCAAGAATGTCACCTACATGGTTTTTGCTTGTCCTGTTTTGTTCTAGTCTCAAGGAGAAGATCATAACAGAATTTTATCTTTTCTACGTTTTAACAGCCTCTTAGGCTACTCCATGCAAAGGGAATGGAGTTACACAGCCTGGGAAGAAGCTCAGAGACTGAGCACAGTCTCTGCTCTGGATAGTCAGAAGACCAGACAGTGGGGCCTGCTGCAGACTGTACCAACCCCATAGTGTAGATAACTTCTGTGACCTGCTCCTGTGACCTACTCAAGGTTGCCTGCCTTGCTTGGATCACTTTGCCACCTTTGAAGGACTGCGTTGTAGGTAGGGGTTGAAGTTGAGAGGTATGGAGGAAAAGAAGATAAGCAGACTTGGCAGAAAGAGAAATCGGGTTCACTTGCTTCTCCCAGCTACCTTTTTTTTTACTCCTCTTAAAAGAGGTATAGCAGGAACTATTGGGATGGTTGGTAAAGGATCTCTTGAGGAAGCAGGCAGAACATTGCAATTTCTACTGAGGAGATAAAGATGCTTTATGTCTTCTTTTCCCAATAATATTTGTTGGTGCTGCTGTCATTCCTGACTTGTCAAACAGCCCCACTTCCTCTTCACTCGCACTTCCCATTTAATCTGGGTTTGCATCTTCCCCTGAGAACTGGACCAGGCCAAAACCCAATTAGAAATTGTCTTGTCTCAAGAATTGGTTGATAATAGATGTGTGTGTGTGGGGGGAGAAGTGTAAGAGAATGATTCTTAACACATCTTCACAAACTAATAAGTAGTTAGTGTATTAGAAATGTATTTATTGACTAGTGCTGTACCTTGAGCTAATGCTTTCAGAGAATTATCACCAATGTTTTCTATGTCTCCTTTTTGAGAGATAATAATAGATATAGTTAGAGATATTTTCCTTGATGTGAGATTTTCTGTGTGCCATTCCTTCTGCAGGTATTCAGGATTGCCAGATGCTATTGCAGCTCTTTCCAGGCATCACTTTAAAATACATTTTATTATTTGCAAGGTTTTTTAAAACATTACTCACTGTCTTTCCCATATCATCTATGATTGCTAAAGATCAGATTCTGGGGGTACTTTGCTTAATAAAACATCTATGAGGCAGTCAAAAGGCTGTAATATATTAAGGAATAGTTGGAAGAAAATGGAATGCAAAGGGAAGTGTAGCACTAGACACTGGATGTATCTGTCTTGCCTGTATCTGGAGTGAACCAGAGGAACTGATTAGAGAAAGAGGCTTTCCTTTCGTTGCTATTCAGTGAATCTTCTGTCTATAAAAACAAAGAATGTGAATAAGAAAGTCTTCCTTCAGCCCCAAAAAAACAGCTGAGGAAACGCTGATCATCTGTAGTGGGGGTTTCCACTGATAATGTTTCAAAAATTATTAGACTTTTTTTTTCTTTGGGAAATTTCAAGTTACCTGTCTGCTTTCTCACCACAAAGTGGCTGACACCCAATTCTACTGGCATTTGTATGGTGTACATGTTCCCTTATCAGGCAAACGTAAGAGTACATTGGGGCAACAATTTTGGCCTTGCACACTACTAGTGCCAAGGTACATAGTATTTTGATCGTTAGCAATATTAATTGATTTTTCCTCACTATCATTTGCTCTGATGTCTTTCCTCTTCCTTTGCTACTGCAACAACGGAAATAATGTGCAGAGAAAACACTGCTTCATCATCTGAGACTGAATTTTACAATGAAAGTGGGTTAAGCAATGGAATAGGTTTCTCAGGTTGTGGGTTCTGCATCCTTGAAGACTTTCAGACCTGAATCAAAAGGTATCTACCAACTTGTGTGTAAGTACAACGGGCCTGTAGGCAAGGCCTAAGTAACCTGATTTTGCTTTGAAGTTAGCCCTACTTTGAGCAGGAAGTTGAACAACTTGACCTCCAGAGTTGTTTTCCAACCTAAACTTTTTCTATGATGGTATGATTTGCAACATGTTTTGCACCTGCTCTATAAATTTGCTTCAACACCAGCAGGAGCTGTTTCTGCTGCAACTGTCAGAAAAGTAAAATATATAAAATCTTCTGACTTGTAAACCACATGAAGTTAATATTATGGTCTTAACAATTATACAATGAGAATCATTGCAGGCCGCAGCTGCCAGTTTCTTCATGTCAGTTCTCTATTCTATATCAAAACCTAAAAATTTTCCTGTCTTAGACTATGTGTGGATATTTTCTAGAAAAATAGATAAACATTATAGAAGAGGAAAGAAACTAAAATGACGTGCTATATACTAGCACCTCCCTTACTCCTTCTCTCCTTTTGTGTGCTACACCAAAGCAGCAAGAGTGAGAGACAACCTGTACGGGAGCCTCTGTTTTCTCCATGGTGACTGATGGCTGCAAAACCACAACTGCCTACTGGTTTTGTACTTCTACTGCAACACTCTACTTTGCTGATGATTTTGCAGTCCACTAATTCTTTACCACTTTAATGGTCCTTGGGGGCTATCATTAATGAAAGATGGAGTTAGGACAATTCTTGATTCTCAAAGTTGTGGTAAAAAATCAAATTGATTCCCAGTAGCCCACGAAGAGATAAAATGAGCACTATCTCTGTTTCAGTATTTAGCTGGTGCACAGGCCACGGGATGAGGCTTCTGGAAATGGAGGATCATCTGTGAACTGCAAGATGAAACGCTATGTGAGAAGTCTGCCTGTAGATGAAAAATATGAAAAGTTATTCTCTTCTGGACTAGTTTAAAGGAACACTGCTATGGATTAAGGGGGAAAAATGAACTTTGGCTAATTTCTGTTGAGGCAGTGTGCAAAAATAAGGAAAGTAAATGCCTATCTTCAGCTTGTCTGTTTGTGTTGCCTTGAATCTGTTGCTTCTTTAAACAAAATTGTGCAAAATCCAATCCAAAACAAGTTCTAAATATACTCCAAGAAGGCCAGGGATTTATCCCAAGGCACAGCATGACCCTACGGAGAACACCACAGGAGAATCATTGCAATAGACTTGCTGCCTCATTAAGAAATTGCTATCTGGCCTCAATGAAGCCTTCTAAATGTGCCTACAGATTCCTAAAAGAGACTCAGTTCAGCTGGGGTCATGGGTCTGAGGGACCCATATGCTCTCATCTTCCAGCATTACATATTATGGTAGCTCTGCCTCTGGTGTAAATCAGAGCAGAATCAGCTTCCTAAAGTGTTCTCATTTTTTTCATATTTGTTTTTACTAAAACTTTCAGAAACTCTGCTTGTCAGGAATAGCTAGAGCTTTTGTACAGGTGTATAGTGGATAGGTAGTTACTGGCAACCGGGTCATAGCTGACCTTTTCTTTTTTTCCATAAAGAATAGTGTAGCAAACTTAAAATAGCAATAAATAGAATAAATGATTTATTTTTATTATAGATAAAACTCTCACCATCAAGTAGTAACTTTGATGTATTTGTATAAGGAAGGTTAGAAAAGAATGTTTGAATCATTCATTGTGAAACATTCTAAAGCTAAAAGGTCAAAGGATTCTCACATCTGTCAGAAAACAGTTTCCAAAGCCAGAAGAAGACTGCAGGAAACATTCTCGGTCAAACTTGATTTTGGCCATTGGGAAGTGCTGAAAATGAGGCAGATAAAGTAAAAGAAAACAGCCTTCAAAGTTAAAGGGGAAAAGTTATTTTCAGTTGGACATTTCTTAAGAAAGAATCATTAAATGGTGACCCCCAAAAATATATACGGCCCTGAAAAAATATGAATCCTAAGACTTAAATGCAGATGCAGGCTACAGGAATGTTTTACCTCTATGTTGCCTTTTCTGTGTGCTTCATGAGATGAAAAAGTGTTATTAATAAAAGAATGAGTCAAAGGGCTCTTGGGTGAGTCATGGTGACAATTCAATGTGTCTTTCTGTATTATAACTTAAAATATGAGAGAAAGATGGCGATGGCAGATTTTACATAATAAGAAAGATAATCTAAGCTTGCTAGAGTATCTGGGGAAATTATAGTATTTGGAAACAGAAGATATTTAAGTGACATTTTACTTTATAGCAAACTGTTCTGGAAAATTTTTGTTCCCTGCAAACACTTCTGCCACTGATTCTTCCTCCCTGCCCCCTGCATGTTTTTTACCTATGTTTTGGTTGAGAGCAAAACGTTCCATGTTCCATGGCATACATCCCTTGTCTTTTCTGAAGACAAACACTTCTCATTTCTTTGTAGGGTAATATTTTTTTTTCTTTCATTTCTGTGCTGTTTTACTTGAACAGGAAAAGTCTTGTGAAAAATATAGATTTTTATCTGTCTTTTCTAAAACTGTATGTAAAAGCATCTGACTGAGAATAAGGAAGTTGCTGAGAGAGAAGAAAGCAGAACTGCAAAATTAAACTAAGTAGTGAATTGTAGATTTGTGAAAGCCAGCTGCATTTACTGTGATTTAGATCTCTCAAGGATGGATGGAGTCCTGTTCCAGTGAGGGGTTGGGTAGGGGCACTGGTGCCATCTGGTTGTGTGGCAAAAGAAAGCATAAGCCACGATGGACAGTGATAATGGGCAGGCTGTGACAGCTCACTGGCCTCAGTTCCTTGATTGCTTCAATATCTCCTCACAATAATACAGTTTGTACTACTCCTGCTTGCTGATCTGTTATGAATGTTATCCTACAATGAGTTATCAAGTTAGTTGCAATGTATGTTTCTATAATTTAAGTTGTAATTTAAATGTACATTCTGAATACTTTGTCTAGGAAACCCAAAAATAGCTTGATTGTTTTATTAGGGGGGGACACATATAGACTGAAATTTTGGCTATTTATGAAGCCTGAAATTAGGCCCTGAAAATTACTAGGTGCACTTTAAAGTACAGGTTGTTGGAAACTGTGAAATCAATAAACTTACCAAAACAACAAATTTTAATCCACTCACACATAGATATGTATGCAAAATAAATCTTTTTCCTGTCAAACCAACAGAGGTGCATTATAGTCACCTATTTATCTCTGCCTAGACTTTTAGCTCTACTGTAGGGAATTAATCACGTAGGTGAAATATAAAGTCAAATGGTTTGTAATACAAATCTGAATTGGATAGGGAAAATAATAGGAGGTGTGAAAAGACTTTCACATAAAAAGAAGCCAGGGAGAAAAGTTAGGACTGCTTTTTTTTACTGGACAGGTTGGATATAGATGAAATAACATAGGAGTTAGCCATATTTCATGTGATATGAGCTCTAGAAAAAGTAATTAATTAAACTACTTAACGTAGGTGATTAGTCTGTGGGACTTTCTGCAGCGTACTTGAGATCTAAAGAAACAGCCATGCACGTCTTCATCTTTATTTGAATTTGGATGTTTGCAATGCAGACCTCTGCAACCATGTCAGGTGCCCTTTTAAAGGCTTTTTTACTTTTAGGGCTTGATTCTTTTAATCTGTTTCAGTTGTTGACTTTAGGAAGAGGTTAGTAAGTTACTATGATTACCCTTTTTCTCTGTTGACTAGTGAAGAAGTGCAAGTTGATTGTATCAGAGATGTATATCTATTTCTGGCCAGAAAAATCACACTGAGTATTGCAAATATTCTTGCTCGTCATAACAGTGAAAGGAAAAATCCCCAAGGGCAGTTGCGCTCACTCTTCCACATATTTTAAAGGCATTTAGCACCTTACGACTAACAGAAATTTCCCTGTGGTGATCAGTATGGTAGATCTTTGTGAGGCTGGGATGCACCTTTGCAGACAAGTGTTTCCAAACAATGTTCAACCTCAAGTGTTTTGTCAGGCTAACTTTGGCACTCTGGGCAGACTTGTATTTTCTTCTGCGTTCTCTAACCTCTTAAGGTTTTTCTCATTAGAATGACTGAGATCCTTATCTCATGGAGGGCAAATATGAAAGCTCCTACATCTTAAAATCACTACTAAGAGTGGTACTGGCAATATTATTAATTGCAAGTATCTGCTGCTTAGAGCATGATTGTGAACCACTGAATCCAGGACCATGCTTGTAAATTATTACAAGTTTGTTAAATTCATACGTTCATGCAAGCAAAACCTTGTTGCAGAAAGCACTAGCAATCTCAAATCAAAGTATTTTTCACTTTGTCTTCTGTTTAAGGAAATGAGTTTTGATCAGACTGCTTGGACTTCTGCAGTTTCTCTAAAGTATGTAGTAAAACTAAGTCTTTCTGAAGCCTTGATCAAGTACCCTAAGTAATACCTAACAGTAAACATGAAGTCATACTTACAAATTCTTCTACTTTTATAGTTTTATATTTCAAATATATCAAATAAACAATGTTTCTATTTCAAATTGATCATATATATGTATGATATATGTATATATGTATATACATACACTTAAGAATGTTTCTTCTTTCTTTTCCATATTATTACTAGCATATTAGATTAGCACATTACTATATCTGTGTTTATATTTCTTTTTCTATTTTAGTCTGTTTTTATTTTGTAGACCTATTTCCAGACTTTTATTATGGATTTCTTCTCATTTGTTCATGTTTTTCTTATTTCACTCTCAACTTCTGCATTTCTTTTTCATTTTTCCTACACTGATAAATATTAACATGGGAAAGATAGTCAGCTCTGACCTCTTATGTCACCTTACAAACCCTCCAGGGATTTGCCATGCTGTCTCCATCTTTGACATCTACTTGCAAATCTTTCATGAGTGTATGTGCAAAATTCCTTTCATTTCCAGGAAGGTTTTTGCTGATCACATAATGTATGTGCTATATGTGTGTATATATATATATATAAAAATATGTATTATTTTAGTCCACTTCTCTATTGCTTAGGATTTCTGATGTCATGCTTATATCATTTTTTTGCTCTATCACTCTTTCTTTCCCCCCCTTGTTAGCTTATATCTGTCTTTTTTCCCTTTGAGCTTCTTCCTCACGCTTATATACATGTGTGCATAATATCTTGTGTTCCTGGAAAACTTACCTATTGCAATTTCCCTTGCTGATTTTTCTGTTTCTACTACTTGTTCTGGTAATGACAAACCATGATGTTAGCTACATCAGCCTCTGCCTCCTGTCTGTGCTGTACCTTTAAGATTCCTAATTATTTAACACAGAGAGATGACCTTTATCTTTGGCTGCAAACATTCTTTGTAAATAAGCAGCCTTTCACCACATCTGCAAACTGCAGTGTTATGCCTAAACCCTGTACCATCCTGCACTTGCACTTTTGGGGACCCCTGACTTGTTCCTGTGCTGAAGCCTGGAAACAGAATCAGATATCTGGTGGAAGCCTCTCTCTAGGGCTCTGGGACCAATGGCTAACTCAAAACAGAATATTAAAAAACCCCGTTTATTCACTCAGAGGTGTTACATCCCAGAGAAACAATGCCCAGTCTCTTCACCTGAGTCCCTTTCATTCTCTCAAATGTTGGATGTGTTTTGCTTGCCCAGATGTATCCCTCATGGCCGTAGACTGCTCTTCGTGAAAAGTACTTTGAGGACTGAATCACCATCTTCTCAGAAAACGTTTAGAATCTTTACAATCTAAAGCTCTAAGATTTAGGAAATCATCCACAGACTTTCTGAGCTGTAATTACTATTTTAGCCATCATTGTCTTGACTCACTTAACTTCTTATCTTTGGCTACTATTGTGTTTCCTCATTTCCTTTTTCTATAGCCTCAGGCAGACTAGAGATACACATATCCTAAAAATGTAGATCCCTCTTCCTGACTGTATAGGAAAGAGCTTTACGTGCCTAGTTCTTGGCAACAGTAGCTCAGTAAATGTGACGAGATGGCTTGAGTATATTTTTCATAGCAAGAGCAAAGCCTCTCAGAGCACTCTAAATAGAAACTGAGCTACAGAATAATTAGGAAATAGCTATTATAACTCAAATTATGTGTGTATCTGGTAAGGAAGGATTACAGAGAGCAGGGAGTGCTATAATTTCTTTGTTGTTTATGTTCTCATACATGCAAAGTGTTTTCAGAAATGCCAGTCGATGCTGAATTCTGGCTGGCAAGTGATAAATGCTCAGTGTATTTTTCCTACTGCTAATGCTTTTTTTTTTACCACCTGGAACTTGCCCTTATGCAATGAATAGAACTTGAGCAAGTTCTTAAGGGCTTTTTTTGACTTAGGCTTAACCCATAGTGTATGCTTCTTTGCAGGGGATGAGAATATTCTATTTCATGTTTTTGAGTTAGTGTAGAAATTCTGGAGGGGAAAAAAAAATATTTTTTTAATCGATTTTTATTTATATTAAAATTCTGCAGAATTTTCAATGTGTGTGTTTCTGAGATAAACCAAGAAGCAATTTCTGCTAGTGGGAAAAATTCTGTAAACCTTAAGAACTATCGAGTCTGCAGTAAAAGCAGCATTTATACTGTGTCTAACTTAATCTGTAGGAATATGATCCCTGGACATGGATCCTTATACCTAAATTTGTTTTTCTGTTTTCAAAAACTGGGCCTCATTTGGTATTTTGACGTGTATCAATATCAATTTTTATTTTATTTTCCTCTCTGAATTTTTAGAAAAAGTATCCTAGTCAGATGCTTTTAGTCAGATTGCCATACCTGTGGCATATTTACCTTTACTTCTCTTTTGAATTTTGCAGAATCAAAGCACATATTCATGCTTTGGATCCTAACAGATGTTACCACTTTGAATCCCCCAGCCAGGATAGATTCACTGGGTTAAACGAAGTAGGTACTGAAAGGTCACACCAGATAGCTGACGTATCTACTGACTATTTGTGTAGCAAAACCTTTTTCTGTGAAGCATTTTTTAATAAATGCAAGTGAACACTTCAACATTTTCAGAAAGATATACGGGATATTTAGAGCTTGTCAGAGCTAGAATACTATGACTGTCCCATCTGTAAGTGTAATGATTCATAAAGGACTTAAGAGAAAATACTAATGCATTTTTTGACAAGAATAGCAATTTCTAGTAAAGAGTTTAATAAAAGTAAGGAGACTATCAAAATGTACCCGCTCTAAACCCACGAGTTTTACAGAAAGATGTAGACACAAACTGCAGATAACAAAAATATTTATCTAATTGACAGCACAAAATTACTCATTACCTGACTTATAGAATGCTCAAACTCCCCAAACTGGTTCATGCTGTGCCTAATTCCATTGCAAATTGACTAGCAGATATCGCTAGCTTCCAGTATATTTAGTCTTACTGCACAGCTTCTCTCCATGCAAAATATTTAAAAGAACAAAGATTTTCTCTTGCAGATGGGTCAAAACAGCAAGGAAAAAAGTGATATTCTTCTTGTACTCATTTTTCTGAATAGCTGAAGTCTGCTTGCAGTTAATTTCTGTCATATAACAAAGGCTTCTGAGACCGTGTTACTTAATTCTTAAGATTGTGTTAAATATTTCAGGGGTTTTTGTCATACGCAGTAGAAGCTACTCCCACACAGCACTGCTGGAAATGATAAAGCCATTTCTATTAGTGTTTCCATTATGATATTGTCTGAGAATTTTGATAGTCTGACTTAGTTGCAAAGATTTCTAAATAGCTGTTGATAAAAATGTTGCTAGACAATATAGAAGGATAAGACAGGAATCTAAAAAAAGGGAAGATGAGGAATTCTTTCCTCTGGATTTTTGCTGAAATTTGAATAGGAATAAATGTTTTGCTGACTGCTGTCCCTGGGCAAACAAATATTTATCCCAGTATGGAAGGTTTGTATTAAGCATATGGGATAGAGACAGAGAGCTTGGTTCCTGCATATTCGGTGCAGAATCACTGACCTTTCAGGATTGCAATGTAGAAGTATGCAGCAACTAATCTCCTGATACAATTTCAGTAAGAGGTAATACAGCAAAGGGAATGGAGTCCAAGATTACTACCATGCTGAGCCAGGGAGCTGAGACAGATGAGTGCAGTCAGCATCCAATTAGCCTTTGCTCAGCCACCGGACTGGAGTCGCCGGGGTTTTATCAAGACTGTAAAAAGTGGAGCCAGAAACTCTTGTGAAGGCAGGAGTGCATCTCTCTCTCTCTCTCTCTCCCCATTTCTTTTTCCCCCAAAACAGCGTGGATACTTTTTTTTTTCCCCTTGGTTAAACAGTGTGAAAGAGGTGATTAAAAGAGTGAGGAAAGTGCCCTTTTACATGCAGTGCAGTAGTGGCTGGAGCAGTTTCCTTGGCCAGAGGGGATTTCTACTTCTTTCTTCCTGGTGAGCTTTCTAAAGGCCAGGGTTGTATTTTACATTAGGCGGCACTGGCTGTGTTATGGAGGTGGACCTTGAGCCAGTGAGAGCAGGTGGGGTTCCCTACCTTTCCTCTCCCCTCCAGCTACTCTCCATTTCAGGTTATATGACATGCAAGCGTGGACTGCCTGCCCTGGCTGGAGGAAAGCATCAGCCTCCTATAAACAGCCCTGCAGGCAGTCATTTGAGCTCTGTGCAGTGGAGAGAGGAGGCTGAACCATCTCAGGCTGTGGAGGACAGGGAAGGGCCAAGTCCCAGAGCAGTAAATTTTGGACAGAACGAAGGAAATTTGCTATTGGCGTCCACCTTTTAGAAGAAAGTGGTCACCAGCAATGCAATTTGCATGGTGTGGAGGTCCTCTGGAGCCAGAGATGGAAAGTCCAGGTTTGTGGATGAGAGAGGTGCTGTTGCGTAGGTGAGTGATAAGTGTGCAGTCATGTCTGACTGGGGGACATCTGGTCTGGTCCATAACTGCAACTCTCTGTGCCTTTTGGACACCAAAGCAGTTCCTGAATTTAATTTCTTTATGGCCAGGCAGTAACTGACTGGGGGGGTAGGAATGGGGATAATGTTCAGGAACATGCTCCTGGCCTTCAGCACTTTGTCCTGCCCACTTGCAGACGTGGTGCTGTGATTCTCTCTGGTGCCTCACCAAGGGCTGTGCTCGACCTAGGCCAAAATGGCTCTTCCTTGGGTAGCTTTTATTTCTTCATGGTAAAAGCTAGTTGAGGGGTTAGTTTCTTTCCACTGTAAAAATAACATAAGCAGCTACTGTGTGAGAGTTATGTATATATTTGTATTGGGTTTGCATGGCAAGGTTTTGGTAGTGGGGAGGCTACAGGGGCAGCTTCTGTGAGAAGCTGCTTGAAGCTTCCCCCATGTCCGATAGAGCCAATGCCAGCCAGCTCCAAGTCGGACCCACCACTGGCCAAGGCTGAGCCAATCGGTGATGGTGGTAGCGCCTCTGGGATAACATATTTAAGAAGGGGAAAAAGTTGCTGTGAAACAGCAATTGCAGAGGGAGAGAGGAGTGAGAATATGTGAGAGGAAAAACTCTGCAGACACCAAGGTCAGTGAAGAAGGAGAGGCTCTAGACACTGGAGCAGAGACTCCCCTGCAGCCTGTGGTGAAGACCATGGTGAGGCAGGCTGTCCACCTGCAGCCCATGGAGGTTAATGGTGGAGCAGATATCCACCTGCAGCCCGTGGATGACCCCATGCCAGAGCAGGTGGATGCACCTGAAGGAGGCTGTGATCCCACGGAGAGCCTGTACTGGAGCAGATTCCTAGCAGGACCTGTGGACCCATGGAGAGAGGAGCCCACGCTGGAGCAGGTTTGCTGGCAGGACTTGTGACCCCGTGGGGGACCCACACTGGAGCAGTCTGTTCCTGAAGGGCTGCACCCCGTGGAAGGGACCCACGCTGGAGCAGTTTGTGAAGAACTGCAGGCTGTGGGAAGGACCCATGTTAGAGAAGTTCGTGGAGGACTGTCTCCCGTGGGAGGGACCCCACGCTGGAGCAGGGGAAGAGTGTGAGGAGTTCTCCCCCTGAGGAAGAAGGAGAGGCAAAATCAATGTGTGATGAACTGACCGCAACCCCCATTCTCTGTCCCCCTGCACTGCTCGAGGGGAGGAGGTAGAGAAAAACAGGAGTAAAGTTAAGCCCGGAAAGAAGGGAGGGGTGGGGGGAAGATGTTTTAAGATTTGGTTTTATTTCTCGTTATCCTACTCTGATTTGATTGGTAATAAATTAAACTAGTTTCCCCAAGTTAAGTCTGTTTTGCCTGTGATGGTAATTGGTGAATGATCTCTCCCTGTCCTTATCTTGACCCATGAGCCTTTCATTATATTTTCTCTCCCCTGTCCAGCTGAGGAAGGGGAGTGATAGTGCGGCTTTGGTGGGCACCTGGCGTCCAGCCAGGGTCAGCCCACCACAATATGCCAGTGTATCCTGTTCTACTTACTGACAGAGCATACTGCCGCTTTCTTTCACCAATACGTTTACTGAAGTAGGGCACTCCAGAAGTGTGAAACAGTGCTTGTGAGCTTTTGAGTTCAACTGCTAGCATCCAATCTGTATTCCAAAAACTTCTTTTTTTCTATTTCTGGTGACTGCTGTTTTTCTGTTTAAGTCATATAATGTTTCACTGAGAATTTAAAAAATAAGTTGAGTGTAGTGGATGCACTGAGGCAATAGGCAAAAAAACTTCTTAATCCACCTCATACTACTGTAGTGGCTTTCCAGGAAGTCTATCTTGAAATTCTTGCACATGATCTTCCTCCACTGAGTCTGAGAGACCTCAGGGGACATTCAGAAAGTCTGTGATAGACTGATGAAAATTTTAAAATTGAAACACTAAACCATTCAAAGAATCCTTCAACTTTAATATAAGCAAAAGTAAACTAGGTTATTTGTATGACACATACTTTATATTTGTGTCTCAGGTTGTTCCATCTCATACTGGACTATATATAGAATTGAATGTGCTTGTTCTAGTCCATGTCTTCTACTGTGTGGGTTTTCCGCAAAATTGAGGCTTCTGACTACAACTACTAAACACAGACTTTTACTATAAATTATTATTCTTTCACAGCTTTTATTATCAAAATGGTGGCATTAGTTACTCTTCAGGTAGGTGCCAAGAAAAGCAAACTCATTTACCGTTTCATCTTTTGGCAATCTGCATGACTGATGTTTTACAGGGTGTCTGCCATCGTAGCTATCTCAAACCTCTTGCAGGTCTTTGCCAATAGTGGAAAATACTATGTGATAAAAATAAATTAAGACAAAGAGAGTTGATAATTTCAGTGTTTAGAACTGGAAAGTAGTCCAGATTGTGGCCTGAGTCTAAATAGCCTGAGTGCTCTATAGCAAGTACAGAAAAACAACAATAAGCATATCCTACAAGAAATAGTCCTCCTGTCCTCAGAGGATGGAATTTAAGGTTACTGAGCTAGCTTTACATCCTGTTGTGCTCCCATGTAAGGCATAGACCGGGGAGCACTTTTAAGGACAGATGAAGCAGGTAGACCCAGTCTGGTGTCACTTAGGCAAATGTGACTAACTACAATGTAACATGAGTGTAACTATAGCAGGGTAAGAAAGTGCTTCATCCCCTCGATTCATCAGTTGTGAGGCTGCATCTGGAGTACTGTGTCCAGTTTTGGATTCCCAGTGTGAGGAAGATGTTAATGTAGTGGAGCGAGCCTATTAGATGACACTAAAATGAATGGAGTGTACAACGTACAAGGGGAAACAGGGAGAGGTGGGTTTGTTCAGTCATAAGAAAACTAAACAGGGATCTAACTGCTGTTGTCAACTGCCTAATGGAAAGCTACAGAGAAGATGGAGCTGGACCCTTCCTGGAGGTGCACTGTTAACAGAAAGAAGAGGACACAAGGTGCAACAACAGAAAATCCAACTAGATATTAAATATTTTTTCACCATGAGAGCGATCAAATGTAGGAACATGTTTCCCAGAGAGGCTCCATGTGGAATCTCCCTCCTTGAAGATACTTAAATAGACAAGTCTCTGAAGAAACTGATCTAACTAGAACTGATATGAATCAAGGATTGAAGTAGATGCTCTCCAGAGGTCCCTTCTGGGACCTATCTGTGATTCTATGAACAGAGGTATTACAACCATTGTCTAAGAAAAAGATGCAATAGCTACTTTGACAGGATAACATTTGTGAAAGTTTCTGAATAGTGTTAAGTAGATGTTACTTAAAATGAGTAAGGAAAAATCATCACAAGTGCTGAACCCTGGGGCTCTTCTCTGAAAACAATTGGATTTGCACCTTTTAGATGTTCTAGTGTTCTTTCAGTACATACTCAAACATGTATGTGGTCATATAAGCTCAGTGAGGCAACCAACAATTCTAAAGTTGCAAGTGAAGGCCCTGGCATACAAGTCAGGCTAGTATTTGCAGTGCAGATTTTTCTGTTAGGGGAATCAGAACTACCAGAGAAGTTAGGGTTGTAAATGATTGCACTGTCTATTGATTAAATGGGGAACTGCATAATTGCTTCACCACAGAACATGATTAATTTGATGTTAGTGGTTGAATACTGCTACAGGATCATAAAAAAGGATGCATTTAATATATGGGTTATGACTTCTGGGTTCATTAACATCGGGAATTTTTTGTGGTACTGAAGCTACACACACACATAACTAAATAATTTGTTTTAATTCCATTGTACATATATATACACATATAAAAGGAGGCTGTTAAAAATTAAAACATAAAAAGGAAGTGCACAAGAGGTAGAAGCAGGAATAGGTGACCTGGGAAAAATATGGAGACACTGTCCAAGCATACATGGGGACAGGGTTAGGAAAGTCAAAGCCCACCTGGAGTTAAATCTGGCAAGGGATGGGAAGGACAACAAGAAAGGCTTCTGCAGGTTTATCAGCAGCAGAAGGAGTATCAGGGAAAATGTGGGCTGGCTGCTGAATGAATCTGGGGGCATGATGACAAAGGGTATGGAAAGGGCTGAGGTACTCAAGGTCGTCTTTGCATCGGTCTTTTACATAAGACTGGCCTTTGGGAATCCCACGTCCCTGAGATCAGTGGGGAAGTCTGGAGCAAGAAGGACTTAGCCTCAGTGGAGGGAGATCAGGTTAGAGAACATCTGAACAGATTGGGTATATATAAGTCAGATGGACTTACTAGTGCTGAGGAAGCTGGCCAATATCATTGAGAGGCCACTCTTGATTATATTTGAAAGGTTGCAGTTACTGGGAGAGGTTTCTGAGGGCTGGAAGAGAGCACATGTCAGCCTTCTATGACGAGATGACTGGTTTGGTGGATGAAGGGAGTGCAGCGGATATGGTTTGTTTTGACCTTAGCAAGGCTTTCCAATACATTACATCCTCATAGACAAGCTGAAGAAGTATGGACTAGATAAGTAGACACTAAGGGGGATTGAAAAGTGGCTGAACTGCAGGGTTCAAGGCGTTGTGATCAGTGGCATGAAGTCCAGCTGAATGGTGGTATACTCCAGGGTTGATACTGGGTCCTGTACTTTTTAATATCTTCATTAATGACTTGGATGATGGGACAGAGTGCACCCTCAACAAGTTTGGAGATGATACAAAACTGGGAGGAGTAGTTGATAGGCTAGAGGCTTGTGCTCCCATTCAGATGGATCTCAACAGGCTGGAAAAATGGGCCAATAGGAATTTCATGAAGTTCAACAAAAGAGGATGCCAAGTCCTGCACCTGGGGAGGAATAACCCCAGGCACCAATACATGTTGGGGACCAAATGGATGGAAAGCACCTTTGCAGAAAAGGACCTGGGGGTCCTGGTCAACACACTGAATGTGAACCAGCAATGTCCTCCAGTGGCAAAGGTGGCCAAACAGCCTCCTGGACTGCATTAGGAAGAGCGTTTCCAGAAGGTTGAGGGAGATGATCCTTCCTTTCTGTGGTAACAAACAAAAAGAAGAAAAGAATAGCATGAAAAAAATTATTACCTAGAGGCCTGATTGCACACCTAAGAGGCAGCTTCTGCAGTGTAGACTTTTATAAATTAATTTATGAAATGTTAATGGAAGGTCTTGTTCTGTTTTGGGAGGATCTGGCTTTGGGTAATTTAGGAATGCTGAGCTTTTAGGCACCTGGCTGCTGATGTCCAGACCCAGGAGTGAAGGTGCTGTGCTCAGGCTCCTACGATAGTGCTTTGGAATGTATGATAAAGTGGTCCTAGAAGTCAGTACTCTGAGTAAGAGAGCCACATAGATTTGGATAAAGGGGAAATAGAGAAGAACAAGATGTCACTGACGTTCCATCACTTTTGAGAGCTTAGGTACCTGCTTGCAGCCCTGAATCAAGCCCATCCAAAAACTGCAGTATGGCAGCCCTCTGGTTCAGCTTTCAGGAGTTAATTAGAAGTTACTGCTCTCTGTAAATGATGGCAGTACTTGCCTTTTATACAATAGTCCTAAGGTTAGAGCACTTCCCTCAGATTTGAGAAACTTTGTTTCAGCCTCCTCAGTTTATTTTATTAAGATGTGATAAAAACATCGGATAAATTGAAATACAAATGCAAAAAAATTTTTAAAGACAAATTAAAAAATATGATATCAAATTCTTTAATTTTTATTTTTTTTTTTTATCACCCTTGAAGTGATTTTGAGGTCCTCTATGGAATGAATAATAGTAATTTAAGTCATGCATTGCCCTTCATTCTTGGCCTCTTAATCTTAAATGTGCATCACCTTTCAAAAACAGTTTCATTTTATGCTAGACTTGCTCAGGTTACAACTCTCATTATACCTGTTAATCTATGACAATTCAGTTGACACTGTATGCATGCTGATGTATCCTTACAGTCTTAGACATCTTGTTACACATACCAAATATATTATTAAACTTTGTCCTTTTAAACTCTGTATTTAATTATCAGTTAGCAATTGAATATTTCTGCTGCATGATTATAATAATGCCCCCATCAAATAAAGGGACTGAACTGTCACGTAGAAAACACATAAATTAACAATGTTTTTCCATATTTACTTTGATTATAATAAATCTCTTGGCAGTCAACAAATCTGAACTTGCTGGTTGGCATTTTGTTTCATGACATGAAGGATAAGGATAATTATGTATATGGTTTTCTAGTGTCTTAACTTGCAGAATTAAATGACTGAAAAATTAGCTGAAAGGAAGCTTACTGTATTTATTCTTACTATGTGTTGTGTGGTTACTATAATACATGATATAAATATTTAGAAAACTGTTCTCCTGCTTTATATGTGGCTCTTTAGAGGCAGAAATCCCTCTTAATCAGGTGCTTTGGTTGTCATATGCCTCCATCTTTTCTTACCTTCTGTTTGTTGTCTATCAGCTTCAAGAATGCTGTAAGTTTCCTCAGTGTATTTCAGTTTGCAAGGAAATAATTAAAGTGTAAACATCATGAGTCACATATATTTGACCTGATTTTGTATAAATATGTTCAGAATATCATATTTGCACACAGTATTTGCAAGCCTCAGCAGCAGTTATAGCAGATAGCCCAGTGAGTACTTTGGAAATTAGTGGAGTTCAGAAATTTCTTTAGCTGAAAATCTCCCAACATCACATGATTCACAGTAAGGATTTCTTATAAGAACTGCTGAAAACTACTCTGTTTTCCTTTTATCTTTGGATAGTGATACTGGGAATCACCAGATGACTTTGCTAGAGATAGTCTAACAATATTGGCTACAACAAACGAACGTGCAGTTACACCTCAGAAGACCTTAGAGTATGTAATGCAAGACAGATTTTTCATTCTGCCTCTGAGCTTATTTTAGTATACAGTCTAAAATAACTTACAGCTCTAGATATGTTTGACAATCTCTTTCAGTATATAAAACTACAAATAGACAGCTTCTACATCTCTAGTAAATGCATTCTGTCACTACAACAGAATAAATCCCAGTCATTTAAACTGTCTTACTGTTATCCCACCATTTTATTTATAAGAATGAAGCAAAACTATGAGATTAACTAATAAAAGGAAAATAGCACATACTATAGCGTCCCCAGGCAGAAACTGTTTCAGGAGCTGAAAGTTACTTGTGCAAAGTTGGACATAATATTATTTTGGAATCTCAGATTCAGGTCTTTTTGGACAGCATCAGTCTAAAAATGAGTAAGTTATGTTTATTTATGAGCATAACTGAACTTCCTAGCATTTTTTTCAGTGTATTTCTTTTTACAGATGTCACTCTGTCATCGAGATTTTTGTTTCGGAGACATAAATCATGCAAATGGTAACTCCGGAGGTCAGCTTTAATCCATAGCGAGTATGATTTTCTAGAATGCATAAAGATTCCTGATGTGTTTGTCTTTTGTGAATTGTGAGAATGTGATCCTACTATAAACAAGACATTAAACTAAATGGATTTCAAAACCTAAGGTTAAGGCATTATTTGAAGTGTGACACAGTTACCAAATTGTAGCTGGGGCTTTGCTATTGTGAGTAGGAAAAAATGTCATAGAATTCAAAACCATGCAATTTAGAGTCAAACATTTTTGTCTGTCCTTATAGAACGTGGATGGTGGAACAGAGAATTCTCAAGAAATTATAGTGATTGAAGTGTATGGTTTTTCAAGCCTGCCAGTGCTGGAACAAGTAATTGTGTATGACCCAAAGTTATACCCAATGCAATGTTGCTCTTATATACTTAAATTATTTGGTAGTCATGTAACTGCATGGTGATTTTGAATACTCATTGTTGCAGATTTTTTTGGGGTCCTAGCTAAAACAATGGGACCTTCCAACTGAACTAATCCTGTTAGTGATGTTTATTTACAAATATTAACAATGTGGGAGAGAAAAACCAAGAGAAATATGTAAAATTTAGTACTGTGCTTGAGAAGCTCAGACTGTACATTAAACACAGTTTAGTATTTGGTGACAGACCAGAGCCATGGATCTTTAAAACCATCACATGTGTCAGTAAAGTATTTTGCAGCAGGAAGAGCTGCTGTGCCCATGTCCTGAGCCATCAGAGCCCTGTGACGACAACAGTGAGTAGCGCAGAACTGAGCACAGCTGATATGCGAGGCTGAAAGAGAGGTGTCTGCTGCAGCGCGGTGTAGGAGACGAGGTTTTTCTCTTCCTAAGGAGCTCAGGGTTGTTAAGGTGCTATTCTGAAAGGCTGGAAGAGAGGCTTTGAATGTCTTCAGGCTGAGCTCAAGTTTCTGTGAAGATCTGTCCTGGTTTTGGCTGGGATAGAGTTAACTTTCTTCCTGGTAGCTGGTATAGTGCTGTGTTTTGGATTTAGTATGAGAATAATGTACTCATATTATGAGAACTAATACTGATGTTTTAGTTGTTGCTAAGCAGTGTTTATACTAAGTCAAGGACTGTTCAGCTTCCCATACTCTGCCAGTGAGGAGGTGTACAAGAAGCTGGAAGAGATTATAGCCAGCAGCTACAGTGATCTTGTGGTTTAACCCCAGCTGGCACCTAAGCACCACACAGCCGCTCACTCACTGCCCCCCGGCAGGATGCGGGAGAGAATCAGAAGAGCAAAAATAAGAAAACTCATAGATTGAGATAAGAAGAGTTTAATACTTGAAATAATAGAATAATAATAATAAATTGTAATGGAAAGCAAAACAATGAGAGAGAGAGAGAGAAACTGTAGCTGTTGTGTTTTGTGCTGAGCATGCTCTGCCCAGCATGATTAAAGACTCTCCATCTCAGACTGGACCCCTCAGGAGGTACAGGCTGGGCAACTGCTGGCTGTGAATAGTGTCTTTTAGTCCTCAGCCCTAGATGGAAACCAAGTTGTTTGGCTTTTCTGTGTGGCAGCAGTTGTGGATTTGCCCTGAAGTACAATTCAGATGGCAAAAAAGTGTGTGGCAACAAGCTTGGCAGCAGTTCGAGGACTGCACTTTTTGGTTTAAGGTCTGGAATCTTTCCTGGGCCCTGGTGTAGGGGGCTTATTATCTGTGAGCATCTCAGCTTCAAATGCTGCAGTCAGATGTGTTATTGGAAATCATATCCCAAGGACAGATAGAATGACTGTGACGTGAGGCAGCTGGAAGCTAGCTTCAGTGTTGGTGAAATTATTTTTTTAAAAATGCTATTTTGCTATAGTATATGCACTGGGGTAAGCACTGAAGAAATTTACTCTGTTACTTACCAGTCAGAAGTTCTGAAGTCAGAATAATGTCCTCTGTCTTTCACTTTGGTGACTTGAGAATTGTAGTATTACACTTTAAAATGTTAAATGTGCCTTGCTGTGGTGGGTTGAACCTAGCCAGCAGCTAAGCCCCCATCCAGTCACGTGCTCACTCCCCCCAGTGGGATGGGGGAGAGAATTGGAAGGGCACAAGCAAGAAATACTCATGGGTCAAGACTGAGACAATTTAATAAGTGAAGAAAAAAAACCCACAAGTGATGCAAAGGCAATCACTCTTCACCTCCCACCTGCAGACTGATTTATCACTTGTTGGACGAGGGAAATGCCCACCAGGAAACACCCTGCAGGGTGATACCCTCACTGTGCTCCTGGGTCCTGACAGAACTGAGCCAACAGTTGAATACCAAGCTGCTTGGTACTTGCAAGATGGAGGTGGTTCTGGACTGCCCATCAGCGAAACTGTAAGCACTGGTGGAAACTTCATGCTGAAATATTAAGTGTCTATGGGGATGGGATGCCTTTGGGGTTAGGAAACAACTGAGATAGCGGAGAACTGCAGTTTTGGTTTCAAGAGTGAGTTCAGTGAGATTTAGACTCCCAAATGTTTTTCTTGCTTTGTCCCTGAGTCCCTAACCCCATTATATACATGTCTATCTGTGAAAAATGCAACTATTTAATGAATAGCTGTTATGTTGTAAGAAGAGAATTGAAAATCCTAAATTATTCACTGAAGAATTTTAGAGCCTTACTAATTCTGAGGTTAAAACCTATTTCTGATCAGGCATGTTATTAAGTGTCTATTGTGGAGTACTGGTAAGGTACAAAAGATTACCTTTTAAATTACTGTATTTTAACCTACGAATACAGTTAGCACCTGGGGACTTCTTCACTTTCTGTGAGAATGAAAAAGCCTGCCAATGAAATGACTGGTATTATGAGCTAAACTGTGCAGAATTAACGCTTTCAATTTAATGAGGATACATATATAAAAAAGAGTGTTTATGTCAGTTCTTGCAGCGTGGTTCAAGCTGAAACAATGCTATTGTACTTTTGGAAGATTTTCTGTTTCTCCTTTTTCTGTGAAAAGGCTGATGACCAGGGCTTGCATTTTTGGCCATTTGCGACACAAGCTCTGATCCTGCAGGACAATGTTCCGGGCTCTTAATGACGTCAGAAGAGTAGCAGTTAGCCTCCTTTATACTACACAAAATAGGTGTTAAGGCTGCATATGTCGTCAGCTGCTTCCTAAGGAAAGTCAGTTTCTTCCAAGCTCAGATCCAATCTCAGATTTTTTTTTTTAAATCCTGACTTCAAAAAAAGGTATAGGAACTGTAAAGCTGTTCATCCTTCATACAGAAATTAAGCTTGATTCTTATCTGAGACTACTGTAAGCCCATGTAAGTAAAGGTTGTATTGTGCTGTATACACAAAAGGGGCCTGAATTTTGAATTTTGGCACTTTCATTATAAAGATGAGTGAATAGAAGTATTTTTCTAGTTCATGGGAATTTTTATTTTTTTTTTAATGAAATCTTGGTTTCAGTCCTAACTTGTTCATAGGTAATTTCTACCTACCCACTCACATAAAATGAAAATTCTGACAGTCTCATCAGGGGAATGTGAGATTTACTGTTTCAAAATAAAATGTCCCACAAAATCCCACAGCTGCTTAGCTAAATTTCAACTTTGTGCTATTAGCACAAATTAAAACAAAACAGATAAATTTAACTGATCAGCTGCCTGTGAGTTTCCAGTCTGGGAACTCTAATGTCTGTGTGGTGGAGGATATGACTGGACCCAATAGAGATGAGATTCAGGAATCCGCTGAGACCCTACCTTTGAGAGTGCAACAGAAAATTCACCTGTAATGGCTGAAGAGAAGTACATCTGGTTCAATTAAACAGCATTTTCTGGTGAAACTTTTGTTTCATTTGCAGTTTCATCATACTTCTTTTTTTTTTTTACCCTAAATGTATCACGTGTTCATACTTAATAATGACCTTACAGAATTGTACAAGAATTCTTAAAACAAAACAACACCACCACCCCTACCCCCCAAATAAAAGAAGAAAACATAAGCAAATGGTAAAGGATGTTTGGGATGTTTGTGTTTCCTGCACGACTACATAGCAAAAAAGTTATTTCAATGACCTTTAGTACAGTATGTAGGGAGACAAGATGTATCTGTGTTCACCGATGTTGTGGGTTGACCACAGCCAGCAGCTAAGGATCCACAGAGCCATTTGCTCCTCCCTACCCCACCTCCCCAGCAGGACGGTGGAGAGAATAGGAACAGCAAAAGTGAGAAAACCTGTGGGTCGAGATAAAGACAGTTTAATAAAGTGAAGGAAAGTGGAAAATAACCAAATGATGCAAAGGCGATCACTCACCACCTCCCATAAAATGAACAATGCCCTGCCAGTCTCTGAGCAATGGCCACCTTGGAAGCTCAACCCCCCCATCCCCTTCTTCCTCTACCCCAGTTGAGCATGATGTTATTTTTGATCATGATGTTACATGGTATGGAATATCCCTTTGGCCAAATCAGGTGAGCTGTCCTGGCTGTGTCCCCTTCCAACTTCTTGCCCACCTCACCCTACTTGCTTGTGAAAATTTTCACATATTAAAACTGATCCTTTGGAGCTGTTATTGCATTTATTTTACTCCCTTTCTGAGGCTAAATGCAATTTAATTAAAATATGCTGGATTTTTGGCTCTCAAATATGAAAAGCAGAAATTTGGCAATGTGCTCTGAAAGGGTGGATTGTTCTCTCCTTGCAGTAGGGTGTCTCTGCAATTTAATCTTGTGTCTTCATCAGTTGTATCTTTTCTTTCTAACTGTTCTCAGAAAAAAACAATTTGACCTTTTATATCTGTCAACATTTTTGTTTATAGATTTTGAATGATGGGTTCTGAAGAAAGTTGTTTTTCTGAAAATCTTTCTCCAAATGATTCTTGAGACATCAACAAAAACATCCAGTCTGTTGCCTAAAATTTTTATTCTTGTGACTATTTAAGGAAAAATGTTCTTTTTTTATATATATTTTAAATCTATTTATGCACATTGTTATATTATGCATACTTATTATTACACTAATGATGATTCATTCTTATCAACATTAAGATCCTATTTCCATTTACTGTATAAATGCTCAGATAGCAGAGCACCACACTAGATCTCAGTGCTCTGAGACCATAGACAGAGCAAGCCCAGAGCTTGTCATGGGTGCTGATCCTTATATAAATTTAGCAGAGTGAAAAGAGCAAAGGCTGTAGAAGTAGGTGTTTAAGGTGCATATTAAGGATGCCTTACCTGATAAAAAAAGGATTCTCAGTTTACTGCCTGGCAAGCTATTGGCACTCTCCTAAAACTGCGTCTTCAAATGTCCTTGTCTTGGCAGCCTATAGAGATGCTATTGTGAGGTAGATGAGGTAAAAATGCGTGTGACAGATGTCTACTAGTCATTCTCTAGATCCCACATCAATAGCAGAATAACAAATCAGTGTTTTTTTCACTTTTTCCTCAGGTAGATTTTAATGGCTGGGTCTTGCTGATGGTGCAGATCTATAAAGGTTCCAAGTACAGGAGGGAAGAGAAATGAATCCCAATACTCAATGTATTATAGTCGTTATAAAATAACTTCTGTCAGTTAGGTCACTGGAGATATAGATAGTATAGTTCGTATCTCTGAAACTCAGTTTGAGAAATATATTCCTGCAACAACTTCTCCCAAAATATTGTTGGTTTTTAGAAACAAGATGCCCAGTTATTCATCCCTCCATCTGTATTTCACTCGGCAGTTTGTAATAGAAGCTTTGGCCAATGCTTATTCTGCATCTTTTCATTGTAATTTTGAATGATTAGCTGTCTCACTGGAATTTTTAATTGTGCATGCTGTTTATATGTTTGTATGTTTTGATGGCTAGTAGAAGGTTGCCTGTTTTTCTGAGGTGACCTGTCTGTACTCCATTAGTGACTGTTGTGCATGGTGCATGTTGCGAAGGGCACTGGGGGGTGAGTTCTCTTCAGCAATATAACGTTTTGTGGATTATACCCTGTTATAGTGTGCCAATCTAGTTTAGTTTTTAGGTTACAGTGCTTAGTATGCTGTGTTGTTCTAAACAAGATACTGGCTTTTATTAGGGAATTACAGAATTAAAATCTGAATCTGCATTAGCTGTTCTATTTACGGGCTGAATTTAGGAAACACTTTGATGGTTTTGAGGTACGATGGAGACCTGTGACTATGCAAAGGGCATAACTAAATTCACTTTACACTGAAGGTGAAGCGATAGACTGGATGCTGCTCTGTTACTCTGTTGCAGAGTAGCATTAGGTTTGAGCTGCACCTCATTCTGCTCTGGAGTATTGCTAATAGCCAGGGCTCTCTACAGTTGTTTCCTTTTTTTGGTGGGAAAGAACTCTGAATACACTAACACAAATGACAAAACAGGTGGAATAACAACCACTAAATGCTGATCTTAATGAAAAATGAAGTTGCAGTTTAAGCCCTCTCACTGCTTCTGGATTTGGCTTTCTGCAGGATGAAAAATATCATTGACTGCTGAATTCAGACTTTCCCCACAATGCTTTGCAGGAGAGTTAGTCTCTGTCCTGGTTTCGGCAGGGATAGAGTTAATTTCCTTCCTAGTAGCTGGTACAGTGCTGTGTTTTGGATTTAGGATGAGAACAAAGTTGATAATGCACCGATGTTTTAGTTGTTGCTAAGTAGTGCTTACACTAGCCAAGGACTTTTCAATTTCCCATGCTCTACCGACTGAGAAGGCTGGAGGTGCACAAGAAGCTGGGAGGGGGCACAGCCAAACTGGCCAAAGGGACATTCCATACCATGTGACATCATGCTCAGTACATAAACTGGGGAAAGCTGGCCGGGGGGGCCGCTGCTCGGGGACTGGCTGGGCATCGGTCGGCGGGTGGTGAGCAATTGCACTGTGCATCACTTGCTTTGTGTATTATTATTATTATTATTTTATTTCAATTATTAAACTGTTTTTATCTCAACCCATGAGTTTTTCTCACTTGTGCTCTTCCAATTCTCTCCCCCATCCCATCGGGGCGGGGGGGGGGGGGGGGGGGGAGTGAGTGAGCGGCTGCGTGGTGCTTAGTTGCCGAATGAGGTTAAACCACGACGGTCTCTTAGATGGTTTGATTGCTTGCTGAGTGCATCAGTTGCTGATGATATGTTTGTTGTTTTCTAAAGATGGAGCACATCCACCGGCACTAGCAGGGCTCTCGGCAATCATCATGCCTGAACCAGCACCACTACTCTGCCTCTAAGTCATCATTGTTAAATTCTGTACTTTTCTCTGGGACTCTGAGGAATGGCATGTTTTTGATTAGAATTAGCCAGGCATGTTTAGTAAACCTTGTTACTAGCTGAAAGCAAAACAGCTTTATTCTCCTGATTTGCCCCTGATCACAGCTACTAACTATGAAGGTCTTTGCCCCATGGTACCAGAAAGAGCAGGAGCCTGAAGAGCACCTCTTGTGTGATATTCTACAAGGAATTTAAAATTCTTATGCTCAGTTTGAATGTGAATTTTATATACATGTGAATTTTATTATGACAATGATTTCTTTTTCTGCTATTACAGTATTTTTTCTTTTATTTTTAATTTTGTTTTATTTTGCAGCATATCCTCTAATATTTGAACTGTGCTGTTAGTCACATCTTAGTCTGTTCTTTATGTCTTCAGCTATTTGACTTTCCACTTTTTTTATTAAAGAGTATATTTAGAACATGTAATTTCAGTAGTTTCTTTCTGGCTACATTTGTAGATTGGCATGTTATTACTACTTATGGCATGTTATTACCAGTTATTCAGACAATTCAGTGACATGAAATTTGTCTACAAATAGCTTTAGGAGATGCTCTGCAAGTAAGCTGGTAGGCCGATAAATATACCTTGTTGTTGCTGTTAAATGATTGTTTAAAGCATTTTGAAAGAATGTTATAACAGTAAGGGAACAAAGTAGAGGATACTGTATGAAAAACTAGCAAAGAGATCACCAGCCTGAACAGACACAGATTTAAAACTATAAACTATACCAGCTCTGTATTGGAGCTGAAATTGACTTTCATAAGCAATTCTCTGCCTATACCTGTTACCTATGTTTTCTGGCTGACTAGATGCTAGGCGAATGGCTATTACATGTGACCAGATTTTGCTGCCTAGAAACCATAAGATTGTGATTGAGAGACGTAAGCCAATAAAAACCACCATCGGTCTATTAAGCTCAACTGACCTTTTATCCCTTTGAGTTTCTTCCTAATTAGCCTCAGTGGTGTGCTTAACTTAAATAATTATCTGTTTCATCATCCACAGGGATTCTTCTCTACCTTTTATTAATTCGGAGGGCCATCCATAAGACTATTGATCATGTATGTAATTGTCCAGCATAGTTCTCTGGGGATTTTGTGTGTTTTATCATAGAGGGAAAACGCTGAGGTCTAAGTATAGACCTGTGGAAAGGAAAGGACGTGGCAATCAGCTTCACCGTTCATTCTCTCTTTCAATTGGGAAATGTCCAGTTTCATTCCTCCTTCTGCAACAGATGTCTCCCAGGGCTGGGTCTGATTTCGCTGCAGCATGGTGGAGCCTGCCTAGTGTCTACCGTGCCATGGACCAGCAGTGGTCAAGACCACCCTCCTTCCTTTCTGCTACCATTTTCCTCTTTAGATTTGTAACCCTACTTCACTATTCCAGCAATGTGAATTAGTAGGTAGCTTTTTCATGCTTCCTTTCTTCTACACCAAATAATTTGCATAAGTATTGGCCAATTTTTAAGGTCTGTTTTGCTAGTGAAGAAAGAAAGGGGGGCATGAAAGCAGAGTAGGAATATTGATCCACTGAACAGTAAAAATATACAGGATTGGGCATCAAGTACAGCTCCACTTCCTCTATGCCCTCAGAGAAACAAAAAAAAAAAAAGGAAAAAACAGCAGTTAATATATTACATTTTTGGTGTAATAATCTCTGTGTAGTGTAAAAATGAGGTGGGGATTTAATCTGCATTGTGAATGAATCTTTTTAATCTGCATCTTAGCCTGAATATTGTAATGACTTCATTCTACAGCACTCTACTGCTTCTACTGTAAGATTTCTTTTTTTTTTTTTTTAAAGAAACTGAGAGACAAGGCCATATTAGATTTCAGAAATTGAATTTGGATGAACCCAGATTTCAGAAAGCTGGGTATTTAATGCAATTTCCAGACTGCCTGTTTGACTGTGAGCCAAAGACATTGTGCTTTGTGGACACTAAACAGAAAGTTGAAAAGGAATCTGTAGCCAAATCACTCAGTTCACCTTCATAGTCTAAGAAATGACATATGCAGCTTGTTAAGATCAAAAATTTAAGCAGCCAAACTTTGGAAAATGACAGGAGAAAATTTGTTTATGCAAACTTCTTTTGGTCTAGTTGCTAAGATGGGCCAAATAAGAGTCATTGCAATGTCTTTGCAAAAGCTACTAAGTGATGCAGTATTTTCTCCTGTTAGACATAGGTTGTAGGATTTCATCTCTAGGCTGCTTTAAAAATAATGTATGAGGTGGTAGAAAAGAGTAGGGAGAGTTAAAAGGAGAAATATTTCCATGGAATTATATAATGCTTAATGAATTCAGATATTTAGATCCATGGCACATAGATGTTACTTTCATGTAGAGAAGACAAAAAAAAAAAAAGGAGCAAGCCCCTAGGGGAGATGTAATATATTCTTCAGCTGTTTACTATCAGTTGACAAATAGGCTTTCTCAGGAATTTTGAATGCAAACTCTGTTAGAAGTTGGAACTGATTATGTAACTAGAGATGGTTTTACTATTGTGCACTCATTTGTCTCATCTTCCTTCCACTTTTTTGTACGTGCCTCATTTTCTCTCTTTTCCTTCTCTCCGAGTTCACTAGTTGCTGTCTCTATAGCCCTTGCTCTTTAATGCCTGCAACTCTTAATCCTTCTACGTTCTTTTGTCTCACCCTTTAGACAGAATCCTCTTGTGTGCAGCCTGAGCATCATGAAGGGAAACTATGGAAAGTGCATCCTTTTTCTGATGTCCAGTGCTAGAGTTCAGTGCTTGGCATCAGCAGAGAGAGACCATTCACGAGGGTCTCCACGGATCCAAGGCAGACCATTGGCAAGGGCCTCTTTGGTCTCCACAAGCCTGGGCTGGAACATTCATAAGATGGAGTGGGCACATTCTAATAATATGCAGAGGAGCTGGAGCATACTCTGTAGGAATAAGATCAGAGGTGTCTTAATTTTAAGAAGTGCGTGCTTGTGCACGTGTGAATGTAAACCTTCTTATAAGTTGCTTGTAAGTTGCTGATGGGGTAAAGGCACAAATCTCCATTCCTTACTTGCAAAATGTCTTGCTTTTTGTCCACTTAGTAGAAGGCTAAAATCTTCATAGCAAAGAAGTTAGAAGCTTATTTTATTCAGAGCCTAATTCTAACCCAGTTTCTGAATGTAATAAGGCTCCTACTGTTATAGTGTCTTCCTGTTATTTTTCTGATAGTCACAGGATAGAAGAAAGAGGCCCAGTGAAAATATGGATACAGACTCAAAAAGAAGAGTTTGAAGTGGAGTATTTCAGTCTGAAGAGTAAAAAGTTGCCAGAGGTATAGGAAACTGCAAACCCAATTTCAAAGTGGAAGTAGACAGGCATTGTAGTGCAAGCACTCTACCTGACAGGCAACATATAAACAGAGCATTTTTTGTCCTACGCTACACTGCACTACACTACACTATTCTACTGTCTTGCTGCCTCCTTTATCTGGCATGTTATCGTCTGACTTTCTCTGAAGAATTTTTTAGTGCTTGCTCTCCTTTATATAACTTTCTTGTTGGTTTTCTCTTCTTTGCATCCCCCCCCTGGCCCCCAGCCTCTTTCAGGATGTGTCAAGTTTGGCACTGTTCCAGCTGGTCTGCTCAAAGGAGAAGGGCTATTTCTGAAAACTCGTTTGCTATGAGAGGTGGAGTTTGCCAAAGTGCCTATTCAGCTTAAGGGACAATAGTTGGCTTGCTGCCAGTCCTAAATGCATACTTAAGCAATTGTCCTAGGCAAAGCCAGGATATTGAGAAACTTCATGGTGGGCTGAAAACTGTATATTTCCTCTTTTTATTATGCCTTCAATATCCTAATGATACCATGTTATAGTTTAGTTAGCAACATAAAGCCTAAGTTAGATGGCTATGAGGATAGTATTTGATGTAAGAGACTTGTTACAACCCTATGGAAAAAAAAAAAGGGGCAATTATTCTTTTTCTCCTTGAGCATGCTCTTTGCCTCTGTACATGAGCGAATTAGTGACAAATAAATAACCATGGAGTTTTCCTTGAATGGAATTCTCTGAATGTCTCTAGGCATTATCATGAATTGCACTATCACAACCTTAAGTTTCCAGCTCTGTAAATAATAGAATCAGGCAAATAAAATACTATCACTACACATAACACAGAAAAAAAACCCTTACTGATAATGATTACAAGTGACAGTTTCTTTCATGCAGTCCATAAGCTGGGGTTTCAACTTGTAGTAGTGCCACATCTCATTATGCAAAGTGATTGTGGCAAAGGAGAGCAAAACAAACAAAAAATAACATTCATATAACATTGAGGAGCACTCAGTTAAATAGAAATGTTTAACTTCAGATCAGGAGTGTGTTGTGACAAAGACCGCAAATAGTTAGGTGTCTGATATAAATCAAATTTGTGTGAAAAGCTCACCTGACATGAGCGTACAATGAGCACACGCTTTTAGCCCCTATAGCTTAAGAAATGGCAGCAAAAATATTAGGTCAAGAAAGCCTGAACTATATAGTCTCTCAAATAACCAAGGTTATTTATAGTCTCTCAAAATAACCAAACAGGAGAAATCAATTCCTCAGAAAACATGAATAAAAGAAACTCTATTCTGCAGCTTAGTAAGATTCTGAAACCCAGCATCTAACACGGGGATAGTAAAAATTCATGTGTCTTTCAATACAAATTTTTAGATATTACTTTTTGCCTTTCAGTGCTAGTAGAGTCTCCTGTAATGTGGCCAAGCATGCTCAAAGCTAGCTCTGAAATCAGAGTTATGCTTCCTGTGTGCTCTAGCCAGTACAATGGGTTTGTTCTTGCTTACTTTCCATTTGACCTCAAGACTCTGTATCTGGCAGCACTCCAGTTCGATTTCAGGAAAAGTATTTCACCTGTTGACCTTACCTGATACGTGGCACTTGTGACTTCAGTCATTCTTATGGCAGCTTTCAGTCTAGATCTCACGTTTTCATTATTGGAAAAAAAGTTTTTTGTCCTTTAGATGATCAGGCAATATATCAATCTTTTCCATGTACAGAAAATGCCTACTACTTTACCTTCTCAAAGAAAGATGATGATGGATAATTTAGTGCAGTTAAGAGACCAAAAGAGAGGGAGGGAAGCATCTCTCGCTTGGGTTTCCATGTGAAGGCCCTCAGAAACACCCACTAAGCACCTCTGGTTGTGGAGGGAATATGGAGGTTCAAGGTTTTACACAATGCCCTTTGTCAGGAGGCAAGGATTATTGTCTCCATTTATCCATACCAAATATATTTTGATTATTGAAGTAAAAGTGCACCTTAGGAGAATGCACCATGCTATATTCGTGTGTATTTTGTTCCGTGCATCAGTTAAAAATACACTTTCATCTGCTGCAGACAGCCTAGGAAATTTTGAAATGGGTCCATGCAATGAAATTTCTTATCACACTGTGGATTCCAAACCCCAACATTTATCCAAAGTGTTCATCTGAAGAGCAAGCAGGCAGACTTTGAGATCTACCTTACTTTTAAAAATTTGTTTGGTATCATCTCAGGTGGTCATCAGCAAGAATTGGAGTTTACCATGAAATTAATTTGTTTGTCAGGCTAGGCTGTTGACAAAAAGTAAGGAATAAATACCAGTCTCGCCATTTGCAAATATGCCAGTTAATCATCTCCCAGTATGTGGCATTGTTTGTTTAAGGTTTTCTATTTATCCTTCAACACCATAAGGGAGAAATGCACTAGAACTAGCTTTATGATTCTTGGAGTTCTTTTGTTTTGTGAGTATGTGTGTATACATATTGGAAGCGAATCTGTGCAAAGGAAAATTGTTACTACTTTGGAAAAAAAAAAAAAGTGATCCTGCACATACACTTGTCAGAAATGCCAGAGTATTCTGAAACCCTGATATTAACAGAATTTTGGTCTACTTCATAACTATCTACTTTAGTAGATAAACTTAATAATTCTCTATATACAGAAAATGTTGTAGTTCTGTTTTAGTATATATTTTCTCTCTTTGTTCACCATCCACAGATAAAAGTGATTGTTAGAAATATCTTTGGAATGTTTTTCATCTATTTTTAAAATTATTGCATAGACCTGAACAAAGACATTTGATATCTATAAGATATGTTAATATATTGCTCTGCTGGAATGGAAATGAAACACGTTAATGATTTTTTCCCCCTAAGTAAATCTGTATAACTTCAATGCATTTTAAGACAGTGGGGATGAATATTCTGTATATCACAAAGAACAGATTTTCATCGAAACACGAGGTCTGTTAAGACCATCAAATTATTAGAGGAGGCTCTCAAGAAAACAAGACCCCTTCCATCCCAGACCCCCAGCTTCATACTGAGGCTCAAACCTGAGGCTATCAGACTTAGGATCTCACAAGTACGACTTAAACACTCTCACATAGATGGCTCTCAGCATCTTGCAGGTTAAGGAGCACTTTACCTGAGCTAGAGTTGACAAATTTGGTACATTGCTGTTAGAATCTTTGCAAATAGTTATTAAATGTTTAATTATCAAGTGCCCTGTGCACATGATTAATTTGTCTTCCCATAATTTTGTGTCATTGTGACTGTGTCATAGTTAATACATAAAAGTATGTCTAATTAAAGAAATAGTTGTTAGGTTTTCTAATGTATCCTTCTTTAAAGGCACAACTGTTCTTTCTGATATTAAATATACTTCATATGTTTGTATATCAAGTGCATATGAATATTGTTCATTGGAAAATATGAGCCAATATGTAATAAGATGTGAAACTATAAAATAACTCTTCTCATGTAGTTTGTAGGAAATGCTAAAATTTTGCAGAATCCCACAATAAAACAGTTGTGTGTTTTTTTCAATACAATGTAATTCTATAAAAAAGTATGAAAGACACATTTCATGAAAAATGAATGAAGATACTTCCCTTTTTAGTTTCCATAATGCATCCTACTGCAATGACTAGTGTTGCCTCCTGTGCACGGTGTGACCAAATGACTGTGACCAAGAGCTATCAACACAAGCTGGCAGTGTGATTTGGAGTAAGTTATGGACCAGTTCTCCTTAAGTTTAACTTTTTAGGATGCTCAAATGTCCCTTCAGCTACCCATCAAGAGTGCAAGTTGTGTAAAATAATTACACACAATGTATATCTTTCAGGAGTGATACAGATTTTCTGTTGAAATTGTTTTATCCATCTTCAGTGAGGTGGGGATATTGCATTGTGAGCTGCGGGTTTTGTTGTTTTTTGTTTGTTTCAACAGGTTGTTTGACTCAAATATTTTAACTGCAAACCAAAAATGTTTTGAGTAGAAATATAATTTTTGTTCCCACACAACCTTTTGTCTTTGCTCTTCCTGAAGAGGAGACTGAATGAGAAAAGCATAGTTCATGTAGTAACTACAATTTGTAAAACTAGAATTACTAAGGTAATTCCACAAGCCTGTATTTTTAATTTGGGAACTTCAGATTTCCAGTGGAAAACTTTGGTTTAGGGTTTTCAATGAAACATCAAAATTTCATAGTGGAAGTTTCATTGAAAAATACATTCAAATTGAATGTAACTTTCAAAATCTTTTAACATAATGTAATGTTTGCATGTTACTGTAGAGTATATTCTGTACTGGTCTGCAAGGCTTTAAAATGTTTTTCTGATCAATTCTTACATTCAATTCTAGCAGTATATTTTGGCATCATAGATTTTGACAGATGAAGGCTAAGGTAATTCAAGCTTTGCTCAGTAGCTAGGAATTTAATGTTTATATTTAAGCATATGCTTAATTTCCGTCTGTGAAAATGAATACTTAGTTTCAAAGTAAAAGTAGCATTTATTAGCACTGAAAGTGAAGCAGTTAATGGCCTGCCATTGTAGTTCTGCAAAGCACATAGGCACAGGCTTAGTGTTAGTCATGCAGGTCTTATTGCTGAAAATAAAACTACCTCTTCAGATTACAAGTCTGGACTAAGAAACTTAATTTTGAGAGGGTTTTTTTGTTTGGCTGTTGTTTTTTTTAAAGAAAAAAATGGTCTTTTAGCCATTTTTGTAAACATATCTTCTACACTGAGAGAATTGCTATATTAAATTGGGAACTGCTAATAGCTTATGTAATGAACAAGAAGTTTAATTTTCTCTTGAATTATAGATTCCTCTTTTCAAGTTATGAAGTGTACATGAATGGCAACCTGTGCCAGTCCTCAGTGACACTCACAATGAAAAAGTGTTTCCTTTTTGTTCAGAGGAAACCTCTTGTGTTTCAGTTGGTGCCCATTGCCTCTGGTCCTGTCACTGGGTGCCACTGGAAAGAGTCTGGGTCTGTCTTCTTTGCACCCTCCTTTCAGGTATTTTTATGCATTAATAAGATTCCGTTGACCCTTCTTTTCTCCTTCTCTAAACAGTCCCGGTTCTCTCAGCCTTCCCTCATATGAGAGATGCTCCATTGTCTTCATCATCTTAGTGACCCTTCGCTGGACTCTCTCCAGTAGCTCCATATCTTGAACTTGTATGTTTTTCACTGTACATGTACAGATACCCTCCTTCATGATCAAATTTGGCCACGATGCTCCTTGAAAACTGCTACCAGGTGAAAGCTCTGCTGTTGACTAAGTGTATTGCTACTGGCCAGCCAAGACCAATACAGAATAAATCAGTGGGTACATATGTATGTTGCAGAATGAAATACCCGAGTTACCTATGGTATTGAAAGGAAGTTAGCCATAACAATGTTGAGTTCAGCTTGGGTTTTTAACTTGCATTTCAGCTTTTGCCTTTTCTTCCTTTAATCCTCTAATTTTTTTTTCTTGAGATTTCTCATCTATTTTAGATCTTAAGCATCTGGAGACCAGGACTGTCCTTTGCCACGGTCTATGTTCTCTTACAACAGAGATGCCTCGTCCTCCTAAGGCTTTTCAATATCATTTACATCTGTTTTTTAGTGTCAGACAACATATTTGAGGGTTTTCCAGCACTAAGATGTCTACTCGAGCTTTCAGATTTTGTGTACTTATCTGAACTAATTTTCTATTCCTTTGAAGTGTGCCCATTTCTAATATTAGTCCAAATTATGAATGATTTCAGTATCAAGAATTAGTAGTAAGAGTGTATAAATAATGTGAACTCTTACTAAGCTTCCTAACTGGAAGAAGGCTGAAGAATCCTTTTCATACGTTTTCATACTAACTTTTCATACCTCTCCATTATAATTTGGTCATGGAAGCACAGAAAGAAATGAGACAGTCTCTCTACATCATCAGTGAAAACTGTGGAAAGTACAGGATGACTTCTTGCTCTTGATTCTAAAGAGCGCTTCAAATGCAGTCCTCTTCTGCAGAAAAAAAGTAGCCAAAATCATTCTGGGCAGTAAGCATTCCAGTTATATTACTCACTTGCACACAGATAAAAATGCATGGTGTGGTTTTGTGTGTCATTCAATTTAAAAGTCTCACAAAAATGAGTACTAATAAAGTCAAGATTTAAAGAGGCAGAGTCTATTCTGAAATGAAAATATTAGAACAGAGATTGAATGGCCCTAAAATGGTGCTCTTCCTGTGTCACAATATGGTATTAAATTCCCTTTCTCCTTCTAAAGTAGCTGGAAAACAAACTGGTAACAACTATAATTTCTCCTTTCTTATTAACACAGACTATATTGCTATTCAACCCACAGTTTCATGAGTATTTAAAATAAATAGGAAAATAACTCTTGCTGTGTTTATTTACATTAATGTTCATTGATCAGTATTATAAAAACCATAGTACAATGAATGCAGTGTGCAAACTAAACTGATTTCTGCAGCAAAACACAGAGGCAAACTAGACAATTAATTAATCAGCTCTATATAATATATGAAACATGCAAAACCTAAGTTATGAAGGTGATGTTTTAACTTGAGTTACATACACTATAGTTCAGGTTATTAATGAATATCAACTCTGTATTTTGAAAGGACTAAGTTAGCAATTAGAAAGCAATTATAACCCCCTTCAGGTGGAAGACAATTTAAACTGAAATAGGGTGATATTAATTGGGAGCAGTTTAAGAACATTTAATTAGATGCCCCTAAAGCCTCAATTCCATAATTGGAAGGGAAAGCCATGCTGTTTTTTTAAAAAAACCTAGCTTATATAGGGAATAAACCTTATTTGTAAAACAAATCCCACAGAAGAGGAAGAAGCATGGTAGAAGAGAGGGTAACTTGATAGGAACCAGTATTGTCATAAACTGGTAATTTCATTTAGAAGCTAGGAATTGGAGGAAAAATAACATTAAAAAAACCAGAAAAAAACTTAGTGACCAGTGAAGCAAAGGCCAATATTTTACTTTCCAAAGTAAAATAGCAATCCATACCTATCCATTTGATTCCACCGGTAGCTGCAAGTTGTGGAAATCTCCATAGTAGTGACCAAATACAGATTTTTTTCAATAGCTGTTACTGTTGCATGTTTGTGGGTGGGGGCCAGATACTCCTTTAAGTCCTGATGAAGAAGAAACAGTTTCTTCTCAGTTGAAACTATTGTGAGTGAGAAATGACAGCTAGATACTTTTTAATTAGGAGAATGAGTTTTGCATTATTTTTTTTTGTCAGAAGAATGACAAAATTTCTACATGACCTGATCATTTTGGCTTGCTAAATTAGGGTAAGTGCTAATGATGACACTTTAGTATTAGTTTCTTGGTGCAAACCTTTCCAAGTTCCAGAATATGTCACTCTGTCTTAAGAACATAAGGGGCTGCAGTAGAGCGTGACATATTTTCTGATGTTATTCTGATAATGGTGGAAAACCAGAACAACTCTGTTTTGTCATGTTTCCAAGCAGTTTTCCTGAGAATTTTAGTATAGTTTTTACTCGCTTGTTTTTATGGGAAATCTTGAGAGACAGAAAGGGCAGTGGAGTTGTTAAATGCTTTAGAAAACATAAACAGAAGAGAGGAATTGTTAAGTTAGAAAAGGTCACGTTTGGACAGATTGAATTTGAGATGATAAGACTGCTTCTAAAATGTGATGTCTGAGAAGAAGAAAAGAAGAACACAAAGGCAAAGAAATACCCCTGAAGATCATTCTTACAACTCTAAATCTGAACTACAGAAGAAGTGATGATGAAAGGAAGCCATCTTCATACCTATATTGTGGCTCATGTAGCAGAAGTAAGAATTGTTTGGCAGCTTAAAAATCAGATTAGCTTTTGTAGCCTTAATGATCCTTTTATTTGGGAGGATGAGCTGGAGGAGCCTTGTAGTAAAAAAGCCTCCCACACTCCCTTCTAGCCAAATCCAAAGTCTTTTTCTTGTCACTGTAAAAAGGTTTAATGAACCACTGCACCGACACATGTCCTTTGGGTAGCTTTGAAATTCACAGCCATTCTGATTCATATTCTACTTCAAGTTGTCCTGATTCCTGTCCATTCTCTGAGAAAGTAGTGGGGCATATTGCATTATCCTGGTTACAATCAATTAGTTCTCAAGCTTTCTATAGAGGCTTTTCTATGCCAACATTTTTTCTGCAAAGATTTTCCTGGAGGATAATCCTATCATAGTACTAAATCTAGGTATGTGCACGGCATGCTCTCTCTCTTATTGTTGGAATTAAAAGCAATGATTTCTGAGGGGTTGGGTTCAAAGCTTTTATCAGCATTTGACTGATGAAAGCAATCACTAATAGAAGTAAGTGTTTCCTTTATATACATAGTGTCTGATTACCCTGCATTACTTATCTCGAACTTCTGAGCTGGCTTAATAGAACTACCTAAAGTGAAGAAGATGAAAGTATTAAGAAGCAGGTATTTAAAAAACACTCATCTCTGACTAGCCAAAAATCTGTTTGGGGAAAGCTGTAGCTGCTGGTTTGACTAAGGAAAGTAACATGACAATTAACATAAGTTTGAGCAAAAGCCTGTTAGCTTCAATTTAAGGTTCTGGCCTGACCTATGTTTGTTTCAGTTTGCGTTATATCAAAACTGGGGAAATTAATATTGAATTGAAAACTTTTTTTTTACTCTCACTACTGAATCAAATGCTAGTGTTTTGATTTTCTAGACTTGCTGCATATCAAATCAGATGCATGAATCTGTGCATGTGCTTGTACATTGTGTCTATTCAATCTTGATAGTTGATTGTGTTGTCAACTTTGTACAGCTGTTGACATAAAATTTAAAATTATATTTTCTAATTAAAAAAAAAAAAAAAGACATAGGATCTTCTATGTTGTGGTTACCTGGTAAAGTAACAACTATGAGGCTGTGGGTGTTGAACTTCATCCAGGAATTTACAACATCCAGATAAAGCATGTAGCTTTGGCTATCAAGTGAAGTAGGCTACTGCTTAAAGTCTAAGAGATGTTGCCAGAAATGATTGACTGTTGCCTCTGTTTTAGGCTGGCTGAGTTAGAGAGTGTCTGAGAGCCCTTGCTACCTATCAGATAGTATGCACGTGGGTAGGCAAGTTTAAGTGCTCCTGCCATGGAGGAATAGGTGGGGCTGTGACTGCTGCCAGCATCAGCTTTCACCCCCACCAGCCCCTAGCCTGGCAGAAGCAAGCATCACTTTCCAGAGCCTTCCAAATCCCTCCTGGACTTTCTAGACTATTTCTGTTCTGAGGTTGTTCCTCCTCTCCCTCCTCAGATAACAGCAGCCATGGTATAGGAGGAGGTGTAAGACTGGTGTAAGGAAAGGAAAAGCCTTTATGTGTGGGGAGGGGGAGGAGGAGAGGCCAGAGCTGCAAAAGGATGGTAGAGGTAGGGATGGAATTGCCAAGACAGAAAGGAGGTAGGAAGGTAGGTAGAAAATTCCCAGGGTAGGCCAGCTGAACCCAGTCTTTACTGATGTTTTTGTTTCCAAATACAATTGTGTATCTGTCCTTATCTTTTTCTATTTTTTCTTTTTTTTTTGTTTGTTCTATTGTTTTACAACTTCATTACTTCTATTTGTTGTTTGTATGACACCCTGAATGCTTTTCTTTGGGGAGGAGTCCTCACAATACCTTAATTAGGTTGTTTTTAAAAGCCATATTGTTTTCAGGCTATGTCTGAATAAATCCTTCTTGACATATTTACCTTGATAAACAAGCCTTTTTGAGTCCTGCAGAATATTTCCCAGCAGAGCAGACAAGAGCTCAGGATGTTTTCTGAAGATTGCTTTGTTTAATGTCAACTTCTCTTCAGTTATCCAACTTAATTTATTAATTAATCAAGGAGCACATTTTTTATACCCTTACCTACCCCAAATCATGGCTTGGTAGTACTGATATTGGGACTTTGGGTATTGTCTCCAGCTGATGAATGTGACAGCTTTAATATTAATGAGCATATTCAACCCTACTTTTCATAGGATAAGTAGTCCTGATGAAAGATAGAACATTGCATCAAATGGAGCGCACTTTAGAATAGCAGTAACTGGTAATAAGCTCCTTAATAACAGTCCAATATCCTTACAGAAAGAAAATGCAGATAGAGCTGATGACTACCCTAAAAGGAGTCAGGCTCACCCATGAAGTGCTCTGTGAAGCGGGCAGGTGTTTTGTTTGGGTTGCTCAGAGAATAAAGAAAACTATAGTATATCGTGTCTGTGCTGTTCTTTGCTCTTCTCTCCTATCTGCCAGGTTGATGCTCAGCTTGCAGGGTTTTCAAACCTGGTGCTATCCAATTCAGGAGGGTAGAGGTGGCAAAACAAACAAGAGAACACTCCTGCCCTGAAGACCTTGTGTAAGAGACAGGAGTCCTCTGCATATTTTACCCCACGGTGAACATGGGAAGAAAACCTTGTAGGCTTCACGCACACAGAGAGATGGCTCTCAACATTAGAATGTCTTGTTTTGTTTATATTATGATATTCTGGACAAGGTCTATTAAGGGAGAAGGACAGATAGACTGAAAGACAACAGGAAAAGGGCAATGGAAAAAGGAATAAAGAGAGAACAGGGTGCTGGAGACCTAAGGTGGGGTTTTCTGGATATTCTTTTTGGTGGCAGTTTGGAATTTGTTTGTTCATTCTGTTTTTGTGTGGTTATTTCAATTCTGGATCTGTTGTGTCTTGCTCATTGGTGGTAATAAAGCAGTTCTGCCTTTACTAGGGGATTGATGCAGGAATGAATGGTTGGGGCAGGCGGTGTGGCAAGGCAATGAAAGAGGAAACAAAAAAGGACTGGCACCTCTAAGGAGAGCAATGTCCATAGCATTCTAGTCTGAGATCTGGGAAAGGAGTATTTAGGATGGACACAGTCAGCACTGAGTAGAGAGCATCCACGTTGTACATTGTGGAAAAAGAGGTATGGTAACATCTAAACAGCATAGTTCCTGAGAAATGCTGTTGATCCTTTTCTAAATATCAGAAGTTCTCCAGTTTCTGTTCTGCTGACATACTTTTCCTTTAAATAAATGAAACCAACTCTGGTTGTTTTTGGTTTTTTTATAAGGTTGTATATTTATTTGCTACCAAAAACATTTTATCTTTTCTCTTCCAGATGTTTCCTTTGTGGTCTTCTTTTGAGGGCATTTGGATAATTGATTAAATCTTTGGAAGTGAGCCTTATTATTTGTTATTAGTTTTGTTTTGCCCATTAGATCATACTTCATGCCAAAATTACTGTTCTCAGAGTGATTAAATCTTTTGTTAACTCACAATAAAAGATTTCACAGCTAATGTTTCAGGTGTTCTTTGCCTGCTTTTAAACACAGATTAATAGATTAATCAGTTATTTCCAGTATCTGTGTAACCATCCAGGTATGTCACCATTTACAGAGGTACAAAAGAAAACAAAGTAATCTCTGTACTTCAAAACGGACAGGCCTTAATTAGCGTCTTTCTCGTGCATATTGGCAGGAGAGGGTGCTACCACGCAGGCCCAGAGAAATGAGGAGCTTGGCTGACTGATCCTGAATGGGAGGTTTCGGAGAGGAGGAAGCTTTGCAAATCTGTGTTCAGGAAACTGTTTTGTCTTTCTTTAATAGATGGGCTTTTTAACTAAATGTTAATTTAAGTAGATCAGCTTGTTATGAGTAAGACAATATAGTTGTCAGGCACACAATATGGTCTTTCATCTCTGCTTTCAACTGTTGTGCGTACAAAGGTACGAGAGGTAAAATGTTGAGCTTTAAACATAATATAACAGCGTTGGTATTTTGGCACATATTCTTCTGATCTTTGTATGAGCAGATTTATGAAAAGCAATTTGCTTAAGTTATGCACAAAGCATAAGACTATTTTAGTCTGATGTGTACCTCAAGGGGATTTGATTTTTGATTTGATTTTGGGTGAGAATAGCCAATAAATTAAATTGTATGATGTTAATTGCTATATAATACTGTATATCACCACTTCTATGGTGGCTATATGTCATATCAACAGTATTACAGTAAGAATCACCTAGATTAATCAAGAATGAACTTTGCTGAAACCGAGCAAAGTACAGTGATGATAGAACTGGACAAGAGCAGCGGTGATGGGACCAAAATTGACTTCAGCATGCAACAGTCCAACACCACACACCAACTCTCCTGCCCTGAAGGACTGTTATGACAGATGGACCCCAAAGTAATAGACTAAAGGAACACAACGAACATTTTCTAGGGATGGCCCATAGACTTAAGGGAATGATATCTGTGTGTATATATCAAAAGACAGGAAAAGGGGTGGTGATTAATGGGAATGTATTGGAAAGTGTGGGACCTGGGAATAACGTAGATGGTATAGAATAAGGGGTGGATACTGTCTTGTTTTCGGCAGGGATAGAGTTAATTTCCTTCCTAGTAGCTGGTACAGTGCTGTGTTTTGGATTTAGGGTGAGAATAATGTTGATAACACACCGATGTTTTAGTTGTTGCTAGGTAATGCTTACACTAGTCAAGGACTTTTCAGCTTCCCATGCTCTACCGACTGAGAAGGCTGGAGGTGCACAAGAAGCTGGGAGGGGGCACAGCCAGGACAGCTGACCCAAACTGGCCAAAGAGATATTCCATACCATGTGATGCCATGCTCAGTATATAAACTGGGGGGAGTTATCCGGGGTGTGGTGACCGCTGCTCGGGGACTCGCTGGGCATCGGTCAGTGGGTGGTGAGCAATTGCATTGTGCATCACTTATTTTGTATATTCTTTTATCATTATAATTATTATTATTTTCCCTTCCTTTTCTGTCCTATTAAACTGTCTTTATCTCAACCCACAAATTTTACCTTTTTTTTTTTTTCCCCCCAATTCTGTCCCCATCCCACTGAGTTGGGGGGAGTGAGCAAACGGCTGTGTGGTGTTTAGCTGCCTGCCGGGTTAAACCACAACACATGGATTCCTTGCACTCCCCTAGGAAAGTTGTTATTGCTGTTGATTTGATATGTGAACACTCAGGCTCTTTCATAATGGCTAGCCAAAATCTTTCTCAGAAGAACAGATAGGCAGGTTCGAGGTCCTCTTCTATATCTTTTGTAATTTTCTCAAGTTATTACTTGCTGCTTCCTGGAAATGCAAATGAACAGAACTTAAAGGGAATATTTGGAAATTCCAGACCATGACAGGATGGTCTGAAAGGGCCTGTTGCCTCCTAATACAAAATGCAAATGCATTTTATGAATATTACACTACACTTATCAGTGCTAACAGGACATAAGTACAATTGAAAGCAAGTAAAATAACTACTTAAATATCAGGCTGTGGAATTCTACTGCCTTCACTTCAAGATCAACCTGTGCAGGCTAGTTAGGGAATAATTAAGGAAAATTATATTCTCCAGTACATTCTCTGGGATGCCTGTTTTCTGTAACTATCTACTAATGAACCCCAAGAGAATTCCAACAGAGCAGAGAAACAAAATGTGATCCAATTTATTCTCAACAATTCTCGCTTCTTTCATAGTAATATACCACATAATTAGCTAACTTGCTATTCTGGGGTTTCATAACATTTTGACTGGAAAACTCCAAACTGGTTTTACAGCATCTTTGATGAGATTTTAATGTAAGATATTGAAAAAATATTTGATCTCTGTGAAATGTAGGAGAGTGCTACTTTTGGAGGTAGACTACTGCGCTAGTTCTGTGACAAAAGATAAATGCTGGCAGTATGAAAACACCACTCCTGTGAATTCTTTCAGTCTCTTAGATGGAGTCTTGAACACAACATTCATAAATACCCAAAGGCATTATGCCATGCAGAAGCCCAGGGCACGTAGTCCCAAAATTACATTAAAAGGTCCAACCTAGTAATGACAAATCTTTGAAATGATGAACTTTCTTGAATCCACTAAAACTTTCCAGAGAAAGATGTGAATCTGTGGAGTAATGCATAAAATCAGTTGTATTTCAAGCAATTCAATTTCTTTAAAGACAAAGTACTTCACTGAAAACTTTTCATTGTCTAAACTGCAAATAGCTTGATAGGACTCATTTCTACACCTATGCGTTACATAAATCTCACCAGCATTATATTCTCAACTTGCAAAGCCACTGTATTTTTGATGCTAAACAATTGAGTGAAAGAGATAACCACACCCAAGAGTACATGATCAAAATTAAATGCTTGTGATGATATGCCTTTGAAGTTTAAGCCTGTATAATAGGCATGATGATGAAAAAATAACCTTTCTGGAGCCTTGGGTCTTTTACAGGTCATAAAATTGTAAGATGAAAACTAGCTGCATAGGTATCACAACTGTGGTAAAGTAGTAAATGAAGACATGTTATGTTTTATTTGACAGAGTTATCAGAGTAACAAGATAAGTGATCCTCAGGTAAATACCACTTGGACTTTCTCTGTATGAACTGATAACTAGTGATATTATTGGCATCTCTCATACATATGTCCTGCAGCTCTTCCAAAAACTTTGCTGCTTCTGTTTTTCTCATCTTTAGCTGAAGGCATGATTAGTATGGTCTGGTGTTTGCAAGCTGTCCAATAGCTTAGTGCAACTTCCCCTCACAAGAACTATGTTAACTAGTTCTTTTTGCTTTATAACTTGCACTGTTTCGGGATTAACAATGTCATGTTAAAGAGACACTGTGAACATGCTTTTCTTTCAAAATTGGCTATTTTATAAATCTACTTCTCTGATAGAATACACCTTAATATTTTCTAAAGTACATTAAGTGCTGTTTATCATTCTATAGCAATGCTGGGTTTCGCCCGCAAAACAATATTTCTCCACAATAGTTACATGTAAAGGATACAATGAACTAACTTTTTGATTCTAGAATGACTTTTCAGAGATTCCACAGATATACATTCTGAAGGATATTATTGTTTTTGCTGTACCATCTCGGATGAGCCAAAAACCACAACAGATCTGCTCATGACTGCCATTTTCTTTCCCTGACAGACACCAACTTTATTTAGATTCTGGAACTGCTGTTAGAAAAAAATAGATCTTACTTAAAATCTGGATTCTGGATACACTTCTGTCATAGTATCCACAGCTGTGTTGCTTGTTTTCATTTTGTTACTGTATGACAAGACTGATGTTGGTATGTGACTTACCAGATATATTGAATTGCTTATTCAGACACTGAAAAGAGAAGTTTCCCTACCTCACATGTGGAATATCCTTGTCTCAGAGTGGAACAAGCTATATAGTGGAGATGGCTGCTCAGAAGCATTCTGGTGTCTGAGCAGTTATACACCTCTCATACTCTAAAGCCAATGTTCCTCTGTTGGCAAAAACTTGGAGGTGTCTAAGTCTTTTAGGTACTTCTATTAAGTTGCCTTGCAGAAGCTCAGAAAACCCTGGTTTCGGTTCCCACTATTTGTATCAAAATCTATGGGACCCCAGTCCCTGGGACTCCCAAGTTAAGAAACCTAAATAAGAAACAAATACTACTCAAGGAGAGGGTCTTGAACAGGCAGAGGTGTATAGTTCTGGTGTGCAGCTGCTTTGTCAGACAGGCACACCAGGATTAGGTGCTTAAGCCCCAATCCTTTCTCAGAGTCTCTTTGATACTTCATATCTTTCTCATGTGAAATGATCAGCTTGTGAGCATCTCTGTTTAGCTACTGCTGCTCTCATGATCTCTGTGGGGAGTTGAGTGGCTAGCTCAAGACTTCTGGATTTCATTTGATGATAAGCTACCAGGCAGTTATTTGTTGTAAATCTGAAAAGTGAATAAAAACTCATTTATTTCTCATGCATAGGTTATATCAAGGAAATATGGTGGTAATTAAACTGTTGAATGTCCTATTGAGGACTGTTGTTTCTTGTTATCATAGTTTTTATCCAGGCATCTGGAATTAGCTAAGAATTATAACATAGAATAGGTAAAGATATTTAATAGTTTGTAGCTGCCTAAACAAAAGTAATCAGTCTGCCTACATTTCAGAGCTTTAGATATTACACCCAGATAATTTTCTGTATATATGCCTTGTGGATATGAAGAAAGTTTCCTGCATAGTTTTCCAGTAGATGCCCTGCTGCTAGCCAAATTGTAAAGGTATTTCTGCTGGTAATGTTCCCATAAAAAACTTCCTCTGGGCAGGACATTTTATGGAAAAAAAATATTGTAACAGTAGAACTTTGGAAGGAAGTCAGTTCAAAGGGGGAGAGAGTTCACTGATGGTAAGAGTGAAATATATCTACAGATAGGAGAGACCAAAGTAGCTTAATTTTTCATTTTTATCGTTTTGAGGAGGTTTTTTCAGTATCTATTATAGGCACCTAAGCTTGAAGGTTAGCTTGTCTCATATCCCCCTGTTGTCAATGAAGAGGAAAAGGCTCCTCTAGGCAACATGTTGGAGCAGCAGCTGGACTTACAAGCCCTGAATATGTATCTGGGGAACCCTACCACTTTCCACTGACAATAAATGAAGAGTTATGGAGGCAGAGTACATAAATTAATAGCCCAAACTGAACACTGGGATGATAGATATCTTTCTCCTTGTCTCAGCTGTGTTGCATACTATTTACTGGAGACTTTCTGTGCCATAACAGGTAATTCAGTCAACCATTGACCTTTCTCAGTAGCCAGTTTGCATGCAATTGTTTGATCAGGAGGAGCTGATCAGACTTTTGTGTCAGGAGTTGGGCAATAGACCTGCTGATTCAGCAAGAACTCTGTCTGGTCTTTCTAATCATAAACGACTTGGCCTGAAGAGGGGCTGGAGATTAAAGGTATTACATTCAAAGTGTAGCATGGGTATTATAAAGAGAAAATGTAAAATAACTCTTTACTTTCCCCTCTCTCCTTACCAAAATGTTTTAAAAAATAATTTCCTCTAATCAGAGCTTGCATTCTAAAATATATGCCTTGTAAATTACATAGTATACATATTTGTATCACCAACATCACAGAGAATTAGACTAGAGTGTTTTCACACTCAAGTTCTTTGCACCTTGACGTTTATTATTATTGCTGTGATTGTACATTGAAAGAGCTCAGTATTTCCTTGACTTATGAAACTTGCTTTGACATAATTATGGTATCCATGCTCTCCCAGCTTTAACTCAGTATTTAATATATGATAGTCTTATGTCAAAAGAAGGACATTTCTGGATATTTCCATTAGAAATGAGATGGAATCAGACTTTGGAAAGGCAGAACCAGACTTCAGAAATCTTCAATGGTAGAAAAAACTTGTTGATAATAATTCTGTATTATTTTCTCACTATTTTTGTTTTGAAATTGTGTGGAATTTAAGTATTAGAGTTTGAGTGTTGTTAATTACCTTTTCAGGATGCTGCACCAGTTAAACATATTTAAGTTGCTTGATTTCTTCTTGTTTTCTGGTCCTATGGACTTCCAAAATTTTGTTTTCCTTTCTTACACAGAGATATCACTAAAAGAATCTTTCATTAAGAAAAAAAAAGTGTTTATCTTCTAAATAAAAAAAAAATCTTGAATTTCATGAAGCATTCAGATGATTAGCATGATATACGTGCCTGAAATTAATTACAAAAATATATAGCCTTTTATCCTGAAATGATTTACATAGTTACAGGGAAATCTTTGATTAGTTTAATTACAGTTGTTCAAGTAGCTGTCCAGGCAGATTTTGAAAATCTCCAAGGCTTTCTCACCCCATCACCTTTTCACCAGTTGATGAAAAATGAAGAAACTGACTGAGGAGACAGAGGAATCTAGAGAGCTGATAGTCTTTAAGAGCAAATTAGAAAAGCATTTGTTAAGGTTCATGCAAGTGTTGTGATTGTGCCACCTGGTGAGGAATGGACTTTGACCTCTTGATATTTTCTTTAGCCCTATGATTTTATGAAATGCAGCTAGATATTTAAATATCCAGCATCAGATATTAAAGCATATGCCTTTTAGATCATGAACACGATATTGGATTTAACAAAGGATATCAAACTAGACAGCTAATTCCAGTCACTTCTGAAAAGCTTGGCTTAAGAGCAATGGAAGGCCCTATGTAACAGGGGATTACAGCTGTTGCTTTTTCAGAGTGAAAGGTCAAACCCTCAAAAGTTTATTTTTCAGCAAATTCTGCAGCAACATGAACCTCACCTAATGCAGTTTTTTAGTTTGTTTTTCCTGTACTAAAAGCTTTCTGTTTTCTCTGTAGAGATATTTATGTTTTGATTATAATTCTTTTTGACCAATCATGCTTAAGGGGTTCTTAGAGTATTTCTCACCATAAAGAAAATTCAAGCAATATGTGCAAAACTGTCTGACTTCATTATCAGGTGTGGTAGGAAGTCATTGAAATATGACATAAAAATGCACAATAAAATTATTTTCTAATTCTAGTAGCAAAAAAAGACCAAATTCTTCTTTAATTTTTTAGTCTGTCCTATTTGTAGCAAAAGACTTGAAATTGATTTTTTTGTGTAATAATCTCACAGTATGGCCCAAGACAGGGAGATTTTGGAGGGCAGAAGAGGGAATTAGGCTCCCAGTTCCCACTGACTTTCAGAGGATTGGCAGGGAAATCACTGAACAATCGCATGGCAGAAGAGAAAATACTTCACTGTTTGTTGCCTCAGGTTGGTTTGAAGATGCTGACTTCTAAAATGCTCTCTGTCTTCCTGCTGCCTCTGGCCCGTGATGAACGGAATAGAGCAGGTCTCAGCCAGCCTCCTCTGTACATGGGGCTGGGCGTGAGGGGCTGTGCAGCCATATGACCTCAGCTGTACCTATGCATCAGAGTTCACTGCGTCAGCTTTTCTAGTTTCCTCTCTCTCTTCCTGAAAGTCCATTCCCGCAATCCAAACGCTCTGAAGGAGAAGGTCTTAATAGTATGTTTTAATTTGCTCAGATTTTTTCTATTATTTTCTTCTGGATTTAATAAATAATGCTGGAAATTAACTTAACTTTTTTTTTTATATGTATTGGTTGCATGATGGCAGGATCCCCTTCCTTACACCTCTGAAATTTTAGGACCCTCAGCCCGCCTCAGTTTCTCTGACAGTTTTTGGTGTACAGTGGAGATAAATGTTAATGTATTGAGATGCTTTGTAGATACCCATTCTCAAGCTAGCATGTGACTAGGGAACAAGCATACTGACAGATGGGCCCATTAATCTTTCAATAAAGTCTTCAGATACTATTGTCATCTGTACTTTGCTTGACGGAGGGGACAAAGTGTTGAAAAACAAGATAAAAGAAGCTGCGCTAAGTTCTGTGCTTTTCTAGCTACAATAAGAGCAATTGATAATGCTACAATAAAAATGACCTGAATTAATGTCTTTTAGTAGAAAGGTCTAAGGATTTGCAGGAGTATATTTACAGGCAGTGAAATAAAAGTGAATTGCAGGGGTATGAGGAAATACATACCAATAAAAGAAGAAGAAAGAGTGCTGCCCTAGGTACTTACACAATTTAAAACCTTTTCAAGCATACTATCAAAATACTTTTTTGCTGCCAGGTTTTACTTCACACCTCTTTAGCGTAATGCTAAAGACCCATCAGTCTGTCAGAATAAAGTTATGATTTCAAGCAGAGAACATACAAAGAACAAAGCCGTGGGTTTCCAAGTGTTGAATAGTAGATGATATTCTGTCTTTACTTGGAAACACTATGTTGAAGAATTTAAGTTTTTGGCATAACTGAAATAATTGTCACAGGATGTCAGAGGTATTGTGATTCTCCTGGTAGGGTTATTTCTTATGAAGAATCTGGTCTGAGAACATGAGTCCATCTCACAAAGGACACAGAATATGTATTGGAAGTAGCTTTTCAGTTACTAACCATGATCAAACCAGAAGCAGTTAAATTCACAGAGGATGTTCTGCAGCATGTTAGCATTACAATCCCTAGAGCAACTTGATGTGATAACAGCATTATCACATAGGACAGGTTTACCTTATTCTGAATAAAACTGACAGTTTAAGAGATCAGGATTAGAATACATGTTGTGTTCAAAACTATTGACAAAACTGTACTTGTTAGCAAGCTAATGTTTTTTAGCCTAGTTTAAACAATGTTTGCAGTAATTAAAAATGTATTCTACATTCACACAGGAAATTACTGCTACCCAATATCAAACAGAAAATGAAAGATGTTCATTTGCACAAAAGAGCCATTAAAGGTAGTACAGATTCAAAAACTGCAAAAGTCAACATATGGGCTCAGGGGACACAGTAGTCCAGCTTGCACACTTTCTAATGTTCTCCTTGACATGGGTAGGTGTTCCTCTTCCCTATAGAAGCAGGTGTATGCTGTCAATTATTCTCGTCTATATTTCCCCATGGGGTGCTTGCTGTCTTATGAAGGCGAATTGGTGGGTTGCTGAAAGCAACTTCAGGGCTTCAAAATCTTGAGCTAAAATAGATAACCTTCTGTTTTCTAGACATTTTCATCCATTCCCATGACTTCTTACACACTTGTGAGCTCCATATTCTGTACAAAATATGGCTTTGTACAGAAACCTCTTGAAGTGGCTCTCCTGTCATTCTGGCTTTCTGAAGGAATGGAAGGAAATTCAACAGAATGAAAATCCTTTTTGGTGTCAGTGTTCTCCTTTAAAAAATTCCCTGGAAGTTACTGAAGGTGACTTTGCTTTTGAATGTATCGTTTCTCACTAAATAAAGTTTGTGAGAATAAACTTTAAATTGGATTAACACTTCATGCAGTGCCACAAATATAAATGAATTTATTTTCAATAATCTGGAAGTTCTCTTGACTTCAGAAAGAATATTTTTTTTAAAAAATATATCTGCTCTGAAAGGTGCTCACACAAATGTTTCATTAAAGCTATGATTTCTTTTAAAAGTTTTGTTTGACCTTGTCTACCTAACGTATATGCGCAGACACAAATTTTGAATGCAAAAAGATCTTAATTTTTTTTTCATGTTAACCCTGGTGCTAGGGAATTTCTGCCCATGAGGTCAACAGCAAAATTCTGATTAAGTTTCTGGTATTTTGTTGGTGTATTATCCTGCTATTTGCATGTATATATCTGTCTCTTTTTTTTTTTTTTCCCCATGTTTGAGATTCAATGTTGCTGTTCATAGAGCACTCACTGTTAAAGGATCTGTGATGAATCTGAAACAGTATTGTGACAGTGTGTTATGATGGCAGGGAGAAAAAAGGAACTTAAGGGCTGTTTTTTTCATTTATTTGGTAAGCAAGGTGATAGGAATATGGACAGAAACACTCTTTATGCTATACTGTCCTTGAACCCGGCTAAAATTCAGGCAGGATTAAATATCTCCTAGTACCAATCTCCTTTCCTTTTCTTTGCTATGAAGGTAGTCTAGACAATTATCACAGTACACTTAGTTTCTCTTAGATGGTTGCACTTAGGAGAAATGAATCTGTCTGTAAGTGTTGAGATTTTTATTTTCTCTAGATATTTAGGACTTTCTTCTTAAGTGCATTATGGAGTTTGTTTAATGATTTTGTTAGACATGGCAAAAGGTTGCCAGGAGAGGTTGTGAAATCTCTGTTCTTGGAGGTGTTCAAAACTCAACAGGAGAAGGCCCTGGGCAGCCTGCTTGAGTTGGTACTGTTTGAGCAGGAGGTTGGGCAGGATGATCTCCAGTGGTCCCTTCCAACCTAAATTACTCTGTGATTCTATTAGCCAAGCAGAATCTATTCCCCATGGTATTTGTACTATTACAAGTACTTGTTAACAAGCTTTTATCAGGTATTTTCCTATATAGAAGTAGGAATAACTCTTGATGGCTATAGGTCTTAGAAAAGAGACTTAAAGACATGAAAAGAGTGGAAATGATTCATAATTGTATCCAATGTTGAAAGGTTTTAATTTTTTTAAATTTTCTTGGTTTTGTTTCATTAAACTAGAAACAAACAAAACTAGTATTACCATTGCCCTAGTGTCACTGAAAATAGGTGGGTGTGTTGCTGTTTTGCACTCAGGCTCATCATACTGGACTCCGATATGACAACAGATGTGCATCCACCCAGGAAATTACCATTTTCAATAAGAAGCAGAGCAGCGAATGGATTTTCATGCATGGAAAAATAATGTAATAAACTGAGCAAGGCCCTGGCTTGATAAATTATATGGTCGTAGAAGGGAAAAAATACAATCTGTTTAAATTTCTGAACCTTCAATAGAGCTATAAAACAGGAACACTTTCTACTCCCAGTAATAAAATAACAAGCAGAGGCTTACCTGGTAAATATATTTACAAGTCTGAAGCCCCACACAGTTTTTTTATGAATTTCCCTATAGACGATTTTATATTTAGTGTCAAGTATTGAAAATAGTTAGGAAATATTAGGTGTGCTTATTTATTCCTTTATTTTTATAATACAGCGCTCTTTCTCAGGAGACTCAAAATGGTGGGAAGAAAGAAAATCACTTTCAATCCTTTATAAATCTTTCTATTCCCTAATTCCTTACTGAAGTAAATGAAAAACTCTTCACTGAAGTCTAAGAATGTCATACGGACCTTGAGGACTGAAAAGAAACAAAGGCATTGTATGTGAAAAGTGGTCTAAGTCTGAACAAAGAAAACATCAGAAAGACTTTTCATCCAACATAAAAATTATTTTAAATGCTTTAAAATTAATTTAAAGGGACAAAGGATTATTCAGAGAAGGATATGAGTTAGAATCCTATTAGAATCAAATAGATTAGAATATTCTATATTAGAATATTAGAATTAGAATATTATAATTAGAGTAATATCAATAATTAAAATAATTATTATTCTAGAATATATTATATGTAATATAATAGATATGAAATACATTTTTGTTCATGATTTTCTTCTAGAAAACTAGTTTCTAGCCTACTCGTGTAGCTTGTACTATCACTTTTGCTATGGCAGTTCCCTGTTCTTTCTTTGGTCCCTTGCCAAATTCTGTTGAAAAAATGTTAGTGATCATATGTAGCTCCATCTTAAACCTTGAGTCTCCACTGACTCCTAAATAAATAATTTTTTTTCTTGATTGCTTTAAAAATCCACAAAGCACCCCTCACCTGTCTCCCAGCTCTGCTATTATCTTTCCTCCCAAAACCTTCTTTACATGCACCCAAGGGGATCTCTTTTCCTATATCCGTCTCAAAACTCGCATGCATTGTTGTCCTTAGGCATGGATCTCCTTTCTTGGTTCTCTTCTCCTCTATTTCCTTTTGAAAGACAGCAAAAGATTTACAAAGAGCATTCAATATAAAGCTTTTAAAAAATGCTTTAAAATCTACTTCCTGAATCTAACATTTTATTTTGTATCCCCCTTGCTGAAATTTTCTCTCATTTATTTAAGTTCGATCATTACATTGGCAGTGTATGGAATCCCATCCTTTCCTCTACCACAGTGCCATGCACATCAGTGTTTCTGCACTGGTGGATGCTAACGATCAATTAACCATGTGCAAGTGTTCCCACCTTTGGAATCACGTGTCAATGCCGTGGCAGAATTTAGCCCACAGTTTCAGGGCTGCTATCCTGACCTAACATAAAAACACTCCTCCATGCTTTTGCTTTGGTCAAGGAAGTTTAGGTAACAAAAACATGGGCAGTTGCTTTCATATCAAAATAAACAAAGAGACACTTTAAACTGCTGCCGTAACAGTGTAATAATTACGCTGTCTGCAAGTACTACTGGCTACTTTCACACAATTAAGATCCTTTCCTATCTTTGTCATAGTGTGTGACATATCTTGTGTGGCAAATAAACGGATTTTAAAAATTCAAATTTGATGTAAATAGACTCGTCAGATATAAGTAGGGTTTCCTGAAAGTCTAACTTAAACTAGATTCATACCTTATATAATTTTAAACTCTTCACTGATTTTCAGTACCATTTCAATACTGTAGTTTGCACTTTGAATTGCATTAACTATTCCAGCTCGAACTTTGTCTCAATTTGTTTGGTCTCATTTAATGTTATGTCCATTGCATTGTGTTAGGATCTAATGTTGAATGCCATCACTGAATAGCCAGAATGCCACCAGCTCACCACTAAAATATAGCTATTTAAATTTTACCTGCAAAATATCTGGCATGATTGCTGTTACTCATTTTCTATTTGGGATCAATTGAGTATATATGACATTCTTATGCCCATAACAAAAAAAAAGATGCTTATTTGGCTATTGTGTTATTTCAGGCTTTTGTGAAATATTATTTTTTTTTACAGACAAATCCTGGTCTTTCTTTTCCTTGAGGAATCACAGAGTAAGTAGCAGATGTTTTTAAAGAGTAACGTCTATAAGTAAGGGAAGTTTCCTGTGGAGGCATCTAGCTTGAACCTTGCCCTGGCCTTAAGAGTTTAGTTTACCTCACTGCCTAGCAGCTTTCCTTTTCAAACCTTCCACTCTTCCAGAACCAAACATTAGTAAATTAAGTATTCCAATGTCTTGTTTCCCCTTTCATTTTCTAACTGTGAATAAAATGAGGATGGACGTAATCCTGTGATGTAACGGGGTGAGAGCTCCTGACCAGTCCTTTGAGTTTGTTATGTTTGCATACCCTATACAGCAACCCTGTGGCTGCCTTGGGCATGCTCAACAATTTCTAAGCATGCTGTAATGTATTTCAGTATCATTGATGAGGACAGTATAGAAAAGGGACTGAATTTCAAGCATCAAGGTATTTACCAGAGACACTGGACAACCCAAAAATGGGTTGAATTTATTTTTCAGTGGTGACCTTGGTTAATTAGGTCTTGTTGGGAAAGACTTGCCAATAAAGTATGTCGGGTATACAGCAACAGATGTGTTTGGGGCAGTGCTGTGTGATATGTCTGAAGCATTTCTCATCAGACGGAAAATGGGTTTCTCATACCGTACTGCTGTTCTGACCACACAGTTTATTCTAGGGTCAGCCATTTCCTAGTTTTCCCAAACCTATTCCCAGCACACTGCACAACTTACAGTAACTATGACCATGAGTTAGGTCACGATTCTTATTTATTATTGATATACTGACAAAAATGTGCTAGCTGCTTCACAGTCTGTAAAACAGGGCTTCCGCTTCAGGGATTTTATAGTCTGTTCTATAGTTGGCCTTTTGCAGGGGCGCGCAGGAAAGGCACTGAAAATTTTTTCTCACCTTGTGTTTCTAAACGGACAAAGTACAATAACATTTTTTCGTTGTTTGGTGAGTGACCCAACACATGTTTTCTGATGCTAGTCCTCACAGCTGATGGCAGAGTGACTGCTTGGGAGGTGGTATGATCCCAATAAGGGCAAAATGGTGTAATCAAACTCTACCTTCCAGTCACTGAGCTGACCTACATTATGGTTCTCAGCCAAGCAGGGGACAGTACATTAAGAAAAACCTGTTAAACTTCACAAAGGAAACAGAAAAAAGAATTATTTTAAAAAACCCTTGCATTGCTGTTTTAGCATCTTATAATCAATAGGAGTCCTGAATTAACTGAGTCATGCAGACAATCCATTATGCTGAGTCTATTTATTAGAAGCTGCCACACCTAAACTGATTGCTCTGATGCCTTTGCAATCATTTAAAACCAAGCATTTAAAGCAAAATGCATTAAAACCATGTATCATACTGCTTAATCAATCATACTTTGGAGCTGTCTACAGGATACCAATTCATGCATTTGGGGCACTACTAAAAATTAATTGCAAGACAGAGCACACATTTTACAAACTCAGCCTTTAATGTGTTTGCCAAAGTAATAACTGTAATGGAAGTCAGAAGCTTGGACATTGCTTTAAAAACTTGATCTCTACATTATCTTAATTTGAATGAAACATTGAATGACCTAATGGGTATCACAAACTGCATAAATAAAAAAGAAATTAAACATAATTTATCTCCCAGAAATTTCTCAGCAATTTGCAGAATTTTGAATTGTCATATGGCTAGAGGGAGTAAAAAGACTAATAAACTTTAGTAGCAAAAAATATGAAAACTAATGAAAAAAAGCTAGTTAATTTAAACTCCAAAAAAGGTACATATAACATATTCATAACTTTTCAAAAATTGGCACAGAGGAAAAAAAATCTAAAGCAGATATCTTAAAAATGATTAATTACACTAGTTTTCTTCATATATATTGAAGAAAAAATCTTAGCCATTCTAAACAAATTTTTCATTAAACTTAACCACAGGGAAAAAACAGAGAAAAAAAGTGCTAGCATGAAATGTAAATGCGTGGTGCAACACAGCAGGTGCAAATGAATGAATCATTGACAGAGAGCAATCTATGTGCGATAAACATGCTGAAAAATTAGGAAATGTCGTACCAACATTTAACTTGAAACAAATAAGGAAGCTATTACATTGGCTTGTATCAGAGATAGTGTGGCCAGCAGGACTAGGAAAGTGATCATGCCCCTGTACTCAGCACGCAGTAGCCAAGGCTGCACCTCCAATACGGTGTTCAGTTTTGGGCCCCTCACTACAAGAAGGACGTCGAGGTGCTGGAGCATGTCCAGAGAAGGGCAACGAGGCTGGTGAGGGGTCTGGAGAACAAGTCTTATGAGGAGCGGCTGAGGGAACTGGGGTTGTTCAGCCTGCAGAAAAGGAGGCTGAGGGGAGACCTCATCGCTCTCTACAACTCCCTGAAAGGAGGTTGTAGTGAGGTGGGTGTTGGTCTCTTCTCCCAAGTAACTAGTGATAGGACGAGAGGAAACGGCCTCAAGTTGTGCCGGGGGAGGTTTAGATTGGACATGAGGAAAAATGTCTTCACCAAAAGGGTTGTGAAACATTGGAACAGGCTGCCCAGGGAAGTGGTGGAGTTACTGTCTCTGGAGGTATTTAAAAGACATGTAGATGTGGTGCTTAGGGACACGGTTTAGTGGTGGACTTGGCAGCGCCAGGTTAACAGTTGGACTTGATGATCTTAGAGGTCTTTTCCAACCTAAATGATTCTATGATTCTATAATGTAAATTCAGCAATTCCCTGCTGAAAATCCTTACGAGATAATGTCTGTGCTGTATCCTACCTCAGAAAAGCAAGATTTACAAAAGATAGAATCCAAAATGTCATCCTTTTAATACTATCTTATTTCCCATAACATGGACGTTTCTAAAGAGGAATTTTGAACTCAGATCAAAACCAACTTAATGGATATCAGACTTCCGATGAATTTTGTTTGTCATCCTTTGTAACTTTGTATCATTCTACTTGTTTTCCTATCTTCTGAAATTTTTATATGAGCCACTTCTCTCTGTTATCGCTTGTTCCCTTCATCAGTCTTAAATGGGTCAGAGCTAAATAATTTCTATGCATTTCTACTTACAATATTGTTTTTAATACAAATATGTGCACAAAAAGGTAAGTGTAAAACATACTCCAGAATGTAGTTTGTTACTCGCGTGACCAGACTGTCTATTTTTGGTGACCTTCAAGCAAACATCTTGCTGTTCACATGAAGTGAAATCATTGGGTGATTTGGTCTTTCCGTAACACCTTGAGGAGGGGTAGCTGTGCAAATAAAAACAAAAGTTTTAAAGGAATTTTTTTACATGAACATACCTATTTAAACACGCTTTTCTTAGACCTGTGTTACAAAGACATCGTGTGTGCCTTCCTCAAAGTCACTTTTATGGACACTTCAAATAGACTCTCCATCCCTATCTTACAGAGTGTCAGCAGCCGTGTTGCCATGGTGACTGAATATTGCTTATTGCTTAAAAGACAATAATTTTAAGTACTCTAAAATCTATTGGAATTTATTGGAAGTGCTCTAAAACATACAGTAAATACCTAGAGAGGTGAAAGATACAGATAGAAGGCATGGGCATCTCCTCTTTCTTTGTCTGGTTTATTCCAGGGAGCAAGAATCAATAGAGGAAGGTTGAACACTGAAGAAATGTTTTAAACTGTGATGTTTCTCCTGCTGTATGAAAGGTTCAGTGGGCACACTCACAGCACTGCCCTTTGTGTCCAAAAAGAGAGGGGAGTCCACTGCCTTTCACTTGCCTTCCCACATGCACTGCTTTGGGGTGATATGTTTTATCAGCATCGATTCTGGGCAGGGGGATCCCAGGCAAGTGGTGTTGAACCTGCTTTTTCATGCACTCTCTACAATTACTGTGTTTCAGGCTACAAAAAAATTCTAACTTAAAATTTTCATATGTCTGGTGAGTCAGTCTTTCCGTTGATACCAGGGATCAATTCAAACACTGGTGTGCGTTTCTTGACAGCTAGCCTACGTTGTGTACAGAGTGCTAGGTGACAGCTGGCAATGTCTCTGATTATAACATTAGCTGGTGTTTCTCACAGGCTGTATGCTTTCATTTTTGAAATACAGGGATGCTTTTTTTCCATACTTAATTTCAAATGGCAGCATGTTAATAATGAGGTGTTGAAAGAGTGGCAAAAGACCCTGCCAATAAATACCAATAAATGACGTCACTTGAGTTGGTGCTTTTTCTGTCCCCAAATCTGTTAGATTGATCCCTACCTGTATTAGCTCTAGGAAAAGTGCTAGCTTTACATGCTTGACTTTAGATATAATCAGCTTCTATTGTCATTAATCTGTTTTGAGGAGTAGCTTAATTTTATCTTGAATTCCTCGTAAGAGAGAGCTTTACATAAACTCTCAGCAACAAACGATAAGAGTATAGGTAGGTCCATCTTATTTGAACCCTACCCTATCTGTCTTGATCTTTTTCTGGTGTTAAAAGGGTGAGTGAAAGCATTTCACCCTGAAGTGCCTATTGCTATATTACCGTAGTGCAGCACAGAGCATCGTCAGGGAAAGCCACTTAAAACTGATGAACTGTAGGTGAGCTGTTATGCTTGTTTAAATGTTTGCTGAATTTTGTAAAACAAATTAGTAATTAATACCAGCTCAGCTTTCTACTTGGGAGGCTGAATTTGATACCTTTTTCACAGCCTTCCTATCCTCCTTATTCCTCATTTTTTGTGGTAGAGAAGAATCTTTTTTCTACCACATCTGAACTTATCTGTGTGTTCACACACACCTTTCAGCAATCTTTTATCCAATCAATGTTTTGGATAAAGATTGATGGAAATGCACACGGGAGAGCAGTTTCATTTTTGTACTCTAACTAGAAACACATTTGAACTGGGTTATGTCAATTTGCTCCACCTGAGCCCAGGCACAGTGCAACAAGCATAGTTAAAAGGGCGAAATATTTAAGTTAAAAAGACCCATGAAATAAAGGACATCTCATCTTATAAGTGGTAATAATGATTCTGGTGGTGTGGAAATTGGTCCCTGAAAGCAGGTGTGTTGTTTCTTTTCACAGTTTACAAAAGGTCTTTTCTGTAGATGTCAGTACTGCTAGAATGTTTGTTGGTCTCAGGAAGATCCAATGCAGACTTAAATTTAAGTCCTAAGATAGAATCTGGGAAAGGAAAGAATTTGTTTACTTACATGAATGACAAGGGACATTGAATACTGAAATCACCAGGTGTCCGGGATGAGAAGAGTTTATTGGATGGGGTCTGAGTGATTGGTTTCTTGAATTAACCCTAATGCAAATTAAAATTATTTTTTATTGAGATTTCTGGAATATATTTAACCCAAAAGAACTCATTATAATTTTGCTTCACTCTAACTGAATCAATCTGGCAGCACCATGCAGGTTTCAGTGATCTTTTTTTTTAAATTTATGGGACTTTACTGTGTTTTAAGTAAAACAGTAAAAGTAAAATTCAAATTTCAGAAGCTCTACTCACCAGTTATCCTACTTTGCATCTTCTTCAAGTGAAAATGAGCTGTTGGTTTTCTTCTTGCACCGCAAAACTCAGGGAGCGATAAGCCAAGAAAAGGTGTAAGCAGATCACCTAAGTTCAGGAAAAACAAGCTCATGGTGGAATCCAACTTAAATGGATGGTTAAATCCATACATGTCTTTACCTTTCCAGTTAAAACTCCGTAGTTTCACAAACTCGTCTGCCACCCACTATAGGAATGATAAACAAATTGTATGTTTATAACTGAACAAAAAAGAATTATTTAAAATTTAAGGCAAGTGTATTTTATGTAAGTGAGTTTTATTTAAGGGACTGTTATTTAAGGGAAGTGCAAAGTCCTGCACCTGGGGAGGAACAACCCCCATGTACCAGGACATGCTGGGGGCCAAGTGGCTGGAAAGCAGCTTTGCAAAAAAGGACATGGTGGTCCTAGAAGTTGAACATGAACCATCAATGTGCCCTTATGGCAAGGAAAGCGTCTTGGGCTGCGTTAGGAGGAGAGTTGCCAGCAGGTCAAGGCAGGTGACCCTTCTCCTCTACTCAGCACTGATGAGGCCATACCTGGAGTACTGCATCCAGTTCTGGGCTCGCAAGTACAAAAGAGATAAGAACATACTGGAGAGAGTGTCCAGCGAAGAGCCACTAAGTTGATGAAGGTCTTGGAGCATCTCTCATATGACAAAAGTCTGAGAGAAGAGAGCCTAGAAAAGAGAAGGCTCTGGAGAGATCTCGTCAATATCTACAAATATCTGAAGGGACGGTGCAAAGAGGATGGAGCCAGGCTCTTTGCAGTGCTGCCCGGTGATAGGACCAGAGGTAATGGGCACAAACTGACACACGGGAGGTTCTGAAACACTTTTTTCTTTTTCAAGCAGGTGGCCCTGCTTGAGCAGGGGCATTGGACTAGATGACCTCCAGGGATGCCTTCCAACCCTCAACCATTCTGTGATTCTGTGAAAATAATTGTAAAAATTAATGTCATAATAAAAGAAATGAGACAGACTATCCATCAGCAGCAATGTACCTAGACTGGCCCTAGTTCTTTCTCTTGCAATTTTTTTCCCCTAATTTCTGTAAGCAAGCAAAATATATTATGTTTTGGTTTCTGGTGGAGACTTCAAATTGTTTATGTTTCTAGAAGGCAAAATAAAGTTACATTCAAAGACATTTTGTTGGTATATTCCCAACCCGTGGTCATTAGAAGTATAGTCATCTAAGGCTGCTTCTGAAGATGCTCATTAAGTTGTTATTTTGCTCTATATAAAATAGAAAACAGGATCACCACAGTGCCCTTTGAATGCTTAAGATGGCAAATGTTGGTGATGCTCCCTGTACTTAAAATGGATCACCATAGCTGCAACACTAGGACTTGTATGGTCTTTCTGGAAGAGCTGACTGAGCTGCTCCTCTAAGTTTGGAAAAAAGAACAGTGCATATCTGGAATCAGTTTGAGAACTGATTTTGATGAGAAATACCCACATACAGAGTGGATTTTCTGTCACTAACCGTTAAGCAGTTGGTAATCTTGATTACTGTAGCATAGCTTAATACATTTCTTAAGGGCAAAAGTGACCTCTCTTCTGCTTTCTTGAGCGAGCTGCCATTTTAATTGCCTCTTTCAGCCCTCCAACTTTTTTCTTGCTTAATCTGTGTCCATGATTTTAATCAACCATCTGTGACCAGTGGTGCTTTACCCCGTGTTGTAGCTATGAAGCTTATTGCAACTGAAGAGGAGACAAGACCAAAAGAAGTGTCTGAAGTAAAACGAAGTAATGAAATAACAGTGAAATAAATAATTACATACAGTTCTGTAGAATAGCTGAATATGTTCATTTTGTAGAAATTATTGTTGTTTACTGAGGATTGAACTTAACTGCTGAAATTCTTCATAATCAGCATTCATTTCTGCTTTTGTAAAACATTGAGGAAGACACAATGGAGGTAAACAATTGCATTTTAAGTGGATGGGACTTTTGTAATCAGGATGGTATCCTTTAGAGTCCAGAGTCTGAGAATATTTTAGCAGAAGATTCAGAGCCAGAGTGTGTTTGTAAATAAAATTAGTGCACTTAAAGCAATGAAAGTAAATATTTTCCAAGGCCTGCTAAGAGTGGCACTCAACATCTCACACTTTTTATTTTATACAGGGGAAGCTCTAGCATCTCATACGTTATTGTGTGCTCTAATTTCTAGCAAGAGCTGACACTAGCTATAAGGGCTATTGCTGCATCCAGTCATGTTCTAATTACAACACCAGTCAGTGCTTCCAGAACAGTACTGTTTTCTAAGCTTAAAAATGTATTTTATCATGTGAACAAGAGAATGATGCAATATAGAGATCCATACTCTATGGAATAGTGTCTGATAAGGTTAGTGTAACAGTTTATGTGATGCTAGATGTTCAGATTCTAGAAGGTTTTTTTGTCAATGGACAAATGCAAAGAGGAAAACATAAAATAGCGTTTTTATCTTTATTGTTTCACTTCTTTTTCTGATATGCACTTTGAAACTTCTTAAAATGTATAAAGACAGGATAGCATAAATACTGACAGTTTTTTCCTGTTTCTGCAATCCAAAGACTCAAACGCTGTGATGACAATCTCAGTTGCTGATTGAGTAAACATTTACTATGGATATTAAAAAACAACTGGAAAAATGTAAATATAATTACAGATAGCTGCATATATGAGACCTCAATCCAGACTTTACTTAACAGCACTACGACCAAACAACACAAAATGCTTCTGTTGAACTAAAGAAAGAAAAGATTGTTTCATTTTTGACAGAATCAAGCTGCAAATTTTTTTATCTAGGTGAAGTCAAAGAATAGTGATAATATAAGTGGCTTGATCTGAAGGTGAACTGATTGGTTACAATAGCACAGGATTAAATTACTTTGATATATGCAATAATGAGGTTTATGTAATTGATATTGTTACATGAATTACAAGATACTTTTTTGATTTAGGGTTAAAGACAGATTCATCAGCTTAAATTCTCCAGGTCTGAGGTGACTGATCAATGTAATTAATCTGCGTGATGATTGCCTCAGAGGGTAGAGCCTGAAAATGTTCCTGGATCCACCAGGTAAAGATAATGAAGAGCGTCTGGGAAACAGCCAACTGCAGAATCAGTAAATTCTGCAGAAGCTGAGAAACCACAGAATAGCTTAGAGCAGAGCATTGTACATCTGCCAAGTGATGGACTGATATGAGAGCAGACTTAACTAATTAGTAAAGCCTCCATCCTTCCCATCTGGAGATTTAACTCTGATGTGTGTGCGCAGGCTGAACACTATTAATCAGGAATTGAACTAGGATGCCTATGACTCCTAGGCAGCATTTTTATGAGGTGAGCCAAAGCAGTTTCCTTTTGGCTAGACAAAGAGTAACAATGCCATACAGTGACTCAGAGTTGTTTTTGTCTATTCTACACATGCTGAATTAAGAAACAAATGAGAAAATGCAGACTTGTAAGCCATAGTTTTCATAGATGTAAATATATATACTTTTCATTGTAATATGTATATACTTTACAGCTGTTTTTAAAAACAGAACATGTTTCTGGAGTGATAAGTGGTTCCAAGTGGCTCCGCCATCAATGATCATTCTAGTGTCTGTATCCAAAACTGCAACCCTCAGGATCACCCTTACCAGTTAGTTTTTAGCTAGTCTGCAGGTGCTCAGTTTCAGTGTAGAGTTCCTTAGTAACCGAGGTGGGGGTTTCTTCTGGACATGTCAAGAAACACATCCATTTTGATAGAGTTAAACATCTGCTCCACACCTAGCCTATCTTGGGATTCAAAATGAAGCATTTTCCGCATAGGGCCCAGTACATCAGGGTCCCACAAAACATGGCTACAGAAGGGAGGGTATCTTATTTCTTATCAAGGAGTTCAGAGGGAGGAGGGAGACTCAGACCCATATCTTTCATCTTCAGGGTGACGTTTACCATCAAATGTTAAAACATTCATCATGCCAAGGAGAAAGAATAAGGCAAAGTGCTGAGAATATCCACCTGATAAAAAAAAGCTAAGGCTTCAGGCCTTGCAAGATATTTCCATAATTTATGTATTTTTGTAATTGATACTAGCAAGCCATTAATTAAAATATAAACAATTATTTGAAGAGGGACTGGCAATCATGACTCATGCATCTTAAAATTTTTTTCCATTTTTTAATAAAACACTTTGACACGCCCCCTTAGGGGGACAACTTAGGACAACTAGCCTCAGGCTTGTTGATTAGAGCAGTCCCCATCAAGGTGAGACATGTTTGAATCCAGAAAGCAGGAAGAGAATTATGATTTTTTCCACAAATGTTATAGGTACCACAACACATTAATTCACATGTGGTCTGCATAACAGCTTCTGACGGTGCTGTATATTTCACAGTCTTGCAGAAGTCTTCTTAAATTAAGCTTTCCAGTGATACAAAAATAGGTGGAGATAACAATGGATGTAGGATACTAGGAGAGGACAGAGTAAGAATTTAAGGTGTTAAGTGATCATTTGAGAGAGACGATACTAGACTTTTTAAATCTTTCATATCAAGAAAATTGTGTCTTATAATTTGAAAACTTAGGGTTTTCCCATTTTTCCGATTTTCGGTTGTTGAACATTCAAAAGTAGAAGGGTTGTTGTTGCTAAAGGATAAAACTGGAAGATAAGGGTGACATTTTAGATCTCTGTTTTCCACATGAAGAATAAATACAAATTCAACATCTTACTAATGGGTTTCCTTTTAAGTGCTTGGTCAGAACACTGTGAACGCTCCATTTTGATAGGCTGGTAATAAAAATGACAAAAATCAAACTGAAGCACAGAAAATAACATTTCTAGATCAAAGCTAAAAAAAATAAAAGCAGGGTCTAAAAGCTCAATGTCATACAAGCCAATGAAAGATGTAATTATACACAGAGTGAAAGAGATTGCATTAATAAAACCTTATATTGTAAAGTTACAGAAAACTGTTTCTCACTCTGACATTGTACTTTCTGAATATAGTACTTCCTGTTTGATGAAGATAAACTTTTCAATTTGATGAGAGCAGTCTTTGACTTGGATACTGAAGTCTGCTCTTCAGAAGCAGCTTGTGATTGCCTAGTCTTTATCGGTATCCTGTGGAGGAACATATTTTCAGTCTTGGGTCATTTAATTAGTTCTGCTCATAGTTTGTCTGGTAATACTCTGACCTCACACCTTATAAACCTTTATAAAATAAAATTGTCAATTTAACCGTGGTTAGTAATAAAGTAAGAAACAAGCAAGGCATATTAAAAACCTAGATGTACTGGTTGTCAGCATGAAAATAAACTTGTAATGTGTTTTATGCATTTTATGTAAGCAATCACTTTTTAAGTCTTGGGATAGATTCTAGGATATTAGCTTATTGTTGTTTTATTTATCATTTGCTACAAATCTGTCTCCTGTGTTACTGACAAGAGATCTGGTACATGACTCATTTATTTCTGGAAATGTTTCTTCAGTGTACACAGATGGTGTTTATAGAGCCAATGTAAGGGGTGAGCTATTCAAGAACAGGAGATCTGCAATGTCAAAGACTTGTCATAGATATTGTTCTCTTTCCTAAACAGAAGAAATATCCTTTCTAGTCTGGTTCTGAGGTGTTTGTATTCATGAAGCTCAGAAGACAGGCCATTTACTACTCTTTTGTCTGTTCTAACACATAACTCATCCTTTATGTGGAATGCAGAATTCTCTTTTGTCGATACCTCTTGCCTCAGCTGTTGTCATGGCAACAAGTGGCACCTTGCTGAAATTCAACTAAAGTATAATTTGGACATGAAGTGAAGCACTACATTGCTGAAATTTTAACTGGCCCTACCATCTTTTTTAGTCAAGTTTTGTCCTAAAAACAAATGTGTTCTGTTCTTGCATCTAGGCAGCCCATGGAAACTACTAAGATGTACATTGCTTGTAAAAACAACAAAGGTCATCACAAGTGTTAATTAAAGGAGACCAGTTATTCCAAACACACAGCAGTGTTTTTCTAAAGCTTGATATCCATATTTTACTGCATTCAGTGGATGTGATTCAGTGCATATGAGTTTCCAAGCCTTTTCTCTGACATGCATTATTCTGCTTTTTATCCATGATACCATCAATCTATTCTTTTTTCTTATATATATGATGCTGATATACTTATTGTCCAGGTTACAGGAAAATGACGTAGAGTTTTAAAACTGAGAATGTGCAATATAACACACTTTCCTTAGACTTTAGAAATTAAAATGTGTTGTTTAATTCATGATTCTTTGCTGCTTGTGCATTTTTTACTACAGAAAGCAGGCTTTCTGACAGAGCATTGTTTACAAGCCAAAATAAATTCCAGATAAACATTTATCATTCTGAAAATCAATCTCAGGAGATATCAGAGAACAGTAATAGTGTCACTGGTGAATTTGGGGGTTTTTTGATTGTTTGAGAGATCATAAAAAGATTCTGCTATTTCAAGGTTCACTCCATTTGATTTAGAATTGTGGAAATGCAGCTATAGTTTGCAATATACATTGCCTTGATCACTGCAAATATGAAGTTTTGAAAATGTAAAGTGAAATGGAAGGAAAAAATTACACGTTTATGAAGTTTTCGTGGCTTTTACTAGTGGTGTTCTTCTGATATAAAGGACCTGTAAGTTGATCAGATTGTGAATTCATGCCATTTTACCGTCTTCTCCGCTGCCTTTCTAAATGGAATGATATGAAAACTAGGACAGATTAATTCAGAATTTCAGGAAAAAGAGCAGCAACTGACCACTGTGCCCTGTTCAATATGGTCCAAGTAAAATAGCTTTTGCTGTTTTAGGATGAAGTTGCACAACATGACTTCATGGCATAGGCTGAGTTAACAGCTCAAGAGAATTTTCAGTCTTCTTTCCCTTGCTGTCTCCTCTTCCCCACCCGCTTCCGGGTGCTGATTCCCCTGCTTCTCTTGTGCTGATTGCGTGGTAAATCAACTAAGCTATTCAATTTCTGTTTTTAATTACCAGGTTAGTTTGCCAGTTTCCTACCATTTTCCTGAAACTGATCTAGAAGCAAGAGTATGTGAGGAGGGTGAAGGGAGAGGAGCAGAACCTCCTCTTTCAGAGGCAGCAGGCTGTTACCTCAGCTAAACTGAAACGTCTGATGTCATCTCTAATAAGCCCAGCTACCTCTTAGCACATAGGAAGTGAAAGAAACATGTTTAGAAGATGCCTTGGAGGAATATTTCATTGCTGCTGAGAAGGACTTACTGATTTGGAGATTCCTCCTGGGTGTAAGATAATAAAAATTAACTAATCCTCAAATACAGAGAGCTACTGTCTTCCTGGACCAAATTGCGCAGAACTTCCTGCCGTAGACTATGCAGCTCAGGCCTGTACCTAATAGAGCTAAAACCATTAGTGATATTTATTTTTGAACAGCAGCCAAAGAGAGAGATGTCCAGGATATTATTAAGATGCAGACAGAGTTGGATGTGACCCTGAGCAAGTTTGTTTAAAAATTTGCACAGGAAACAATGATACAGAATGTGCGTAGAAATGGATTAGACTGGGAGAAAACATCCAAGTGAGAGCAGGAAGGGAATGGTTAAACTCTGCTTTGCCTAGTTATTATTTTGGTGAAACCATGGCCAAATCCTCACAAATTTCAGAGAAAGATTTGTGCAAATGGAATGATATCAAATATCTACCTACTGAAGACAAAGAGTTCCCTTAAGAATGTGGAGGACATTCAGGTCTATGGATGAGATGACAGAAGCGGTTGCTCTGCTGGAAAAACTGATCAGATATCCTCAAGCTATAGAATGCAGATGTGAGAGTGAAGTCCCTTTCATCTTTTAGGATTTTTCTTCAATAAGGATAATCTTATACTTGGCCAGAAATGGTCTTTGAAACACTGCTTTTTTTTGTTTATGTTGTACAGTTGCTGGTTACAACATTAGTGGTTAACATTGAAACAGCAATTGTTTCTCAGTTATGACTGGGGATGTTTCATAGTCCATTTTGAGCAGTTGTAAGTATTCCACGAGAAGGCAGTAACAATGATATTTTTCTCTAACACTACTGTAGCTGCCTATTTCCAACCACAGAGGCAATGCTTGAAATGATCAGCTCTGCCAGGAAGAAAATACTAATCTTTCATTCTTTTAAACCTCTTTTTTATGTTTCCTATTCTGAAGTTTTCTACTACAATTAAACAACTTGAGTTTTCATGTTAAAAACCATTTTTTTACTCTAACTGTAATTATGTTCTTGAAGTTCTTTACGGTAAGCAGCTGAATTTCTCCTCGGAGATGGTTTGTGACTGGAAAGTATTGAATCATACCAAAAGGCACTTTGTGGAAGCATTGTTTAAATTTCTGTTACTAAAAGCAAGTGGTGACAGGTGACAGGAAGGGGAAGGAAAGCCACATATTCCTCATAGCCCATAAAATGGTGTTGCTAGAAAGAATATGCATTTTTTAAAAACTGTTTACAATTTAAAAAAAAAAAAGTTATCCTAGTAAACTAGCTATATTTTCAGAATTTTGCATTTCCTGAACTGCTGATGTAGATAGTACATTAGAAACTTGGTTCCCTGTGTTCTTGCTACAAGAAATGGACATCAGAAGACCTTATCTGTCATATCTCCTGCTCTTTCTGCCCATGCAGCTATGAGAAAGCAGATCTGAGATCTTTCAGTCCACTTTCACTAACTGGTGCATCAGCCCAATGCTATGTCCCGGCTGAGAAATCCCACCAAGAAACCTGATCTGGTGACTATGGAAATCTCCCAGAAATCCCAGTGAGCCGGATAACCCTGTCTCCCGTCAATCCTCCTCAGCTCAGGAACTACAAGATGTGCTGATGACATAACATTCAATGCCTATGCCTTAGTGGGGTGGGGAAGAGAGAGAAAGAGAGAGAAACCAGTCATGCAGTCATGTCTTCTGTGTCTTCATGTCTGCTTGTGTCTTCATCAGCAATGGAACAAACAAGCTGTAGTTTGCTACAGATGTGTGTCTTGCAGTTAGACTCTTAGCAGTCTGTTACAGTTGATCAAAGCTGTCCTTGTGTTTAGGACACTGTCTCCCCCTGTACAGATGTTATGTGATGTAAGAGAAGGTGATTTCATGCTGTTCTTATCCCCTCTGAGGCTCGCTCTCTTCCACTGTGTTGCTGATTGTAAAATTCCAATAACTGTTCAGTCTATTACTGTTTGTCCAGTTTGGTTAAGGTTTCCAACAGGTTTGAAAGAGTTTATGAGGGGACCGACAGACTAACAGATGAATATTCCCACTTGCTTGTGCATATGCATAGGGATGAAATAGAAACCTTGCTTCCTTAAGAAGATGGTGAAAAAAAAGAAAAAAAATCAATTATTTGCGAAATGGCAACCATGGTAACTCTTTAGTTAGTACTTTCAATAAAGTATTATTTTTTTCTTGATTAAAATTATTAGATTTGTTTTGTCAATTAACCTAGAAGCTATGTAGAAAGCAAGGCTATTACCATTGTTAAGCAATGGGACCTCGGCCAAGATATTTTTACAGTGGCTGATTAGTAAGCCTGACTGCAATATATCCCTCCATTTCTTTAATTAAATGGAAAGGTAACATCCTCTAATGGCATACGGAATAGTGCTGCCTACCACTAGATGGTCTGATTGTGCCTTGAGCTCACACACAATGGTAAGACGTGAAGAAAGGACACGGTAACTTTGAGTCCAGCTCTGCTGAAACCTTTCAGTGATTTCAGTGATTGACCTGGGTCCTGGCTCAGCCTTAGTAATGTGAACACGGCACAGCACTGGAATAATGCAGCTTTACTGAATCGAGCAATGTCTGAGGAGCTCAGGGTGCAGCCAAAGCTCCCTTCTGTCCACCCATGTAGGCAGGTTCTCAGGCTTCTCAGAATGGGACCCGGTGGAGTTAGTACTAGGATGGATAACAATCATGAGTAGCTGGTGAGACAGGCTGACTATCCTGATGGGTCCCAGATCTTGCTTTTGTTCTCAGATACACTACTCAGGGTTGCAGATTGAGGCCTCTACTCATTTTTCAAATAACTGACCAGAGCTCACTTTTTGCTTTTAGTCCCATAATTGCTACAGGTATGGAAGATGAATATTCAGTGCCTTCTCTGAATGAGGTAAACCTCATATTTTCTCTTTCAGGAGAAAAGTTGGGCTATCCTAGTTGGACTGAGCCTTTTGCAACAAACAACTTGGTATTTCAGAGACAGGGAACATGACATTGAAGCCTAGTGATCAGCCCAATTTCTAGAGAGAAAGACAGACCTAGCTTCTGATCCTTTCTCCAACTCACATGAGGGAAACAGTTTCTGATGTCTGCTATGACTGCCTGCTAAGCATTGGTGACATTCATGAACAGGGACTTCCAGACCACAGCTTCTGCTTGAGAGCCTTCTGCTGAAACTGTGCTTCAAGCAGCTAAACTTCTTTTTAGATACCTAGAAGTGATGGGTGACATTCCAGTACCCCTGACACAAAGGTCAGCTTTTGTGCAGTTTCTGCATTGCCCGTAGCTGACTCTAGCAAGGGAGAAGCCGACGACGGCATGCTGACTGAACTGGCACCACCTCCTTTGCTGTATGTGACATTGAGCCCTTCCAGAAAGGCCTTTCAAAATAAAGCAGTCAATTTAGTAAAGCAGATCTTAAGGAACTGCAATTTGAAAAAAGCTGGATTGTTCTTCATTTTTAATTGCTTTCTGTTTTTTTTTTTTTTAAGTTCTTTTGCAAATTATTGTAGTAAAGACCAATTCTTTTCAACTGTAATTGGGAGTGTAATTTCTAATTAATACATTGTATTCCTTAGCAACCAAAACATTGCTAGACACAAAGGACACCAACACTGACAGCACCATCCAAAAAGACAATGATTCAGAGTCCTCAGTGAAGATGATTACTGCGACAGGTTTTATTTACTATTGCATAAAATGGGAAGAAATGCAAGGCTGTCAGATATGAATATTATCAAGAAGATGAAAAGAGTAGTCAAATATGTCTAGTGTCTGATTTTTCGTACTCCCTCACCCCCCCCGAAGGTTTTAGCTTGTCTAACTTTCCCATGTGTTTTTTATGTCGTCTTATAGGTAGTATGCTATTAAAGACTTCAGAATTCAATACAGTATTCCTGGGGGTTTCATTTGACACTTCTGCACAAGTTTGCCCTGTGCTATTTGAAGGCTCACTATTTGCTGTTTCACATTTTTTTACTCTGCAATATCTGGTACTTCCCGCTGTCTCCAGTAATGGCATATCAGCCTTTTCTCAGTGAGAAGTAAAATTGTATGTTCTAGAACAATTTGAAACATATTCTTGATTTTAACAGAATTCTCAGCTACTGTAATGTGATACTCTTAATTTTATATTTTTAAACTTCTGATATGGTTAAAACTTTAGCTTGTTTTCTTCCAAAGAGAAGAGCTGTGCTAGAACATTTATTTACAGGTCAGCCAAACAATGGTATCATGAGGAAAACTAATTTGGAGTTGGTAAAAGTAGTATCTTGATCTAGTTTGGCTAGTACACATAAAATTTGTGAAATAGATAAAGGCATCTCTTGGGCCTTGGGAGAAAGCTCACAAAAATAATTTTTTAATAGAAAAAATGAAATCTCTAATTTAATACAGTCAATTAAGACACAATCTCTTCAAAGTAATAGCTAACAGTATTGTAAGTAACGCTGTTGGGCTTTGCTGAATTTGGGGTTGCATAGCTCAATGCACCATTAAGTCCATACCATGGCTCAGTCTAAATAGAAAAATGTGGAATAAAAGCAGTGATATATTATGCCCATCTTGGGAGTTTTAGCATTAAAACCTGAGACATGTCCACAAATAAGCTGTGTTTTAGAAAAGTAAGGACGTTAGAGAATTTTTCTAACAGAAAATAAGTATGGAAATAAACTCGTGCTGCTTGTACTTTGCACTAGCAAATAGTGTCAAGACATGTCACCTGGGTCTGTTATATGATTTTCCACACAGTTAAATTTTTAGAAATTTAATGTGGTCCTGGCGTTAGCGTGGTCCTAGCCTCTGACAACCAGTACTTGCATGAACTCCTGAAGTGTGACTGGGAGCTTTGACCTTTGGGGTATCCATCCTTTGGATGGATGGGAAGATGGCTAGTAGGAGATGCTGTGTTTTATGTATCCCGACAATACTTCCTCTGCTGTGTTTAATTTACAGGACCAAGGGTAATGATATATGGCTCTAGATGACCTTTGCTGTTATTGGTAAGGCTGTCTTCTTCCTTTTCCTCATTGTGAAAACAGGTTGTTTATTTGTGTGCTGGTTTTGGCCGGGACAGAGTTAATTTTCTTCATAGCAGCTAGTATGGGGCTATGTTTTGGATTTGTGCTGGAAACAGTGTTGATAACACAGGGATGTTTTCATCATTGCTGAGCAGTGCTTACACAGAGTCAAGGCCTTTTCTGCTTCTCACCCCACCCCACCAGCGAGCAGGCTGGGGGTGCACAAGAAGTTGGGAGGGGACACAGCCGGGACAGCTGACCCCAACTGACCACAGGGATATTCCATGCTATATGACGTCATGCTCAGCATATAAAGCTGGGGGAAGAAGAAGGAAGGGAAGCACGTTTGGAGTGATGACGTTTGTCTTCCCAAGTAACCGTTACCGTGTGATGGAGCCCTGCTTTCCTGGAGGTGGCTGAACACCTGCCTGCCCATGGGAAGGAGTGAATGAATTCCTTGTTTTGCCTTATCTGCACGCACAGCTTTTGCTTTACCTATTAAACTGTCTTTACCTCAACCCACAAGTTTTCTCGCTTTTACCGTTCTGATTCTCTCTCCCTTCCCATCGTGGGGGGAGTGAGCAAGCGGCTGCGTGGTGCTTAGTTGACAGCTGGAGTTAAACCACGACAGTCCTTTTTGGTGCCCAATATGAGGCTCAAAGGGTTTGAGATAATGACAGATTTGATTGGAATGTGCCAGATCAAATTTATAGCTGTTATTGCTGTTTAGCTATTAATTGTCAGGCTCCTGTGCTTGCCATGGGGCTTGCTTGCCTCACTGGATATTGGAGTCTAGTGCTTGTTAGTGGCTGCTTTTTGCTTTTGCTGCTTGCTGAGCTGCTGTGCTGCTTATCATCTTACTCTGCTGTGCCTGGGAACATTTTGATAACAGCAATGGCGATGCACCTGGGCTGGCAGATGGCCAGGGCATCACTGCTGTTTCTGTGCTGCTGTACTGGACAGGCTGGAACTCCAATGTGAACTCGAGTTGAAGGGACTGTGACCTCTGAATGAGTCCACATGGGAGAAGGACACCCTGAAGCGTCTGTGGCCGTGGAGAAGCCCATGCCAGAGCAGGTACATCTTGAAGTGTCTATGGCCGTGGTTATGTCTGTGCTGCAGCAGGTATACCTCTGAAGGGATTGTGGCTCAAGGCTAAGTCCACACTGGAGAAGGTACACCTTGAAGCATCTGTGGCTGTGGATAAGTGCATGCTGCAGCAGGTACACCTTGAAGCATTGGTGGCTGTGCATGTGCCACGGTGTGCTCCCCCGCCCAACCTGATCTTTCCTCCTCAAACGATAACTACCAGGGGCGGTCGTTAATAGATGCTGATGGTGATAGCTGCATCCATTAATGAAGTGGATTCGGCAGCCAGATGACAACACAATAGCCCTTGGTTATTGTGAGAAATACGCCCACCTAACCACAGTTATCAGTATGCAAATATGACTATGAGTCAATCATCTTACCCCTATAAATAGTGAGCAGCCCAAGAGCCCATTGAGCTCTCCTGCACGGCAGCGGGCTGCACGGTGGGATGTCCCCTTGAGTAGGGACGCCTCTCAAGGTTACTCCTCGAGGTTGAGAGATTCCTTGCTGTAACAGATCCTCGGTAAGTGACTATAATAGCATGCTAAACTTTGAAATCTTAGCGAAGTGATGTAAAGGATTGATTGTGCATATATAATCCTTTAGACATAAACCGTTGACCAAGTCTGGGACTAGGATTGGATCCAGCCGCACCTAGACTCCTCTCTGAGAAGGGGTCTAGAAAGCAAGGGGGTCCTTTCTGAACCTCGTGGCTCAACGGGAGGGTCTCCCTGACAGTTTTGTCTGACCCTGTCATCTATGCAGTAAATAATCAAGTGTACTTTGCCATCGAATCTTGTTAAATCACTGTCGCATTTACCATTGAACTTTGTTAACTCACTGTTTTCTATCAATAAAGTGTATTGTTGCTTCTCTCTTACGAGTGAAGTGCAGTCTCGCCTCCATCTGTGACAGCATGAGGTCATGCTGGAGCACCTCAAAGCATGTGGTCATGGATAAGCCCACAACAGAGCAGGTACACCCCTAGAGGAACTGCAGCCATGGGTAAGGCCATGTTGGAGCAGGTTTACTTCTGAAGGGACTGTGGCTGTGGGTAAGGTCATGCTGGAGCAGGTATATCTCTGAAGGCATTGTGGCACGTGGAGGAGGCCACGCTGGAACAGGTGCACCTCAAAGCAACTGTGGCTGTGGATAAGTCTATGCCACAGCAGGCGTACCCCTGGAAATACTGTGGCTCAGCAATAAGGCTCCACTTGGAGCAGGTACAACCCTAAGGGACTGCAGTCTGTGCATAAGTCCAAGCTGGAGCAGGGGCAAGGGGAGGAGTTCATTGCAATGTTAAACCCGATGGTCTGGTTCAAAGGGACCAGGGGTGGAGATTGTAATGGAAATACCTTTAAACTGTTGTAACCTGGGATTTGAGCTGCATGTTATAGGAATTACTATAGCAGAAACCACCCGAACCAATGGAGGACAAGTCTTACACGAAGCAATGCAAGTGCAGCAGCGACCCGACCTCAGCTGGCTTTGGTGCCCAGTAACTCCACACAACACACCTCCTCTCCTGACCTGAATGACCACCATAACAGATGGAGCCCAAAGTCATGGACTAAATGAACTCAGTGGACATTTTGTGGACGTGTGTGGACATTTTATGGACTTTTTATACAGGTGGCCCATAGACTAAGGGAATGATATCTGTGTATTTTATCAAAGGGTGGGAAGGGTGGTGGTGGTTAATGAGGTTGTATTGGATACTGTGGGACCTAAGCGTGACATAAATGGTATGGAATAAGGAGTGGAGAATGTGCTGTTTTTTTCTGGGGTAGAGTTAATTTTTTTCACAGTAGCTAGTATGGGGCTGTGTTCTGGATTTGTGCTGGAAACAGTGTTGATAACACAGGGAAGTTTTAGTTACTGCTGAGCAGTGCTTACACAGAGTCAAGGCCTTTTCTGCGTCTCACACCACCCCACCAGCGAGCAGGCTGGGGATGCACAAGAAGTTGGGAGGGGACACAGCTGGGACAGCTGACCCCAACTGACCACAGGGATATTCCATGCCATATGACGTCATGCTCAGCATATAAAGCTGGGGGAAGAAGAAGGAAGGGGGGCACGTTTGGAGTGATGGTGTTTTGTCTTCCCAAGTAACCGTTATGCGTGATGGAGCCCTGCTTTCCTGGAGATGGCTGAACACCTGCCTGCCGATGGGAAGGAGTGAATGAATTCCTTGTTTTGCTTTGCTTGCGTGCATGGCTTTTGCTTTACCTATTAAACTGCCTTTATCTCAACCACAAGTTTTCTCACTTTTACTTTTCCGATTCTCTCTCCCTTCCCATCAGGGGGGAGTGAGCGAGTGGCTGTGTGGTGCTTAATTGCTGGCTGGGTTTAAGCCACGACAATTTTCTAAAACAAAACTTACTAATATTTTATATTTATACCCTCACCTAAGGAGAGAGGGAGTAGCCTGCTGGTGTAACAAGGACTGTAGCCAGGAGTCTTTAAGTTTCTCATGAATATGGAAGACACAGTAGTATGTAGGTGCATGCAGAGTAAACAGCCTCAGTAGTGGAGGTGGCTTGACCATGGGGCAGCTGTGGCAGTCCTCCATGGTCTAGTCCTCCAGGTAGGGCATATACATTATATTTCCATACCTGTTTCCACTGAAGAAGTACCCTGGTGTTAAGTAAGTTATCCTGTGTCCCCACCTGTATATCTCTTTTTCCATCTGTAAAACAAGGGCAACAATGATGATATTTAGTGATGATATTCACTATCTCACTGAAGCATCTTGAGATTGCTAGATGCTATGGAAGAACGATATTAATAACAAGAGGGAGTTACTGCCACAGCTGTAAATCTGGATGAAAAGTATCACACTGAACAATTTTGACAAAACTGCAGTTTTCTAAAGAAAACTGAACCATCTTGTGGGACTGCATCAGTTCTAACACCATTTTTGACAGGAATGTGTCAAAATGAATTGTTTTACCTTTTTATTTCATTTCAGTGGTGTCAAAATATTTCATGTCAAATCATTCATTTTTCAGTCTTTTTGCTGTGACTGCTTATGGGTAAATTGTACCTGTGAGCTCTCTCCTAGACTCTGTCCTGTGGGTTCTCTTACCAGGGTTAGGTTTCTAACCCAGGTAGATGACCTGATGATAACACTGGTTGTCCTCACAGTCTGATTAGGGGTGAAAAGAGCTTTGTACTCTTTCTTTGTGGTTTGTTAAGAGAAGTAACAATTTGTAGATATCAATCTTTACTATATTCAAATCTTTCTGTGTGGATCCTCACAAATCTTTCAGTCCTAATATGGAGCTCTTTCATGTGTTTGAAATGCTCTGATTCAAGAGAGTGCAATGCAGTTAATGTTTGAAGACATTTTTCTTCAGGAGCCCTGGGCATGTGACTAATTACAGAGACATAGAATAACATCTTTTAAATTGATGTACTGTTTATTCATCCAAAAGTACATAGGATGCATACAGCCTGGGGCTCACCTGTTGCAACACTTAGTTGAGATCTGAAGTCTTGGGAAATGACCTTAGCTCCATACCACAGCATTGCAACAGTTTCTGTCTAACTTGGAACAGAGAGACAGACTTTCCTCCTCCTCAATACTGCGACTCTTTCAGCTGCACATTCCCCTCTATTTTCCTCCAGGCTAAGGTCTGTTAAGGTCCTTAACAGTTCAGTGGTCTTTCTAACCTTGAGAAATGGGCTGGTGAAAGATATTGCTTACTGACTGGTTCACCAATTATTTCCCCCGAGGACTTCTAGTATTCTGACTGAAGAGATCCTAATGATGACATTACTTTGTTTTCTACTTGTTATGGCTAGAAGCCCTCTTTGATTTAACTTCACACGGGCACCCAAAATAATGTCAAATACGTAAAAGGAGATACATCAAACCCTCATATATAAAATAAGGAGAAAAAAACCCTTCCAAAAAACTGACTGCATATCATATTGATGAGGGTTATAAGAACATATTTTCACACCTCAAATTCATTAATGAAATTGCATTTCAATTAGGCTAGGTAAAATAAGAATTTTATATGCAAGGAAGCATTTGTGTTAGATTTTTACTTTTGCTTTTATACTATTTTTGCTTGTTTTTTATTATCTTCCCTCTCCATTTGTTTCCAATGAAGTCCTTCAAGGCTAGATCAGAAATAGGAATTGTACAATGGCCAAAGGTAGAGGTACAAAAGACTGTCTGCTCTGTTAGGACAGTCAAGAACCACAGCAGAAGTCTAGTCACTCAGCAGTGTCCCCACTCTACTGTTGTGGTAGCCATAACTGGGAATGCAGGAAAATGAAGAAAACACAAGGATGAGTTTTAAAACAATCACTTCTTTCTGTAGTTCATTGATTTGTTGTGTTGGAAGGAGCTATTCCCAAGTACTTATTTGGGAGGTTGAAAGGTCAGCTTGCCAGGTGGTATAACTGACTTTGGAAGAAAAATACTTAAAGAAATGGGGAACTAGAAAATTGGATATGATAGAATTTCTAACATCATCACTTTCTTTGGTAAGGACAGCTAGGCAGAGTTTATGTGGTAGGTAATACTATGTATGAGTAGTAAAATATATACTGTAATGATACAGGAGGAAATTACTCTGAAGCTAGAGAAAGTGGGAACTAGCTCAAAAATGATTAAATGAGTAAGGAACCGAATAAAGAATAGATGGTAATAGACAGATAAAGGAAGTGTTGAGATAGGGAAAATGGTTGTGTAGTTTTCCTGAAGGTATAGTTTTGAACAGATACTTTTTAGTATTTTAATTAATGGTGTAGATATGAAAACAGGGAAAAGGAGCTTTAAAACCCTCATATGTGCTGTTTCCAAAGCCTCCTTTTTTATTGGCTGCTGCTCCAGCTCCATACCTTTCCTATTTCAAGTAAAATGCCTGTAAAGTCCATTGTATGATACAGTAGGAACTAAAACCCCCAGTATTCACAGTTCTGTAAGCCTCTTGGAGATTTCTTGCAGAAAATATTTCTTTTTGTGATGCCTCAAACACTCCATCTTCTCATAAATCAATCAAACCACATATTTCCATTATCAATCAATCCGTGTTTGTTTAGCTAAACTCTATCATTTCTGTTCCTGTCACCCACTGGAGGCCAAATGATGGATCTGGGCTACTAAGGAGTAGTCTTTGTAAAAGTTGTGTAATGTTGTTAAAGGTTAAAAAAGTATTCAGTGATTTTTTTGGTTAAGCAGGTGTTTCACTGCTGGGATTTCTTTGATGTTCAAGTCTATTTCCCCTGTGGCAAAGCCTGTGGTAAAATAGTATGTAGAAACACTTTGTAGCTAGGAAAAAATACAAATCCCTCCTACTTCGCTTCAGATTGTAAGGCAAATAAAACAGTATGATAGTTTTCTGAAGAGACAAGTGTACCCTAATTCTTAGATGTAGGTGTAGTTTCTTGATTTTCTGGGAAGAAAGGGAAATTCTTTCCAGTGATTTAAGACAGAATGTAGTAACTAAAGAAGAATCTGCTGCTGAGATGAATTGTCTACCTACCACAACTGATTAATTTTCCCCCTTTACCTTTCAGAATGTAATGTAATTTTGGCATTTGGATAGCCAAACCACAATTTAAAGACTAACTTGTCTGGTAACCAGCACATCCTGTTTTTATTTCAAACACAATTAGTGAACTGCCCAAATAGGATTCTTACCAGGCTAATATATATTTTGTATGCCGTAATTCAGGAAGGAGATATTTTCACATGTTTATATTTTTGAATTAGAGTGCAAAAAGTAAATAAATATAAGGAATTTCATTTTTAGTATTAATTGCACTGAAGAATCACAAATTTCCATGAAAATAACGATGAAAATTTTCATTAAATTTCATTAAGAATCCACACAGAAATGTGTGAGATATTTTTAAAATAATATGCTAGATACTGAGTCTTCCATTCTGTACTTATTGTCATTCAAGAATTGATAGGTAATAATAACTTTCAAATTATTTCAACCATAATTGACTTGACACCTCTATTTTATGGTGTGATTTCCAATTAGATGTCCTGATGCTAAAGAAGGTCTCTTTTTCTGGGTTCTGTTGCATTTTATTACTATTGCCTATCAACTTCACTCTTTTATTTACCAGGAATAAATATTGATACTTCTTTAAGCAGTCTGACATGGAAGGCAGAAAAATGTAAGTTTTGTTCTTTGTGCAAAAAGCTGTAAATCACAGTCATCCCATTCATATATCTGTGTCTTGTTATGACAGTTGGTACTGAATATGTAAGTACTGGTACATAAAGTGGGACTGAAAATTGTCTTATGCTTGGCAGATAAATGAGTCTTAATCTGCTGATGGTATATGCAAGCTTTTACATTGGTGGAAAAGGCATCTCTCAATTGAAAGTTGTATGATTCAAGTTCAGTGTACTCACCATATAGGTTAATTCTGGAAGATAAAGAAAGTATCCCAGATGTCACTGCCAACAAGTTTTGGCAGAAAGTAGGACAATGAGGAAGGCAAAATGACCACAGATTTTCCAAGACTGAGTTCATCTTTTATCACTGCAAATTCTAGAAAGAAAAATTTTAAAAGGCTGAAAACCTAAAAATAACCTCCATGTTTCATAATTTACATATCTCTTAGAATTAAACTCATTTAAATTTAGATATTGCTGAGAGGGAGTGCTCTCAAGTTTTGGGAACTCTGAACCCAGGGGGAAATCAGATGGACAAATTTAGCACAATGACTCATTTTTTTCAGGCACATATATATCTGTATTTCAAGTCACATGGAATAGCCTAAAGCTGAAAATTTAGCCTTCCCTTTTTAACAGTTGCTAGACAAAGGGAACTAAAAATTATGGCTAGATGAAGATTATTAGAAAATGTCAGTGTTTTTTAAGTTTCCTTTAAAAAAATAAATGTCAGGTGGGAATAGCACTCCATAATTTTCTAAATTGCTTCACAGATTGTCTGTTAGTAGGTATTGCATTGTACAGTACAAACAGTTGTTTCTGTTTAATATTATGGCAGCATCTGGTGGACCTGAACATGTCTGTGTTTTGTTAGGTGCCCTATAAACATTGAAAGAAAGTATCTTTGGATTCAACCCTAAGTCTGCATTGTGTTAACTTTTCTAGCAGTAGATTTTCTGGGAATACTGATACAAAAGAATTGAAGGATGTAGGTTCAGAAATCCTCTAGTGCCACAGAATATCTTGTCTCTCCTTGGCAGAACTGAAGCTTCCTGATTTCACTGTAATTCTTTGTTCCTTCTTTTACATGTGTGTATGTGCACGTGTGTCATATTCCATATTGCAAAGAGATAGAAGCTGCACAGTAAAAGCAGAAAGTCATACATTTCATTCTTCCATATTTCTGTTTTGTTTCTTTGCAGGTATCTATTTGTGTGTACATAACAAACAGTAAAGAGTAAAGATGAAGTAAAGAAACTTCTTGCTTTTACCTGTGCATACAAAAAATTATATTTCTGGAGCTACTAAAATTGTCAGCATTGCTTCTTTCAATGGGCTGTGATACTGAGAAGACAACACTCAGAACAGCATGTCAAAGTGTTCTCCAAGACAGCAATGGTGTTAGATACCTGCACACTGAGGAGAAACTGTTGAACATAAGAACTGAAAAAGTGATGAACAGAAAATAGAAATGGAACTAAATTTTCATTTTTTTCCTTCAGTCCCACACTGGTTGTTTCAGATAGTTTCTATCTTTCTGTAACACAAATAACCTCTTTCTTTTATAAAAGTAATTTTTTCCCCCTTTGAGGCATTCGTGACAGAAAGCAAAAGCTTGAGGTCTTTGCGTTGGTGATTTATTTTCTATTTTCAGCATGTGTTTTAGATGACCCATCACATTTATCTGACTTTATTATACCATATTTTGCAGTATGGGAAATACATTAGTAAATCTAGCATGTTCAGACATGTTTTTGGGACTTCTGAGGCATTTATACTTCAAGATGGACAAAATAGCTGAGAGCTAGAAATATGAGAACTCTGAATTTAACCTTTTTGAAAGTATGTAGGTAATTAATATTAGCTTACTATTACTACAAAAAAATTTTACAATAAATTAGAATAGTGTCAAGTGTCACTTCATAACTGTTTTACAGCATAAGATTAAAAATGAGATATTTGATGTAATGCTAAAAATCATATTGAACTATAACGATATGTTCACAAGCAAGTGCTGAAGTGCTTTGCCAAATAGGAATCAAACTGAGCACATGCAAAATGACAGGTATATAAACAAAACCTCTTTTCATTAAGCACAACTGATTAACATAATTATGAACTATCAGAGGAACAGATAACTAGTTCAGTCTTGGGCAGAACAGCTAGTTACTTCACTGGAAATTCTGATAATAAAATTGTTTAAAGATTGGATATGTAAGTAATACTGTCAATGATGTTTCTGTCTATAACAGCTGATATTTTTCTTCGCCAAAATTATACTTAACATGCCTTTGTGGTTTTTTTTTTTTTTCAAGATAGACTTGGGGCATCACTTTCTTCAAGGGCTGAAACTTAACAAGAGTGATAACAAATGTTCTGTCAAATGAGCTGAACAAAAGGTTATTATTATGAGTCTACAGCAAATAGACTTGTGGGGCACTGAAGCCGAAGTGAGGAGAAATGGGTTCTTTTTTTTGTTCTCTCTGCTGTGTGATATGACTACACAGTATATGAAGAGCACATTTCCAAAGCTTTCCTGTCTCTAGAGATTAGAAAATCATATCTTCTCATAAAAATTGCCACCACTATAATGACTAGTACAAGTAAGTGCTTGGTAGTGAAACATCAATGTTAGCTTTACAACACTAACCACTTAAAATGTATACTTTTCTTCCAGAAGTTAAATGATCCATTCTGCTCATTTTGTGGAGGCCCCGTACAAATGTTCTTGAAATAGAGGAACATAAGAAAATGTGAAATTGAAATATTGTAGAAAATTTCACAGAATCCTGCCATTGGAAACCAGCAAATGGAACATCTGGTAGAGATCAGATTGTTGCAGCTGGCATAAAGAAATGGAGAGGGATCTTTAAACTACAGCAGGATTTGAATCATCTCCAGGCTTATTTATATAAAATTGACTTTAAACCACATTCTCACTACTCACAGGATTCTGGAAAGAACACAGATCAGTCAGAGGACCTTTCTGTTATCACCTTTAGAATCAATAACAAATGAAATTTAGGAAAAAAAACATATTTTCCATTAAAGATCAAAATGTCTCAGATGGAAAGACTGATTAATATGAAATGCGTTCAGCATTTAGGCTGTAGAAAATTCATGGAAATACAAGCTCCAAGGGAATTTGTACAGTCAACTCCCCTAGGTTTCTTAAAAAGTCCCAGCCTGTGTCTTGAACGCTATGTTATACAGAGAATCAGTTGTTCTCCAGCAGTAATGTTTAATGCATTTCCATTTCTTTCAAAAAGCAGTAAATAATTTTCCAGGAGCAAATTTTAAAACTTATCAACTTCCTTTTATTGTTTCCAAAGACTAGACAAAATAATTTACAATTCCATAGTAAAGTTGTAATTATATGAGGTGTTCCTTGTGCACTTGATGTCATTGATAAAATAGATCATTCTGATTTTATAACTTAATTTTTGTAATAACCATAAGCTAATATTCCCTACTTGAAGAAAGCAAGGAGACAGTTTTCTGTTTATGACTGCTCATGATTTTTTATGAACCAAGACTAGGCTAAATAATATTCTCTAGTTTATAAAAGCAAAGTAGTCGCTACCGTGTTGGTTGAACTGTAAGTTGTGTAGTTTCAAAAAGTGTACTGCTTTTCTCCTCTGTTCATCAAGGTCTTGGGAGGGAAATGATTCGGTAAATCTGTCAGACAGCTTCCTTCAGGCTCCATCAACAGTGCACTAATGAGATTTTAAAGCTGCCACCTTTTCAACATCTATTGAAAAAAAGCAAGAGCGTATGAAGTTGGGGGTAGGGGGATCTTGGCTATGTACAGGCAGATAAAACAAATCAACTTTAATAAATGATTATACCAGGGCGGTATTTATGTATAACATTACGTATCATATTACTTATGGCAAATGAAAAAAGACTGGTACTTCAGGGGCTGCTCTCAAAGGGACAGTCATCACTCTCTAAATATGCTTAGCCCCAAAAGGAAGAGTGGAACTGTTGCAGACTACTTAAATTTAGGCTTTCAAGTTTAAACTTCAGGTGCAGCAGCCAATCTGATGGGGAGCCTTGTTTCTCTGCCTGTATGATATTCACGTGAACAGAGCATAACTGGGAGGCACTCCAGTTTTGGAGTCACATCCTGGCTGTTGTTTGAATTCACACAACACTATTGCTTGTGTTAGGCTAGAGCTAAAGCACTGGAATAAAATTTTTAAAGAGCCAGAAACACTTATGTGTGTACCCAAGCCATTTTACTGAACCTTTTGGATTTCAGTCAAGCTGTCTGTAGCTATAAGCAATTCCAAAGAAATAAGAGTAAATGAAAAAAGGAAAAAATGATGCCTGAAGCCTGTACTATCTTGAGAGAACTTATAACTGTGTTCAATCCAGGTATAGGATCCCGATGTAATATCTTACGAAAGTCTGACAAAGGTGAAATCAATCACAAGAGAGCTGCAATCCTCATTCTTTGTCTGGGTTCTTTCTGAGATGTCCGACAACTGCAATGACACTGAAAATTGATCATGATTTATTATTCCATTGAAGCCTAAGCTACAGATCAGTCTTTGTTTTACTTATGTATGTTTAAATAATAACATCCAACAAGAAGATGCAGGAGGCAGCTCTAGTGAAATTCTGCTAACAGTATGTAAATGCTTCCACAGATGGCTTATGAATAATGCAAATTGTACTCACTGGAAATCATGAATGGCTCTAAGATCAATGTGGGATTTCCATCAGTTTTTTCTCAGACCTGCAAATAAATGATGGACAGATTCAAGAAATTAAAAAAGAAGGATATATCTAAGATTAAATCTAGATAGAATTTAGATGACTAGGCTCAAAACATCCAAGCTTTCAAGTGCTTATCCCAGGAGTGGATTCTGAGCTCTGAATGTCTTCTGGCCATATCTTTAGTTTACTGCTCTTGTCAGGCACGTACACAAGGATGGAGCCTGGGAGCAGCCCTGTGTGTTTCCTGCTGTCCAGATGTAGGTGGGTCCCAGTCCTTGTGGCCTGTTTGTGTGTTTTAGAGGGAGGGTCTGTTCGGTCTTTGAAACCCTCTCCAGGGACCAGACATGAAGCATTTAGGTCTTGCATCCCTGGGCTTGGAGGCAATTAAGTCCTTCCTGGAAGGCAGCCCTAACTGCTGGATGGTATTGTGGAGTTAATACATATGTTGTGTTTATGACACAGAGCATTGCTTTCCTTCTCATCTGTTCTAACATGTAAATGGGGAGACGACATTGCACATGTCCTCCTTAATTAGAGAGGACTGTGGAGCATTTTTAGCTTGAAAATGGCATGGACCTTTAGCTGATAGAAGAAATATATACATATGTTAGCATATATATGTGCATGTACATGTGTGTATGTGTTTAACCTATTGTGACAATATACTTAGTTTTCTAATATATATAAGTTTTATAATTCAAGACCAATTAAAATGTTTTGATAATAGCTTTTTTTCAGACAGTGATTACTTATGATCACTATAGTTTTCACGTGTACAGTGGATTTGATTAACAATTTTGTGTATTAATTATGATAACTGGTATTAGACATGCTCTTGCCCTATTGTCTCTGTAATAACAGTAGCAGTTAAATTATTATGGTGAGGAAAACAAGTCATAAATATTGCAGTAGCAGATGTGACTGAGGAAATGGTTTGCAGTTCCAAGGCTATCACTTTCATTGTTTGTAGTGACAGTAGAGTTGCTGGAGGTTACATTTTTTAAATTAGACTTGAATTTAAAAATAGAATTCTAACACCTTGGTTTGCATCAGATTCTGTTATTTATCTCCGATACAGAAGAGATCATGATCTGGAAAAGTAGACATTAGTTCATGTGAGACTTAAATCCATGATTTTTAAGAGCAGTCTACCTAGAAATAGTTCACATTAATTGACTTTATTGAATTTATAATGCTCCAGATAATATGTCCTGAGGAACAGGGTGAAGCATTTTTAGAACCGTGATGTAAAACAGTGCGTGTAGTGGTTTCTATTTGTGCATCTGAGCTGCTCTGCTCTTCCCATTGTATCAGCAGGCCATGCCAAAGTGTTGTCATGCATCATGAACTGATTTCCAAAGATCTCCTTTTCCTGAGGCAGAATCCTCTTGCTCTAGTGCTGGGGCAGGAAAGAGATAAACATCTATCTCATCAATACTTGTACTGTTACTGTGGGTAAATTCCCAGACCTCAGCAACCTCTGCTGATTAGAAACACTATAAACCTTTAGTGTTGTAATCCCTTTTGGATTTCCTGGGGTCTTTGGAAGTACTAAGCAAAAAGTGATATCTGATATATAATTTAGGTTAATATCGAATCATGCCGGTTTCCTTTATATTTTGGGTTTTTTTAATCTTTCAGTATGCACAAAAATATTTTTCCAGATACATACTTATCTACATATATGGAATTTCTTTCAAGGTTATAGCTAATTTGATGCAGCTTTATCATGTGAAATTTGTAATGTCCATCCCGTGTTTCTTTTGTGTTTGACTTCAATTTCTAGTGGGTAGGGCAACTTAACAGTAAAATAGAGGAGTCACCAAAGTGGTGTACAAAACATTGAATCCTGCATACTGAACATGAAAAGTATATACTTCAATTTCATAATAACAACTCTATAACGACTGGAAAAATACATATCAATTTTGGAAGAGATTCTAAGGCATATTACAATAGTACTTCGATAACCTATTCTTAGCAAAATCCTAACTCTTCCACTATTTTCTCTCACCCTCCAGAATGCTTCTCAAAGCTAACTGTAAGTATCTTCAATAATTGTAATTGTTACAATAAACTACAAGAAACATTTTGTGGATGCCGATCTTTTAGGAATGCATGTTGTAATTCCTGTTGACCTGCACCTAGTAGTAGGTATTTTTAATTACTAGTGGCTATTCCTAAAAGTCTAGTTTGTATAGCGAATGCTAGAAACTGTACCTTCCCAACATGTGTGACATAAGTGATAAGAAAACTTCTGCAGATCAAAATAAAATTCTAACTGCTTATTGAAACTGTTGCCTCTTCATACTAAATTCATGCTCATTTTGTGTCCTGTTACTGTCATGAATGAGCATTGACCTTTTGCAGATGAAACAAAATGGGGGTGGAGTGGCTGATATACCACAGGGTTGTGCTTCCATCCAGAGGGGCCTCGACAGGCTGGAGAAATGGGCTGACAGGAAACTCATGAAGTTCAACAAAGGGAAATGCAAAGTTCTGCACCTGGGGAAGAATAAACCCAGGCACCCCCACATGCTGGCGGCTGACCAGCTGGGAAGCAGCTTTTGCAGAAAAGGACCTGGGGATCCTGGTGGACACCAATTTGAACATGAACCAGCAATGTGCCCTTGTGACACGGAAGGCTAATGGTGTCCTGGGCTGCATTAGGAGGAATGTTGCCAGCAGGCTGAGGGAAGTGATCCTTCCCCTCTACTCAGCACTGGTGAGGCCACACCTGGAGTACCGTGTCCAGTTCTGGGCTCTCCAGTACAAGAGAGATGTGGACACACTGGAGAGAGTGCAGCGAAGGGTCACAAAGATGATGAACGGCCTGGAGCATCTCTCATATGAGGAAAGGCTGAGACAGCTGGGACTGTTTAGCCTAGAGAAGCCTTGGGGGGAGTCTCATCAATATGTACAAATATCTGAAGGGAGGGTGCAAAGAAGATAGAGCCAGGCTCTTTTCAGTGGTGTCCAGTGACAGCACCAGAGGCAATTGGCACCAACTGTAACCCAGGAGGTTCCCTGAACATCAGGAAACACTTTTTCACTGTGAGGGTGACTGAGCACTGCCACAGGTTGCCCATAGATGTTGTGGAGTCTCCATCCTTGGAAATGTTCAAGAGCTGTCTGGATGTGGTCCTGAGCAATCTGTTCCAAATGGCCCTGCTTGAGCAGGGGGTTTGGGCAAGATGACCTCCAGAGGTCTCTCCCAACCTCAACCATTCTGTGATTCTATGACCTCTGATTTGTTGCGTATCATGTTGTTTTAATTTTATATCACCTTACATGCTTTGGTATGCAAGAAGAAAAAACAGCCAGAGACACTATTGCAGGACTATATGCACAGTAATCTGAAATGTTTAGATTTATTTTTCTAGCTTTGCCAGTTTATAGTTGTAAAAAGCTTTGCTGTAATAGAGGCAAAGTCTTAGAAAGTTAGAGTTTAGTACATACTCTGACTTCATCAGTGGAATTTAGCCTGTCATTTTGTTCCTCTTGCACTGTGAACATTGCATGTATTTTCACACTGCTTTCCTTCAACAAGCTGTTCCTAGTAGGCACATACTGATTTTATCAAATCTTACATCTGTAGCTGAGAAGTGTTCTTAATAACAATAATGCTTTTATACTGAATATGACTGAATTTAGAAAATACTGCTGATGCAAGGTGGCAGATTCATTAAACTGCGTAATTGGTCAATGTGCTTATACGTCAGAAAATACTATTTTTTTTAAGTTAGATCACGTAATCTTTTATATAGCTTGTTTTGCTTTACAGTGTTGTTTGAAGAATATCTCTTGTGAACCAAAAAATTAAGCCAATGATCTGTAATTAGCTTCAATAGACAAATGAGACTTCCCAGTTTGGTGCTTTTCTGTGAGGGGAAGGTCATGGAGCTTTTGCAAGAAAACACAAGATTTTTTTCCTTAGGTAAGTTTACTTTCTTTGTAAGTTGCAAAGCATCATGGATGCTTACTTTTTAATATGTTGAAAAGACAAGACCTTTTGTTTGGACTATGACCATCCAACTTGCTTGATAGTATCCCTACTTCATCAGTGCAGATGGATACAATAGAGATAATTTCCTCTCTCTTCCTTCAATAAATAGACAAGGAGAGAAAAGGGACAACTAGACATTAAAGTACATTTGATCCCTTTCCTATACATTGAATTTACTTTAGTTTATTGGTAATTTTTGATGTTTAAATAACTGTATTTTTGAAACTACTGTTGTCCATTGATTAAGACAGAAGAACAACGGTTTCAGTCTTCCTTGTGTGAGTAAAACCACAGTGCAACCTTGATACATAGGTTGTACTGATTAAACTTCTTGTTTGAAAGTAAAACATAAAGAAGACTTCTTTCTGTCAGCTTCTTTTAAATTTTTACTTTAGCCATTACTATTAGCTATTGAAGAAGGGAATAGGCAATAACAGATTGAAAATCTCTGCGGTCCATGCATCCCTGCTTATTTAGAAGACAGTGGGATAGAACTTGCCTTGAGGAAACAGTGCACAAGAACATTGTAGCTTAGCTTGGTGGCTTTTGGAGGTTATTCTGTATAAACATGCATAACGATACTTCAGTCTGGATCATTTACGTTGCAGTAAGGAAAAATGTCCTAGCTGCTATGATTAGCTAATATAATGGCCAATTGCCTACATAGATCATATCTGGTCCTGCTTCTAGGGAAAATATACTGGGAAAGTCTATTAATTGCATAAGCAGCCATTTCTGATAAATAAAAGCAGCTACAAGAGAAGTGAGCACTATCCTTTCTGCTGGGAAAGGGGCAGAAGAAAATTATGTCACTAGGTGTTGTACATGATATCCCTGGGTGTTATACCTGCTCCAGCATTAAGCATCTAGTACAGAATGTATGATGACAGGGCTTCCAGGCTGTGTTGCAGCACATGGAAATGAAACTCACCCTGCCAGAACACAGAGATAGAAGTTGAATTGGATGAAAAAGTGCTTTGATTTGCATTAACAAGTCATATCAGATTGGTTTTAATTTTTCCAAAAGGATTTTATTTTTTTCTCCTGATAGAAATTCTGAGGGTTTTTTTTTGACAAATGCAAATTTCATAATATTATCCCATACATCTCCTTTGGGAAAAATTCTTACTGATATTTTAGTCACAAACAACTATGACTCAAGTGGGGAACCTATTAGAATTTCATTGTTCTTCATTCAGCTACATAACTCTTCATGGTTTTAGGAAAATTGTCATTACTCATGTTTAGAAGAAAGAGTGAAGAATTTTTTTAGATTTTGTTTTAGTTGATTTTTTTCCCATAATTTAGGAACAGAAATCTTTAAACAGTGTTATTTAATCCTATATTATTTAATGAAAAAACAATTATATGACACTCAGAGCAGAGTTGTCTGAAATATTCTTCTGAGTTTCAGCTCTCTTGCCCTTTTTTCCAGAATATCGTTTCACTATATCCCACCTGCATTTGTTTCAGCATGATTGCCTTTCCTCACTCCAGTATTGATATCAAATTTTGCAAGTTCTCCAGGTTCAATCAGTTATTATTTTTATAATAAAGAGGCCTCCAGCTTTACTAAATTAAAAAAAACAACAAAGGCGTGAATGTCATACAGTGATATCACAGGATAGGGAAATTTTAGGCATTCAACATTTGTTGAAGAAATGAATTTATGAGGATTGATTCATTCTGAAAATGTGTATTTTCACTAATTTGTATTTCTGGAACATGTTGGGACTTTATTGGGCTGAAGGTTTTACTGATGCAAAATATGCTACCACGGGACCAACAAATCAAAGCCTGTCATTGACAGATATTACTTTGCAATGTATCCAAATATAACACTTACAGTAGTTAATTAGTTGCCACTCATCCCAAAAACCTCAAAATTTAATCTGCAATCGTTGTAACAAAGAAGATTGAAGTTTAAGATTGGTATGCACAACTTGCTCAAATTCCATTTAGTGTACCACAGAAGAAAATCCAGTCTAAAGAAAATGAGGTGTTTCGTGGCAGGGTGTAAAAAGGATTTATACACAAAGCCTTTCAAAACTAAAGAAGAATAAAACCAATAAAATCAAGGACAAATAATTAGTAGGCTTCTTTAGGAAATTTTCCAGGCAGTGCCTGGAGTTTATTAGTAATTGTATGACTAAGCTTACCTCATGTTTTGAATATCACTCTGTAGTGTCTGAACAATTCTGTTAAGAAGACTGAAATTAAGTAGTTTAAGACATATACCAGTGGAGTCATCAGATATGGTCACTAAGAAAAAACATGTCATCTGTTTAGATAAAAATCTCCCTTGGTATTATTTAGCACTTTGTGGCTACAGGCATTGTGGTATACAATACCCCTGAAATTGTTCCATATACCACTTTTTAATGAAAAATGGATAGGAAAAGTGCCCTGTTGTCACTACAGAAATCATCCTCATTATTCAGTATTTACAAAGCTCTAATAGGATTGAGAATCAGCTGTTCTAGTCCGTATTTTCAATCTTCTTTCTTCTCCATCATATAATCCGTGTAAGATGGCAGACACTCTCTTTACCCATAAACTTGGCTTTTGAGTAATTACTCTTTCTACTATTTTAAATTTGCAAGAGGTACTTCAGTGTAAGTTCCAAATGAACATGGGTTCATTTGTCTCAATATCCCTTCTCAAAACTTTGGAAAGTAAGAAAGAACTGTAAGAAAGAACCAGTCTTTCTTAAATTTCAGCTGTAGGTATGGATAAGTTATTTGATAAACAATAAATTATATCTGTAATATAGGAGATCGCATTTAAAAGTATATGGTAGCTGAGCATTTCCTTCTGCTTTTCAGATTCTAAAATTCATACTACTTTTTATATCTATTTGGCCAGTTGCCCATTATCTTAAACAGTTGCATAGTTGGAGGTATGCATGTGCTCACGGTCCTTACATAGGAGACATGAAACCTTCTGAATAAAGATAGTGTTGGTGTTTCTTTTCATAGTAATAACAGGATTTTGTACAGAAATTCAGGAAAGCTAAAAAAGCAAAACTTTTAAATCAGAAGCTTATGTGAATCCTGATTTTTATTTATTTACTTGAACATATGTAATTTTTGTGAATATAATCCACCCACCCCTTGAAGGCAGATGCCGCTTGTATTTTCAGAGATTTCCCTCAAATCCTAATAAACACATCTATGTACTATTTTTGTCTATGTCAGTATTATACAGTACAAAAGGATACATTAATCCTGTTACATGGTAAATTAGGCAATGAGCTACGGACGTTTCCATTCCTTAATAAAACAGCAACTATTTCTGGTTTGCTCTCCTTAAATTAGAAGTTTTCAGAATAGTAGAGATGTAGGAAGCGATGAGAGTGGGGTTCCAGAGATTTGGACGGTTTATTTGGGTGAACTATGTTTGGATTTATTTTCAATTTCATGTATTTCACTTAGAGAGCTCAGGGCTGTCCATCTTGTCAGCTTTAAAAATAAAGCCCTGTTTCAAAGCTGAGTGGTTGCTTTTGACAAGTGGATGCCTGTTACCAAACTTGCACTTTCTGCTTCAGAAGGATGATTATCTGCCTCCTACTTACGTAAGTAGATTGCTCAAACCAGATTAATTAGCCTAGAAAAAAATGCTGAAAATGCTTTTTCTTCTTATCAATTTCCCATAAAAACATTAATATATACTCTATTCCTCAAAATGACTTACTGTTTTGTGGATAGCAGAATGCAAAATAATTGACCAGAGGTACTCCGGTGATTTAGTCCATTGTGCAAATATTTAGAAAGAAAAGTGTCTATTTGTTCCTGATTGTTTTAAAAAGAGGCCATTAAAATCTAATACATCTCCTCAAATTTGATGAGATCATTTTTTCAGCATACTCAACGAACTATGTACCGTAGAAAATGCAGATAGAATCTCCTCATTACCTGCTGCCTTTAGAGAGTTGTTTTCTTTGAACATGTCTAATGCATCCTGTATTTTGAATTAGATTTAGGAAAAAGACTTATTGAGATAAAAAAATGCAGGATTCATATTTTTCTACTTGTGTAGTCTTAGGAAAAAAGCTTTTCTTTTCTGAGATTGCTAAAATCAACCCTTCAAGATAATACTGTGCTAGATAAAACAGATTATCGTACCCTCTGAAGCATTATTTTTTAAAAATAGATCCCTATACATAAACATTCCATTATAAATCATGATTAAAATGGACCAGTATCTGAACTTATTCTACACTAGCAGATCTCCTGACATTAAATACATATGCCGGCACTTATGAAAATAATTCTGTGGAGTTAGTTAATTTATACCCAGTTAATTTATACCCTTCCAAATTTACTGCAACACCTGACTAGAAAAACTACACCCCCATTGAGACAGACATTTGTCTTTTTGATATAAAAATAATAAGAAAGGTTTCTTTGGAAGAGATATACTCTTAGTTTTTTGTGCCATTTATGACATGAATAGTATAAACTCCCATTGTACAGGATTTTCTATATATCTGGACTGAAGCCACGTAAAGAGTGAAATGAGAGGAATGAGAGAAACAGAATCTGGAGGCTGCCGGAGGATTTCTGAAGCTGAGTTTCACATTTACATTAGGCAACAAACCATCAACATTCTGGATAAATGGACTGAACATCTCGGTTTCTCTCCCAAGAACTTACTAACCCTCAACTAGATTTCATTCTGTATGAAGTGATTAGAGACTGCCTTTTTTATCTGTTTGCTATATTACATCTGAATGGCCCAGATTTGTTTCTGCTAAATTTAGCCATTTAAATGTAGGCATCTAATCTGGTCATCTAAATTACCTAAGAGCTTAGAAAGTCCTCTGAAGGCCTGTACCACACTCTCATGTGAAGGAAAGTAGCTGGGAAAGACATACATTATAATAACAAATACTGTAAAAGTGATTTTTGTTAACTCAGGAATAACCTTTCCTGAAAAAAGAAGTGCCCTCTATGGTTCAGTTTTTCTTGCCCTTCTCCAAAACTGTGGAAAGTGGACACTGCTGGAGTCAGGGGCATTGGTACTCCCTCTAGCGTGGGGTTTTATCTGGTGCCCAGTTAATGTGTCCTCATATGCTCAGAATTAGAATGATTTATGAATTCACTAAGGCTTCTGCCTGAAAGTGTATCGCGCTTGCATATATTCACACACACAAACCAATGTACACTTGATTGGATGTAGACCCATTGGCTTAACCACGCACTGCCATAAGCTTTTTCAAAGGAAGTTAAACATACGCTTTTAAAACAAACTCGTGAGAACACCAAATCCATTCTCCTTAAGATTCAGTACAGGAGATGGGCATTTTCAAGTTTTCTTGACTTTGTGGGAAATTGAGTTTATTCAATGTGGGTAACATTTTAACTGTAGTTATAGCTAATAGGTAAGTTATAGTTACAGTTAAAACTATAAAAAAAAGTTATAGATAATAGGGAAATAAATGGTTTTCAAAAGACCAAAACCTGATGTTTTTGTTGAAACTTGTTTTGCCAAGCCATGCAATCCTTTATTCAAGTAAACAACTGTTCTTAGTTCAGCAGCTGATGCAAATACCAGCCACGATACGTATATTATCTTTTTGCTACAGGATCAATTTTCAGATTTAAAGTTTTCAATCAGTTACTGCAATACCATTTTTTAAGATGGAAAAAAATGTAGAAACATCACCAAATACATTCATTTACAAAATTTTCAACACGGCAACAGCAGAAATTATTTATTCCCTTACTTATTTTGATTCCCAACTAAAAAAAAAAAACAACAAACAAAAAAACCCACAAAACAAAACTAAAAGAAGCAAGTATGAATTCACTTCAACAAACTGTGACATTACAGAAAAGACACTACAATAACAAGATGATAAGTAAGATATGTGCTGAAAGTAAAATTATCTGCCTATGCATTCTGTTAATTAGGTCTTCTAATTAGTAATCGTTGTAGTACAAGAACTAAGGTACTGCAGCTTGGAAAGAAATGATTGAGAGGAGATATAATAAAGGATTCTGAAAGGAATAGGAGAAGGATTTACACAGAACATTTATTTATTGCTTCTTGAAATGGAAGAGCTAGTTGTGACCAAGGATAGTGCCAGGCAGAAGATTTTAAGTAAACAATATAAACTATTTTTGCAAAGTGTATACTTATACTGTGGAACTCATTTGTAAAGCTGTGGTGGCTAAAAGAATAAATGGGAATAGTAGAGGGATTAAGCAAATTAATTAACTAGGGCAGGCCAGGCACAGCCATAGTCTTATTTTCTGGAACCTGGAAGGACACAGAGGTGAAAAAATCTTTCTGTATTTTTCCTATTTCATATATTCTTCTTACAATTATTTGCTACTGGCTTCCTTCAGAAACAAGATGTGGGAATGTTTGGACTTATCATTACAGTTGTTGGAACACCTGGGAAATAAGAAACTAGAAGTGTCTGTCCAAACTTAAGCAGTTTTCATACGAAGAGATTACAGGACTAGGTTCCTTCAGCCTGGAAGAGAGATGATGGGAAAGTCATACACACATGTAATGCCATCGATGATCTAGGGAAAATATGTTTTTCATCTGCTACTGTAAAAGATGGCACAATGAGTAAATCAGACCTTAGTTTGATCCCCTGTGACAGCTATTAGAGAACAGCTAATCCTAAAAGAAATGGAAATGTTAAATCAGGCTTTCAGAAATATACCAAAACATTCTTGAAATCCCTGCTAGGCATTTGTTTATTATTTTAGGATAAGGTTTGTTATTTTTCTTATGCAAACCCACACTGGGCATTTTGAGAATAGACTGGCATAAAATAGTAATTTTTATTGAGAACATTTCGGTAATAAAATGATGTTGTAGAAAATAAATCTTTAAAGCAACTTTCTGGAAAAAATAATCTGGATCATATCAAAAAAGCCTGTATGAAAGAAACACACAAAAACTAAAGTAATTGAAGGTTTTTTAAGGAAACAAAGCTTATTCTGAAAAGCCAATTATCTGCATGAAAAAAGTATATGAATTATATAATTTATCTAGTATGGTCTCTAGTCACATTAAGGATTTAGGTTTAGCATAATGAACAGTTTCTTATGGTGAGAACGACTGCACAGAAATGTTGTGGAATTTCAGCAACAGATGCACTTTAAAATCACACATGACAAATGTTTGGAATGGTGTATTTAGACTTGGTCCAGGTTTGAAAGAATGAGATGGACTATATGATCTTTCCCATTCCCTTTCAAGTCTATTATTAGAAATTTCTATTATTCTATGATTTACTGAGAGCATATGACATTTACTCAGCTTCAGTATTACACAGAGCCAGATCCCCAAAAAGGACTTTGCTAAAGGTTAGATAACAGAACTGAGATCTCTCAATCCCAAGTGGAGAGCCTGAAAATCCTGATTAATAGGTGCCAAGTCCTGCAGACATATAAACAGCATAGTGCTCTTGAGGATCACACAGGAGAGTTTCTAAAGAACCATGGGATCCTCATCCGCATGTGCTGCAAAGTTGTGCAGCTGTGCAGGCATCAACAGCACAGGCATACAAGTAACTGCAGCATGGTACAGAGATACGTGAGCAAACTGTGGGTTAAAGCTGGTCTTAATCACTATTGGCAAAGTAGTTGCAGAATAAAGGATTTTGTGCAGGCAGTTCACCTTGCTTCCCAGACAGTGCACAACTATGCCAGGAACATAAATGCTGTGACAGTGTTGTCAGGCTTGACATGACTGAATATTGTTTTGCATCCTCGTAACACAAACCTGAATCTAAAAACTGAGTATTCTCGATCTCTCGCTCTTGAAAGACTCACACAAGCAAATGTGCTCTGAAAATATCTATTCTACAATCTCTGACCTGGGCTCATGATACACTGCAGGCATCTGACTTCAAGTCCAGGTGGACAAAGTGCCTCTTGCCTATTTATACACCCTTCAGATAGCTGCAAAAGCTAAGAAAAGCAAGCAAACTCAGTAAGTCTACATAGGCATTTCCCTTCTTCTTAAAAATGTGGAGATTGCAAACTGTTATCCTTTTACTCCAAATAGCCCCTTAGCTTGCAGGAGACCTGGGTAGAATACCGTTTGTCCCTGCAAACCCCTGTGGGCTTCAAACCCACATCTCTACCTCCCCAGATGATGCTGTAACTTCCAGATCATACACTACTCTTAAGCGGTACTTACTCTCAAGCCTCCCTCTTGAAGCACTGCCACTCTTCAACAGAGTGGGGAAGTGAAAAAAATCCTGACTTTATTGAGTTGTTGGAGGAATTCTGTGTTCTTGTGTGTGTTTCAAGGACAGGGTACATTGATCAGTGAAGAACTGAGGACAGAAACAGGTTTCAAATACCGTTTCTCTGCAGAAGTGCCTGGCCCAGTGCTACAAGTGCTGCCCAATACAATAAGCTGATGCTTATTTTTATTCTGAAGCACTAAGTCAGAAAGTTTTACAATAAGGCAGACTTAAGATATAATACTTCTGCTCAGATTATTTTTCTGTTCTGTGTCTGAATCTTGCCAAGTCGTCACTGAACATACTTGTTATGTTTCCCTCTCTGAGACTCCTAGCTACATAAACAAAGTAGGGAGCCAATGCACTTGGCCCAGAGATCTGGAGTCTACTGTGGAGGCCAGGCATCTAGAAGCTTAGGCAATATGTACTCAACACTGTCAGTGTCACTGAGTGTTATGGATACAGCTCACAGTCCGCAGCTGGTGGGCTTGGTTTAAATGCTTTACTTTCCATGTAAGATATTGCTTCTGTGTGTAGACATTTCGGTGGGACTTCTCAGCTCCCTACAGGTGAGCATTTACCCAGACCATAGACTGACTCTGGAAATAATTGGTCTTCGAAATGGACCTCATCCTACCCTTCCAGTATGTCCCTGAGAGCTAACTAGTGAGATTGTTCTCTTCTGGGGAAAAATACAGAGGAAGCAAACCTCAAACAAAGCTATGCTTATTTCACATGCACATTATTAAAGCTTCACAAGCTTTCCTTTTCTAATTTTTGTCAAAACACCCTATGCTTCCTTGAGAAGTAAGTTAATGTTTCACTGCTTGCTATTCCAATACTTCTGCCTGATTATTTCAATGATGTAACTTCTGACGTGGGAAGAAACTATCTGAATTTAACTTGGCACCAGGAAAAAAGTCCTTACAGTCAGATCAAGTAGGTTAGAATAGTCTTTTAATGGAATGAAAAAAATCTGTGCATCTGCAGTCACTTAAAATGATATTAGGCAAAACATTCTGTCACTGCATTGACAGTTTGTGTAACAATTTTGCTTAATTTGTCTGTTCTTCCTGTTGACCCATCGGTTTTCTGAGAAAGTTTTCTGTAATAGATTTCAGGGCATGACTGTTTTTCAGATTAAAAATAGAGGTTCTTGAATGTCTCAATTATATTTCTAATAATAGAAGCATATATTCAGTATGAGAAATTTCACAGGCATTTTTAGTGAAATTAATTGGGGAAATCTGTCTAACAGATTCTTGCTTTCCTTTTTTTGTTCCAATGACTTTAAGAGAAAGATTTCATCTGTGCATCTGTGGACACAAAGTATTTGCATAAAAGGTTGTAGTATACCAATATAATACAGTTTGTAAAGATTTGGATGGGATTTTTTCCAACATTATTCTGTTAAGAAGATTGAGTCTGTTTGTCCTTTCAGTGATAGGGAATGTAACCTACATTTGCAGTTGTTATCAGATCCACACTGACAGAGGCAAGTGGTAGAAGATGGTAGGCATCAACCATGGGCCTACATGTGCTCTTCACATCCATTAAAAAGCTTCCACATATCAAATTCATTGTGCCTATTTGTTTATTTCCACCACAATTTGTTGTGCTACAACACAGCCACCGAGGCGAAGGGCTCCGGAGCGGAGGATCGCGACGGGGGACCCTTCCTGAAGCGGCAAAAAACCGCGGCCAAACCCGCGAAAAAGCAAAAGCGCAGGGAGCGAGAGGGAGCCCCAGCCCCGCCATTCCCCGAGCCGGAGGAGGGCGTTCCTGACGAGCGGCAGCTCTGACTCAGCGTGGGCGGGGACAAGAGGGGCGGCGGCCAAACCCCCTCACTTACAAGAGCAGCTCCAGGGAGCGCGAGCGACCCGGAGCGCGGCGAACAGGGCGGGCAAACAGGACGTGGCGCGTCAGAAGGGCGTGGCGCGGCAGTTTGCGCGGCAGTTCACGAGGGAGGGCGTGCAGGGAAGGCGAGCGGGTAAGGCGCAGCCCCACTCCCGGCTCTAGAGGTCAACTCAACTGGTAATCGTCGGCTTCCGAGAAGAGGACCGGCTATGGTTTCCACTCGGCCGAAAGCCGTCGCCAGAAGGAATGTGGCGACCCAGACGGAGCTCACACGCAAGCATACAGCTGTCCAGGTCTCTGGCTGCAGGGAGTGCCTGAGCCTGTCAGCTGTGCCGGAGGGCAGCAGAGACAACACCTGTGTGCGGTGTGACCAGGTGGATGATCTGCTCGGCCTGGTGGCAGAGCTGAAGGAGGAGGTGGAAAGGTTGAGGAGTATCCGGGAGTGTGAGAGGGAGATAGATTGGTGGAGCCGCACCCTACCATCCCTGAGGCAGAGGCAGCAGAAGGAGGCTCCGCGAGAAGCAGAGGATCCCCTGCCTTCTTGCCACCAGGTAGAAAGAGGGGACCTAAGCGACGGGGGGGGATGGAAACGGGTCCCTGCTCGGCGTGCCAGGCGAACCCCTGCCCGGCCTCCCTCACCTTCCCGGTTGCCTTTACACAACAGATATGGGGCCCTGGAACTTGAGGGCGAGGCAAGCGAGGATGTAGATGAAGGTCCATCCGGGGGGTCGCCTAGGGTGAGGCAGTCAGCCCCACGCATTACGACTGCCGCTGCTAAGAAAAAAAGGAGGGTAATTGTCATAGGCGATTCCCTTCTGAGGGGAACAGAGGGCCCGATATGCCGACCGGACCCGTCCCACAGGGAAGTCTGCTGCCTCCCTGGGGCCCGGGTCAGAGACATCACTAGGAAGCTCCCTGGTTTGGTACGGCCTTCTGATTACTACCCGCTGCTGGTTATACAGGCTGGCAGTGATGAGGTTGTGGAGAGAAGTCCTGCAGCGATCAAAAGGGACTTAAGGGCACTGGGGCGACTGGTTCAAGGATCGGGAGCACAGGTAGTGTTTTCCTCTATCCCTGCAGTGGCAGGGAAGGATACCGAAAGGAGCAGGAAAACACACCTGATCAACGCGTGGCTCAGGGGCTGGTGCCGTCGGAGGAATTTTGGCTTTTTTGATCATGGGGAGGTTTACATGGCACCGGGCCTGCTGGTGACAGACGGAGTCCAGCTGTCTCACAAGGGAAAAAGGATCATGGCTCATGAATTGGCAGGGCTCATTGAGAGGGCTTTAAACTAGGTTCGAAGGGGGAAGGGGATAAAACCAGGCTCGCTAGAGATGAGCCGAGGGGTGGCGTGCCGATGCCGGGGGCGAAATCGATAGCCCAGCTCAAGTGCATATACACCAATGCACGCAGCATGGGCGGCAAGCAGGAGGAGCTGGAAGCCATTGTGCAGCGGGAGAGATATGACTTAGTCGCCCTCACAGAAACATGGTGGGGTGACTCTCACGACTGGAGTGCTGCAATGGATGGCTATAGACTCTTCAGAAGGGACAGGCGAGGAAGGAGAGGCGGTGGGGTGGCCCTGTATGTTAGGGAGTGTTTTGATTGTATAGAGCTCAACGATTGTGATGATGGTACGGTTGAGTGTCTATGGGTAAGGATGAGGGGGAAGGCCAACGAGGCAGATATCCTGCTGGGAGTCTGTTATAGACCACCCAACCAGGATGAAGGGGCGGATGAAGCGTTCTATAAGCGGCTGGCAGAAGTCTCTCAATCGCTAGCCCTTGTTCTCGTGGGGGACTTCAACTTCCCGGATGTCTGCTGGAAATACAACACGGCAGAGAGGAAGCAGTCTAGGAGGTTCCTGGAGTGTGTGGAAGACACCTTCCTGACACAGCTGGTAAGTGAGCCTACCAGGGGAGGTGCCTCGCTCGACCTGCTGTTTACTAACAGAGAAGGACTGGTGGGAGATGTGGTGGTCGGAGGCCGTCTTGGGCTTAGCGACCATGAAATGATAGAATTCTCGCTTCTTGGTGAAGTAAGGAGGGGGGGCAGCAAAACTGCAACCATGGACTTCCGGAGGGCGGACTTTGGCCTGTTCAGGACGCTGGTTGAGAGAGTCCCGTGGGAGACGGTCCTGAAGGGCAAAGGGGTCCAGGAAGGCTGGACGATCTTCAAGAAGGAAGTCTTAAAGGCGCAGGAGCAGGCTGTCCCTGTACGCCGTAAGAAGAATGGGCGGGGAAGACGACCGGCCTGGCTGAACGGGGAGCTCTTGCTGGGACTCAGGAAAAAAAGGAGAGTTTACCGCTTGTGGAAGAAGGGGCAGGCGACTCAAGAAGAGTACAGGGATCTCGTTAGGTCGTGCAGAGAGGAAATGAGAAAGGCAAAAGCCCAGCTAGAACGCAATCTGGCTGCTGTCGTTAAAGACAACAAAAAAAGTTTTTACAAATATATTAATGACAAGAAGAGAGCCAAGGAGAATCTCCATCCTTTATTGGATGCAAGGGGGAACATTGTCACTGAGGATGAGGAAAAGGCTGAGGTACTCAATGCCTTCTTTGCCTCAGTCTTTAACAGGCAGACCAGTTATCCTCAGGGTACTCGGCCCCCCGAGCTGGAAGACGGGGACGGCGAGCAGGATGAACCCCCCGTAATCCAGGAGGAAGCAGTCAATGACCTGCTATGCCACCTGGACACTCACAAGTCTATGGGGCCGGATGGGATCCACCCGAGAGTGCTGAGGGAGCTGGCGGAGGTGCTCGCCAAGCCGCTCTCCATCATTTATCAGCAGTCCTGGTTAACGGGGGAGGTCCCGGAAGACTGGAGGCTTGCCAATGTGACGCCCATCCACAAGAAGGGCCGGAAGGAGGATCCGGGGAACTACAGGCCTGTCAGCCTGACCTCGGTGCCGGGGAAGATTATGGAGCGGCTCATCTTGAGGGCGCTCACAAGGCATGAGCGGGACAACCAGGGGATCCGGCCTAGCCAGCACGGGTTCATGAGAGGCAGGTCCTGCTTGACCAACCTGATCTCCTTCTATGACCAGGTGACCCGCCTAGTGGATGAGGGAAAGGCTGTGGATGTGGTCTACCTGGACTTCAGCAAGGCCTTTGACACTGTCTCCCACAGCATTCTCCTAGAGAAGCTGGCGGCTCACGGCTTAGACAGGTGGACTCTGCGCTGGGTCAAAAACTGGCTGGACGGCCGGGCCCAGAGAGTTGTGGTGAATGGAGTTACATCCAGTTGGCGGCCGGTCACGAGCGGTGTTCCCCAGGGCTCAGTACTGGGGCCGGTCTTGTTTAATATCTTTATTGATGATCTGGATGAGGGGATTGAGTGCACCCTCAGTAAGTTTGCAGACGACACCAAGTTGGGTGGGAGTGTTGATCTGCTCGAGGGTAGGAAGGCTCTGCAGAGGGACCTGGACAGGCTGGATGGATGGGCCCAGGCCAACTGTATGAGGTTCAACAAGGCCAAGTGCCGGGTCCTGCACTTCGGCCACAACAACCCCATGCAGCGCTACAGGCTTGGGGAAGAGTGGCTGGAAAGCTGCCTGGCGGAAAAGGACCTGGGGGTGTTGGTCGACAGCCGGCTGAACATGAGCCGGCAGTGTGCCCAGGCGGCCAAGAAGGCCAATGGCATCCTGGCCTGTATCAGAAATAGTGTGGCCAGTAGGAGTAGGGAAGTGATTGTGCCCCTGTACTCGGCCCTGGTGAGGCCGCACCTCGAATACTGTGTTCAGTTTTGGGCCCCTCACTACAAGAAGGACGTTGAGGTGCTGGAGCGTGTCCAGAGAAGGGCAACGAGGCTGGTGAGGGGTCTGGAGCACAAGTCTTATGAGGAGCGGCTGAGGGAACTGGGACTGTTCAGCCTGGAGAAAAGGAGGCTGAGGGGAGACCTCATCGCTCTCTACAACTACCTGAAAGGAGGTTGTAGCGAGGTGGGTGTTGGTCTTTTCTCCGAAGTAACAAGCGATAGGACGAGAGGAAATGGCCTCAAGTTGCGCCAGGGGAGGTTTAGATTGGATGTAAGGAAAAATTTCTTTACTGAAAGAGTGGTGAAACATTGGAACAGGCTGCCCAGGGAAGTAGTGGAGTCCCCATCCCTGGAGGTATTTAAAAGACGTGTAGATGAGGCGCTTAGGGACATGGTTTAGTGGGCCTGGTGGTGTTGGGTTGACGGTTGGACTCGATGATCTTAGAGGTCTTTTCCAACCTCAATGATTCTATGATTCTATGATTCTATGATTAACGCTATCAATGAAAATACAAACCTTCCCCTCAAAGGTCATAGGACTGTAGAATAAGTTAGGCTGGAAGGGACCTTTGGAGATCCTCTAGACTTGCTTCAAGGCAGGACTAACTACAAAGTTAGATCAGGTGGCTCAGGGCCTAACATTGCACTGATTCTAATGTGGCAAAAGGGTGAGAAAGGCAAACTAACAAAAGGCCTGCAAACTTATCTTTCCGCTTGCCACCTGTGTCTTTTCTAGGGCAGCACCTTCTTGATCTGTTTCTTTCAAGTGAAATTTTAAGAGACTTTCCTAGCTGCACAAACTCCACATGGTCTTACTGGGATCCCTTTGAAAGTCATCTTTTCTGTCACTTCTGAGGCCTGGTTTTGGATCTGCATCTTGCTATAAATGAGCTCCCCACCACTGCAACCTGCCCTCCCATAGGTTACTGCTTATTATTATTTCCCCCGTCTAACCAGACCATCTTCTTCTCCCTACTCAGCTTCTCTCAATCCTCCCCCAATTTATTGTATTATTGAAGCTGCTCCCAACAAGCATGCATGCTTTCTTCCAGGAAGAGAAACTCTTCTTCTAGAGATTCTCACCTGACCCAGAGCAAAACAAGAAAGACAGAGGACCTCACCTACACCTTTTTAAACAAAGCATGCAGCTTATGATACACTGAAAACAAGCAAATGTAATGCAACCACCACAGCGTTCTTAAGGAATATTTTCAAAGTGACTTAGGGATATTAGTTTTCTAGGGATCCCAGCCACAGAGGAATTGTATGCAAACAGGCAGGTTAAGCTAGTTTTTGAAAGCGAAGGTGAAAGCACAGATTTGTTCTCTTCTAAATGTCTGTAGAACATCTGAGTCCCAACCCTTTCCAGCCCCTGTTTTGGCAGCTACTTCTGACAACAAATAGCATTTGGTTTCTCACATGTAAATTGCCTGTTAGTTACTTTGTGTAATTGACTCTGCTTAATCTAATTTAGGTAAATGTTCTGGAGCACATTAATTACTTAGAACTTTAGCTATAAAATAATCATATTCTCCATGAACACGATGTAAATTACTAAGTTTCTTCAGGCCCAAATAGGAATTTTTTATGTTTTAATAAATATTTCGTACCCTTTTCATAAATGAAAACATAAGGAATGCTAGCTGTGTCTCTGTTATATGATCCAGTCTACTTAACCAAAATTATTGCTGGCAGAGGGCCAAATGCTTGCAATTTTTCACATATAAAATTCATAACAATTTCCATTTAATAAGACCTTGACATGAGGAAGGCCAGCCAGATGGATTAAAAAATAATTCTATCTAAACCAGAATGCATTTAAAATATTTTCAGCATTTCTTGACTTAAATAAATTCTTTAAGTTTTCCTTTCCTAACAAATTAGCATTTCATAATCTGGGACGAATACAGAAAGCTGTCTCTGAAATTAGGCATTCTGGGACTTACAAGGTAACTCACTCAGATAAGAAAGCTATTTATTGATTTTAATTTTCTGTAAATTGATTTTTTGAATATTTTCTCCTATTAACTGAAACTTTTCATGGGGCTTTATATTACCTAGATGAGGGGTTACATTTTTAAATCTAAACATTTAGCCAGCCATATGATGGATAGGGATTAAATTTCCCTTTTTTCTCAAGCACAGATCATGGCTGATTCCCCCCCCCACTTAATTGCCACCATTTTCAAATAGTGAATTTCTTAATGTTCACCTAAGAGCATAAATTCCCAGGGTTTTGGATTTTTTTTCTGGCACTGATGAACACACTCTGCCATGAACTAGGTAATAAGCCTTGCAATGACTTTTGACAGATGATTCCAGTCTGATATTTTCCCTGCAAATGTTTCTTTATTGATATTTTCATGCTAGTTTTGATTTAAAATCACGGCATATATATAAGTTTTACTTTGAATTTTTTTTCTACCTGATATGTAATCTGACAATAGATTCTATTTTCACCGTTTCACAATTGTTCCTCTAATATTCCATATAACTGAATTTATTTTATTTATTTTGGTACCTGGAGTATATGTGTAATATACAGTGTTGTGCATAAATATACATGTATACGTATACATATATATAATATAAATGTATAGTGTCATGGATATCTTCTGTGCATCTTCTATGGTGCCCTATGGTGGTGCAAGATATAAAACTGAAAGTGTTCATGAATGTTGGATGAAAATAACGACACGGTGATATTGATGTGTTGTGATCAAAGAAAACAGTGCAACTATGTGTGCAGGTTTTGGCTGGGGTAGAGTTAATTTTCTTCATAGCAGCTAGTATGGGGCTATGTTTTGGATTTGTGCTGGAAACAGTGTTGATAACACAGGGATGTTTTCATTATTGCTGAGCAGGGCTTACACAGAGTCAAGGCCTTTTCTGCTTCTCACCCCACCCCACCAGCGAGCAGGCTGGGGGTGCACAAGAAGTTGGGAGGGGACACAGCTGGGACAGCTGGCCCCAACTGACCACAGGGATATTCCATGCCATATGACGTCATGCTCAGTATATAAAGCTGGGGGAAGAAGAAGGAAGGGGGGCACGTTTGGAGTGATGGCGTTTGTCTTCCCAAGTAACTGTTACGCATGATGGAGCCCTGCTTTCCTGGAGATGGCTGAACACCTGCCTGCCGATGGGAAGGAGTGAATGAATTCCTTGTTTTGCTTTGCTTGCGTGCGCAGCTTTTGCTTTACTTATTAAACTGTCTTTATCTCAACTCATGAGTTTTCTCAATTTTACCCTTCTGGTTCTCTCCTACCCCATCAGGGGGGAGTGAGTGAGCAGCTGTGTGGTGCTCTAGTTGCTGGCTGGGGTTAAATGACAACACTATGTTATTTGATATTGCCTTTCTTTTCATAGCAAAATGTTTGGTTGCTGGTTTAATTTCTCAAGGTGCATGGAAAATTATCTCCCCAAATAAGTATATTTAAATGTAAATTCTGTAGTTGATTGATGCTATGATATTGTTTTTTGACTGCTTCACGATTCATTAGAAGTGATTAATAACTGGTTGGCATTTGCATATGTGAATATGCATTCACCTGTTCAAGAGATATCAGAGGTACTGGCTGATCTGAGGATGTACCAGTAGGGAACGTTTGTGGTGCCAGCTCCCGGTGCGGGCTGAACTCCTACCCAGGCAGTGGGCTCAGGTTCAGATCCTCCACAAAGCAAGTGCAACAGTTATATCCAGAGTGTATTTGGTGCCTTACACTATATCAGGTACCTTTTCACCTCAGCAAATCAAGCCTTTTTTCATGAAAAGGGGAAGAGTGCCTTATGCACCCACTGTCTTTTATAAAAGGGGCACCCTTCACTCACAACCTCCATTCTGAGTGTGCACAGCATTTGTGCTGCCTATTGCTGCTGTTGCTGTTGTCAGTGATCCAGATGAGATCTGTGACCAGGAGGCCTGCTACAGGCCATTGTCAACTTCTGGTAGCTAAACAAAATGTATTGTCGCCTGATCCACCCCGAGGGAAAAGCACATACTTTCTGGTGAGCAAGGCTGCTTGTCCCTGCTCTCTCCTCATCCTCATAGCAAAATGGGTTACATGCATGTAGGATGGTTTGGACTCAAGTGTATAGGGCAACACACCTCCTTCAAGGAATCACATCCCCAAGGCAAGAAATAGCCATCATCTTATGAAACCTGGCTATGCCAACGGGTGTCAGTAGAAAGTTGAGTGCTAGAATAGTCTTCCTTTTGTTTGCTGAACAGCAAAATAGTCTAGCCAGGCTACACAGAGTGTGTATATTCCTCCTTCCTTTTCCAGTTTCTGAATTGAAAACTGCTAAGCTTAATGGAAACACTATCTATCCCCTTATCTTTGGAGAGATATGCTATCTGCTCTTTAACCATCTGTTCCATTTATTTTTTACAGTTTTGTCCATTTTCACTATTTCATATAAAGGAGTTAAGCACAGATTTCTAAAATTTGCCTTCAAATTCTCAGTCTTCACAGGAATGACTTTCGGATGTGATTCACTTGCATTTGTGTAGTTGCACTGTGAAGGAGCAGTCTGTCTATGAGTTTGTGCTATTGCTTTCTAGATTGTTGCTGATTACCTCTATGGTCTGTTTGATATTCATTCCCACAGTCCTGAAGGCTACTGATGGGTAACTTAAGCTGAGCTCTATGGGGCACATTTTTTCCCTGTGGATGGCCAGGGACAATGAATGACAATGAAAGATTATGCTCTTTTCCAGAGGATTAATCAATCATGATGCAAAGTTAATTTATAATTTTTTTTCAATTAGATTCTAAATAGCTGATAATTGAGCAACTTTGCTCTTGATGTGGGAGAGCTCCTAGAAGAGTAGAAAGTTTTTGAAAATTTAATTCTCTCTGGAGTGGTCTAACACACCATGAACCTTACAAGCTTCCAGGCTTAATGGGCTTTCCTTCCAGCTTGCCAGCTCTAATTAAAGGCAAACTCTGTTTCAGTATGTTATTCTATTAGCTTGCAGAAAATCACTCACATTTGCATGAACCTGTCAAACCTCATATTCAAACCTGCCTAGTCTCCTGAATGAAGCAGGAGATTTCCTTTCTTTTTCTTCTGGCCATCATGGTCTTCTGAATTAATTGTTCAAACTCTTTGCTTCTGCAACTGTGAACCTAACAGGTAGTGCATTTCTCATTAACAAGGTATTTTGCTTGTTCTTGTGTCATACTGCTACTTTTCTTCATGCTGCATGGTAAGACTGCTTCCTAGTCAAAGAAGTAGTAAGTCAAAGGGTCTGGGAGGCTATCTCTATAAAAATGACTGGCACTACATAATGGCACAGATGTATCCTAGAGAAAGAAACTTGACAAAATATTCAGTATTATATATTCTCACATTCACAGAAAAAACCTCATTGAATTTACATTATTCTCTTACTTCATTTACAGCTTAATAGACATTAGTATCTTTAGTTGTGATTATGACATATAATCCATAAAAGTAATATGAAAAATGGAGTGATAGGAAGCCAACAAAATTCCTCCTACAAACTCTCTGTAAAGATATTGGCCTTTAGTTTGAAAAATTGGGTAACAACAATATGTAAAATGATTGACCATCCTTTTCTTGTTATATATATTTGTTTTATTTGCTTCCACAATTAAAACATTAATTAGAAAGAAAAAAACAGAATCCATCATGACTCTAGTTCTCTCTATCCAGAAAATTTGCAAACAACTTTACAAATCATACACTTTTACTCCATTGATACGGAGCTGCTTTGTAGTGAAATAGGGTGCTTATCCATGTAGAACAACTCTGTAATATGTTTGAGGCAGATACTGTAGCGTATTGCATCAAATGCAAATTCCAATGTGATTTTTCAGGTAGATAGAGTGTAATTATCCGCTTTAAGTTTTAGCTAGGGCCATTCAGCCATAGGCCTAATTTGTTCCTACTGCTTTGTAATGTCTGAGTGCTTCACTGGGCATTAATGGATTTAACTTCACAATACCATTGAGATATGGTAGTATGATTAACTTTATTATGCAAAAGCAGAACTGAGACACTGAGAAACATAGGATCCAAATTAAAATCCATTGAGAAAAGAAAATATTTGGTCAGCTACAGCTGGCCTTGGATCACACCCAAGCTTATAGATGAGACCTGGAAAGACTCTATTGTTGGCAAACAGTCTCTTAAGCAAAAAATTATTCTATTATGAAAGGGTAACGGGATCTTTAATCAGTGCAAGTGATATGAGCTGTAGTTTGAAATGCCAGGAACACTGAAATGTCAGTATTTGTACTAAACAGTCACCAAGAAAAAAAATAATATCATCAGTAGTTCTCTCCCGAAGGAAAAACAATTACAATGGGACAGTTTTTCTTACTATTTTCTAATTGAATAGTAAAGTATTTGAGTTGTGATTACAACAGAATTACTATCCCTGAAGCTTTCACGTGTGTCTCTATTAAGAGCAATTTCTTGCTGCAGGCATTTTCATAAAATAATATCAGCAAAGAACTCCTACAGTGAATGCATCCATACATCTGTTAGTACAGTTGGTTTCACTCAGGAAAACTGTCTCCTCACACCCAGGATTCATACAGCATCTCTTATACAAGGACTGCAGGATTGATCTAACATTAATGAACAAAATATTGTACACACAGATTGCTGGAAATATAAATGTTAAATTGGCAATGTATTATAAAAATACTGGTAGATCTCAGCTGATATGATTTAGCTTTTAGAGAATTTACTATGGATTTATATATTGAGGATGACACTAAGAAAATTCTAACATTTTAGTAATTTTTAAGGGTCTTTTTATCCTCTTTGATATTTGTAACTGTAGTGAGCTTTAGTATACCCAGCTCCAGCTTCTGTCAGGATTAAAAAGCTCCCCAAAGCTCATTACAATTATATGTATCAGTGAAGACTACAGCAACATCCATGCTAGAAAACAAGTTATAAATTCCCTAATGAGAGAGGTCAAACAAACTGAAACCTTCAGCTTAAGGTCTCATTATGTGCTATTACTCAAATAAACTCATCTGTTGGGATGCTAGGTAAATAAAAACATTTTAATAATTTTTACTCTTAAGAAGGGGGAAAAAAGGCAGAGAAACCTTGATGTTCAACCATATGGGATTTCATAATTCTAATGGATGGATTTGGACCACTGTAATGACCCAGCAATACCACACAGCATTTTGGTATGTCAGCTTTTGTAGAACAGCTCTTCCAGACCTGTTCTTTGTGTTACTACCCACGTGATTTTTTGAATGAAAGCTAACTCCTGGACCCAAGGTGCTTCCAAGGCAGTTGGATCTAAGAAGTGGCTGGTTAGTGTCTGCCTCTGGCCATCACAGCATGCTTATTATGGTGCCATTGTTCCCATTTGGCCCTGTTCTTTAGATGTAGGATTATTTAGCTCTAGTAACCAAAACAACCTGCAGACAAAGCTCTCGCCTTCCAGCTCACCGCAGTAGTTTATTTATTCCTTTCTCTTAAATTTTCTATTCTGTACTGAGAGTCATTTGACACATCCTTTGCATCATAATTATAGAAAAGTCCAAATAGTAGTTTCCCTTTTATTTTGATTATTTGTGTGTTTGTTAAGCAATCAAAATTATTCTAGGAGTCAGACACATAAAAAAGACACAAACCTTTCTTCAAGGTAATCAGTGTGAGAGACCTGAAGAAAGAACTGTTGATGGAGCAAGAACAGATCATTTATGTTCTAATACAAAGCAAATCACCTTGAACTTTCATCTTAAAAGTGAGAAATTGATATCAGATTGTTCAACAGATTATTAGACAAAATTCAGTAAACGGACCCTTGTTAGAAGAAAACTTTTCAGTTGTCTGTTCCAAATCAAGCTCTTACACAAGTGTTGCGTTATGAACCCAGATGTTGTCATCTATAAGCAGAATTTGAGCTACATCACATAAGTTATTCTGATATCTCTTGTTATAGTTTTTCAGTTCACATACTCATTTTCTGATTTTTTTGGCAAAGTCATACTGTATTTTCTTTTCTTTTTCCCCTATGAAATGACATTGCATATGCTGCCATCATATTTGAAAAATTCTTGTGTGGCCTTCCTTCGCCTGTGTATATCTTACCTGCTTAGATTAAAACTCCCTGAAGCAATGCTAAAGAATAATATCAGTCTGTTGCTCCTTTTCTTGAAGCAGTCTGAGTCATCAATAACTTTTTATATTTAATATATAATCATAAATATCAATTATCCATTCCAATTTTGGTAAAAGAACACTAATAATGATCAAGGATTAAATGATTGCTTTACTCTTACAAATACCCAGAAGGTTCAAACCATCTGAAGTCTAAAATTGTGTACACAAAGGGTACTTTAATATAAATTCCAGCACTCCAAAGAATGGCATTGTGTCTTTTTTTCCATCACAGAAGAGACTGCCTGAAATGAATGACAATTGCAGTTAAGATGACCGAAGTCTGAAGTGGCTTGACTTAAGTGTCTCTGGTGAATAAGTTGACCAAGGCTTCTGCCTTGTACTTTGATAAGCAGGTGAATACAGAATTACTTCATTTCTGCATGCAGGTGTGCCAAGACAGTCTGTTAAATGACTACATTACCTAAACTATTAATACATTGGTAGATAACTGGAATTGGAGAGGCATAGGTTCTTACTGATTAGGTTTAAACAAATCACAGAATTGTGAGGGGGGAAAAGAAGTCTTTGGCAAAAGCAAAGAAATAGTGACATGAAGGCCAAAATTTAATATGGGACTTAGTGTGTGGTGAGCCAGCAGAATCTGTTAGTCTTGGTTGCGTAGATATCAGCCTGTTTTCAAGTGGTAGTAACAGTTCAAGTGGTCTCCAGGGATAGGACTGCAGTACTTCCCTTATGAACCACGAAGAAAGGGCAATGGGTCTGCACAAACCAATTACTAACAAACAAAATCAACCCACTGACTTCACACTGGACGTCCCAAACATGAAGGACATGCCAGGAACCAGGGCGCAACCTGAGTGAATCTTGCACTTTTCTTTTACAGGTTTGTCTATTTTAGTGAAACCTATTTATTTCTTCCAATCAGTGATTAAGATGAAGTGTGACAAGGGAGGAAAACACCTTGGAGAGAACAGATCTTCCAGTCCCAAAAAGGAGGGAAGACTCTACTTTCTCTCTGCCTTTGCCTAACTTAAGCTTGGCCCTGTTTAGAGCATCTCTAAGTGGATTACCTTAGTCCTTACTGATTGAGAAATGAAATGCAGGATCCAGTCCAAGGGCATTTCTGTCTTTGAAAGTGTTTTTTCTTATAGTTCATGAGCCAAATTCCTCTGAATACACAGCTCCCAGGTTGCCCTGTCTTACACTAGTCCAACAGCTTTTTCTGTTCTGAACATTAATCTCTCCTTACCCATAACTCCAAATGTCCTCTAACATTTATATTGACAGATGTGCCGCTACTTCAGCAGCTTCCATATGTCCTTCCTCTCTCCTGGCAGGGCTCCCTTATGTCCCTCCTGCCTCCTGGCACAGCTCTACTTTCAAGAGTTAGAATTCCTTTCACTTTTCTGTTTGACATTTCCATTTCTCTCATCATTAATAAATGTCTGTTGTTCAAGTTCTGTGATGCCCTATTAATCATTAACTAAAGTTACCAGGTACTTTTTTTTTAACTTAGATCATTTTTTCCCCGCTTGCTTTTGCACTGTCACTTTGACTGTGTTTAAAAAATACCTGGTATCTGTAGATTATTTTAGCCAAAGACTTTCTGCACTTTCATCAGATTGGAAGGTGTGCAAGTATTAACAAAATATGTTACAAAGTTCTACCAACCTTCATCTTCGTGACGCAAAGAAAATTCAGTTGGAAACCAAAAGATGCAGATTTAAAAGCTTTTAGAAATATTCTTCCAGGTGAAAAGTCAAAATGTAATGAATGAGAACAGATTAATTTGTTTCTCTATTCTTGGTCTTCAGTCTGAAAGGAATTCTTTTATTGAATTACAGACAGATCTTTGTCCCTTTAGAAAATATCAGTTGTAGGTTTTCCATATTGTCAAAATTTAAAAAATAAATTCCAAAGAGGTGAATGATCTAACTAATTGACCTAAGAATCCATAGTCTAATTTAGTATTTTTCTAGTACATAGCTTGATCCTGAAGTGGAATTTCCTGTATCTGCCTGAATCTGTTTTGATTTCTATGGTAAAATTTGAGAATCTGCCTCATTTTCATTAAAATTGTTGAAAGTGTAGATCATTATAAGTAGACGAGTATAATAGATGCTAAGAATCATGTATTTGTTTTATGTAATTTTATTTATCTAAATCTGTTGGTGCCTTCCAGAGTTGGAGATCCACAACTATTTTTAGTAGGCAGTCAAAGCATGTTAAAAATACATATAATAAAACATTTTATTTTTATCCCAAAACCATTGAAGTCAAATCCAAAAGATAATGGTAACTACTTCTTAAATTGTAGGAAAAGTTAAACTGTAGCCTTTTTGAGAATAAAAAAGGATTATAGTTTTCCTCTGTCCATTTCTGAATACTAGGACTCAGCTGGTATTCCTGGTAAGAAACAGAAAAATGCTTAAAACTTTTTCTCATAAATTTCCATTCTTCAGTTGAACTGGAAGTCAAAACAATTCACAAACTTAATACATTTTGTACCCTTTTGAATTCAGGTACAGAAAGAATTATAAGGAGTAGTCCTTCCTACTAATTTATTGCCTTATTTACTATTAAAAGAATATGTAGATATTTTTATGAGATAAATTTAATTCAGATCACTTTTGTGCTCTGAATAAGGCTAAAGTGTTATGCTTTCCCTGGGAATATAGTCTGCTCATGTGTGCCTGAATGTCCTTTCTATATGCATGAGTGCTCACAACTTGCAGCACCAACAAATTAACAGTCTGCACTGTCTTTTCAAAGAGGAAGTCGAGACGCATGAGTCACTTTACTATTGATTCAGGGATTGGGACTGCCAACTTGCTACCAATAAAGTAATTTCCTAAAATCCTAGCAATCATGGTCTAAAATTTATCACTGTCTTTATGTAGCAAAGCATCACTTTTAAAAGACAGAAGAAAATTAATTAGAAATCCAGTGATGTTCAGATGGCAATAGCAAAGCTCTTTGAAATAATGCAATATATAGAAAGAAGATATGTTGATAGCAGGAAAAAAACCTTTAATTTTTATGTGTTTTATCTAAAATCACTAGGGAGAAAGGATTTAAAATAGTGATTCATCTGCAGTATTACAAATCGTATTATGGTTCAAGAAAAAAATTAAATTGGATCAATCCCGGACACAGTGTACTATTTAGTTAAGGTAAAATGGTCTCTTCATTGACAAAATGTATGGTTGCCTAAAGAGTTTCTCATTTCTCAGAAATGGTTGTAGATAAATCAGGTGACGGTCAGATCCACTGTGTTATTTTCACTACTCCCGCTCTACCACAGAGGAAGCCCATGTCATTTCTCCTTCCTTTAAATATGTCCCCAACTATCTTACTGCCAGGGGTAGCATAATAAGCCTGTAGGATCCTGCCATGATGTGACTACAAAATGGCTCTTTCTTTCAGGCCACTGTATTAACAAGGTGTTCTTCAGTTACTGACATTATTTTGTTGCTTTGTTTTCTTGCTTCCCAATCTTACTGTATTTCTATAGAAGCAGAATTTGAAGGCCCAGAAACATCTGCTGGAGACTTGACAGTCCAACAGTTTAACCAGAAAAGAAGCATCAATTATAGATATGATTTTTTTCTATTAAGGTTAACTCTACTTTCAACCCGAATAGCATTCTCCTAAAGTTATTAAATGCAAAATCTGTCTCCTCAATTTCATCTCTGATCTCAGTGGGATGTACATCATCTCTTATGAAAATTTTTAGATATTTGTGGCAATTCCCTTGCCCCAGTGGCACAGCATCAATATGTCCTTGATACGTTATCTTGTCTAGAGAAGATATAGTCACAAAAGAATATGAGAATCAACCTTTAGTTTATGTTGAAAGGCACTCTACAACCCCCCTGCAAATTTAGCTCTGGCGTTATTCTTTCCCTCAACCCAAATGCTATGCAGAACCTTGGGCAAGGTAACTTTGCCCTTCCTAAGGCTAAAAATTCCTCAGGGTTATTTCTTCTGGCAGCTTTCTGTCTCCTCTGGCAGTCCCGTTCCAGAGTCCCTTCAGCTGTAGTTGTGTACTCTCTTGCTCTGAACCCCATCTCTAACCATATGTAGGTTATCATACCCCAGGGGATCCCTCTACCTCCTGGAACTAAATAGTCTCCACCAGAGAGTTCCAGCATCAGCCCTTGGCTGTTTGTACATAATTCTTTCCAGTGCCCAGCCATGTATGTAGCTCCAAGCATTGCCTCTGTTTAATCTTCATCCTCACCCTAGGCTGAGCCATAGGGAGCCAGGGCTCTTTGATTCATGCAGAAACAAAATGCTCGTTATTTAAAAATCCCCAATTTCCTTTGACAGCTCTTCTCTATCGTTATTTCTTTTGTAGCTCTGGGCTTTCCCTTTCTCTCATCCCTAAGCTGAGACTTAGACAAGACACCCTTTGTCTTTCTTCCTCACAGAGAAGAGTCATTCTTGTGTACTTCATTTTCCTCTCACAGCCCCTCTCTGGCTATATTACATCTGTAGCTGGGGACTTTTTCTTTCTTTCACCACCTAACTGTAGGCTGAGCCATTGGTCAAATTCCCTGCTCCATCCAGGGACTAAACCAGTAGCAGCTCTAATGCTGCTTAGTTTCTGGGGATCTCCATGGAGTATTTTGCAGTAAGCTTGTGTTTATGCATGTCTATGTATAACACACCGGAGATTTAGAACAGTATCATAGAAAACATGAACAGTTTAGGCTATTTGCTGTCAAGACAGTACTAAGAAAAAAAAATCTTTCTATACTTTGGAAAACTGAAAGTCCTTCTAAATTTTTCCTACATGTCCCCCTGCCTTTTTTTGTTGTTGTTTAGCCTGTATTGCCAGAGAAATTCCCACTAAGATTTACTCTGCACAAGAGCTGTAATGCATTAGTGAAAGCTGTATCAATGTGAGCATTAATGGAAAGAGGGGTATGTCACTTTACATGTGACAAGTTGCTACACATCCCACATTGCTCCCACTTCTACATCTTACGTTCATATTACAAGTTATGTTTGCTGTGTTGTTCATGACACTAGTAGCACAAAATGACAAAAATGTCAGTGAGGTTTGAACAGTTCTGTTGGGTTGGCCCCAAGGTAAGAGCTGCCCCTGACCTTGGGCAGAGAGCCCGGATTTTACTTTTCGTGTCAGCTGCTGTTTATGCAGATTGTGTTTAAACCTGCCTCCCGCTTCAGCCCCAAAATCTACATTTTGCCATTGAGATTGAACCAAGATACTTAGCAAACCGTACAGAAAGGCTGGAAATATGTTTCGTTCTCTGAAACAATTTCTTGTAAGGAATTGACATTGGACAATCTTCATCTTAGGTGAATGCTCTAGCCATACTGACATTGATCTCTGTGAGAGACTGTATTCTGAAAAATCTGGCCATTGTTTTTTATTTAGCTGGAAAAAGGGCTTTAAGACCTGCACAGAGATAGACATAACCAAGACATGCCCAGAAAATGGCAAGATTTAAGATATATGTCCTCAGCATCGATATTGGCTGCCTCAGCTGACATATGATGCATTTTAAGGTATATGTATAGGGCACATAGGGTTATGGAGTGCACTCGAGGACCCAGAAGCCAAACTCACTCCACTAAATTAGGGTTCAAAGTTAAGAGTACAAACATTTTAGGTTCCATAAATTCTGGATCACCAAATGAAGGTGAAATGCTTCTCTTTCCATTAACAGACTGGAAGACTTTAATGATTATGCTTTTAACTCAGATATGTTTTAGGTGTTTGAGTCTAGAAGCCTGTCTCTTTGTAGAAAATCCTGTACAAAGTACTCAACAATTACATTTTTTTAATAGGCAAAATTATTTTGTTGTTTTTGTTGTTAAGCTAAATTTAACAATGATGAGGAATTGCTTCAGGATATAGTTGTTTTGAACTTCCTCATGCTTTAAAAATCATTAGCTGAGCTACTATGAATGCAATATTTTTCATAAGATTTCTGTGTAAAGAATGAGTTTTGAGGATGAAGCATAACTTTTAGAGGCACTTCCAAGAAATTCTGCAATAAGGTATTATATAGTGCTGAAATACTGTACATTCACTCAAGAAGGCTTCTTCCAGGGAATGTGGAATTTCTTCTGGAGGATGAAATGCCTATATTGACTAAACCCTAAAACTTAAATGCACAATTGTTTCTCTAGACATGTGGATCTAACCCCAAATTTATAAAAGTAGGTTAAAATGAGCTCAGTCAAGCTATTAAAACAGGTCTGTTATTTAGGCACCAAAAATAAATGGTCAGATTTTTCAATACCTTTTCTGTCAGGTACAGAAGGGTGCCAGACCATTACCCTTGCACTTTTTTGAGATGTGAGAGTTGTGGATTGGTATACCTCTAGGCAGGAAGGAAATTGTATTTGGCTTATTAAAATCTTGATAAGTGACTCATATAAAGGGAGCTGCACTATCAGCATTTAATTAAAAGAAAATACCTGGTGCTGTTTTTGCAGGGTTCATGTTCAGAGAACATATTGTATTGGCCTATGAGAGCCTTGTGCATCTAAATGCCTGTGATGACCGAGGTAGACCTGGGGATGTACAGAAGTATAACTTTGGACTCCTGGGGAATTTTAAGATTAAAAAAAAAATTATTAAACAGAGTTCTTTTGCTTGGGTATTCTGTCTAGGTCACTGAATACAGAAAAGCTGGATTTCAATCCTGAAGGGTACCAAGTACCTCTTAGGGTATTTTCTTGGAATTCTTTTGTGAAATGACAAAGTGTTAAATACCAAAATGACCTGAATTGTCTTCAGTCCTGCGGACAGGTAACTACCCTGCTGGTGACTCTTAAGTGAGCTATGCAAAAATTATATAATAGCTTATATAGCTGATAAATGTAGCTGTTTTTCATCCTTTTGATTTTAGTTGGAGAAACATATTAAAACACACACACACAAAAAGAGGTTTCCTTAAGTTTTAAAATCCTGGTCACTTGTTTCCAGATTTAACTGATATAACTGAATAACACTTGAAAGAAGCAAATAGAAGAGGACAAGTGAGGTATGATAGGACATGTCTGTGTTTGTGTAATAAATTTCATATGAACGAATCCCAGCAGAATCCTCACAGGGAACTCAAACCATCATCCCATGGACTGGGAAAGAGGATTCTCTCTCCAGTAGATAGAGGAACTGGGAACTCTTTATTAAATCAATTCCATCAGAATCTTTCTCCACCAGCTGTGCACAGGCACATATGCATGTTTACACTCTTCTCATATATTCATTAAAATACAAAATCAAGTTGATAGATGCTACAATAATTACAGGGAATGTGATGAGTTAGAGAATATCACCGGTGATTTTTAAGAGTCTGTGTACAGTTATTTCTCTTTGGGGCACACTTTATGATTGCCTAAGGTCCTTTCTAGCCTTATTTTCTACGATTCTACAGTTAAATGCTATTCAAAATATGTTCTAAAAAAAAATATAGAAGATTTGTATGTGCTTATATAGATAGTATCTGACAAGTAGAAAAATCTGTGGACAATAGTACTAAATTACGTCTGAATTGCCCTCGTGCTTAACCTTATGACTATACGCACATAAGTATACACAACAATAATGCACAATAAGTATACACAAATTAATGTTTTCAGGCAGCTACAAATTTATACTTAAGCTCTTTGTGGCTGACTGATTTTGTATAACTTGATACCGTAAATAAGATTTAAAGAAAAGGTTGAGGTTTTTTAGCATGTATATATTTCTAATGGAGTATTTTCATATGTTAGATATTATGGTATGAAGATGAGGACTGTAGACCACTGTTGTTTTGGCACAGCAGATGATATAATTGGAGTACACTTATATCATACCTTTTATTTTAAACAGTTAGTGACCTAAGTTGTAACTTTAAAGGAAATGTTAAAAGTTCAAGAGGAATCAAGAAGACCTGATCTTAGTGCAAACCAGATGTACTTCAGAGAGGTCACTTAATTCATTACATCTGTTTGACACTATCTAAAAAGCAAGTTCTAAACCAAGTTTGTAAATGAATTAAGTTTAAATACTGTGAAGTGAGGTTCCTATGCTGTATAAAATATGTCTCTAACAGCAGTGCTATACTGTACCTAGTGCTGCTGTTGAGGTTTTATTCCTCTTTGTTCCAGTATGAAAAAGATCATTTTCTTTTCTAATATTATCCTGTAATTGGTCTGGCTTCATTATACCAATGTCAGTGTACTAAACTAGAAAATATATGTCCAGTTTATCTTCATTATAATGATGAAAACAATATTAGCAGATTCACAGAAATTAGTCTCTTTTCTCTACTTCTAAACTTCATTTTGTGCTGTTGAAGGTCTTATATCCTGTGACTTTTGGGAAACACTAGGGAATTTTAACCAGTCAGGTTTTCTTTTCTAATAATTTCTGAAAGAAATATGAAGAAGTGACTCTCATGAAATGTTGATACCCCAACATCATACTAGCAGATCTGGTAGTGCAGCATGTTCAAATAAATCTGTAAATTAGTGAATAGACATTTATATAAACAATCTTGTAATACAGAAGAAAAATGTTATATTTTGTGAAAAGACTGGCATGGCTTCTGAATGCTAGTGGAGACAATGAAACAGTAAATTGTAGTACGTCATTTCCTTGGATAATTTTTATTTCATCTCTGACACATTGTAAGTGAAACGAGTGTGTTGTTTACATGTGAAGACATAACGTCAGTTTTTCTGTATTATACCAAAAGAGAGTAAATTCCCAGTGGGTAATTTTTATTTAAAATCCTTTTGTCATCATTTCAACACATATAGTAGAGTTGAAAATGTAACTGATCTGATTCCTGAAAATCCTGAAGGAAAGCTTTAGCTATAATTTATACATTACAAGGTATACCTTTCAGGCTCTTGACCTCTAGAATTGTTTATTCCCTCTGTTAACTGATGAGGCTCCCAAATATGGTGAGCTAGGTACCTAGGGATGGGCTCTGGGCAGAAGAGAAAACCTGGATGTCAAGTATCTTAGAGCTAGTCAAAACAAAATGCACAAAAAGGTGTGATTGAAACCCTACCATTCTCTGCAGAGCAGAAGGGCTTTTGAGAAAGCACCTCCACCCCTTTGAGATCCCAAAATCACTCCTTGGAGTAGGCATCTGCAGCCATTCTTACAAACAGATGAACAGGGCTTACTGTTTTGTTTTAAAATGTGGCAAAAGGAAAGAGTAGTGGTGGTGCTATTACATTTTGTGGGTAAAGCATTTGTCAGACAGGAGGTAAACAGTTCCTGTGTTTCCCTTTCTTCCCTCTTGGATGACACTGCTTAGCATGCAGCTCTGAGGGTGAGACATCTACTTGGTAATGGGTGGATGTTAATCCCCTCAGGCTATGGAGAACCTAAGACCAACACTTTCTGGATGGCACTTTCATTATTAGGATGAGGTCTCTTGGAAAGTTAGTGATTGCAACTGCTTTTTACATTGTACTTACTTGTTAGGTGCTGAGGGAGAACAAAAAATGAAAGGTCAGGATTTAGAAGGAGAAAAAAAAGAAGATACTTTCTGCATACTTGTATTTCTCCTCTCTGATAACTGTTGAATGTTAACTAAAAGGAGTATATATTGGAACTCGATCTGTATGCTAAAACATATTTCTGTGGTATTTGGCTGTTGAAGTTATAACTAGCAAGAAATACCTAACACTGCTGGAAAACATCAGAAATAAAAGATGTTCTAGAATATAAAAGCTAGCAGCAGAGGCCAGGATACTAAATGAAGCAAGTATAAATCAACAATTTAAACAGGACGTGCTGAATTGACTAAACACTGTGAAAAGAATCAGGGTTTATATTTGCATGTTAAACCTCAGACTGAACCTGTGTTCAAGCTTTAAGCTGTTGCTTTTCACATCTTTTAACTGAAGCCTAGGCTTGAGCATATAAACCCTGAAAACCAGCAACCCACCCAAATTCAGATGGGTCCTGAAGACGGGTCCTACAGCAACACAAATGTCCATGAACAAGCTAGTCCAAGGGCTATTTAATCTAGGTGCTTTTGTGCTCAGTTACTAGCTATTTTTGATGCGAATTGTCTCTTATTTCTTACCAAACTCATTTACAGGGTAACAAAGACTTCTCAATCTTCCAGTACTTGTCTATCTCTTCACATACTTTCAAATGTCTATAAAAGCACTAAAAAAGCAAACTCCTTAAACTTGAAATGACCTTTATATAAAATTGATAGTAAAGTGCTGGCTATGTAGCAAAAGACAAAGAGAATCACCTTTCTTTTTAACAAACAAAGGCTGGTTGACAAACTCACAAGTCACTTTTCTCTCCTTCCTCCACATAGATGATTCAGCCATAACTGATTGTGCTGACCCCTTATACTCATTAAGCAGTCTGTTAACCTGACATTAAATTGAAGAGCAGAGAGGAGGGTTGGTAGTACACTGAAGGCATTCATCAGGTACTTGTGGATATTGCTGCTGCTTCTCCTGGATCTAGATACTTGACTATATCTGTTCGATTGAATGCTGATAACCTAAGCTAAAACTGTGGCTTAGGAAGCAAAATGTTTTGCCATCTACGCTGGTGCGCTAAAAATTTAAAGTTGTCAGGGGAGGCAAGGAGCAAGGGGAAAGCTCTTCTGAACTTATTTTGAAAAGAAGAACAAACTATTAATTCAGACCTCCAAGCTGGAACTAATACTTTTGGTGTACCTACAGAAATAAATAAACCAGTCTTAAACCAGTTCAGTCTACACAAATTTTTCAGTGGGTACAGAGGATCATCTATTGGTGATCTATATCTATCATATCTATATGATCTATATCTATCTATCACAATCAGGGAAGTGATCGTGCCCCTGTACTCGGCAGTGGTGAGGCCGCACCTCGAATACTGTGTTCAGTTTTGGGCCCCCCACTACAAGAAGGACGTCGAGGTGCTGGAGCATGTGCAGAGAAGGGCAACGAGGCTGGTGAGGGGTCTGGAGAACAAGTCTTATGAGGAGCGGCTGAGGGAACTGGGGTTGTTTAGCCTGGAGAAAAGGAGGCTGAGGGGAGACCTCATCGCTCTCTACAACTCCCTGAAAGGAGGTTGTAGCGAGGTGGGTGTTGGTCTCTTCTCCCAAGTAACTAGCAATAGGACAAGAGGAAATGGCCTCAAGTTGCGCCAGGGGAGGTTTAGATTGGATGTAAGGAAAAATTTCTTTACTGAAAGAGTGGTTAAACATTGGAACAGGCTGCCCAGGGAAGTGGTGGAGTCCCCATCCCTGGAAGTATTTAAAAGATGTGTAGATGAGGCACTTAGGGACATGGTTTAGTGGGCATGGTGGTGTTGGGTCGATGGTTGGACTCGATGATCTTAGAGGTCTTTTCCAACCTCAATGATTCTATGGTTCTATGATTCTATGATTCTATTTATTTATCCTGCAGAAATGACTGCAACGTAGTATGAAGGCAATATTTCCTGGACTTACAGTATCTCAGTATTAGATTAATATCAACACATTCTTTCTGTGTAAGAATACTTTGACAGTCTTTTTGAAGGCTTACAACTATTGTTATAAGGCTTATAACTTTCGACATTTCCGTATCAGGGAGCCATCTATAGAATTTCATAAAACAGTGAACTGAATTAAATAATAAAGTTCTAGGAACTTTTTGCTATTTCATCTGCAGTCACATTTCTGTGGAGATGAAGAATGTATTTGCCAACTCTACTGTCTTTGAAGGCTGACTCCAAAACAGTTGTTTCTTACTGTCCTCTTTTTTTCTGTATCTCTACTGATTCAGAGTTAGAAGGTTTGTTTTCACATGGTATTACTGATGAATTGATGGATAATACCTTGTCTCTGATACTCTGCCTCTAATACTGAGATTGGAGTGCCTCACAGTTTGTCAGAACTCAAATGCTACAATAAATAATTCCTGCAGCTGCGTGGAGAGAACCTCATCTTTGGTGAATAACTTGTATTTGAAATTAAACATAGACACGTATTAAAGCAAAGACTTCATTGTCTATGAAGACCCATACCCATATCTTTTGTAGTTGACTTCAAAAAAGGGTAGTTTATCTGTTGGTAAATAATTTTCCATCCTTTTTGCTCATGTATTTTGACACCTAAGATACATTTTTCCTAGCTATCACTTTGAATTCTACAAGTTCTTTCTTTCCAGACAAAAAACTAAGTGCAAGCCAGCCTTCTGTTCTACTATGTTGTTAGAGTGTGTTCCTATTCCTCACTTACTGTTGGCTGCTCAAAGCAGGTTTAAAGGCAGGAAGAAATGGTCCTGAGGAGTGGTAATGAAGGAGGTTCTTCCTATTGCTTTACTAACTATAGATCCTGAAAGATATTTAGAAAACTTGGAAGGGTACAGAAGAAGAGGAGGAAGTGTGTCAGAATGAAGATTATGAGTTGCCCACAGAACTGGAGTTTGTCTTTGCTGCAAAATTCTTTTCATATGTAGCTACTGACTTTCTGTTTGTTATTTTTGCCACTCTGAATTTTTCAGACAACCAGCTGAGCCAAAAAGAACTCTCTGAAGATTGCTTAAAGAATGGGACTTGCCTATATAGTAATTCCTGAAGTGTCACTTGTTTTTCTCTTAGTATATCACCTTTATTCAGTCTCAAATCTTGGGTAGACAATCTTACTTGGGTAGAATTTGAGGAATTGGTGTGTTTGCATGAATTACATTTTTCTGGAGGTTAACAGCAAGAAAACAAGGAAATGTCCAAGGTGTGAATGTCACACAACTGTGCAGTACATGGTCTCTAGGAGAGGTGCTCCCTGAAAAATGATCCTCCCTAACAAATGACTTTTTCTATTGCTGTGCACAGTGTCAGTTGATCTAATTCTTTCAGGATATGGTTGTACACCCAACGTACATAAGTGGTCTATTATATATCACTAGGTTACAAACAGAAATGTTGTAGCCTATCTCGCTTTGAATATTGCTGCCTGTTCATGCTGCACTCCTATATTTAGTCAGTACTTTATGGCACAATTTATGAAATGGGCATATTATGCATTTTTAGGTTTGCTTTTAGTGGGGGAAATGACTTATTCTTTAAGAACTTTTAGCATGGGTCTTTTTATCATGGGTCATTATTTCTAGGTAAACTATATTATTAACCTGTGTTCTGAATAGGAATTTTCAACATTAGTTGAAATGTTAAAATACCTGTTCACTGACTGAAGGATACATTCAGGTATGTGTGATCACTGCACTCTTTCTCAGAGCAAATCTTTCTTCATTTTGATACCTTCCTAGCTAAAGTTATAAAGGCATCAACTTCGGTGTTACAGGCAAATCAATGATCTTTTTATTGTAGCATAGCAGTTGCTGCTCTCATGTATTCTTATTTTCAGGAACTGAAAGCTGCTAACAATTCTATTACATAGAATACAGTACATTTAAATATTTACTCTGTAAAGAGATTATTTCTAGCAGGCTAAAATCTGTCCAGAGGGAGTATTTTGACTGGGCTTTCTGGATCTTTTCAGGCTATAATGACTTTCTTATTCCTTCTCCCTTCCATATTTCTTCACTACTTGGGACAGAAGCTAATATTTTGGATCTATATTAAACCACTCTGAATCAGACTCCTTAAAACAAGCCAAATGTCTCGGGCTGCAAAAGTAAGAGCTCTACTTGTGTCTTGCTCCCTTCATGGAATATTAAAATATGAGTATGTCATGATACCCAGTGGTCTTTTTTCTAATTTTTGGAGGCCTGTACATGTTTTTGAGGTAGAACATCTATTATATCTTTCTGCCTTTTGTATGTGGAGCAGAAATGCCTTTGCCTTACTAATCCAAGACAGTATGTTTTCATACCAGAGATTCGATTCTCTAATGTTGTGGTAAAACCACCTACAACTTTTTCCTTGTCTTTACAAGTGGGAGTTGGAAGAAGTAGGTTAATTCTCAGCTCAGCCACAGAAATGCCTGTACAATGTTAATGAGCCAGTTAACTTACTGAGCTCCAGTTTCCAAATTTGTAAAATAGGATATTATTAACTGCCCATCTCAGATTCAATAACAATTTTAAAATGCTGTAAGATTTGGAATTGCTTTTTTCCAAAAGTACACGTGACTAACAAAGCTTTTTGGAGAATTTGTTGCTAAGTTGAGCTGACCTTTCTCCCCTTAGTTATGCCTGCATTAGCAATGATTCTGCCTACAAGAGAAGATTTGCAGAGTGAAATGGTTGGTACTGAGAGCCTTATATTCAGAAAAAAGGGTTTATTTTGGACTAGTTTTAGTCTGATCTCATGGACTGAATGTTTGGAATGTGGTAAGTAAGCTCCTGGATCATATCTTCTCGTCCAGTTTAATCAAAAAGAAAAGCATTTATTTGCTCCAAGACCACTCCACAATGTAAGTTAAACACACAGTAAGTGCAGGTGGTTAGTACATTCAAAAGTACACTGTTGATGCAAACTCAAACACTAATGTAATTGCACCCTTAGCCTCTTATGGGAGAATCAAATTTGAATACAGCAGATTTTTTCTGTGTTCTCACAGAAGTCAGAGAGTATAAATTTCACCCTTTAATAAAAAGACTTAATTCAAAGTATTTGGTTCTCTCGGACCAGTCAGACCAGTCATTTGTGATAGCTCCCAACAGTCCCTCTCCCTCAAATTCCCAACCTTGTTCTGGCAACAGATTCCTTCTCCAAATCTTTTTAATGCCAGTTTTGAAAGGAATTTTCCTAAGGATTTCCATTTTTTCAGACACTGCTTTTCTCTCTCTTCACTCCCTTACCTAGGTCATTATGATATAAGTAAAAATCTTGTGCAGGACAGAAACTGTAGTTTCTTTATAGCTCTGTGTCACAGGTGAAACTGCTACTCCTTTGGAGAAAGCTATAATGGATAAGGAATAAAAATCATTGCAGCTGCTTGTTTTGACCACAGGGAATGCAATAGATCTGTAGGCTTCAAGCTGGTGAAAAACAGAGAAAAGCCTCATAACTCTCGCAATCATAATAAAGGCTGGAAGTGAGGCAGGGAAGAAGACCTGCGATAAAATCCAAAATATGTCATTTGCAGACAATGGTTCCCCCTCAACTGTGATGAGACCATTTTGTGTATACTTTCACAAGGATAATGAGGTGGGAATATGGTATTTCATAGAAACTTTATGAAAGAGTTCTTGTCACACACACAGAGAAAGGAACTGAAAAGTATATTCACATCTTTCAGTCTGTCTGTCTTGGAATACCAACTGGAGTATAACAATAACTAAGCATTCATCAGCTTGTGCTTGGGGTTTCAAAGTAGGCCAAATCCTGTGTTTGAAACAGTCAAAATGTGTATGTGAAACTATGTAGAAAATTACATTAGTAAATTTATATGTAAACTTTAAATAAAATGTTCTGACTGAGTAATCTTTAAACTTGAACCAATTCTACCGCAGTCTGGGCAGAGTGCCACATTGATTTTCAAATGGGATCCATTCTAGTACCATAATGCAGAACAAACTAAATCTGTTCATTTTTAAGTAAAAATCCAACAGATTGTTCATACAGGTTGATATCTGACTAAATAAATAAATTTTAAAAAGTATTATTAATACATGTTCCAATAATAATAATAATAATAATAATAATAATAATAATAATAATAATAATAATAAAAGGTTTAAAGGGCAGATGTTTGTATACACATATATATTCTACTAATAGCCCTGAGCATGGCTTTACAAAACACAGTTATAAGCAGTTATTCTGTCATTAATGCAAAAAAAAAAAAAAACAAAAAAACCCCACCATCATGCCATGCTTACTTGTCAGATGCAATCCCATAAAGCTTAGTGCATAAACATGCCAATGAACTCTTCATATATATTCCTGTTAGAGCAAACATATGTAAAATTGTTAGCACAACTGCATGGATTGTTTAGAAAGAAAGTTAAAAGAGACTTAATTCTGCCTCCTTGTACGCACCTGGAATGGCAGGATTATCCTAAGGGATTTTTTTCAGTGCTTCACTTTTTCATCTCTTCATCCTAATTACCTAAAACAACTGTAGAGAGAGCAAGGAACTGCTAACAAAGATTGCCATCATTCATGCAATGGCAGCTGCGGTTGAGCTCTCAGGATCAGTTGATATGAGTATTAGTTATCGCAGTATCAAGATTTATTCTACAGTCAGCATAATACAAAAATAGAACACAAAAATTTCCAAGCTTCAATACTTACTACAAAATTCGTTCCACATTTAAATACTTTTTTCAAATAAGATAAAATATACAAGATTTAAAAAAATTAGTTTTCACTTAATATGCTGTTCAGGAAGAGCTAATAAGAGCAGCGGGTTCAAACTTTGTAAACCTTTTTTTATGCTATCTTTTTCCTTACATCTATCTCTTTTTCCTGATAAAATCATCCTTGCAATTTGTCAGGAATCTTCCAATAAAAACTAACTTTACAGGTGCGGTGAAAAATTATTAGTATTTTTTTGAGAGGTCTGGCTAAGTTTATCCTAACAAAATTTTGCCTAAAGGCTAGCAGTCTATGATGGTTTCCAACCCCCACTTCCCAGCTAAGATGATACCGGGCGTACCACTCCCGCAGGCTCCACCAGGAGCCATCTCTCTCTAGTGTCAACTGTGGCAGTTAACAAGCTCCCTAAGGAGTCCATCCCTCACAGGCATGGGTACTTGGCTTTCTTAACGTATTAATGATTGTCTGGAGTCCATCCTCCCCATGAACGCACACCTGGCTTTGTTAACGTTAGAATGATTTTCCTTACCTCTTTCCTTTCTTTGAAACAGTATGTAAGTGGGGTCTCTGCGACCACTTGGCAGAGAACAGGGGCGCAGGGCTGAACCCTGCCTGAAGGATCTCTTGTTATGATCACAGCTAACAAAGCTTCTGTCCTGCCTATCTTAATTTGTACTGGCATTACAAGTCCTGAGATTATTTCACATCACCTCTTTAATTTAGCAAATTAGGTGGTACATATGTGGATGGCGCATATGTAGGTGGCTTTCTAACCAGTTCTACAAGGCACAGACCAATTTATTAGAAACTGAGCAGTTGATAGTGTGTATATGAATACCATTAATTCAGTAGAGATCCTGAAATGCAAAGTTGCTCAGATGTTTGAGCATTCTAGTTGAAGAGGTTTATTATCGCTTTGCAAAATGTTATGTATGTACATTTGCACGAAGAGCACAACTTTGCACATAGCGAAAAATATAAAGTATTCTTGATACGCTATCTATTAGTGCCACTGTGTTGTCTGGAAAAAGCCTAGAAAATGGGTCTTTGAGTTCAAACATTGTCATTTACCCAGCTGTACAAAGAAGCTGGATTCCACACCTTGTTTCCCTTCGTAGCTGGAAAAATTTTGGCTACACTTGCATAGAATGGGTTACATGAAAATAATAATTTAGGTTGAGCTTGGGAAAACTACAGGTATGAGAAGAAGTTCCTCTAATTAAAATCTAAAACTAGAATATTTTTGGGATATAAATGTTACTGTATGAAATAATGTGCTTGCATTTGTTCTTCATTTCTTTATTGATAAGAAGTACAAAATATTTTAATTCCTGATATCATTGGGGTAACATGCAAAGTGCAAGGTGCAGTTTGTATTAAATTTTTTTAAATTAATATCATTGTTGCTGGTTGTGCATTCATATTTACTGTCTCAACCAACAGGTTGAGATAGTGTTTCTTTTATGTATTCCATATAAATACTCTTTGTCGTGGGTAGCAGCTGTGTTATGGTAAGAGGGGAAGAAGAAAGGTCATAGCTCAGAATTGTAAACCAAAGTGTATGTTAAGGAGAAAGAGGAAAGCAGAGTGAATGAAGCTGAATCTCCCTCTGCTCAGCCAAAATGAGATCATCACTTATATGGGTAATTAAAATTGCAAGAGGCTAAGATCATGTATTACCAGTAACCCTTACAGGTGAAGTTCATGCATTGCATTCACTTATAAATTATTTTGCTCTTATTCTTTGTATGCAAAAACTTGCTTTTACCTTTCCAGCAAACACATTGCTTCTGTGACTCCTAGGAGAAGGAATTACCATTAGATGGTACCTTAGATGATTTTCCATTATTATCTGACCCTCTGCTATCTTATCACTGTCTTCTATTACCCTTACAGGTTCTGTCAGTTCATGGCTTTGGACTCCAGAGTGTCATCTGGAGATCAAATATTTTGCTAGGGAGCTGTGCCAGTGCAGAGCAATGATCAAAGATACACAGTAAACAAAACAAATTGCTCAGTATCTATGTGGTTAAGCTGACTAAGTGCTGTTATTACAACTCCTTTTTTTTTTTTTTCTTTGATGTGGATGCATCAGTGCAAATATTTCAATTTTCCATTGTAAATACACACAGGAGAGCCTGAATTCATATAGGGGACTGATCTCTTGAGTGTGAGATCCAGGCAGCTTAAAAACCCATGCCCCTGTGTAATTTATAGTACTATTTTAATGTCTGGCATCTACCCCACTTCATCTCAGTCTAAAACTGTCCCTTTGACAGTTTTTCATAGTTATTGTGAAGACCTTTTAATTTTCTGTTCTGTTACAGAATGATGTAATTCATGAGCAGCATTCATACAATTGTCAAATTGTGTTGATACATCTATGTGTATTTGTCTCGCTGTCTATCTTCAATCTATCTTCAATGTGTAGTAGGAAAATAAGCATATGACCTCTTGTACAGAGCAAACATCTCATGAAGTACAGATGCGGTGACATACATAGTTCAGAAAAAAGTGGCATAACCAAAAACATCTGATCAAATTCAATTGTTATGAAAATAAAATAGTTCATACTAGAAGAGCAGTCATAGGGCAAAACAAAGTTATAGAAAGTTTTGATAAACAGCTGGCTATAATGGGAACACATAGGAGAATAATATGTAAAGGAGGTGTCAAACCAAGCATGCAAAAGAGAAGTTGTTTTATTCAAGCTTGTAAGGTATTTCTATCAAACTCAAATGGCCTATGCCTTTGACAGCAGTGTTATTTTAGTCCCAAAAGGCACAAGCCTTTTACTGATATCCATTATGAATGAGCATTTAAGAAGCAGTAATACAAAGCCATTATAATTTCTTCCAGAGTTAAATGAAATAATGACTTTTAGGGGTAAGACTTCTGAGAATTAAAATTTAAGAGTAAAAAGAAACAGAGACGGACGGGGTTGGCAAGAAAAGTGTGCAGGATGATGCAGGCAAGACAGACCTTGTAATCAACAAACTGGATCCTATCAATGTGTATAAATACCTGATGGGAAGATGTAAATTCTCAGTGGTGCCCAGTGCCAGGAGAAGAGACAATGGGCACAGATTGAAATACAGGAGCCAAGGAGAAGCTGAAAAAGAAACTCTTGTTTTCTTGGTGTGAGTAATTAAGATTGGCCGAACTGATCTAAGAGTTCACTGACACCAAAAAGGCAAGCTCACGCCAGTTTCCTCCCATCCCACTGTCAGCTGCCTGGACCTATTTCTGTGTGCTGGAGGCAGTTTTCAGGCACCTAGATAAACTAGTAGGTAACGCATCAGATCAGCTTGGGGGTGGATGAACACCAGGGCAGAGTACCTGGCAAAGAAGAGGGAGTACAATGTCCTTTTGGTTAGCAGCAAGCTATTAGATCGTTTCAGCATCTTATTTTGGACGTAGGCATAGAAAATTGCAGAGCCTCTTTTCTTTATGAGCAATACAGCCTGTGTGTAGTTTCTCTGGAGAGCTAGTAACACATCAGGAATCATAAGTTTAATAGAATACATTTGTGATATTTAACAGCTTTATACTGAGTACGTTTGATTTGATGAGAAGCAGGCCCAACAAAGGAAAAAAGGAGTAAGAATACAAGGTGTGTCCATCAGTGGCACTCATCAAAGATATTTGATGATCACTGATTAGGTGTGAAACAGGATGATAAATGAATGGCCTTTAAGCGTGAATAGCACCTAGGTTCAGAAAAAGACATCAAAGACATTTGCATGGTGGTCCCACCACTGAAAATAAAGAAGTGGGATGAGGAAGAGATGAAAGTCACTCAGGAAAAGGTAGTGGGTATGACAGAACTGATCCACAGAAATTCGGTCAGGGGATCTGAAAGCTGACATGTGTCTTGGGAAGAAATACCAGATTCAGAACTTGCAGCATAGCTGAGGGCTCTATCCATCCTGAAATGCTGGATCCCTGATGCTGACTTCTGGGACAGGTTTCCAGTGAAAGGTTCTGCTTGAGTTAAGTCACACTGGGTTTTTTGATTTGGAAAACTTATCAGAGAAACAGTGCTTAGCCTGAATGCTAGCCTTTGAATGGCACTAAATACATCTTTTCTATGTTCAGCTGCTAATCTTAGCTGTAGCTGAAGGATCTTGAATCGGTCAGTTGAAGGTTTCTCCATAAGTGAATCCAGCTCAGGCATCCCATGGAAGCTATGCCTTAGAGATTAAAATGCTGGTCTTCTAACTAACAGTGCTTTAAACAGTCAGGTATGAGGGCTGATATAGCCATGTCGTAAGCTTTGGGAAAGTGTTGCTTCTGGTAGGTGCTAATGTTTTCTACAAGGAAAAAGTACCGAAAAACTTCTAAAAGTAGCTCTGGGTAAATCCAGAAATGTCACATTTTGCCATTGACTTCAACTGGGTTTTAGTGAGGTCCAGGAAACGCAGTATTAGAATAATTTTCAGATGCCTCACACACCTGAAACACAGAGTTGCCAGTCTCTATTGGAGGCTTTAAGCAACTCATACATGCGATTATATTTAATCACTAATACTGGTACTGCCGCAGTGTTTTCAGTAGAGTAGATGACACGGTTTAGTTCCAAGTATGTTATCTCTTCAAATGAGAGATATTGCTGAAACTCCAGCTCTGTTTCAACACAGCATAAATCTATTGTCTTTAATAAATTTACACTGATATAAGCAGATTGTGACATGAAATGAATAATGCATTTCAAAGTTGCCTTGCACATTTAGGCCACACTTTCCCCTCCCTCCTGCTTTTGGAAGCTTTCCTAGTCCAAGGCTGGAGGAATCGCTGTGTTCATGTCCAGTTCCACCTGCACAGAATCTGTTAAAGTTGGTGTTACAATTCATAAACAAGCAGCTGAAATAATGGTAAACTAGGTTTCCAGGGCTGAAGTGAGTTTCCCTTTTAGTAATTTGAATAGATGAAAGGTGGAAGTTACTTAATAAACTGGTCAATGGAAAAAGTTCTCCAACCATAACAGTAATTAATTCTTCTCGGTCAAAAGCTATTTGACTAATCATTAATCAACTCACTAATAGGTAGATATTCTCTGGCTTATTTTACATAAAATGAGATTAGATGATCATAATGGTCCCATATAATCTTCTGTGAATCAGTGGGTAGAACTCTTCTCTTAATCAATCTTGTCAGAAATAATCTCAATATACCTACAAATAAAATGGCTTTTAATCAGAAAACAACATCTTCCAGTGCAACTTTCATTTTTGATTATGTGAAATTCAGTTATTTGTGAAAGCAATGTAAAACAAGATAATTTACTGTCCCTTTCTCTAAGCCTTTTTCTCTGCATCTACATGGTTCTCAATGCATTTTCAGTTTTGCTTCGTAGCTGGGGTTTGGATTCTTCTTTTCAATACGTATAGAGGACTCCACACAGAAGAAGACATTCTGACTTCTTTGAACTATTTGCCAGCAGTCTTTCAGTGAGGTATCAGAAACGTCTATGCTCATTGATAGGCAGGAAACATTTAAACTTTCCTTCTCTGTGGATGACTTTTTCTTGCTTCCTCTTCTCCGTGTCATTTTGCTGCTTTATCACACATATTTTCAGTTTCTTCTCTCACCCCTGCCTGAACTCTCACGTATTCACTACACATTGTCTTCTTTTCATCCAGAGTGTTTCAGTTTATATATCTGAGCAAAAAATGAAAGAATTATAGGTCCCATAAATTGACTTCAGACATGTTCATTGCTGTTGCACTTTACAAAGGTTTGGAAGTTCAATAGATGCAGAATCACAACCACAAAGCGTGGAAGTGGTTGTCATCCTACTCCAGCCACAGTATATAATTTCAGTTTAAAATAATTAACGTAAGTAAGTTCCTTGCTGCAAAATCCAGGTAAATGAACAGGAAGAAAATGAATTGAAGAAACAGTGATAAAAGACAGAGTGATGGAAGAGATTAAAAGAAAATTATTTTGAAAAACTCTAACTCTTTTGTAGACTCAGAGACAGAAGAGAACATTGGCTTAAATGCACAGTGATGAAGCATTTCAAATACACAATAAGAATTCTATCTGTAGAGGATTAAAACAAAAACATCTGTACTACTAAATTAAACATGAAAGATGTAACTGAAGTTACTGTAAAAGACAAATGCAAAACTATTTGTAGGAGCTCTGGCTTATGGTTTTTTTTTTAATTTACTTTGTTCATTTTACTATTCATTCATCCCTTGAAAGTGGGAACAGTCTGTTTCTATGAGAAACAGATGTGGGTTTACTTTTTTCTTCCCCCCCCACCCCAAATGTCTAAAACTTAGGGAAACCTTAGTATGGAAAAAGGATGGTGGAGGCTCCAGCTGGAGATGGAGAACAAGTTATACTTTTACCCTTTCTTTTGTTAAATATTCTGTCTATGTTGGAATTGCAAATAGTGGACTTGTTTCTCACTTGAAGTATAGCGGTAGTTATTATAACATGGTGCAGCAAAGAAATGGGGCCAATATAAGAGCTTGGATGAAGGAGCTCCAGCTAGTAGCCTAGTGGATAGGTCACTCCTAACTTCAAGTCCATGATCTGAAATCTGTCTTCCAAGGACTGTTTCTGCACCTTATCTAAATATTACTTACTGTAAAAAGCATAAATAACTTGCACTCAATTACCTATCTTGCAGTTACTCATATTATTCACTGCAAATAATTGGTCATCAGTTTGTAAAGATTTTCTTCTTTGCAAAGAGACCAGAAAAATCTAAGGCCTAAAAGACGAAATACCGAAGTGAAATAATTTCTGTGAGTCCGGGATTTTGGGGTTTTGGGTGTGAATGCTGGGGGGTGTAATTCCAGTAATCAGCTGGTATCTGAGACTTGGATGTGAAATGTAGGACATCAAAGTTTATGGATAAATTCAGTAGTTATAAAAAACAGCAGACTGTAAGGAGTCTGAATTTCTGCACAGCTTTTAATAGATGCTACAGGGCAAATCTTCAGCTATTATAAAACAGCCATGCTTATTGTGGAATGAAACAGATGCCAAAGCTACAAGAAAAGGGTTAATTTGGTCTTGCTATTGAGGATCTACAAGCTCCTCTGAGTTCAGTAACATGGTTTGAATAGCTATGAACAAGATGATTCAGATGATCAGCCGGCCAAAAAGGGTACCAGATGAAAAATTCTTGAGTGCAATTAGTTTATCAGATGGACCAAATCTGAAAAATATCCATAGTCTCAACAAGATTGGGGGACCAAACCCATGTTCTGAGCTGGACCGAAGCTTTGAAGTAGCAGCACCACTGGTGATAGGATGCTTGCTGGAAATTAAATGGTGGGGGAGGAGTCTGAATCTTTCTAAGCTAATGAGAGATTTGGAGACTCTTTATATGAAGTTATGAAGATGCAGAATTACAGGATTTAAGATGCAAATTATATTACTTCTTGACCATCTGTGGAAAAAAGATGTTTTTTTCTGTTGCTTCTAGAAGGAGGCAGATGGAAATGTTACCTTCAGGAGTGAAGCAGAAGATGAACAGAAATATTTATCATGAAAACACGAAAACTTCACAAGTTTAATTTTACTGATGGCAGAATCACAACACGAGCAAGCAAGATAGCAGTGAAATTCAAAGATACTATGAGTTACAAATGAACATCTGAGTGTTGCTGTTGACTTCAGCAAATGCAACAGACACACTACTTAACGGGATTTGAAATGGAACAAGTGGCATTATACTCCTCTTTGTGTTTTCATTGCTGCTATTTCATTCACTTACCACTGAATGCCACATTACACAATATAAGTGCATATTTTACATTACGAATACATCATCAGTGAATTTAGTCTCATAATACTATGACGAACTGTTTTCTGTATTCAAACATACAAAAGAATTTTGGGATGATATAAAATAGTTTTGCCTAAATTGTTTTTAAAAGATGAGGTAGGAGGCTGGAAAAATATCTTGCTTGCTCTTTAGAATTAAATAGATATAATCTACCCAATAATATATATTGTGGGATATATATCTTTTATATTTTTCAAGGTAGAGTTTCCTGCCTGTATATTCATATACTCTATTCTTATAATAGCTTATTATTGTATTTCAAGAAAGCATTTTCTTGTGATATTAAAGGCTTTTTGCAATACAAATAGCTGGACACCTCTAAAATGCTTTAAGACATTTACTAACTGTGAAAGCCTTATCTTTCCTCTTAAAGCTCATGTTTATTTTTTCGTGCTGCCTACATAAGATTAAATGCATATAGGTCTGCCTTTGTAGAATTTAATGGAGTAAAATCAGCATTTACATTTTGTAATTTTATTTTTAATATACACTAAAATTATTTTTACATTGGATGGAATCAACAGATTCATTATACAAAACTGTTTTTCTTGCTCAAGTTCAGATGTCCCAGTTTGCTCATAACCAGGAATGGGTCTCTACGCTGTGAGACTCAACAAGCCTGAAAGGAAAGCACCTGCTGTCATGCTAATTTCAAGAAAAGCATTCATCCTATTAGAACCTATTCTAAAATAAGAATTACTGAGAAAAGAAAAAACTCATGAAAAATTTCTCTCTGGTCTTTCTAATTTATGCATTTTTCAATCAGCTGATCCCTGTTTGCAGTGTTTATGTGCCAGTATAACAACTTTTAGAAGCACATTATTTCAGCAGTGCCAATAAAGCCACAGACTAGTGTGTAAAACCCTGTGTAAATCATTTGTTGGACAAGCAAGCAAAGATCTTGAGGCTGAATTCATCATTTAGTTGGAAGTGTTTATGTCTTACAGATGAGCAATCATTATGGTTTAGTGGATAATATTTTATATTCGCAACACTTGTAAAACCTATGTGATGCTTGCTGCAAGAAACAAATTATGGGAGGGAATGAGGATCTAAGTTTACATTTGAAACAAAAAAGGTGACCTGAAGCCACAGTGGCTAAGTCATCTTGATATAGATTTAAGTGCTATGCCTTCTTCTATATGCTTCCCTGTGTAGGGTCTGTATAGCTTGTGTGCCTGAATGTAAGAGAACTTTACCCTTACAGCAGGGAGCTGAATGTGAGTGACTGTTCTGTACATTAGAAATGCTGGCGTGCTTTGACTGTGCTAACATGGATTCATTGGAGTTGTAACCCCAGTTTCAAGAATTATTTAAGAACAAATGCAGCTAAGTTCAAGAATGGATTTTAAAGAGACTATTTTAATTTATAGGTACTACAATGAAAAAAAAAAATACTCTGTCCTTCAACGCTGAAGCACAACAAAGCCTGACCGATTTCTGTGCATGAAGGGAGGAAGAGATGCAGTGAGTGATAGTATTGGGTTGCTATTTAGACAAAGTAGTAGAGGAGTAGGTGTGAACCATCAGCCTGTACTTGGCTTCTATCTAATTCCATTGTTCGACAGGAGTACAGATGTAGAGAGCTTTATTGGATGGACACATTTGCTTGAGAAGGTAACAAGCCACTATGGACTCCTTTTAATCTTTGCTGGCAATAGCATGGATAGAACTTATCCTAAGAAAGGAAAAAGGATAGACTTACAAATATTGGAAGTAAGTGGTAAGGAGGGCTGGCATGAGTTCATCCTTCAAAGGGCAAAAGACTGCCCTAAAGTATAGCTCCCAATGTCAGCAGCAAATCATGGTTTAAAAATGTCTCAGATAATGGATAGGGTGTTCACTGGGAAATATAAGCAAGTATTAGCTGCCAGTATTCCAGCTGACAATGTGAGTGGATACTTGGGCCTAAAAAGTCATTTATTGTATATTTTATTGGCAGATTATTTTTACATATCTAGTAAATCAAAACTTAGCTCTGAAATTTTGAGTTGTTATATCTAAACCTGCTGATATACCCTAAGTAATAATAAAACTTCTTGAGGTCCTGAGCTTTGAAGATATTAAATGCAGTCTTTCCTACCTTGTCCTTTGTAATTGTTAAGCAAAGACACACATACTTATTGTTTGTTCTTAAATATCCAAATCAAATCCTCCAGCCCTTTAATGGTTTTCCTCTTTTTCCTGAATTCCCTCCACAATGTAGTGTTAGTGAGATGCCCTGTCCCCTTTTTCCCACACATACACACTTGATGTAAAGCTATGGAAAACTTCAGCGTTCAAATACAGGCTGTCCTTTCCTCACACTTGAAAGAACTGAATTTGGTATGTATTTTGTGATCCAATACCCTTCCAAGATGTTCTGATTTTATTTTGTTTGCTATCAAAAGTTAAAAATGGCAATCTGAATGATATAGTCCTATTCATGTTTGCACTTAGTAAACCATACAGAAACAAATTAATCTAAAACCTTTCATGAATTTTTTTTTATACAATAGCAATTTCCACTGCTACCTGTTGAGAGAGGAGGTTGTTGGTTTTTTTTTTTTTTCCTTTCATTTAAAAGAAAAAGGATTAATTGGACAGTTCTATTCACAAAGGTGGAACGCAATAATAAAAAATTCATTTGGAAAATTTAATATACAAATATTTTACATGACAGTATTCAATTATCTCTTCCTTGCCTGACAACTGTTCATTATTGGTAGTGTAAATGGGTCTGAATTACAACCAAGGATCTGAACAGTTTCAGCATGTGAAAAGTTGATAGGCATGCTTGAATTTTAATGCATGTCCTATATTTCTCCAGTGAGCTTCATCAAAGCTAAGATACAGCCAGCACTTTTCCAAATTTTAATAAGCTAAGACAATTTGTGATAATTTCATCGGTGCTTGGTACCTTAATGCCTAGTGGCTTCAGAGTTCTAGAATTACACATTATGTGTCACCTTTGAAGGTAAGAGGACCTGATTTTGCCAACACATGAAAAAAAAAGATTCCTTACTTAACAGTGAACATAATTTTGTTTTAATACTTCAACAGTTGACACTGATAATATACTGCATGGAAAATCTACCTATTTTGTCTATGTTTTCTCCATAATATTTTTTCAAAGATCAGATAACTAAGGGAAAAACAAAAAGCTTTTATCCAATCAATTTAATTGCACCTATCTTTTACATAGGTATATTAGATACCTAGATGAAGCTCCTTCTGTAGTCAGTGGACAGAACTCAATGGTCCCAAAGAACAATTAACCATCTTCCAAAGGCCAACACAATTGTTGTAAATCTCCTGAGTGTGCCTGGCTTTTTCTGTTGATTTTAGAGTATCCAGATGTTGAATTTAGACTAGATGTGTAACTTTCAGAGAGTTTGATTCTGAGAGATGAATCCCATCCTGAGCCTAATAAATGGAATCTCCTACAGTCAGATGACCGAATTGGTACAAAAAACTATTTTAACAATATCACTGAGATTAGCAGAAATTATCCAATGAAACAATTTACAAAATAAAAAAAATGTTTACTGATATGGTGAGATCACAACCATTTAAGTCAGTCCTTCTATCTTTCCTCCCTCCCCTCCCTACCCGCATGGAAAAGAAAATCTTTTTTTGCAGAAGGAAAGCCCCATGAGGTAGAACAAAATAAATGCAAATACACACATTTTTTTCAGAGCAAAGGTGTTCATTGTAATCAGTAACGCATAGGCAATAGAAAGCACACACTAGAGTTGAGTACATACAGACACAACCTGGAGTTCTAGTTGCCCATCATATTTGTTTTCCTATCCACATGCATAGTAGACTCACGAGAGCACAGCATTGAAATACCCGTTTTTATCTATTACTATCTCATGGTAGATTAGACATAACTAACATCAGGTGACCATATTTTTTCTCTTTAAATAGGAATTATTTTTCCAGAGGCTCTTCTAATGTGTTTATCACCATTCTATATGAATTCCTCATAAACAGCAGCAAGTTTATGCTCATAATATCTCTGTGAAATACAGGTAAAAATGTTGCTAGCAGGAGCAGATGTTGACAAGGTCTAATTGACATCAGTACAGAGATGTCTATACATTTCAAGGGGACAATGAACCTAGCAGCCCTTATCAAGTAGGCACTTGCAATTGTATGCTGAAGTCCCATCGACTGTAGTGGGATTTGAGAATGTACTTATACATGTATATAAGCACTTTGCTGAATGCAGATGCATATCACAGAGGATTGGAAAAGATGTAAGATTCCCGAATGAATATCTCAGTCACAGAGTCATTCCTCTGACTGCTCTGTCTGTTAGCTCTCCAATACAAAGCTTAGGATTAAAAAAAACAACAACTCCCCTAACCCAACGAGTACTCTCTGCTGGCAGGTATGTTTTATCTGACTAAAAGTGTGAGTTCATCAGTTGCTACTGCCATTACTTGTAGTCTAAATTGATAATAATCATTAACAATGTAATGAAAAAACCCAACAAAACATTTCTACCTTTTCAGTCAATGTATGATGTGAAAAAAAATAACATTTTGTATTAAATCAAAGAAATTTTGCTGAATAGAAAACTTTTATTTCCATCTTCTCTTAGTTAACCCATAAAAGATCTTAATCTCTAGTTTGCAACTGTTCAGTTGTGAGAACAGGGAGAGGAGGATAATTAAGCTTTCAAGCCCTAAGGAGATATCAGTGTGATGTGTTGACCTATGATTAAAATACACCAGCTATTGGAAATGAAATCACTGTATGACAGTCTTCACATGCTGGTTTTGGCTGGCATAGAGTTAATTTTCTTCATAGCAGCTAGTATGGGGCTATGTTTTGGATTTGTGCTGAAAACAGTGTTGATAACACAGGGATGTTTTAGTTACTGCTGAGCAGTGCTTACACAGAGTCAAGGCCTTTTCTGCGTCTCACACCACCCCACCAGCGAGCGGGCTGGGGGTGCACAAGAAGTTGGGAGGGGACACAGCTGGGACAGCTGACCCCAACTGACCACAGGGATATTCCATACCATGTGACGTCATGCTCAGCATACGAAGCTGGGGGAAGAAGAAGGAAGGGGAGCACGTTTGGAGTGATGGCGTTTGTCTTCCCAAGTAACCATTACCGCGTGATGGAGCCCTGCTTTCCTGGAGGTGGCTGAACACCTGCCTGCCGATGGGAAGGAGTGAATGAATTTGCAGCTGAGTCAGTTGTGAGGACTGGGAGAGGAGGATAACTGAGCTTTTAAGCCCTAACGAGACATCAGCGTGATATGTTGACCTATAGCTAAAATATATCAGCTACTGGAAATGAAATCACTGTATGACAGTCTTTGCATGTGAGGCCTCATATGAGTCATGGGGATGCACAGATGTGGACAATAATGTATAAGATGGAGAAAAGGACAGGGTATGTCCACCCCTGGTGGCCTGCAGTCAAAAAATCAAGGTCTGTGGCTTTTAAAATTTTCAAACCGCGAGTGTGGTAGAGACATTTGGTCCATGAACGAGACTGCATCTATTCCAAAATAACCCTGTGGAAATATGTAAAATACAAATGTGAGGAATTTCAGCACGTACTGTTTTAATCCACCAATTTGCTCTTTTTGCATTGATTGGTAATGTATAACATACTAACAAAGTACGTTGAAGCCTACAGGAACACAGTGCATATGTAGTGGGGGAAAATTAAAAGGTTGTGTCCTTTTAAAGACAGAGTTTCACACAGTGCATTCTAAGACTTACTAGCAGTTTCTCATCAGCAGCACCTACATACAAACCATCATGCTTTAGAAAAAAGGTTTTCCTGTGCACTGAATTTTTAACTCTTCTATTAAACAGCAGAGAAATAACTATCAGAATAAGAGCAGTTATTTTGCTTCTAGAAGGCATAGCTTTATCAATTAGAAATAGTTACTTTGTCAGCCAAATTTTAAACCCGGGTACTAATCTATGAATTAGCTGCCTGTTGTCTGAGGCTATGTATCACTATGCAAATATGCATATTGCTAAATGACCTTTGTGGTTAAATTTAGATGATCACTTAAGGAAAAACTGTCAGTTTCATTTAATTTCCCCAAAGTCTTTGTCAGTGCATTCAAGGATCTCAGTCACCCCGGAGTGTTACCCAAAGTACACGAATAATTAAGGAGATCTTATAATTGAATATTTTGAAGTAGTTGTTTAAAAAAATGCTAAAATGCATTGATGACGTGATTAACAAAACAAACTTGACTAGTTTCCTCTTTCATGGTCCCTGTTGCCTCTTTTTGTTTGAGAGTTGTTCCTTGACTTGTTTTACTTAAAACTATGCACTATTAATGCATAACTATTTTATTATAGGTATTGTTTAATCTGCATTTTCCCTCAGAGACTTCTTTCAAATATGGGGGCAAATTTTTATGAAGTGGCACCTCCTGAGACAAATGATGGTGGGATTTTTTAAAGCTAAAAGTTCTATTGTAATGAACTGGTTATACTTCTATATATGTGAAAACACAATCCTTTCTGGTTTAGAAAAGAGGAAGTCACAGTAAATGTTTTCATAAGTAATTGAACTTCATTTACCTGGTAGAAATGCACTGCAGCAGTGATATTTACCACATCAGTGATTACAAGGCAATTATAAAATCACACCAGCTTATTAAAATTGATGAGAAATGTTATACCTATACATGATTTGTTAAAAGTATCACTGTAGCTGATAATTTTACTAAGTATGCAGTGAGAAAATTAACAAGTTATGCTTATAGTAAAAACAGGAACATTTAAATTCTTCAAATCATTTCTTGCTTGCATTTTTTTGAGTGATAAATCACAGGAAAGAACTTACAATTAAACTGGTTTTTTCCACTAAAGTTGTAGTAACAGGACCACTTAAGATCAAGGCCTTCCCTTGATCTTATCCCCTGAAAATAGTTCTGCATATTTCACATTTCCTTTAACAGTTTTCTAACAACAACAACAATAGCTGATATACTTATACTTGTCTTTCTGGTTTAGACTAAAATTTCAACTTTTAAAATATGCATCTATTTAGGTAGGTTTTCTTAAGAAATTGCTTGGGCTCTTCCATGAACTTAAATAAACTAAAATTAATTTTTACTTCAGGTATGGTTTATTTAAAGTCTATTGAAGCTCATAGGAATGTTTCTGTGGACCTGCACTGGCTTAGAACTTCAGTCAGCAAAGTTTTTGTGGTATTTTAATTGTTAGGGGTTGCTGAATTCAGTAGCCTTACAGCGGTGAGGCTGCTGCAGCTCTGTGTTCCCTGGTCCAGCTTGCAGTGAGTCTAAGCATGTCAGTTTGTGAATTTGTATAGTGAGTGTATTGGAAAAAAAAAGATTACTGATGAAATTTTAATTAAAAAAACAGTATTCAAATCTATATCTGAAAATATTCTGAGTTATGTTTCTATAAATGCACAAGTGCTCAGCCAAAGAGCAAAAATATTAGCAGTATTACCTAGCCAATATCCAGTGTGCAATATTTAAATTTTGAGTCATTATTCAAATTATTCAAGATTTTTATATGACAGCTATTGTACAAATTTAAATAACTAGCAAATTGAAGGAAATTGTAGTTTGCTCCTAAAATTTCAAAAGCAGAAACAGCAGCTAAACTAATTATTCATCTAATATGTAGGTAATTCAATTTTCATTCTGAATTAAATAAATTAACTAGAGAAATTAACATAGGGAGTTCAGGAAAAAGTAGGGAATGATGCTATCTAATAGTTTCCTTTTAAATTTACTGTTAAATTTGTTCTTTAGTCAAGAGTTATAAAGGTGACACCGTGTGGTAATAAAGAATATTGCTCCAGTATTCGCCACCAAAAGGGTGTTTTAAACTGCCTTTTCTACACATACAAACAGAATAATGTCATAATTGAATCACCGATTTGGCCAGTAATCTTTATCTCTGAAAGATACTCATTATACATCATGTTAATACTATTTTAGATTCAAAGTGTCTTAATTTAAAAAAAAATAAGAAATCTTCACTTTGCCTTTTTTTTTTTTTTAACTTGCTCTGGGCTTTTGTAATAATTTTACATCTTTACAGTACTAAGTGGATTTAAACACTGCTCCTCAAGTTCAGCTGAATGTTACGCTTACTCCTGGTTTAGGTGAACATGGAAAGCACAGAAAACCCGAGAATCAGATTAATTGTCTGCTCTATATAGATACCATGTGCACGAATACGCCCTCAAAGGCAATACAGAGCACAGATCATGTAACTACATCTGCAACATACCCAAGGACTATACAGTGGTATCTGTGTGCCTGCCACCTTCCTTTTTTGTCTATGCACAGGCTAAAAGGATAGTTCAGTGGTCTTAAATGATGTTGGGAAAAGGGGTAGCCAAACTATTGCATGTTTAAAGCTGCTCTCCTAGCAGCTTGATCATTACAGCTGCACAGCGCTGAGCCTGAACTGATGAGGTCTCTAATTCTGGTATGAGTGGGCAGGAGTCATTGTGTAAGTTTGAAGTATTTCTTATTCCCTTCAGTCTTAGCAGTGTACTTAAATGATATGTTTAGATCATATTTACCATTGGATGTATGTTCACTGCCCTGCATAAGTTATAAGAGGTATGAACTAAGAAGCATATTCCAACTGCTTTCCCCTCATTAGGCTCAGTGATTAAAGTTGAGGGCTAGGGTGAGAGAAAAGTTGCTAAAAAAAATTTAACAAATGGGTGACGAATTTCCCTGAGTAGGTGGCCAGATATCAGCCAAAAAGTTATTAATATTGGTGAAAGCAGTAGTTAAATGGATTCCATCTTAATGAAATGGTTCACCCATGAAACAACATGGAAGAATTTGAAATATTGCATGACATCAAGCAATTTATTAAAGGAGTAACTAAAATGTGACAGAATTATAATCATCGTTCTTACTTTTAAAGCCTTTGTTCCACTGGGAGGAAAGATGAAAAATAAAGGCGATTTTAAGAACACTGTAACAACCTACTGAAGAAATAAAACAGAAAGGGATAAAGAAAGATCTTTTAAGGTTAATATAATTTTAGGAAAGGATTGATAAGTATTTTACTTAAACCTGAGGATTTTTTGTGGTATTCCAATGGCACATTTGGTTATAATAAATGATTCTGTAGTTCTATTTGAGAAATATTATCAGGAAATTTTATGTTGCAGCATTGCATAGAGAGTAGAATAAGTAATGCTATAGTAGGTGTAGATACTGATGACCTAGAAAAATTCAACATTAAATATCACTCAATCCAATGAGCAGACAACATCACAGGGTGGTATGAATATGATTATGAGTTGATACAAATTAATTACAGATGAACAGTAAATGAAAGAAGATCTTTAAGTCTGTGACAAATTATGGTGGAACGAAGTGAAAACTTGCAGAGTAGTCAATTGTACATATGGTCACACTATTTGTAAAGTCAGATCAGTTCACTCTTCTTTCAGTGAGGTATTAGGCAGGTACAAGGGACTGTACAGGTGGTTACTGTGGAGCAGCTGACATGCTGGATTTCAGTGCATAATTTATACTTATTCATATACCCATTCCATGAGGTTCTCATTTTCAAAAGGCAATCTTTCATTCATCAAGGGAACTAATTAATAGAATCAACTAGTTAAAGAAGCTATATAAGACTATAAAAATTGATAAAACTATGAGGTGTCAGCATCTCAAGCAAAAGTGGTGTGGAGACAACTCATATAATTGGGGTCTAACCTGATGGATTGCCATCTGTGAAGTGCCAAACAAGCTGATAACCTACATGGAATGGAAAAATCGCGTGATCAGAGGAAAAATATTATCTCTCAGAGGTCATATGTAAGGGTAATATGAGAATTGCCAAGATTCAAGGAGAATTACATCTTGCCAGGATACTAAAATAAAGTAAAAAAGGCTTTTCTATTTTATATTAAAATAAATATAAGCTGTTCACACCCAGTGCCAGAGTCCTATTCCTGCTACCCAGGAAGTGTCAAAGCTGGCAGGTGTTGTGTAGGACAAAACCAAGTAAGTTAAGTCAACCTCCTAACAGCTAGGGGTAGTAGAGCATCAACCTCATTGTGAAGTTGTAAAATCCGGGATAGGGGGTAGGGTACAAGGCTGTTATCATCTTCTCTTTCTCCAGTGAACAGACTTAGTGCCTCAGATCTACTTTTCAAAGAAAAAAATCCAGCCACACATTTATAGGCGAGCCAGCACATCCACGAAAGGAATAGTCTGCACACCTGCCACTGACCTTTGTTTATATGAACTCCCAGTCCATTTCAGAAAGACTTCACTGATCCAATACAACAAAGAAATTGAGTAAATGGCATAATTTACAAGAACCCCTAGTAGCTGCAGCCATGGGAGCAGAGGACACAAGCAGCATCAAATCTTGACCTCTTTGAAGGTCGGTAAGTAAATAGTGATATAGCACTGTCATGAGGCAGGTCTTAAGGCACATTTTTGTATTGACTTTAAACATTTGACTGTCCGATTCAGTGAGTATCTCACATCAAGCCTGGCCAACTGTGCAGCTGGCAGGCAGGAAACTGAATAGACTGGTTGTGCTGTGGATAATAGCAAAGGCTAACACATATACACACACTCACACACAAATCAAACAAACCTAAGTTCCTGAGAATGCAGGCACTTCTTACACTTTTCTGTCACCATCAAAAGAGCAGTCACCAGTATCCATTCTGTATAATGATTTTACTTAACATTTCTACTGATGGCTCCAGAATAGAACAGAAAAATTAGAAGTGGACTAATGACAAATACCACTAATAAAACAGCACTGTCAAGAATAACTGGAGAAGACAGAAATAATACAATTGAGGAAATGAGTATAGAGTTTCAAAGTACAAGGTGGTGCACTAGCAGATCAGTGAGGAGCAGCCTTGCCATCAAAACCTCCCAGCTAAGCATAGCAGCTGGAAGCATCTCTGTGCACTAATTAGTCATGGAGTGACTACTGCTGAGATGCAGCTGCAAAAAAGAAAGCTTAGGTATTTCAAACAGGTGAAGTATTTATCAGTGCCAGGAAAAATCTAATTAAAGTCAGACAGTTTTAAATAGTTTAGGCCTGATGAAATTTACTGCAGGATGCTTAGAGAATGGGTGAAGTGCTTTTAATGCAGTTAGTGCGTATCTATGAGAATCCTTGCAGGTTAGGAAATATATCAAAGACTGGAGAAATCATGTCCTCTTTAAAAAGTGAGTGTCATTGGGCAGAAGAAAGAGGGATGATATCTGGATTCTAGCTGTTGAAAAACAACAAAATAACCAAAATTTATAAGCCTCAAGAATTCTACAGGTAACAGATCCATGTTACTTTTCAGGTACAAATTATGACAATCTAGCTACTTTTTGTGTTAGGCTAACAGGTTTACTGGACAACCGAATCAAGTATCTTTTGGTTATTTTCTAGTCCAGGTAACAAATGTGGCTTTGGCCATCCTTTAACAGTTTGTCAGAGAAACTATATTTTCTCTTCTTGAATAGATGTAACTAGATATTCCATTTTAAAGAAACTGATAATCTCGAATTAGGCATCAGTGCTCTTTGGGGCTCAGAAGGCAAACCCTTTTCACTGTAGTTTCCAAGAGGTTTCTCTGGAAAAAGCACACTTTTCTATTTTTTGCTATGGGCTCATTTCTATTTTAGTTTACTGACTGTGAATCATGCCTCCCAGATGATTTCCAGCATCTGTGTACTGTTTGTTCATAGAGCAGAGCAGATGCTTGTTTAGACCCTTAAGGTGTGCTGTTATATGTTGTTCTGCTACAAGATTAGAGTTAGGAATAGTCTTCAAATATCACTTTGGTATTACTCCTGGGAAAAATTCTCCATGTATGTGGTTCAGGCAGCTGGTATACATGAAGGTTTGAAGCTCAAGATACCAGTAGATCAGTCTGGGGTTCATCTTCTGCGTGATTTCTAGCAACTTCAAAGGAACACGGTTAGTCACTTGAGAGAAAAGAACATTGGAAAGTTTCGATTAAATGTATTTAACTTCTTTTGTTGCAAGGTGCTTTCTACTTCTTTGTGCTTTTGCTCTTGGAGGTTTTGGCTGCTATATAGTATAGTATATATATAGTATGCACACTGCTGTGAAAGTTCTTCCCCAGGGTGCTGTTCAGAGCATTTATAAAGAATTCTTTTTCAAATCTGATTTTTAGATGAGAGTATCTAAGAGTAGCTAAGAACCACTAAGCAACAGTAGACAGTATCTTCCTTGCAGTTAAGCACACTCAGCTAACTGGGTGATTTGGGCCTGTTCTTGGGCTCCCCACAGCTTTAAACATTGATTCCAGCTGCCAGTTAACCACATGCGTTTCCCTTTGTGATTTCATTTCTCACACATTTTATACCACATGGAATTTCATACCACATTACCATTTTTGTTGGAACAGAAATTTACTTTTTTGTGTCCAAGACAGAACTCCAAACATTTGAGTTCCCTCCTCCAAAGCATAGGGATTCCAGACTTCAAATAAAAGGTCATCAGAATTTGTTTTGTTCTCTAAATTCTTCAAAATTACAGTTATTTTTGCAATAGCAAAAAACTCTCAAGTAACTTGGCCAGACAACATAGAATACCTTCAATAGTACTTGTCAGTGGCAGAAACCTAACAAGCAAAATATCAGCGCACACTGATATTTGAAGCTTGGCAACTGAGAAAATGAGCTCTGATAATGAAGAGACCTAAGAGAATCTTAATGACAAACAGTGGTATCAGTCCCAACTGTAACTATTCAATGCTGCATCTAGTATTCAGATCGCACCTGCTAATGGAAACACTTTCTAAACTAGGACCTTTGATGACAAGCAAATGACAGCTAATAAATGAATTCAGCCTCCTGTGTGTGGCCCTAAACTTTCAATATCTTACTGCTGTCATCAGTCTCATGACCTCAGAAAAATACTATTGCCCAGAAAATAAGATTAAAAGAGAGGAGTTAAGAAATTAATGAAAATCCTTTACAGGAGACAGGTACAGCTGCATGCTACAATTCCCACACAATCCTTACTCGGGCAAGCTGCCTAAGGTCAAGATTGCAAAATGGCAGTAGAGCTGCTTAACCCTTTGTAAAGCCTAAGACAACGTTTGTACTGAGTCATGAGTCACTTTAGGAGATCGGTGTCAGGGCCTTGAGTGATTTTCCCCTGACCTTCCTGGGGGTTCGGCTGCCTGAGCTCAGCGCCAACTTAGAAATAGTACAGCTGAGGGCCTTGAAAGAAAGAGCAAGCAGACACATCCTTGGAGGCTTGCTCCAAGCAGCTCTGCTAGGAAGACTGAGCTAGGGCTCCTTCCACCTTCGCTTGGGGCTGCCGAGGCTCTTGTAGTTGATCCCTGCCTGAGCTATGCTGCAGCCATGTTGCGACTGTGCCCTGTTGATCCAGATCCTGAGCCACTGACTTGACATCTGCGCTGGAGCTTGGCCCTGCTCTGTCACCACAAACATCCCTGATGACAGGGGCTGTGGGCTGCCCTCCCTGGCCCTTCTTCCTCACTGGGGGTGGTGGGAGAGGCCCTGGCTGGCAAGGTCCTGCCCTGCCAGTGCTGCTCTGTGTATGGGTGTGCATCTTTGGGGGAAAGTGTAGGGTGAGAGGGGTGTTTGTCATTTTACTGAATAGCCTTTAATACTGTAGACACTCAGAACCTCAGTGATTATACAACTCTTTGCAGTTCTTATTTTTCTTCACAGTTCTGAAATCACATTATGGTATCTTGTGCCAAGCAAACTGTGCTTTCGAAGCACACTTGAAAAAAAAGGTTTTGTTCCAGTTCCTTTAGGTATTTCTATTACATCAATTTCAATAATAATAACAACAGATTAACTCACTGCTGCAAAATTATTGGTGGGAATATATTGCTGAACCTCTCCCAAAGTTGTAGAAGCTGTACAACCAGTTTTATCAGCTCATAGCTCAGCCTCAGCCTGGTGATGATAGGTTCACTTCCTAGCATGTTTCCATGCTCTTGATAAAGTTGTTTCTGTAGTATTCATATGGCTGGAAAATTCCACAACTCCTATGCTAGTACATCCATCTTTCAATGATGTCTTCCACGCCACATATTGCCTTGTACTGTGATTATATTTCCTAATTCACAGATAATAATTCTAATGGTTTAAGAAAAGCCAACGTGTTTGTATAAAAGAGCGTCTTTGCCTACTTCCCCTTAAAAATATATCCAGATTGTATTCATGGGTACAGCTTGTGGGCGTCCTCAAGGACATCTCCCATGGGATGAAGAATGTCTGGGAAGTGCCATTACAGAGACAAATAAACTGTTAGCTCAGCTCTGTTCTAGGGTCTGAGCTGTGGTGAAACAGAAAGGGGAAGTAAAATCCAGTCATATAGAGAAAATTATCTGTGAAATATCTATAAAAAGTAAAAAGGAAACAGTAGTTTCACAGATCATTTTAAAGCTGTCTTTTCTACAAAAGAAAACTAATAGTTCCTTTCTTGAAGAAGAGAATTTCCACCATATGTTTCCATCTCCAATTCCTCCAAAATACAGATGTGGGTGTAGAACTGCAAATTATCTCTTTTCTACTGAGATGTTTCAGCCCTATAGGAGTGATTGCAGGCATCAGGATGCACATCACACTTTCAGAAGTTACCTTCCAGTCCTACTTCTTCAGGAAGTTTTACTCCCTTTTAAAGTCAAGGGAAGATAACTATATAAAACTGAAAATGAAATATTGAAAAAAGTTCTTTTAAAACTCTATTTTTAATTAATAGTGAGACATTTGCCTCCTAGGATCTGGCATTACTTTGTAACTTGGAAATACTCTACAAACCTGTAAGTTTCTCCGACTTGTTTGTTATTTCTGTGACAAGTAGCTCTACAATACACATAAAAAATAAGAGAAAAAAATCTTTTTATAGCTGACTGTTCCCAAGAACTTGGAAAGTCTGGACTCATGTTGAGTTCAGATTATATGCTGAAGCAAACACACTTTATGTAGTCTAAAACAATACATTCAGATTGTGATGCAGTGACTTGCAATGAAACAGTTAAGAAAATGTTTTTGTGGACCTAAATATTATTCTGTTAATTCTCATGCTTAAAGGTTAAAGTAGGTTCTGACAATGTAGGATGGGATCACCTCACATAAATGAGCTGGGATAGATTGGAGAGCATAAGATATTTTCTGATCTAGAATATGACAAATATACCTAAAGAATGCATATAGAGCAAGGTATTTCTTTGGCTGACAAAAAGGCTCTTTTGGCTGAAAAAGGCTTCTAGCCAGAAGCGACTGTGGCTTCATGACTTTCTATGTAATGTTGGAATTAGGATTCCAGAACATATTCCTTCAGGTACAATAGTTAACTTGGAGCTAAATCACAGTTTTCTGTGTATAGGCAACATTCAGAACCTACTATGATATTCCCCTGCAGCGTTCTCCCAGTAGCTGTTCCTGTGGTTAACCATCCTCACTTGCAAAGGTATTTGTTTTTTTCTCTGAATTTCTGTGTGTTCATCTGTAGTGAATTAAACTGAAGAGCTGTATAAGCACTCTTCTAGCTGCTCAACTCATCTCCATCCTTTAAGATAAACAGACAGAGCTTCTTGAGGTTTTTTTTCTATAACACATTTTATGTCTTCTACTGCTTTGAGTAATTCTTTTAGTGCTTCTTTCATCTGTCATCCTTACAACTGTAGCTTACTCAGAATCAGGGCTTTGAGCTCAGCTTAGTACTATAGCAGCTTCTCCCACTGGATATGGGAGCATTACAATTGCATGTTTCCAGCCTGTCAGCCCCACGGAACTGCCCTACAGCACTGGTGGGTCAGCTCTTTTCCTTGGCCCTCGCCATTGCATCCCCTTCTGTTATCACTGGGACTAGGGTCCAGGTATGTTTCTGTGCACCATGTGTTGAGATCTCTGGGGAAATATTCAGATGTTCAGATTGATGGCAAAGGAGAAGAGACTGAGTTGTGTCTCCGTTATCTGAGTCCTGCCCAGGGAATCTCAAACTCTTTCTTTCGTTCTGTAAGAATGGCCTCCATCCTCTGCTCCCAAATGCACATATTACCATATTGAATTTTTCCTTCATTGACTGAACCTGCCTTCCTTGATCACTCATTGAGTCAACAACAAAATTTATCAGCACTGACTGAATTATTTTTGTCCTCAGCTCTGTAAAAATATAAATAAATGTAAAATCAGTCCTGGAAAAGTGTGATGAAAGAAAAATAGCCACTTGGTGATATTCCCTATTTACATTGCATGTTGAGATCTGTTTGTTACTCAGCTTTTAATCCCATTAGTATGTGCCTTGATGATTTTTATCAACTGAATTTATAATTTCATAAAAATTATACCAACTTAATTTGACAAGATCTATTTTCCATGTACCCATGTTGATTAGCAGTAATTATATTATCCTCCTTTAGTTGCTTATTACTTGAAACCCATATCAGGCTTTACATAATTACAACAATCTCCTAATACTGGCAGCATGAGACCTTTCACTGATGACACTTAGATTATCTTCCCCATGATAATGCAAGGTGTTTTTTTTTCCTCTAAATATTCCAGATAGATGCTTAGATACCTATTTATACCATTCACTAAAATGTTATGATAGTTGAACATAATAATGGACTGAATAATACCCTGTCTCATATTTTATGTGGTGAAAGATTTGACCAAAAGGTTCAGAATTACTTCAGTCTGAGTTATCACTTCCCTGGAAACTTGGGGCTTTTCATATTCAAAAATCTTTCTACAAGATTTCAGTACATTAAACATTTTTTTCCTAACAAAGGAATACATTCCAGGCCTTATTCTTTATTCCTGAGGATTCTTACATTGTTGTATTGGAAGTTACAATCTGAAAGAGTTGATGACTAGATTTTATGTAGCCTTTATGCAAGCACATATTACATAAGGAACAAAAGAGCCCCACTTACTGCAAAGACTACAAATCAAACTGACCCTTAGTGAATGTTTTTCAGATGCACCTCCCAGAAAAAGCAACTGGCCTCAAAGTAGGGGGGTAAGGGGAGGATGGGGGATTGAGGGAATCTTGGTTACCTATCATCTCCTTCTATCTTTTTTCTAAGAATTTAAGGTTTATCGTACTTTCACTATTGGACTTCATACATAGTTTATCTTCATGCATTCAGTGGCTAGAATGTACTTTGAAAATTTGATTTTATTTGTCTATAAAGTGTCAGGTCCCTGGTATGTTTTGCCTACAAGATAAAGTTCAGTGAACCTAGTCACATCAGCTATATGTTTAAAAACAAGAATTACCTATATTTTCACACCTACAGTAGACAGGAAAATATTTTTCTATGTCTTTTTGTAAGCAGATATCAATTTCTGGCATTCAAAATACCAAAGGCACACCTGTGTAAATAATACAATGAAGAACAAATTCAGAAATTAAAGAACAAAGTCAACTGGACATTTTTATCCTCCGTGTACTTATTTGGATTAATTTGGTCCAACAATTATATTGTTTTGTTTCCAATTAGTAAAATAGTTTGCAATAGCCTAGGTCCTCAGATGACTGAAGAACTGATATTCAAGTGAATTTATACTTCTGCTTCTGATTTTGTTTTGCTGTGATTTTATTTTAATTATAAAATATGATCAATTTTGCTTTGTTTGTCACATTCCTTCATCAATTTTAATTAGTGAAGTCATAGCATTTTTAATAGTAAGAAGCCTTTGAACACAGTGGAAAATCAACATCTATAGGATAAATGAAAGTCTTTGCAAAGTTCAGAGGCTCTAATTAGAAGATTGAATCTAATACATCTCTTTCCCTAAGTGATATTGGATTTTATACATGATTTATAAGATCTGAAAGGCCAGAATAAATGTAAAACACTTAATACTGATCGTATAGATTGATGTCCCCTGACTTTTTGAAAAGAGTATCTGAATTTACTTAAATGTATATCAGCTTATCAGGAACTTTGCTGCTGTTTCTGGAAAACTTGTATCTTTTTCTGAACAACAACTTTGTTTAAAGTGTTTTGTTTAAAGATCAGTGAATATTTAATATCCTTTTCTAACTAGTTTCTTTCCTTTGGAAGATCCCTTGAAAACCAATCTTTTTTCTGAGATAGGTCTTAAGTATGCGATTAAAGGAATGAAGGACATCCATACTTCTGTCGTGTGGTTATCACTGGCCATGCTGCTATTGGCTTAATGATAATGATTTTCTCAAAGGAAGAAGATAAGTGTTTTTTTGGTATTGCTATCTGGGGAATGATTTGATGGATTTTTATCTGGAAGAAATAAATATGATATTTTATATCACCTTTGGATTCACTAAGAACTTTTTTTATTATTCTGTGTTTCAGTGAAATCTTTGAGAGATACCTGTGACCAGGAGCTTGGGGTGAAGGTGAGAAATATGTGAGTGCTCTAAGATAATGATGCTTAATGATTTTGAACTGAGAATGACATATATTCATGTTTTAATGGTTAGTCTTCCTTGATCTTTAGTGGTTTGGTGTCATAGGACATTAAGTTGATAGGTAAGTTTCTCACATGCAAAGGCAGAACTCCTGTCTGGTTGTAGATGCAAAAGACCTACAATTATATGTAGGAAGCAAAATGTAGAGCATATTACAAAGAAAAAGAGCTGTGGGTTAGATCCTTAGCTACTAGTGGAGCACAGTGATTGATACCAGGTAGGGACATGGTCCTAGATAAAAACCCCTATATATAAATCTGATAACAGTGATTTTATACTCTCTCAAATATTATTTGGAAAGTTTTTATTTTTCATGTAATTGTTTTCAGAAGATGGTGGGGAGAGGTGTTAATCTTTCTAACTTCTGAATCCAGAGTAGCACATCTATCTGGGATACTCCAAAAGGGAAAATAAAAGAGTCTATGCCTGCTAGAATGTTTTGTATAGAAAAAGAGCTATGTAACACATATTATTTTTCTTATTTTTTCCCTGCAAAACTTCTAAAGGGAAAATGACTGGTAGGAAGAAAGAAAATATTTATTGAACTTTTGCAATGGCTGTTAAAATTCAATACTTCAGTTCAAGCTGAACTGTATGTCATTGTATAATCCATGAGGCATCTTGAATCATCCTTCGTAGGCACCTTGAACATCCCTTTAGTAGGGTGGCAGAATTTGGTGTACAGGGAGGATTCATTCCCATACCAAGTGTTTGAACACTGTATAAAGATGCAGGGTGACTGCTGCTGAGTCATAGTGGTTCATGCATCTTATTAAATTCAACTGGAATATAAAGTGAGTTGAACTGGCCGAGTGACAGCATCATGCCATGGAAAAATATCTGTATGTCAAAGATGATGTTAAACTTTCCTATGTGTAGAAGTAGGGCTTCTAGGGTGTATCACTTACTCTTAAGAAGTAGCAGAAGGTTGAGCTGCTCAGTGAATATTTTCCAATGCCAATCTTGGCATCCAGGGTAATTGGGACAGTGCTGGGAGATTAGGAGTGTTCAAAATGGAAATATTCTGTGTTTATACTGCAGAATAGTGGGTAATCAGTTCTCCAGACATAAGCTTTAGTTTATACCCTTAAATAGGAGTGGTGGGAAGTTAAGAGCAACACTGGAGGAAGAGATATTGTACATGGATGGCACTGCCATCTGGAGAAGCCTTTTTCACTGCAGTTTTCAGTAAAGATGCTGTGTTTTCAAAGAGAAAATTCCAGGAAGAAGGAATTTGTTTCAGAGGCATAACATTTGTAATCTACAGCAGTGTCATATGATGACCTGCTTACAATTGTCCACCACGTAAACATGTATGTTTAAATGAAGCTTTCAGCTAGTTTTTGAAACTGGCTTGAACAAGAGAATTTGAAGATATTTAAAATAAGGCTGAAGTCATTGTTAGCATCAAAAAGAGGCAGAACTAGACTTGCTCATGGAATTTTCCATAAAGCAGGTTCTTTTCTGCATAAACAAGGAAACTTATTACCCTGTTTTGTTCATTTCTCTCAAAAGAGAAGACTTTTCTGAGTTGTTCAGAATAAAAATGCAATAGAATTGCTTGCCCTAGATAAGATTTGAAATTTAACAGGCTTCCTTTCAATATTCAAAAATTAAAATAGCAATCAAAAAATATATATATTTAAATTCTTATGCCTAATCAGCTATTCCCTCCATTCTTAAAGTTTGGCATTTTATTTCTTTTTCCCAAATATAACACTTGTGCTTTGAATTTCATCATACCTTTTCTAAGATCATTTTTTTATTTTGATGCTGTGCTTATAACCTTTCCTGTCTTGGTGTCATGCACTATTTTTAAAGTGTATTCTTTATTATGTATTTTACAACATTAATGAAAGGGTTTAATAGGATTTGATCCTTGATTGTTTTCTCCTCTTGCTCCCTGTCACATTCCATTTGCTTCGTCATCTTAATTTGTAGTTATGCTCCTTTAGTTTCCTTCTTGCCTCAGGGATTGTTTCCAAGTTGATTATTACCCCTCAGGCAGTTCCTTTTCTCCTGGGGACTGTCCTTCTCTTTTTCTGAGCCCTCCTAAACTTTAACTGACTGGCTAGCTTTACATGAACACTCTACAGTGGATGCTCCTTGCTCCACTTTCTTTAATTACAGTTAATTTTTTATAGGGTATATTTAGCATTTCGTGACGAGCATTCAAGCCAGAAGATGACAAAGCTAAGGTTTCACTGTCAGCTTTTACTCTGTTCTTTTAAAGCACATCTAGTATTATGCAATCCTGATGTGCAAAACCATACTGTTCTTTTTGTTCTGGTTCTGTCAAGTGCAATGCAGGCAAAATGTTCAGGAAAGAAAAAAATTGTTCAATGCAGATGTTATGGACCAAATGCTAAAGGACAGATCTGATGACATGGCAGATACTATACATCGGTTTATTCCATGAGTAGTATCCCACTTCCCTGAGGGAAGTGTTGAATTGAATGATAGTATTTGCCTGGCTATGTAAGAGGATGTACAAAATATCGTGTAGTTCAGCTTTGGTTTTAGAGCGTTTGAACCTACAGGTTCACTAAGCTTTTTCTGGAACTCGGGAATGTCAGACATGCAACATAGTACAAATGTCCCTCTGGTCTAATTTGACAGTGGCCCTAATCTGTTGCTCCAGGAAAGAATTGCTATGGCATGCTGTGATGACATATTTTCTTAATGCAAAGCTATTAGTGGTACAGTTTATGCTCTGAAGCATGGCCTAGTGATGTTCTAGGCTATTTTATTTTACCCTAATGTAACTCTAGATGATGGTCTTATACATGTGGACATCTTAGGCCTGTAAAGCTTCACTGTTGTCTCTGGCGGAGTCTTATTGTGGCAATTATAGTTTAGGGGTTTTTTTTCTTTTTTTTTTCCCCATCTTCCCCTTAACAAAAAATATCTGTCCTAAAATGCTCCCTTCTTACTATCTCTAGTGCCATAAGTACATAAAAGAAATAAAAATACTGGTTTACTTCTTGCAGACACTAAATTTTTCAAGCTTCTAAGCAACATCATGGGAGTGCAAACAAATATGATTCCAACTTGCACAGGCATATGGAGTTTGCCCAGGGTCCCAGTTATTGTTACCAACTGAGATCATGTTCCACAGCATTACCACTCTCCTGTGAACATGAGGCTTGGATGGACAAAGATGATCAGAAATTAGCACTTGGTCTCCAAGTACCAGGTACCTTCAGTGCATTGGAAAAATCAAATTCCAGAATCTCTAAATCTCAGTTTTCCCAGGTGATAGTGTTTTTTGTTTTGTTTTGTTTTTAAGGCAGGTCACAAAACTCTTGTTTTACAGCTTCAGAGTTGCTGTAATTCTGGCTATCTAGTAAGACTTAAAGAGGTATTTGAGATCCATGAATACTTGTGGTTAAATTGCAAATGTAGCTTTCAAAGAGAAACCCACTGCAGAAAATAAAGTTGGCTGCAATCCCATCATAATTTTGAGTATAGTAACAGAAGGAAGTCTGCAACAGATTTTGAAGCCCAAACAGCATCAATTATGAGCACAAAAAATAAGTCAGAATTGTACTTTAGCAGACTACAAAAAATATTGCAAGTGTAAAATTTGCCAGAATAAGCCTTCTGCTTTGGTTTACAAGCTCATTTGAAAGATTTCACTTGAACTTTTTCATCTTAGAGGTTACATGCTACGATGTAAATTAATTTTTTCAGAAAAGGGGAGAACTGCATGCTTTAATTGATTTATTTTTTTCTCAATTCAAAGTTTAAAATTCTTGTGGAAGATAAATGCACCTTCTTTCATATCATACAGACTTTTATGGCAACTTATTGTACATCTATGTTTTTTTCCTCTTGTACCTAATTTTATAATAAGAAACCCTCCTGTAGCCCAGGGGTGGACTTAAGAGGCCTGTGGAGACACAACATTTAAACTCCTTATTGCAGTGTATGGTATCATGGCAAAGAGGAAAAAAACAAATACTTGCCATCCCATTGCATGTTATAATTCTTCTTTTATTTTAAAACCGTTATAACAACATATGCATATTTGAAGCATCGCATGAAAGCATGTTCTCAAGGCATTTTTGTCTGTTACATGTAATCTCTATTCTCCCTGACTCAAGCGTCTAGAAGACTGTAATAAATTATCTGTCAAGGAATCAGCATTTTATTTGGTGTCACTAAGAGATTCTGTCCTGTTTCACCCCTCACAGTAGCTGAACTTTAGCACAAGTGGAAACAGGTTCTGAGAGCTATTCCCACTATTACATAAATTTTTAAAAAAATTAAAAATCAAGTACTTATGGCTTGTACTGTAACAACATCAACCGTCCTCATGGCTACTGGGGATTGCAGATGTATGGTAGTATAACCACATCCTGTCCTCCCTCTACCACAGATATTTCTAGTTTATTTTCTCTGACTATGGGTGATAGAAATTCTTCTCTTCCTCTTAGAAATATCCCCTTATTGAACACATTTCACTGCTGAGCACAACATTGGACCACTACTGTAAGAAATATCTGAAGTTTTTTTCCACTTTTGATATTTGAGCCTGTACCAAGCTTTTACCAAACCCATTAAAACTGAAGTAGCATTACTTACTTTCGATCACTTTCCAATATTAATTCATCTAAAAATGTACTCGTTCCTTGTACTTAATTTAATCTTCTTACTTTTTTTTAATCTTTAAAAACTTCTGACTAATATTCTATATAATAAAATTTTTGAATAGAGCTCTTGCTCACCTGTCTATTTTTAGGTAACAGAACATCCATTTACAGAATGAGTCGTCATATCCCAGACGTATTTGTTTATCATCGTCATAGACTAACATCATAAATATGTGTTGAGTTTAAAAAAAAAATCTTAAAAGCTAGCAGTAGAAGAATAAGCTAGAGGTAGATACCATCTACAAAACTTGGCTTCAGATTTTAAGACTGCAGTTCTGAGGCTAGTACAGGTAGAGGATTTTGAATTAATTTCTTACAGATAAAATAGAAATTAGTAGAAGTTAGCTCCTTGTCCTTTTTTTAGGGTGTTAGATATGGAAATTTAGCTTAGCCAAGCCATACAGAAACATCTAGTGAGTTTTGTGGGCTTTTGAAGAAGATTATTTCCATTCATGACCAGAATGATGAATATACAATTACGTTGTTAAAATGTTCTGTAGTTCAGAAATAGTTGACAGAAATGGATCAATTCTCACGGAAAAGAACTGAGTCACCTAATCCAGTTGGATCATGTTTCAGCCAAAGGATGCATGTTCCTGTCCCTTTGGATGAACAGGTAATAATATTTTTGTTTCTGCTCCTCACATTTGTACACAAAACTGCTATGGTTAGTTCTTAAACAGAGTTTTCATGTCTTTTACACCAGAGATTGGTCCTGGCCCTGATCCAGGAAAGTAGAGATAACAAAAGATTTGCAGGTAAATACTGATGTTCCAAGAGGCCCAGCATGAATGCAGTGAAGAAGGCATTCAAGGAAAAGGTGAAATTGGAATGATGGTCTCTATACCACCAGCTTCTATACTGCTTGTTGATAAATAGTTCAAATGAATTTTAGTGACGAAAAGCAGTTGAAAGTGGAGAATTATTGGATGGCAACATAAACAGCTACATAATGGGAAATGGAACAAAAATATGCACATCAGTTGTGTCCCAGCCTGTTCAGAATAAAGTGAAAATGTTTAGCTACCTTGAGTTTAAACTATGGAAAAAAACATTAATGTAAATGCAAATACTACCTCCAAAAACTTGTAATTGAAACACTTTCCCTCCCCCAGGGCAATTAACTAAAATCTACCTTTTTTCCAAGCTTCTATTAATTTTTCCTGCGGAGGAAAACTTTAAATTGATATGGAAATATAAACTGTAGTATAGAGAATCATATTGTTATTACTATTTGAATGAACTATAGATGCTAATCTATAAATTAAAAAATAAAGAAGCTATTTTGTATAAAACATTTTTATGTCAGTTAAAAGAAGCAAGGGGTTAAAATATTACCCCAGCTAAATCTATTAAACATAAAATGGCTAGAATAGCTTTGACAAGCTCATTAAAATTAATACGAACATTTCAATGGGACAGACTGGCTGTCATAAATTATTCAGGAAAAGAAATTATGCCATTCAACAAAGCATGCATATTTTATTAAAATACAAGCAAAATTTTAACTGGTAGCTAATTTCCATTTCACCCTGAGTTACTAGTTTTATTTTGGGGTTTCATAACAAAATAATTTACCATAAACACACCCTGTATTACAGCATTGTGGATCACTTAACTTTATTATATTGTGTAGCCATGGTTACCAGTCACTGAGAAGAAAAGAGACAAAGACTTGACAGCAGTTTATTGTCAGCCAGAAAACCATAAATCAGATTAATTTTATACCTTTTTAGACATGAACTAAGGCTATTAGTTGCTTGTCAGGTTTAGGTGTGTGTATGTGTGTCTGTGCGTGTTCACAGTGTGTAATGTGACAAGGAGTGGCAGGAGTCCGCTTGCAAGATGAGGTGGATTGAGCAACTGGTATAAAGGATACGTTGATAATTCCTGTCCAGTCTATATCTGTCTGTATAATCTAGAAACACAAAAATGGACAGAGAATTCCTCTCCTTGTGACTTCAGTTCTCCACTGTTGAAGGCTGCTGTTATAAAACCTTTCCTGAACTTTAAAAACTCCATTTTAAAATGCTTTAGGTATTTTCTCCTATTAATCCTGCTGGAAGGTTGTGATGGTTAGGAAAGTACTTCTAATTCCCAATCTATATTTATGTTTATGTTCAGGAACCAGTATTGTGTTTATCTAACTGGAAATAATTTTTCATATTTTCCTTTTTACTGGCTAGACAAGCTTTTTTTAGTTTCCTTTCAAGATCCCTTCTCCTTTTCCATGATCTTTTAACTATTTCTTCTCTGCAGAAGGGCTCAGCAAAGAGATTCAGTGCTTTAAGTTCATTCTTTTTGAACATACATGAGCAGAACTATGCACCATGCTGCAGAGGAGATCTCCTCAACCTCTTCTAGACTGGCATTGACAGTTTGCTGCCCCTCTTAGAAATATTTTCTCAGTATGTACTGGGATCGTATTTACATTTGGCATGGCAATGATGAGAAAAATGTGAAGCTCTTGATTAAAACTCACAGTACTTATACAGTATGTAATGAATGAATCAAAAAGACTCCCAAGCAAAGCCTAAGGGCAGAATAAATTGAGTACAAATGGTTCAGTAAGCCCACAGTAGCTTTGCTGACTTTGCATGCTGAGTCAATGTAGTTTTACCTTGTGTCCCTCCTTGTTTTGTTCTAAACCATTCAGCTCTATGCACACTCTTGGTAGCATTTGTTTCTGGAAGATTTTGGAAGATCTTGCAGACTGACAAAAATCTAAGACTTCTAGGAGTTTCTGTATGTCTAAACAGAGAGATGAGCTAAACTATTCTTGAAACCATTTGGTTTTATAAGTACCATAAAATCTGTTATTGTATCAGCTTATTTTAATGCTTGACAGGTGTTCTCAGAAAAACTTCCAGATTTTTTTGTAGCATCTTGTTTTCTCTGAGGAATGACATTTCACCAAAACTCCATAAGAAAAAAAAAAAGAACATAAATTGGCTATCTCCATTAGTAATTATTCATTTAGCCTGAAAAGTGCTAGTTTTTTAAAATGTTTGGAAGTATATGAAACAGTAATCTTCTGATATTATGAGTTTCTTCAGTACAGAATAATTTCCTCTTTCTTTCTAGAAATAAAATACTCCAAAATACTTTTACACATTTGGTTCTATACCACTTCAACCTTTTTTAATTCCTTTCCTTAATTCCTCAGGCACGGACATGGATCTTAAGAAAGTATTACTGTTAACACTTAGAAATAAGCATTCTTGTTTCTGATTGCATAATATCTGCATTTTAAATGATTTGCATCCCTTCACCTCAAAAGACTCTAAAAGGGGCTAACTCATTAAAAGACAAGCGAATAATGCACAGTCTTTCAGGAATTTCTCTTCCATTCTCTTACTGAAGTGACTTTTTATAGATGGAGTTCAGCTTTGAAAATACTAGAAATAGTATCTTTGTAGAAGCTCTTCTGCGACATCTGCTGGTTAAATTGGCACTTGCCGTATAAAGCTGGCATGTAATAATAATAATTCTGGCTGGAATCCTTACAGTTCTATTAAGCTCTTCTTATACGTAATTAGTCTTCTAATATGTAGAAAACTAGATAGCTTCTGATACGTAATTAATCTGCTCTGGCCACAATCTGACCAAAGGCCAAAATTAAAATGAGTGATAACATTTCTTGAAGTCATACTATCAAAATTGGACTCCTAAATAGAGTGCAATGATGATAAAGGTTATGTATGGATTTTAAAGTATTTTAACAAGTTGAAGAACCAGCAGTTTTTCATTTGGGAAGTACAGCACAAAAAGTCTTAATGGGAACAATGAAGTGGTAGGTGTTCAATGGACAAAAAAGGTCAGTGAGATCTAGGCATGTAAGACCCCACATATGGCTTTGGAAAATCTTCCGTCAAGGGGATATACACACTGTGACATAAAGAATTTATATATATAATGGGGACTTCAAAAGCATATGAAATTTTTGAAAGACTAAGAATAGGCTTACAATAGTAATGACAAACGGTTGTCTTTCACTTAGAATATGGATAAGGACAAAGTCTTACACTTGCATATTGTGTTATAGAATAATTTTTCTTACATTTATGATACTTTCATTGTTCAGGGAGAAAGGATGAAACATGGACTTTGCTTTTCTATTCTTGTGAGCTTTACTATGATTTATTACAATATCAGAGTAGATTACTAATTCATAACAAGCCTTTTGTTAACCTCTAATAGTATATGAGAAAATTGTTTTCATTATCAGTCTGTATTAACAATGGGAGCTCTTCAAATTGCCAGATTATAAATGAATTTTTATTAAAATAAAACATTAATAAAGTAATTGAAGTACTAAGGCAATATTTTTCAGTTTATCAGAATCTTGTAATGATGCAGGCTGTTGCAAAAACCGAGTTGGGTATTTGGGAGGAGCGGTGTTTGGGAATTTTTTTTTTTCTGTAGATTATGTTGTTGTGATGACTGAGAAAGACTGTTGAGTGTTTCCTGGAGAACATGAAATACAATATGAGGAATCAACCTTAAAGTTGCACTTTCTGTTTTAGAGTTTATCTAGTAATCATATTAATGATTCTTCCTCTCTGAAGAAAAAAGTATGTCTGTTCACAAGGAAACTTGCCATTAAATTCTTTCAGCCCCATAACATTCATTGTGTACGATATGATTCAACTCAATTTCAGACCAGCTGAAATAGGTATGCTTGCACTTTTCCAAATGTCTACACTATCTAGAATTATTAGGAGACCTCCTAAGTATATTTTCAGAGCATCATGCAAAGACCTTGTTTCTACTGATATATTAATAATGATTGCATAATTAATGGGTAGGCAGAGTCATTAGAGGAAAATATTCTAGCATCTTCATGAAAAAGGAGACTTTGAAGGAGTGTCGGAACAGGCTGGTACCTGGTATTCAGTATTCAGATATACGTTCAAGCTCCTCTACTGCTTAGAACGAGAGGAGTTGCAGATAATGCGTTTCTTTGGTTGACAACTTTTCCGAGATGCATCAGAGATGCTCAAGAACTTTTTGTTGCGTCTTAGAGTAAAGATTATATGGAAATAAAGGAGTGGTTTCAACTGGGCTATTTTATGCCAGGTTCCTGAGTGCCCCTGCCCTTTCAGGGGTTTAGCTCACTGCACTTAAGACCAGCTCATTGAAATGAGTTGAGAAGAGCTGGAAGGAGCCTCTGCTGAGGCTCCCCCGCCAAACAGCTCTGCATGTGAGCTCCCTCCCACTTTACTTGGGAGGCACTTTTAAGTTGGGACTCTTGTGCTTGAAGATGACTTTGCTACAGATAGTTATTTCTATGAAAACAGTACTTCTCCCAAGACTATTGAAAGCATAAAATAACTCGTTTTTGCAAGGGGCTTGGATAGTATATTGATTAAATGCCATCTTAGTTTTTTTTAATTAAACCCATCTGTTGTATTCAACAGCTTACTGATCGTGCTTATTGAGCCCCGTTTCACTAAGTAAAGAGAATTTGTATTTTAAATGTTGAATATGCAAAGTCTGCTTTATACCTTTGCACTTCATCAGTCTCAGACGCAGTTGGCAACCCATCCTGTAACAATGCCACAAAAGGAATACACGTGTTCCTTCCTTTCTTTTCTGTGTAACTGTTCAGTATTTAAATAATTAGCTTCTGTATTCAGTCAGCCAAATTATAGTTGTCTAGGTGGTTTCTGTATGAGCAACTGGCTTCCTATTTTAGCTCATTTTCTGTTCAGTTGCCTTCACCATTTAGCAGAAATATGCAGCATCACCTTTTATTTAGGGGTAGAAAACATACCCATTCTAAGCAATAAAGCTCAGATTTTGCTCTCAGTCCTGCATATTTTTTACAGCCAATAAAAACACATAGCACAGAGCAGATTTGTCCCATATAGGCCACATTCTTTCCTACATTTTGATTTCAGTTCAGTGAATCTAAATCTCACTGAGGGAACCCTTTCATTCAGGAGAAAATATTTGATTGAATGAAAAGCAAATGACTGCTTTGATGCTGGATAAGAAATTGGATTTTCCACAGCAATAGTCCAGTCATATCAGCCTGTGACTGGCATTTGCTATTTGGAAAGAAGCAGAATAGTCAGATATTCATCCTTCCATAAGGATTGAGAGCTGTCTCAGCTGACGTTCCATTGCTCCTCCCTTTTCGACAAGGTCTCTTTGGATTCTGCTACAGCTTGATTTTAATTTACTTCAGCCAGAAAGACCTACATTTTGGGGTCTAATTGCTGCTATTGTCTAGTTGCTGTCATTGTTCTGTTGCATAGAAGGCCACATTTTGGTCTGAAACCTGTTTTGTTTGGAGGTTTTGTTTACAGACTATGAACTTTAGAGGGGGAAGAATCTCTTCTCTGACAAAATATTGGAATAAAAAATGTATCTGTATATAAACCTGTTGGTTGAGACCTAACATGAAGGGAACCCCCACCCATATTCCCTCCTCCTGCCAGGAGTCCCTGGGGTCAGGGAGACCTAGAGAAGGAGGGTGCTTCTGGTAGAGCAAAGGAAACCTGGTAGAGCAAAGGAAACAAAGTGGGCAGGCGTAAGCATGTTTGCTTTGCATGACTTGTTTATATAAATTTTTGTTAAAATGTGCATTTTAAATATGCTTTTCTGTTAAAATGTTTTTGTGAGCACAGAAAGTGTGTGCTCAATGATACCATACTCTTCCAGGAGCTGAAATAACAAAAAAGTGGGAACAAAAGCTATGACGGTTACCAAGAACAGCTAACAGGGAAAGCCCCAGCACAAGGCAGAACTGGTGGCAGAGATGAGGAGGGAGAGGAACAGAGGAAAAGCACATCACCAGCCAGCTCAGCTTTGCTGGGCCAGAGCAAGACTAGCTACTAGTTTTAGACTGTGAGTGTTACTGCAAGAAGAGAAAAATAACTAGTGGGCCTAATGGTTACCTCCTTAGAGAAGAAGAACATGAATTGTTATGGTTATATTAAAAATTGTTATTTTTTTATCTACCTTATTAGGCTTTTCCCACTCTTTAATAAAATATATGGTTTGTTTACTTACTTGATTAGTGTTTGCCACTAATAAAAATGAGCTTTTAACATGAGCAAATTTAATATAATTTTACCATTCAGTTAATGTAAAAAATAATCCAAAAATCCTAGGAAGAGGAGGCTGAATGCAGTTGTTCCCATTGTATGGGAAACATACTACTGAAATGCCCATACTTCTTGCTGCTTTGCACTAATGTTAATGATACTGTACAATGGAGTATCCAGGTCTTTATAGATGGCTTTTAGTTTTTAGCAGTGTTCTATTCACATATTTTTCAGCATGTTAATTAGAATATAATTTCAGTAGAAACACAGTTATAAAAGTCCAACCCTGCTAATGCTCTGACTTTTAAAAATTAGATTAGTCTTACTTAGCATTCTGGAAAGAAATGAGTTTTTAGAGATTAAAATACATGGCTAAGGAATAACACAAATACACCTGGCTTACTATCTGTACCTTCAATACAAGAACCCAGTATAATGAATGAAATTGCAAAGCACTACATTTTAAAACGTATATGAAGAAATACTCCTTTTTCCAAATTTGATGGTAACCTGAAAAAAAAACATTACCATGACAGATAAAAGTGAGGCAACAAGTCTGGTAAATTCTGGAAACAGATTAGATATTCACATGTGGTAACACTGAAATCTGCTATGACATTCACAAGGATAAAAAACATTCACTGAGAATATAAAAGTCAGGATTAATTGCTAACAAACCCGAAAGTAAGAAGAAATTTCCTGTCTGTGCATTATAATGATCTATTATGCTTTCTTCTGAAGAACGTGGTAGCTATTACTACTGGATGTAGAGTAATCCATATATCATGGAATGAATCATAAGATTTTGATAAAGTATAGTGAATAATTCCTAGTGTTTAAAGTATGTAGAAATATGATTCTGTTAATTGAGTATGGTATGTGCAAATAATTAAAGTCCTTAGAAACCTATGCAGACCAGTCTATAATCCTTCATACCTATATTTTCAATATCTCACTTTTCCACAGGAGAAATGTTCACTTTTAGCAAGCGAGGACGTTGCTATTATACTTTGCTTTAGTAAAGAGGTTGCAAAGTAACAAATAAATAACCAGTCTGATCCTGGACTGGTATCCCTGTCACTTGTTCATCCAAAGATATCACAGAAATATTCACACTTTTCAACCAGAAAGAAGAGAAATGGGGCTGTTAGTTGCCAGTGATTCTGTCAAGTGAACACTTTATTTTGCCACTTAAAACAAAGTTCTTCTGAAAGATCACTTCTGCCACTCTTCCGCAAATAACGAGACAGGAGCTGCTGTTTATCAGCTGACCTTGGAAGGGTCTTTTTCCAGCAGCAAAGCAGCTCATAGATCTGGTGTGTTAAATTATCAGGGCACTTCAGCCTAACAAGCTGAAGTACGCTCCGCCGAACAGGTAAGCATAAAGCAAGCAATGATGTATTGTCTTCTGCAAGCTCTTCTGCAAGCCAATATAGCAAGTTGTCCCATAGGGCCTCTGAAGGGTAAAAATTAGTAAATTAAGATCATTATTCTTCTGCTATGTAAATCTTTCTTTCTTTTGAAAAGCTTTCTAAAGCCGGAGGCTCAGCAGGTGAACTCCCCACCTAAATATGGTTTGGTTTTTACTTTAATGAAAACATCGTCACTTCTTATTTCTGATGTAATTTTTGGTAACTGCACTGAGACATGAAGTGAATTTAGTCAAAAGCAGATTCAGCAATGATCTGTAACTTCTGGGACTGCATGGGGAAAGCTATCAATAAAATAAAAGGGTATGGGCATTTCCTATGACTGATACATAACTCCATACTGGAGCTTTCCAGTACAAACTGAATCTCCTTATACAGAAAATTATATGCTGCTCAAGCACCCCACCACAACATTATCTCACAAGAGCTTTTGCATTTCCTGGTAAACAGATCACTTTTTTTTTTTTTCTTTGAATATCTTTTAACACATTAACTATTTTGGTTCATGAATATGGCATTTTAAAATGTCAGTAATAGCTGAAACAAATCTTGGCATTTAAAAGAAGTAAATAGGAAATATAACTATTATTTATATTGATATTAATATATTATGTATGTATTCTTACCTGATGAATCGGAAGAAATTCTTCTTGTGCTTCGTGGACGGTTGATCAACTTTTCATGCTATCAAAGAAAATGTGTTGAGGAAAGAGAAATGACTAAATGAGTAAGGGATAAGGTGTAGGATATGGGGGTGGATTGCAGTAAATCAGCATTTAAGATTGGTCCTACCTACATAGAGGATTTGTGTCATTATTAAAAACCAGTTAACACCATCAGCAGGTAAAAATCAGTATACAGCTATTAAAATAATGAAACTGTTTACAGCAAATGCATCTTATTAAAAAGCTTATAATTTACATAATTTTATAAATGTTTGATCAGTAGCATTATGTCATGACTGGTGTATAGAAACTGGGTGTATAGAACATCTGTATGGAACCTTCATACATGAAATGGATGCTAATTTTGAATACTGCATTAACTTCGCCTTGCTGTCTCTGTGTTCTTATTACAACCGTGTGCATACCATACTGTTTCAAGGAAAATAACAGTTTCTAGGTATGCAGTAGCTATTGTTAGGTCTAGAAATCATACTATGTTTGTAGCTATAGTTATTCATTTTACACGGTTCAACTTTTAATTCTAAATCACTAATAAACATCAGAATTCAAAAGACGAGTTCCATTAGAAAGTAAAGAGTTTCTCTTTCTTCCTCTGAACACTGGAGGGAAAGAAAAAAATACTTTGTCCTTTTTCCCTATGACTGAGAAAGAGGAAAGTCTTGTGGGCTTTACTGTTGTTCCCTACTCCATATAGCACAAGAAATTACTTACATAAGCACTGAGCACAAGAAGAGATTAATTTGTATCAAGTGGAGTTCAGCTCTTTTTTTGTTTAAAAGCTGTAATTTTCCTCTTTTAGTGCCCATGTTACTTTTGTCACACACATTCAGTTGCGTTACCTGGCTGTTTATGCACAGCTTTCCCTGTGAGACTTTCTCCAGGTTTATTCATTGAGCTTCTTTTTTCCATTTGTGAATTAAGAGCATGAAACGCTGACTGGATAAATTACTCCCCTTTTCCTGCTGGGCATACTGAGCCTTGCTGAGCTTATCTTAAATACTCTTACAATACAGACTTTATATATTGTTCAATATTTGGAGTGTTTCATATGTACTGAGCTACACATCCAAAAGGTCCATATAATCATAACTGTTACCTATTCACTTGTGAATTAAACAACTTTTTATCAGGCCTGTACTCAGTCATCTTGGTAGGGGGGTTCAGTGTGCACAGGATGCACACAGTAAGCACTGCTTAGCAGTCCAAAACCGTCCTGTGCTGTACTCATCTTGAGATCTGAATCTGCCTCGTCTTGCGTGCTTCTACAGCAATTCTGTCACCGGACGTGCCCTAGTGGCATAACATGGCTAAAAAAAGCCCTCAAAATAAAGGGAATATAAAGCTCTCCCAGAAGGGGGCACTGTTTTTCTTCCAAGACTCAGCTTGCTTTGGCTGCGTTTAATTATGCATTTATATTTAAACTTATTTTCATTCATTAATGAGAATTTAGCACCTCAAAGGCCTGTATGAGATTTTCAAAGTTATTGTAGATGAACTCAGTTACCCATGCATTGACTTCAATCTGAACCACTTTATGCTACATAATGTTAAAATAGTAGTACAAATGGTAAGAATTGAAAATGAGTATTGTCTAGAAACAGTGTAATAATATACAATGCATTAGATCCAAAACATTAAATCTGCCTTTAAAGATTAAATATCTGTGGTGAAGCGCTAAATTCACCCACGGTCCAGCTGCACTGGCATGTGGCCCCACTGTTCTGGTTGATAGCGTAAGTAAAATACTCTTAGCGGTCAAAGCAGTTTTCTAGTCTGGAAGGCCCTTCAATTAGCTAAGCCTTTCTGAAGCAGAGGATCACATGCTATTTTGCTGTTAGACAGTCATTAGACATAAAACTTCAGCAGAATAGTAATTTGATAATGCTTGTATGTATTACAACAATGTCTTTTTGCAAAGCACTCTGATTTCAGCCAGCAATACTGAAGTGCTCTGTCGAATGGACCTCTCAGACATGACCAGACTCTACTAGCATATCAAACAGGACAGACAGAAAAGGAGAAATTAACCTTTTAAACTCTTTAGCCCAGTTTCACATAAATAGAACTGCTTTGAAATCAGTAGAAATATTAGTGATATGCATACACATACTTGACATCAGAACCTAATCCACTGTATTTAACTTGTGTTGAAAATAACAGGTTTGACCAACCAGTGTTTTCCAATGCTGAGGAAATGAAAGCTCCATGATAGGAATTGTTAGTGAAGATCAGCTTACTTCTGTACAAGTGTAGCATGTTTAAACTAAAAACTGACGTGAATGGCGGCATACAAGGTAAACAACCACTGCTTCGACCACTGTCAGAAATACATTAGTAAGACAGTGGATAATGTGGGCACATACATATAAATATGGCTTACAATCTATATATATAGTCATGGCTTATAATCTATATATAGTTACTGTCTTCTCTCCGCAATTCAAGAGAAATTTAGGTGGGAATTTTACAGAAATGAGTGAAAATGTAGTCAGAATGGTTGCCTTAAAAAGATTCCATCTGTCTTTGTCGCAATCAAAATCAGGCACTGTGGATGGTACTAACTTTATCATCTGGCAAAAAAAGGAAAAAGCCAAAACTTAATTTCATTTTATTAAGAAAATTTCTGTTGTTACTGGCAACACTGAGTATTTGTGATCTCATGTGTATTAAAACTAATCTGTTAAACATGTTTAAACTAAACTTAAGATATTTATTACTCAACGAAGTAGTAGAAATGTAAACAGTCTTTGCTGTTCTTACCCTGCATTTACTGCTATTTCAGGGATTTTATTCCCAAACCATGAAAGGTTCCCCCAGCATAATGGGAGCAAGTGAGAAGTCCATCAAAAATGCTACAACTTAGAGTCAACCAATTCACAGTTAAGACACTAGAGCCTTACTGTGACAACTGGAATTTTGTAAGCAGCTGTGTTAGCGTGAACAATGCTGTAAACAACACAGCATCATCAATAGGCCAGATATGAACACTGAGCATTACATTTTAATATGCTTGTGAGATTTGCGACAGTTTAATTGCTGTACTGTAGTAGCATACATGTGATAGAAACTAGCAAAATTGAAGGATCATTGCTTGAGTGTATGTCTGTGCACACGAATGTGGTCAGAGAGTTCCAGGTGCTTTGGCAATATATATTAATAGCATCAACATATGACTAATTATGGACAGTGCCAGTCTCGGTTCATATTATATGAACATTAACACAAGACTTGTACTTTAATGAAGTGGTAAATAGCAGTTGCATTTGACAGATGGTTGGTGTAGTTGTTTGTATAATTAGTGCATTAAATTTCTCCATAACTGTGTTTTCTCATCCAATTTTAACTATTTCCTTCTATTTCTTGTATTCATTAGAAAGCCCACCTAGATGTGAAGATATATCTGATTAAAATTTGTTGATCAGATCATGGATAGTAAAAACAGGATAAAGTTCTGATGTTAATTTTTACTGTCAGTGCTTTCATCACTGTTAATAATTATAGAACACATAATAAGATATGGTAAGTAATTAGAATTTCCTTTTCATTGCTCTGGCATTTAATTGCATCTGGATCATTATGTTTAATATATGGTTCTGTCTCTCTTCCAGTCAATTCCTTTTCTAGCTCAAACACATTTTTAACTGCTGCAAATATCCTGTGAAAATGAGTTCACCTTTTGATTATTTTTGTATGTAAAAAGTACGTTCTTTTATATTATTGGTTAAACCTGCAATGTACCAATATCATTGTTCTTATATCCTGCAAGAGGGGATATAATCATTCCTTTTTCAGTTCCTCCATAATATTCATACGTGTACACAATATTTCAACTTCTATCAAAACTGCATTAAGCGTTGTCATCAACATATTGTCTCTCTACCTGGAACCACTCCATGTTTCTGATCACCTTCTCTCTGTCCTCTGCTTCCAAATCCTCTTTCTGAGTTCTATGGCCAGGACTGCAGAGTGCAGTCATGATGTGGATGCCTCATAGATATATGGCGTAATCTTGTTTTCATTTTTGTTCTCTAATAATTTTGAACATTCTGCTTACCTTTTTATTTGCTGCTGAATGCTCTGGAAGTTTTCAGAGAGCAAAATGACCAAAGATTTTTTTTTTGAGTGGTAATAGGTAATTTAGAGTCTACCAGTATAAAATTAGATAGGTATTTCCATGCCAACAACACACTTATTGGCATCTAAATTATCTAGTTTATTTTCTAGTCACTCAGTATCATTATATTCTGTGATTCTTCACAGACAGCTTTAGTACTCTGAATATTTTGTACTGTCATCAGACTTTTCACTTACTTATTCAAAAGTTTCTGATGAATATATTAGCATGGATCTGTGTGGGACTTTACTAGTAATCATCTTGAGAAAACCAACTGCTTTTTCCTACTCTTTTTTTCCTATCTTTCAGCCAGCAAACAAGCCAAAAGAAAATATTTTTTGTTCTTAAAATTTCTGTGAGTTTGTTCAGTATGGAATTCAAGATTTACTTGGCTGGAAGAAGGTATGAAGAACAAAAGAGTGAACAACATTATAACTTTGTGTTAATGAATGTTACATACCACTAGATATTCCCATTTGCCTTCTGTATTTATATACCAATTGTAAGGTATGTTGTATTTAATTACTAATTATTTGCTAAAGTCAAATAATCAGCTTCATTGATGTTTTATAATTCTTCAAAAAGATGATAACTGAACTAGCTAAATTATTAAGGAATATTTCTTCTCTATTAAAAAACCTGACTTTAAGCATTATCAATTTTAAATTATTACACTGGATGGATGAAGATAGATCAAAAAGTAGGAGGGTTCACCAACTATAGCAGAGTATAACATTTTGTGTACTAAGATGACTTGCAACATAAGGGAAGATGTTATTTTGATGCTATTCTTCATTCTAGAGAGAGGTATTTCATTCTGTGTAAGACAGAAAATACAAATCACGTAATGAAAAAGTTATCAATATGCAAATGTTTTCAAGCATTTTGATCGCTTTTTTTGGCCTAATATTTGCATTTAATCAAGATTCTGACTCCTTTGAAATGCATTTCTCTTAAAATTTATTTACCAGAAGCAAAAGAAAAATTATTTGCAAGATGCTGCAACACTGATTTTCTAAAGTGATATAATAACTGTCTCTCTAAGTAGACTTTTTGCGCATCAAACTTGGGTCTTCTGTGCTTGAACTGATTCAGTTGAAAGTAGAGCCACTACTCAAAAAATAGATGTAGAGAAAATATTCCCAAAGGCTATCACCATTCCTGAAGTTTGACTTCATTTCTAATTTTTAATTTACCAGCGATGATCATGTTACACAGTTCCTCCATTTATTTCCATTTGAATGAGGAGGCTGCCTGGGTGCTACTGTGTACCCACATATATATTCTCACACGCTTATACAGACTGACCAGACTTCAAGATCTCAGCCACACTGGGAAAGAGGAAATGCAGCCTTAAATTTAGCAGGAGAAAACGGGTAGTCAGAAATACTTGTTTTGAAAAGTCTGAATAGAACATTTAAGGACTAATATGTCTAGCAGTAGACCATATATGCCAACCCAAATCTAAGACACTTGATAATTACCTTTGTGGTTTAATACACATGGAGTTCAATCCTTTAAATCTTATTCTTATTATGCAGTAAGATTAGATAAAGTGGAACAATGGGATGGAAGCTAGGCAGGCGGATGGAAGAAAACTTACTGATGCCTAGGGTGAGCCACAGATTACTTTTTTTTTTTTAATCATCCCACTGAACCTCTAGGGTTTGTGTTTCCCTCTCTGTGAATACTGCACATGGAATGCTAGCCCTGTGGAAAAGCAAAATGCTTGAAAGCATGTGATTCTCAAAAGAAAATTTACATTTTATACGGAGTTTGTCACTACAAGAGACGTCCTCTCAAAATTTTGTGCAGGTAATTGTTCTTAATTTTTACTTGGGATAGTGGAGATGAGAGAGAAATCAAGAGGTATGCTTATGAAATAAAAGATGTATTTGCAGGTGATAGCTTAAGGACGAGTGAAATCAATTAAATTCAAAAAGAGAGAGATGCTACTGCTTGTCACCAGAGATTTAGACCAAGTGTTACTGTACATATTTTGACATTAAAATGTATGCAAATTTGATAGCAGTACTCTAGCAACAGCATTTTGCACAATACAGGGTGCTGATACCTAGGCTCTTTGAAAAGATTACAATGAGATTTCATTGTAGGAATGTTGAAGGTTAATCTTTGTAGCAATAGCTTTCACCAGAGATGGAGATAATTGCCCACATGGCTGTATTGCAGAGGCTTATCAGGCATAGTAGGAGAATCAGGTGATAGGAGAAAGATAGGTTACATGAACCACTTACTGCTCCTACAATTTGCAGTTCTGCACTCCCAAGACAAGGATACAAGAAGTATATAACTGAAACTTAAGTAATAATTTCTCAGGGCCATATCATTTGGGGAGAGCAAATGGGTGAAAAACTTCTGCTAAACATTTTTTTCCATGCTCATGCTTGGATGAGGGTCCCTCCCACATGCTAAGAGAAACTGAGGGTGTTTGTACATTGCTGATGGATCAGAACTGCTCCATCAGTGACTCCCGTGTGTATCTGTAAAGCAAAAATCATACCAAGATCCTTTTGCCTAATAAGTATATGGTAAGGGAAAAAGGGAAAGATCTCTAACATTATCAAATGAGAAACCCACCTTTGGTAATGTTAGTGCTAATTTACACAGTGGAGACTGGTGTTGATATTCACCATATGGCAAGGGTTGTTCCCATTTCTTGGTTATCATCTCTCTGGTAATTTTATAAAACACAGCTGTTCCTTTGTAATGAGGTGAACTGTGGTTACCAAATTCATCCACTTCTTTAATTTGGAGCTTCAGCCTGGGTTTTCTTTGTGAATGAAAAATCAGCCTGTAGACTTTTCCAAAATCTTTTCCATTCTCTGCAGTCCATACAAAAAAAAAAGGTTTTTTTACATTGTATTTAGATGTGTGGCATCTAAATTAATTCATTAGGGTGAGTCAAATACGGGTAATCACATAACATTCAGTTGTTCTTTATCATTATTATTACTTTAAATTGAACATCTGAGGTTCAAACATTCCTGCCAGCCTGCTTCAGTAGTTGAAATGTCTTCATAGTTAGCTGTCTTAGCCCCTGAATTGTTGGCATAAGGGACAAGTGGTGAAGGCTGTGCTACAAGTTGAAAAGTGAGGAACATGGAACAAAGTACATAACAGAGAGAGAAATAAAAATAAAACAGTGTTGTGAATGGAATTAGAAGTATATGCTTTCTGGTTATTCAGGATGGATATCTGTCTATCTGTAACAACAAAATGAGTGGAGGCAGAGGGGTAGGTGCATTTTTAGGATTTGTAATTCCATTTTAATTGATACATCTATAACACTATCCTTTGCATATATGAGCAGGCAATCCTTGGGGGCTGTAGACTTCTCTTTTTGAAGAATAGTCCTTTCTTTAGGGTAAACGGAGTTTTCAATGGGAGAGTTTATGTACAAAATGTTCAGAGGGCCAAATATATATTTATATGTTCTTTCCAAAACTGACAGAAAAGACTATACGTAATTTTGGGTGAAAACTTTTCTGAGGCTTCTTATCTCTTCCCTTTAAGCAAATCTCTGAATGGTGGCAGCCACTGCACGGAATTTTCGAGGCTGCTAATGGCAACGGCGTAACAACTCTCTCTCATCACCGCAATTCATAATGCAACTCACAAAAAGCAACATTGTGCCCTGGATTTCAGTGTTTAATCTTGCTCATTTTAAGTGAATTTACACAGATAAAATAGCAGACTGTTTCTTTTTGTCTGGAATCTGTTTAATTCCTATCAAATGTTCTTTATATTAAAAAGCCATTTATGGAATCCTGCCCTTTGGAAACAAAAGATAAAATACCAGCTGTTTCCAAGGGACCAGGTTTCACAGAATGGCCGAGATTGGAAGAGATCTCAGAAGATCATCTTGTCCAACCCCCCTGCTCAAAGCAGGGTCACCTAGAGCAGGTTGCTCAGGATCTTATTTAACTACTACATTTTATTTTTCAGTTGGAACTGTTTCCAATGTAGTTCCACGTGCCTATCATTTACCAGAAATAAAACATTGAAATAACTAAATGTGCTGTGACTAACCACAATCTACTAATGTTCACATACAGTATTTCTGAATAGTTGAGGTGATTTATAATGTTTATCCAGATGCATGAAATAATTACCTTACCTGAAGCAAAAATATTGCCTCTAAATCTAAAATGAATCTGCTCTCCTTCTCTTAATGGGAACTGCTGCGTAGGTTCTGGGGGACCAAAGTAGCCCTCCTCGTGGAGATTTTGAAGTTCGCAGGTCAATTTTTTGGATGCAGATAGCAAAACTACTATTTTATATGGGTTTTCTCTTTTCCGATACAGTATCACATTAGCCATTGTGCTACAAACAGCTTCTTCCAGAGCCCGAGCAAAGAGGAGAAGATATGTGTTTTCCAAGAGGAACGAAAAGCGAATGACCACAAAGCTGTATTAAAAAAAAGGTAAGAAAATAAATAGCTCCATCTTAAACAATTTTATCAATTGCTAACAATTTATTATGCAATAATAATACAGGGCTTAGTCTCCAATGGACCTTTTGCTACCTCCTTTTCATGCTTGTTTCCAACACATGAAAGTGTGGAAATTTGCCTGCATCTGTAGCACAGAGATTCTGTATCTATGAATTCAAATACATACAAATTTTAGATGAAAGGAATAGAATATTTCCTAATAAGAAATTCCAAAAAATATTATGGTTTTGTAGTTAGAGAGCTAAATCACATTTTTAAATTAAAATTAATATCTGCATTTCCTGTTTCAAGTTTTGTATGTATTATGTTGTGTACAGTCTATAGATGAAAAAATATTTAAACAAATTTATATTTTCTGTAATTATGAGTAACAAATCTAAATGATCTTATACTGCAAAGTGGAAGAGATGCTGGCATGTTAATAACTAATAGTGGATGATTTCTTAACTCTACTAATTTCCATTGATCCGTATACTTGGAAGTAAATATTTTAGTAAATACAACTTTATGAAATTATTCATACATTACCTTTCTAAATGCTCATTTAGTTCAAATGATACAAGCCCATTCCGTGCATTCTGGATAATAACATCATCAAACACCTTCCACCCCTCTTCTTTGTTTCTGTGACCTAATAGTTTCAAAGTATCACTGAGATTCTCCCCATTTTTTCTCAAAGAAGCACTCACAGCCCTGGAAAGCCAAGGAATTATAGGAAAAAATATAATGAAAACTAGATCCTGCAGAAAGAGTAAGCTTGTATTTATAGCTCTGCCTTCCCTTCTGCTTTCCTTGATGACTACATATGTTTTTCCCACCTTGCTGAAAATCTACATCTGGAACTATACTCCAGAGTACATAAGTGATGTAATTGTTAAGAGAGATTTTTTAATTTTTTCAAATTCTCCAGAAAGAAGAAAAAAAAGGAAAAAGAAGGCTTCTATCTAAACGAATCTAGTTTAATCTATCATTTAATATCATGCATAGTAATTATTATAGATTGTTTTTGATTCATTCATCAAGATTTAGATTCTCTAGAAGTAGATAACTGAAAAAAAAACCCAACCCAAAACACCCACCTTTTCTTCCAGAAGCAAATATTACTCAATAACCACAAAAGAATTTAGAAAATAAGACATGACTGCTATCCATTATCTCTTTCAAAAGAGAAAATAAAAGTAGTTTCTCTTCAAATCAGGTGATTACTTTGATATCACACTCAGAATCAAGCAACTGTGACATGACATGTTCTGGCTAATTTATTCTAATGAATGAAACATGAGGGTTTTTTCACAGAAGCCCATAGTTCTCGTCTCACACACACCTCTCCTTATCAGTTTTTTAAAACTGGATGTGAATAACCCATTCACCTCAAATGCATACCCTATGTACAATCCAAAAAAGAAAATACTCCAGACAGGACAGCCTAAGCATTTCTCAGCCTCAGCCCATGTGCAAATACAGGCATGTTGGCATCATTTCCTAAGGAATTTGTATAGAAATAAGCAATCAAGCCATGGTCTTTTCATGGATGTGCTTTGACTGAGAATCTAAAGTGCCATTTAGACTGGTATTAAGAACAGACAGATGCCATGAGGGTACTGCAACAAAATTAAATGCTTCTGGTACAGGAAATGAAATTTGAATCTCCTATAAACTGACATGGGCACCCTTCCCAAATCTGAAGTTTGTGATAAAGATAGATGTCTACTCTAAGAGACCAGTGTGAGTGTAGAGCTCTTTAAAACATGATCTGAGTTGTTTAGAAATGGAAAGCTAGAACATTGTCTACCTTCTCCATCTGTACCTTGCTTATTTTCAAGACAATCATAATCTGGGCATGTAGATGAATTTTGAAAAAGATAATGTTTAGCGTAGTAGGAATAAGCTAACTCTTTAATGACCTGAAGTAGAAGTACTTCAAAGCTGACCCTTGTTCCAAGCTAGTCACTACCAAGAAATCCCAGTAAGCCTTTCTGAACCTGGAGTTGTCCATGATAGCAGAACTGGAAGGACAACAATCAAATGGTAAGTTCATATTGATTTTTTTTCCTGCATGGGATGGTAAAAACACCATTTATTTTGCTGACTGTCAAAATAGATGAGGTCAGCTTTGGCCTTTTTTTCCACCAAAAAATTTTATCCATGCCTCATGTGCATGATGGATAAATTTTATTGAACTGCCAGTTAACAACTGAACTGTAGAGATTTTTTAGGAGTCCCCATGTTTTAATGCTTTTTTAAGACATTCCACAAGGTCTAAGTTTTAGAAATTTTGTAGTGAGTGCTTTGGAAAAATCTGGGCCTTCATATAGTGTGCCAGTTACCACAAAACTGACCTACTCCAAACTGTTGTGTCATAAATTTTGACTCAGGTAGCCATTGGAATGTGTAGAAATAGAGATCAGAAAATTCAAAGGCCAGGTAACCAAGCCACCAGCTGGTAAAATAATGATCACAGCAGCTTTGAGACTTGGTTATTCTCTATGTTCAATATTTGGCTTTGGTGAAAATGGCTGAACATTTCCTGCTGAAAAAAACCCATGCATTTTTCATCCTGACTCCTGCTAGAAATATAGTAGTCAGTATATTTAAGGCTTATACATCAAATGCTGTATGAATTTTCCCGGTGAAGTTATAGCATGAGAATTGTGGGGATTTGCTCTAGTGTTTCTTATAATGTTTCTAAGTATAGCAGACTGTATTAAGGAACTAACACATTTTTAATACAAAAAATTATTAATCAGCAACTGTTAAAATTAATTCATTTTGATGTTTTGAAAATGCTGAGTTTGTAGTGAAGTTGTTCTTACCGAGGATGGTATGCTGTAGCAACCCTCTTTACTGTAGCTCTAATGGCTCTCGCATGTTCTGTCTCATCTCCTTCCCTTTTTTTTTCTGGGTTTGGAGGACAGGGTAGAGTAATAGTGACTGAGCTGTTAAATGGTTGGGCTGAAGGATGCTGGACATAAACCAGTGCACTAGCAGATACCACTGAGTGGTACATATCGTGTCTTGCTTTCAGTGTAGAAACCAATGATGGTTCAATAGGCTGAACCTAAATATGGAAAGCAATTGTACAATTAATTTGCAAGTTAATAAATCTTCTTTTACATGGCTGCTTTTTTACAAATTGATTTATCTTTTGGAATTGGATTAGACTATCACTATCGGGGAGACCTTATTGCAGCCAATCAGTACTTCAAGGGGGCTTATAAAAAAGATGGCGGCAAACTTTTGAGCAGGGCCTGTTGCGACAGGACAAGGGGGAATGGCTTTAAACTAAACGGGGGTAGATTTAGACTAGATACAAGGAAGAAATTTTTTATGCTGAGGGTGGTGAAACACTGGCACAGGTTGCCCAGAGAGGTGGTGGATGCCCCATCCCTGGCAACATTCAAGCTCAGGTTGGAGGGGGCTCTGAGCAACCTGATCTAGTTGAAGATGTCCCTGCCCACGGCAGGGGGGTTGGACTAGATGACCTTTAGAGGTCCCTTCCAAACTGTTCTATGATTCTATACTTTTAGAAGTTTTAGGCTCCTCTCTATAACGCAGGAACAACCCTATCAATGTATCAGCACTTTATACAATGCACAACCAAGTGCTTGAAAGTCATCAAAAACTGGAACCTTTACTGACTAAAATATTTTGATATTGTTTTGTTCCTGCTTTGAGTTGAAGTTTTCAAACTCCCGAGTTCCCTCAGAGTATGATAATTTTTTAAGATTTTTCAAATCTGTATTTTTTTCACTGTTAATTTTAGCTTCTCTGTACCTCAGAATCAATGTTTTTGTGGGGGAAGGGAGAAACACATTATAACTGAAGCAAATTTTGAGATTATTCTCAGCCTAAGACTAAGAGGTGACAAAACCTTCTGTTGCACTGCCTGGTACAAATGATGAATGTCAGGTGAGAAAAATTGTTCTGTTAACTTAAACACTATGCCAAGCAGTTGAAGTTTGGAGTTGATGCTTATGTCATTGTTGAAAATAACTGTATTTTCTGAAGTATATCAAACAAAGGTAGATGGTTCTTTTTTTTAGCTAGAGATATCATGTTGACTACTGACAATATTATGCGGCTTTAACAAAATTGACAGGAAACCATTTGCTGTGTATACAGGATGTGGAGCTGCAACTACTTTTCACTTTTTCTACTAATGGAACAGGTTGCCCTTTAACATTATTGGCATCCTTGCTTCAGAACTGATCAGATAACAGACTTATGGTACAAGTATTGTGTATTTCAAGCTCACCTTTAACTGCATGGGTGCTGGAGAACTGAATGTTTCTGGTGGGTAATAGAAAGAGATTCTAGAATCCACGCTCAGCTTTTGTGAAAGTCCTACTTTTGGAACAGTAAATGTTTGTTTCTTTAAGCATGACAACACAGAAAAAACACCCAGCTGATAAATTTTCACTTCCGCAAAGGTTTCCTGTATAAAGAGATTGTGGGGTTAGAGTACATCAGAGGGAAAGGAAGCTGTATTCCGCAGCAGATCAGCATTTTGAGAAGGCAACATTATTTATAGAGCAAGGTGTGAAATGAAAATAAATTTAATATTATTGCCACCTGGATGCCCAGTTATCTGGTGATCTATAGTCATCATGTGATGTCATTAATATTCCTGTGTATGATTGGGGTGAAATGAAATAAGCTTGTAAACTGGGTGTTGAACCTGGCCCAATGCAATTCTGCAGTTAAAAAAAGGAACCATCCTGTGTTTCTTTGAGATGGAGTTTGGACTCATACACACAGAATTGTGTTACTTCTCTGTGATCTGAATGCAAAATAATTCCCCTCAAGTTTTTACTTTTATCAAATAATGCAATGTATTACACTTATTTACAAAAATCATGAACAATTACTCAATCACTAGTATTGTGGGACCAAGCGCTTGCCTTAACATTATGAGTGGAAAAAAAAGGACCTTGTTAAATACTAGGTTTCAAACAGAATTAGTTCTTGAGAAAGTAGGAAGAAAAGTTGTTTAACCCCACATAGTGGGCAATACAGCTTAATAATGACTTTACTTGTATAACTCCACAGAAGTTTAACTGGGAACCTGGAATGATGTTTTTACAATGCTTAGATGAGAGGTTACCAACCTTATGGTTTCCTTGGTATCCCTCCAAAGAAATAGGAGTTAAGTAGTTTGATTGAAAGTTCACATCAGTCACCTTCACCACAATCTCCCGATAATTTCCTCTGAAGCATGAAGTAAATGGGATTGCAATGTTGATAGGGAAAGGGATTGTTTTGTCATCATCAGAGCATTCAATACTGATGACATTGCTGACCAGCTCCTCAGAATCATCCACCACCAAAGAACTAATGTCATTGACTATCTTACACTTGAGATTCTCCAGAGCAGTTGCAGGGGCTTTAATAAAACAAGCTACTTCACACTCATTCTTACCACTCTCTTCCACTAGAAATCTGGAGAAAAAGAATATAAAATATTATTCTTTGTATTTTGGGTGGGATAGTGTCTTGTATTTTTAATTAAATACTTTACTGGAATGATGTGCTACAGTGTAGCATAAGCAGATCATTCATAAAAATATATGTTTATGAATAGATGGGAAAATAATGAAAATTTTTATGTTCAGCTTGTTTCAGAACAGCTTACAAGTTATCATAAAACTGACTAATTGGGGCCCTTCCCTACCGATTTCCAACAATTTGGGAATTATTGACCTTACTGGCTGTGACTCAGTCCCTCTCTGGCATACAGAAAATCTATGCAATCAAATAGAAAGTTACAGTTTACTTTAGACCAAATGGAAGATCTTCATTGTGCATGCTTAAGTTGTAAACTGTTATTATATGCATGACCAGCAGCTGTTCAATACATGCATATTGAGTTTCTGGGCCCACAGATGTTTATGTGTGTGCTAATAAGCAATATTTATGTACATCTGTTCCTAAAAAGAAGAACATGTGCTTACCCTTTGTTCATCCAGTGCCTAGATTTTTGTATTTCTTCTGAATCATTCATAGAAGGATTCACAGCAGTAAGATCACATGTTTGTGCTGAAGATGTGAGGGTAATTAGGTCATTCCTACAAATCTCATGATTTGTTTCCATTTTACTGTCTTCCATTTGCTCTGCCAGTCTATATTCTTCACTTTCTACCCCTTTTGAAGATTCTTTGACTACCTCCTTTTTTTCCTGTTCAAAAAGATTCGTGACAGTTCTGTCATAAATGTCTTTCAATGTCCCAGATAGAATGCCTTCCTCACGGCTCGCAAGAGCATCTTGAAAAGCCAGTTCTGGAGACTTTTCAGTAACAGAGCTACCTCCATGAGGTTTATCCTTTCCATTGCAATCTTTTTTCTGTGTAACAGAGTTCATTAGTAGTCTGTGTTCACCATCTTCCTTTTTCACTGGACGTTCTCTGCTAACGTCCTGTTCTCGAGCAGATACATTTTCAGCTAATGATACAACAACATCTTTTTCCACAGTTTTAGTTTCACTTGGCTGGATTTGATTAACATTCTGACTTTCCATCTTGTTCAGGGAAGGAGTTCTTTGGGATTGCTGACTGGGACTAGAAGATGCTTGCACAGACTCTGTTGCTTGTCCTTCAGAACAACACGCATCTATTTCTCTAGAAGCATTTTGAACAGTCTGGACCTGAGAATTATCATCTTGTCTGCAGCTAGCAGCATAAAGTTTATTTTCTGCCTCTTGAATGTGTGAGACTGTATTTATCAAATAATCCTTCACTTTCTGCAGACAATCTATAATTCCATTGTACTCTGAGGAAAAAAATAGGTAACCAATTGAATTTTGCTATGAAAGCTAGCCAAAAATGTGAAAACTCTTATACACACACCTAATGCCATAGTGCCATTCAGTACATGAAGCACAATGTATTTCCTGGCTTCCATTTAATATTTTTGCATTGATTTTTATTCATTTTGAGTGAATTTCTGAAGAATTGAATACGGACAAGTACATTTGTTTACTTGTCCAAGTACAACTGTGTATTTGTCAAAATACTACTGTGGCAACTCTAATGAACACCTTTCTAATGATCAGACGCTAGCTAAATTTTTAATGACAATCAATCTATGTATCTAAAGCACGGAATTGGTAAATAATAGTCAAATCAATTTGGGAAGAGCTTTAAAACTTAACATTAATTATATATATTTCCTAAAATTGAATCCTGCAAGATTCTAACACATAGTTCTCTAACAAAGCTGTTATACATGGGCTTAATATTAAACATGCTTAGCAGCTTTGAATTTTTGCTATGGAGAATAGAGGATAACACAAAAACACCAGCACATATACAATACTGAAGTTCAGCAGTTTTTTAGCATCCAGTTATAGGAATGGTGGAGGTTGCTCTTGCATATAACTAAAACACTTGGTGAAGAAGGATGCACAAAAAGCACACAATCACTGTGTGCCATTCATGTAAGATTTTATCTTTAACCTATTTATTTTATGACCCCTCATTTTTCTTATCTTACACCTTTTCTTAGAAATCCTTCAGATATTCTCTCCAAGGATTTCAGATGTATTACTTTCAGCTCTCCCCTCACCTTATGCTGTCAATCTCTATAACTGGAACTGTATCTTCATTAGTTAGGTATATTGCAAACCTCTTGGAAAATTTCTTGCTTATTTCTGTTTGCTGCATGAGATCCTGGAAAGCTTTGTTTTGCAGATTAAATCCAATGAAAGTCAATACAAATAAGAAAATTGTACACAATGAAACACAGTATGGTGTGCTCTCCACTTATAATGGACAGAGACAGACAAGGGAAGGACAACAGATATGGCTGATACAAGTCTTATGGGAAACCACTGGCTTACAGTCACTTTTTTAAATAATGTCATATGAGGTAAATCAATATCTCAAGGTTTTCGACTTGGAAAATAATTTTATTGAGTAAGAATGTCATCACACATCAATGCGTGATGTTATATGATCTAGATAGGCCTTTCACTTTCATTTCTATTTGCATCTGATTAATTTAAACCTACAAAGAGTATACAGTTCAGAATAAAGTTTTTTTCTTGTTGAACTCAGCCTAAAAATTATTCCTTTGCAAAACTTTCTCAGTTCCCAAATGACTTGTTATTGGATTTTGACTATACTTGGGGGGGGGGGAAGCAGCAAACACATTTTTAATATATTTTTCTACTGGTAGTTCAAAGGAAAAATAAGTTTGTTCTAAGGTACTGCTGTTTTTCCAGGGGCACTTTTACAATAATGAAGAAGAACTTCTAAATAGTTTAACAGGGCTGAGAAATAAAACAAAAGGATTGGAAATAACATAGCTTCATTTGCATAAGAGGTTGTAAAAGACCACTTCCCAGTCTCACTGTAAGGCAAAGTTCAAGCTTTGGCAAAACTGCCAAAATTAACCTGTTTTCTCCCTGAATTTTGCATTCTATAAAAAACCCCAAAACCCTAAAACAAATTGTACAGCTCTTTAAACTTCCCTAAAATCAAATTTTAAGATAACGGGGTCATTTGAAACAATGGCATTTTCCTACACTGTGAATGTGACTTTTCTAATACTTCAGTGCTTAAAGCCAAGCAAAGACACAGCCTTGTAACTTTACACTACCCAACTGTGTCACATGAAAAGACACTTTTTGCATTCTGTCACAAGGCTAACCTCAAAAGAAGCCTTCTTTTGTGTTACACCCTGCCTCCATCACTTTTCTAACACTGCTTTCTGTGCTTTTTTGATGTTTGATAACATGGCTTTAGAATACAGTGGCACTTTATATGCAATTGTCTTCAAACCTTTTTGCTGAGTGTTTCATGGGAAAGTGTCAGATGAGGAAAAGTAGCTTTTTGGAAGGAGAATGATACTGAATTCTTAGAAATCTAAAAAAAACAATAATAATCACATATGCCATGAGGCCAACAGGGCAAAGTTAGCTTGATCTTGGAGCCTGGAAGCAGGTCCTTTTCTTTACAAAAATGTTCTTTTATTATTGCGGACACTCTATAAACCTGTAGAACAAAGACTCATAAACGTGGGCATAGCTAAAGATTTCTGCCTGGAGTCTCTCTCTTTCTCTGTTATGCATCATGCTGTTAGACCATTATTAAATGCAGAAATGTTAGTTTTCTTTTCTACTTTGATAAATGTTTGTTAAGATGTTGTTTCTGAGGAAAGAGAGTTTGTTTCATTTGTCTCAAAATGATCCTGCCTTTTTTTCAGGAATAAAATCTGGATTTGGTCCTCACAATAAATAACACTATTATTATATCCACACCGTTATTATAAATGCAAGAAATTAAATTCCATGTGTTTACCTGTGCATGAAGAAGGCAGAAGTGTTTCTTATTTTTATTGTCATCTTTTTAACTATGTTGTTACTTGTAGAGGACTGTAGACTATATATATTGGGTTTACTTGGTGAGGTGCTGGCAGCGGGGGGGCTGCAGGGGCGGCCTCTGTGTGGAGGGGCCGGGGCTGCCCCGTGCCGGACACAGCCGGTTCCACAACAGACCCACTGCAGGACTGAGCTGAGCCTGTCAGCGAAGCTGGTGCTGCCTCTGTGAAAAGATATTTAAGAAAGGGCAAGAACACCAGAGAACAGTGAGGAGTGAAGAAAAAAGTGTGAGAAACAGCCCTGCAAACAGCAAGGTCAGAGAAGAAGGAAGGGGAGGTGCTCCAGGAATGGAGTGGAGAGTCCCTTTCAGCCCATGGGAGACCAGGCTGGAGCAGGTATCACTCTGCAGCCCGTGGAGGACCCCACACTGGAGCAGGTAGATGTTCCCTGAAGAAAATGCAGTCCATGGAGAGCCCAGGTTTTCCTGACAGGAATTGTGGGCCATGGGAAAGGACCCATTCCGGAGCAGGGAAAAATACGAGGAGGAAGGAGTGGCAGAGGGAAACTGTTATGGACTGATTGGCACCCCATTCCCCATCCCCCTGCTCTCCTCCGGACGAGGAGTCAGGAATGAGGGAGTGAAGTTGAACCTGGAAAAAAGGTGGGGTGGGGAAAGGTGTTGTTTTAACTTTTTGCCTTTGTTTCTCACTATCCAAATCTATTTCAACTGGCAATAAATTAAATTAATGTTTTCCGTAAGTGGAGTCCGATTTGCCCGTGATGGTAAGTGGTAAGTGATTTCCCTGCCTTTATATTGACCCACGAGCTTTTCCATCTTATTTTCTCCCCCTGTCCTGTTGAGGAGGGGGAGTAAGTTGCTGGGTGGGCATCTGGTGTCTGGCCAAGATAAACCCACCAAAGTATAATATACATAAAACTTTGAAACAATTCTATTTACTTAATTTTATTTTTTTATATATATTTTTTCTCACATAATGAGAATTACGAGTCTTATATTGAATCTCATGTAATAGACTCAAAAACACTGTGATACAACTGTTGAAATATGAATTAATTTGGTCTAATGAATGACCAAATACTGAAATACTAACAAATGAAAAGTGAGGTCCCCCAGCATCATCACACAGCAGAACTTAGCATGCAATATACCCAGTCCATTCTCTTTACAGGTAAGTCCCTCCATACTTGCCTGGACTTGCAGTCAATTCTTTGTGTTTGTCATGGAGAGCACTCAGCAAGTGGCAGGTGTCTTGAATACTTTCTGTAACGTTCTCCAGCTGCTGGCTGAGAGATCTGTTCAGCTCTTTTGTTAAAGAGATCAGTCTAAGCACATACTCCACTATACCTTCATTATCCAGATCACTTTTCAGAAGCATATCTCTCGCTAGCAAGTTTAGGTGCCAGATTTTTTCCAGGAGTTGTTCTGATTTGCCTGCAGGTGTAATCTTACCTTCAGCCATTTCCATTTTTTGTTCAGAATATACTACTACAATTTTTTTTCTGCTCAAACACTTCCACAGGGTGTTGTCCTTGGTTCAGTCTACTACACTGTTTAGTGTTTGTAGCCTAAACAGCATTTTTAAAAGTACTGTATTCCACACACACTGACAAATCAAACTCTAGCTCAGAAACTCTGAGTTGATGTTGACTATTAAAAAGTTACTAGGTGACAGAAAGGAGTGGCTCTCCTGTAACTACGGGCAAGGATTGCCAAGAGATGCCAATGTACACCATACACTTCTAAGGGAGGTTATGTAACTCAGTTGACTTAAATTTCAGGAGCTCTGAGCAATTTCTCACTTCAGTGGCTGTAAATGATCAGTACCTATGAAATCAAACTTAATTGTGAATTGATAATTATATAGTCACCAACAACGAGGAAGTGTTTTCATTGCAAGCTAACATTAAATGCTGTAGGTCACTTGACGCCATTTTCAGACAACTGTATTTCGTTTGTTAGACTCATAGAATCATAGAATCATTAAGGTTGGAAAAGACCTCTAAGATCATCGAGTCCAACCATCGACCCAACACCACCATGCCCACTAAACCATGTCCCTAAGCACCTCATCTACACATCTTTTAAATACTTCCAGGGATGGAGACTCAACCACTTCCCTGGGCAGCCTGTTCCAATGTTTAACCGCTCTTTCAGTAAAGAAATTTTTCCTTACATCCAATCTAAACCTCCCCTGGCGCAACTTGAGGCCATTTCCTCTCGTCCTATTGCTTGTTACTTGGGAGAAGAGACCGACACCCACCTCGCTACAACCTCCTTTCAGGTAGTTGTAGAGAGCGATGAGGTGTCCCCTGAGCCTCCTTTTCTCCAGGCTAAACAACCCCAGTTCCCTCAGCCCCTCCTCATAAGACTTGTTCTCCAGACCCTTCACCAGCTTCGTTGCCCTTCTCTGGACACGCTCCAGCACCTCAACATCCTTCTTGCAGTGAGGGGCCCAAAACTGAACACAGTATTCGAGGTGCGGCCTCACCAGTGCCGAGTACAGGGGCACGATCACTTCCCTGGTCCTGCTGGCCACACTATTTCTGATACAGGCCAGGATATTACTGGCCTTCTTGGCCGCCTGGGCACACTGCCGGCTCATGTTCAGCCGGCTGTCAACCAGCACCCCCAGGTCCTTTTCCGACAGGCAGCTTTCCAGCCACTCTTCCCCAAGCCTGTAGCGCTGCATGGGGTTGTTGCGGCCGAAGTGCAGGACCCGGCACTTGGCCTTGTTGAATCTCATACAGTTGGCCTGGGCCCATCGATCCAGCCTGTCCAGGTCCCTCTGCAGAGCCTTCCTACCCTCGAGCAGATCAACAGTCCCTCTCCTCTTGTTGTTCAGAGACATCAAATAGGTGGGACAAGTCCAAGCTGCTATGCAGTCTGAATGATGTATATGAATTTTGCGTAGGTTTCAGCAATACAAGAATCTACAAATCTAATTTTGTGGTTAGCAAGAATTATTTATTAGCAATAGACATTTAAAGAAACGTACAATGTTTTCTGGGGTGTGTTTATATAACAGGTGAAGATATGTAAAGAAAAAGCAGTAACAGCTAAAAGTTCAAATAACTAATGACTGAAATTTTGCTTGACACTTTAGAAGTTGAGAAGCAAACTTACAAGAAAAACATGAGTTCACTGACCTTAACTGCGGCATCAAGAATTGACTATATGGAGATCACAGGGAAAAAGGACTGTCCTCAAGAGTACCCCCATGAAAGCGGGCAGCACTGCTTTCGCAGGGGCTCACAACCATGTGCTCCTGGAGGCAACCTGGGCCAGTGCCTGTCAGGGCTCCTGTGCTGTTCATTGTCTTCAGTGGGTGAAATTTGAGCACTGGTACCTCAATGATAGTGTTTGCAATGATTTCCATCTCACCCAGCAAGTTCAGGAAAAGAATTCTCACCAGGACAGCAATGAAAACAAGTGGAGAAACAGCACTGACATTCTCTTACCGATGCTAGTTCACATCGTGCTCTGCTAGGGGAGGACAGGCCTGAAACCCTCGTTAGCAGAGTTCAGTACTGTGCTAAATCTGAAGTATCACATACACTAAAATATTTTATAGTTTAAGAAATGTACTACACAAATTGTTGGTACAGTGGCTTTCCTTCTAAACATTCCTTTTTATGGCCCATTATAAATATAAGTAATGCAGGTTTAAATAGCAATTAAAATGGGACTGTGATATAAAAGCACACTGAAAATTGCATCTAAGCATTGCAAGAACTAATAAGGTAATGTCAGCAGAGTGCTTTGAAGATGTAAAGCACTGTATAAATGTTAAAATAACAATGAAAGATATAAAGTGTCTTTTATCAAACTTATGAGCTGAAACCAGCTGTAATTATTAAATTCAAAAGGAAAATTTCTTTTGACTCATTATACTTTGCTTGATCACACTGAAAGTACACTGCACAGCTAACACAAAAAGGTATGTGAATCATTAACCTATTTACCATTTCTGATGGCCCAGCATCTCCACATTTTTCCAAATTATTCCCAGTACAAAGGGAACTCTGAGAAGAATATATACTTTCATGTACAGGAAGTGAAAAATATCATCTTCCTACCCAAAATTTTTGGGATGTGTAATGAAAAAAAAAGATGGGCAAAAATGTATTATTATATATTTACTGTATAGCATTGCATAGACCAACTTCTCGGTGTGAATCCATATTGTTCCCCTAACCATAGTATAGCTGGATTCATCAGCTCTGGATCTTTTCCAATATCAGTATTTGTTTAGATTACTTCAGACTAAATCAATTAGTGATGTACAGATGTGAGTTATTGTGCAGGTTTTGGCTGGGGTAGAGTTAATTTTCTTCATAGCAGCTAGTATGGGGCTATGTTTTGGATTTGTGCTGAAAACAGTGTTGATAACACAGGGATGTTTTAGTTACTGCTGAGCAGTGCTTACACAGAGTCAAGGCCTTTTCTGCTTCTCACACCACCCCACCAGCGAGCAGGCTGGGGGTGCACAAGAAGTTGGGAGGGGACACAGCTGGGACAGCTGACCCCAACTGACCACAGGGATATTCCATGCCATATGACGTCATGCTCAGCATGTGTAGCTGGGGGAAGAAGAAGGAAGGGGGGATGTTTGGAGTGATGGCGTTTTGTCTTCCCAAGTAACCGTTACGCGTGATGGAGCCCTGCTTTCCTGGAGATGGCTGAACACCTGCCTGCCGATGGGAAGGAGTGAATGAATTCCTTGTTTTGCTTTGCTTGCATGCATGGCTTTTGCTTTACCTATTAAACTGCCTTTATCTCAACCCACAAGTTTTCTCACTTTTACCCTTCTGATTCTCTCCCCCATCCCATCGGGGAGGAGTGAGCGAGCGGCTGTGTGGTGCTTAGTTGCTGGCTGGGGTTAAACTACGACAGTTATGAAATAAGACATTAATTTGAATAAAGCTAAAAGATCTGATTTTTAAAAAGTAACCTTTGTGTGTGAAATAGATAATAATAAATGGACCTATTGTCAGAATATGCTATTCATTGAATGTTGTAGAGCTTATGAGAAGCTACTACAACACACTGTTATAAACACAGTTTTAGAAGATATGACAAGAACTGATCTATATTCATGTTCTTTGCCATAAGCAAACTGTTTTGTATTGTTTTTTTTGTCAAAAAATTACATATCTAACTCCTGCTTCAGCTAATACATGCTATCTGTATAAATTGTCTGTGCATATTTGAAAGAAGACATTAGTTTAGAAAATACTTTTGTCTAAAACATAATCAATAGGTGGATAAACTGTTGTGATTTTTTAATGGGTAGTTAAAACAATTTCAGGCCTTAGAGGTAATATTTTTTATTGGTCTTCTCTGTAAACATGAGTGAAACATGCAAAAAAAAAGCTTTTGTAAAAATATGAAGTACTATATGGTATAAGGTTCTGTAATTATTCAGTGGTCTGTATAAGAATTTATTGTAAAGGCAATTAGGTAAGCTACATTCTTACTGAAACAGTTACTACACAAGCACTGCTATTGGAAGACATTTGAATTTTAAACACATGATTATGTATCAGGTTTCATGACAGAAAATGAGGCAGTAATGGCCACTCAAATTACAGTTGACTCTTCCAGCTTTTTTAGTCTTCAGCAGTAGTAAAGAGAATGTATATTTAGGTTGTCTGAGGTCTTTAAATTAATCTATTCATATAGCAAAAACATAGTTTTGGTTAAACAAAAATAGGTCCCACACCCTATTTTAATTTCAGTCCCAGTGTTGGACTATGAAAACCTGTTCTTTGTGATATTTGCTACTAATTCACCAGTTTCTCCTTACTTGAAGAATGGTGATAAATTATGTAAATGGAATTTATTAATCTTTGATGCTATTTAGTGGATAGTCTTATGATTTAAGGCTTGTGTTTATGTACCATACTGGCAGGTATTAGTCAATATAACTACAAAGTCTTTGGGAACAATCAGACATTTTTTATTTGACACAAGCTCTTTCTCAAAGAGATCCAGTTGCAGTAGTAGCTTTCAGGGCCCTGCATGCACCCATAGGCCTTCATGGCCCAGACCAGGCTCACGTGGTGCGTGCAGGTGATTAGCTGGGCCATGTTTGAAGCTTTCTGAACACTGCAGATTGTAAAAGTAAATGTTGCTGAAATGAGTAAAATATAAATGGAAAACATGAAGGGTAAAGAAAGTACAGAACATGAGTCATTCAGAAATATTACAGAAAAGTGAGTGTATGTTCTCTGAAAATATATGACTCCCTATATTAATATATAGTATAGAGTATACTGAAGAAAATAAGATCCTATAATAGATGACATACGTGAAAGAGGAAGTCTTTTCAATGCAATATGATAAAGAATCTAGTACAAAGGTTATTTAAATAGAGTTTATATCATACAGTTAATGCTGGAGTTTTACAACCACTTTAAGCTCGTACTTTTGTGAAGTCAAATTCAGCCTGGATTAGTTATCTGAGATGGTTTACTATGCAGCACACCAGCTACACAGAGGAGGTTGAGACAGTAGGAATAAGCCAACTTGATAAGGACAATATTATTCCATTTTCCAGCAGAGTCAACTTTAACAGTGAAACTATAGTTTGATCTTTCAGCTTTTACTACAAAATCCTGAGCAGAAGAAAAAAAGACACACAAAAAAAGAGATGCAAAGAAAACCAGTTCTGGGATATTGTATCAGAAGAAACTCACAATTTGGCCACTGTGGATCCCCAGCCTCACTGGAAATCACTGCCTAAAACATATCCTTTAACTGAGAAAGAATCAGGCCCATAGGGGTAGGATGAAGACGCAAGCTATCATGTTTACCATTACATATGGACACCAGCTAATCGGTCTTACAATAACAGACTCACAGGAAAAGAGACATGGGTGTCCTGCAACCCGATTGTCAACATAGGGCCCTATGTCTGGGTAGGTAATATAATATAGAGGAAAGAAAATGAAAATAATTAACAGACAATATGTAAGAAATAAAAGTGCAAGAACAATTGTGATAGATGTAGAATTGTTACTAGATTGTATCTTTTCAGGTCTTGGGTTGTTTTTTATTTATTTATTTTGTGTGAAAGAACTAATAACAAAAGAGCTGTGAACCCATCCTCAGAGCTTAGTTCTCCATTGAATTTCGCCTTTTTGAAGAGAGATCCTACTCTTCAGCAAAACTACATCAGCAAAAAAAACAAAGCAGAAAATTGGCTCTCTGCTTGATTTTGTTTTAAAACAATTCCTGTTGCTGGGTTACTTTCACTCTTAACTATATTCTGTAACTATTCGAAGAGTCCTTAAAAAAGAGAGCTTTCACATCCATATTAAATAGTGGCCTTGGATGTAGGAGGAACAAAGTAACAAATTTAGAAAAATAGGGATCAAAGTATACATTTAAATTAAGTTATCCTTTAGCAGATGTACATGTTCTTTTCAGAATACCTTAACACTGTTGCACAGCTGATAAAGGAAGTGGACTTTGCTCTGCTAGGAAAAGAGATTAGACTGTATGATGCAGACCCAGTAAGTTCTATCTTTATACTCTGTGCATAGTGCTAAGTTCAGTATGTGACAATAAATACATTTTGGTGTGTTTATTGATCTATTCATTTTTGAAAATATGTGTAATGGTTTATCTTCCTCTCTGGTATTCTAAGGCCCAGGTGAGAAAACAATAATAGTATAAGAAAAGCAAAGAAAGTGCTATAGATGTATCGTGCCATAGAAATTATATTATATGCTCATGTGGGTGGTTCATTTAGCATTATACTATAGCGACCAGTGCTGGATGTTTTGAAGAAAGTCATAATACCCTTCAAATACATAATTATGAAATAACATGGTTAGAAAAGGTATATCTCTCTCAGCACAGTCACAGTACTCGACATTAAGCCATCTTAACTATGAATCAGGGTGCATGAGCCTCACGTTAGGAAAGGCAAAGCTCCAGACCGTAGGAGGGAAGGAAGTCTGAGCCTGTGCTAAACCCCGGTGCGGGGCCACCTATGTACCTATATTCACTTAAATGCAGCATAGCATTCTTGACCTGAATTTGCCATTATATTTAAGTTAGCTTCTGTGGAGGTTTCAGGCGACCGATGTTGAGAAAACAAGCCATGCTCAGCTGTGCTGCGGTAGAGCTAACACACAGAACATGGGATCAGGGTGCTAACCGTGCTTTTCTCATTTCTGAGCCTGATCTATGCCAAACTGCATAGGCACAGCCTTTGGTTAGCTTTGTGATCTGGGGGGAAAAGAAAAAGCAGCTTATGTTTTTTATGTGTTCTCTTTTAGTTTAATTGTTGATAACTATTTGTAAGTGGTTTGAATAATATTCCCTGGGAACAAATAATCATGTACATACTGATCAAAGACAAAGAGATTGCAGACTGGGATTTTATGAGTCCTCAGCTTTGGTGGGAGAGGTCCTCATCTTTGGAATGGCCAGAGGAACTTCTAGCCCATCTAATCTGTCCTTTACTACTTGAGCACAGACCTACAAAATATAGCAAGAATGTAGGGGAAGACAAACATAGCAATATATACTCTCAAATCCATATAATATATTATCCTATTTACATTCTTCTGCCCGAGATAATCTTGACTTAGCTGAAAACCTACTCTGCCTGAAATCCACCTTGAACTGTAATATTAATTTCCTATACCTCCCTTTTGTGAAAGAAATACAAACCACTTTTACTGATGCTTCTCTTACAATGGACAATTCCTTGCAGGCACAAAAGCAGTGAACTTTGATGACAGACACGAAGAAAAAGTGGCCTTTCCATAGCCACTGAAATACCCTAATCAGTTTTCATTACATTTTTTCATGCTCATTTAGACCCTTGGTGCACTGTAGAAATGGTGAATGGTTTTAATGCGTTAATTTAAACTAGAATTTCCTTTATTTTTAAATTTATTTCCTTTTAATTTTGTTCAGTATGCAAGAACTGTGAAGGCCTCCAGGATTCTGAGCATTCATAAACAAGCGATGTTTTCTATTGCAGTAACTGAACAGAGTATGTAATTTGAATTCCATACCAGTGATTTAGTCAAGAAGCAAAAACATTTAGTCAAGGTTTTGATCTTGCATAGTTTTTTTTCTTTGTGCATACAAAATTGAATTATCTTGAGCCTTTATCTGATACATTGGCTTTCCAATTATTTTGTAAGGAAAGGACAAGATTACCACAGTGTCTCTGAAAGGTCAGAAGCTTGATTAACTGTTTACCTGGAGAAGATCATAATTTTCACAGCCTCTCTGTTGTTTTGTCTCATTTTATAAGATTAAGTTATAATTTAATAATAACCTTTGGGAAAAACTAATTCTTGAAAGAAAAATGCCTTTTGATGTGATCAGTAATAGTATTTTGTAGTTATTAATCATGATTGATGTTGTTTTGATGTTAGTGTTTAATCAGGTAAGAAAAACTGTAGGCTTTTCTATCCAATATTGAAGTGACACTTACTTAATTGCAATTTTAATTAATTTTTAGAAAAGGAGAGGCCGTAGAAAGTGTTGTTTTCACTTGATGGTATTTCTTTTCCTAATGACAAAGTCCTACTCTCAGTTATACTGCTGTCCTCAATAGTGGAGTTAAACCTTCATTGCTCTTAAGAGATAGCCTTTGGTACCAAACAATCCTTGAAGGAAGTATGAAATTTTCTGAGTAGAAGGTGAAAAAGATAGCAAGAACTATAACTATCTGGATATAGAATGGTGTGGTGTGACCAATTTCAGTAAAGCTTGTAACATCAGCTGAGTATTTGAATGAGATTTCTTAAATGGCAATCTAATTCAAAATTGTAGGCAGAACATATATGCCATCCTTTGTTTACCTAAAATGACTAAGTTTACTGGTACTCACAGTACCACCTAGTACTCCCCAGGTGGCTTGGCTACTTTTAAGTTTTCTTTTAGCATTTTACGTTTAAGGCTGTTTCTCAATTTGTTATTTAGAAAAGAGACTGAAAACTAAGGAAACAGTATGTGAAATGGTATGTATGTAGTAAAACTTCAAAGATTTGATACTTCTCAGCTTCTGACTTAACCTAGTAACTTCACAAGAAATTATTCATGGACAGATGGGGTATCTTCATTATGAGTTTTCTATTGAAGTATTATTTGTATATACAGTAAGCCTCCAGTTTAGTTCCTTTAATAGCATCAGAATCCTGGGGAGTGAGCCAACTATCATGAGTTGGTTTCTTTGGTTGGGCGGAAAGCAAGGAAGAAAAGAGGAAACAGAAGAGAGATAATGTGTTTCACCAGACCTAAATAATAATATGAAATTATGTTGAACTATATACAGTTTTAACTGTGATTGTACTTTGGAAATTTTTTCCTCTAAAAATAGTTCTGTGATGTCTATTATGTCTCATTACTTTCCATGCCAAATTTGCTGAAGCAACAAGTAAAATGAAAGAGGGAAGGAGGTATCTGAGACAGTGACCTTTAAAACTAATAGCATCTTTAAATGTATCATATGTGGTTTCTGTAGAATGTGAGCAAGCCAATGCTGTGTAGATAAAACCTTAATGATGTGTGATTCATTACAATTCAATGAACCGCGCAAAAGATGAATATGGGAAAAATTTAGCACTTTGATGTGCAGGAAAGTTCCTCGGAGGGATTTATTTTCAAATAAGTTTAAGAATGCTCCATTAGACTTCTCAAAGATGACAAGAAGTTATGCCAAGGTAACTAGGTTCCCTAAATGAGAGCAATAGCAAAGAAATAAAAAGGAACTTACCACATGCTTTGAAGCTGCATTTGTATTCAAAAGTAACTTGAAAACTTTTAGATATAAATGAGAGACGGAAGTGCTGGGATAAGGTCCCACTGAACACAGGTACTCTGAAAAGAAAGTATTGAAGCCACCTCTCTAGCTTTTCTAGTGACAGATTTCTTGAAGAAACCCTAAGCAGCAGCTAGAATGAGAGATTCATGCCAGGTATTTTTTAAATCTGTTTTTTTTTCTTGGTTAGATGCCTTTCATTTGAAGCAAGAGCTTAACCCCCCTGCCTTGCCTAGAATAAATTTGTTGTTTTCATTTTTAGGCTTGTGAACTCAGGTGAATCTTATACACAGGACATGCTTTTACTTCCCCATAAGCAATGAATTCAAATAAAGCTGTACTGCAGACAAAATTCTCAGGTTGTCTGCAGATTGAAACACATATCAACGTATATAAAAGTGGGGGATCACCAGTCCATAGGGCTGTATCAACAGGCTTGGGTGCTGGCTCAAGACAGGACATGGAGCGGGTTAGTCCAGGGAAGTACTGTATTGTATGCTTTGGCAAAAGGCAGTAGATAGACCCTCCTTAACTTCCAGAAACCTCACATTGTCCCAGGGGTGTATTTTGAATTGCCATCTTTGCAGACTCCCATTGAGAGTGAGGTCAAGTTCAATGTTTCTGATTCACCCATCACCACTATACAAGAGATGTTTTTAGAGCAAACATTACCATTGGTTTATAAGTGTTTTTGTTCTCAGAAAGCGTATTTCAGTTAATCTGAATAACTTCTTGCCTTTAGAGGATTTTGCATGTGTAGTTGAGTGCAATATGCAATACACAAGCCAGAAAATTCACTCTGACTTAACTGTCACCAGAATTGGTAAGGGAAAGAAAAAAAAATCAGTATATTGTAAAAGTAATCAGTAAACAGTATATCACCCTGTTACACCATCTTTATGTCATTTGTTTCAAAAGTCATATATCAATATCAAAATAGCTTAAAGGGACTACCTCATGAGCCCATCAGTAGTTTTAAGAAAACAGAGACTGTGTTAAGGTCAAACATATAACCATTAAGGAAATAAGATGGCAAAAGCCACAATCATTGTGTTTTCATACCTGTAAAGAAGAACATTAACTAGTTTATAAAGCGATAGTCTAAAAATACAAATCCATCATATAGTACAGGGAGCTATCTTACGATGCTTCTTGGAAATCAGATTGACTATTATACAATTACATTAAAATACGGGGTATGGGTCAAACTGGCTTACGCGTCTGAGTAAAAATGTAGATTGGTGTCCAGTGAGACATACAAAAGAAACTGAATTATAATGCACTGAATAATTGGCTGAGAGGAATCCCAAGGTCACATAAACAGTTGATAGCAAACGCAAAAACTGAACCCAGATATCCCAAGTCTTGTGCTTATTCTTAACTAGAGTCCTACCATTTTTCTGAAGCTTTGTAGCAATTTCCAAGGTTAGCTTTTCTGATATTTTATTAGCAGTAATATCGATGCTATAGAATCATAGAATCATAGAATAGTTTGGGTTGGAAGGGACCTTTAAAGGTCATCTAGTCCAACCCCCCTGCCATGGGCAGGGACATCTTCAACTAGATCAGGTTGCTCAGAGCCCCGTCCAACCCCACCTTGAACGTTTCCAGGGATGGGGCATCCACCACCTCTCTGGGCAACCTGTGCCAGTGTTTCACCACCCTCAGCATAAAAAATTTCTTCCTTGTATCTAGTCTAAATCTACCTCCCTTTAGTTTAAAGCCATTCCCCCTTGTCCTGTTGCAACAGGCCCTGATAAAATGTTTGTCCCCATCTTTTTTATAAGCCCCCTTGCAGTACTGATAGGCTGCAATAAGGTCTCCCCAAAGCCTTCTCTTCTCTAGGCTGAACAACCCCAACTCTCTCAGCCTTTCTTCAGAGGAGAGGTGTTCCATCCCCCTGATCATTTTCATGGCCCTCCTCTGGACCCGCTCCAACAGGTCCATGTCTTTCTTATGCTGAGGGCTCCAGAGCTGGACGCAGGACTCCAGGTGGGGTCTCACCAGAGCAGAGTAGAGGGGCAGAATCACCTCCCTCGACCTGCTGGCCACGCTTCTTTTGATGCAGCCCAGGATACGATTGGCCTTCTGGGCTGTGAGCACACATTGCTGGCTCATGTCCAGCTTTTCATCCACCAGTATCCCCAAGTCCTTCTCGGCAGGGCTGCTCTCAAGCCCTTCATCCCCCAGCCTGTATTGATACTGGGGGTTGCCCCGACCCAGGTGCAGGACCTTGCACTTGGCCTTGTTAAACCTCATGAGGTTCACACAGGCTTACTTCTCAAGCTTGTCCCGTCCCTCTGGCGTGTCGACCACACCACTCAGCTTGGTGTCATGCGCAAACTTGCTGAGGGTGCACTCAATCCCACTGTCCATGTCATTGATGAAGTTATTAAACAGTACCAGTCCCAATATGGACCCCTGCGGGATGCCACTCGTCACCAATCTCCATCTGGACATTGAGCCATTGACCACTACCCTCTGGATGTGACCATCTAACCAATTCCTCACCCACCGGACAGTCCACCCATCAAATCCATACCTCTCCAGTCTAGAGAGAAGGATGTTGTGGGGGACCATGTCAAAGACCTTACAGAGGTCCAGAGAGACAACATCTGTAGCCCTTCCCGTGTCCACTGATGTAGTCACTCCATCACAGAAGGCCACTAGGTTGGTCAGGCAGGACTTGCCCTTGGTGAAGCCATCCTGGCTGTCTCGAATCACCTCCCTGTCCTCCACGTGCCTTAGCATAGCTTCCAGGAGGATCTGTTCCATGATCTTCCCAGGCACAGACATGAGACTGACTGGCCTGTAGTTCCCTGGGTCTTCCTTTTTGCCCTTTTTAGAAATGGGGGTTATGTTTCTCCTTTTCCAGTCAGTGGGAACTTCTCTGGACTGCCACGACTTCTCAAATATGATGGATAGTGGCTTAGCAACTTCATCCGCCAGTTCCTTCAGGACCCACGGATGGATCTCATTGGGTCCCATGGACTTGTGCACCTTTAGGTGCCTTAGATGGTCTCGAACCTGATGTTCTCCCACAGTGGGCGGCTCTTCCTTCTCCCAGTCCCCGCCTTTGCCTTCTGCGGCTTGGGCGCAAGGCAAAAAAGTCATTGAGTACCTCAGCCTTCTCCGTGTCCCGGGTAACCAGGTCTCCTGTTTCGTTCCAGAGAGGGCCCACATTTTCCCTTGTCTTCCTTTTATCCCCGACGTACCTACAGAATCTTTTCTTGTTGCCCTTGATGCCCCTGGCCAGATGTAATTCTATCAGGGCTTTAGCTTTCCTAACCTGATCCCTGGCTGCTCAGACAATTGCTCTGTATTCCTCCCAGGCTACCTGTCCTTGCTTCCACCCTCTGTAGGCTTCCTTTGTGTGTCTGAGTTTGTCCAGGAGCTCCTTGTTCATCCATGCAGGCCTCCTGGCGTTTTTGCCTGACTTCCTCTTTGTTGGGATGCATCACTCCTGAGCTTGAAGGAGGTGATCCTTGAATATTACGCAGCTTTCTTGGGCCCCTCTTCCCTCCAGGGCTTTGTCCCATGGCACTCTACCAAGCAGATCCCTGAAGAGGCCAAAGTCCGCTCTCCTGAAGTCCAGGGTAGTGAGCTTGCAGTGTGCTCTCCTCGGTGCCCTCAGGATCTTGAACTCCACCATTTCGTGGTCACTGCAGCCCAGGGTGCCCTTGAGCTTCCCATTCCCCACCAGCCCCTCCTTGTTGGTGAGAACAAGGTCCAGCATAGCACCTCTCCTCGTTGGGTCCTCTACCACTTGGAGAAGGAAGTTATCATCGGCGGACTCCAGGAACCTCCCAGATTGCTTATGCCCTGCCGTGTTGTCCCTCCAACAGATGTCGGGGTGGTTGAAGTCCCCCATGAGGACCAGGGCTTGTGAGCGTGAGGCTGCTCCTATCTGTCTATAGAGGGCCTCATCCGCTCGGTCTTCCTGGTCGGCTGGCCTGTAGCAGACCCCCACCATAATGTCACCTGTCCCTGCCTTCCCTTTAATTCTGACCCATAAGCTCTCGGTTGGCTCCTCATCCATGCCCAGGCAGAGCTCCATGCACTCCAGCTGGTCATTGACATGGAGGGCGACACCCCCTCCTCATCTCCCCTGCCTGTCCTTCCTAAAGAGCCTGTACCCCTCCATCCCAACACTCCAATCATAGGAGCCATCCCACCACGTCTCCGTGATGCCAAGAAGGTCGTAGCCCTGCAGGCATGCGCACATCTCTAACTCCTCTTGTTTATTCCCCAAGCTACATGCATTTGCATAGAGGCATTGAAGTTGGGCCCCCGATGAAGCGGTCGTACTGGCTGGAGTTCCTTTGTGCTGCTCTTCAGGCGCTCTCCTGCTGACCTGTGTCCCTTCTCCAGGCTCTGGGCATCTATTGCTGGCCCTGGCATCAAACTGGTAGGAGTGGGATGGATTGAGGTTCCCCTCCCCCAGCATCTCTAGTTTAAAGCCCTCTTCACCAGCTTGGCAAGCCTATGACCAAAGATGCTCTTCCCCTCCTCTGACAGATGGACCCCATCAGCCCCCAGTAGACCACGTTTCTCAAAGCGAGTCCCATGGTCTAATATATAATATATTAATATATACAATATATATTAGATATATAAATATATGTTATATATTTATATATAATAAATATATTAATATATAATAATAATGTAGTGAAGCTCAAGTCATAAAAGGCCTAGATATTCACCTGCTGGTTGTTTGAGATGTAGCTAACATTCCATTTCTTACAATGCTTCATAAGCTCAAAAACTAAACACATTTAACCTTCTCAACACCTTGAGGAGACTGGTGGATGAATTTTATTACCTGTGCTTTAAAGAGGAGCAAATGAGCCTGAAAAGATTGCTGAAGACCAAGTTTAGAACTTAGACCTTGCCACCTAGCTTGGTCTGTGTTCAATGGGAATATGTGCTATTTTTACAGCAGAAGGAAAAATTATCTCATTAAAAGTCACAAATAAACTCAGTTCTTCGGTGTATTTTTAGATAGCTGACAAACTTGTACAATATCAGAGCTACTTGTAGGCCATCCATAAAGGAAGGAGTAGCAGTTGTTTCCCCCAGTTTATCTTATAAATTTTCTGTTTGTGCAGCTAGTTTTGGAGTTCTTAAATGCAATAAATATGCAGCAAGTAGAATTGATCCATAGTTTTAAAGATACACACATCCAAAAATTACAATATTTGAGAACTGGAAAATGGCTGACCAGTTTGAATCAGTTATATTACTAGCTTAATGAACAATAAAAAAATGTGGAAAACATCTACTTTGACTTATGACAAACCACACAGGTAGAGTGTGGAAATCTGGGGTAGATTCATATTCTAAGGATCAGTTTCTGTACAGTTTAGATGATATTATTCCATCTTCAGTTAAACACAGACTTACATGGTTATTCTCATGGACTGATAATATTAAAAATAATCAGGCCAATATCAAGTAATGGAAAACAAGGCTATTTTAAAGGTTTTTGTAACCATAAATCTGAGTTGGAAGGCAATCTTAGCATGTTCACTATGAATGACCTTCTTGTACGGTCAAATGTAGTTGCGGATGCAAAAGGCCCTAATATCTTTCAGAGGATGTAGCAAAAGTCTTACAACTTCTTTTTATAATTAATCTTTAAACTGAAATTTTATCTTCACCTACTAGAAAAACATTACCTACCTAACATTTTTTCATTATAGCAACATAGAAACTCAAGGGAAGACAAAATTACCAGATAATAAAATCTCTGCAGTTTTCAAGCCTGTCAGCAGATTTTCAAAACTCAGTATCAACAAGCCATAGAACAGTACTGTGCCTTATGTCATATCTGAATTACATCAGAATTAGTAAGATGCAATTTCCTTTTAGATTTTTGTAAGATTTTTTTTACCATAGTGATAGAAAGCTGCCATTCCATGCTCTGACAGAGAACTATATGCTGTAGATAAACCAGAGACTTGGGAGCTTTCTTAGCATCTCATAAATTATGCTACTTTATTTCTAAAAAAGAGTAAAATAGCGTATAGGTTTGCCTGATACTGATAATGTCATTTAGACATACACAAAAGGACAAGAAAAACCCCTAAACCCCCAAAAGCACAACATGGCTTAAAATGAACTTTTATATACTGCAATTCTTCTGGACATACTGCAAACAGAAATATGTAAACACAACTGAGTAGGTGTTTCAGACATTTAATGTCTATTTCTCCCATTCCTCGCCCCCCCAAAAAAAAACCAACCCTGAAAAAAAAAAATCTCAGATCTTGTGATCTCGTACTGTGGTCAAGAAAAGTAGGTAAGTATAATTCTGGTTGATACGCAGTGTGTCAGGGTGCAGTGTCACGTTATGCTCTGAGGGGAGATGCTATTACTGCACAAGCATAAATGTGCTGAAGGCAACCTCTTTTAGTGGGTTCCATGTGAGAGACTGACATCTGTTTCAAAGACAAACACTGAGGGGACCATTATCTGTGGTCTCTGCTGCTGGCCCACTTACACGGGCAAATCACACGGGTCTCCTGGAAGAGAAAGAAAGGTGGACTTTATAGAAGGACTTGGGAGTTTCTTGACAGAGAAGAGAGAAGAGCTCAAGGGTATTAATCAATGACTATAGCTTAAGACTTGCAGGAAAAAGAAATTCAGCCCAGCATAAACTGCTAATTAATTGGGTTTTTGCATGGCAAGGCAAGCCTTACAAAGGGGGTAGGTTTTTTGTTGTTTACAAGACCTGAATCTTTCAAATATTTTAAGTTACTGTGGTTAAAATTCCTTTTCTAAGTCAGCATTCGTTGGCATTCTTACTGTTCTGAAAGGAAGCTAGGCTTAGGTGGAAATCTTAGGCAAATATGTGATCGGATGACTCTGTGAGTCATTAGGTTACAATCCAGAAAGGCTATGACCAAAAAGGGTGTTAGTATACTTACCTGAATCACATCTGTGCACTAACTTGATTTGGAAACATATGGGTCCCTTTGCAAATAATTGGGAATGACACTGAGACAGACTCAGCAAAAGCATTAGTAAAAAGCCAAGCAAAAACATAACGAATTTCTATAGGTTATCTAAAAAGGGAAAACCAAAAGTTCGCACTGGAGTGGGACTTTCTTGCCACAGAATTTCCTTGCATAATGCAAGTTTAGGAGGTAAAATTAACTGCATTTTTTTGGTACACTGGTATTTAGGCATCTAATAATTAGGACTCGCAGCGGGATTTTCAGAGGTGCTTTGGCACTGGTGGAATTGGTTCTGTAATGCTGAACTTCAAACTTCTAATTGTTTTGACTGGGAGCTGGAGTGAAAAAGTTGTTTACATTCAAAATTGTGATCCTGAAACCTCATTTTACTACCATGGCACCAACAGTTTTTAACAGCCTTACTATTAGTAAGGATATTTAGTAAGGCTGTATCTAGCATGTAGTAAGCAGTCTTTGAAGCAGGAAAAAGAACCGAGGTTTACTTGCTCCTAAATGAGCACTTTAATTACTGGCCTCTTTTTCTCAGTAAATCTTTCCGTCTTTTCTGCTTCAATAGAGCGGCAGACCTCAGACTTCACCTACAGCAGTGTGAGCCTTCTGGTATGTCCTTAGATTTAATTAGAAAAAATCAGAACTGATACATCAAGAGGAAGATGTGTACGTACACTGATGGAATATACGAACGCACTTTTCAGTCTCATTTTGTGTAACAAAAAGCTAGTTTCAGCTGAGCGACAGTAATTCACAGATGTGGGCGAGTTCCTAGAAGTGGGGAAGTTACATGCATTACCGAAAGCTTAGTAATTTTTTTTTTTTTTTAAAGCAAGCGATCACTCAACAGCTGTTCCACTACTGTAAGGCAATACTGCTTCCTCGCACCTGGAGCGCCTGCCCTCAGCGTGCCTCCGTTTGGTGCCGGAGGTGACACAGGGAAGCCCTTTCCTCGCTGGCCGGGCTGCCGGCTGCCTCGCAGCCCGCGGCCCCCAGGCAGGCAGGGAGGGAGGGAGGCCCGCCGTCACCCCACCCCACTCCACCCCTCCCCAGGCTGCGGGGGGGAATACGGGCGCCTGTGAAGCGACGCGCTGGGGCAGCAAGTGCTCCCAGAGCCGAAGCTTGCGGCTGCAAGCGGGCTTCCTCCCGACTCCTCAAGAAATATGCTGCCCGGCGAGCACGCCCTGAGCACCCGCCCCGGCGGCCCACGCGCGGAGCGGCGGCGCGGAGGGGCGCGGAGCGGCAGGCGCTCCCCGCCCGCGCCCAGGTGCGGCCGCCTTCTGCGGAAGCGAAGGAGGGAGGGAGCTCCGCGCCGCGGGCGCGGCTTGCTGGGGAGCAGCGCGGGGGTGGGGTGGGGTGTGGAGGCAGGCAGGCAGGAAGGAAGGAAGGAAAGAAAGAGACAGAAAGCAAGAAAGCGAGCGAGCGGAGAGCCGGAGGGAGAAAAGAAAGCTGAAGCGATCTAAAGTCCTGCTCTTCCTTCCCCCTGCCCCCCTCCCCCGCCTTCCCCCGCTGCTTTTTCCCAGAGGTAAGCCAGCCTCCGCGGGGTGCGGAGTTTGCGAGGCAGAGGGCAAGGACTGCCCGCCCGCTGCCCCGTGCGCGGCGCGGCGGCCTGCGCGGGCGGCTCCCCGGGCCGGGCCGGGCCGGGCCGCGCCGCTGCCGGCACGGAGCTTTTCCGCGGGCCGCTGCTGTGATGCTGGAGGTCCCGGTCCCGCCGGCAGCGCAGCGGCCAGCGACAACAGCACTGCTGGAGAGTAAAGTTACCGGCGAGTTCCGGGGCGAGGCTGAGTAGTTTGGTACAGGGCATGTCTCAGAGGAGCGTCAGATATCCAATTTGGAATCTGACAAGAAATAGCTCGTAGGCAGGTAGAAAGTAAGGCGTGTGGTTTTTTTTCTCCTGTTTTCTTTCTGGCTTAAATTATTTTAACGGCCTGTATGTAAATGTCATACTAAGGAATAGTGTTTTATTATTGTGTATTTATTTACTCTATGAGTTGTTTTTGTGAAGTTAGACACGAACAGACTTCTTGTTAGCTGCCAGTATATTTCTGGAAATTTTATCAGGAAGTGCATGAAGTTCACTGTGAGAAAGTCAAAGAGCCACTAGGATGTCCTAGATAGAAAAAACAAATTGAATGATACAGCACCGAAGTGTTGCCACAGCAACTTGCTAAAGTGTACTCAGCCAATTCCACCTTTAGTTTGCTTGTTTATGCCGTGCAGTTCCTTACCCCAGAGACTATCTGCAAGTTGTCCCACTGGAATTTCTTGCAGTATGAGGTTTGACTCCGAGGTAGTGAAGGTGGCTGAACTTTTCTCTGGAAGAGAAGTGTTCTGAAATTAAAAAAAAAAAACCCAAACAAAAAAACCCCCAAAAAAACCAACAAAGAAACATTTTGACAGAGGATGTGCTTAATGGTATTTCGTAATTATCTACTACGTTGAACTACACTTAGTAACTTCTCGCATTTGGAAGGGGAACAGTTCTATCGGAATTGTTGCAATCAGTTATCCAAATGTTAATTCATTAAGTAACCACTTTAAAAAGGTCATTGCAGAGGTTGGGTGGTGGTTTTTTTTTTTTTTTTGAGCATGCAGTCAGTATGCTGATTGCATTATGTAGGTTTTTGGAAAGATCTTTAATGATCTACAGCGTTTTCTAGGCCTGTTAATCTTGTCAGTTTGTATGCAGTCAAGTACAATGGGAAGATGAAATTCACTACTGGCAGATTTCATTCTGCTTGATGGTAAGTCCTGTTGTAGTGGTTTTTTGTTTTGGGTTTTTTACCTGTTTTATTTGGATCTTAATCTAGTATGTAGTTTAGCAGAAGCTGGGAGCAAGCCTGAACTTGCTTGTGTTTGTTGAACTGATTGCTTAAAGTGTGGTTATCTTGCCATGCAGTTCTAAAGGTTTGACACTTTCTTCAGGCTAATATCTGTAGTGATCTTAAAAAGGGGGAAAAAAAGAGTCTCACTTGAGTCTTTCTATATTCAGCTATATCCTACTGTTCACACGTTTCATTATTAAAAGTTGGATTGCTTGCTTGCTTCAACATAGATTCGTCTGTCTATCTTCCAATTAATGTTGTCTTGAAGACTTTGCAACATGAAAATCATAGAATAGAAGAATCATAGAATCAACTGATACGGCTTTTCAGAATGTTAGATGCAAGTACTTATCCTCAGTGTGAGGAAAGGTCCTGAAAGTTATGTATGTTTTTCTGTGCTGTGCCAGTGTTGTCATTTTTCTTTGGTGCTATTTAGCTGTCACTTTTAGTAAAACAAAAAGAACTGTTATGCCAGTCTGAGTTGTTGTACCTCCTTGTGTGAGCCCCTTCCATAAGATGGGAAAAGGAAGGATGTGAAAATCAGTTTGAAAAGGAGTGTGAGAAACATCATCTTCTGTGGAAGAAAGTTGGATGATCCCATGCAAGGCTTGGGATGTGCAACACAAATTGAAATTCATCCCCTGCCAAAACATATTTTCTTGGAAGAAAAGCCCAGATGGTCTCCCTTGTGTTGTTTTCTGCACATTAGCAATTTAGATGTTTTACCCTTATTTCTATAAAATTGAATGGTCAAGTGTCTTCCAAGAAGCTTGATTTTTGTATAACAGCTATAGCATTTTCCTGGTTTTGGTAACCATGTTGAATGATGACTTTTGTCTTGGTTACTCTATATTGGAGAATATGATAGTACAGCAAGAATCAGTTTTATTTAAGCAAGACCAAATTCCCCTCGATTTTTTTTTTTCTTTTCTTTTTTGATATTTATTTCTATCAAATACTGTGGGAAAAATCTATTTTGCCTTGCTGCTGAGAGAAAAAGTTTTGTTTTACAGGCTGTATGCAACCACGTGCACTAATGTCGAAGACTATTGTTTACTTAAACTTGTAGTGGTACAAATATGGATGTGAAAGTGAATGTATGCATATAAATGTGTATGTAGCATATATATGCACTACATATCTAATGCTGTACAAACATTCTTTAGGGTTTGTTGTGACTTATTCTGCAATTAAAGCCATGGAGGAGATTAAATTCTTTTTTTAATTGATATTAATTACATTGAAATAGATTAATATATTGGATAAGGTGGTCCTCGAGTTCTGCTTTTCTGTATACTTCTTGAGCTTAAGCCTTTACTAAGGATAAAACATTGTAATGTAAGAAACGATTCAGTATTTATCTTCTAGCCTGCGATACAAACATTCACCAATGTGTGTAGATTTGTTTAGCTGTTTGTTACTTGAATCTTTGTCTGAGTAGTCAAACCAAAACAGGTGTCAGTATAACCCTTTGCTCAGACCCACAGAATATGTGTGACTGTGAACTTGCTGGTATCTAACCAGCTGTATAGCTAGGCCAGATCTATAGCATGTCTTTATAAATCTTGATGGATGCATTGACAGCTTCTGCCATAGATTACTACAGAAACAAAAAGTGGCTTGGGCTTCAGCATCTAGCAGTGCTGGCATTTTGTGGTCAAAATGTCTTCTCAGTGAGCATTTTCTTCCTTTCTCAGTCTGCTACACGTTTCATTTATAAAAATACACTGCAAAAAGTAATGGTTCTTGCAAATTTGGAAAGAAAGTTTGTTCTGTGCTAGGTAATCCTCTGCGTTGTTATGTGGTTTATACAGAGATAGGTTAGGATCCAAATAACTGATAATACCTGGCTATTTCAGTTCCTGAAGTAACAACAGTGGAGGTGTTCCAGAATAAGGTGTGGGCAAAGCATGTAGAAAAAACAGTATTTAGATACCGAAAAGAGTATGTGTGGGTTTAAATGTATATGTTTATACAAAAATATATATTTATTTATAAATGTATAACTAAAAGCTACTTTCCTAAGTGTCTTTTTTGTTACTGCTGAAGATGGAGGATTGAGAGAATGATACTGTCTGAAAATAAACACTAACACCTCAGGGAAAGAATACCCAAACAACACCGTGAAACCCAGAACGGCCAAGGAAGGTGGAAATGGCTGAGATAAAATTGCAACTCTAACTTTAAAACACTTGGACTCATATGCTAACATTGCAGGGGGGTTATATACTTGAACATGTGGGGTTTTTTTGTTTTGTTTTGGGTTTGGGTTTTTGTTTTTTTTCATTAATGGATACCTGAAAGACTGTTCTTTGGCACAAACAGTGCCTGCCTGATACTTTTTGCCCACTTTAGTAATTTCTGTACTATTTCTCATTCTGGACTCAGAATATTATTCAACTTCTTAAGAGACTATGTATTTATATTTGTATTTTTCAGGGTTTAGAGATGTGTGGAGGCCATACTGTTGAATTTTGTCTTGTATGGCTAGAGGCTTACATGAAAAGCTTGAAGAAATGCTGATGTCTGAAACTTTTAAAGGAACGATGAGTGTTTAGATAAGTACGCATGTTGGGAAAGGACAAAGTTAAATCTAAAAGCTGATTGTTAATCAGTTTAGCTCAATACAAGGCTTTTTGAATTTAAATGACTTTTTGGAATCTTTTAGTGAGGGTTAACTCCCTAACAAACTTCATCGCTCTTGAGAGGTTGATATCTGATTGGCCTATAGAACTCTCTCTCTAAAAAGTTTTAACTGTATCAATTTCGTATTCGAGATAGTAAGTCACTTCTCAGGCTTGTGGACAGTGATCAAAGCTGATAAAAATATTGCCCCAAAAATGAAGTTAAAGAGATTAGCAAGAATTTAAAGACTTACTATAAATGTTCCATTATTTAAAATGTGTGCTGTGTTGATTTTTATATCTTCCAGAAAAATGTAGGTTTGTTCATCATCTTTTTTTCCTCTTATTATGTTGCCTATATATATGGTGTAAGTATAAAGAGGATTTTTTTTCCCTGTTTTTGATTACCAGTTTTTGAAAGTGTGGGATTAATAAAGTTATTTACAAAATTTTGCAATAAAAGACTTCTAGTGATTGAGTCGGTTATTTAATCATTTATTTCATAATCATAATAAAGTACAGTCACCAATAGCAGTGATAACAGTTGTGCTCCATTCAGTACATGATTTTAAATTTATATTTATTTGTATGTGGCTTTGGGCAATGAGGAGGGGCACAAAGATTTATTTATGACTGCTTTTCTGAATAACGACTTAGTTATTCAAAAGACATTGGGGAAATCTTACAGGAAGAGGTTCTATCTTTTATTGGAGGAATTGATACAGTACAAAAGCAAGCAATCTTTTAAGCTTCAATTCTAGATCATAAGTAGTGCCCTTTTTGTCAGGAAATATTTTGAAGAATAAGGTATCAATACCTGCTACTATGGATATTTTCTGGGCATATGATTTCTTTTCTTTCTAATTGCTACTCAAGTCTTAGGCTGTTCTACCGAAGCTATTCTTTCTTTTCCAGGCTGCTTAAGGCTAGTACCTGCATGCCACGACAGCTGCTACAGTCAGCAGGTTTCCCTAAGGCCAAATTACTCTTTATACAGGAAGAGGGAGGTGAAAAAAACTGCTGCTGATCTTAAACCTTCTTTAAAGAGATGCAATTTCAGGCTGTCTCAAACACCTTCAGGATGGTAGCTTCTCCATCTGCTTTGGATTTTGTAAATTGTGAATTTGGATATGGCCCTGAAAGAAAGAACAACTCACATAGGTGGAGTCTGGAGAGTGCAAGAGCTGAGTTGGAAAATGCTGAGGAAAAACTGTCATGAGCATTGAGATACTAAATGTCCCTAGTGTAGAGGCCAGAATTTTCTATGGGGTTATGCCTCTGCTACTGTTTGTGGCCAAGGGAAAACTGCTTCCTTGACAGAGTTGAAAAGCTAGTAGTTAGTCGTTTCCTGTTTTCCCTCCCGACAGTTCTTTGAAGGACCTGATCTGCAAGATGTATTTTGATCACCTCCATAGCTTTCTGATTGTAGTTATTTAAACAATTAAGGCACTTCTACCCATGCCGCCACCCCCCCTGCTCCCCCATGTTCAGAAGTGATTCTACCTTTGTAAACTTTACTGGTTATGGTACTTGTTCAGTTGGATTCTCAGTTGAAGAGGGCTTGAACCCACAGTTCACATAGAGTGCTCTAGGCAGTCATTTTTCCTTTTTCCCATTGAAGGTGTGTTTCTGTGCTAAAAAGAGTTTAAGGCTCAGAAGATAAAGGAGTAGAAGCTCTACGCTGTAGTTAATTGGTGCTAGCGTGGGAATAGGAAAGCTTTGGGTTCCAGTTCTGGTCTTAGATCACTTTTTCTCCCCCTTATATCCAAGTACTGTATAATAAGAGTGTGTGCGTACATAAGTGGTTCATCTCTTAACTGTTCATCTTAACGTTAACTACTAGCATTATATGTTTTAAGACTGTATTACTTGTGCTGAGTTAAGACTTTGATTTCTCTGTTCTCTTTATACAGGCCAAGATAAAAGAATGGAGAGGTTATGCTGTTTACCCTCCTTGAAATTTTCATATATAAGCAATTAAAAAATATTACTGTACAAATGACAGGCAGCCTTTCAGAATTTTATCCAAGATTAATGTGAATTCAGGTGGGAATTTTTTTTAATGCCCTTTTTCTTTTCCATAGGTTTGCAGTCTTTAAAAAAAAATAAAAATCAGTTGGAACTGAAGAAACTTGAAGTGTCTTGAAGAAACTGATATTCTCCATTGGCTGGATGACACCAAATTTAGAGAGCTCTCTTGCTAGTGAATATGCATGCATCCTGACTATATTTCTACATGACTGTGTGGGGCAATACTCGGAATGAAGCTGCCATCATGTCATCCACAGGCAATGGCATAGATATTGAAGAATTCTTGGTCAACATTAACTTGGGACAGTATCTTCCTAACTTTAAAGAATATGGCTATAACATTGTGACAGATTGCTTGGGAATAAATAACAATGTGCTTCAGCAAATGGGAGTGTTGCCTACAGGGCACCGGAGAAGGATTCTTAAGCAATTAGACACCACTCTTTCAAAAATGCAAGGAAATTCTCTTTTCCGTGAAAATCTAAAACTCAAAGACTTGAAAGGTTTAGAAGAGAAGCAATATTCGTCCTCGGATCAGGAGTCTCCAATAAGCAATTCAAGTGTAGATGGGACTAGTTTGATGCCTGCAACATTGTCAGAACAACTTCTTAATAAAGCTTACCTTGATAAAGAAAGGTTTGAACTTGCAGAGCAAAACTTACTGGAGGCAAATGATGATAGCTTTACAAATTTGGATTTTTCTAGTTTATACCAGAATTCAGACAGCATACTAAAAGCTATCAATGTAAGTGGAAGTATTAAGATGAATACTCAGCCAGATACATCACTGGAAGAAGCTGCTGCATACCAAGCTGATGAGCACTTGACTGGCTGTTTGGCATTTCATGATCCTCCTTCTTCATTTGCTCATTCATGTGAGACAAAATACAGTGAAAACAAACATCTGATGTTTGCAGATGAGGATGATTTATCTGATAGTGAGCCAAATTCTCCATTCTTTAAGTTTAAAGGAGAAATGATAGACAATGACTTATATGATTCTTATACGCAAAACTGCATGAAAGTATTTCCAAGAGCAAGCCGGTCTTTTATATTAAGGCATCGACCTGTACCAGAAATTCCCGAATCAAGTAAAGTTCAAGCTTCGTCAAGGTAACTGCTGTTTCCTTTTAATGAATAATGGCTATCATTGTAGAAATTACGGTTTGGGGTTTCTCACAGGTTTTTTATGTAATTTTTTTTTAAATTTTTTTAGTATGTGTTGTAAGTACACTGGATCTGGTATGAATGTTGCCAGGTTAACTGAAGGAGGATTAAGCTTCAATGCAAGTTAAAAGCGCAAATGAGAGTATAAAGGGAAATTTTAGAACAGTGTTTCCTTATAACCTCCCCAATTATCTCTGTGTCTACTTATTTTCACAGAAAGGAATCTTTATTGCTTTAGATATAACCCTTGTTAAAAACAACTATATCAAGCATTTTTTAAACTTAATCTGTATGCTGTTAAGATAGGGTAGAATGGAAATACACAAATGTTACAAAACCAAGATTGAAAAATAACAGAAAAAGCTGTTGAATCTATTCCAAACCAAAACATTGCTAATAATATTAATTAGACCTTAGCTCCAGTGTTTCTGACGAAATTCTGATCTATCACAGGAAAATGGTGACAAAATGGTGATTTCAAGAGGACTAAAAATTCACCCTTAGGTATAAAAATCTACTTTTATGAGACAGCAGTTATAGTGAAACACAAGTTTTCAGGTTGTGTCTTGGTAACTTTTAAGGTCGTACCTTTCAAGGGATACTGTTCTTGGAAAATACAAGTTTATTATTTTTATATATGTAACTCAAAAGAAAGATCTAGGAAGTTTTACACACCTACACATATTAATGTAGTTTTATCTAAAAAGTCGGGCAAAATTTAGAAAATCCTTCTTGTCTGTTTTGTGCATTATATGGTGTAGCCACCCTGTAAAGAAAGCAGGATGTATCGATATGATTGCATGCATGGGCATAACAAGATGATTACATGAGAATCTTAAGTCTCAGCCTTAAAGCACGTAAAATTTATATGTAAATATAAATATGTAAATTTTTTGTTTTAAATTAGAATAGGATACTTTGTGGAGGAGGAAATTACATTATACTGCGGGTCTAAAGCAAGGACTTTCTTCAAGATGGCTCTTAGATTAATTTCTAAACTGGTTGTCATTTAACTGTTAACTCAGAGGATGAATGCAACCAGTTTGTAATATTAGGTGTTGGCTTTTGCTGGTGTTCTCATGATAACAAAACCTTAGCTTTTAATGATGCCTGTAATATAAAATATTTTTGAGGCATTCCAGCAGGAAAAAGAAAGTGGAAAAAGGGAAAGAAAAAAAAGGATAGATGTGGGGGGCGTTCAGAGTTTATCCTTGTACAGATAGTTCTGTGCAGCATTGGTGAGGATAGTATTGGATAGAGTCCAATAAAGTTTGTTATGATAAATTGCATAGGAGAGTTTGAATTTGTTTCAAAATATTCATGTGATGTGTGTGTGGATTTTTCTTCCTTCAAAATGGTTGAGTTCATAATTTGAATCCACAAATTAGTGAGTAGCGCTTATTGTCTTGAATAAGCATCAGTTGTTGTAGCTTGTCTTGCAAAAATGGGATAAAATGTAGAGGAAAAGGTCTGATGTTAGAACTTAACTCTAGGCCTATCTTAATAAAAGTAATATTGTTTGAATGTTAAAAATAATAGGCACTGAATGTGCAGTTGATCACAATATTACAGGCTGTGTAAACGAAGAATATCTCCCCACAGATTAATTTGTGATAATTTTGGTTCTGTTAACTATAAGCTTTTACTGATCATGTTGGTTAAGTGTCTTAGAGAAGAAAAATTCATGCAAAGGCATATGCAAAGTTTTGTCGGTGTAGCCATATCCAAATCATTAGGTTGCACTTTTTTTAGTCAACTTTTTTTTTTTTAAACCACTAGCTATGCCTGGGAGGGACATGTCTGAGAATGTTTTGTATTTATCTTGTCTTTTTCATCTGCATATCTCAGCAGTTAGAAACATCATTAGCAAGTTTATACATGCCCTAAATGCGGAGTTTTCCCAGCATTTATAAGTTTCTTTTAGATTATTGGAAGAAGTCAGTATTAAATGTTGTAATGCAATTGTTTGATTGAACAGATGGAGAGGCAAAGATTCTTTGCAACAATTAAGAGATTTTTGTGTGCCTTAAAAAACTGTTTCATCAGTTCCTTCTAAATCACCAAAAAATTGTGCTTATTGAAACTTAAGTATAACCATCTTTCAGTGAGAAGTAGCTTTACGTTAACTTTTGTAGAGCGATTATCCCTACTTCATATAATAAAGCTATTCCTGCTGGGCTGAAATGGGAATCTCATCCTAAAAGATGATAATAACTAGCTACTAAAAGAGTACTCTTAATGTCTTTTGAGAAACAGTCATCCAGTAGAGAGAATATGCTGTATTTGTAATGTTCCCACCATTGAAGTAAATCCTCCAAATCCCAGTCTATTAGTGATTGATATGTGACTGGGTCACTAACTTCATTACCCACCATTTTGATTTGTGAGCGCCAGCTTATTTTCTTCATCTTTATGCTCCAGTTATAACAATATGGAAATCCTGAAGGACAAGTATGAGGAGACAGGACCTTCCTGTCTGAGGAAGATCAAGGCTAAACCAGAACTTCAAACCAGAACTTAAACTTCACAGAAACATTCTTGATAACCTTGCCGGGTATTTTTTTAGAGGCAAAGAATTAATACAGAATTTTAAAATGGCAGCTTGCAGCATCTTTACCCTCAGGAAAGATCATGTCTGTCTTACAGAATTGCATAGACAAACATTCTCAACTGACTTTTATTGATAGATGCTGGTTTCATCCTTATTACATTGTATGAAGGCTTTTCCATAGAGGCAGAGAAATCCTGCTGAAATCTTCTGGGAAACTCAACATTTCCTTCTAGTTGTGCATGGATATTAGTCATTACATTTTTATGCAAGGAAATGCTTTTCTCATGATCTCCTATGTGCCTTCTGGCACAAAAAGTTCATACAGTGGGTCTCCTTGTGCCCCTTAGTAGTGCTGTGACCATGTCACTTTTTATTACTAATAACATGCTTGCCTCTTTTGCAATTATATCTGCTTCCCTGTGCGTCAGTTGTGCTCCTGGCTCTTGCCTGTAACAAAACACGCTGTCAGCTGGTAAGACACCATAGCATTTTAGAAGTTGGAAATATTTTGGTTTTGTTTCTTCTTTGAAGTATATGTGGCATCACTGTAGTACTGAGGGGTGCAGAATTAAAAAAAAAAAAAGTGTCAATTACACAGTGTTCTTGATAGTGGGGTTATTGTGCAGATTTTAGTAGTGTTTTTGGTTGATCAGTATTGAAGTGATGTGTAATTATGCTAGATTCTTGTCAGCTAGACTTTTCCTTCTTACCATAACATTATGAGCTCTCTGTTGATACAGAACTAGTAAAGATCACTCTAAAGGTGTTTAAAAGCACTGGAATTGTTAAGAGGATTGCAAATCATCTTCTAAAATTGAAATAATCTGCATCCAAAACATCTTTATTAGACAAAGTCATCACCCTTTCTGAGACCCTGCATTCTGCGTTTCACTGAGCAGTCTTAAATTTTTAATATGGTTTCCCAGTCATGTTGTGAGACAGAATGAAGGGTTAAACACAGTGGATTGGAAGTTTCATGGTCTCTCTTGATACTTTTGGTCTATGACTTCTTCCATACAGACATAAGTGAAAAATTGAGGCTTTTGTAAGACAAAGTAGTGAAAGTAATGCAACAGATGGAGCTAACCACTGACGTGCCTTTAGTGCAAGATTAAGGATAATAAGTATAGAGATAGTTTTAGAGGCTTTGGATGCTTTGGATCATGTCATTTAGCAGTCACTCTTAGTTGAAATAGCTACTGTTGCATCATTCAGAGCAGCAATCTGTTCAAAGAAAAAGCTTAAGCAGATTTACAATGTGGTAAACCTGTTTGTTATACAGAATGCTACACAGATAAAATTTCAGGCTGATGAACTCTATATACTGTTAATTTTTTTCATATCCCCCAACTTTGTTACTTGTATTGTTCAGTAGTGGGATTGCTCTGATTCTTTATCAAAAGAAATAAAAAGAAATAGACCAAAAGTAATTCTGGAAAATATTCTGCATTTGGGGGAAAATATAAATAAATAAAATAGATAATGATGCTTGGCCTGAGCAGGCACTATTCGTTTTCTGCAACTGGCAGATCCTATGGTTGAAACTTCTTCCTTGGTACTGATATTCTTTAGACTCCATTTCTTAACATGTAAGTAGTCAAGATTCCTACTGAGGTGCCCAAGCTGATGCTGCTGTGTCTCTCTACTCTGTGTTCTGTCACAGAAAGCAAATTTTTTAGGAGAGAGAAGCTATTCCCTCTCTTTTCCTATGGTCAAGCATCACCATTAATTTACCTCTGCAAGCAGTCTATGAACCCCAAAGCTCTAACACAGCATGCTAGAGCACTTTTGACGTGTTTGCATTACGGGAGGGTTAGGTCTTGAGGTAGATAGAAAAGAAAACATGTCTTGAATGAGTTTGACAACAAAAGCTTCATTCATTTAAAACACTCAGCAGATGAATGCCAGTAAAGACTTTGAAGCACTGGCTGCTTACACTGACCGACAGGAGTATATTGAATAAAACAGCTCAGCCCAGTGCTACGCTCTTACCTTTCCAGTCTCTCAGCCTTTAGCAAGACGACTCGCTGCCTCATCACACCCTTTCATCCTGTTTATGCATAAGGAAATGGCGGTGGGGAAGAGTATGCAGCCTGAGCCTCATCCGGTACCTCTTAATATGTGAAAATAGTGGGTCTTAATCTCCACAGTGGTAACAAAGTGATAATTTAATTGAAATTATTATTATATCTTTGTAAAATTGGCACACTGTGACTGGCAGACTGCTTGCACTAACCTTACTTTAAAGAGCAAAATAAAGAAGACCATTAATCTGAAGAGGTCTTAAATTTTGGAAATGGTTAAGGAAAGTCATAGATTGGTGTAGATACAAGATTTTTTTTTTTCAATCTTATTTGACCCCAAAGAAGTCTTCAGTATTTTCCTGTCTTTTAATCCAAGTATTCAATTTGTACAATAACTATCTAACTATTCTATTCTATTGAGCATTGACAAATTATCAAGATGGCGGCAAACTTTTTAGCAGGGCCTGTTGTGACAGGACAAGGGGGAATGGCTTTAAACTAAAGGGGGGTAGATATGAAGAAGAAATTTTTTATGCTGAGGGTGGTGAAACACTGGCACAGCTTGCCCAGGGAGGTGGTGGATGCCCCATCCCTGGAAATATTCAAGGTCAGGTTGGACGGGGCTCTGAGCAACCTGATCTAGTTGAGGATGTCCCTGTGCACGGCAGGGGGGTTGGACTAGATGACCTTTAGAGGTCCCTTCCAACCCAAACTGTTCTATGATTCTGTGATTTTATAGCTTGTACTGTTTGTTGTTTGTTACACATAATCTTTGAAGCAGATATTCAGAGTAAACGTGTTTGTTTGATTTTATATCTTGAGATAGTTTTTACTTGATGTAAGTTAGAACTTTATTTTCCAAAAATGACAAAAAGGTTTTACTTTTGATTGCTGGAAAAAAAGACTATGATTGCTTATTAGCAGGTTTTCTTGCTGTGCATACATACATGTAGGTACATAATCAAAAAAGAATACACAAGTCCTGAAAAATACATGAATTAAAAAATTGCAGGTCTTTGTAAGCTGATTTGTTATTTTTAATTTCCTGGTGAATTTATCTTCACTTGTTGCTATTGCCATTACCCACTTTTAAATCCATCCACCCTGAAACTAAGCCAATGACTCACTGTTTTACATAAGGAAGAAAACCATCATTTTAAAAGCTCTTTGAGTCAAAGCTGCTTATCTGTATCTCTAATTTATTTTAATGCTATTAATAGACCTAAAACCCCCCAACCTAACAACAAAAGAATCTGTTCTGTGTTGAAAAAGTTAAGTTTGTTTTGGTTTTTTTTTTTGTAAGCATACCAGGTTCTTTAAAATTACGTTACTACAAATGCATGAAGTTAGTTTGCTAATGTAGCTTCAAAAGATGTAAGCACATCAATTTTAGTAAAATGTATGAAGAAACAGAGACTTTTAACATATTTGCTGTGGTTTTTTTGTAATTGTAACTCAGGAGAGTAAACAGTTACGTGTGGGAGCTAGGCCATGATCCACCTTCACTGGCCAAACTCACCCTGTTTTTTCTAAATCCAGGATTTTAGAAGATACCTTTGAGGAACTTAATTGATATAACCTGGATAACATTTGAAATGTCAAGTAACTTTATAAGGCGTGGCTTCTGTCTTGATTTTAATCTAATAATTTGTTTGGGGCAGATTTAAGGATGGATTAAAAATTATATGAAATAGTAGTTCATAAATGTATGCCTTCTGTCAGAGAAAAATCAGCCTGTAATATGGAGTAATTAAATTTGGACTTCATGGGACAGTATTTCTAAAGTTTTGAATATAGCTAATCTTAAAAGAATAAAATTTCTCAATATGTCAAGTGGGGAAACAAAAATTAGGAATATTGGTATTTTTAGTAAAACATACTTATCTTTGGCTTTGAAGGATGGAGGACCTGCAAACTGTTAGAAAAACTTCAAGGATCTTGTATGGCATTTATCAGTCAATGAATATTCTGTAAGGATGCACGAGGATCTGTATCACTGTTATTTCAAGCAGAGAAAATGAAATTAAGAGGAAAAATTACTAATTATTCATGTTAACAGTGGAAACCAGAGCTTGGCTGAAAACAGCTCTAATACAGGTTGCTAGAGTAGTGAAGATGGGTTAGAAAGGTGCTAATGCAGGCATATTTGTTCCTGTGTTGTTATTCTAAAGCTGCTGTCTCAGCCTGAAATCTCAATAATAATAATAATAATAATAATTTAAAAAATGTGATCTTTAGCAGCGTGATGAGTGCCACTATACATGAAATTGCTGAAATACTTAGTGGCCAGCACAACATCAATAATAAAATAATTTTTCTGTTGTGTATGGGGATACATTCTTACCTATCTACAAAATGTGCAGTGGTAGTCACAGGCAGTTGCAATGCAATGTCGTTTATGTCTCAGATTGAAAACTTGCTGAGAAAAAATTCATCTTAGGAAATCAAAACTTTACAGCGATTTTTTTCAGTGGTTGAGAGCATGTTTTGTCTGGATTTCCATGCCCAGGCTCCCTTTGAGCTTAATGTTAAATTAGACTTTCATAGTATATCCTTCTTTAAATATAGTCATTGGTAATCAGCAGGAAGGAGAAGGGAGGGTGAAGAGCGAGAGATCTCCATGCTTCCCAGAAATCTAAATGTATCACATGGTCAGTTCAAAACAAACAAAACCAAACTCAAGGTGTGTGCTAGGGTCAGAGAAGTATTCAGTGTCATAAAGGGAGGAAAACACAGTTGGGTGACTTTTAAATTAAATCAGAAGTTTTCCCAAGACTTAAAATTGACTATTTCTATATTTGTATATAATTTTAATAGTTTAACTGCATAAGATATTTTTGTTCCATTTCTGGGAAATTTCACTTAATGTTTTCATGTTGTGCTTTGTTTTGTTCAAGTTCCCTTCAGAAAAGAAGAAATGTGGATCTTGTAAATATCGCTTGCACTGGGAGGCAAATTTCACAAAACAGTGAGTTAAGCACACTGATATTTACATCTTGAATATTGAAGAAAAAGAAACCTCAGACCAGAAGTTGTCTAAAATGAGTATAGACTTGCTTATTTTAAGAAATATTGGGCATCTGGAAGGTCTGGAAAAAGTGATGTGTGTAATAACAGAGCATTTAACCACTTCTGCATTCTTACTTAGTTTTTGTTTATGAGCTAATAAAATGAAAATTAGAAAATCCAGTCTTTAAACCTAATTTATTTTAATATACTTTTTTAGACTACAGTAGTTTGAGTTTCTAAGATTAGATCCAGATTTTTTAAGCAGAGTTAGCTTTTTCTTGAAAGATATAAGGAGCGTATTCCTGACTAATGCAGCTTAATTTGTTAGTTACTGCTCATAGCTTCAGGAAATAACAGGAAATTAATTGTATTAAATACTGGAAGAGTTTAGAAGTCTTGTGCAGTCAGTAGTAAACAGAAGTTCTTTTATACTCTAGAGGTATGTCTTGTTTGAAGTCATGCATATTAATTTCAAGCAAATACTTGGTCACAAAATGAAGATTGTGCACAAATGAGTTTTTGTGTGGGGTTTTGTTTTGTTTTTTTAAGTCAGAATAAAGGACACTTTGGAGCTATTGCTCCTAAGAGTATGCAACAAAAAGGTGGTTTTTTTTTTAACTTGATGCAGGGTAGGAAAGACGAAAATGCCTGTATGCAAGTTAGGTCCAAATTATATAGTAAATAGTGTCTGACTAGGTAGTGTCTGAGACGGAAAAAAGTGTCTGGAGTTGAGTTAGAAATGGGAAATTGTTTCTTGTTCTTCAAAATTTTTTCTGAGAAGGACAGAGAAATTACAAGCAGAAAAATCTGTGTCCCTTGTTGATTTTATTAGTACTTTAGTAGAGTATTGCACTGTATGACTCTGAATTTATTTATTTTTTTGCTTTAAGAAACTTTCACAGAAGAAAAGCCACCCATCATCTCTCCATATGGGGAAACCTTTATTTGTGGCAACCCTAAAGATGATAAAGTAAGTTGAGAAGTCTGGATATAAATGGTCTATCTTCACTTTAAGCTTCATGTTATGTATTTTATATTGGCCTTAATTCTATTTTCCTCTGCTTTTTCAGTTCCCAATACCTTTTCTGTCTTTTTAGGTACATGGAAAAGTTTTGTAGTGTAAATATTTATGGACTAGTGACTTTTCTTAATCTGGAGATACACTTTGTTCAGTAGTAATAGGAAGCTGTAGTGTTGGTTGGTTGTTTTTCTTGGTTTTGTTTTTTAAACAACATAGGACAGATAACTGACTTTTTTTTTTCTTTTTTTTTTATGCCCAGAGCTGCCGTATCACATGCAAAACAGTCAGTTACAGGCAGTTGCAGACTACCTTGATGCCTTCCTTTTACCTTCTTAGGTACAGTGGTATATTGTAATACTTTGTGCCTAAGTGAGGCTAAGTGGTGGATAACCATTAGAATTGGCTAGTAAAGGTAAAAGTGGCTTTTCTCTCTTCTGATAATTGCAGATCGAGACTGGGCATGTCTACACAGGCTTGGGTATATCCTATGAAAGCAGTTTACATGTTAGCTTAGATGAGCTAATGGTCACTTTTGGCCATACCCTTTTTTAACTCCTGTATATGAAACTTCTCAGGACTTGGGGTATTTTTCATGCATCCCCTAAACTTGCCGTATACCCGGAAAGTCACTTTTGTTGTAGGATTCTCTGAAGTGAACATTTTTATTGGGGTCAGTAATTGATGGTGTGAATGCCATAGATGGCATGTGGACAGACTTCTGAATCGTGCAGATCTGGGAGGTAAACTAGCTTAGTGAGGCATCCACCAAATGCCGCGAATCCCAGCTCCTGCTGGGTCTTAGCAGGATGCAGACCAGGAATTGTTGATTCTGTGATTGCTTATGCTTGTCCCAGCTGATCTCAAGCAGTTTCTCTGAGTTAGAGAAAACAGCAAATTATTCTTAGTTTCTGTCCTGTCCTGGTCTTCACACTAATGTTTCACTTTTTAAACTATTGTAAACTACTGACTAAAATCAAAGCTACTAAAACGGATGCCTAGGATTTTTTTTCCCCAGTTTTAATTTGTTAAGAATTGGTCAGTGAAAATAAATGGTTCAAATTTCATCTTCTAATGGGAGTGGTTTTAGAAGTATGAAAATTATCTCTGTTTTTGGTGTGTACTTTCTTTTCTTTGGAAATATGTTGTGCTCTTCTTTTGTTGACTTTTTAAGGAGGTATGCATAAATTCATGTCTTGTTTCTCCTTCTTGTTATCTGCACACAAAAGTGACTTTTGAGCTTTCGTTTTCTTTCCTTGTGTACAATGTCTTGTCTGTGCCAATTATTGTTGTCTATGCCAATGTCTGTAAAAATTCAAAGTTTAACTTCTTTGTAATTAGTTCAATAGCATAAGCAAGTTTTCTAGAAAAAGTTTCCTAGCCTTCTTGTTACTTCTTAGCATTCTTCTGTATATTTCATTGAAATGGTTGGTTGTAAAAAAGCATACCCAGGAAGGTTGTCAGCTATCTTTGTTATCTTACAAAGGCATCAAATACAAAAATACCATGCTGTTAAACTGGATTAACTACTTGAAATATAGTTGCTATTTCTGCTGGTTGTAGAGTCACGATTAATGCAGTATATTATAACATGCTTTCCCTGATCTGAAGATTTGGATTTTAGTTATCACTTTCACGTAAGTGAATAATTTTTTGAGGTATATTTATCACATGCCTGTTGGAAACTTCATAGTTAATTTTGGTTCCATTAAAATTTTAATTGCAGGCAAAGGTCATAAAGAAGAACCATAAAACAAAGGTCCTAAGATCCATTTCACTTACAGATTTTTTTCAGTGGGTATGAAGTATCCTAGGAACAAATAAAGTTTAGCTACTTTACAGTGTTATCTGAGATTTTAAGGCTTATAACTGCTGCTTCATTTTAAAAGATAACCTCACATGAGAATACAGTTTGTTTATATACAAGAAAATGTAGCAAATTGTTATATGGACTGACTGAAGTTTGTTCTAAGGGCTTATAAGCCTGTTTCATTGGTATAAAGAAGAAAAGGCTTCTATAGGCTTTTATAAAGGGAATGTCTGTAGAAACAGGTAATGAGTCACTACAGACTGGAGGTAAGTGAGCATGAGAGAACAGGGAATTAAGGTTATAAAGAAAATACGCCTTTGACTTAGGTCAGGAAGAAAGACAGCTAGAAGCAGAAACCTCTAAAGGGCAACCTGAAGAAGGAACTTTTATAGTGCTTTAAAAATAACACAAAAATCTAAATGTTTTAGAGCTGATTTATTGTTGTGTCCAACTGAATAGTCAAGTATATTAGAGTTCCTTCACAGAAAAACTGCATTTTAATGAGTTCAGGCCTTGAGTGAAATCTTGGCTTTATTTCTTGCTGTAGATTGTCAGTCTAAATTAAACATGTATGTTGAGTTCAGTAAACTATGTGAGCTCCTAAGCATTGTGATAGTGTGGAATGCTGGCCAGATTGCAAACCTTACCACTTTAAAGTAAGAACCCTTAATATTTTAAAAGGAGGAACTTCTCTTTATGGACCTGTTATAAAATTGTATTGCCATACTATGATTCAAGAATCAGCCCGGGGAGAACTGTGTGACATTAGCTTTAATAGGAGACTAAGGCAGTATCTCTTAAGGAAGATGCCTGTCCTGAATGGCATTGAGTCTTTGTTTAATGTAGCCTCAGTTCTGATACTTTTAATGCCGTCCATGTTTTAGCATTCAGGTTTCCTGACTTGCTGTTGTGATCAGCAAGACTACCTGTTAGAAAAAACTAAAAAAACCAAACAAACCCCTAAAAAAAAAAAAGCTTCTGTATTACTTCCTGATCGGAAACTGGAAGTAGAGGATTTTTATACAGGGCTGCAAGTAGGCAGTTCCATCTGTCTGGGATCCAGAAGCCATATTTCTTCCTTAAGGTTAGGTTCTTCCTATGCATAAGAACAGTACATATTTAGAGACAGTTTCTGTCTAATATATATACACTTATCTTTTAAGAAATACTTCTCTCTATAAAGGTGTCTGCAGGAGAAAATGCTGCAGCTACACTACCTTTGTATAATACCTTAGAGATTTGCAGGAGGTGGGAGATGGGAGTTTTGTCTCGTCTTGAGTCTGAGCATCTCGCAGAGAAATTCTGTAAACAACACATTGGAAATGCTTGAGATTTAATTTCGGTGAAATGTGTATTTGTGAGCAAATAGAACTCCCTGTCCCCACAACCTGTCTTCATTTGTGGACTCCTACATTTTAAAATCTACTAGCAATAGAAATGCAATTCTTGATTATTGCTTGGAAGTTCTTAGGCTCCCTGAATTCACTTGCCCAAGTGCTGAAGATTGCAAAGTGGGCACAAGCAGGACATAAAACTGTTATCGTAATGGTTCATGAGAGGGAGGAAGAGGTACTACCACATAGATTCAGTGGGTATGGTTTGCAGATGCATCCTGATAAGCAAACGAAGACAAAAGATGCTGACCATTTTTACTCTGAAGATGGTTGCTGGGCAATGATGATGTTAGCCTCTTGACTATTATGTAGAAGTGGGACACAGCCATTTCCCCTCCTTTCATGAGATTCCACTCAATCCAAGCATTTGATAAGCAGTGGACAGGTTGCTTTTGAGTTTTCTGTTTAGTTTGTTTGCAAGGTGTATGGGTGTTTTGTTTTTGAATTTTTTTGGTCTAATCCTTGGTGCTACAACATAGTTAATAGTGTGGTGTGTGGGTGGTGGTGGTTGTTGGTTTTTGCCTTTTTTTTTTTAATAATGGATCTGGCTGGCAGAGGAAGGCAGACTGTTCACCCAGGCTTATCACAGCAGCCGCCTGTGATTTCCACAATTTTTGCTGCAGTGTACACTCACTCAGCTTTTGGCTATGTGCTTTTTTAAGCTTGCCTTTTCATGTTGCCAAGGTACAGCCCTCAAGTACAAGTTGAGGTACCGCTGCTCAGGAAACAAATGGCAACCGTTGTGAAAGCTTACCCACTTTCTTCTGCTACCCTTCAGCTTCGTGGCATACACATCAAAGCTTAAATGAGTAAATTAAAATACTTCCATCGGAAAGCACAAAGATGTTCATTTTAGTTTGGTTTTTTTAAAGGAAGAAAGATGAGTATTGGGAAGCTTAGTAATGCAATATGATCGTCAGGCCAAGTTTAGGAAGTGTGAAATGTAATGTTCTTGAACAGTGTTAACCTTGACATTTTGTACGCTGCAAGCAGTTTGTGGTAAAGATTTTTAAAAAAACATTAATAAATGTGCCTTTTTAGGAAGAAGAGCTTGGCAAGAAAATGTGAGATATATTCGATATGGCTGAGTTCAGTCTCACTGTAGGAATTTGAATTTATCATTATTTTATCTTTAATGTACTGTGAAAGCTGTACATTTAATTCAGAAAAGTATTGGTATGAAAGATAGGCTAGCAGTGGCAAGTCATAAGTGGTATACTTAACATGCATGCAACATGTGGCTCTTGAGCTTAGAAAATTTCAGGGTAAAAATAATACTGGGTTGTGCTTCAAGAAAAAGCAGAGCACTGCTATTTCTATGCACTAAATTTATCTAATTTGTTTGTATCAGGTATTTTGGACTATGCTGATGTTTTATCTGAGTATTATTTAAAATGGAAATATGAAAGTAACATTTCTTAAAATACTTTTAAAAACATGATCTTTCAAATGCCTATTACTTGAAAATGTGGCAAAGAATACTTTTGCTAGTTAGGCTGTTGTTTGTGTGTGATTTATGTCTACAGTAATTTAAACATCACTTACTACTTCAGTACAAATGTTGGTTATGATATATTTCTTTTCTAGGAACTTCATGGAAATGAATTCCTGGCTTGTGAAAATAAATCAGATCTAGGAATGAATGAAGAGTATTCTTCGTACAAGAATCTATGGTACTAAATAAGAGTTACAGAGAAATTCAAAATGTAAAGAGGGAAGAGTTATTTACTGATATCACAAGTAGATCTTTACTTCTGAAGGCACAACTATGACTGTATTTATTTATTTTTTTTCTCCTATTTGAACCGTTACCCCATGCTATCAGAGGCAAAGTTTGGCTCTGTGGCTGTCCTAAGACTGTCTAACCCAGGTTTCAGAATCTTTTGTGGATTTGGAAGATGTCCCTCTTTTCCTCAGTCAGAACAAGGAAGACACAAGTTTATTCTTGTATGTCTCCTAGGTAACCATGTCTGAGTACTCTCATATTCTACCTCCTCATTAGAAAAAACAAAACAAAAAACCTAAACAAACACAAAACTAAAACCCATTCTGTACTCCTGTCATGAGGCAGTGGCCAGGGGTTTGACGAAATGGGAGCTAATGTGCTCCTTAAGTCTCCAGTCTGTACTTGGCTTCTATTGAGGTGGGAGAGGAAAGAGAGAGGTGATGCTGCAAGTCCTCCAAAGTATTAAAATGAATGAAGCTAGTTTTCTGAGGAAGGAGAATTAATTTTAAATTCTGTTCAGGCTTCTAAAGGAACCAGCAAGTGTTACCTTGCTACATACGAGTCCTGTTGAATGGAGAAAGTAGAATTCGTTATGGTCATAGTTATAACATACATTGTGTTTAGCATGCCTGTGGTTATTGCAATGGTTAAACAAGTTTTAAACATATTTATAATGTCTTACCAATGTTTGTTCTAATTAATAATTTTATGTATTTGTGCATTGTAGCAGTACATTAAGAGTAAAATGCACTTTTTCTTTCTAGTTCCTTTAGTAATCAGGAAGAGAAGACAAAGGAATTTGCAAAAAATGAATCCCTGTCTCAGGAAAACAGATCAGTAGCGCCAGAAGAATCTGAAAGTGAATCTGTGTATTCTATTGTGGAACAACGTTCTTTGCCTTTAAAGAAGAAGAAAAATAAAGACAAGACACACTCAGTATCTTGTAGTAAGATACAAAGTGGAGAATCAGATCGCTTGGTCAGTGAACAAATGCATTTGTGGCAATCTGATGGAGACCAAACTTCGACTGGAAATGATTCAATAACACCGTATGCTTGTTTTTATGGACCATCAGTAAAGAAGGTTAAAGCAGGATGGCTGGAAAAATTATCCCCTCAAGGGTATGGTATTTGCAGTGATTACTGTATAATTGTGAAGATGTATGTTTGCATGAGAGATGTTAAGTTTGTATTTGGTCACTGCTTACTATTTGTGGTGGGAAAGGAAAGGGAACTCTTTTTGTTGCAAGAGCATAGGGCTCTTCTGAATTCTTAGTTTTTAATGATGTTACCTATTCTAAAGTTTATTTAGGAGGTACACTCAGGAAAAATATTTTTATTAAAAATGTTTTTCACCACTCATGAACTGTAGCAGAAAAATACAGAATTAATTTGTAGCAATATTTCCAATCTGTACATTTTTGCTGATTTTTTGTGGGCCACAGAGTGATTCTGAAATACTACTTTACCAATCTGGCCATGCATGTATAAATTAATAACTACTGTGACTGGAGATCCTGTTGGTTTCAGAATTGTGCGTGTAAGTTGAGCTTTGAGTTTAGAAATGCATCTAGGGTAAATTGTCTCCCAGTTTAGTTTATTGATGTGCCTAAAGTTTGGTGGGAGGAATCTGAGCCCAAGTCTTGCTTTAAGATTTCAAATAATGAAGAGGAGAGAGGAACACAATAGAAAGAGAATAGACTCTTTGCCACATTTGTAGGTAAAAAAAATAAAAAAATCTCATGTTTAATTTCTGTAATTTTTTAAAGTATTTTTTAATTGTTTTATTTTAACCTACTTTAAATTCCAGCTCTTCTTAGATTGTTTTACACTGAAGAGTATTATCAGATCTTGCCTTCATAAATACTTGCAAACTCTGATGAAATTCTTCTAACCTCCTCCTTAATAAACTGATTAGACTATTCTTCATTTTAAATTGTAGTTTCCAGTTCTCCAGTTGTTCTTATGACTTTCTTCTGAATTCTTTTTTGTATTGAAAGTGGCACAATTTTTCTTTTTAAGTCTATTTCTGATCTTCACTAGTATTTAGCGTCTAGAAAGTAAAGCTGTTGTCCTTGTTAGTGCTGCAATACATCTATTTTACTGTACTTCTACTCAAGCCTTAGTAGTTCTGCATTCTTTGTTCTTAGGACTGTACGTTTAACTACACTGAAAGGTGATATTAAACTGTTTGGCCTTTTCTTTCATTATTTGTGGCTATAATAATCATCACTACTCATTGACTAGTACAGCAATTAATTTTTTTTTCAGTTTAGTGACAAAGTTGTTGAATTAGATTGGTTGAAAACACAATCTGGTTTGAGCCCACTGGAAGGAGCTCTATTGTATAGCAATTTCCATTTTTTTTGTTGTTGTTCCTTTTTAAAGAGTTCCGATTTAGCAAGCTTTAATTTCTTTGATTTTGGCTTTATTTGTGTTGATACAGTGATACATTGTTCAAGCTGAATAACAAGAAGGAGTAAACCTGGTTTAATAAGCCTATTTTACCATTACGGAACTTCAATCTGCTCAAGTTTTTTTTTTTTTTTTTTAAATTGTTTCAAAAGTTTCATTCACATTTATGGATTGTCATTGTTTACTTCTGTTAAAGAATCAAAGAATAATTATACATAGAGTCAAAAGACTTTTTCCCAGTGTAATACGCATTTGCACATCTCTTTTTCAGAATTGTTAGTGTATTGACTTCTCAGAAAGATGCAGTTAGCTTTAACTTATGTTTTATTTCACTTACAGGATTTTTTTTTTTTTTTTTAAAACCAACACTTCTGGCAGTTAGCTAATAGACTGATAAAAAGTACAGTTCTTGATTCCAGTTGACTCATCTTGTGCTATTTGAAGGAATAGAGTTGCGAACAAAGTGTGAAGGCTTTAGATAAAGTACTGTGTGAGAATATATTATTTGAAAAAGATAATGAGTTAAGCACAAAATTAGTACTGGTTAGGATTGAGTAGAACAGTTGCAGGGTCGTTAGTTTTGAGCCAGTGATATTCCTTGGCTGAATTTCAAGGACTTTTTCTTAAGCATGGTTTAATGAATGCTACATTTTTTTGGTTCTCTTTCTTACAATACCATTTCTCAAATATCAGAAGACTTAAAGAAACCAACCAAAGCAAAAAAGCCCAATGATGTTTTTCATCCCTTAAAGCACTGTCATATTTTCAGTCCCCGCCAACAGAATGTTTCTTTCTGTTCCTCCCCCGCCCCCTTTTCTTCTTGTTATAGAGCTCCCATTTACACCTGGCACTTTGTGTCTCCTTAGGGGAATGAATATATACTGTTTTCTTAAATTGCTACAAATCATGCATTTAAAGTACAGCTTCTGTTTGTAGTTAACTCACTATAAATTGTGAAGCCATTCAGTTTACTCACAGTGTATGTGGTACTTAGGTTCACTTTTTCTTCCCTGCATCATCTTGAAGTTTATTGACATTTTAATGGAAAATAGATTTTACATTGGCCTTTCCAGGTTATGAAAAACGATGATTTATTGTAGTCATATAATACAAATTAATTAAGCCAGAGCTGCTATTTGATTAAAGTTTTGATAAACTATCACAGTCTACTAATCCTAAAGCAGAGCACTCATTTAGCAAGAAAGGAAATAACGTTGGGAAAAGAGATGTTAGAGTGGGGTCTTGTTCTTGCTTAATTAACTTGTTTAATAGATTTTAGAATTGAAACTTTTATAGATGATAACTAATAGGCTGTCAACATTTTTAATGAGCATAACGGACTACTTCAGGTTCACGTAAAAATAATTTTTTAGGAGGTCCTTATAGAGCATGAGTTAACAGCAAACTGAAATAATCAAATGGGCTTCTCATTAATTATGTCCAGTTGATAACGCAGATTGAAAATTAAATTTTATGCTGTACTTGAGTGATCGCTATTTATTCATTGGCCAGGGAAGAGAGTATTCAGGAGATGCTGATGACTGAAGAGCTCTGTAAACAGAGATGTCCTTCTCATAAACATGGCAATGAGATGGTCATTTTAGGTTCTCAGCTCTCCCTTTTTAGAAAGTATCTTACAGAGCTTGTAACACTTAAAGGTATGCTCTGTGTTCAGAATATTCCTTTGCCCCCAGTAAAAATAGCCAGTTCTCATCCTTGTTAGTTTCAAGCAAAATTGAAAGTTCTGAAAGTTCTTTTTCCTCTGTCGCTTCAGGTGTGATATAGAGCACGTGGGCAGGAAATAGAGAGAAAGGAAACCGAATTGATTAAAACCATGAAGACGCTGATTTATAAAAGAAGTCCAGTAATACTGCTCTTCTTGTTTGCAGATATTTTTATTATATTTGAATAGCATTCTCCTTTTGAAAAGATATGGTAGGGCTAAGATTTATTTTAATTTTCAAAATGTTTAGGCCCAAAGACAGGAAGCTAAACATGATTTAGCCGTTCTATAATTTGTGCTTGAGACATTCTTAAAAGCCAGTGTTACTTGTGTTTATGATTTTAAGTGTATTATTTTTGATTCACAGAAAACGTATGTTTCAGAAGCGCTGGGTTAAGTTCGATGGAGACAGCATTTCTTACTACAATAATGAAAAGGTAAGTGATATTTTTTGGTCATGTATGGGACAAAATACATCTGTGTAATACACACATTACCATGAAGCAATTCAGAAATAATTACAAATTAATATTCATCTTAAATTCATTTTCAATTGCAGAGTACTAGGATGAGGCATTAAATATTTTAAGGTGTCCTTGAGATCTTAATGTATTGTTCATCCTCTTGTTTTCTAGAAGGGCTGGTATTCCTGACCTTTTCAGGTAGATATCATCAGAAATTCTTACTTTATTGGAGGAGTGACACTGCTGCATTCTGCAAAACAGAACAGGATCATGCAAAACACATTTAAGAGATCCAATGTTATTTTGATGGTGGTATGTCTTGTCATGGAACCCAGCGTGCTGGAGATTTTGAGAGAGAAATGAAGTGTGGCCTGGAAGACCTTTTAAAAACCAAAAATCCCATACACTTGCTTTCTTTTTAATTAAAAATGTCTCTTTCCTTCTTGTCTTCTAGGAATAATCACATATCATTGGACTAGACTATGTTTGAATAGGTCTCTTTAAAATCAGCATAATACTGCGATGTCAGTGGTTGTTCTTTGTTTCTGTACCTAAGGATTGAATCTTACTTAAACATTTGCAGACTCATGAGTTGCTTTGATTAAAGTAGTTCACTTCTGATACGTGCTACAAAAATGGATTTGTAAATTATGGTTTTCAACAAAATGTGTATTCCCTCTGTGAAATTGAGATTTACAAAAGACTTATTTGACTTTTTTACTTTGCTTCACTCACAGTAGAAGACATGATTGTGTAGATGAAGGGAACAATAAAATAACATTTGGATTGCAGTGACAAAAAATGTTACCCCTTTGTGGTATTCATCCCAGGGCTTCAGAGCAGAGAAGCAGGGTTAGTCATTAAGAAAGACTTGAAAAATACAGCACTGGGATTTGCTTAACACTGTCTGTAGCATAATTAGGGAAAGAAACACTAATACAGAATTTTAAATCTTGTATCTGCACGGGGGATTTTTTTTAGTGTTTTTTTGTTTTGGTTTGGTTTTTGTGTGTGGTTTGGTTTTTTTTTTTTTTTTTGGAAGGTCACTGAAAAGGTTACTTGGAGGTCAATTACTCTAGAATAGTACTTGTTATACATTTGTCTGTCATAGGAGATTCCAGAAATCTTCCCTTCTGCTTAGGGGAATATTTAGTATGTCACACGATGCATAGAAAGCTACCAACTCTGCATCCTCTATTTAAAAGGTCTCTGTGATAGGTTAAACTATCAGGAGCTTGCAAAAGGCTTGGTCTGAAGCCTCTTTGTCTCCCTTTTCCTGGAATCTGAGTAAAAAACCTCACTCCTGGGATTGAAAGAGATGCTGGTTGGTCAGTGTTTGTATACAATTTGACCAAATCTGGGTGTCTGACTTCTTAACTTGATGAGTCACATATACTAAGAACTTTGTATGTCTGAGAACTGCGAGGCCTGAAGCAAATTCTGGGAACTGAGGATTTGGTGAGACTCTTGGACTAGCTCGCAGATAGGAGGAAAACATAGTTGTCTACCAGTAGTTCTCAGTGCACGGTGGGATTGTGTTGGGTGAGCAGTGGTGTCACTAGGGAACGTGAATTTCTGGTACATTGGTCTCTGCTACTACTCCCACACCCGGAGTATTCATATAGCCTGCTAGTTGGATACCAGCATGTTCCTGCTGTTGCTTGTGTGTTGTTACCTTGATATTGTAAGCAACTATTTGCAGACCCATCAAGACCTGCATGCAGCTCAGGAGCTGGTTCTGGTAAAAGACAGGGATAGTTACAGAGTTCATTGCAAGGCAGCGAGTGCCTCCTCCTAGCTACATGGCTAGCTATATATATAGATTTAAATGGGGAAGTTGTTGTTCTAACTTTAGATCTTAATGGGAAGATCCGTCTATTCTAATGTGTGTTTGTCCAAGGACGTTCCTACACAGACAAACATGTTATAAAGCAATTGTTATACTTTTGGTTTCACATATCAATTAAAAGTAGTTCTCAAAAGGAAAGCAATCCATACTCGGGTATTTTTCTGATTATTACAAGCGGAGAATGAATGTGGAATGAAACTGGTTATTTTACCCAGAAACACTACCAATATTAAAAAGCTCTATTTGTCATTCAAATTAGGAGCTTGAGAGGAGTGAGGTTCTCAAGAAGGGGAAATGTGCTACGTGGCTAATGAAGCGTGAAACAAGTGGAGGATGGGGAGGGAAGACACAGAGGGTAGTATTCCTGAAAATGTGTACTTAGCCCATCTAAACGCTTCTCTGAATGATTTAAACCTTAATTTTCTAAGTATCTCTTTAACCTTGTTCTAGTTGTGTGTCAACTTCTAATCGATAGAGATCTCTTCTTTCCTCTATGTCTGCATATATGAAAAAATATTTAGTTTTCTACAAACAGCATCTGACCTAGGAATGTTTTTTGTTTGAACATGTGATGCTGCTCATTTCTTCTACGTTCATGGTCCTGAGCAAGTTGCTGTGGTCATAGCAACATCCCGTGTGGTTTTGTCTTAACAGAATGTGGTTAACTGAAGTGAGAGCAAACTGAAGAGAGGAAGGTAGAATTTGAGAATTCTTTTCAGCTATCCAATACACATAGTTTTTTTGGGTTTTTTTGGTGGGTTTTTTGTTTGTTTGTTTTTTCCAAATGTCTTCCTACTTGTGGCAGGAGAACCAAAGAGGTTGCTTTGGTGCAGGTGCTCTAACATGCACTTTATAGTAAGGCAAAAACTGCTGGTTATATTGAAAGTTTTTATTTAAAAACATCTTAGGGTCCCTGACAAATATATTAGTGATTTAGGAAAAAGTCTTGCTTTTTTATGTGGAGAACATCAATATTTTGTTGTGTTATGTTGCATGTGAGCATAACAAATAACGAAATTCACTGCAAAACAGGTGAATCATTGTCATTCTTGAAAGACGTCATATTTAATCCGTTGTGGAAGGAAAGCCAAAGCAGTGCAAAACAATGTTTTCCAGGATCTTTTAGCCCAGCTCTGAAACACAACTGTCAAGGAGGACTCCATTGGGCTGTATTTGAAAACAAAAGTTTTCATCAAAGCAGTTGATATCAAAAAAACATTTTTCTTTCCCCACTAGAAAATTGTTCTGTCGGAGAACTTTCTAGCAGCCCTAAAACTAGTGTACACCTCTCAGTAACAGAAGACATATCTGTGAGGTTCTTGGCTGCGTTTATTTGTTTTTGTTTTCTATATTTTTAAATAATCTCCCTATTTTCTAGTCTGGAGTATTTCAAAGAGAGAAATTGTATCGTAATCAACAAGAGCTTTTTAACAGTAGGCATTATTTCTTGCAAGTGAAAGAGAAGCTGCTGCAGAAATGAGATGGAAAAATTATTATGGTTTAAACTATATTTGAAAATATGTATGCCTTCGAGAGCAAAGCTTTTAAAAAGGATTGTTTAAACAGTAAAACCAAAACTGTGCTCAGCTTAAAAGGAAACTGACTTTTTTTTTTAAGTAAAATAAAATAGCTGTGACTTCCAGCAGTCTGAATTATTCTCTTACAGTACCAAATACAGCCAGTAGATGCCTGCAAACACCGTAATATAATTATATCTGAACACCTTTAGAAATAGCGTATGTAATAAGTTTGCTTTGCCATTGTGAAGGATCAGTAGTTAACATAATATCCAACCTTATTAACATATAAGTTAAAATCTCTCTTCTAACAAATATAGCTATAATGAAAATAGATGTGCAATACTAAGAACGTTCTGAGAGACAGAGTAGCTCTTGCGTGTAATTATAGTAACATGTTCACTTCAGCTGTATTTCGATTTTCTATTTACTTATTTGCTAAACTTCATTCACTGATGTATATTAGTACCTAGAAGTGAAGCAACATAAGAGTGTGAATATGGTGAAAATCAGTAGTATATTAAACTCAGTAAACAAAAAAATGATCCTGTGTATTCTTCATGCTTAGCATTCACAGTGGTTCCTTAAGTCCTTGTATAAAGTCTATTATAATAATTTATACTTTGGGAGGAAAGTTATTGCAGTACAAAATCTTTATGGAGAGCTGACTCTTGGACTCTTACTGCATCTAGGTCATAAATCTTAGCAGTATATCTGAATTGTCTTAGTCAGAAAACCAATTGATCAAAGCACAGGGGGGACAGGAACAGCAGCGTTAACTCTGGAATCTAGGAATTGTGCAGACGTATTTCCAAAGTGTTACACGTCTGCTCGAGCTTTCCTCCCTGTTCCCTGCCCCACCTTCCCCCACACCCCCCACCCCCAGGAATACTTAGGTTAATTAGGTTAAGAGATGAACCACTCGAAGAAAGTACTTGTAGCAATTCCTTTCTCCTATCTTGCTTTTGTGTTCGATTCCTAGCTGGAAATTAGCAAATTTTGGGAAAATTTGCTGTGATGCCAAATGATGTTTTTGAGACATCGTTTCCCTCCTGCCTCATTTAGCAGAAAAGTATATACCTGATCCAAGCTAGAGGATTCTTGTTAGTAATGACAGGGTAATGGATTTTTCCAGAGAGTGATGACCCCCTTTCAGTTCAAAATTAGGGATAAAATCAGTGAATTTATTTTTCTTGTTGGCTAGCCACTGAAGGAGTGGGGAAGGAATAGAAAAATTCTTTGGAATTTTCTGCCTGGAGAAGGCACAATTTTTTCCCTTGTCTGATTCTGTTCTACAAGTATAATAATTATATTTTTTTTTAATTATGGTTCTGTGAGATAGTCAATGTAATTTACTTTGGCATAAAATTGCAAATTTAAGAGTGTGATATTTTGCAATATTAGTGTCATGAGACAATTTATGAAGTGGTATGAAATACATGCATTCTATCTCACCATGGGATTTTACTCTGTTTTAGAAGGCAGTAGGTGTGCATAGACCCCGAACAGTGAAGTTGGTGATGTGTAGGTAGTGAAGTGGTTTATTTATTGATGCAGTTTTATTAATAGTGTGGTGAATTTTTAGGAGCACAGCCTGTGCATGTGAACTTCCTAAACATCACGGCAAGTAATACTACCTGAGAGACATTTAATGTTCCATGAGTTATTAACTATTTCTATTGCATTTTTATTACAGGAAGTGTTCTCAAAGGGAATAATACTGCTCTCTGCTATAGCAACAGTAAGAGTTCACAGGGAGAATAAATTTGAAGTGGTCACATCCCATAGGACTTTTGTCTTCCGTGTGGATAAAGAAGGTAAGTAGAACATGTATAATTCTAATGATTGTCAAAAAGCCATGTAATCACTGCTGATAAATCATGTTTGTGAAATATAACTTGTTATATTACCAGAAATATTTCTGGAATCCAGCTGTTTTGGGCTCATAAAGTGAAACTGGAGATAACTGTAAGCTTCGTAAGAACAACTGAAATTGTTGGGGAATGCCTTTTAAGAATATCAAAATGAGAATACTATTTTTCAACTCTCTTGCTTCCTCCCCCATCCTTCCCAAAGATTAATTTTTCTGGATGTTCCTCAGGTCTCACTAGCAGCTCTTACAGCCTGTGTGCTCTCAGCCATCTGCTCCAAGTCACCACTTGATATAAAATTGACGAAGAGCAACAATGAAGTTGGTTTGAATGTGGTGCTGTCATCAAAGGAAATCTGGGGTTTTCTGTGTCTTTATTTACTGCCTTATACGGTATTTTCAGCCATGTATTGATAGAGAATACAAATGTAAATTGTAGTAGGGAAGTTAGCATGCCTTTTAATTTAATGCTTTATCAACCTACAGCTGTAATGTGTACAATCAATATCAGTGCATGTATGACTTATTTATGGAAACAATCAAATAAAATGGAATACACAGGGGAAAAAAAGATATGCAATATGTATTTACATCAGTACATGCCAGACCCATTATAGCTAAGGGTCTCGCAGCATTTCCATTATCAAATCCCATTTTTATGGGTTATAGCTTGGTTGTAAACATTTGCTGTAGGCTGTAACAGGAGTGCAGCATCAGTGAACAAATCCTTCTCATCAGGTTTGACTCAAATAATTTCAGGCATTTTTATGCCCTTAGCTGAGTTAAAAAGTATGTCTATTTTTATTATTTTTGCTTTTCTCTTCCAAATTTATTTTTTTACTTTTTTATAAATTGGAACATAACCATCTTAGTGCAGTACATTTTGTAGGGCCGTAATTTGTTTTATGGACCGTTGCCTTTGAATACTATAAAAACATTAACAACTTATACTGACTTATAAAATATATGCAGAGCAACCGCTTGTTATACATGAAATTGCATTTTCATTCAGTATATAAGCATCTTTGGACATAGTGGCCTGTCTGTAAAGCTATTCACTTAAGGTTAGAAGTGTGTGTTGTACAAGTAATTTGGTCCTTGCTGTATCCAGAGCTGGATGATATATTCATAGTAAATCATGTAAATAACCCTGCTTGCTTTCTGTTATGTGCACAAACTGTTACTTGCTGCTATTCCTTCTGTGGATTTGTGGTTGGGAATTGTTCTGCGACTATTCAAAGGGTACTTAACTTCTTTTCAAAGATTTTGAAATGGAGACTTTTATACATATTTCATCCTGTGGACCTTATTTATTAACTTACTTTCTGCTGGAGTATTAAAATAAAGGATGCTATAATTGTCTTCATTGATCTGTGTCCCTCGATAGCAATGTTGGTCTGCAATCAGTGGATTATAGTGCTTGTTTTGTTTGCTTTCAGTGCTCTGATTTATTATTTTTTGGTATACCAAAAATACACTGGTTTTGGATTTATTTAAATATCTAGAGGGGAAAAACTCTCTATATAATACTTTAGAAAGTTTAGAGATATTTGGGGGCAAAAAATTAAGTAGTTAGGTGATAGCAATGAATTACAGCATAATCTGCTCAGATGCAGCGAGATTTTGTTTAACTGGAATGAAATACCATTAAAAACCCGCAACTTTTAGAGTCATTTGATGCCCTCAGCTATACTGAAATATTCCAGTGATCTTTTCAAAGTACTTTAAAAGAGCGTGTATTAAAACAAAACTTCTAAGAGAAGCACTTGGATCACCTTCCCTGTGCTAGTCTGTCGGGCTGCTGTCTTCCTCTTCAAACTATTTTCTGATGCTTAAATTCATGTATTTGTTCCTTCTTGTTGCACACATGACACTTGTGAAGTAGGCACGGTGCTCTTTGCAGTGTTCGACACTGATTGTGTCAACTTATATATACTGTGGATAGAACTTTACTTCCCTCCCTGCCCCCGCCAATATATTTTATGACCTGAATCTTTCAGAGCAAAGAGTTGAAATATTCATGAATTTCCAATTGCATGGGGCAAGTCTAATTCATTCAGAGTATTCAGCATTAAAGTATATTGATCTTAGTCTGGTGAAATAGCTGAACATAGTGAAAGAGACTGAGTGGAACTTTATTACTTCACCTACTTGTGTTCATGGATTTGTAAGATGTTAAATTAATAATGCATGCAAAGATATTCAAACATGCATTTTCTTGATTACTCGGTACCCTTGACAATATCAAGCTTAACCACTACACCTTAATGCAATAGATTGTAAATTGCCAAATGTTTATGCTTAAAAGCATGGCCAAACATAGAATAGCATTGGGGATGGCTTGCCTCTTTAGTGACAGATGATATTTAAGCTCCCTGGTTTTTGCTTACATAACTTCTGTAGTTCTTTCCCATTGATCTGGCTTCCAGAAGGTGAACATGCCACCTGTCTATCACCTCAGTCTTTAAGCTGTCTGAAATTGAGCATCTTGGAACTAGTAGTCATGATTTTAAGAATCTTGATCGTCAGTTTATATAACTTCTCAAAGTGTGTTTTGATTGCTATTTGAATGGCTATCTTTGCTAACATCTCCACTGATACGGACTCTCGTTTTTATTTCCACCTCCTCTTCAAGGTGGATGTTCTCTCTGACGTGGTATAGCTATACTATCAACCAGCATAGCATAGTAGGAAGAGGAGGAAAACAAATGTGGTAGAGAAGAATGGAGCTGCTGCTTAAACATATGTCTTTGTCTAATTTTTTTTCTTGTTTAGAAGAAAGGAATGACTGGGTTAATACGATGCTCAATGCCTTGAAATCGCGGTCTGATAATAACTCTCAGTCTCGAACTTCTGTCGCCCCTGAGAAAAGTGGATATCTTGAGCTGAAAGGATACAAAGCCAAAATCTTTATTCTACTTCAGGGGAATACTGTGTGGATCTGCAAAAATGAGCAGGTAAGGTTTTTTTATATGCTTTTTGTGAATGAATGCTTATAAAGATGATTTAACTAGTGAGTTGGAAATTGATGGCTCTTTGTGAATAGGTACATTTCAATATAAATGCATATCTCTTTTTACGTAGTACTTTATTGCTGCAATTCTCAGAAGGCTTCAAAAAGCAGAAGTATCATTATGTCTATTGTACGATAGAAAAAACGAATATATAGTGAGGTGAAGTGAAAAGCTCTGAGTGTCACAACAGGTTAGTGGCAGGGCTGAGATTAATTCGCCCTTAAAATTTGTGTCATAAGCACTCTACTAATTCAGAAGGCTTATTTTGTGCACTGGTTTCACTGTCCTATAATACAGTGCTCTGGAAAGTGTACAGAAGTAGATTGTGGTATTTAAGTGATACTTCAGCTGAATGTTCAAAACTGATCATCTTTGTGTTTTTAAGAACCTAGATTGACCACTTTCTGTTGTGCACTGTAATATATTAAACAAATCCAGTATTAAAAAACATGAACTAGGTCTATTATTTCATCTCCCAAAATCTAGGGGTTTTTGTTTTGTATTGGGTATGAATATATTATGATGTAAAGTAGTTGGCTGTGGAACTCTTTAGGATGCATGTATAGGCAACAAATGGGGATAATTGGGTTCAATGACTGTGTGAACTAGTGGAAGAAAAATCTATTGCAGGACATTAAATGGAAGGTATTATTTCTGTGTGAGGAAATCAATGACCTGTGAGTAGCTGGAACCTGGCATGGCATTTGGGGGAGGTGTTGTTACATGTTTGCCTTGTTCTCACGTTCTCTCAAATTTATGTACCGACAAACTCCTGTTTCAAATATGAATGGTCCCTCAGTAGGACTTGTCATTTTGGAGTTGATCTCACTTCCTCTCCTGTTGTCCTCTTAAGTGTGAAATTATTTAGATGGGCTTGGGGGACCACATAATGTTCAATATTAGATCTTATTATTCTTTCCCAGGGAATGGCAGGAAATTTGAGACTGAGAAAGACCTTTTTTTTTTTTTTTTTTTTTTTTCTTTCTACTTACTGTGCTCCAAAGAAGTTTTATTTGTCAGGTACATTCTTTGAGGTCAGTCAACAACTAACTGATCAAAAACTTGATGCAATTTATGGATTTAAGCCTGCAGCATGTGTTTTTCGGAATGAGCACCGTGGAGAGGAACTGGTCTTCATAGTTGAGCACAGTACTCTTTAGCTATACTGAAACCCTCAGTCTTGATTATTGTAATGAATAGGTGACCTGCAAGTTAGTTTGTTTATTTCAGTAAAGTCTACAGCTAGAGGTCTTTAAGGAGGAACAAAACCAAAATGCAAACGCCACCCCTCCACCCTGAAACCCTGTACTTCACTGAAGTTCTCTTACGTCATTTCAGTAGAAAGAATGAAGTTGACCAAGTTACTTTACAGTCTCTGCCTGTGGGTTGATCCACAATGTGCTGCAGTGCTCAATGTTACTGTTCCGTCATGGTGTTTCCAGGTATGTCATCAGTGAGAATCCCTGGAATGCATTCTCATCAATGAGAGTCCTCTCTTTGTGGATGTTCCTTGTAATGAGCCACTTTTGCCTTCAGAATCGATACTGTATCCATCTTACGCCCCTGAATACTTTTGAGTGCTCCCTTATGGCTGTTATGAGCTGCTTGATTAAGGGACAAATGTGGTACTTCAATGAGGTATACAGAATTGTGGAGGAATTTCTTTTCCAGAGTGATAGGTCATTTGAAACTAGCTATGTTCCTCTTGAGAGTCTCAGTACCAGGCATCTGATTTTTGCTTTCTTACTCTGCCTGCATATAACTGTTGGGAGTATCTTTCTTGCCTCAAGTAGTCCCTTGATCTTTCTCTGTTGATATGGGGCACTCCCAGTTCTGCCCACTACGCAGAGTGAGTTTTTCTGACACTGTTATGTTATGTTAGAAAACTGTTCCAGAGCCATTCACCTTTGAAGGGTTCTTGATTGCTCTGTTACATGTTTCAGGGTGCAGATTATGACTGACTAAGATAATCTAAGACTGTTGTCCCGTCCCCCTCTCCCCCCAATCAGTTTCCTTTCTTACAGATTTTTTAAAATTCCTATTTTGTATGTGCATGTGTGTGTTAGATCTATTGCTTGTGTGGCTGTATGGTAAGTTGTATCAGCTCTGCCCTTTCAACATCATAGATTTCAGATTTGCTTTAGCTGATCATGAAAGAATACCCTTACACAGCCTTTCTACTAGATGTTTATTCCCTTCTACTACATGGATGCTCTGCAGAGATCACTGACTTCAGTGCAGCAGAAGGCAAACCAAAATCAAGCCCTGAAACAGAATGAAGGTTAGACATGCTGCCAGCCTGTCAGCTCCTTCTGTGTGTATGAAAATTGCAAACAATGGTGCAAAACCAGCTTCTTCCCAAAGCTTGTTTACTTAAAACCAAAAATATCAAATGGTCCTAAGATTCCTTTTTAGATCCTCCGTTTGAACAAATGTCTCTTTCTTTATGCGATTTCTGGCTATTTGGGAATCAGAAGAAATAGCTTCTGTCTTTAAGCTTTCATAGTCTGTAATTCTTCTCTCAGTACCTCTTGTGTTTTATTTTCAAGTTGAAAACAGAATTATTTTTACTGCAGCACTGAAGAAAACCCCAATAATACAGCACTAATCCATTAGAGGGCTCTGTTGTTCTAAAAATCTTTCCCTGTCTCAAGTTTGCGCTTTAGCCAGTAATTACCAGGCAAATATGTCCAGGGATGTCCTCGAATCCTGTTCATATTGGAATTTACATCTATACTAGAACGACTCCCAGAGAGACTTAGAGGGGTTTATTATAACTGCAGTGCTAAAAGACACCTATTTAGACTTCTTACAATGTTGAAATGAGATCAGATCAAGCTGATTTATTGATTTCTATTAAATTTGGTAGAGGAGAGTCCACTGTTACTTTAAAAGATTTTTCTTTGTTGTTAAAAGTGGAGAAGATCCTAAGCCAAATGCCAAATCCTAACATAACCACAGTGAACTTTGTGAAGTTCAGATTGAGATCAGAACACATCTCAGGCCCATTTCTAGTTAAAAAGTGATGGTTTAGCTCAAGCTTCTGGCAGTGATATAGTGCTAGTATGAAACCATCAATTTCTTTGACTCTCCATGTAGCGTGAATTTCTTAAACTTCCTCTCTGGAGCAAAAGTGAAAAATAGATCATACAGAATCAATTTGTTCAACCTGCAACTTGCTGAAATTCCCATTTCTATTTCAAAATCATTCGTGCTTAAATAAAAACATGTCATCTGATCCTTCATGACAGCTCAAACATTGGCTTGAAATGTCAGTCTGCTGTGGTGGTGCCAGTGATAACCTCCCCTCTGTGATCATCAGAAGGGCTCTGACAGGTGCTTGCCTGGTCTGCTAGAATATATCCCCTTTGTTAGGGTGTATTTAAGATTCGCAGGTATTTAAAGTCAGGGAGGGCCTAGGTGTCATAGTGTTTGCACTAGAACCTGGCTTTGATAAAAAGAATTCAGGATCCTCTTTGTTACTGCCTTGGGTGGTTCTGAAATAGATGTATTTACCTGAGATGTTTGAGGAAACTTTGCCAAATATAAAGACTGGGAAAGGGTAGGTATGGCTGTGTGCCATAATTATTTGTGACTTTTTTTTCCTCCATGCATGACTCCAAGTTAAAGCTTGAATAGTGATGAGTATTTTCTCTGTTATGTACAAGAAATAGTATCCATTTCTTATCAAAAACCTCTTGTTTCATTTTGGCTCAATGCTCTTATTGATTTCAGAGTTTTTTTTGTTTTGTCAAAGATTGAAATGATTTGCTCTGTGGCAGATGGAAATGTTTATTCATGTTGAGTGAACCAGTAAGAGAGTGCCTACTAATTTTCATTTCATCTCTAATGCTGATGGTACATTTAAAGCAAAACTGGACAACGTCAAAAGATGTGTTACAGGAAATTATATTAAACAAGTAGAAGATGGCAAAGGGTGTGTGTGTGTGTATATATATATATATATATAATGTAGAGAACCGGTAAGGGGATAGATGGAAGGACAAGTCAAAGATGATGCTTGAGCTTGACATTCTGAAAGAGAGGAAGTTATGTGAGTATCAGTGGAGGGAAGTGGAAGGGATGTGTTCATGTATCTCTGTGTGCATAAGAACAGAGATGTGTTCTTATCTCTGTTAAGAAACACAGACTTAAAGGGGAGTGCTTTGAGCAACCTGATCTAGTGAAAGATGTCCCTGTCCATGCAGGGGGTTGGACTAGACGATCTTTAAAGGTCCCTTCCAACCCAAACCATACTATGATTCTGAAATACAGTGCCAGAGACGATGTGGTTGAGATTCAGGGGCAGACTTAGAAGTCTGTGACTTTTTGGTAATAGCGATGGGCGTTTATAATGATCCTCTGCAAGGGGATTTTTCATTAGGAAACGTTCTGTTTTTCCCTGGAGAAAGTGTAATCCTGGTTAATAATCATGAACATGATGGATGAGAAAGAGAAACCCTTAAAAAATTAAGTGAAGGATCTATTAAGTACAGTAGAAAGTGTCTAACAATGGAAGGTGAACAGAGAAGAGTAGTTAAATGAAGTCCTGAAGATGAGTAGTAATGATTGTCATGCTAAAGCAGCATGAGAAAGCCTTTTTAATGTATTTAGATTCTTCGTTGTATCATCGTGATAATATTTGTGAATACGAAATGAGTCCAAGGTGATGGCAACAGCAATATGAAAGAAGAGTTGAGGAGAGGAGTTGAATGTAAATTGAGTAGAAAGCAAAATAGTTGCTTAAAGATTTTGAGATCTAATGAGGAACCCTGAGCAAAGCAACTGACAGTTTTGGAAAGGAAGCTAGGGAAAGAGCTGGGAGATCAAAGGCAATGAAAGAAAGCGGGAGGAGGAATGGGAAGACCTTTCACACAGTTGATAGGTGGTTAAGTGAGAGGAAAGAGAAGTGCCTGATACGCACTGGGGTGGGGCAGTGGAAGGTGAAATTATTGAGAATGAGAAAACAAGAAACAGTGTCGTCTGCGTCATTGTGTTCCCCCTGTTCCCTATCCCCACCCCAAGAATACGTGTCCTTTTGGAGATTTTGTGGTGATAAGCTGTTATTTGTAATGATAACTAGGAAGCTCTGTAAAGAAGGAGTTCTCTACTTGATTGCTGGTGCAGACTATGATCGAACATGTTTACAAACACATGAATGAGCCTGGCCCGGAATGCCTTATGTAGGTGGAGGTGACAGAAAAACAAATGAACATTTGTTCTTCTTTGTCCTTGTTTGATTCATTCAGGCTTTACTCCGGAACAATACAAATCTGTAGTGAGATGTTAAAAAATAAAAACAAAACAACCCAAATATATACCAAATATATTGGAGGGGGAAAGATTATGAACAAATGTTTTAAGATACAGATACACTGGTGACTTGAAGTGGAAGAAAATTATCTGGCCTCTTTTAAATACGGTTGTTTGCATCAAGCTGTAGCTGGGATGATAGATTAGGTCATATTCCTAATTTTCCAGCAGTTCCTTGGCAAGAAATTAATTCCAGTCGTCCACACTCAAAACTATGGCAAAGATCAATTGCTGTGCATGACATCAGAAACAACTAAGTAGGAAATAACTTGAATTCTGTAAGAAAGCTTAAAAACTTCCTTTTTTGTTTGTGGTGCAATACAAAGTGAATGATTACAGGAAATTATGTTGGGTGGGGGAAAGGTTTGTTGTTGTTCTGACCATTACTTCTTCAATTTTAAACTAATGGCACTCCTACTCCAAAAAAGATTAAAAAAATAATTTAAAATAATACGCTATTAAAGTAAGGTGGTTGAATCAGACAAGAAAAATGCGTCCGTGACCACCTGTACAGGGAAGACCTACATTTTACATTCGAAAATAATTTTGTGGGATGTTGTTCTAGGTGTTGAAGATATTATTAAAGAACATGGAGAAGGTCATAAACAGGAATACTATCAAAGAAAAATTAAAAGGTTAATGTTAAGCTCTTCTATGAGCAGTTAAATTAAACTTTGGCTATATGAGGATTTTTTTTTCTTGTTTATTTGTTTTTATGCTATTAAGATCTCATTGAGATGTAAGTACACCTAAAGCAATTATGAAACATGATAGAAAGCCTAATGCTTCCACAATGATCAAAAACTTCATGATTAATTTGATTTGGGGTGGAGGCTGGGGAAGGAGGAAGGAAAATGACGAAGTTAGCTTCTCAGTAATGCTCAGCTGAGCTTTCTAGATGACTAATACATATACAGCCAGCTACCTTGATCATGTGAAAATTAGCAGTGAAGAAAAGTAGGATTTGTTTGAATATTATGAAGAAAAAAGATTTTAGAGTGTCACAGCACATGCATAAACAATTGAAGAAGGTTTTAGATCTACTTGTCACAAGGTTTTAACACTATTAATGCTGTATTGGGGAAATCTTTTTTTCCTGTAAGACTACTGGAATTACCTGAGAGCATTATCTATCACTGTTCATGTTACTTGCATTTAAGAACTACTAGCTTGGCTTCAAATCCCATGGTAAAATAATCTATTGAATCAAAAGCCCTAAATATAGGAAGCAGGGCATCACTATGTGTACTTTCATTTATAATGGTAGACCAGGTCTGCATGCATTTATTTATTTTAAATTGCATGAACAAGTTATTTCTGCATTCAGTGAACCTGAAAGATTGTATAATCAGTGTGTGTGCATATATATGTATATATACACTTAGATAGTGGAGTGCTTTCTTTTTTTGTGTGTGCAACAGGAAGGATTGAGATGACAATGAAACTGAAGAAAAAGTACTTTTCAGGAATAGTTAGACCTCTCTTTTTTCAATAGCTCAATATACCATGGAATTAAATGCAGCTAGAAAGTCATTTTACTCCTAGTTGATTCCTGTTTAATTGTAAACATATCAGTCAGTTCTCACAGGAGGCATGCTGAAGAATTACTCAGTAGCTTTGGTTTGCTTTTTCTCCTTTAAACTGAGGGCAATGTAAAACATGTTTTTCCTATCCATCTGTTACTTCTACGCATTTGCCATGTTTGGGACAGAAGTAACTTTAAACATACCAGTGGCAACACTGATTACTTTTTTTTTTCCCTCAGCCTGCATCCTTTATTTCAGGTATTAAACTAATTAGTATAGCTGAAATACTAATATTTATGTAAAGTTACAAAGCCGTTACAACAGTGAAGAGCAGAGTATTTCTGAGGCAGTGTAGACAACATATCCTCACTGAAGTGTTCATTCCACAAACTTACAGATAGGTACAAACATATATTATAATAGTGTACGTGAATTCCATTTCCTAATTAGTTAAAAATAGCATGATATGCCATTGCAAATTTTTAATTATTTAGCATATATGTTCTGTTATCGACTTGTCATTTTTGAAATCTGTTACAACTCAATTAACTAAATGCAGTTTATGAATTTAATCTTAAGTTAATTGGTGTGGCAGAGCTCAGACAAGTAATGTCACAAAAGGATATTTTTGTTTTTGTTACATTGCCTATATGATAAAGGGCTAAGTTGTATGGATATCATTCTGTGAAAGCTAAACTTTAGCAGAGAGGTGAGACTATACTTTTGTCCAGTCTGAAGTGGAAAAGCAATATTCTTGAAGACCTTGGGACTTGCTTAATCTATGATGAGTATGATCAGATGAGCACTGGCAGTCACATTACGATGATTAAAATGTTCTCCTTGGTTGCAGTACTAAATAAAATGGATTAGTGTGCACCAGCAGGAGACCAAAGAGTATGCCTGCAATTCGTTAATGTGCCTTGTAACTGACACTGTAATGTCTAGAACCCCAAGCACTTAAAATCAGGTGATTGATCATAATGCATTTAGCTTGCAGTAGCTGAACAAGCAGGAAGAGCACAGTGTTCATGAAGAAAACTGTTTTGGCATTCATGGATTTCAGATTCATTGTTAGTTCATGATGATTTTCAAGATTGGGTGGTCTCACTTCAATCTCTGTTGAGTTCATCAGGGTAAGAACCATTGGAATTCAAGATGCCCAGAATTTGTAGTCATCCCCCCCTTTTTTTTTCCTTCATACTATTTCTCCCCCCATCTTTTTTTGTTACAAACAATTAATCAAACAGTGGACACTTGCTCCAGAACTGTTGTCTTCTGCACAATGTGCACTAAAAATGAGAACAGTATCTTTGGCAGTGGAGAGAGAGCAGGTTGGCATTGCGATTGGACTACTAAAATAATTAGGCCATTTGAGTTTTCATCAGTTATGAAAAGTGGATGATTTAAATAAGCATTATAAAGATGATGCTTAAAATACTGAGAGAACTTTAATATCATTGTAGCTTAATTGACTTTTTAATCTTTTGGACCTTAAATAAGTTGTTTTTCATTTGTGCTGGTTTCTTTATGTTGTTTGGAGCAGTATGGCATTGTTCAGATAATAACAAATCATTATTTTCTTTACTCCGCTATCTTACATCTATAAACTTTATTCTAAATAATTGCACCATCCTTACAGCAAGAGGAAGGAAATTTATTATTTGCAGCATAGTAAGAATGTGGGGAATACCCCAGTGTGCTTTCTCAGCAATAATTTCTGTCCCTGGTTAATAAATTGCTAGGCCAACAAATTTGAACTTAATCAACTCAAACTGAATTATTGCCTTATGAAACACTTCAATGCCATTGTTATTAAATGAAATTCTTTCTCTTAAATATTTTGCATGCAAAATAATATATGGTTAGAGATGGCATGTTTTAAAACTCATTTATTAAAATCAGTATCTTACAAATATTTCCAGAGAACTTCACTCAAAAGTTATTTCCATCTCAGCGTGTGGGTCAGACATCCCCCCCGCACCGAGATCCACCAGAATGATTGATTGATATCTAACACTTTTAAAGAAACATTTGAAAAATGTTACATGCACTGAATTGTAGCAAAAATCAAGTTTTGTTACCTTCATTTAAGGTGGAAGGTTGCCAAAACCTGGAGGGCATGTGAACAGGCCTGGACAGTTGAGAAAGAAAATATTCAGCTTAATAACAGAGAAGATAGAAAGCAATGATTCAGGAAATAAAAGGTGGAAATAATCTTGTTTGGTTTTTTTAAGTGATGCCTAGTGACATTAGTGTGTTTTGAGCATTTCAGACAACTTTTATTTGGTTGAGGTTTTTTTTTGTCTTTTGGGGACCTTTATGTTGTACTTCAGGACGAAAGGAAATGGCTTCAGGTTGTGCCAGGGGAGGTTCAGGTTGGATACTAGGAAAAATCTCTTCACCGAAAGGGTTGTCAAGCATTGGAACAGGCTGCCCAGGGAAGTGGTTGAGTCACCATCCCTGAAGGTATTTAAAAGATGTGTAGATGTGGTGCTTAGGGACATGGTTCAGTGGTGGACTTGGCAGTGCTAGGTTAATGGTTGGACTCGATGATCTTGAAGGTCTTTTCCAACCGAAATGATTCTATGATTCTACTTCTGCAGTATTTTCAATAAAAGTTGCTTTGAAAAAAATGTTGAGCCAAAGAATGCAATGGCTGATGAGTGTGTTTTACTCATGAAGAGAAACACTTTAATTATTGACTTTGCCAATCATTTTGGGGATTCTTATATCTAATATTTAATTGAATATTACAGCTCCTGTCCATTTCTTTGTTTAAGGTGAGTTAGGCTATTAAAAAAAAAAAAAATACTGCTGTCCATTGGACAGGACTCCATTTTGATTATGGCAAAATTATTGTCTCTGTCGTGTACCGTCCAATATTTTCAAATTCTACAGGTTTCTATACTCCGCATCTAGGCAGAGAGGAGTCTATATCCACTGTACTGCATTTGTCCACGTTTATACATGTCTACGGTCTTAAGTCCAGGGTGCAGAGCTGTGTTAGGGATACCTGAGTGAGGTTTGAAAAAGGTCTTGAAGCAGTGTGGCTGCATTAGTATAATTAATATGGCTTTGTATACTGCTTCCTGTTCTACAGTCAGGCTGTCTGGCTCTTGTTTGAGAGGCTCTGCAGGATGTTGTGTGATGATGAGATGTGTGATGTTTTTTCCAGCCGAGGGCTGTAATTCCTTGCTATGGGGTCATAAAGAAGTTCAAAGGCAGATAAAATGACAGCAGTCAGCAACAGCAGCTCGGTTCCTGCAACACAGGAGTAATTGCAGCCCATTATTACAATTGACTCTCACTTCTCTCCCCTGAAGGAACTGAGCAGCTGCCAATTTACTAGGCTGCAAGAAAACTGATGAGCCAGGAGATGGGGATCATAACAAAAGTTGAGAAACTGATCAAGGCAAAATTCATTAGTCCTGAGTAGCCATAAGAAGAGAAGGAAACAGAGCTGACTGGTCATCACTGATGCCCGGGTAGGAGATGGATTCTGACTTCCAGTTGATTTGTTTCACCTTGCACTTCTTTTTTTCACAAAGAGAAGCGAGGGGGATTCTAGCATCTTTTGTCTTATTTTGTTTAAAACAAACCAACCACACAGCAGAGGTGCCTGCCATTTTTATGTGACTTACCTAGGAAGGGCTTATTTCACCCTGAATAAATACATCAGCTGTTTCTCTTTGTGTTTTCTGTGTGCTCTGTAATAATTTCTCTGTGTTAGGTATTTACAGGTTTTTCACTTTCCTTCTACAGCTAAAACAGGATGATACATAACTTGCTTCCTGTTCTGTTTTATTCGATGACAATGTGCAGCTGGTAAAACTAAGAAGTCTGATCTGAGGTCGATCTTAGGTATTTTCACTTGCTTACGGTAAATGTGTACAATTAGCAGTTTAGATGTGAAACTTGTGTGTCTTTATTGGTGTTTGCACCAATAAATGCTAATGCAGAAATAAAAGGGTTACATCTACACAAGCTCTGTTTCAGAGGGTCTGTTTCTTCATCCTTCTCTCATTGATGAGTTACGGAATATCAGAAACATATCTCTTAATATATGCAGGTGGAGCTGTACTGGAATTTTAAAGGAAGAAGAAAAAATAAAGGTTAATAGAGTGCACTGTAGGTACAAACCCAGAAGATGTTACCTCCTCATAGTTATGCATGATTCTGTGGTGCTGGCTGTTCAGGTCTTCTAATTGTGCAGGTCTTTCATCCGCAGACCTAAATTTCTTTCTTTCTTCTACACTGCATGCAGATGTATTTTAAAATTAACCTTAGGAGGCCTGTGCACATTTTGTTCTAGCTGCTTGTCCTTCTAAATGGAAAAGTTAAAGATGCATTTTCAGTATATACAAGGCAGTTTAAGGAAAGCTGTTGCTTGTAGGATCTAAACACAGATACCTGGGGTTAATCTCCAGCTCTCTGAATGTCGGTTGGAGCTTTGCCATTAATGTCAGAGTTGCCAGTGTTTCATTTTAGTCCAGTTTTTTGTTTCATTCCTGAATGAATGTTGTTTGTCCTAGTTTCTTAAATGGCATGGTCATGCTGGGAAAATATACCTCCTTGTAACTTCAGTGTGTTTGCAGATTGCAGCTGCCCATCCTTGCTAATATAGAAGGATTTTTTGGAAGATTTTCTGTTCTCAAAAATCACTGTAGCATGTTACAAGTCTCCCTACCCGCAATTGGTACAAAATGCTGCTGCTGGCTTTCTGAATATCCTGAAATGGGGCAAGTTTATAATTCTAATTCTAGTTCTAATTTACTCTTTGCGAGATTTTCTTTTACGTTGTTATCTTGATCAAGCCTTTGCAATTTTGGTGCAACTTCTGTGTGATGAGGTGCACCTGCAGACCTTCAGTTATGAGCCAGAACAGCTTTTTCATAGCTGTGCTTCACATGACATGAAGTGGGTTTGCTGGTGCTAGGTCACGATGTTGCTGTTAGATCAGCCTGTAAATCAGTGCTTCACTTTTTTTGCCTCTTTCCATGAACAAATTGGTACTGTAGGTGCTGTTCTTTACGTCTCTGATTTGTAAGGCATCTTGACGTATCTGAACACAGTAATATGTGTATGTTTCAAAATAATTTTTATTTTTTATTTGTTGCATGATTTTGAAGGCTGTTCTAATAGAATATTGAGGAAACAAATTTATAAACTTGCAAAATGTGAAAATTAAGCTTCTATTTGCTATATTACTCAGAGTTTATTAATGGTTTGAGAATAACAGTTTAAGTAGTGATCAACCCCCCGTTGCCCCACCCCAAGAATGTGCTCCGAAACAGAGTTAACATTGCTGTTGACAAGTTTTGCTTTTTCAGTCTCTCATTAAATTCAGATGAGCAAGATTTATTTCTTCCTTGTGTAAGGAGATGGATGGGAGTGAGAGACCTGAGAAGTGAAAAGAATGCAGGAGACAGGTGGAATCATTACACTACCAGGGAGCCACGTGTCTATAGCTTATTCTGGGTTCTACAAGACCTTCCTGTATTGTTAATTGTGTGACAATGGGAAGCTCTGTGAAGCAAACAGAAGATAAATGTAGAAATGGTAAATGGAGATAATTTATTAAAGATCATGTAATTTTTAGTGTTCTTTCTACCCACTAGCTCTCTAGTTAGTAGCACAGAGTATGAAGGTGGTTTTAAAGGAGTATGTTGTGGGTTTTTTGAAGGGTTGGTTTTTTTGTTGTTTTGGGTTTTTTTTAAATTTTTAATTTGTCATAGTATTTTCTTTTGAGTATGGTTGCTCTGTGTTTGTACAAACAGTTTGTATCTTTCTATTGGATGTTAGCCTTTGTTTCTCATTAGCAGAAAATAGTTTCATTGCAAGCTTGAATTTACTTGATTTTCACATAAGGTGCTTCTAGCTCATAATTTTTGAGTTTTTTAAGACTGATATTCATAAAAATTTAGACTGTAACGTTAATTAAGACAAAGGCCTTATGGTTCAGTAAGGCTATATTAATTCTAGACCCAGTCCTGAAACATGAGTATAGTGCAGATGTTTTAGAGCTGGACCCTTGTTCTATTTTCAACTATAATTAAAATATTTGAATAGCTTCTCTATAATTGTGTGGGTTTACTGTTTGAGTTGTGAATGCCTTTGGTTAAATTGTGTAGCTGTGATGGTTGCCCTTCTTAACTTTAATCATTGTAAAATCAAAATTTAAAAAAGTCACTAAAATCAGATGGTAATGACTTTTAAATGAACTCATAGTAAAACTTATTTATGATGGATTTACTAGGAGTTCAGTAAACTCTATAAGCATCAATACTCTAGCTATTTCAGTATTTAAGTAGTGAAAAGTAGATTGCTTCTTTGTAAACCACATTGATTTGTGAAAGTCTCTTTTACATATTTACTTTTATACTAATAGTGTTTTCTTTATGCAGAATCATTACGCTCATGACAAAAAGCCTAGGCAAGTATGAAAGTAAATAGCTACTAAAGAGTAGCTGTGTGTGTGTCCATTAGTAATTTTGCTTTACAAAAATCAAAATACTTTTAGTGCATTCATCAGATATTTTCGTCTTTGTCTCATAAAGACAAATTAGTATGTGTGAATCTAAAGCCAGCAGAAGAAAATATTTTCTTTAAAAACCCCAAACAAAAGCCAAAAAAACCCCCACTCTATTTTTGGTTGAACTAAATGTAAGGAGAATGTCATCCCAGGAGAGAAGAATGCTGAAATGACTGACTGGGTAGGAAAGATTCCTGCTTATCAAGAGCCACTGTGCAGTGTTGCTGTTGTCATGGCATCAGCCCTCTCTTGGTCCAGGCACAGAAGAATGTGTGGCAAAACTGTTGGTGCTGCTGTCCCTTCAATGTTTTAGAATAAATATTACAGAAATAGGAAGAATTCACAAATCGTAGTTTGGTCTCCTTAGGTTTCTGATTCTAGGTGTCAGTGGGAAGTTGCTGCTTTACACTGGCTTCTAGAAAATGTACCTCCGTGGAGTCTGAGGCATGTTCTTCAAAGTGTATGTTCATGCATGCACACATTCAAAATATAGTTCTTCTACTAAACATGCATTTATAGCTTCCATAAGAAGAAAATTTGTTTTCTATTTTGGTTCAGATATTTCAAAAGTTTCTGAGTTTCAAATTTTAAGCAAATCTGAAATTTGATGGGATTTAATGTCTTCTTTCTGCCAGGGTGAATGTTTCTTAAACAGATGAGAATTTATACCATCTGGCCAAAAGCTCTTGTGTGGGTCTTCCCTTAGCGTATTTTTTTTCTCTTAAAGATCATAATGTCACTTGTTAAAATGCAGCTTTTCTCTTCATGGTTCTGTGAGCAGCAGGTGTCTAAAATCTCCCTAGCTGGAAAAAGTACTGTTAGTGCAATCCAGAGCTTTCCATATTTCACTAAAATACTCCTAATAAGGGGGTTCTGTGTGTTTTGTTGCAATTTGCATCATCTCAGAAGGGCCATTCAGTTTGGTAGGATCAGAAATCTGAACTGTTAATTTTATTAACATCAGCAGAGAAGTCCCCTAGTGATCCAGTTATGATAAAATGGGTACGTTTGGAATTTAGGGTATTTGGAAAGCCATAAATACTTTTTTTTTTTAAGATTTCAAAATTTCCATCATAGTTAATCCCACTTGAATGGCACTTTAAAAAGTGTTGAATTTTTTTTTAATATTTTTTTAAAATTAATTGTCTTGTAAATATTTTGAATTTTGCAGATTACTTGGAGATTAGATTAATGAGTAAAAAAAGCTTTGGAAAACTTTCTCCATCAGGAAATGTTACTTTTGCTAATACTTATTGAAAGAGAAATTATGAATTATTTTTACTTGTGAAATATGATGTCACAGAATTGAATTTTATTTTACTAAAGTAGGAAGTAGTAAATAAAAAGTTTTTATATGTACAGTGAGGACTAATTGTTTTAGCACCTTTCTGTTTGCAGTCAATAAGTAAAAGCATTGTGCTTGGTCAATGATACTTTTTACTGGTCGATTTGTTTATCTCCACAGGTAAATTTGGAGGAAAGCAGGAACTCCATTATTTGGAGATTTTCTTGGTTCATTAGGGGATCTTTGCTGGGGGTGGGGTGGGGTGGATCATACCAGTTTACTCTGTTTTCCAGTGACAACTGTACAAAAAGGTCTATAAAGAAGTTCATCAATTTTGCATGACCACTGTTCTGGATTTTAACATGTCACAAAAATGTTCACAATCTGTCCTTCCTCTACGAGTTCAAACACTGTTAGCAATTTGGACTATGAATACATAACAAGATCTTCGGTGTGTATGTAAAGCTTCAGCAAGAAAATGATAAAGATGTGAATTCAGAAAACCATAATTGTACGTGGTACTTATAAAATACACAGATCCTTCTTGTCTCCAGAGAACGGTCTTCATAAATCTTCCAAGAAGGTTTCCAGTTGTGAAGTACTTCCAAAGAAGTGTCCAGATGGCTACTTAAAATATTAATAGCTATGTTTAAAAATGTCCTTGTATGAACAAGATGTGCTCTGGATGCTCCTTACAGGGGAAGTGTTTAAAACTATGTGTCAGTTTGAGATGGTGGCTATAGGGATACCTGTTTCAGCTAAATGGGGAACAAAAAAATCATAGGCAGGTGGAAGGGCTCAAGCAATGAAAGAGAAAAATTGAGGAATTTCTAGGTAATGATAGGTTTTGCATATGTTAAACTGGCATCCCTTTGGAGTTAAAAATGTGTGAAGCGAGTAGCAAGAAATGAACTCTGAAATGGAATGAATTTCCATGTCTTGTGAGTTATATATCTTAAGGAACATGATTGTCTCTTTCAATATCAGGCAATGTTATAAATGGCCATTGGAATAAGACTAAAGGTGAAAGCCTTGAGTATGGGCTGTACTTGCTCAGGACAGGGTTTCAATTTTATGTTTGTGTTTATTTAGCTGCACTATCCTTATGTCATCTCATGATGTTTCATGAAGCAGCAAAAGTAAAGATCATACCCCAGGCAGGCTGCAGTTGCTTCAGCCTCTCTAGCTATTAAGATCGTGATTTCTGAATGAGCTCCATGCTGCGGAGGAGCCCTGCTGGAAGGGAGTTACTGTAATTGTTCAAATTGGAGCTTTGTCTGCATTAGTCTTTCACATGGGGGGGTGGAGTTGGCAACAAAGAGAGCAGTTTTGTCTCTCTTGCTTGATATCTGTCAGGGTATTTGGGAAGATAGCAAGACAGGTTTTGTATGCAGTGTTACCGGCTTGCTTTTGATGCTTGGTTCTGTCTTGTGTGCCTCAGATGCGAGACTGTTGCTTTCCTAGGATGTTGAGTGACAAGGAAAAGAAAGCATGTGCATGCAGAATGGCGTATGGTCTGAATCACACTTTCTGTACCTCAGCTGAACTGTGAATTGTAGAATAGTTGAAGAATTTAGTCCTTTCAGTATTTTTCTAAAGCAGCAATGCAAATGACTATCATACCCTGAAGTCATGAACTCTACTTTCCAGTAATAGCTTTAAATTGCTTTGTGTTAAAATGTGCAAGTTTATGTAGAATTCAGTTCCTTACATTGATGCAACAGCTCACACAAATTGTTTCAGAAATAACAAAAAGGTTATTGGTCCATCACTAAATGGCATGCATACAAATTATTTGTAATGGCAAGGCATGGTTGCAGCATGGATATTTCTTTTTCCCTTTCAGTATGTTTCTGCACAAGTGAGAAACTTGTGAATATTTTGAATTATAACTTTTCCTCTCCTCTCTGTCATCTCCTTGCTCTGTTTTTGAGGACTAAGAAATTGAAACTTTTAATTTATGTATTTATGTATTTGTTCGTAGCTGTTGTCTTTGAACATCTCTTTCCAGATTGTATCATCTTGTCTTAATTCACTGTGACCATACACTAAAGCCTTTCTTTCTGGGACTGGAGAGGAAAGGAGTGGGGAAAGTTAGTGTCCATGTCCTCTGCTCTGACTTAGGTTCCTTAAATCTTGTTAAGACCCGAGGTATTCAGTGGCAGCTATTATGTTGAATTTGATTGAAGCCAAGCATCTATCTAGAGTAAAAACTTACTTGGCAAATTGGCAAAGGCAAAGATAAGAGCTAACTCTCCAGGATAGTATTCAGTCACTTTAATTATGCCATCCTCCTTTTTTTGTATTTTGCAGCCTATACAGGAAGGGGGCTTTCATCTTCATGTGTCCTAGATCCATCCCATACAACAAGCAAGGCATGAGCCTGATGGTGCATAATCAAGTGATTTAAAATTGTATTGATACTGCAAAATACACACACGTAGCTGCTGAAGTGAGGATTCTGAATTACTTCTGTAGTAAGTGAATAGAGAGATTTGTAACTTACATGAAAAGTAACATCTAAGGTTGTAACTGCCTTAGAGTGTTGGTCAGGAATGCATTTTTGAAACAAATCTCTTAGTTGTCCCCACTTTTTATGGCTCTATGAAGAAAGCCAACACATCTCAAAGTACATGTACTAGATTTCTTTATAATGTAATGATTTGGAGCGATGTGGAGAGGGATGTGTTCCAGTAACATCCGATACACTCCACTGCAAACAAGCCTACTGCATAGCACAGACTAGAGCTAATCTAAGTGGCCCTTCTCAACTTTTGATCTTTTCCTTCTTTTTAACCTCCAAAATTATGGATGTCAGGTTGTCATTACAAAATGTTTTGCAATAATAGCTCGAATAATTTTCAAGTGGTTCTATTATGGGACATGGGAATTTTGCTTAGCTAAGTAAAGAACCTAAAATTGATGATGTGACTACCTCACGTATCGTAACAGATAAGCAAGAAGCTACAGAGTTAACATGGACAGACAACTTGAATTCTAGCATCTTCTTGCTCATCAGGGCTTGAGTTGGCAAACTTCATGTTCTTTTAACATCATTTTTTTGTGTGTGTAATTATATACTATATGCTTCACTGCGGTTTCATTTTGAGACCTCATTAGGAAGACTGTAAGAGAGAGTACATATGTCTTTACTCGTGGTGCTTTTTATTCCAATCCATGATATGTAACTATCACCTAAAATCTGTATTAAAAGATTTTAGGCTGTGATGAGGGACATAAGTCTCTAAAGATTTGAAAAGCCTGATGAAAGGTAAATGGGGAGGCTAAGCCTAAGTATAGTTTAAAAGGAGAGGAAATCAATATAAACTTATGGAGAAGAATTAATATCATCAAAGCAATTTCTGCATTACTAGTCACTGTTTCTCAAACTCTAATACATAAATATGTCTTAATTTTTCATTAACATGGAAACAAATTTTTCCCATCTTTCTGTTGCAGAAATTAGCCTTTCTTACTAGCTGGAAAGACTGAAATACACCTCCAATTAAGGAGGAGAGGAGAGAAACTATGATTGCTTTATCTGAAGGATTCTAGTTACTGGCTTTTAATCTTTCTGGAATAATTTGGTTGTTTGAAGGGAGTCAAATGCCATGGGGCTAGAATGAAGGAAAAGTCTAAATCATGTTAAATTCTTAAGGGAATTCTCAGATCTTTCAGAAATGTCTTAGTCTAATTGTCACAATTTTCCTTTTTCTCTGCCGTTGCTGTTATCCCCTTAGTCCTCCAGCAAAACAATAAGATAAAAATATGGACTGATGTTTCTAATGTGAAAATAATAGAGTTAGTTAACCTTTAAAATAAAACTTGGGATTTGTTTCCAAGAATTTTTATGTGAGGGGTAAGGGTAAACTTATAATTGTGGTTGGGTTTTTTTGTTAGTTGTTTCTGAGATGTTTTCCTAAGGCAAGTTTGGTTTTTTTTAAATCAACTTTATATATTTTGGAAGTAATGTTAGATTCATAAAAGACAGCACATCCAAAGACATGATTATAACTGCTAAAACAGTAAAAGCTGAGGAACACAGGCAGCAGCTCTAGACCTCCTGTGTTCAGATGAATTTTGGTTTGACTCAACCAACAAGTATGCCAGCCCAAGTGTTACTAGTGCAAAACTGAGTGGTAGGGAAAAAATAAAAAAAGAATGAAAAAGTATTATACTTTCTAGGGAGAAGAAGAGTAGTTTTGTATAGAAGGGCTGCTCATTAAATGAGAGCCCTAAGCTTCAGCCTCTGATTACAGATTTCTTTAAGAATTCCATAGAGAAAGATGCCTAGGCCTGGTTTTTTTTTTAAGACAACATACTAGAAGTTGTGTGTTCAGCAAGTTTGAAAATTAGACTTGTTTAGATGTAGCTGCATGATTTTATTCATACACGTACTTAAGTTTTCCTTAGCCTTGGTGTTTATTTCTGTGTCTGTAAAACAGTGGCGATATATTAGAAAAGGTATGAGACTAATTCTGAAGCTCCTTGAATTTCATCCAGAATAGAATCAAAGAAAGGTTAGCAAAGCCTGTCTCAGGGTAGCTTTTGCCTATGAAAAGATAATAGATAACAGAAAAAGCGATTTTGTACACTAATATGCACTTTATAGATACACATTAAAGGTATGTTTAGAAAAAGTTACATAATTTCACAGTTTATAAACAGGTGACAGGCTTTCATAGGTTATGTCTTTTTCAGACAGGGGTGATAATGACAGCAGGACTCACATACTATAATCATTCCTCCTTCAGGAAGGAACAACAACTTACTAGGAGGCCAGTACTCAGTTAATTACTTTCCCCTATTAGTATATTTAGCCTTCAGTTAACTGTGCTGTTTAGCGAATACTTTTGATCTATTATTATATCTGTAAAGAATTTGTTTTGTTTTGTTTTTTTTTAAAAAGGCTCTTACTGTCAATCCATTTTTCAACCTTTCTTCAAATTCATGAAGATAGTATAAATATAGACATTTAAGACATATCTATATTAAAAAACCAAAACCCCTCAGCTTTCTCTGTGGATTTTTGAATCTTCTTAAACTTTTCTTTGTTTGTCAGAAAGTCTAACACAGTTTAATCTATGTGAAACAATGAGCTTTCAGTCTGTAGAAGTAAGACAATTCTTATTCTGAAAGGGTACTGCTCGGTCTTGCTGTCAGTACATTTTGTATAGTGCTTGAATGGCCCTATTGTCCTCTTGTGCACTCAAAGTGAATGAATTTATCTTTCGAAGTGCAGCATTTCTTTCTTCCCTGTACCAATTCCCACTTCTGTTTCTGAAGGAGAGAACAAGACTGCACTCCTGAAAGCGTATCGTTCTGAACCTTGAAAATGAGATTCCAGTGTACCTGTCGCTCTCAAAGCCTGGTTTATGCCACGTGTTGTATAGTTACCGTAAAGAGTTTGTTTGGAACGTTATGGAAATAACTTCATGCTAATGTACCAATGAAATTGGTTAATTTGCCACCACCTTCAGTTCTGAAAAGTATATTCCTCACTTCTAATTTCTTAACCTTTCTGACATTCCTCACACTGAAATTCAGTACTCTAAGTTCTTATGCACCTGCTGAATTTAAAACACGGTAATAGTTATCCTCTCTTCAGTGGGATTGTTCATACACTGGGTACATGTGCAAATTTTGGAGGGTTGGTGCTCTAGCTAAAGGTGAAGATTTTCAAATTAATGCATTCCATTTCTAGAGTGCTTTCTTAGTTCTGCATTCTTAAGTTCGGTACAACAAAGTTTGGTGTCTGTCTTCACAGACATAAATGTGTGTGATTTTCGGCCTGCAGGGTGCTTCCATTCAGCCTGCTCCCTTTTTGCTCCAAGGAAAGTGGGCGCAGCTAGCTGTTTGAAGGCATAAAAAAGAAGAGACTGAAGGGAATATAGGATAGACATTCTGAAGAAGGAATGGTATGGAATATGTAGATGGATAAAGTTTAGGTACCGTTTCTTTTGTCTAACATCATGTAATGAAATTCTCAGTTATCAGGAAAAAAAACAACCTACCTGCACAAAACGAACTACTTTTTTGCTGAGTCAGTATTTGGGAAATTTATGAAGTAGGATGCTGTGGAGGCCTCAGAGCATGAATTTGTTTAAATTCCTTGAGGATGTGGCTGTCAATGGCTAGTAAATATGATGGCTTGGCTGCAACTATTGGTTCAGGGACTTTCCGAGCTGGAAGTCCTTAGATTACTGGAAGCTTATTTGGGAAGATGAGAATGTACCTTTTCTTATTTACATTCTTTTTATGACAGCTGCCAGTAGCAAGTGCTTAAAGGGAAGCTACTGTACTAGGTGAACTTTTGATCTGGCTCAATATGGTAGTTATTATTTCAGTCATCTTCATTACTCATCATTTACCTTCAGTAAACTCTAATCTGGAACTAAGAGTATATTGAACTCCTATTAACCATGGCTTCTGGCAGTCATTCAGCTGTTATTTAATAAACAAAGAATGCATTGCACTGTTGTTCAGGTACAAGTATAGTCTCGTTACCTGTCCTTTAAACATCAGGACTACTTAAGACCAATTGTTTGAAATAACTGAAACCAGCAAATGAAACCTGCATCCAATTTACATCTCAGAAGCGCAAGCCTTTTCATTCTAGAAAGTTAAAGGTTATTTTTTTTGTTTTGCTTATTTGATTTTAGACACTGCTGCTAATAGAAATAAAAATTTAGTATTTTTTCTATCCTCAATTCTTTTTTTACCTTGTGTTTCATGCTTATTTTTCTCACTGGTGATGTCTGACTTTAAGAATGCTTCACTGCTACAGAGCATGCTGTCAAGTTCATACTCAAAAAGAGATTATTCTGCCCACTGCTTTCCCATAGAACTGATCTTTGAGGATGAATTAGGGACTGTGTAGGCTTCACAGAACTCTCTACTCTCTTCTAAGGCAGATGTGTCAGTATGAAAACCATTGATTTATAGGAAAATGGGGTGGGGGCTGAAGATGAGGGGGTAGAATAAAAATGTCTGTGTTACAGGATATGAGGGTAGAAGAACGGTAGAAATATTAAAAAAACGTATTATATGAAGAGTGGCTAAGCCAGGATACTTGTTGAAAAGTTATTACTTTATAAAAAGGTTTGTGCTGAAATGCACACCTGGGTTCTACATCGTTACTGTCAAAGGTAATGGAAGGTTAAAAAAAAAAAAAAAAAACAAACCCACTTAAGAAGTCTGGCAAGGAAACATTAGCTGACTTATCCCACACTATGTTTAATTAGTGGAAATTATGGCATTTTAAAAATCTTGGCTTAAAATGAACACTATAATGCCTTTCGGGGCATAATTCTCTTCAATGCTCTTTGTTACCCTAATGTGATGTAATTAGTACCTCCACTTGTGCGTAGACCCATATGTGTGTTTTATGTCAGATTTAGCCTTATCTATCATGGCTAAAATGATATTTTTATTTGCTCATACCTGAAATAGGAGAATGAAGTGAAAAGAGTTTTGTGAAGTATCTTTTCCCTGTGAGCTTTAATGTTCACAAAATTTGAAAATCTTACGAAGAGCAACTTGTCAGTGATGCAAGTTTAAATATGAATTTACTAGAAAATCCCATCTGCACAGGCAGGTAACTCTGAAGCTTTTCCCCTACAGTGCTCATATTTTATCAGCCCATACCCAACTACTTGTTATGTGGGAGGTAACTTAGTGAACAGCTTGCAGATGGTAAGATATGTGGATTTGGTTTTTTGCTTGGGTGATGTAGTTTGTTTTTGTTTCTGATGGAGTTACTGTTTCCAAGAAGTATGCTAATATTTCCAGCAATTAAACTTGTGAAAGTGACTACCATTAGATGAACATCTAAATAAGTTTAAGAAGGAGATACTGATGGTGTTCCGAATAGATCGGAAATAACATATGTGCCTATCAGTGTTTCCAAAATGCATGTATTTGAGAAAGCCTTACAAGAGTTCACTGAACATTTTATTTCCCAACTGTGTTAATGTAAGATTAATTTTTATTTTAAGTACGTTGTTCCATGTGGTGGTGGGGAAAATATTTTTCTTGGTTTAAGGCAAAAATGCTTAGCATTTCTAATAATTGAATCACAGATAACCCTTCCCCTATTTTAGCTGTTGTATAGGACTTTTTTCCAAAGGTATGTTTGACAGGTTTAGTTCATGTAATACATCAGAAGCATGAGCAACCAAAGGTTTAAGAACAATTTTATACGTAATGTATTTTATTTTGTTAAAACAGTCTGTTTAAAAGCAGGCAAAACTGCTGTTAATGAGAAGGATTTAGATGTATAAACATAATTTAGTCACTAAAACATCATTCAAGCTAGATACTTTCATAGTTTTGGATCCACGTTTTAATGCAATCTGTTGTTTAACCTTTTTTTTCCTTTATTAATAGTTACAGTGCACATTTTTTCTGCTACTAACAATCAAGTAAGGTCATTCTAGCAATTAGAAGCATAGTGTTTGGCCAAAATGTAGTGTAGGTTTATTTATCCCTTGATGAATTAGAAGCAGCTTGCATGTTGTGGCCAAAATGTGTATTACTGGCCTTGGATTTTTGGACTATGCTGATTTAATTGTTTTATACATGTTTGATTCTGGAATGATAAGTCCCTGAACTTTTATTGTCTTTTCCCTAGGATTTTAAGACAGGATTTGGTATCACCTTAATCCCTATGAATGTGGCAAATGTAAAAGAAGTGGATCGGACTGCAAAGCAATCTTTTGAAATAATTACTCCTTATAAAAGCTTTAGGTGAGAACTTTAATATTTATATTACAAAAGATGCAAATAACTAATGCACTGAAGAAATACTTGCTTCATACTACAGTGACTCATCTAGTTTGGATGCAAAGGTAATGTTTTTATTAAGAATGCGCAGCATTTTTTAAAAAACAAAGTCTCTGTGTTTCCTTAGGTCATTCTATGCTTTCGTTAAAGTTCAGGCTTTCAGTTTGGTATGTGGTAACATAAAAAGATTGAAAGTAACTCAGGAACTTAACTTGAACGTTACAAAAGCTATGTAGCTCATGCTAGTAGTGGTTGTGTTGAAAACTGAACACAAAAACAGAGGGAGTTTTCATTGACTAAAAATACAAAATAATCATTCCATCTTAGGTTTTATATATGTGTAGAGGAAGATTTTTTTTTTTGATGGTGATTTCGAGTGTAAATGTAATAAAATAAATAAGAGAGACTACAGGCTATGTTTAATTGGGCTTTAAAATAAAGATCAATAACACAGAAAAGTCAATTGTTTCAGCTTTACAGCAGAGTCGGAAAGAGAGAAACAAGACTGGATTGAAGCACTACATCAATCGATAGCAGAAACTCTGTCTGATTATGAAGTAGCTGAGAAGATTTGGTTCAATGAGTCCAACAGGAGCTGTGCTGACTGTAAAGCTCCCAGTCCTGACTGGGCATCCATCAATCTCTGTGTTGTCATTTGTAAGAAGTGCGCAGGTAGAGTAATTAATGACAAGCTCTGTGGGTTCTACAAAATGTCATATTTGCATATCTGTGTATGTCCTTGAATTGGCTTGTTTATTTTTACAGTGCCATTCTTGTGAACGTTTTGACAAACAAAAAGTGAACATACCTTTTTTTTTTTTTTTTTTTTTTTTTGTTTAATACCAAGGTCATCCTTATTCTAAAGCACTTCCATGCATAAATGACAGGTCTGTAAGGTGATTGGTTTCCCTCAGATGAATAATCCTTCACAGTTAGTGGAAATTAAGACATGTTAGCACTTCATGGGAAATGGCTGGTTTTTGCAAGGCTGGATGCCAAAGGATAACAATTATTCTATTACATCAGGGCATATTTTACTGCCAATAGGGATAGCTTTTTCAGATACTACTAAAAATCTAGTTCTATCATGTTTTTATATTTAAATATGTGCTTAAGCACTAGATTCAGGAAAATAGTTTATAACTAGGCTTTCTTTCAACACAACCCTCCCAAAAGTATTCTACATCAGATAGCCAGCTCTGTTTATTCATTACTATCAAATGCAATCCACTTTTTTATTTTGGTGCTTTTATTTTATATTCAAATGTCAAACCAAGCCTTTTTTAAAAATAGCAATTAGAATAAATCTGTCTTCATTAAATATTTTTGTGACATCAGCAGAAGAGAAACCCAGTTTGAGTGCTTTTGTTAAGTAAAAATACTCTTGGATTTTCAGGACAGCACAGATCTTTAGGACCAAGAGATTCAAAGGTCCGGAGTCTAAAAATGGATGCCAGCATTTGGAGCAATGAACTTATTGAGGTATGTTGTGATATTCTAACTCTTTGTTCCATCTTGAAACCTACTGTATGAATAGGAGTTATTTATTGCTTTACTCACAAGAAGGCTGAATATATAGCTGCTGTTAGAGTAAACTCAATGTTTCTGGGAATAATTTACCTTTGTGTCATTCAAAATACTCATTTAATTTGATAACCATCTGTACAATTTCTCTTAGTATTTCTCCAAGCATCTAGTTTTTTTGGGGAAAAAGAAAGAAAATCCTTTTGGAGAGCAATCATGATGGCCAATATTGGGAAGGGGAAAAGAAAGGAAACTTCTCACTACCAGTTTAGTTGCTTAGAGTGTTTAAAAAGTGGTGCTGATAGAGAGGGTTGAGTCATCAGTGTTTTCTTTAAAACATATGCTAGACGTCTCTGGCCTTTTACTGGTATTTTCTAATATGTACTGAAATATTAACTGGTTAGCCTTGTAAAGCTATGTTGCTATTGATGGTAAATGATGACAACAGACTTTATTATTCATTTATAGATGATACAGGCAGTGACTGAGAGAGGCTTTCATTTCATCTCCTGCAGGCATTTTCCTTTCTTGAATAACTTTCTTTTTCAACTTTTAGCAGCTGAAAACTATTTAGAGGCTAGCTTCATATCCTTTATGCTATTTTGCTTGTTTTTTTTCTTGCATCTCATCCAGCTTTTTATCATCATTGGAAATAAGAGGGCAAACAGTTTTTGGGCAGGAAATCTTCCTCCAGATGAAGAGCTGCATATGGATGCACCTGCAGAAAAAAGGATAGCATTCATTACACAAAAATACAAAGAGGGAAAGTTCAGGAAAGCACCTTTTCCCTACAAAACCAAGGAACAGTTGAATAAGGTAATACTAGAATGAGTAAGCCCATACCATACCTTTTGTGTTCTATTGTATCTGTGTGCAATTTGGTCATCTTGTTAAACAGGTGAGAAATAAATTCAGAATCCTGAGTGACATTCTCACAGAGCTGAATAAGGGTTGTTTTGGAGCGTTTACTGGAGTCATTTCATGATTTCTTAGTTCCTAGTTTTTCCAGTTTGCTTGTAAAAGGTTATGGTACCTATATGGTGCCTGTAATATGTCTTCCAGAGCATTCAATGAATATGGTTCTTTATTTTTCTTCAAATGCACACCCTAGGGATGCAAATTTCCACTTCACTTCTTTAGATTCCTTCTTTATGTGTTTTTGATATCTTATATATGTCTGACATCTAACATTCCAGTACAGTAGCTGATTCAGTGTTATCGATGGTGAAAGTAGCTCATGCACAATTACATAGTAGCTTGTAGCTAATTGGAAATGAAACAAGCTAAAATTAATGTTGAAAAATGTGTGTTCACAGTGTTTCCTTTTACACAAATAACACAAATTCTTTACAGTTATAAAGTGGGAAATGGTAATTATAATTACCAATTTCTGTGTAATTTCTGATGTCCATTTGACTGACTTCTAATATCTGTTCATTTCAGTCATGATTGTTTAGGGTTTATGAATATAGAAGAGTCTAAATGCATATATTTTTACAATGCTAATGCATTCAATTGCATGAGTCAAATTGTCTCAAAGGGTGTGCAGAGATCGTGGGGAGGCAGTAACATTTGAAAGTTATTGTGGTTTGAAATAGAGAGGTCTCGTTTGTTCAGTGGTTATTGTGTCGAAAGGAAGTGTTATTTTTCCATACATTTTATAAGTTGTATGTTAGTTATACACATAAGAAGTTAAAATAAGGGCATATAAGAATAGTTGTCATTAAAACACTTCTAGCCAAAGTATAGAACCATCTCACTTGTATAGTTTGAATTTAGGTTTTCTGCATTTCGTTGGAATTGGGAAACATTTTTGGGCTTCATGGGGAACTCTTTATGTCTTTGCAAAGTAAAATATTTGGATTGTTTTCTTTTTATTGGTAGCAACTGTGAGAGACTTTATTTAATATTCTAACTGTGGACCACAGAAAATAGCTCTGTGTTTTACAGGCTTGATTTTTCTGAAGTCTGTGTTTTTTGTTGGCTGAGGGGGAAGGGTGTCTGTCAATTAATCATTTAACTGCTGGGGAAAAAATATCAGATGTAATGGTCAAATCCTCTATAGAGACATAAAATTACCGTGTAATAAGGTGGTCATTGCCAAGTAATTCTAGAACTTTTACTGGATGGTCTGCCCTGTCATCTCGTGCCTGCTGGATGTTTATATGTCTATTAGAGCAGCTGAATTTTAGAGTAGTACTCTTCTTATGTTGAGTGACTTCTGCCTTAATCATTTCAGAAAAACTCATTCATTAACTAAGTGATTTAAATACATACTAAGTCAAAGAAATTGTTATGAAATAGATTGCTGTAATTGTGTAGCTACTCCTGGTTTTAAGGTTTTGGACCAACATTTTGAAAGGAAAAAAAAAGTTTTGTTATGTTTGTCTGTCTTTGTGTATACAAAAATTGAAAGGGGACTGATGTTTTAGGATGCGGTGAGATCTTTAAATCTCAAGGAAGATGATCAAGTATGAAAATACTCTAAAGAATAGTTGCCTTATTGACTGTGACCATAGTTTTGAGAAACTACCCATGAATTTCAGTCTGTTTCCTAGTAATAGAGTTTAAGTATCAAATCTTGTTTGGTTGAACTTTTGAGGTCTGAAATAATAAGATTTTTTTCTTCAGTAGTTTGGTGTGTGAAGGAAAATGAGGGGGAATTTTTCATGTAAGTATCAACAAGCTTCCCCTCCAGTTGTATTAATTGATGTTATCCTTCCCAAGTGAAACTTGTGGCAGCAACATCTTGCAGGGTTTGGGTTGATGATGTTTTTGGGTTTTCTTTTTTTGTTGTTGCTGCTTTTTTCTAGATTCAGACCATACTTCATGATTCCTGCTACTTCTCAATGTTTATGGTCTTTGAAAATGCAGAGGAACTATGTTGAGGGTGAAAGGATTTGCATCTAAATTACATGTATTTGTTGCCAATAACTTTTAATTTAAACAGACGACTTATTTTCCTTCTCTGTGATAAGGCCCTGTGTGCTGCCGTAGTTAAACAAGATGTGCTAGAAACTCTGATGTTGCTGTTTAGTGGGGCTGATGCTATGTGTGCCACTGGAGACCCTGTTTACAGTACTCCATATTTACTAGCCAAGAAAGCTGGACAAAGACTGCAAATGGAATTCCTGTACCATAATAAGTTCTCAGGTAGGATATATTCTCTTTGTTTTGATCTTCTAATTTTATATTGAGCAAAAGGGAAGGAAGGAATTCAGAAGAAAAATTGGCATTGAGTTGAACAACAGTGGTACAGCAGAGGGGGAGTTGTGATGGCATTAACTGTATTTCAGCAGACAGCGTATGTAATTATGTACAAGTTACTTTTATTTTGCTCAGACGTAAAGTTTAGGACTTAAAAAAATAATAAAAAAGCCAGTGATAACTCATACCCTTATTTATAACACAGAAGAAAAATGTAATTTGTTCTGCCAATATTATCAGTTTTTTACCAGAAAAAAATGGGTATATACAGTTAACGTGTATCTAAAGTATTTGTCTGGGGCATTGTTTTTTCTTAAAAATTGTTTAAATGGATATCTACCCCTACTGCACACAGACCTACCTGTTTTTTCAAAAACTCTCCTCCCAAAATAAAACTCACCTCTTGAACCTGTAATATGATCTATCCCAGCAAACTATCTTTTTTTTCAGATCACAACTTCTGTTACAGCTTGGAGCACGTGATAAACTTTGGCCTTGAAAGTCAACAGTTCTGGTTGCTGTGTGTGACTGTTACGAGGCTCTTGAAAACAGAAGGCTATTCTTAAAAATAAATACATACATAAATTTTAGAGTAGGGCCGTACAGTATCTGAAGCAGTCTGGGAATGAAAGTTCACATGCAGATTTACACTGGAAAAAATAAGCCATGCTATTCTGCAGCCAGCATTGTGGACATACTCCTGGACCAACTTTCCGTTGTCTTGTGCTACTCTGCAAAGTAACACTGCATAGTCTGAACAACAAAAGTTTTAGTGGGAAACGCAGGAATGATTTAGGGCTTCCTAGGGCAAACACGGCACCTTAAGTTCCTCCTGAGCATTGCTCTGTCACAAGTGCCAGGCACTGGATCCTAGGATGTTGAGCTCAGTCACTGTGCAAACATGCAGCTATGGGTTTTTTTTCTAGCTATGCTCTCAAGTGGTCCTAAGGCTATAGAGAGAAGTTTGCTTGTCTTGGCTCTGTCTTTTCTACTTAGAGCCTTCCAGCCAAGGCAGCATCACCATGTGCTGGTGCTAGTGTTTGTTCTTCTCTTCAGAGAAAGGCAGGTCGTTGCAGGTTGACAGCGATTCTCTGAATCGTTGTCTGTCTGCTGCCAGAGTTGGTGGTAAACTTCTAGATAAGCCCCCAAGAGAAACAATTCCCTTCTGTTGAAGTATGTTACATAAGGGATGAAAATAAAAGCTTAGTACACCAGAAAACCGTATTTTAGATTACGTTGGCAAGCAGTGGTAGACAACGGCAATGTAACAAATGTGAACCAATGTGGGGTTTTTTTATTAGTATGTAAGAATTTTACTCTAATCGTAAAAATAAATCGGTAAGATGTATTTGTGCTGTAGTAAAGATATTACAGAGCAACTGCATATCTGCAGATATGCAGTTAGAAAGACCTGTGGAGAAAATGGTTATAACTGATAGAACTGAAGTTCTGTATGTTACTTACTCCTTTGTCTTTTAATAGACTTCCCAAACTATGATACTTGTTTTGAAAGTGGCTTCTCTGAAGATTCTTCACATTCCACCTTTCTTTGTGAATTCTTATACAAAGTTTCTTCCAATACTGCTAAGCTGCTTACAGAGAAGAAATTAAAAGAAGGTATTTCACTTTTACTTTATGCATTTGAATAAACATGAATATGTATTGTTTGGATTAATTTGGTTCTTTTTAACCTATTGCATTAATTTTCAAAAGATAAAATGTCTTTGACATGACATATCCTCTTTTGATTCGGTAGACCACTTTCAGATAAAGAAAATACTGATTGTCTTTATCGCTTTATTCGGTGGTTGACAGGGGGAAAAAACTGAACTGCTGAAAAATTATTCAGTTAACAACAGTTATTGATAAATAAAAAACACTTAGAAACGTTTCTCACTTTAATTATATTTAGATGGATGCTACTAACTGCCAAAAAGTAGTTTCCATCTAAAATGATAACATTCCAGAAATCATTTAAAAGTATCACTGACTTCTTAGTAGGAGTCCAAATGGCTAACACCTAGGATATTTCTCAAGCTCACAAATTTTAAAAGTATTCTGAGTGGAAGTGAGCCCTTCCAACAACTTTACAACAAATTGAGCTTTATGGGGTGAAAATGTGTGTATATCACAGTAGATATACATGGTCATCTGTGTATATCAGTCTTCCATGATTTTTTTTTTTTGAGAGAGATGTTTCAGATTTTTTTTTTCAGCTTTTTTTTCCTTTTTCTCCCCAGTTATGTTACTATATTTTTATTCCATCTAAACAAACAAATGATGTGGATTTTTAAAATCTGGGCTGATTTATGGTTGAGTTTATTGTTCCTAAAATCTTGACATGGTATCCTGTGTCAGTATATACATATTTTTGTATGATTGTGTCCATATTCTTGTGGTGTATGCCTTTAAGATCCTTAGTGGAGATTAAAGCATGTTAAAGCATATAACTCCTATTTAAATATGCTTTTGAAGAATCTGTATGTTAGTGTGGGTCCAAATACTTGAAAGCATTGGATGATCAGCAGAACTAATGCCTGATCACAGGCATTTCCCAGTAACTTTGCAGTTGGCAACAAAGATACCTGTTGTGGCAGAGGACTGTTGCTGGACAGGACTTTCTTGAGGATTGTTCTGAAACTGCACTGAGATTATTCAGGAAAGAAAGGAATAATTGCAAACCTCACTACTACTTGCTCTAAGTGCAGACCTTGTCTTCTGTGCTGTGGGTATCTATATTCATTAAAAACCTTAAGGGGGGGGGGGGGGGGGCAAAAAAAGACCCCACTAAGAGAAGTAGAGAGCATATACAAGGCAATACTACTGGTCTCTTCTAACACAGTGGTATATTAGAAGTACAGTATAAGTTTGTAAATACCTGTATTTAGCTTAGCATTGCACTTACTACTTGGAGGAAGGTACAATAAATGGAAAGGAACCAGATTTCCCTTAGCTCAGGTTTTGGCCTCTCAAATTGTGATAGTGTCTTGTAGATCGTAAATGTTCTGCTGTTTGTTTTTTTGGGGGATTTTTTTTTTCGGGTGTGTGTTTGCTTTGTTTTTGCATTAATGTTGAATTACCTATATGTTTGTCAGGGCTGATGTTTCTGGGATGGGTGCTTTACAGATACATAGGAAGATAGGTTTCCCTGACCATTTGCAGTTTAAGAAGACAAATGACAAACGGAACAAGGGAGGAAGTGTAATAATAACATCCTTTCAACAACAAAAAAACCCTGCAATTTTGAATTAGAAACTGCTCTTGCCTGAGGGTTCTAATATATCTCAGACGTGTAAGAAGTAGTATGACAGAAGGTTTTTTTTTGCTATTTAAAGCAGAAACATGTAATCTTTTTTCCCTTCTGTATTGATTTTTTTTTTCCCTACATCAAGAACCTTTCTACTTTTATAAAATCTCATTAACATGAAGTAATATGGGATATGCATATCGCAGATTGTTGGGAATAGGTAGTAATATTTTTGTTTTTCCTTCTTACTGTCTTTAGAAAATAATTTGATGGTTAGAGTACTAATGTTTGAGAGATACAGTTTCAGTTCCCTCCTCTGCCTGCAAAGATTCAAATAAGAAGGTTACATTACCCAAAAAAGTGACCTAGCTGTTTAGTTCTAGAGAAAAGAAATAAGCTCTCCTGTTGAAGCAGTTCTGACTTTCTGTGAACTAACTGAGTTCTCACTGGGCCAGAGAGGGAGCAGCACCATTCTCTAATTGGGGATTACAGCACTTGTCTAAATTTTGGGCCCTGTCCCAAAGCACATTGGGCTTTTGATCTACTGATTTTTATTTTTTTTTTAATGCTGTTTGTGAAAAGGGCTGCAAGCCAGAATCCTATTAAGCTGTCTAACCATTAAACTAGAGTGAAGTTCTTCCTCAGTGTTAAGAATCTCTGAGGCAGTTGTCAGCCTTGCCTTTAGAGCCAAGGGCTGAAAATTTAAGCACTGTTTGTTGTCACAGAAAACTCATCTCTTTGTGGGCTGAGCCCTAATGGTAAGAGGACACTCAAGAAATCATTCAGTGATGTGAATTGAACCCAGGTTTTATAACAACCAGGTGGAACACCTGGAAATACAGACCAGCTTTTCATTATGTGGGTTTCGGGTATTGCAGGAGAGAATAAGCCAACTTTGTGTGTAGTTCTCATTATAGCAGCATCAGTGGTTTCAGCAGGGGTGCATAACTTTTGGGGAAAGTTGTTGTTAATTATCAGCTGTTGATGATCAGCAGGAAGAGAGCTCAAACACTGGTGCTATTCTGATGCAATGGATCAAAAAGTAAAGGTTAGAGGTTTAGTGGCTCAGGTTTGATTTTTTTACCTCTGTGTTTAGTGTAAAAGGTTTTATGGAGCCCTGTTAAAAGTCTTGACATTCCAAAATCATCCTTGAGAGTTGTAACAGTTTAATGAATATTGAAGCAGTGAGCTATTTTGTAGAATAGACTTTGGGGGATGGGAGGGGGAAAGCTGGGGGACAAAACCCCCTAAACAATCAAAACCTCCAAGTTTGATGCTCAACTCCTGTAAACCTATACATTTTCAAACCTTTTATCTTATGTATATTTTAGTATTTAAAATGTGTATTTAGACAGAATATAGATAGAACTAGATAGCAAGTAGCATGATAGAAATAAATACTAATAAAATAGTGCCGAGACATTTATAAAACTTGTATAAATCATATAGCAAATAACAGAAAAACTTATTGGATGAAATATCAGATAACATACTAAGTAAGTATTGGCTAACTACAACTGCAGTTTGGGTTTTTTTGTTTGATTTGTGTGGCTTTTTTTCCAGAACTGTTTTACCAAATTCTCACAAATACTTTACCAGAAAATTTGGAGCTGTATAGGAATTTTAAGACCGTAGAAGTAAAGAGAGTATTTTCTCTTAGGACCTGCTTCTCTGCAGTGGCGGTAATAGGTGCACCTAAAATTATATTCTAAGAACTAGATGTAAGCTAGAATGAATGCATTAATATTTTGAGTGGCAAATAGTCATTAATATGCTATGTCATGTGCTGTATTCATATTTTAGGTTCATAAGAGGGAGTAGACGTTCGGTCTTAATTAAATATGCCAAATAATACTTTTAAGTTGCTCTGCAGATTTTATTCCTCCACCTTGTATTTTTTTTTTAAAGTATAGATGGCAATTACTAGATACTCCAATATATCTAATTCAAAGTTATTTGAAGGTAGAATTCTTAACTACATAATTTAACCATGCTTAGCAACTGTAAATTCTTAAACATTGAAAGCACCCTACAAATGTTAGCATTTTGTAAACTACAGTGTTGCCAAATGAATTTACCCTTGCCAGGTATATATATGAATAGCAACAAGAGAGATCTCCAATTCATTCTAATGTGAACATGACATCCTGAAATGGCTATAGCTACTGCCTGTCTATGATGTATCCATTTATCTCCCCCAGTATACAGGAATAAATTCTGTACAATTTCATTACTATCTGACACTTGGGCGTGCAGTGGGAGAGAATTGAGCTCAACCACTGATGTACCTAGAAAGGGTTGTCCTATTAGTTTTTCTGTTCTTCAGTTTGTCATCCTCTACTATTTTGGTAGTGTATTTTTTTTTTTTTTTAAATTAATCATGTTAAATAATACAACTTCTAATAGTGTTTTCCTTGTGTTTTCTAGTAGTGTGCAATGGATACAAGTTCTGGCATGAATAACATTTTTTCTAGACTATTTGAAAGGCTGAAATCGTTTTCCTTGATCTTGTGACAGTGAGTGGACACCCAAGTGTTACCAAACGATGGAAGACAGATTGACTTGGTTTTGGCCTCTAGTTCCAGTAACTTGAAATAAAGAGTAGCCCTTTTTTGCTACTGCATACCATGATTCACTCACTCATTTTGCTATCTGCTCTTGTCAGAATATATTGTTCTTGTAGCTTTCAGTGTTTCTAACCTTGTAGTGTGTTTTCTTTCTTAACTCTCTTCTGCTAAACATGTAACGTGGTATTGGGTACCAGCTTCCCCCATCAAGTTCCACAGCAAGTGAAGTTAAAGCCCTATACAATGGCAAAGTTAACTTATGAAGCGCTTTAATATACTCATAAAGTAAAAATAAGTGTGTTATATTTGAAATACTCTTTTCTTAAATTACCATGTGCTAGAGTTTCTATAGGTTAAATAGTATCAACACAGACATTGAATTCCTGGCCCACTGAAGTCAATGAGACTGAGATTTCATCATAAATGTATTACTGTTACAACAGAGCTATGCATCCTGTGAGGCAACTTCTATAGGAAGAGGTAGTTTTTATTATTATGCCAACTGACTTTTCTATTATTTCTTTAATCACAGATTGCAACAAAAGGTGGTGCACTTTGGAAAGTGGCTTTCTGAGCTACTATGAAAATGATAAAACTACCACTCCTAATGGTATGATTGACATCAATGAAGTTATCTGTCTTGTAATGCACAAGTCAGACTTCTTTTTAAATAGAGGGTAGGTTCCCAAATTAATATTTCAATAAACAAATTCAGGTATATCAAAGATTTTATTCTGGGTTTTCAGAGCAGTTCATTTGTTCCTGAATTTTGAACATGCAATTTAGAAAAAAAGCTGAATTGTTTTATGTTGACTTAAAGAAATAAGTGGTAAGTGGTATTTGGGGATTTCTTTTTTTTTTAATAGTGATATAATGAAAATGTTAGGGCAATTTAAAAAGGCAGTGTAAATTAGATACATCTTTCTTATTAAAACTGTAATGCATATTCTCAGTGCTTAAAAGGTTACATGATGATAAATTGAACAATTAATACTCACTTTTCTTTCTGGGATTGACCTCTGCCTTAAGCCAAAACTCTTGCTTTGTTTCTTCCTGATAATAATGCAGCAGATTAGAGTTCTCCACAATGCTTTCTGTTTTGGTCACAGATCTATTGGTCTTTGAAACCCATTCTTTGTTCTGCAGTTGAGGACAACAGTGTAACTGTTGAACATTGTGTTAGTTTGAAGATAACTTTTTTTGTGGTCTTGTTTTTCTTTTATAACTCTCTCACATCCCATTTGTATGTTAAAAACATCACGTGGAGATTCACCTAAATCTGAGTTGCACCCCAGTGACACTTGATTTCTTTAGGGCAGCATTTTTGTTTAAACTATACTTTGGATCTGTCTAACAAACTCCGTAACACTTCCTTTTAAATTTCTTTGTGTGTGTGTGTGTGTGTGTGTGTATGTAAAATAACAAGATCTTTCTACAGTATAATCCTGTAATGCTTGTAGTTACAAAGCAAAAGTGTCTGCAAAGAAAACGGGCTATTCAGTAAGCTTCTGGAAAAGATAACGGGAAGAAAGGATGTTAGCTACTACAGAGATAAAGGGCATGCAGAAAGGAGAAATCCTGAAACATGGTGATGCCTCAACATGCTATAAAATACAGTGGAGATGGCCTTCACTATTGTGCAGTAGCATAGCTTTGTGGTATCCAGAAAAAAGAAAAATATCATTTTCTTCTTCTGTCATCAAATCTAACCTATTGCTTGCTACATCTCCAAATGGTTCCACTCCAGGATAATACCTAAATTAAAAACATGTTGGCTGAATACTTCACTTTTAGGGAATGACTAACCTCCTGCTGTGCTTTACCTGCAATTGGGTAGTTTTTTGAGAAACTTTCCCTAAATTTGATATTTAATGTAGTGAAACTATCGGTCCTTAAAATGCCTATTCTATTAGTCAGAATTAAGTATTTACATATAATTTTCAAAGTGGTTATTGAAAATGAGAGAACTTACTCATGTTCAGTTCTCCAGATTTAGACAAATCTCAAGTCCAGCATTGAAAGGAAAAAGCATACTCCCATCTATTTGGATTTTAGGGAGAGGTCACAGACGAAATCATACTATAAATTGGGGAGCCATAATTTAAAGTTAGAGACTGACCCTAAGTTCAACAGGATATTTACTTTCCAAATTCCACCCCAATTTCAACTGGTATGCTTTTTCTTCTTTTACTATCTTTATTATTTGTCAGTTAAAAATGGAAAAACAGGGTCCATCTGTTTAAATAATGATATACCTTAAAAAAAAAAAAAAAACCAAACCAAAACCAACAAACAAGACCCCCCCAAAAAAAACTTTTAAGAACTTGAGCTACAGCAGCTTCAAAGGGTAGTCATAAACATGACAAAATCAAACTCTTCTTGGTGGTGGTAGGTGATACAAGGAGTGGCAGTGACCATGCATTTCACCCTAGGCGGTTCAGGCTGGATGATAGGAAAAGCCTCTTCATTAGAAGGGTGGTGGACAACAAGAACAGGTTGCTGAGAGAAATAGTAGTCTCCATCCTCAAAGGTTTTCAAGGCTTTTCATTGCTGTTCTGATCTATGGTTAGTGATAATCCTGCTTTGAGCAGGAGATTAGACCAAGTGACACCTAAAAGCCCCTTTGAACCAACATTTCTATGATTCTGTGGTAACTTGTTTACAACTTCCCATTCAATGAGTTGGTCTGCTTATATTAAACCTAAACAAAATGTTTTGAATGAATCACAAAAACATACTTGCTGGAATCACATGAACTTGCAAAAGCAAAAAAAATTCCTCTGTGAATTTTAATGACTATATGTAAACATTTTTATTAATTTCAGAATTACTGAAAAAACTATTATGCAGTAGCCTCTAAACACGTATTATTGACCTGAAAAGCACTTTGATCATGTTGTGTTATAAAATACTCTGTTATTAGCTGGGTTGTACTTGTAAGATTGGAGGAGAAATGCAAATGGATTCCATTCTATAGGTATGAAATAATGAAAAAATAGAGCGAGAAGTGGGACTCGTGTGTGTCTGCTGTTACGAAGGCTAAATACAGCTGCCTTTTTCCTCTTGCTTGCTTTAGGGACATATTTACCTTTGAAATCTACTTAATGTCAGAACGTGTTTTTCTATTTGGAGCTGAAACTGCATATTCACAAAGAAAATGGACTTGGGCAATAGCTAAGGTAATACTGATAATTATCTTTTCCAGTTAGGCCAGGAGCCTTTGCACGAAGAATAAAGTGTCATTGTTAGCTTAAAATCCTCTGAGAAGCCATTCTTGATGAATACTGATCTATCTCACGTGTAAAGGTTTCTTGTGCAGCAGCAAGAAATAACTTCTGTGATTTAATGTTTGAAACAAGAGAATAAAATAAAATGGAAAAGGAATTGAAGTAACATTTTAATGCCGACCTTAAGAATATATTAAAGGTGCTCTAGTATAAAGACATACACTATACGAATTTATTTCAGTTAAGTTGTTTATGGTTGCAATTCTATTATTTTATTTGCTGAAACAGAATTCATAAAGCAGTACCGTATTTTATACAGTACCAAATGCTAATAGTCACATTACTAATTACATCAATTGTAGTTTAAAAAACAAAAATGTTTGAATTGTAGAGTATGAATGGAACAAATGTTATACTTGATTTTATAATTTATATTTAGTGTATATATGGGTTTATCAATGATAAATCTGAAAGTCTTACTTTTTTACTGTGGCTTTCATCCTTGAATCTTATAGATTTGCAATATCTTGATTTGTTTTTTTTTAGGGGAAGAGGGTTTTTTTTCTTCATCTGACTCACCCCATTTTCTTTGGTAGCATTTTGTTCCCCCTGTGGCTGAATGCTTATTAGAGAGAGACTGTGACCTGATCGGCCAGCTGTACTACAAAGATTGCCATAACCTGGATCAGTGGAGAAAAGGCTGGTTTGCTATAGAGAAGTCGAGCCTTTATTTTTGTCTTGAAATGGAGAATGCTGAAGAAGATTCCATATATCTAAGGAGGTTGCAAGAACTAAGTAAGAATTTTGCTTAACATCTAGAATTCAGGAAATACTCTACAGAATTAATTCATTGTTAAGGACATTTCTGTTAAATTTTAAAGTCAGGAACAGTAGGGAGCTCGGTAACTATTCCTTTGCATGAGCCAGCTGCTCTCCCAACTGTCATCTAAATATGGAGTTGGTAAAGTTCTGTCCTGGATTTTTTTCCCTGCTTAGTGGCACACGCTAGAGAGATTTTTGCACAGCTTCATAATGAGAGAAGACAATTTTTGCTCCAGTTGCAGCAGTATCTTTCTTACAAGAGTACAGAATTGAATAATAATATATGACCTTTTGGGATTATTGTCTCATATTTTTGACAGGGCAGAAATACTCACTACAGAACGTGTTCTTGAGATGATTGACATGCCTAGTTTTAAAATACTCAAATGAACTGGAAAAATTATAATTCTCTTGGAAAACTATTTCACAGATTAATAGCTTTTCTTTTTTCCTGATACTAAAAATATTCTTTGCTCAGTATCATGACGTGGAAAGATAAGACTATTTATACAAATGGTCTTCTATGACCAATTTTATATCATTGTCTGTAATTATGCTCTGAATCCTCTTTAAGCATATCTGCCCTACTTGTTTTTATATTGAACAAGGCAATATGTTATGCAGGAAAGTAAAAATAATTTGAGATTTTATATTAAAGTAACATAGAGAAGATAATTCAGCTCTTTATTGATGATCCTCTTTGCAAATGCTGTCAGATTATGGACTGTTTTGCAGGAACTTGCCTAAATGCCGTTGGGCTTTCTACAGTTTATTTACTGCCACCTTACCTTTGCTGTGAATAACGCCGTGAAGGTGGTTTTTAATCAGGAATATTTTTATGCCTCTAGCTGTCTTTTAACTTGTGAATACTTTTTGATCTTGATTCAGAATTAAAAGGTTAGGCAGTAGAACTGTTTCTGATATTAGTTTTGATAATGCAACTGTAATTGCTCCTACCCTAATCACATGAGCATCCAAAATCTGTGTATGTCTCAAGTATAGAAATGAAACACACATTTAGCTTTTGGTTGAAAATAATTTTTGCTTGGGTTTTGATTTTTAAATATTAGTTGTATAACAGAGTTGTATTTCTTGGAAATTTTGTATATCCCTACTCCTGTCTTTTCTTTGTTTTCTGGTTTCCCCAAAATAATCTGCTCCACTATTAAGACTGAATTGTATAACTGAAACTTGCCAAATAATGAATCATTAGTGGAAGTATAGTCACTTACCTTCTTGGTATTTGACTCAGTAAATGTAAATGAGGCCAGGAGTATGTGTGATACAAAAACATCATATAACATGCAACAGAGTATGTTTGTTGAGCTTGATTGACATTCAGGACTTTACTGACTCTGGGAATTAGTTAAGATGTGGATTATATGAGAGACCTAAACTTTGAAAGAATTAACTTTCAGAATTTTGAATTAGTAAACAGGTTACACTTAATTTACCGTTTTTAGTGTAGTGCACAGCGTAGTTTTGTAAGCACTGTTACTGGGAACTATCCAGATGTATTTTCTGTATTATGTATAATGCAGGTGTTTTGCAGGGTGCTTTTTTTAGCAGGAATAGCATAAGGCAACATAAAGAAGGGTGGAAGTGATCTTCACAGTACAACGTATAACTCACGTTATGTTATTGTAAATATCTGCAGCCATTAGAGTGCAAGTAACTTAATGGATTCTGAAATCCAGCTTACTTCTGAATCACTGTCATCTAAAACTTGTATTTACAAGTTTAATTTTAATATAATAAAACACTGTAGCATGTTTTAACATTAAAAATTACCTGTTCTAACCTTTCTTTATAATTTTCTGTATTAATTTTTCGTGTAAATGTGAGTGTATTGTGGCATTTTGTGGAGTTTTGTTTCTATTATCAGCAGCATTCTTTATTTGAAATGTTTAAGAATTACATGCTCCTTTTGTCATTTTGAAGATCATTTTGAAAAAACATGTCTATATGTGCATGTATGTGCTTGTCTATATATATATGTGTCTGTGTAGATCATATGAATGTGTATGTGTTTTGTTTTCAGCAATCAGTAGTGTCATGCAAAACGGAGAGAAAATAGACGTTCTGCTGCTCGTTGAAAAAGGAAGGTAAGGTTCCCATCTGAATAAAGCTTTGATCTGCTTTCATATTGATGTCTTCGAATTCTGGCTGATCAGTCATGGAGCTTTTTCACTTGTGGTTGCTAGAGAGAGAGTAAATATGCAGACTTCTTAAAGGAGGGAAAGTCTTTGTGTATTAATTACGTTTTATGTCTGTGTCAGGAAATGCTAACAAGTACTGCTTAATTAAAAGCAGTTTTCCCACTGAGGAAATTATTCCCAGTCAGATTAGTCTGCCAATAACGGTTTCTTCAAAAGGACTTAACTTCTTTTACCCTGTAAAGAAAGAGTACCTCTTTGGAGCATTTACCACTTACTTCTCAATTTTTTTATCACCCTTATGTCCCAGAATTCTGTGTCTCAATCTGTGTAGGTCAGGATTGAGAGGGTATGTATGAGTCCCCTGGTTAGTCTTACTGTATTGTCTGATCTCAGTTAGCAACATACTAGCTAGAAAAAAAGATACTTGTGAAGCAAACATGATCCACGTCTGCTTCCAAAGTAGGTAATATTCTGCTGAGATGACTCTGTCAAATATAGTGATATGAGAGGTTGAAACTTGAAGTGAGGTAGGGTATTTCTGCCTCATATATGGGTACAAATTTAAAGAGAAAAGTAAAATTATTGAAAATAATTCTTATTTTGTAATAGGTTGGGGGTTTTTTATTTCAATGATAGATTATTGGTATAAGAAGTGGTGCAGTGTTTACACAGTCTTCTGAACAGCCAATAATAGATTAATAAAGGGAGGTTGTTTTTATCTTTGTTGGGGTAACAAAAAAAAAACCCCACAGATACCTTTGACATCTATTCAGAGTTGGAGAAACTTGTTGGAGAAACTGATTGTAACTTGTGTGTTCTGAATTTTAACTCTTCCTAAGATGCTGTTTAAGTTCCAGAATTCAGTAAGGTGATGCAGATCAGAAACAAACCCTTTTTCCTGTTGTTTTTTTTTCGAAGAAGCATATTGAAAGAATTCAGCGTTAAGTAAGCTGTGTAGACCAACCAGGGAACCAGAGGTATCCTATTCAAGGTGCAATCCAATAGATGAATACAAACTGTGCATCTAATTTCATAGATATCAGCACTGAGCAAAACTTCTAGCTCCAAGTCAGCTTTTATTATTTCTTTCATTATAATATTTCTGTCAAGTGAGGGTAGGTTTTCCCTGAACTGCTTTAATAGTTTAATGGAAATTCTGAACTATTTGAAAATAATTTCAATAGGGGCACTGGCTGATTTACAGTGGCCATGAATATGTTTAATTTTTCTTCTCTGAAGTCTGCCATAAAGAATTTAATTGCATAGTGTTCACATTATCTTAACCATTAAAAACCATATGGTTATATAAGCTTTGGCATAGTGATTCTTACTTAGGATATTACTCCAGAAGTATCCAGGTGTTCAGCACAGTTGCATGATATTGCATCTTGCAGTGATCAGAAATGTAATATGTGTGTGTGTGTGTGTAGAAAATGATTAAATATAAAATCACCTTTATCTTTAGACTCAATTATTGTAAATGGAAACAAAACCAGCAATCCTCCTTCTGCCCCTCCAAACTCTAATGTTGTGGTTTAACCTGGCAGGCAGCTAAACACCACACAGCCGTTCACTCACTCCCCCCCCACAGTGGGATGGGGGAGAGGATTGGGACGGGGAAGAAAAATTTGTGGGTTGAGATAAAGACAGTTTAATAGGACAGAAAAGGAAGGGAAAATAATAATAATAATAAAAGAATATACAAAACAAGTGATGCACAATGCAATTCCTCACCACCCACCGACCAATGCCCAGCCAGTTCCTGAGGAGAGGCCCCCCCGGCCAGCTCCCCGCAGTTTATATACTGAGCATGACGTCATATGGTATGGAATATCCCTTTGGCCAGTTTGGGTCAGCTGTCCTGGCTGTGCCCCCCTCAGCTTCTTGCTGGCAGGGCATGAGAAGCTGACAAGTCCTTGACTAGTGTAAGCACTACGTAGCAACAACTGAAACATCGCTGTGTTATCAACATTATTCTCATCCTAAATCCAAAACACAGCACTGTACCAGCTACTAGGAAGGAAATTAACTCTATCCCAGCTGAAACCAGGACACCTAGATAAATTAATTGATAACTTTGAGAAGTCATCAGCATCAACTAAATGATATATTATAGTTTCTAGGTTTTCCTATTTTGTCTGTTATTTTATAGCAGTGCTTGTCTAATGCCAAGTTTGGCATAGACTGATCACTTGGAAGAGACACTAAATACTGATCTATTGACAACTTTCATGTTAATTTGTTAGTCACTTAAATGCAGGATAAATGATAAAATCCCAAAAAACAGTATGTCAAGAATGAAACAAAATGAGTAAGATTTTTCCAGAATTAGGAAAACTTTTTTTGGGGGAACCACAAAAAAACACAGAAACAAAACAAAAAAACCCCTACCCTTTTTTGTGTAAAGAAATAAATGTGGTCAATGTCTTACAACATCTTGCTAAATTTTATTAGAAGAAACGATGAAAATACCTTGAGTATTTTCTTAATGAAGCTCATACTGTTCTTCTGTTGTTTTGTTACTGACTTCAAACTAACTTTCCGTTACTTACAAATACTTACGCCTTTTTTTTCAAGTCTCAGTCATTGGGTTGATTAATTAGGTAAGATCATACATTACACATATCATACACCTTTTTCTTTGACTCTTTTTCCTTTGGCTACTGTAGGCAAAAGAATGACTTAAGTTGTTAGAAACAGACTTCTCACTTAACAGTGATTGCATACGCAAGTAAACAGTTTCAGAACTATAAAAACTTCAAGTCTTACTGCTGAAATAATTATAATGTAATAAATCTATGAATTCTGGACTTTTTAAAAATACTTAGTAAATTTATGTGTATGTTAAATTCACAGGGTACACAAATTGAACGTTCATCTGATCCATAACTATTCAGAGGAAGAGTTTACAATTGATTTTGAGCTGTAAGGTGCATAGTGCTTTCCAGCTTGTATAAAATGCAAGAATTCAGACAGAATACTACCAAAAGGCATGTGAGATTTTTCTGAAGTGTCTTAGGTATGAATACAATCCACTTCTGCCCCCTCCCGTTTTTTTTTCCCCTCTTCCTCTACCCTGTTTTCTACTTACAACTTGCTGTTCATTTATTCTCTGACATGTTCAGCGAAAGACTACCAGCTCAGAAATGTGAGGTGGTAATCATACTATACAAACTGTTGTACATTGCAAAGTAATAGCATGTCATGAGAGCCCGAACCAGGCTAAAACATTTTTAAAGCAACAAGACTTGTTTCTCTTTTGAAGATTGTTGTTGTTTTTGAAGCTCAGTGTACTTCCTAAATTTTTACAGTAATCCTAGACCTTTTCTAATTCTAGAATTCCCCCCCCCCCCCCCCCCCCCCCCCCCAGATCTCAAAGATGTTTCATGTTTGGTTTTGGGTATCTTTGCTAAAGTAAATTAGAGAGGAGCACACTCCCTTTTGTAGCACCTATTGAAATTTTATTGCACTCTGATCTCTGTTGGAACATACTGTCCAACCTGTTAGAACTATCTCCAACCCAGCTAGAAATCCTGACTTCTCACTATGCTGTTTTGGTATGCCATAATCAGATGGTCATTTGCCTCCTCTTAGTTCTGCTTTCATAGTTAAAATGCTTCTTGACTTCTTGCTAGAAGTGGCAAACCATTTTCCAGATTTCTGTGGCTGACACTTCCCTCTGTCACACAGAGATGTCCTCTGTTTTGCTCCATATTCAGTTTGGGGTTTTTTCCCCTTGATCTCTCCTGTCTATTTGTAGAATTCCCGAAGTGACTGGTGATACTCGATCTCTTGTTGCCATCCAAACAGAAGTTGCATAGTAGATAGGTGAAGAAGCTACTCCTGTGTAGTTCGACAGAGGAATCTGTACACTGAAGAGAGGAAAGGTGTTTGAAAACAACTCCGTACAGTAATTTTAAAATATATCTTCTATATATAAAATTTAATGCAAAATCTCTAATGCCATACTTTAAGGAAAAACAGTTGTGCAGACAATTCAGTTTCAAAAGTTCTTTTTTTTCTGTAATCATTTAAGCTCTCTCTTAGGTGTCAGCGAATGTTTTCAGACCATGATGTAATCCAGATGGTGCTCCCCCTTGCCCCCCCCCCCCCCCCCCGTTACACTTCTCTTGTAGTTAGATCTTTCTTATTATAGATAATAAACCTTCCCTACATACTGGCATAACTTCTTTATGCTGATGGTTCATTAATTACCCTTCTTAACCCTTTGATGATAGCAGTAATATTTCTTGTAAAATGCAGGTATGAGCACAAAATTCTAGAATCCAGAAATAATCTAAACGTAAGACTCATCTGAGTGAAAGGACTTGTGCTTCCAGTATGATGTGATATCCTTTGAAGAAATATTGCTGACCTTTGTTATGTATCTGTAATTATTAGTGGAATTTCCATGCTTTAGTTGCAATTTGATTATTCCTATATAATTTCATAGCAATGATACCTTCTTAGTACCTCTGTTTTCAGACATGTAGATTAGTAGAATAACTTTAAAATTGCCGGAGGGCAGTGAGTTGTGCTGATGTCTGTTTCTCACCCTTCCTCCCCACAACCCTTACGCAGAATCACTTAGTATCACTACTTTACCAATGCAGAGTTGTGCAACAAAGCATATACACATAGCTAAAGCTAGTGGACTTTGCAAGATGGGTTAAAGATAAGCTTTTGCACTGTTGTGGATGACGTGTGCTCATGTATGTTGTTTGTCTGACTACTGGTGCGGAAGGATGTGATGGTAGTCCATGATAAAGTTGAAAAGCTAAGGGTAGCTTCCTTGATGTTGAGACTAGGTGATCTTGGACTGCTGCAGTCATTTGTGCCAATTCAGTTGCCTCAATTCACTAAGGCAGACATCTACATCGGTGGGCCTTCTTGTTTGAGTACTTACGTTATTGATTTCTTGGGTATGGACTGTATGTTCTTCACACTTAACAGAGCAAAAACTCTGCCATTATTCACCATGTAGTCACTATTGCTATTTGTTATGACGTGTGTGCTCTTTATCAATTTTTTGAACTGGAAGAAGTAGCACATACATAAATGTACTGTAGAAGGCACTGAATTTATATTGTAGGAATGCATTTTGGTTCAGAGTCTGTGCAAAGTAGTTGTTAGTCTGCATGATAGGTAGATCTTTGTAAAGACTGCAGTAAAAATTCTTTCAAACACGATTACTTCTATAAGCTTAGAAGTATTCTTGATATTAAGGTGCCCAGTTTTGTGGTACCTGGGACATCAGTACACTTCAGCTTGTGTTTATATGCTTAGTCTTAAGCCTTGCATTTAATATAACTTTATGTTTTGATAATAGCAATTAGTTCAGTGAGAAATACATGTATTTGTTATTACTACTGTCTCTGAAAACTGTGTGGAAGAGATGATGATATTGACATGAAAAGCAGAAGCTAGATCTGCAAAACTGTCTCTATTACTTCATGAAGTTCTGCAGAACACTTCTACTGTGCTTTGAGGAAAGTTTTGCTTTTCTGCTGGTAACTATTTCCCCTTTCCCTTTCATACCACCTTCCAGGTTCATTGAGATCGACAAATGCTTTCCAAGTAGGAAAAAAATGTTAAGTTTGGCTGAAAGTGTTAAAATTAGAAGGAATGCTTAAACTTCTTATTTGTACATTGTATGTTTTTATGATTTAAATGCATCCTAGGCGTGCTCTCTCTCTGCCAAAAATACTGTGGTTTGAGATGAGCTTAACTAAGCCACTTCCACAGTAAACTGACTGAATTCTGAACTGTGTCTGGTACTGGTTTCACTTCCTTTTCTCCCTTTTTCTCTTTTATGGTGTTGTAGTAAATGCTGAAACTGCTTCTCTGATTTATCTGACTTTCTTCGGTGACCACTCTGGAGATTTTTGACTGGGCAAAGTTAATAATTTTTTGGAAAATAATTAGTTTCCTTCCATGAATGATCCGAGTTCCACAATAGCAGCAAGATTTTTCACGTTTATATTTCTTACCAGCAACTTCTCTTTCATGACTGTGTTGTTGCTATAGGACTGCTACTTAAAGAGATACACCATTTTCTTTGTTAATTATTAAGTAACCTCTTCCTCTGTAATTTGAATTTAACTCAACAACTTTTCAAATTTTAGAAAACAAAGAGGACATAATCTTTTGGTAGTTCTAACGTGTTTTTTTCTAATGTGGTGCATTGAGGGGAAGATCCATAGAATACAAGATGGTCTTTTTTGCATAGTTTAGTTAATTCATATATCATGACAGTTGATTGACAGGCACATGATTTAGACTTTCATATCTCTGTGAAAAAATACAGATAAGTTTAAGTTACCTTTGAAGTTCAATACACTACTATATTTCCTCTCTCCTCCTCTGGTACTGAGTCTTTGATATACAGCAGAGTTGCCCTTTTCTTGTTTAGAAGTAATAATATTTTCACTTTACCGTATGCTGCTTCCTGTACATATCATAATTCTTTAGATAACAAAAAATAATCTGTTGAGACTTCCATTTATCCTTTTGTATAATTCCATAATGCGAATCCTGCTGTTCTGCAGGGAAAATAAAAAGACAGTAATATGCAAATATGTGTGCATCTCGTGTGTTGGGAAGAAACATAAATCTTTTATAAATCATAGTCCTAAGCTCTGCTGATCTGTGAATAATAGTATTAAAGGAATAGTGTGACATGCACTGTCAGACTCTCTTCCGCTCAGTTCAAACTTTTTCATTTCCTCTTATATATGGCTACAGCAATACCAGAGGACGTCAGGGTGATGTGTTGTTTGGAAGCCATTGGTTGAGAACCACCCATGTAGGATATCGGTTCTGACAGGTCTTCAGAAAATGTTTGAAAGTATTGAATTAGGCACACTCATTTCACCGTAAAAATTTGAGAGCTTTATGCAAATTACTGATTTTTCTTAATGGAAGAGAGAGGCTTAGTGTTTCTACTAGCCAGGTATGTGTGGTGGTTAATATGAGTTTTGAAGTCGTGAAGTAGAGGCTTTTTAAAAAGGGTCATCAGTAAGGTGAAATATTTTAGTGTCTCCTACTCTGCTGCTGAATGGCTAAGTCTGTATGGTGGATCCTGAGAATACTTCAGATCCTGGGTCTGTGTGTGTATATTGACTGCATCCTCGCTTCCTATTGGAATAGGAATGCTAGGATGGAAATGTTTATAAAAGCAAAATTGAAAGATGCTAATAAAAAAAAATCTGAAATTAAATATTCCATCAATATATAAAATGCTTTGGGTTTTTTTCTCTAAATAATAAAAATGAATGTTCATATTTTGATGAAAGTATTTTCATTGAAGTTCAGTAGAACATTTTAAGTTTTCCTAATTAGCAAATAAATTGTCATTAAAGAAAATGAATCTCTTACATTTCTTTAGTGAGAGACGAAGAGTGTGTATGTAGAAAAGTTTACTTGCTATTTTAACACTTAAACCAGTTGTTTATTACATACCTGCATATGGGTGGACATACACCCTTAAACTTTTCAATTTTGGAATTGTCTCTTAGAAGCTAGCCTGTCAAGGGTAAACAGAGGAGATTATTGTAACATCTTTAAATAATAAAATCAGAACAGGGCCATCCTTCGAGTTAAACAGGTAATTAAAGAGTTGCATTAACTTACTCTACCTCAGCTCTTAGTTTTTTCATAGATGTTCCTTAGCTCTGTGATTTGCTGAGGGTGATCATTTTGATACGTGTGAAGGAGGGAAGTTCGATGTGTCTCAGCTCCTCTACAGAAGTGTGGGGGGGTGGGGAATAGAAAAGAAGGAAAGCCTTTTCCAGTATTGAAAGTTGTCTGTAAACCTCTCTTTCCTGCTTAACTCTGACTTGGACTTAAGAATGCACAGTGTAGGAGCAAGTATAGTAATTAAAATGTTGGTCAGGTCCTTTCAAAGGCCTGTGTCAGTGTTTGTGGATCTTCTTTCATTTATTGTGACACTGCTAGTACAAATGTAGTTGGAAAAAAAAAAAGATGCTGTAACAATAGGCCACCACCACAGCTTTATGTGGTGGAAAGTGCCTTGATGTCTTATTCCAAGTATTTCTTATTTTTTCTGGACATCTGCTGTGTTGCTGTAGTACAATAACATCAGTTTTCTATTTCTTTTCTGCATTCAAAATATTTTTATACTTTTCAGAACACTATACATCCATGGCCATACGAAGCTGGATTTCATGGTCTGGTATACTGCAATTGAAAAAGCAGCAGGTACAGATGGTAATGCATTACAAGATCAGCAGCTCAGCAAAAATGATGTTCCTATTATAGTAAACAGCTGTATAGCGTTTGTTACACAGTATGGTAAGTATAGTGGATTTTATTCAACCTAAGATCATTTGTATAATACCTAAGCCCCAACACCATCAGATCTTATTGAATGAGTTTATATATTACCTAAAGTAAAACCATACCCCTCGTTAGCCTCACTGCTCTTCGATGCGATGAAGTACACTGCCACACATCTGAGAATGGGCAGTTTGGGGAAATGCAACTTGGTAGATGCCCTTTATAGACACCTTCCTATTTTAAAAATTTACTTGTTTGCCTGATGTAGCTCAGCCTTGGGGTCCAGTGCCTCAGTGCAGAACACCTCAGCCCTGAAAGTAAGCTATGTGAACCGGGAAAGGCTATGGCCTGGACTGGTCAGCACATCTTCTGGGAAACTGATATTAACTGTGGAGTCGAGTTCAGGCTTAAGGCTGCTGTTTTTTCAGCATAATAGCCTAAGGACATATAGTCAGTTACCATTTGTTTAAGTAAATTTTGCCAACATAACTTTCCATGGCATTAGATCATATGCAGATGATGTCTGTGTCCTTTTTACTACTTCAAATTCATCAGTTTTCTTGTGAAATATTAAATACATATCAACCCTGTACAAACCTGTCTTCAGGATAAATGTCTGTAACCTCTGTCAGTATGAGAAAGCCTAATTTCTATTTCAGGGATTGAAGTTTAAGTAAATAACTTTTGAATATGGCAACACTGCATTATGGTAAATAGTTGTGTCTGGGTTACAACTATTGCCTAAAACCAAGAAAAATGTTTTTGCTAAATTATTTTTTAATTATTAGCAATAGGAATTATTCTAAGTATAGGTTACACTGTTTCATGCACTGAAATGTTGTTAAAGCAGGGTAATTATGTCCACCACTCAGAACAATTGCTCGTGTGTGTTCTAAATTAAAATTCAATTTCCTAATGTCTTTTAAATAAGTTAGATCTTTATTGAAAAATGTTTTTTCAGGATCAGCGTTACTAGGTGTTAAAATTTTTGAAAGCTGAAGGAATTATTTGTATGCATTACTTGTATGCATACGTATTTTTGTGTCATCATGGTAAAGGTTGTCTCTTTCGTTGTGGTCTACAGATGACAGACACTATCGGGTCCCACAGCTGTTCCTGACAGTAACAACACAAAGGCAGTATCAAATGGTAGTGCTAGTAGGCATTACAGGAAAGGTGAATTGCAAGAACATAAGACATGATTTCATAGGTTTTGACAGAGTACTTTATTTGACAGGTACCTAAGAAAAGCAGGGTTTTGTATAAAATACAATTCTTTTTCAAGAAATGTGGGGAATGTGGGAAACACCTCTACAAAGAGAAACAATGCGACTGTACATCTATGCCAAACTTATATAAGTTTAAAAAAAAAAAAGTTTTGGCTACTTTCATATGCAGTAATTGAAAGTAGTCTTGACTTTGTTTTAGACTATGAATTTTCTTTTAAGTTGACTTTGGGCTTTGGTGTTTTTGGTTGTAAAATACAAGAATAGTGGCTGCCTGATGTCTTCCTGAACGTGAGAAGAATCAGAAACAAGGAATAATTTCTACTAATCTCGAGGCTTTTAAGAGTTAAATGTTTCAGGTTGGTTGAATACAATAATACTTTACTGAGGCCTTAAGTTGAGTTGATCAGTAGGGTAATAAAATAGTGGGAGTTTTGCTCATGAAAATAGCTGTGTTTTCTGTGTAATACAATACCAGTCAGCAAAACTTCTTTCCTTTACTGTGCCTTTTGAAACTATTGTTTTAGGAAGTCCTGAAGAGATTTGGGGATTTCAATTGCCTGTAAAGTATTCCTGAAATTGTGATCCCAAGCTTGCTTAATATTTTGATGTGTATTTTTGCAAAGAGGTCTGGTTGGGTGTAAGCAGACTTGGCAGTGTTTGTACTAACAAAGTGAGTATGTGCAAAAGGTCAGAGAGATTTTAGTAAGACATACGATGGGTTTGACAGCCAGATATGCTTTTCATATAAGAATGTTTGGAATTTTTAAAAGAATGCTCGATTTTACATTTATTTATTTTTCTGTCCTGTATTTCTGTAACTTAGGTTTAGGTAGCAAGCAGATCTACCTTAAGAATGGCAATTCTTCCAATGTGGCTGAACTGCTGGAAAGCTTCAAAAAAGATGCAAGGAGTGTTAAACTAAGAGCAGGAAAACATCAGCTTGAAGATGTGACTGATGTATTGAAAAGTTTTCTTTGTCAAATAGATGATGCACTTCTCACTAAAGAACTTTACCCGTTCTGGATCTCTGCGTTAGGTAATGCATTCAATAACACTCAATACAGGAAAGGTTGTATGTACATTTTTAGTATCAAATTTGAGGGGGTTCTTAATTACTTGCCCTGTGTTGACCTATGTTGTTTGATAATTGGCAAAACAATCGTAGTGAGGAAAAAAATATTTAGAGCTTGGCTGCAATAGACTTATATTAATCAGAGATTATTTTATTGCCTTTAAGTGAACCATAATAATAATAATAACAAATAGCTATGTTTCCTTGACAATATATCTGTAAACAGTAGACCGATATTGCACTGTGTCATAGTTGGATCAGCCAAGGTAAGAAGTGATGATTAATATTTTATGGAAGCATTGATGGTAGAATTCAAGAAATAGACAAATGTTAGAGTAGGAAAAAAATGTGTACTCTGTCTTTTGACATATGCAGAAGTTTAGTTCAAAAGTGGCAAAATGTTGATGCTATCATCTGCATGATAGTTAAATGACAGTCTTGCTGCTTAAATTGTTCAAGTGACTTTTATGAACATTCAAACAAAGTTATGTATATTAACAATGTAGTCTTGTTAACAACTGTTACTTGTTTTTTGTTTCCTTAGAAATATTACTTAAGTTTTCTTTCAAATTAAATTAACTCCAACCCAAACTGTAACTTGTGATGTATTTATAACATGAGGATGTGTGTCTCTGTATGGTTGAAAACAGAACCATGAGACTAATACATTAATTAGTTACTCATTACATAAATTGGTGATTTTTATAGCGTTCTTACAAAACAGCTATATTTCTATTTTTTTCTATATTGCAGTATTTACAGTCTGCAAGAAACAAACTCTTTCCCTCATGAACTGTGCTATAAAATTGCAGATGATGCGTAGCAATAAGAGTTGCATAGGAAAAGCTAAGACAGAACATTAATTTCTTCATTAGTGCATTGAAATCATATAGGCCTATTTACTGTATGGCAAGTTTTGTCTTTAAAAAAGTTAGTAAAAGCATATGCCTCTCTGATTTTGCTTAAGTTCAAAGATACGGAGTTTGCTTTAATATAAACCACTACAAGTTTGGGAAATTCAAGTATGAATATTACACATTTTTGACCTTTAACCTCGACTTGAACAAACTAGAGGAAAGAATATTAAGAATTTATTCATTTACCACAAGATTGCTCTCATCAGAAATCAGAAAAAGTTGTATCTGTAGCAGCTTAGATTTAAGTTGGCTCTTTTACAAAAGTGCAAAATGGTGCTACAAATCAGGAAGTTAAATCACCGTTCATGGGGCTAAAATTTTGCTTCAGCTTTACAGCAGAGAATCTTGTTCTGTTACAGTTAAGTGACACTGGAAGTACTTGTGGGAAGACTAAAACACCGAGGAAGATAGAGTAGAAGACCTTTAAACTGTGTTTTTGTTGTTTGTTTGTTTGTTTGTTTTTCCTTCCAATTACCAAAGAAATCAACACATAGTGCGGTAGTTAGTGGAGAATGCTAGCAATCAGCTGGAAGAGATAAGAGTTCTTCTGTGCTTTTTCTTTTCAGAAACTCAAGAGAAGCAAGGGACTGAGAAGAAAAAGCTAAATAAATAAATAAATAAATAAAATTTGCATTAACTTTGCTCATGCCCAAAGCAGGTTTATGCTCTGTAGTATCTATGCAGCACGAGGCAGGCTTAACTTGAAGGTAGAGAGCTGTGGCTGTGTCTCAGATACTGTAATTCCCAAGACTGGAATTCCTATCATCGGCTCTGCCACTGTTCAGCTATGTAACTTTGTACAACTTATTCACCACCTCTTCCCCTTTGCTCTCCTCTTATCAGTCTTATATATTTGGATCTTTAAACTACTTTGGACCTTGAGACACTTTTCCAATAAAAATTAAAAAGTTGAAAAGGTCTTTTCCTTTCTTATCTCTGGGAAATCTTAGAAGTACATTTGCATTTGTGCATACACAGATGCGCTCACACATGTACGGGCACAAACTACAGATTAAATATCCTTTGAGAGGAAAAGCTATTGCTATCCTGGGATTTAGTCTCAAACTGTAGCAAATGGTGTTTGAATATAGAACTGGCCCTCTTTATTGCTGATATTGTTTCCCTGAACTAGTGTACAATAATAGACTTTGATAATAGTAGATTGTCAGTATTGCCTTTATGAAGAAGAGGTTGATTGGGTAAATTGTAATTTTTAAATGACTAGATGATGCCAATATAGTTAATGAGAACTGCTGTTTGTCTTTAGTGTGCATTGTTATTAATGCTCAATGATTATTATTTTCTGGCAGATACACAGAATGAAAAGGAACGTGTGAGGAAGTATGGAGCTTTTATTCGGACGCTTCCACCAGTCAATAGGGCAACTTTGGCTGCTTTGATTGAACATCTTTACAGGTCAATGCAAATGATGCACTGTAGCGGAGAAATTCTTGTAATGTGTTCTCAGTATAACTCTACCATACATGAAATGTGGCTTGTTTCATTAACTAGTAAGCATCAAAAGCTTACCTAGTTGTGACTGTTAATTATATTTGATTCCCTTTAATTTAGAATGTGTTTTTCCTTTGGTTGTATTTTTAGCAGTAGGTATCTATAAATATCAATGGGATGGAACAGCCTTACAGTGAGAGGGCTGCCAGTGTATGTGTCCAAGTAGGGTAACTTTTGATGTACTTTCTTTATACGAACTCATTTCACCCCAGTCTGCTAGTCTTCCAGAGGATTGTTGGAAATGGTTCTTGAAACTAGAAGATTTTTTTCAGGGAAAACGCCCTTCTCCACAATCTGTATTGCACATAATAACTTTGAGAATTAGCTACCCTTTCTGTTTTTCATCAATGCTTCATTTTGCAACTGAGGTAGTGGTAGAGAATATCCAAAATATAAACTTGTTTAAGCAACAAAGGTCATGTCTTATTCCTAGATCAAATAAGCAGCAGCAAATGTACAAAAAAATGTGTCTTGGATGATTCTGCAGTGTCATGGTTAAATAGTAATGGTCTATATTATATTATCTATTGAACAAGTCAGATTGTATTCCTGGTAAATTGTAGTGGGTAGAGAATGTGTAGAACGTTTTCTTTATGGGTTATTGTGTTCAGAAATTACATTACATAGCCAGGTACATAGCAGATGTCCTTTAAAAACTATTCATATGATTATTAAATTGATTGGTGCCATTTTTGGGATAAAGATTATAGTAAGTATTGTGTTTAACGATATTTCTAAGCATATCCAGTTCAGATATATTAATATGCTGTTATATCGGTTCTGAAAGTAGTTTGAATTCATGTGTATAACAGCCAAAATTCTGTGATACTTTAAAGTGTTTGCTTCCAAAAGAGGACGCATTATGTAAACAACAGAACTGATATGAAAACTTTACCATAAGTATAGAAACTAAGAAAGGTCTCATTTCATTCCACATTTTGTTTGATCTTAGATCCTAAGTTTGTAGGATATACGTACGTAACATAATACAGTGTATTTAGCATTGGTGCAGCCTCATCTTGAGTGCTGTGTGCAGTTCTGGGCCCCACAATTTGAGAAGGATGTGAAGGTCCTTGAATGTGTCCAGAGGAGGGCAACAAAGCTGGCGAAAGGGCTGGAAGGAATGTCCTCTGAGGAGCGGCTGGGGACTTTGGGCTTGTCTAGTTTGGAGAAAAGGAGGCTGAGGGGCGACCTCATTGCTCTCCACAGCTTCCTGAGGAGGGGAAGTGGAGAGGGAGGTGCTGATCTCTTCTCCCTGGTGTCCAGTGACAGGACGCGTGGGAATGGTTCAAAGCTGCACCAGGGGAGGTTTAGACTGGACATGAGGAAGCATTTCTTTACTGAGAGGGTGGTCAAACACTGGAACAGGCTTCCTAGAGATGTGGTCGATGCCCCAGGCCTGTCAATGTTTAAGAGGCATTTGGACAATGCCCTTAACAACATGCTTTAACTTTTGGTCAGCCCTGAATTGGTGAGGCAGTTGGACTAGATGATCATTGTAGGTCCTTTCCAACTGAACTATTCTATTATATTTTTATTCTATTCTAAATAATTTTGATGTAACTTGAGAGGCAGATAGAAAGTATAAGGTTTCATTTCTGTAATGAGATGTGAGATAAAGAATATAAAGAAATAAATATAAAAAAGAATAAATAATATTAGATTTTTTTCATTGCATTTAATGTCATTATTCTTTTTGAAATGCATTCCATGTTCCGTAGGGGAGCCTCAGACAATTAAAGGAACAATGAAACCTTCTAAATATGTTTATTTTTCCTTCAACAGGGTGCAGAAGTGTTCTGAAATCAATCATATGAACCCTCACAATCTAGCCATGGTGTTTTCCTCATGCTTATTTCAAACTAAAGGCCAAACTAGTGAAGAAGTCAATGTAATTGAAGATCTAATTAAAAATTATGTGCAGCTTTTTGATGTAGGTACCTTTATCTAAAAGCGTCCTAATTTCTCAGCTGTTAGACATGCTAAAATGTAGAAAATCTTCTGAAAGATGATCTTGCTATTAGTTACACTGTCTGAGGATTTGCAGGGCTTTTGAACTGTAATTCAGTGGACATTGTTCTTTGTCTGCTTTAAATTTTATTTCCCAGCTAGCTTAGCCTGTGTAGGAAAGGCTATATTTATAGGATTGCTGTGAGCTGCTGTTTTCCAAAATGGTGCACATTCTTCTTGCTGACACCAGCATACTAATTTTAAGAAAACTTCAAGATTATGACTATCAAAAATAATACTTCTATTCAAATTTTATGGGCCTGATCAGAACTGAAGCATGGAAGAATTCTGTGTTCTTTATTGTAATCACAGCTCAGAGGCTAAGACTTTAGAGAAAGTGTTTGGTTCCTTAGGCCTAGAAAGAACATGAAATCCAACTGGATAGAAAAGATACTACTAGCAGCAATTCATGTTAGCCATTTTGGTTTAGAGTTTACTGTGCTGCTATAAAATTGTTTGGCAGTTTTTCATGGAGTCCTCTCTCTTCTAATAAGTATTTGGTAAAGTTTATAGTAACGAATCCCATCAATGAAGTGCTGTTTCTAACTGACAATATTTTGCATAGCTGCTTCTATAAGAACATGATTATCAGTATTGTTAATTGTAACAATATTTATTATCGTTACATTATTATTTATTATTTACTATTGTTAAATGTAAGCATTTCTCTATATTTGTATTTATCTTTATTACATTAAATTAGCGTTTGCTAGTTTATGTTGTAATTTTTATACTAGCTCCCTTATACTTATTAATTGATCAAAAATTATCCATTTTAAACAGATAAATGAAGACCAGGTCAAACAAATGGATATAGAGAACAGCTTTATTACCAGGTGGAAAGACACTCAGGTAAGTGGCAGATATCAACCGGAATGAAAACAGTTTTAACAAAGACTATTTTGTTGTTTACATTTTTTTTATACCTAGATTTCTAAATGTAAGTTTCTAAGTTTGTGTAGTGACCAGTGTTGTTAACTACAGAGCTGAGGGACATAAAAAGAAACAAAAATGAGGAGGCATAAACAGATAAAGCAAAACAGTTCTGTGTAAAGCATACTGTGGAATTATGTTCTGGCCTGAGCACTGGGATAACTTGCAGATGGTTACATGCTTTTACTATGCTTCATAAATTGTACTAGAAGGAAATGGTCAACACTTGCAAGTGTGAAAGTGATGACCTGTCTTTTTTTAATTTTAAACATGCATATTAAATACCGTCAAGTGTATATTAATACTTCTATTATTTCATGAGCTTTGGGTATACATGGTCTCTCCTCATTAGAGTTTCACCATCCCTTTGAGTTTAAAGCATCCGAATCTTTAGCCGCATCCTGTTTTGTGACCATTTCTAGAACCTGAAGCACAAATATTATTTGGGGAAGCTTCAGACACATACTAGCAGTCAAACTGAACTTCAGAACACAATGTAAGAAAATGGGAGATCTTATGCCACTTACTATCATCTTGAGTTCCAGTCTTACCTGTAACAACTCTTGAATAACTTCAGAGTGGTAAGAAACAGTGAAGTGGTACCATGTTTCAGTCTCTGAATGGTATTTGTGTACAGTCCTAATTAAAGCAAAAATTGTAAGTTTCATAACACTACCAAGGCAGTTGAATTAGGAGAGGTAAAAGGAAATATAGGGAGCTTAAAAGCTTTTTCAGAAATCTAAAGTAGTGGAGGAGAAGCTTTCAGTGATTTTGGAGCTTATAGGGCTTTAGAAACTAATAAAAAGCTAGCAGAAAAAAAATCTATAGCGCTTTGTCTGTTGGCTGCCTTCCCCCTTCCAGCAACACTTTTGTGGTACCTTGTAAGCCATCATTAAGAAGACAAGGTCTTGCAAATACACGTTGAAATTGCATGTTCTGTGAATTGCTATCTGGAGTCTTACTTTTATCTCATATTACCTTATTGTCTGGGTCAGAGTGGCGTGAAGCTTTCTGACCATAATGGCCTACTGTGAATGTGCATATAGAAGGTAGAATGCCTATTTCCTCCTTTTGGTGCCTGGTGGGGAGTGACGGAGTTACTGGGAAACCAGCTGAAGTTTACTTCTGGTGTTTGTCTTGCAGAATGGAAACATCTGCCTTGGTAATGGCAAAAAAACCCCCAAATTTTATATCCCTAAAAGCATTCTGCAATGCAGGGGTTGAAGTGTCTTTAATGGAACTTACTAATTCTGGGGTCCATGAAAAGGACCTTATTGAGATTAGAGAATAATGTTTTGAAGCCAAAGACAGTGGAAAAATGCACAGACTTTAAAATACATTCTTTTCTGTGGTTTTAGAACAAAAAAAAAGCTTGTTACAGCTTTTTACACTATTAACATTTTCCAAGCAACTCTGTAATGGTTAAATATTTGTAATACCTTCTGGAAAAATTAGGGAGATATGAGAGGAGTTTCATGAGTAGAGAAAGAGATAGTGGAGACATTTTAATTAGATAGGGAGAAAAAATAGAAAGGAAACTGGAAGGCTGTTGATGGATTGAATAATATAGTAGCAACTGCTGGCTAGGTGCGTTTGTCTAAAACTGAAGGTGTGAGGAATATAGAGAAGACCCAAATAAAATGGTTCTGTTCTGTATTTTTCCACTCCAGATACCACTGCGAAATCACGTTTGAGGTGTATTGTATTTAGAAGGCTGCCTATTGAAGAAAAAGAGAGAGGCTTGCTTTTGTTTTTTTAAAATAAAAGTCTAGGCTTTCTAAAATTGGTAAGGTTTTTATTAAAAAGCTTCCAGCCCCTGAAAAGCTAGTCTTCCAAATTTTAAACTTTATAATCAAATTGGAACCTTCATGAATAATTGGGCCTGTTTGGACTGGTTTCCCTGGGGCTCTCCAGGTTGTTGGGAGGTGGAGTTATAGAAAGATTGAACTGGGATTTTAACTGTTCTTATTTTGCTCTCAGCAAAGTCTCTAGCATTAATAATCAGCTTTCTGAATTGATGGTTACACCTACTGTGTTAATAGACTCTGTCTTAATTCTCATAACACACATGGCTAAGCTTTAAATTCTTTACCAAAAATAGTAATATCACTTTAACCTTAAAAATGAAACAAAATTTGCTACCTCATCACAGAATTATCATAGAATCATAGAATATCTCAAGTTGGAAGAGACCCATAAGGATCATCGAGTCCAACTCCCTGCTCCTGGTAGGACTACCTAAAACTAAACTATATGACTAAAAGTATCGTCCAGATGCTTCTTGAACTCTGACAGGCTTGGTGCTGTGACCACTTCCCCAGGTAGCCTGTTCCAATGACTGACCACCCTCTCAGTGAAGAACCTTTTCCTAATGTCCAATCTGAACTTCCCCTGACACAGATTTATTACAGTTGTCTAGGTTGGAAGGAACCTGTTGAAATCATCTAGTCTAATTACCTTGTTGCTCAAGCACGGCCTCTTAGAGCAGGCTGCCTAGGACTGTGTCCTATCAGATTTTTAATTTCTCCAAGGATGGAGCCTCTCTGGGCAACCTCTTCCAGTGTTTGCCCACCCTCACAGTATAATTGTTTTATTGTGTTTAGATTGAGTTTTGTGTGTTTTTAATTTGTGCCCATTGTCTCTTGTCCTGTCACTGGATGTCACTGAGAAGAGTATCTCAGTTTTCTTCATTCCCTCCCATTAGATACTTGTACATGTTGATAAGATTCCCCCCAAGCCTTCTCTTCTCCAGGCTGAACAGTCTCAACTCTCTCAGCCTCTTCTTATATGAAAGATCCTACAGTCCCTTCATCATCTTGGTGATTCTTCACTGGACTCTCTCCAGTAGTTCCATATCTTTCTTGTACTGAGGAGCCCAGCACTGGGCACAGTACTCCAGGTGTGGCCTCATCAGTGCTGAATAGAAGGGAAGAATCACCTCTCTCAACCTGCTGGCAGTGCTTTACCTAATGTAGCCCAGGAGGCCGTTGGCATTCTTTTCTGTGAGGGCACATTGTTGGCTCATGATCAGTTTGTTGTATGCTAGGACATCAAGGTCCTTCTCGGCAAAGCTGCTTTCCAGCTGGTCGTCCCCCAGTGCATACTGATACCTGCGATTACTCCTCCCAAGGTGCAAGACTTGGATTTCCCCTTGTTGAACTTCATGAGGTTCCTCTCTGCCCGGTTCTCCAGCCTGTTGAGTTCCTTCCAAATGTATCAGCCACTCTTCCCAGTTACTACCATCTGCAAACTTCTTGAGGATGTGCTCTGTCCCATTATCCAGGTCACTGATGAAGATTAATGGTCTCCTGGGTGTTCAGCCAGTTTTCAGTCCATATTACTGTCCACTTACCTAACCTGTACTTTGTCAGCTTGTCGATGATGATGTTACGGGAGACACTGTCAAAGACTTTACTAAAACTGAGGTAAACAACATCCGCTGCTATCCTTTCATCCACTAGTATCCTCATTGTAGAGGACTATCAGTTTGGTTAAGCATGATTTCCCCTTTGTGAGTCCACGCTGACTAATCCCAATCGTCTTGTTCTCATTCATGTGTTTGGAAATGCTTTCCAGGAAGATTTTCCTCTGTCACCTTCCCAGGGACTGAGGTGAGGTTGACCAGCCTGTAGCTCCCCAAATCTTCCTTCTTGCCCTTCTTGAAGATGGGATTGATACTTGTGCTCTTCCGGTCTTTGGGGAACCTCTCCCAGTCATCATGACTCTTCAAAGATAATTGGAAGTGACTTTACAGTGACATTAGTGAGATTCCTCAGCATTCGTGGGTCCTACTTGTCAGGCCCCGTGGACTTATGTACATCTAGTTTCTTTAAGTGCTTCTTTACCCTCAGTGGAGGACCACCAGGTTATCTTCCTGGCTCCATACCTTCCATCTGGTTTCAGGGGCCTGGGATTCCTGAAGGTCAGTCTTATCAGTAAAGACTGAGGCAAAGAAGGCCTCTTCTGTGTGATTTGTCACCTGGTCCCCTGCCCCATTCAGCAATGGGCCTGTGTTTTTCCTAGTCTCCCTTTTGCTGTTTATGTACTTGTAGAATCCTTTCCTGTTGCCCTTCACATCCCTGCAAGCTTCAGGGGGTCAGCCCCTTGCTTTTTCTAACCGCATCCCTGCACGATGGGACAGTAGCTCTATACTTTTCTTGGGTCACCTGCCCCTGCTTCCATCTCTTCTATGCTTCGTTTATATGTCTGAGTTGGTTCAGGAGCTCTTTGCTTATCCATCCAGGCCTCATAAATAGAAAGGGATGATTTGCAGTGCTTTATCATACTTAAAATCTGGAAGGCAGCAGTGAAGGGGCTTCTTATTTTATTAGGTGGTATGCAACTGTTAAATTTGTTCTCATTCATTCTTAACACATTGCTAGAAATTACTATTTTTAGTTTCAGAGAGAACACTTGTATAAATAGAACTTAGAAAATAGAAGAAAATGGCACTTCCTACTTTAGTTTAAGGGGAGAGAAAGGGCTAAAAAGAAATGCATTAGGAATTGTATTTAAATGTATACATTTGAAAATCTATTTTTTTCATTCCATGGGGAAAAAAGTTCTCCAAAGAATGTGGTAAGAAAGTGCTAAATACTTACTTAGGTATGATGTATGAGTCAGTCTCAGCTGGACTATGGAGTCTGCTTACTGAGTCTCCCAGATATGACAAGTCACTGATATTAAATTTCACTGAATCGTGTTATCATTTGGGTTTATATTTCATAGAATCATAGAATAGTTTGGGTTTGAAGGGACCTCTAAAGGTCATCTAGTCCAACCCCCCTGCCGTGGGCAGGGACATCTGCAACTAGATCAGGTTGCTCAGAGCCCCGTCCAACCCCACCTTGAATGTTTCCAGGGATGGGGCATCCACCACCTCCCTGGGCAAGTTGTGCCAGTGTTTCACCACCCTCAGCGTAAAAAATTCCTTCCTTATATCTAGTCTATATCTACCCTCCTCTAGTTTAAAGCCATTCTCCCTTGTCCTGTTGCAACAGGCCCTGCTAAAATGTTTGTCCCCATCTTTTTTATAAGCCCCCTTGCAGTACTGATAGGCTGCAATAAGGTCTCCCCAAAGCCTTCTCTTCTCTAGGCTGAACAGCCCCAACTCTCTCAGCCTTTCTTCAGAGGAGAGGGGTTCCATCCCCCTGATCATTTTTGTGACCCTCCTCTGGACCCGCTCCAACAGGTCCATGTCTTTCTTATGCTGAGGCCTCCAGAGCTGGACGCAGTACTCCAGGTGGGGTCTCACCAGAGCAGAGTAGAGGGGCAGAATCACCTCCCTCGACCTGCTGGCCACGCTTCTGTTGATGCAGCCCAGGATACAATTGGCCTTCTGGGCTGCGAGCACACATTGCTGGCTTTTCTTTAGAAGAATTCAACACTTCCCTAACTATGCATGGTGTTGTCAGTAGGTTTTGCTGGAGGAATATATTAGAGCCAGACCTGGACTAACACTAACTGCTTTTGAAAAAGATCGACCTTCCTCTTTGTTATACTTTACATTTATAACTTCTGCCATGAGTATAAAGTGCATATTACTTATAATTTCGGAAGACTAGATTATATGGATGCCTACACTTTATATTTTACCAGGCTTGGCCATATAAACTTCTTTTTTAAACTGCTGCTGTGAAGTCCAACTTAGCATTTGATGCTTTCATTAACACTGTATAAAGAATAGCCAGATTCCAGCCAATCATCATGAGCTGTATTTGCCAGTACAGTCCTGAAATAGGATAAACATTTTCAGAATAGAAGCAATGGTTAGCTGAATGTTGTAGCTTTAAGTTGATATCTTTCATTATTTCAGTGAAAGAAAGAGGTATGCTGAAACATACTCTTTTTCAGCTGCTCTACTTCCTCTGTCAGTAGCTACCATCATTCAGCCTGTAACCAGTTTGCAAGACCATGCATATGCAAGACTTGCATATGCAGACCACGTAGCATGGAGACTGGACTTCAGTCTCATACAGGAGAGGTAGCTCTTTGGGAATGTTTTTGGATGGGCTTCCAGCTACCATTAAAACTGATGACATGGTGCAGACCAAGTGATGTAACAGCATGGCTGATTGGCAACTTAGGCCTCAAGCAGCTGTGGTTAAGAACGGTGTGTAAGAATCCTTTTCATTTAACATTTGATAGTGTGACATTATTGCATCAAGACGTGCACATATTTGTGGGAAAATCACTGAATGCGGATACTTAACACATTTGAGTAAATAGGTTGCTATAGTAGAATTATCTCCAGGCTGGCGATGCAGAGTATTCAGAGAAAACTGAACCAAATTTCTGCTGAAGGCCTGGAAGTTCTCATGTCTGAAATGTCACTGAAGTTCTGTTCCAGGTGGCACTTCATTAGCTGCTCTTCATTTTCTGTCCACCATATACTTATGCCAGCTGTTTCTGTTTGCTGCTGTAATTTACATCACATTTTCTCTCCATACAGTTGTTTACGTAAGCCCAGTGGAAATCAAATGTCAGCTTCATTCTTATTTCCAACCTTTTTCTGTAATACCATCCGAAAAGCAAATTTTACAAGTAAATGAGCTTTTCTGAGTCAGTGCCACTATAATTAAGCAGCTTTCTTCAAAGTAGCTTTGTAATGTTTTTCCTCACAAATGTTTCCATTAGTTTTCTATTCTCAGAGGCTAAACTATAAAGTCACTGGTTTTCAGAATGTTAATGTTCTTTAAAATTGAGTGCTGCCATTTATTTTTCTATAGAAATGTAGTTTTAGCTTCTGTAAATTAGTCAAAATGTATCCCAAAGCTCGCCTCTTTCTATCATTTTCTCCATATCTTATTCTGTATATGATGCAGTTTTTTTACTTTTCTTAACCTCTTCCTCTGTAGTAATATATAAATACGTAGCATCACTATGAATACTGTTCTCAAAATTAAGACACAAATTGTTATTTGTAATGTTAATTTGATTATTCTTTATATTGGCTTATTAAAAAAAGGGTACACCTCCTGAAAGGTCCAGTTTTCTGCCTTATTTTTTCTTCCTATGCTCTGATCAACACCGTGTATTTAGTTTTAGAAAATATTTTTGGTACTGGGATGAATTACAATCTTTTGAAGATGCTTATGACTATACTGCAAGGGAATTAGAGCAGGCAAAACGTGAGACATTTTTAACTGTAGAAAAGTAAAGTAATTTTTCATCCACAAATATAATTTTATTGCCATAGATGAGCAAACCTAGTAATGGTGGAAAATACTAAATTCCTTCTCATGAATCAGATTTTTCTCCTTGATCATAAAATGTTGGATTTATTGACTTTCCAATTTCTTTGTAAGTTTCATATTATTAGACATTTTTAAATTATGTTTGTTGGTATTGAGTATATTAAACAATTATATATTATGTAATACATTTGCTTTATCCTCTAATTATTCCACATGTTAGCATTGTACATAAAGTTTAGATATCTATCCAACAAATTTGAAGAGCTATCTTTAACAGAGGCTGATATCAAGAGCATTTGTTTTGATTCCTTTTTTAACTATGTAATGACAAGTTTTCATTGTGATTAATAATCATAAATGTAGTCTTCATAGTAATGAATTTTGATTATGGATGTGTACATATGGCTATATGACTGAAATGTTCTGTTATCTGTAATTTTTCCTCTCATTTTTAAGTAACTCAGTTTGAGGTGCCTGTCCTGTCTTTTTTCATGGTTTTAAATTCTATTCATCTGTTTTGGCTCTGAAGCGAGCCTGGGTAACCTCTAAAGCAGAGTTATGGTTCTGGCAGTTTTAAGATACTAAGGTACACTCATGTCTTAGACTTTGCAGTCTTAAATATAAATTTAAAATTTCCACTTATTTCATGTCTCCCCTAGCTTTCCTGCTCTTGAATGTATATTTGTAAAGCATGTTCATTTTGTTTGATATGATTCTGTTGGATTTAGTCAGGGTTTGGATTTTCCCCCGAATCTGTGAATAGATTTCCCCCCCCGCCCTTACAGTAGTCAAATAAAAGTTAATGTAGTGCAGGTTTTTCCATTAGAGTCAACACTTGCATTATTTTTGTAGGTAAGTGGGTGAAAAAAAAGTTTGAGTTCAGTAGGTTCTAGCACATCTACTAGATAATAAATGCACTTTCTCAATTTAAAAGGATATTTAAAATATTTTTAAGATAGTCTAATTTTTTTTTTTAATTGTGTTTTGTTTTAGGTTTCCCAGGCTGGAGACTTGCTTATTGAAGTTTACGTGGAAAGAAAGGAGCCAGACTGTAGTATTATAATCAGGGTTAGTGTATAGAAGTGATACAGTGTTTTTACTAAGCACTTTCTTATGAAGTATACCGAATTTATTTTCATACATGTTTTTATATAATTACATAATGAAAGTATGAATTTATGTCTCTCACTATTCTTTTAAATAATCTTTTTTTTTTTTTTTTAAATTTGCTGTGTTGCCTAAATTTTGTAAAGACTGCATTTTTAAGGAGACTGTTGTTATTACAATTTTAAAGGGGAGATGTCCTCCTTTAGTTTTACTACGGTATAGAGTGATACAAATTCTCACAGCTCTATGGCTGCAACTCACAAGACCATTAACAAGTACACAGTGAATGATGGTTTTATTCAGTAGTACAAGGCCATTTAAATGACCTTCCTCCTGATTTTTCTTCTTGCCAGTGGCTATCTGCTTTCCTTGAGTGCTAAGAAACCAAAGCTTATTACTTACTATAATTGAGATTTTTCAGCCTTGTATCTGATAGCGTATTTTAAACACACTCATCTCCATGTAGTAGTGCTCTATTGTTTGGATGCTGAGGAAAAAAAATTCATTTCTATGAAATGTCCTGACAAATGACAGATATTGTTAAGAAGGAAGTAGAAAATTTAGGGCAATGCATTATTTTTTTTTTTTTAAATGTTATATCTCTCTGTTTCTGTTTCCTTTTTGTTCTGTTCAGCATATGACTCTCAAACACTTGTGTTTGTACATATATGTGGTGTACATAGATACACACATACATACATACAAGCACATAAGACATGCTTTTTTAAATAGGAATAAAAATGGGAATATGCATTGCTAAGATAAAAAAATGGTACTTCTGTAATATTTACCTTCCCATACCCAAGAAAACATGTCAAGATCTTTTTTTTCCCTTAATTTTTCAAGGGTAGAGAAAAGGAATTTCAAGTTACAAAGTTATCGGTCAGCTGAAAATTCTAACTTCGATTTCATGGAACAAAATAAGGAAAGCATGCTGGAGTCTGATAAATAATTTATGCATTTCCAACTCAGTATATCTGCTTTTTTTGTTTGTTTGTTAAGTCAGTTGCAGGGAGAAAGATTTTGAAAAAAATAAATCAGAAATCGGGAATTGTAATACATTATAAACTGACTCAATTTATATTACAGGTATCACCTTTGATGGAAGCAGAAGAATTAACTAATGATGTTTTAGGAATCAAAAACATTATTCCCAACAAAGATGATATCTGGGCTGCTTTTGAAGTACTTGAAAATGGAGAACTAGGTTAGTGACACTTAAATTTATGCACGTTCATCAAATTTTGTTGTTCTTATTTTTTCAATACTTAACATAATTAAAAGCTTAGTTAAAGAGTTACTAAAAAGGATATAGAAACAAAACAAAAATTATTCATGCCATTGTTTTACATTTGAGACATCTACATGATTTCTTTCTACACTTTGCCAGAAATAATGTGATTAATTGTTTTAAAATACTTATAAATTGGGGGCTGAAAAAATATTCTTTATATTACTCTGCTTTGCAGTTCATTAGTCATCAGCTATAGAAAAGTAGGTCTTACCAATATGTCTCAAAGAAGAAACTTATTTTCATTAGAATGTAAGCTGTTGATTTTATAAGGAATAATGTTTTTCAGAAAATGAAATGAGAAACTATATGTAATATCTGGGAAAAGGATCTTTTTTATTATTTAGTCAATTATTTTCTGTGTGTAGATGAAAAAGGAGGCATAAATTTGTGTAATCCTGTGTTTATGGCACGTGGTATTATGGCGTATTTAGCAGAATCTTGAAACATTTGTTTTAAATATGGTTCTGCTGCCAACAGGACCAAATGTCACACAGTCACAATATTCATGAACTGTAAAGAGGTTTTAACATTGGGAGTGCTTTATGCATGCTGGCACTTGCACTTTATTATTAGAGATACTTAACATAAGGTAATAGGTTTGTTTTTTTTTTTTATTAAAACATTGTATTTCGATGAATACTCACTAATGTAATTGATTTTTGAAGAGCACATGGGGGACAGGAATATGCTTTTAGTAAAAAGCAACGTCTATTTGCACTTAATAGTAAGTTGCTGCTCTTAGTATTTTCATGTTACAGAAGTGGACTGTGGACTAGTTTATTTCTGTAGTGAAGATACCTATTTTCAAGTTAAGGAAAAAAAAAAACCAACTATAAAAAAAATGGAGGAAACTAAGATTACTAAATGTTCCAAGATTATTTGAATAGTTTTGTTGTACTTGATTTTCAGATGCGCTTACAATAGCCTCTTTAGATTTACTAGTATTCCTGATATACTCAGTCTTGACCTTGGCAGTATCAATAACGAGAATGGAATTGCATTCTCCCTTTTGACTTAAAATAAATGATCCTGGTCCCTCTTTGCATCTTGTACTCTTGTGGTGATGCTGTGTAGAGTTGTAACATAGAGTTCATTTCCAGATTCATAGATGTGAGTGTCACCTGACAAAGAATGCTAGCATCTATTATCTTTAGAAGAGTCCTGATAACTCCTACAAGTACTCTAGAAATCCTATTTCTTTTGACTGAGTAATGGAAAAATTTGAGGAGGGAATTTTATTTTCTTAAACTTGATATATGACACTTACAGGCAAATGAAAACTAAACCAGATATGGCCAAGAGAACATAAAAGTAAATACAAAAGATAGACCCCCACAGCAGCTTCTTGAAGTATTTGCGTGCAACAACTAGTATTTTAGTGTGGGCTAGAAATGTTGTCTAGCTAATGACTGCGGAAGATTGGCAAAATTAAGCTTAGACTGAGACACAACAGGCCCTATATAGGACAATAAATATTGGCAAGGGATTAGAGTGTATCCCATTGAAACAGGAGTTTACAACGCAGAGTAGAAGTGGCATACTGTTTTTTTAAAACCACAACAAACAAGCAAAAAGCAAAGTAAATAAAGTTCTAATTGAGCACCTGGCTCCAATCAGTAGAGTCTGTGCTAATGAAATATCTGCTTCATGGACCCCTTTCTGGAAGAATCTATGCATCAGAACAGGCGAACTGAATTAATAATGTTGAAAAATAAAAATAATGCATGTAGTAAGTGGCGCTTAATCAGGAAGACTCCTGGGTGCTATGGCTGAATCTAGCAGATTTTCAAAAGGCTGAAACACAGAGAAAATAACAGAGGAAAAACAGTCCTGTGCAGTCTTTGGTCCAAATGTGACACTAAAGAACTAAATATCTACTTGAGTCTTTGCTGCAAGTTGATCTTACTAGCATCATTTAACACCATTGAACATATTTGTAAATGCCTTAGATTACATAAAGTTGAGATTCTGACATGTCATGACAGAAACAAAGTTTGCATATTTTTTTCAAACGTACGTTAATGATCACAGTATCTTTCTGACACAAATAAATTTTCTGCTTCTGTTCCTGCCATGGCCTGGTACCTGTCCAGTGCATGGTGGTATTCAGTTTGTTACACTCAATCCTGAAGTTTTATAAGAGTTATTTTACTTTTCAAGATATACTGCCCTGAAAACGATCCCTGAGAAGTCAAGAAAATTAGAATCTTACATTTTCTAAAAAGTAATTTTCTCCTGATAGTTAGCATTGTTTAACATGAAAATGACTGGTTTTGGATATTTACCAGCATATGATGACCTAAGTAAAAGGGTAATTGGACGCATGTATTAACTGCTTGCTGTTCAAAATACTAAAATTGCAATATTAAAAAAATCAACCAAATTATTTGCATATAGAAAAGTTGAAATAATTGATAATTTTATCTAACCTAATGCAGAATGTTCAATACCATATGCTTTTACAAAATAGGGTGTATATTTTTTTAGTAATTTGTGCTTGATGGATAGTTTGTAAACGAGCTGTGTTGCCAGTAAAATAGCTAATACATTTCAGCATGATGATTTATGTACCGTGTAATCCATGATGACAGATGGTCTTAAATGTAACTATAAATAAAACAGTAGGTGTTTACTCTGGGAGTGCTGGTGTTTTAGGAAGATGTGGTGATTTGCCAGTGTTTCCTGCCTTAGATTTGTAAAGTTCTTCTCCTTAAAATGGATTTTTCTGTCTTGTACAAAGGCAACAAATTGTTTTAACTTTATCACATCAGCGTCCACAGTTTCCCAAAAGTTGAAAAGAAATTTTAAAAGTTTGACCATTTAAAACAAAAGTGCCAGAAGAAATGGTGTTATAACACAGTGATTGAGCTACTGTCTACAGAATGGTATTTTTGTTAGGCTGCTTATTCATGTCTGAATAATAAAATCTCTGTATAAGTGGTATAACAAGTCTGATAGGTAAGGTAGTTTTTTTGCATCCCAAAATAGCAGTAGTTTTTTCTGTCACTTAAGTGTGTTATTTGTGGCTGCTGCTTTCTGGAGCTCTGGTGTTCCTGTGTTCAGGAAAATGTGTTCTGCTAGAGTGTAGTGCTGGACAGTTCCAAAGCAGCTGTTGACATTTCATATTTGTCTACCCTAGCAGAAATGAAAAATGAGATTATGGTGACATACTTTTCCTCTCAGTACTCAAGAGACACTGCCTGACCCAACATGACAGTGTCACACAGGTGTGGCTTTCCAGGAGCTGTACTCAGCTCTTCTCAAGGCCTGACCCGCATAAGTTGGTATGCAAATGGGAACTCAGAACTTTTGGAAAAATCTCTCTTTGGAGATAAAATGACACTTGGATCCACTGCTCTAAGTTATAGCTTGCAAAGCCATTGTTAAGGTTTTTGTGCTTTCATGAATTATAGTAGGTGCCTACTGCTGAGCAGGTGAAAGCTTTCGGGGGGGGGGCGGGGGGGGGCAGGTATGTGTGTGTGGAGGAAGGATTAATAGAGAGGGGAACTGTACAGTCTCCCTCCATCCACATCAGTGTTGCCTTGTATGATACCTCAGGCTGTGTTGCAGTACATGTCACGCTCAGATTTCTGCTGGATCTGGTAATGCAGATTTAGGGCCTATTTGCAAGGTCTTCCCTGCTTTCACTTGGTATATGAACTGGGGTTTGTATAGGGTACTGGCTGGACTTTCTTATCACTGCAGTTTTTCAATCCTGTGAAAGGGTCTCAGAGTTTCTATTTTAGGATGGATGATACCTATCTATCACAAATGTATGTTTGCGTGCATTTCAACACTTCAGTTGCTCATACAGTCTAGTCATGCCTTCATCTATTGGTATTTTAATCTTGCTGTACTCTTTGTATGAGGTTAGAATATAAAAGTGCAAGCTTGGAAATTCCTCAACCACAGCAACAGGGAGAAGACCTAGTAAGACTACATAACTTTTCCCTTCTAGTAAAAGGAATGTAATGAAACCAAGAGTCTATCTCAGTCTGCTTTGATCATTAATAGACAATATAATCTATGCAAATATTTTTTTTTTTTCTCTGTAACTTTTCCAAATTCTTTGGTTTTTGATTACAGAGTATTGGTAGCTACGATGGTTCATTTTTGTATCAAGCTTAGGCCAATGAGGCCCAATATAGCTGCAGGTCTCAGTTCTGTTTGATCATGTCTAGGTATGTCCTGTGATAGTTCCTAACTTCTGTATTTAGTTTGAAAGCAGTGTTTTCCTGTCTTTACATAAGAAAATATTCATAACTAAATACAAAAGAATCACTGAACATTTGACTATTGCTTGTTTAATTTGATATTTGTTACCTGTGCAGACTCTGTCAGCAAAGGTGTTGCTGCAGAAAGTCAATGAAGTGCCTAATTGACCTATTTTGAAAGCAGTGTTTTTCTTCTATAGTTCAAAGTGAATGAGACAGTGTTGTGTGTAGGCATGTGTAACTTCTAAGGGCCTCCAATCTTGTTTGGTTTGGGTTTTTTGGTTTGGGTTTTTTTTTTTTTTTTTTAATTTCAACATTGTTGGTTTCTCTTCCCCCCCCCCCCCCCCCCCGGCATTTTTCAGAACGTCCTCTGCATTATACAGAGAATGTACTAGAACAAGTTCTTCACTGGAGTTCACTACCAGAGCCTGGCACTGCATATCTGATAGTAAAGAGATTTCTAACAGCAGACATGATAAAACTCTACAGTGGTATGTATCTTTTTTAAAAATTTAAGATATTTCATGTGGGGACATGAGGGTGGCAGTTCTTTATAGCCATTTCTTTGGGGCAAAGTGTCCCAGAACATCTGAACTACTACTACTTTATAAAAGTTACTAATTTACTGAGGCTTGTGCTGGCTTCCTTTTAAAACATAGAAAATATGTATGTTCTTGTTTCTACAAACTGTAAGCTCTCCCATTTGAACATAAAAGTATACAGAAACTCTGCATTCATTTCACAGTTTGTGAACTTTTGCTGCAGAGCTTGAGACTGCTGTTTTATCCATAGTACAGTTCTGCACAGTCCATCCACATATATAATACACTATACTCTCTCTCTCTGCGGACTATATAAAAATATATCTTGTATATATATAATGATTACATTAAATATAAACCATATAATTCATATATAATTATATAAGTATGTTATATAATAATAATAGTTTCTGTTATATAATCTGATGCCTCCAAACTACAAAGCTAATTTGAATGACATACTCAAGCAACTGAATGACTTAGAGAGTATGTGGCCTTTAAAAAGGATGAGGATTTTAGATCTGACACTTGACAGGAAATATAGCTCAAATATATAGTGGAAAAATATGATTTATAAGCTGCCCCAGTCCTATTTTATTTTTTTACATAATATCTGGATTTAAATCTCCCGTATAATAATATGTAGTACTCGCTTTGAGGGAAGCAGGAGTTTAGAAGTTAAACATGTGTCGTGGTTTAACCTCAGTCGGCAACTGAGCACCACGCAGCTGCTCTCTCACTCCCCCCACAGTGGGATGGGGGAGAGAATCGGAAGGGTAAAAGTGAGAAAACTCATGGGTTGAGATGAAGACAGTTTAATAGGTAAAGCAAAAGCCACGCACGCAAGCAAAGCAAAACAAGGAATTTATTCACTACTTCCCATGGGCAGGCAGGTGTTCAGCCACCTCCAGGAAAGCAGGGCTCCATCACGCGTAACGGTTACTTGGGAAGACAAACGCCATCACTCCAAACATCCCCCCTTCCTTCTTCTTCCCCCAGCTTTATATACTGAGCATGACGTCACATGGTATGGAATATCCCTTTGGCCAGTTTGGGTCAGCTGTCCTGGCTGTGCCCCCTCCCAGCTTCTTGTGCACCTCCAGCCTTCTCCGTTGGTAGAGCATGGGAAGCTGAAAAGTCCTTGACTAGTGTAAACACTACCTAGCAACAACTAAAACATCGGTGTGTTATCAACATTGTTCTCACCCTAAATCCAAAACACAGCACTGTACCAGCTACTAGGAAGGAAATTAACTCTATCCCTGCCGAAACCAGGACAGTATCCACCCCTTATTCTATACCATCTACGTCATGCTCAAGTCCCATATTTTCCAGTGCAACCTCATTAACCACCCACCCCGCTTTCCATCCTTTGATATAACACACAGATATCATTCCCTTAGTCTATGGACCACCCTTGTGGAATGTCTGCAAAATGTCCAGAAATGTCCATGAAATGTCCATTGAGTTCATTTAGTCCGTGACTTTGGGCTCCATCTGTGATGGTGGTCACTCAGGACGGGAGAGGTGGTGTGTTGCGTGGAGTTACTGGGTACCAAAGCCAGCTCAGGTCAGGTCACTGCTGCACTTGCACTGCTTCTTGTAGGGCTTGTCCTCCACTGGTTCGGGTGGTTCCTGCTATAGTAATTTCTATAACACGCAACTCAAATCATGGGTTACAACAATTTAAAGGTGTTTCCCTTACAATCTCCACCCCTGGTCCCTTTGGGCCAGGTTATAGGGTTTAACATTGCAATGAACTCCTCCCCTTGCTCCTAGCCTGGCTAGCAACAACGGGTTCCTGCTACAGTAATTCCTATAACATGCAACTCAAATCATGGGTTACAACAATTTAAAGGTGTTTCCATTACAATCTCCACCCCTGGTCCCTTCAGATCAAACCATAGGGTTTAACATTGCAATGAACTCCTCCCCTTGCCCCTGCTCCGGCTTGGACTTATCCGCAGACTGCAGTCCCTTAGGGTAGTACCTGCTCCAAGTGGAGCCTTATCTATGAGCCACAGTCTCTCCAGGGGTACGCCTGCTGCGGCATAGACTTATCCACAGTCACTTTGAGATGCACCTGTTCCAGCATGTCCTTCTCCATGGGCCACAATGTCTTCAAAGATATACCTGCTCCAGCGTGGCCTTACTCACAGCCACAGTCCCTTCAGAAGTAAACCTGCTGTAGCACAAACATAACCGCAGCCACAGACGCTTCGAGATGTACCTGCTCTGGCATGGGCTTATCCACGGCCACAGACGCTTTGGGGTGTCCTGCTCCCGCATGGACTCATCCACGGGTCACAGTCCCTTCGACTCGAGTTCACACTGGAGTTCCAGCCTGTCCAGTACAGCAGTGCAGAAACAGCAGCGATGCCCTGGCCATCTGCCAGCCCAGGCGCATCCCCATTGCTGTTATCAAAATGTTCCCAGGCACAGCAGAGTAAGATGATAAGCAGTACAGCAGCACAGCAAGCAGCGAAAGCAAAAAGCAGCCACTAACGAGCACTAGACTCTAATATACAGTGAGGCAAGCAAGCCCCATGGCAAGCACAGGAGCCTGTCAATTAATAGCTAAACAGGTATAACAGGTATAAATTCGATCTAGCACATTCCAATCAAACCTGTCATTATCTCGAACCCTTCGAGCCCCACGTTGGGCGCCAAAAAGGACTGTCGTGGTTTAACCTCAGTCGGCAACTAAGCACCACGCAGCCGCTCTCTCACTCCCCCCACAGTGGGATGGGGGAGAGAATCGGAAGGGTAAAAGTCAGAAAACTCATGGGTGGAGATGAAGACAGTTTAATAGGTAAAGCAAAAGCCACGCACGCAAGCAAAGCAAACCAAGGAATTCATTCACTCCTTCCCATGGGCAGGCAGGTGTTCAGCCACCTCCAGGAAAGCAGGGCTCCATCATGCGTAACGGTTACTTGGGAAGACAAACGCCATCACTCCAAACGTCCCCCCCTTCCTTCTTCTTCCCCCAGCTTTATATACTGAGCATGACGTCACATGGTATGGAATATCCCTTTGGCCAGTTTGGGTCAGCTGTCCTGGCTGTGCCCCCTCCCAGCTTCTTGTGCACCTCCAGCCTTCTCCGTTGGTAGAGCATGGGAAGCTGAAAAGTCCTTGACTAGTGTAAACACTACCTAGCAACAACTAAAACATCGGTGTGTTATCAACATTGTTCTCACCCTAAATCCAAAACACAGCACTGTACCAGCTACTAGGAAGGAAATTAACTCTATCCCTGCCGAAACCAGGACAACATGTCAAAAAATTACTATCCTGTTTTCAAACAGTTGAAAGCCTGTATACTGTCACTGTAAAACATGTGATGGTGACACATAATGTCTGGTTTAATGCCCATCTGATTTTATCTAATTAATTATTCAAATATGTAATCTTTTCTTTTCCTGAAGATCTCTTCCCCATACACAGAGGTATTAATCTCTCCATCTGTATATCTGTTCTGTCTTGATTTCAAGAAGTAAAAGTTACGCTGTTATGCTTATTCTTCTGAAAGTAATAGCCTTCTCTCATCATCCTTTATTCCTGTAAAAGCATATTCCACAAATATTGAACCAACCTTAACAAGTGTGCTATTCATGACTTTTATGTTTGAGTTTCACTATCTCTAAATGTGTCAATAGCAGATAGTGAATAGAGGGAAATGGCTTACTTCATTAAAAGCTTGATATATGAACTCCAGTCACCTCACTCAGTATGTGTTGAGGTATAATCAGAAAAGGGAATGGGTCATAAGGACTGTGTGAACCACTGCTCTGAGAAACACATAAGGATTAGGCTAGTGTCTGAAGTTCAGTTTATGAAATGTAGTACTACTTAAAGGGGAGATCTGCCATTTGCCCTCCTTCTCTCCTAATTTCTACACCCGTTTGTTCTCCCAACTCATCACAGTAATTGCATCAATTCTATTCAGTTTGACCTTAGTCTAGACACAGTGGCTTTTGACTGAATGTTTACATTTACTGGCTTTTTTTTGGTGTTAAAATAATTAAAACCTTATTTAATAAGTTATATTGGTTTTCTTAGTGGTTTGAAGGGAAAAATCTCTGCCATATTGCAGACTTATAGTGTTGATCTCTGCAAACTCTACATGGCAAAGTAATCTCATGTATTACAAAATTTTTCTTGAAAGTGGAATTGCCGTTTTAAGGAACTTTTACATGGTGAACATATTTTAATTTCTGAAACGTTACTTTTTCTAACTGGATCTTGTTAAAATAATAAACACAGTTCTGTAGTCATTTCATCTTGTTAGAGTTTTTGAGTCCACTTTTAGCTTGTAAATTTACTCTGAAACATTAGCAATACTGAAGAACAAGTTCACTAGCTTCAGCAAATATATTAAGTGTAGGCAAAGATGCACAGAAAGTCTGCACCATTCATCCACATTTTGTAGTTGCAGGAATCTACATGTTTATTGTTTCTATTTCTAATCTTGCATCTGTACACATTGTTAAAAGAAGTAAGCAGCTATTTCAGGACAAAAAGATACGGGTTTTTAGATAAACGTACTTCCGTCATTAGATAGTGTCAGAGTGAGAAAAGATACAGGATGACGTCACTGGGGAAGGGATGTTCCCAGTGTCTAGAGGAGGAGGCAGTTGTGGTTATGCTGGGGCTCTCCATCTCAAAGAGCACAAGAAATAACTGCTGGCTTGAAGAAAGAAGGGGAGACCTTAATCTTTTCAGTCTTTTATGCTCTTTATGTGGATAATTCCTCCTCGCTGAGTAGTAGGCCGAGGCCAGATGTCCAACCACTACTATTTGAAGTATGTTTTTTAACAGTGGATTCAGCCCATAGAAATGGACAACTGGGTAGATGGATGTCCTCCTCCTTTGCAGTAAAATAAATAGGGCTGTGATCATATTATGTTTATAACTGAATTCCATTAATTTCCCTTGGTTCTCTGATTTATGTTAGAATCTTATAAACTAAATTAAGATATTCCTGACCTTTTTTTCCGTTAGTGTTACCTCAGAGCTTTGTGTCATCAGCACTTTTCTCCTTTTTCTTCCAGAGACTTAAATGATGTTTGAAATAATGTTGGTTCAATAGTGAGCTTAAAGGAACAACTCTGTTAGCCTCATTTCATCTTGGCAACTTATCATTGTCTTCCCTGTCAGTGCAACTTTTCCCATGTTCCTTACACGTAATACATTCTCCTTTTTCATAATTATTATACTCATTCTCATTTTCTTCATTTTAAACTAATTTCTCATGTTGTGCAATATCAAACAGTGTGTTGAGGTCTAGATGTATATTTTCTCTTGTCTAGAAATAAACTTTCCTTTTCAAGGAAAAAAGATGTTAGTTTATTTGTATTGATATGTTCCAGTAGATTCGTGGCGAGTTTTCCACTTTCCTCCAGATCTTTAGTTATTCTCTCTTGACAGTTTATTCCATAGCTTTTCATGCTTCTTGCAGGAGCACTCTTTCAAGTGCTGTTTGGAAGGGCAAGGTGTGCATTACATTTTGGTATAAGAGATACTCAGTACAGCTGAGTTCTATTTCAAGACCCTTTTTCTTCTCCTTACCTGAAAATTTCCCACATTAAAGTTTTATTTGTTAGAAAAATATGAGAGAATAGATTCACTATAAAGTGTGTGTATATAGGTCCTTGAAATTTTACCAGTAAAGAGTTATTTTTTGAGTGGGAGGTATTGATTTCTGAGAACAGGGGCTATTATTCAGAGATACTCTTTGAAACGCAAACTTCTAAACCATAGGTGGATCAATCCTGAATGGATTGAGTGCATCTAGTTCCTAGTAGTTGCAAAATTCTAGAAAGTTCTGCGTGTTTTGTAAAGTTTGTATCTGAAAAATCATTCTGATTAGGACACATCCAGATTATTTTAGATCTACTTTATGAAATACTGGCTACGAAAGACTATAGAATATCATCATTTTAGAGGATTATTTTTCTTCCTTCAGGCTTTTCTAAGATCTTTGTAAGTATCAAGTGTTTGATAGATTTGCTATGGTGGGAATGCTGTGAAGTTTAGAATGAATTTTTGTCATTTCAAGAGCTATGTGCAGAAATTTAGAATCTTCCAATTTGGTATAGACATGGAAGTATCCTGCTACTCTCACTTGGTATGGTTAAAAAAAAAAAAATGTGATTGTGTGGATAAGGATTCATCTTCTATTCTGAACATGAAATAAGTATTAGTGGCAAAGAGGGAGTATGTTAGCACTTTTTTAAACTGTGCATATATATTTGCACTTATAACTGAGGCAATCCAAGTAACTTCTGATTTTAATTGTTGAAATGTATTGATTCTGGCTTTAGATTCTATCTATAATGAAAATACTGGGAAACTTTCTTTTGAGATTTTTCTTTCATGGCAAACATGCTGATTAGAATGTAGTTGGTTTTATTTGATGACATCAAAGAAGTTTATCTTTTTAATTTCCATTATGTTTTAAAATGTTTTTCAGAACTTCAGTTTGTAATAAGATATAAAGCAAGAAGCAATTAGATTCACAATTTTTAATTATCTTCTTTTTTGCAAATAATTAGGGTTAATAGGAGGAATAATTTAATTCTGACTCTTTAAACAGCTGTTTTTCAGCCAGTATGAAAGATGGGATTGAGATACAACTTTTCAAGTTAGTCCCAAAGTCTCTCTACACCGTACAAATGACAGTAGAATCTGAGTTTTGAAATACAACCTAACTGGTTTTTTTGTATGCACTTTAAAGAGTATTTGCATAATTGGACGTTTGAGACTGGATATCACTCATGTACTTTTTGTGCATGCACAGCCATGCATCTAATGCATTAATACATTTTTCACTGTCAAAATGTTGGGGCTCTTCCTAAATAGTCATGTGTGGAATGACTTTCTACAGGTTCTTTAAAAGAAGGACAAAAACCATAAATACTGAAATACAGATAGTTGCAAACAGTATCATGCAATATATTTGTATTAGATCCTGCATTTTATGATCATTAGTGATGTTTCATGCAAATTCTTAATCCTCCCTTGTCACCTCTCATACTTGCTTTGTGCATGTCATGCAGTAGCTGAAGATACTGACTGCTCACTTAGCAGAATGTATAAAGATGGAAAAAATACATAATTTTGATTAGTACATGTTACAGCAAGTGTTGCTTCCAAAGCATGACTATTTGTGTAGTTAGCTGTGGCTGTGTAATACTGCTCTTCACAAATAAAAAAAATTGTGCAAACAATGACAGTTGGTCTTTTCTGTATCACTGTCTTTCGTGACCAGATGAAAATGTATTTTATGTTGCTTTTTATTGTTGATTTATTTAAAACATTTTTTTCTTATTTTTTGAGATTATATTGTGTGCTACTTCTAAATAAGAGAGTTTTGATATCAGAGGCTCAAATCCTAAGTGGAATTTTAATGAAAAAAGCCAATAGAGTAGTTGGGTAAGGATGCTATTCTCCATATACCACATACTGTTTTACACCACAGTTTTATTTACTATCTTGAAATTAATATATTATAAAAACTAGTGGTATCATTCTGGGACTCCTAAACAAGTATATTCAGTATTTGCCAAATAAGTGAATGACTTAGGGGAAGTATCTACATTTAGCAAATGAAAATAGGAGGTGAAAGCCAAAATATGGCATAAGTAGTAGGCTTGTAGTGTTTTGGGTTAAAGGAATTATTAGTCCTGCTAGTATGGCTCCCTCCTCAAGGTGAAATGGTTTTGACTGGAATGGAGGAGAAGAGTTCATCTCCTGCCTAGCTGCTCTCTCTTCACACTGGCAGTCTGCTTCCAGCACTGGTTACCTCAAGGAGAAAAGAATACTTCAGAATTCTACTGAATTCTGTGCTCTTTCATAAAGACTTCATAAGATGCAAGTAGAATTTTTTTTTCTTTTATTGTTCCTTACTTTGTTAAAGTGCTGTTTTGGTTTGAGTTTATATGCAGGAGTCATATCAGCATGGTAATTACTGTAATTAGTGGTCAGAAGTTTTTGCTATTTGAAAGTGGACTTGCTGGGAAAAGCTGATAAACTAGTTAAAAAAAACAAACAAACATATATTGGGCAGAATAGGAAAACCAAAAACATCTAGAAGTGGTGGTGCAGTAGTTTATATGTACTAGTAATACTTTTTTTGTATTATTTTATTTGGAATTTTAAATTGCTGAACATGTACTGAAAAACCAAGTCTCTAACACTGAAAACCTTCAATGGTTCTGATTTTTTTTTTTTTTAAATAAAAGCTTTTTCAGTACGAAGTTAAATGCTTTATAAAGCTGACTGCAAAGTTGTGGTTTGGGTTTGGGGTTTGGTTTTTTTTGTGCAGGGATTGTTGGGGGTTTTTATTACTATTATTTTTACCGAATATATGCGTGTTTCTGTGTGTATTTTGACTCAAACAGAAAAATGTAGACAGACTCATGACAAAATCAGATCTTTATGGAAAATTTTTGCCCCTCCGAAGCACAGAGATTAAAATTATCCACATCATACTTCTGGACTTAACTGCACATTCTATTCTGAAAAGATTCTTGTAATTAAAGTGTCTTGGTGGATTCTTTCCATGTTATCTTAGAAGTGAAATGCAGAAGAGTTCCCCCCCCCCCCCAGTAATTAAAATCATAATGGTATCAATATTTAAGAATACCTTTCTTATTAATATATATTAATATATAATAAGTATTTAAATGTTTTATATAATTATATATATGATATGTAATTTTATTATTTTTTATATATAACATAATAACAAATCAGTGGAATTGTAATTTTAGTCTTTTGATAAACAGTAATACTAGGGACACTTAAAAACTAGCAGCTTCTAGTGTTGTAAAATCTTCTAACAAAATGCTTTTTTATTTTCTTGATAGAGAAAAATGAAAAAGGTAGCATGAAAGCAGGCAATCTGAAGTACAAAGAAGAACCATCAAAGCTACTGTCCGGAAACAAATTTCAAGAGCGTTATTTCGTGTTACGGGAAGGAAACTTGCTTCTTTATAAGGATATGAAGGTACAACAGACAAACTCTTCACCAAACTCTTAAGCACTCACTTAAGCTTTTTTTTTGGTATGAAAAAGAGAAGAAAGGCAAACATATCAACATTTCTGATACTAAATGGCAACTGCTAGAGTCTGGGGTTGAAGAACAAGATTTTTATCTTACTATTTCACAGATGCTTTAGTAAAAGGAGTTTGTGTCAGTTGCTTATTTAGCTATTGTAATTATGCATTACTATAAGCTTTAAAAAATAAAACCAATGTTTAGGAATGCCTACAGGTTGTGCTGTGACTAAGTTTTTTGAAAACCTACTGTAGTGAGCAGTAGTAGAAGTAATACGAAACTTAAGTGAGCTGCAGGCCGTTTTTTCTTGGTATCTCGCACAAAGGCTTTAGAAATTACAAGCAACAGGTGTCGTGATGGAAGAGATTATAGTAAACAGTAACTCTCAGTGCAGTAGCAAAATCTCCCCCTGCTTCCAACAACAGTTTTCAGATGTATTCTCAGTCCCCCAAAAACTAGTATTCATAATTAGATATACCTCAGAATTCCACAGAAGCAAATTTAGGCATACTTAATAGCATGGTGGGTTCAGTTTTAAATATTTCATGGGGGTTTTCTTTAAAGAGTGGTTTTGGGTTTACGCAGCTGGTATTAAAGTATAAAACTAAATAATATGCATCGTGAACTAGTTTTCATTTTAGTTTTGTTAATGTCTGTTTTTAAAAAAAAAAAAAAGCTCTTGAAATTTAAAGTGCTTTTATTTTTGCTGACTGCTGGTTTTGCCCATCCAGCAAATATAGATGTATACTTGCTGACCTTCATAAAGTATTTTTTTTAAAGACAGATCCATTGCTCAAGTAAGCTAATGCAAAAGAAATACTGTGTCTTCTTGTGTTACTGTGGATATAATCTTAATTAGAATGATCTCAGAATGTCAAAAATAGTGTCTCATAATTTAGTGCTAAAACTCAAATTGGCACACATGTGAGAATAAATTAATATGCCCATAAAACCTTAATTAGTATCTTGGAAAGAGTTTATGATAGGAGGATTGTTGTACTACTTTATAATCTGCTTTTTTAAGCCATTCTGATTTATAAAACATTAAATTCCCCAACTCAGGTGGAGTTTTGAACAGTGTTGCTTTTAAATGGCTTTACATTTGTTTTTTAAAAAAGCAAATGGAAATACCATTCTGACAAAATAGTGTGTATCAGTTCATTATTTTTTTTTTTTTTGGAGACATGTTCAACTACCGCTAATAATCTTGGTTTAATTGTAGTCATATTTAGAAATGAATAGTAGGAAAGCTTCATATTGCAGATGGAAAATTGTATTTAATAAGACTGCATGTACTAGTTAATTTATAAATTCTCATTAAGAGCAAATTAAGTTTGTATATGCAGGTGGAGATACACTCTGTTAAGTGTTTCTCTTGTTCAAGAGCAATTATCAAAAAAGTGAAAAGTTTCCATGATACTGTATGTTAAATTACAATATTGTGCTAATTGACTGAAATAGCATACCACTTCAATGTATTGTTGTTAAGAGATAAGCTCACACACAAATGGCTTCCTTAAGGTACATTTTTGTGAGAAGTATACTGTTGAACTAAATAGAATGTTTTGTAGGGGTGCTTTTTTATCCTGGCAGTATCCTTGCTTTGAGCGGGAAGTTACACAAGAATACCAATCATAAAACTGTTGTGTGGGGTTTTTGTTTCGTTTTCTTAAATGTTTATGCCATCTCAGATTCTGTCTCTTTTTCCCCACGCTGGAGTGTTAGAGATGGAAAGCTGAGAAATTGAGAATCCAGGACAGTAAACACTATGGAGTAGCTTTATGTACTGGGATTATAGGATTTGTTAAGTAATTTTTTTTTTTCTAAATGGAAGGCTAAAACACTTGACCTAAAAGTACTAACGGGATGTTAGTGTATTGTGTTAGATGTTAGTTGTGTTCTGTAGTAGTATAGCGTACTCGAGAATTTTAGTTTCCTTTCAGCATTTTATCCTCCAGGCACATTCAGTTCTCATACCTAGTGTGGGTATATGTCTGTTGTAGGTTTCCTGAAGGTAGTTTGTTCAAGAAGGAACAAGGAAGGAAGGAACCTCAGGAGATCTCTAGTCCAACTTCCTGTTCACAGCAGGGCTAGCAACTGAGGTCAGAACAAGTTGCTCAGGGACTGATGGAGTTAAGCCTTGAAAACGCCCGAGGATGGAGATTGCACAACCTCTCTGGGCAGCCTGCTGCAGTACCTGACTGTCCTCATGGGAAAAAGTTTCTCCTTATATCTAGTCATCTTCTGACGATGCGAAGAGCCTCACTTGGTCTTCTTGATAACTTCCCTGTAGGTGCTGGGGGGCTGCTGTTAGGTCAGCCTCTCCTCACTGGGCAAGTGCTCCAGCCCCCAGCCAGTTTGGTGGGCCTCTGCTGAACTCACTCCAGATTACTGATTCTCTTTTTTCTATTGAGGGGCCCAAAACTGGATGCAGGACTGCAGATGCAGTCTCACAAGTGCAGAGGAGAGGGGGGAAATCACTCTCCTCAACCTACCAGCTGTGCTTCTGCTAACACAGCCCAGGAGACCTTCTTTGCTGCCAGGACACACTGCTGGCTTATGCCCAGCTTGCCATCTACCAGCACTCTCAGGTCCTTCTCAGCAGAGCTGCTCCCCAGTCTGTGTCATTGCAGGGGTTTTTTGCTTCCCTGGTGCAGGACTTGGTATTTATCGTTGAATTTCATAAGATTCCTGTCGGCCCATTTCTTTGTCCTGTATAGAAATGAAGTCAGCATATTGACTGGTCCTCTGGGTCATTGTGCAAACTTGATGATTGACTCCTTCAGGTCATTGATGAAGATGTTAAAAAGGACAGGTCCCAGGATAGACCACTGCAGTACTCCCCTTGTCATAGGTCTACAGTTAGAGTATGTCTGATTAACTGTCACCCTCTGAGCCTGATCATGGAACTAGCTTTTTACTGATACAGATGTCCACCCATCCAGACCATAACGTCCCAACTTGGGCAGAAGAATGTTGTGGGAGGCAGTGTGAGAATCCTTGATATAAAGCTGAGGTAAATGAAATCAACTACTCCCCCCTCATCCACAAATCCAGACATTTTATTGTAGAAATCAATCACGTTGGTCATACTGCATGTTCCCAGTAGCACCGTCTCTTCCACATGCTCAGAAACATGCTCCAAGAAAACTCACTGTAGGATTTCCCCAGGGACTGAAATGAGGCTCACAGGCAACTAGTTCTTCAAGTCATCTTTTCAGCCTTTATTGAGGATAGATGCAATGTTTTCCTTTTTCCAGTTACCAGCAGTTGCCCCTGATCTCTGACACTTCCAAGATGACATAGAGCAGCCGTTCAAGGATGTCAGCCAGCACACTCAGAACCCTTGGATGCAGCCTATCTGATGCAATGGACTTGCATGACTTAAATTCTCTCAAGTCTTTCCTGACTTGATCCAGTGTTCCTCTGGTGCAGCTGTTATTCTCCTCCTTGAACCCTGTCTGTAAGTGTAGAGGCCTAGGAGACCTTGCTGGTGTGAAGACTGATGCAAAGAAGATACTGAGTTACCTTAGCCTTACCTGTGTCTGCTGTTGCTAATTCACCCTCCCTGTTCAGCACTGGGTCTACATTTTCTTTGTTCAGCCTTTTACTACTAAGGTACCGATGTAGAAGCTCTTCATGTTGCCCTTAAAGTCCATAGCAGGTCTCAATTCCAAATGGGCTTTGGCTTTCCTAACACCATAGCTTCATGACCTGGACAGTGTTTCTAAATTTCTTCCTTCATAGTCTCTCCCTGCTTCCATCTCCTGTATACTGCCTTTGTCTGCATTGGAGCTCCACCATGAGCTACCTATTTACCTGGGCTTGTCTCCTGATAAATCTACTTGTTTTCCTGAGTATTGGGATGAACCGTTACTGTTCTTGGAGAATGCTGTCCTTAAAGACATGCCAGCTTTCCTGAGCTCCTTTACCCTTCAGAGTTGCCTCCTCCCATGGACACCCACTTATCAGTTCCTTCAGTAAGCCAAACTTTGCTCTTCTAATCTCCGTGGTTTGTCTTCTGCTAACTTGTCATCTTTTATACCTTCAGGATATTGAGCTCTGCTATTTCATGGTAACTATGGCCAATACTACCATTGATTATCACATCCTTGACCAGTTCTTTCTTGTCTGTGAATAGCAGATCCAGCTGTGCATCACCCCTTGTTGGCCCATCCAGTACTGGTGTCAAGAAGTTATCCCTGACACCCTCCAGAAATCAGCTGGATTGCTTGTGTCCCATTGTGTTGCCCTTCCAGAAGATACCAGGGAGAGCAAAGCCCTGCCTTCCCCATCCCCTGCCCTGTAAGAGTCAGGAGCTGTTATCCAGAGACTTCCTTGGGTTTTTTAAAGACTTCATCTACTTTTTTTTTTCATCCTGATTGGGTGATCTGAAGCAAATACTCAACGTGATATTGTCCATCCCATAGAAGAGCCCCTTTAACAGAGGGCAGCCCCACTCCTCATCTTCCCTGACTGTCTCTCTTGAAGACCTTGTGTCTATATATTACAGCATTCCAGTTTTGTGAATCGTACCACCACATCTTCATTATTCCAGTTGTGCTACAGTTTTGTGACTTCACATGGACCTCAAGTTCTTAATTAGTCTGCTTCCAGAAATAGTGATTGGCACACTTTGTTAATGGGAAAGAGAGAAAAAACCGTAATGATCTGTTAGAAAAGAGGGGTGCAGCCAATGAAAGAAGCCTAACTGTGAAGACAGTCATGTGGAATTTTCTCTTTTGCACATTCTTGATACAGTAATTAGAATCAGAGTACCATGGGATAAAGCCCTGGAGGAAGAGGGCCCCAAGAAAGCTGGTTAATATTCAAGGATCACCTCCTCCAAGCTCAGGAGCGATGCATCCCAACAAAGAGGAAGTCAGGCAAAAACGCCAGGAGGCCTGCATGGGTGAACAAGGAGCTCCTGGACAAACTCAAACACACAAAGGAAGCCTACAGGGGGTGGAAGCAAAGACAGGCAGCCTGGGAGGAATACAGAGAAATTGTCCGAGCAGCCAGGGATCAGGTCAGGAAACCTAAAGCCCTGATAGAATTACATCTGGCCAGGGGCATCAAGGGCAACAAGAAAAGCTTCTGTAGGTATGTTGGGGATAAAAGGAAGATGACAGAAAATGTGGGCCCTCTCCGGAATGGAACAGGAGACCTGGTTACCTGGGATATGGAGAAGGCTGAGGTACTCAATGACTTTTTTGCCTCAGTCTTCACCGGCAAGTGCCTGAGCCTCACCGCCCAAGCTGCAGAAGGCAAAGGCGGGGACTGGGAGAATGAAGAGCCGCCCAGTGTGGGAGAACATCAGGTTCGAGACCATGTAAGGCACCTGAAGGTGCACAAGTCCATGGGACCCGATGAGATCCATCCATGGGTCCTGAAGGAACTGGCGGATGAAGTTGCTAAGCCACTATCCATCGTATTTGAGAAGTCGTGGCAGTCCAGTGAAGTTCCCACTGACTGGAAAAGGAGAAACATGACCCCCATTTTTAAAAAGGGCAAAAAGGAAGACCCGGGAAACTACAGGCCAGTCAGTCTCACGTCTGTGCCTGGGAAGATCATGGAACAGATCCTCCTGGAAGCTATGCTAAGGCACGTGGAGGACAGGGAGGTGAATTGAGACAGCCAGGATGGCTTCACCAAGGGCAAGTCCTGCCTGACTAACCTAGTGGCCTTCTATGATGGAGTGACTACATCAGTGGACATGGGAAGGGCTACAGATGTTGTCTATCTGGACCTCTGTAAGGCCTTTGACATGGTCCCCCACAACATCCTTCTCTCTAAACTGGAGAGGTATGGATTTGATGGGTGGACTGTCCGGCGGGTGAGGAATTGGTTAGATGGTCACATCCAGAGGGTAGTGGTCAACGGCTCAATGTCCAGATGGAGATTGGTGACGAGTGGTGTCCCGCAGGGGTCCATATTGGGGCCGGTACTGTTTAATATCTTCATCAATGACATGGACAGTGGGATCGAGTGCACCCTCAGCAAGTTTGCAGATGACACCAAGCTGAGTGGTGTGGTCAACACACCAGAGGGACGGGATGCCATCCAGCGGGATGTGGACAAGCTTGAGAAGTGGGCCTGTGTGAACCTCATGAGGTTTAACAAGGCCAAGTGCAAGGTCCTGCACCTGGGTCGGGGCAAGCCCTAGTATCAATACAGGCTGTGGGATGAAGGGATTGAGAGCAGCCCTGCCGAGAAGGACTTGGGGATACTGGTGGATGAAAAGCTGGACATAAGCCAGCAATGTGCACTTGCAGCTCAGAAGGCCAATCGTATCCTGGGCTGCATCAAAAGAAGCGTGGCCAGCAGGTCGAGGGAGATGATTCTGCCCCTCTACTCTGCTCTGGTGAGACCCCACCTGGAGTACTGTGTCCAGCTCTGGAGCCCTCAGCATAAGAAAGACACGGATCTGTTGGAGCGGGTCCAGAAGAGGGCCACAAAAATGATCAGGGGGATGGAACACGTCTCCTCTGAAGAAAGGCTGAGAGAGTTGGGGTTGTTCAGCCTAGAGAAGAGAAGGCTTTGGGGAGACCTTATTGCAGCCTATCAGTACTTAAAGGAGGCTTATAAAGAAGATGGTGGCAAACTTTTGAGCAGGGCCTGTTGCGACAGGACAAGGAGGAATGGCTTTAAACTAGAGGAGGGTAGATATAGACTAGATATAAGGAAGGAATTTTTTGCACTGAGGGTGGTGAAACACTGGCCCAGGTTGCCCAGAGAGGTGGTGGATGCCCCATCCCTGGAAACATTCAAGGTGGGGTTGGACGGGGCTCTGAGCAACCTGATCTAGTTGCAGATGTCCCTGCCCACGGCAGGGGGGTTGGACTAGATGACCTTTAGAGGTCCCTTCCAACCCAAACTATTCTATGATTCTAATCTTATTTTCTTTGCAGGCTAGCAAACCTGAAAAAGTGTTGCCTGTCAGCTCCCTGAAGCTTTATCTTGGAGTGAAAAAGAAAATGAAGCCACCAACAAAGTAAGAATAGAAAAGAAAATAAGTTAAACACTGTGTGGCAGGATACTTGTAGTATTGTCAAAAAAGGGGAACATAGAACATTGTGGAACAAGGAAAAGTCAAGAAGCCAATTGAAGTAGGCTGAATTAAATTACCCTCTATAATATTATTTGTTCTGTTTCTGTCTCTGTTTTTGTGTTCCCTGTTAACTCTTCTGTGCTAGGAAATTACTTTATTGATTGGCTTTTCTTAATCTTAAGTATATTATCTCTTGTGGATATGTTTGCTGTTAGCTCACTTAGTTTGGTATTATGTCTCCTGCATTTCATTGGTGGACACACCTTCTTTGCACCAAGAGAGAAAAGAGAAAACCAACTAGCCATGGCCTTTTGTGATAGTTCCTGTTGTTCAGTAGAGGATTTTCCTTTCTCAGGATCCTTGTTATTTTGATGATGTTCTTCTAGCTGAAGACTACAGTGCCCTTTACAAACATCAGTGACTATGTCTCTGGAAAAGAGCAGTGAAAAATGACACCTGTTTTTCTCAGACATTTCCAGAATGCTGACACTGAGACAGTGTACATAGGATCCTACCCCAAGGGGATTCTAAGTTGTCTGTAGTCTTTAAACAGATCTGCTTGAACTTTTCCTTTACAGTTGGCACATCAAGACGTCTCAAAAAGGTCTGTAAATTTCAAAGCTTAGTTCTGTTAGAGAAAAAGGAGGTGTGTGGGTTTTTGTTGTTTTTTGGTTTTGTTTTTTTTTTTTTTAGTTAAGTGCAGAATGAGTAGGAGATTAGTCCAAAATAAGAATAAAAAGATTATGTAAATGAATCTTTGCAGATAGGTTCTTTCCTTGAGGTTTATTTTCAGTCTACTTTTAACAGTAGACTCTGCCAAGTCTCTTCTGGATCTCCAGTAGTGTCTGTGTTTCTTTCACCTCAGAGGCTTCACTGTGCACCTACTTCCTTTTTTTCAGTTACTTTTTAATCTCTGTAGACTCGTGTGATTCCTTCTGTTTATAGTGCAAGCATACGTCTCTTCCCTCTGTGACTTCCACACTGTAGTGGACTCTTCGCTGGGCACCATCTTAGCAGTTTTACTTCAGCAGCTTTCAGAAAGTACAGCCACGGCCAAAGTGAGGCAAGTAGTTAGCCATCGTCTGCAGGGCTTGGCTATAACCTGTTGTCCAGAACAGAATGTTCATTACCTGTGAATCAACTGTGAGAAAATGAGCAATATCCATCATCAAACCCACAATTTGATTCTAGATTTGCAGTACACATTTAAACTTTGTAATTTTTTTTTTTTCCTACTTAAAAGCACTATATAAATGTAATGGATCTGTGCAATTTGAGGAATGTGTCCCTGTCTCGAGTTTCTGGAATTAATTTTTGAAAATTTTATTTGTTTCAGCTGGGGACTTGCAGTATTTTCTGAAAAGCACCAGTGGTAGGTAAACATGAAACACATGATTCGTTTAACTTCAATGTTTAATATTTGTCAAAATGTTCAATTTCAAAATAAGAATGTTTGAAAACTAATGGGCATTATTTTGCTTGCATGTTGACTTTTTGCTATATTTTTCTTAATTAACTAAACAGTCGTAATTCATATGTTTTGGTAATCTTTTGTAGTTAGGTGTCTGTCTCCCTTCTGTGGCCATAAAGCAAATGAATTTCATAAATTTAGAATGATAGATTTTAAACCTATGCACATGCTTTAAATGAAGCACATGCATTGTCTTCAAAGTTAGGGTAAAGTGATAATTTGAAGTATTTATATTTCCCTATCTTTTTATGGGAGTGTTAATAATAAATACAGACAGCGTTCATAAATTAATGTAAGCACTGTTTGAAGTTGTTTAGAAGCCTATTCTTTAATATGTTTAACTGCAGCAGGAGTTTTTGTTGTTTTTCTTGTTAATGATATATTGTGTTCTAGGTATATATGTTGTGATGGACAAGATGCGCTGATGGAGTGGATGATCAGCATTTTTACTGCACAGGTACTAACCTGATCAAAGAAATGTAACTTTTACTGCTGTTACAAAAATCCTATTACTCATATGTATGTTATGGATACGTTATAGATGAAGTTGCAATGCCATTAAAGTTTCTGGAATACTCAATGTAATAAAACTGCAAAAAGATGGTCTTAGTCTATGAAGACTATTATTTATAATGTCATTTTCATATGAAAGCTGAGTGCTTTGAGATTAAGGGAGAAAAACATTACATTCTGGCATCATTTTTTTTTCCTGCTGTGTTGTAGAGAAGCTGGTTAAAGAAAGACATTCATTTCCTTTGCAGTAACGAATCTCTTCTGGGTGAAATTCTAGCTATTGACCTAAAGGGTGTGTCTGTGTGCCACAATGCCCAAGTGCTATTTCTCTGCTCACTAATTTGGATGCTGCATGCAAAGTAGTCATGAAAGAAGGGAGCCCCGTTTAAAAACGTAGTGGTGTGAACTAGCTCTGTTGAAGAGCCGTGCCAATACAGCTGTATTTCTCTGGTATCCAGGTTAGCTTAGTGTTGTGGTTTAACCTGGCAGGCAGCTAAACACCATGCAGCCGTTCACTCACTCCCCCCCCACAGTGGGGTGGGGGAGAGAATCGGAAGAGAAAAAAAAAGTAAAATTTGTGGGTTGAGATAAAGACAGTTTAACAGGACAGAAAAGGAAGGGAAAATAATAATAATGATAAAAGAATATACAAAATAAGTGATGCACAGTGCAATTGCTCACCACCTACTGACCAATGCCCACCCAGTTCCTGAGCAGCGGTCACCGCCCCCTGGCCAACTCCCTCCAGTTTATATACTGAGCATGACGTCATATGGTATGGAATATCCCTTTGGCCAGTTTGGGTCAGCTGTCCTGGCTGTGCCCCCTCCCAGCTTCTTGCTGGCAGGGCATGAGAAGCTGAAAACTCCTTGACTAGTGTAAGTACTACTTAGCAACAGCTAAAACGTCGGTGTGTTATCAACATTATTCTCATACTAAACCCAAAACACAGCACTGTACCAGCTACTAGGAAGAAAATTAACTCTATCCCAGCTGAAACCAGGACACTTAGTTAACACTGACAATTCATTGTGTTGGATAGGCGTAATCCCAAATTAAGTAATCTTCTGCTTGCTGCTAGATTGTGAGTAAGGAGGGTGTACGTTTGAGTGCCATATAACACATCCTTGCAAATGGAGTTTAGTATTTATATAGGAGGAAGTGGGAGTAAGAGAGATGGGAAGAATTCAACCTGACAGGAGACTGGAACGTAGTTTAAGGTTTTAAAAGGATTTTGTATTTGTGTCAGAGTTTCTTGTCTTTCCTGTGACGTTCAAGGAACTTTGGGGAATATCACTGTGAATAAACATCACTAGATTTATGATTACCTGTGAGCTTTACGTGTTACATAAAGTGGACTAGGCACAAGACTGTCGCAATATGTACTTCTTAGAGGCTTTCTAAAACAGAATCTGACCTGCATAGATAGTAGTGCTACAAGTACAATGCATGCCTTGTAAGTAAGACTTCCAAATTTTTGTCTTATTCAGCTCCCTTAACTGAAGTAACTATTGTAGTTTCTATGGAAACAGCCACGGGTCCTGATATACATCTCATGGGCATAACATGCACGGTGTCACAACAAATAGGCTCAGAGGTTATTGATATAGGCTACTTAGGAATAACTCATACAAGCTTGGTAACTGTTGAAGTCCTTTTGACATAAAATCACAAGAAGGGCAGTCTATTAGGATTCTGATCAGGTAGCGTGGTATGTAGAACGTTCCTCTGACAATATAGATAAAAAACTGAGAAACACTGCTCGATGTTCAGGATATTTTTTATAACAGAAAACATTAAATCATTTAATGTGCATTTTTTTTCTTTTTAATTGCTATGAATTAATACTATTGTTTTTTTAAAACCTCATTCCAGTGAATGAACAGTACAATGAATTAGTGGTACTAATGAGCTACATTGGGAGGGTTTTTTGGTGGTCGTGTTGGGGTTTTTGGTTTTTTTGGGGGGGGGGAAGTTATCAGTATTCTGGACATCAGTAAAGTTGTCAGTCTTTGAATTACATGAGAAATTAAGTGCTAACAATGCAGACTTGCTGTATTGTTCTTATTACAGTCTACTGCTTCAAATATAATTTACAGTGAAAATCTCCTTGAGAATGCAATGGCTCATGTTACTAAAGCTTACTGTACGATCTCCAAATGTTTTGTATCATGCAGCAGCAGACAATTGTTATCATATTATCCTATTTCTAAACTAGAAAACTGTAAATGTCAACTGAGGTTATTTCTAGTTAGAATTTTCAAATTGAGGCCATCTTTACGGAAGATAGCTTGTCTTTTACCGTAGCTGTTACCACAGTACTTGAACACCTTTATGTTAGAGAGACTACAGGCAGCACATTTTATTTGTCAGTGGAATAGCTTACATTACAAATTGAAAAATGCTGTAAAGTAGGTTTTGAAGTGTTAAGACAGTGACATTTAATGATCCAGTGCAATTAGGAGGGAGATAAATCTATGTTACTGTGCTCCTCAGTGCTTGAGCAGAATAAGACTTTATTGGTAATTAATATCAGTAAGATAGTAGTACTATTGTTATCTCTCCCCCCCCCCCCCCCCCCCCCCGTTTTCTGATAATGTTTATTCCTGTAGTAGAAATAGTGCAGAGAATATAAATAGCAAAGTGTAGGTACCACTGTAATCTAGTAACAAGAGTACTTTTGATACAGAAAGTCAGATTAGCCCAGAGGTTATTAATTTTGTACTTCAAGCTGGTAAATACTAAGAGGGTCTGAAGGAGGGCCATTGTTTCTTTCAGTTCTATGCAAAATAATCCTGAAAAGTATGGCTGAAACTTGATTCTTGAATTCTATAATAGTTTTGTACAAAATCACTTAATAGCATACATAACATACAGTTGAAAGTAATTGATATGAAGATGGACACAATAATACTCTTCCCGTTCCATTGCCTTTGATCAACTAGAGAGAGGCACATTATATTACCATGAGGTGCAGTTGAGCAGATAGGTCAAAACTATGAATAAATACATTTATTATGTGGCCCAATATGTTGCTAGCATTTCTGATGTACTTTCCTAGAGTTCTGTTTTAAGAAATGTTACAGACACAAAAGGGAAATCAGGCTGCTTAACTGACAGGGATAGTTTCCTTAAGCTTGCTGAGAATTAAGGGAGGCGGTTTCCATCAGAAGCTGACTTAAAGTTTCTCAGTCACTTCCTGAATTGTATCTGTTTCTTGTATCTTGGTCCACAATAAACTGATTTTGGTTGGCAAGACCTGCTCTTTCAGATAATACCTTCTCAATTTTCAATTGGACGAAAATGTTCTTAACGTTCACTGGGGAGAACTCTTATAACAGTCTTTTACATTACCCTGGTCAGCACCACATGTGAGAATTTTTTACTCCATAAAGATGTGAATCTATAAAATACTTTTTCTAAATTTGGAATTGGGGTTTCTGATTTCTAGACTGCTATTCTAAGTCAATAACCACTGATTCTGATGGCTTTTTAATAGTAGCGCTGTTTTTACTTGCAGACCATCTGCAAGTATGATCACAGCTCCACAACTGGATTTTTGTATACAGTTTTGAAGAGACTTCTTACTTCATGGATTTGGAAGATTGAATGCCATTAAAACAAATAAAGGACACTCAAGATCCTGACACCTGTGAAAAGAAATCTGTTACAGATTTGGACAGTGTCACAGAATTATTTAGGTTGGAAGGGACCTCTGGGGATCATCTAGTCAAATCCATCTGTTCAAAGCAGGGTCAGCTAGAGCAGATTGCTCAGGGCTGTGTCCAGTCAGGCTTGAATAACTGGAGACTCCGCAACCTCTCTGGGCAATTTGTTCCAGTGTTTAACCACTCTCACAGTAAAAAACGGTTGTGTTTTTCTTATGTTCAGACAGAATTTCTTGTTTCCTATTTATTATAACTGATGCTTTGGATTAGTATTATGCCAATATTTACACAAAGTATTCTCAGCTTTCATGAAGGTTCCTCTGCAGTTCTGGCTTGCCATTTTCCTTTGGTGTTGTGCTGATTTAGCTTCATGCACTCATCTCCAAGCTTTAGAAACTATTCTTCTGTAGGCCTTCTACATCTTCTTTGATTCACAGAATCTGACGTTGAAGTTTTTTCAGAAAAATATTATTACACTACCTTGTCCTCAGACCTATCTTTTTGGTTACCATTAACATCACCAGAGGACTCTATGAGCTTCAAGCACATGTGCTCAAATTTCTACATGTGAAATTCTACATGATCTGCTAACGAAAGTTCATTATAGACCTCTTACAGGAAGAGGTTTTAATATTTTATTTGAAATACTGTTATTTTTTGTTTTTCTTCCCTTCTCTTTCCAGTCATATTTTTCACTCAGAACGAAGCTGCACACATTGGAGTTCTTCCCAAAACTGACCTGTTTCAGTAGAGCTAAAGCAAAGACTATTATTGAAGCCAGATCTGTTTGTTTATAGATTGTGTTTTTGGAGCATTCAGAATGTCAAGCCATTTCCTTTTGGATAACACATGTTGTTATTGTAGGTTAAGCAATGATTTTCTCCTAAATTATTAATATAAATTTTGAAACACTTGTTTGCAAATGGGGGTCATTTTATTTTATTTCAGAAACTTTTGTTGGGACTCCTGAAAGCGTGCTTATGTGGAATTTTGAAATTGTGAATCAAGTCAATGTGTGTGTCTTGTTTGATGATATTTTCTATTCTTAGAAGATAATTGTATTGATACGTAATATGGAGGGAAGATGTTTGATAAATAAAAATTATGTAGAGACACTTTGGTTCTGTTCACTCAATATTGTGCAGCACTTACAAAATATTAATGTAATTTTAGGCACCATAGTGTTTTCCCCCTTCTCCCACAAGCAGAGGGCATGGTGTTGTGCAGTAGATAGCTGTTTCCAAGAGAGTTTTACATGCAAGAGAATGTTGTGTATTTATGAAATTGCACACCAAAAAAAGGATTATTTTGTTCTTCAGCATGCAGATATATGGCCACCTGCTGGAAAAGCAAGAAAACAGTCTATAACTAAAAGTCCAAAGATTGGAGGCTTACCACTAATTCCCATTCAACAGGAGAAGAACACTTGTAAAATCAGAGGGAGTACAGAAGTAAGTGGGGTTTAAACTTGGTGTAGAACTTCTAACCACAATGCTGTACTTCTAAATAGTCCAGTAATAATGAACTCTCTAGAGCTGGATAAATATAAAATGTAGATGCTCTTATTAGCAATGTCCTTTTCATTGTTTTGTCATTAAAGGAACAGTTAGGACAATTTAATTTAAAAAAATATTGTGACCTAAACTTGTGTCACCTCTTTGGCTGTTCAGTAAATCAATAGTGGATTTTTATTTGTGTTTGGGGGTTTTTTTGAGCAATGATTGTTCATTAAAAGTAAATAGGACTTTTACCTGGAAATATAATGCACATTATTACAGTGCACTTTATTACAGTTTTATTTTAATAAGGTCCTTGAAAAGTGTCCTGCATGTGTATTCTACCATATCTTTTCTTCTGTCTAAAATAACTGCACTGTTTTAGTTATCTGCTCTGTGAATGTAATGGAAAAGCTCAGATGGAACTAACTGTGATACATTTAAGTTGTAGTATTATTAGACACAAAGATGAACAAGAAGGTTTAGGTACAACTCTTTGCAGAGCTGTGTCACTACCTTACATGCACTAGTGATATGTCTCAACCTTATCATATTAGCTTGAGATGGATTTCTGGTATCCACATAGAGATACTGATGCCTGTGGGGAGGACTTATTTGTCTTACTTCCAGCTGAGAGGAAGCAGCGGTAGTGGAGGCACTGTTCTGCTTGGTGCAAATAGTGGTAACTAATCTGAATGCAGCAGAGAATAAGTGTGGAAACAAAACAGCTTGGTCCTTTGACTGTACGCAGTATTATTTTTTGCATGTTTTAGAACATTTTGAAGGGATGTAGATAATACATTATGTGTTATCACCACTTACAGAGACAGTGGTTTGGGCACAGATTGGTGAAGCTGACTCAGTTCCATAGCAAACCAAAAGCAAAGGTAGAAGTAGTGCATTATGTAAAAGGCAACTCCATCTTTCTTTTGTTACGCTCTCTTCAGGCATTTCTGCTCTGCCTTACCAAATGAGTATAATACAGTGTGACTGCAATTATGGTTTTCCTATTTTGTTTAATTTGTCCTTTCATTTAACCTGCTCTCAGAAAGTATTTTTGCAATTCTTTAAGTTCCTTCTAATGTTTGCGTTTTTAAACTTTTTTGATGAAAGTAAATCATAGGTCTTGTCATTCAAAAAACTTCATAACCCTTAGGTACGTCTCTTACTTGTCCTTTATGCAGGTACGGTTGAGATCTCTAATAAGTTCTTTGAGCTGGCTACAAATTCAGACATTCTAGGATAAAGGTTTTATTGGATTTTGAGCTTCATGATTTGAAATCCTTAACACCTTCTAGTACTAGAATTATTTTTTTATTATTTTTGTTGATAATGTGCTTCATTAGGAAGGACACTAATGTTTTGTACACTGCAACTTAGAGGAAGTCTGCATTTAAACTTAAAAGTAGAAGATCACAGTCTTCATTATTTATGCCATGACTAGATCTAGAGAAGTTTTATGCAAAGGGCATTTGCATACTTTAGGAAGATTACCACAAAATTATATAGTGGAAAATAAAAACTAACACTTTTTTTACATGGAAAGCCCAAACTGGAATGAACAATAAAATAGTGGTGGAAAGTAAGTATATGATATGGTTTATTAAGGAGAAATATTATACAGCAGTGTAGTCAGTAAAGCAGTAGATACCCATTTGGAGACCATGCCTTCAGTCTTTCCATGGATTTGTAGTACTTCTCCAACAAGCAAAAATATCTCAATTTTAAAGCACTAGAGAGTAATAACATGAGCAAACGTTTTCTGAAAGATGCTGGTTTATGAAAAATGGAGGTCTGTTTACAGATCAACGCGTAAACTTGTAGTAGAAATGTGATCAAAGTTATCTTCATATAGGCAGGAAAAGAGACTGAAAGTTTTCTGAACAGTGAAAAAAGTGACATCTTTGTGATGTGAAGATAAGTGGGGAAAAAATAAAAAACAAAACCTCAAAGATACCCAGAAACCAACAAGTTTAATGTTCTGTGCTAAAAAGTCTATACTGAATGTCTTCTTTTTTCCCATTATTGGAAGTAATTTTATTGTGTGATAACAAGATAAATACATAATACAGAAAGTTTGACAACACTATATAACTAAGAATCCTTCTAATAACAAATAGAATCAGATTTCCATTATTTCTGCACCAATTGTTGTATACATGGATAGTGCATTTAAAATATGTGTATTTCTCATATAGAATAATTTAACTGAAATAGAAATACATTGCAGTAGTCTGTAATTTTATTTCAAAATACGGGAAGATTGAGGAATGAGGATAAACTTTCTCTTTCTTTCAAGCCGCAGTCAAATACCATACTGACTTGTAATAGGTTATACCTGTGTAGTGTTTCGAAAGGAACAGTATGACACAGGGATAATGGAGGATGCAAATAGATAGAGTTGCTCCATATTTTTTTGCTGGTGATATGCAGGAAAAGGAAAAATGTAGTTAGATGTACGTATTATTATCAATTTATTCACCGATTACTTTATTAAGGGGCTGAAATTCTAACTGCTGCTTCTAACATGAAATTGTTACTTTTTATGTTAGAGGTTATGGGGGGGAAAAGTATGGAGTCCAGCAGTGTAACTTATCGCATGTGACTAACAGTGGGCAGTGGACCAAATACTAAGAAATAATATTATTAAGAAATTTGATGTGGCAGTTTTGTTCATACATCATTTTGATACGATGTTTATAAGGGAAACTGTTTATAACTGTAACTGTTAGTGCTTTAATTTGAACAACAGAATTTGGCTCCATCAATTGAATATTGTTACAATGCAAATGTCTGGAAATTAGGATTCCTGTATATACTGAATCTACTTTAAATGTTCAAAATGTTGAGTAGTAGTCTGTGTTGAGGGGCTACATGCCAGTATACAAGACTGTTTCAGAGAAGTAGGCAACCTTTAAATTAGGGTGCTGTATTTGATCTGTTCCTACTTTCATTATATAAAGGGCTCCTGCTATACCCAGTTTAGCAGGAGAACTATACTGATTTCGGAAGTGTAGTCAGTATTTTTATTCTCCAAAGATGCAAAATTGAAACATGATGTAAAAAATTCTGTAAATAGAAGATTGTTGTTCCTGATTGAATTTTACGACTAATTCATACCTTAGTTTGCTGAGTAACAGTGAATAGCTTGGAGTGTGTTACTGTGTTTTCTGAAAGGTACTGCACGACAATTTACATTTCACATATTGCATGTACATTATCACAGATAGTCCTTTAATTATTATTTTATTAATTGAACATGAACCACTGGTGATAATCTCACTGTTTTCTTGTTCATGCAAGGACATTCTTTTAAATGGAAAATTATAGCTTTTTCAAATATTTGGCAGAACAGCACTCCCCATATTCATGAGTCATTGGGACAGTTCCTCAGTTGCCTTGAACTTTTTTTCACTGAATATAGCTGAACGTGTTAAATATTAGGATGCTTCTTGCTGGCTTAGGTGATAGCAGGAGATTCTAAACTGATAGGAGTTGTTACTGATGGCAGTAGAATTTAAAAGAGTCTTCAGGCAAGCTAAAATCTGCTCCATAGCACACACCAGTGGTAACCCGTGTAGCAGTATGAACTCTTGCGTGCATTGTTGTTCTGGGACGGATTTTTTTTATTTTTTATTTTTTTTTTACATATCATGGCCACTGGTGCTTCATTATTCATGGATAGTCTTCATTCTTGGTGAATGCAAATAGAAATATCAGCCTCCTTAATGCTAAAAGTAATATCAATAAAATAACTCCTTTATCTGCTCTTTTAAAAATTGTGATTTATATAATCTAAATGTTTGTTTCTTTTATTGTTGAACAGATGCTAGCTCAGGTGAAATTTCAAGACTGCACAAATTTAGACTTTGTTTTATAGCTTAGATCTCTTAAATGTAAACGCATTTAATATTTACTATTTTTCTTCTGACACAGCAACTAATTTGCTGCATCAACACTCATTTATACGTTTGCTGTTCTTATGAAGAAAGATGTCACTTTAAAACATATGAGGCAAATAAGAATGGTAAAGGAATTTATTGTATTCTGTCTGCTCAGTTGGTGTGGCACTAGGCAGATCATTCCTTTTGTGGAAGAGCCTTACAGTTCTCAAAGAAAATGATGTCTTGGAATTCTTCTTTCATGTGTGACATCTTTGTTGACTACTAGAATGTACTCAAAGCTGAGGGAGACTTTGATTCTTTCTGTCTTTCCTGTGTGGCGTTCGTTCAGTTTGGCTGGATTTTTATGGAATTATTGATCCATAGCGCATGAGCAAGTTCTCATGGAATCTTGATACCTCATATGTTAAAGCAAACATGAAAAAATATTCAAACACTAGAGAGGAGCTAGTTTAGATACATTTACATGAGTGTTCTAGTTAGTATCAGGAGTGCACTTCAGGAGCGAATCTTCCAGTTGTTCCCAGTTACTGTGTTTTGCTTCGTATTGTGGAGTGGTTCTGAACCATGTGAACTTGGATTGCTTTCAGATGAAACTGGAGTTGAAGAGGTTCTGCAGGAGCATATCTAATGCACTGCAGCCAAAAATAGGCCTTCTGCCAGTAGGAGAAAGCTAAAGCTAGTCTGAAGTGTATTTAAAAAAAAAAAAAAAAAAAAAAAAAAGGGAAAAGCCCTGAAATAGTGTTAGTGTTGATGTCGGGTTCTCAGCACTTTTCTTTCACTGTACAGATGTGCTCTTATTGGGCCACACTAGTTGCAAATTTAGATGCAGCATTTGATTTACCTTTAATTTCCTCCAGCTTATGAACTTGAAAACAGCCCACCAATATGGAACAGTTGCATTGCCATCAGTTTGGTTTTTTTATCTGAGTTCCCAGTATGTTACTTAAAATTGCTAGCCAAAATTTGAAAAAGCAGACCAAGTCTTTATAATTTATCAGATAGTAGTGAACAGCTGCTGAAAATGTTTGTGATCATGTAAAATCATCTTTTGTACATTGATGTAGCTCAGTCATTAAGTTATCAAAATTGCAACATTCTTGGTTGTATTTGTTCAATTTAAGAATTCTGAGTTTTTAAAAGTATATGGATGTAATGTAATGCAAACATTAAAATTTAGTCTACTGTGGTAGAATGAAAAATCAAATTGTGAATATATGAAAATTAATGTCTTCATTGTCATGGTGCGTTTAATTGAAAGATTTATGTAATTTTCGGAAGCATCACTGAGAAAATATGCTCACTAGCATTCTGCTTACTAAATGATAGCACAAATTGTGGGAATTAAACTATTAACTGTGCTGTCTCAGCTTTTGAGTAAAATTGTTTTTTTCTTTTAAACTGTTATGTGAAACTAATGAGCAAAAATTGCAATCTAAATATTATTGAATATTGCGTTAATGTGAATGATCTTTTCTCTTTGCTTGTTTGCTCAGAATATAGAACTGCAATCTGGGAAACAAAAATTCGGTGAGCATCATGAAAATGACTTTCTGGAAGAAAGAAAGAACTTGAAAGAAAAAGCATCTATTGTGGCACAATGTTTGGAACAGAAGGAGGAGAAAGTGCGAAATCATGCAAAAACACATCGGAGCTTGATCTCTGTTGAGGATGTAGGTGCAGGGATGACTGACCTACACCAAAGACCACATAAGGCACTGAAGAAGAATAAGAACAAAACAAACAAAACTACTTTGGAATTAGATAACAAATTGCCATCAAATGTGATTCAGGAACTAAATACAGTGCTGCAGAAAAACAGAGCGCTTCATGATGAAACCTCCAACTGATTTCCTGAATCTGAAAAGAGAGAGAGATATGTATGTATGTATATATGTGTGTGTATGTGTGTTTTCTGGGCAAAAGTAGTCTTTTTTGATGTGTGTAGTTCGTACAGTGCAGAGGAAATATAATTTGTTTATATGCAGCTGTTGATTTTGTATATGCATATGCCACGTGTTATAATTTAAGACTGAACTGAGAACTGATTATGTGAAACTCCTGAAATTTGCAAGTTTTCCTGTGCAGTGCAATGACACCAGGGTTTTGTCTATTTTTTGTTGCAGATTTTGTTTGATATAATAATTATAACGACTATTAAAAGCTTTTGCTCTGTGTATATTCTGTACCATCTTGTAGGTACTGGAGAGATATTTTTGGAAGGAAGACAAGATATACACTGAAATTCATACTGTTGGCCTGCAATATTTTTAATTGTCTAACACTATAAAAATGAGTAGCATCTGCTTTGAAAAGTGACTTAGTTAAATGGGTGAGGAGCTTAACCCCTCCCTTTACTATGAGGACAAAGGTGAACAGTATGCTGTTTGTAGGGACTAAGAAATGCTTGTGCTGCAACGGTAGCACGGCTCTTTTGAGTGTGAGGAGAGGTCCCAAGGTTGAGACAGCCTCAGTTACCTTATTTGCTGCATTCTGAGTATGTAGGTCGCAGTTCCTGAAGACACATGATGTACTACCCTGCAGCTACTTTGGTTTTTAAGCCCCGAGTTCCTTAAATTTAAAAATCAGAATCTGGCTTCAAAGCAAAACATATGTGTGCAATGAAATTATTTGGTTTTCTTCAGTTGTTTTGTGGATCTCACCTTCACTTATCCCATGGGATTGCCTCCTTTCTGTCTCATGGCATATCCCAGTTTTTCCTTTGTCCCATAACAGCTGGATGGGCAAAAGGCACCGCTGTGCTGAGGCTGTTTCCAGGTGTGGAAACTGGTTAAGCCACGGGACCAACAGAGCAGAGAGCTAATGAGCTCACACTGCACCTTTGCTTCAGGGGAGGCATTAATAACAGCATCTGCTTTATTTTGCTGCTGTCCCTTTTGTGCTCCGATTAGCCACTCTGCCACAGATTTTCATCAGCCTTTTAAGAACTTACTGATGCCTTTAGTCTTCCTCAAGTTTGATTGGAATTGACCAGACCTCTTAGGGTAGAAGAGAGAATTTGAAACTATTTCTTGTTTATTGGAAGTTGTTTTAAATAGTCTCTTAATTCCTTAAAATTTCAGAGGAAAAATTCAGTTTAATCAGCATCAATGACATTTGATTTTTATTAACAGATAGTTTTGAGGATGCTTTATGCTGCTACTGAATTTCTTCCCATACAGAAGCAGTATGCTCACTTATCCCCTCTTCTATTTTTGGTAGTCACAGATGCCGTAACATTTCTCACATCATTTACTTCTATTCTTGATTGCATTGAGCATCTTAATTGGAAAAACAATTTGTTTCATTGAAGAAATTAGACAAATGACTCAAATAATGTATCTGGCAACTCTGCTAGGAAGTATGGGGAAAATGAGATCAAACCCAAATGTTTTATAGTGTTTTGTATTTATTCTTCTGGAATGTAGCACTGACAAAGCAAGTTTAGTCTTTCAGACTTTGCACTTACCATATTTGACCAGTTGTTAAATCTGAAACAAGTTTGTAGATTTTAATTTTCCCAGTGCACTATTGACTGTTTTGCTACCTTTAATTTGTAATTGAGCCTATTCTAGTCATTGAGGCCCTGGCTCAAGAAAGCATATAAGCCTGAACTTAAATTGTATTGACTAAAGCCGGTGCTTAATGTTAATAAGCACATTCTTAAATGCTGATTTGAATCAGGGCCTAATGCTATCAGGAGAAATTACTTTACTTTTTGTCTGAGGCTGGACCTGAATGTACTGTTTACAGTTGTACTTTTATTTGGAAATATTTTTCAGTGTTGAGTTATGGTTGCTGTATTGTTTATCTTTTTATTGGGTTCTAAAAGTGACATTCGCCTCTGCTGAAAGCCTCATGCATCATTTAAGCCCCTACACTAATAGAATAAATGGAGCAATGGAAGGGTTTTGTGCATTGAAGTGAGTATGTCGGTGAAGAAAATGTTTTTTGTATTTTTATTGGATCTAAGGACTACAGAAACATTTGTTCTATTTCAAAAGCATATCACAGATAAAGTATCTGTATGGCTGCTGTTAAACAGCCTTAAAAATCAAGAAGAAAAGATGTTTACTAAAATATGTTTAATTTTGGTTTTGTATGTGTATACACACAAACACTCACGCTATATATGTGTGCATACAGTTATGTGCACACCCACAGAGGCATGCTGAATGGTGACAGCGTTAACCCAAGGAAAAATTATTTGGGAAAGTAGAAATTAAATTTGCAATTAATTACTATAAATGGGTACCAAAGTTTTGGAGCAATTATCTGACATATCATTGTTGCACTACACGTTTCAGACTGATTTAAGACCTGCAGAATAAATGTGTTTTGTTGCAATACCTTAATGGCTGCTAATCTTTTATTGTTCCTGTGCCATATTGTGGAACAGCAAAGGAAGTGTAATTTTCAGAGAATAAATGGTAATTACTTGGATAAATGCTGTTTCTCTAAAATAGGCGATGGATTTTTTTCAGAAAAAAATTAAATCAATAAAAATGTTTAAAAAAAAAAAAGATTTCTGTGTGTCTTTCTGTATGAAAACTATTGAATAGCCTGGTAAGTGTTTACTTTCTGATCTGCAAAATGAAGTTAAATGAGACACAGGTATTTTATGTATGGGCTTATAACGGTGGGAAGACAGGATTAAAAACTTAGTAAATCTCAGGTTCATCATTACCTTGTTAGACTTCTGGAACCATCGTAGGTGTAAAGCTGACATGTAAGCATGACTTATACCAATTGTTTTAACGTAATGCCTGTTTTCTGCTTGTGTGGGGTTTTTCACATTTATTAGGATAGCAGAGGGAAACAACCCAAAACCCGAAGAAAATTATGAGCTAGAATCTGTTTGTTTTCTTTTTTCCTTTAGTTGAACTGAATATTGGCTACTATTTTGGAATTTTTCTTTGAAACAGATCTTTTTCCAAGATATTATTTTGGGCTACCAGTTTTTTGACATAATTTCTGCATTATAAGGCTTTGCAAATGTTATCCAAGAATCTGTCCAGTGAGGGAAGGATATCCCCAAGGATTTCTTCAGTTAACAGGGAGGGCTTGGCCATATCGTTGATTTTTGTTCCTTCGTTGTGAAGAGCTCTGGGCTGTTGTGCCTAAAGCCAGTTGTTAGGATGCCACTGGCTCTTTCTGCCAGAGGCACCCCTGGGGTGCCTTCCACTGTCACGTATGGGGGTAGTTTTGGACTGCTCTGCAGTGTGTATATATATAGATACAGGTCTATCAGAGAGTAAGAGTTACAGAATTTTATCTCACTGCTATGATTCTTCTCTCCCCTGATACAGTGCTTGCACAGTTTGTGTTCCTATGAGTGCTGCCAGGTTGCCACCAGCTCCACATCTCAAGTTCCAGATTAAGGAGTCCGGGGAAAAACTTACACGCTCTGCTGGGGATGGTGGTGGTGCCTGCAGGAGTCAGGAGGTAGAGGGTACGTGTCTCACTGGCTGAGACACTTTGTTATGTGCCTACCCTGTCATATCACCTTTCTGATTTTTAAATTGTTTTCCAGTGCAAGCTGTTTCAGTGGGAGAGAATCAGTTATCAGACTGTTGCTGGCATCCGACTTAGAACAACTTCAGTTGTGCCTGAGTCCAAATGGAAACTGAATTTTAAAAAATAAAGTACTGACTCAAGTCCTTGTTTGAACATAGCATGCTCTAAAAAATACATTTGATTTGGGCTACTTAAGGCAAATCTGCAGTTTCAATAAGTTACATTAGGAAACCTGAACTATGTATGTGTGGGGTAGAAACAGATTACCTTGATGGATGGATGGAATGTATTCCAAGTTGAATTGTTTGAAGAAATAGGTACTAACTTGCAAGACTGAGCCTATTGCTGCAAGATTGGCTGGGAGGATTCAGAATGCTTGGATATGGTCTGTACAGTATTCCTGTTTCTGACCCACCAGAAATATTCTCTGCGCTGTCAGAAAAGAAGTATTTGCCAAACTCGGTGTTTTTTGAGGCTAGATTGTTCTCCGTAAAAAAGGCAGGAAGCCTTGCAAAGTTTTCTTCATGGTTCACACTAGAGTTGGATGTTGTACCGCTTTACTTGCAACTCCACTGCAAATGGGATCCATCTGCAGCTCAGTTAAGGGGAAAAACAGTCTTGCTATTTTACTTCTTACAACTGCTGTAGCTTAACTGTCTACTTACTGTCTTTGCTGAAATTTCTATGAGAATATTCCTGTTATGCTTTGCTGCTCATGTTTTACTAGAAAATCTTGGCAATCTGTGATACTGAATAGGAAGGATGTAGATGTTAACGCCACAGTTGCAGTAGGCAATTGTATCTTCCTACGTACCTATACTCTTGCACTGCAGTTCAGGTTTTTGGGGCACTTTAGTAGTTGCTTAGCCTACCTGACCTTACTTGAGCCCTTCCTGCTTTTTGTTCTAGACCCTATTCTGTGTCATAGACTCTAGAACATCCTAATCTTTAGGTTGTCTTTCATACACACTGCCATTCTGCTCATTGGCTTGATGTGTTTTTGCTCTGCTTTTGTAATTTATGACTCAAACTTTAGCCATGCTTTCTGTTTAGACCCCATGACATCTCTGACTATTGACTTTGGCTTGGTTTGCAGATGGTGTGTGCATTATGGTCAAGCCCATTGTATCAAGCTTGCCTTAACCTTTATCTTAAATCCTGGTAGAGATCTTTTCAGTGTTTCCCTATAGAGAAAGGGATTTCACTGAACTGGCCAAGAGAGAGAGAGGTTTAGATGTTGACAAATAGGTGTTGCAAAGTTCTGTAACCCATTTCTATAAATGCCCATGAAGGTCTTCTACATATTTACATTTGTAGGTCTCAGCAAATCAGAAGGCAGACTAAAGCAAATGTACTCTGTTTGCCTTTATAAATTATTTTAGTTCAGTGCCTTAATGATCCTATGTGTTGTGCCTGATAATGAAGAACGCGATTTCTTGCAAATTATACCTTTGGTTACATAAATACTAAAGCCTTTTCCTTCAAAACTTAATTAGCATTGGTTTGTCCAGTACTGCAGACTGCTTAAGAACTAATAGGTCTGAATAAATAGAGGTTTGTTGTACGTATGAGTATTATAACTTGTCATTTCTCCCCTATCTACATTTCCAATGTGTTCCATTTAAAAACTAATAATGTGTTTGTATTTGACTAGTTTTGCTTTATATGTCTATTTAAATTACAGCATGATTGAAATATAATTTCTTCAAATAGGCTTTAGCCATTAGCCTTTAGTTTATTGTGTCTTAGTAGTTTACACTTGTGGTTGGTGTCCAGCACTTAAGTTTGTTTTCAGGTTTTTTTTCCTCCCCACTGTTTACTCATTCATCTTATACATTGGAACGGTTCAAGCTCATTGGATGATAAATACCATAAACTGCATATAACAATCCTAAGGTCTTCCCAGGTTGTTATAGGTAGAATATTTTTCACATGAGGATCCTTACAGGCTTTCCTTCCGGGGGAAACCAGGTTTCACGGGAGATTATACAACTTTCATGTAGGAGAATATGTCTTGGAGTCTTGGTTAAATCCCTGAGTGAAACAACAGTACATTTTGTCCATATCCTGGAGATTGTTGGTTTAGTTCCCTTTCTGTCACTTTTTGATCTTGTATAGCACAGCTTAGACAAGTAAATGAGTTTTGAAAATGTTGGCATAGGATCTGTTCTAAGAACTAGTGTACAGACAAATAAATATGAAATATCTGTAAACTAGCAAGAAATCCCACCATTAGATTAAGAAAGTTTCTTTTATTGCTATTCATTAAATAGCAAAATAGAAGTAAATTCAGATTTATTGTTTTTTCCTCCCAGCTTTTAAAGAAAAGTTCTCACTAGCTTGAACTTTCTATGAATTTTCAATATTAGTAACTAAGTTTCATTTAGAAAGCTTATCTTCCAAGACTTAAATCTTGATAGAGAGAAGTTGCTAAATGTAAAATATTTTTAAAAGACTTTGTATAAAGGTGTGCTTTCCTACAAACTAGCTACGTCATAGCAGCATTAACTTGTTTAGTTCTCTCCGAATAGTAGTTCTGGGATAAATACATATCCTGTGATGATTATTCATCTTTTTTAATGTCAGTCATGAAAAAAATTCAAAAGTTTCCCGTATATAACTGAATTAATAAAAAATGCAAATTTAGGATATTTACCATTTACTATTGGGATTTGTCAAAACAACCTGACAGCATTAGGCAAAATATTGCTACTGAAATTCAGCAGCCATGAATATGTTGCTTACTTGAATAATGCAACCTTGACTTGTTATGGCCGATGATGAGGAACTAGTCACAGGGAATCTGACGTTTCTGCAGTTAGCAGTTAGTTTATTTCCAGTTGAGTCTCTTGTGGCCATCTCATCTTTCTCCTAACTCCTTGGGCTTCAATAAAAGGCATTATTTTAGAGTTCCAAATATACAGCCAGAGATTCATCTTGAATGTTCTATTTAAAGAACAAAAAAAAACCCAGAAGCCCCCCCCCCCCCCCAATGTGTTTGCATAAGCTTCCTATATTAAATGATTTTTGAGAGGCATATAACAAAACAGAGGGATGACACCCATGCTGAAATACAAACCAGTTCTGCAATAGGTGAATGCTATTTGCCTTAGAATAGTTCTTTCTTCATCAGGTGGGTTAGAGTGATCAAGCAAATATTTCAAATGGCTTGAATCAAGGTCAGAAGTCATTGGCAAGAAATTGCACCTGTGTCTTGCTAAGGACTTCAAAGATGAATGCTCTCTCCATGGTTTCACTAATTTTTTTATTTCAATTGTTATAGAAAGGCCCCAAATGTAGCTCAAGAAAGTGGAATTTAGGAGTTTCTCTGATTCCCTTCCAGCACTGGAAGGGAATCCTTCTGGACACTGTAGTCCAGACTTAGGCCTTGTTGGCATGCATCTGGTCATCCATTGTTTACTGAGTGTTGCTAATTACTTCTCTGCTGTATCTTTTGGAAATTTAATTTTTAGGACTTAACTGATCTGCAGAATTCTACAATTTGTCTGGCATGCCTAGAATACACAACTAGACAAGAAAGGTGAAAACCCCTGCTCTGTAAAGAACAAAGTGTTTTTCCACCTTTGAGCATATGCTCTGGCCTGAGCATATGTACCTGAGATCTGTGCTCCCAAGAGGTATCAAAAAGCATATCTTATTTGTAAATGGTCTTTTTTAGTTTATTGTCACACTGGACTTATTAGTGAAGATTAATGAAATCTATAGTGAAATAACATTTTTGTGGAACTAACCTAATTTATTTCTTTGATATATTCTGAAATGAATGGCCACACTTTAAATGGACAAAGTTTATAGTCAGTTTTTAGTTAACTGTACCAGAGTATTAGGTTGAATACTCTTTTTGTATGTTTACATTAATCAGAATCTTCCTCCTCACAGGTACTGGAGGTTTCACGTGCTTTCGTTTTTTTGGCTAATCAAGCCATGGAAGTCATGCAGCCGAGTATTGGATCTCTGGTAGAACATAACCTGGTATGTTTGAAGATACATAAGAAAACAAAACAAGTTGTTAAAGCATGCGGTCAGTAGTATCACACATTTGTCACTGATCAGTGACCTTTTTTGATAACGCACTTACATCACTTTGGTTTTCATAGTAAATCTTTCATTACAAATAAAAACGTAATTCAAAAATGTTTTACAAATAAACTAATATTATTTCATTCAAGTTTTCCTTTCAAGCTTTTGCTTTGGCTTTTTAAGCAGACATTTTAATAGGCAAGTACAGCACTCAATTTTTTTCCTGATTGCCCTAAGCAAAAGCAATGGATAGCCATGAACTATCGTATATACCTTATTTTACCCTTTCCAGTACCTGCTTCCTCACTACCTTTGAAGGTATATTTTTGTTATTTATTAAATAAAGAGTGGTCCAATTGTGTTCTGTTGCACTCGCATTCCCTTGTTTTTACTTAACACCTGTGATGAGAATCTTCTTTAGCCTTGCCTGTTGTCAGCTGTTCAGGGCTGAAAAATAAGCAGTAAAAATTAAAGGCAGGCCAGACACCTTCTTGCTTCCAAAAGTACTGTATGTTGCCCATTCTTATAAATGTTTTCAGCTTCCTAGCTATTGATGTCCACCTTCCTATTCCCTGATGTATCATTAGTGAGAAGAACACATTAAAGTGTATCCCATCCTCATGGCCATACAGGACACTATCATAAAATGACAAACTTTTTTTTTTTCTTTCAAGTTACCTCTTCACAATTAATGAACTGTGAAAAGAAATTGCACAGTAAAAGGGTACTACCTATGCAGCTGTATTTATGATTAGATCTTAAACGGAGGGCCAGTTCATATGCTACTTGTATTGCAAAAATCACTTACTTTCTCCTATTTTTTTTTTATTATCAAGACAAAAATGTCTGCTAGGCCAACAGGAGGAAAAACTGAAGACAAGCAAAATTATATAGGCTTTACTCTGAGAAAAAAAAATCTCGTTAACTTTCTTATTTATATACTCCATTTTCAGACAATAACTTTAGTTTTATTAAAAGGCTAGAGTCCATGTCACACTCTGCTTTTCATAACAACTTCTGAACTACTATGTACACCAGAAACTGTTTTCTTTCCCAGAATCAGAACTCTTTGCCATAGATTTCTTGGAACAAACTTTGGTATCTAGATTTATATTTTAAAATTAATTGTTAACTTAAGTTCTTCTGGAATCAATTAACTCATTAATTGACAGTTGACTGAACCATGAGAAAGCTTTACTACACAAAGATACCTAATGTATTCAGTATGCCATACATTTTATGCTATTGAAAAAAGTTACGTTGCCACTTTTTATGTTCCTTTTTAAGACCAAATGTTTGCTCTTGTGTTCCCTGACATTTGTGTGCACTTTATTTTCAGTTGCAGAACTCCAGATTCCAGTGGAAAAGAAAAATTTCTCATCAATTTATTGGGTGTTGCCCTAAACGTTTGCAGGTGAAGGAGGTGTGCCTCTTAAAAGAGGTTTCAGAGTAAGGTGATCAACTGGTTTGACAGTAATAAAAGTTCCCCAAAAAGTCCCATCTGCTTCTTCATGAAAAGAGTAAGGTCATTTTACTCTGATCTACAATTTGGTTCTGGCCCCCAAAGGTTAATGTCCAGTACATTAGGCATGTTATAACTGAACTGTTGAGAAACAAATTAAAATGTTAATGAACTGTCTTCCCTTTGGAAGTAAACTCTAGGTTTCTTATTACCAGCACTGCCAGCATTCTTGATCTTATTGTCTAATCGACACTTAACGGCTCTCTCTTGGTGTCTCTAATTTTACATAATTAATGTGCATGTAAAATGAACCTTGTAAATATTTTGTGCTCATATACCACAGGCTGAATAATGTAAGCAAACTATTATAAGTTGCTTATGTTTGTCCCTTGTAGTTTCTTGATCTCAGAACTTTGCATTAACATGGAGCTGTGAGGGAGAAATGTACCAGGCAGCTCACCTTGTTGAAGCATATAACCCAGAAACAATGAAAAAATTCTAAAGAGCAAAAAGATCACCTAGGTTCTTGTTGATCTTCACTAGACAAAGCAGTCTAGTGAATAATAGATTGCAGAATTTTCAACTGATACATATTAGACTGTTTTACAAATATACCTCTCTAAACTGATTATGTTTTTAACATCTAAATGACTTACATATGGCCTTTATGGCTATTTATCAAGGCAAAACTTGTCCACACTTGTAAGTAATATCTAATGAAATTATGAAGTATAGAATACAAGATGAAAAATGAAGACAAGTTTTCTAGCTTGTTGAAATTATATGGAGGGACTCTAGGAAGAGGAAACACTCTTTTCAGTTTTAAGTATGGGCTGAGTTTCCAGAAAATGCAATATCAGGTCACTAACCAGAAATTTATTGTGCATTAGTGAATCAAAAATTTATTTTTTTCATCTTTTCTACCAGTCTTTACTCTGCAGTGCAGAATACTAGCTTAAAACTATTGTATTTGATAACTGTGATTAAAGAAATAAGGATTTTCTCACCTTTTTATTTTGCTGCTCTTATTTTGTATTTAATCCTGCTCTCCTTGTAAGCTTTAGTGAGTTTAAAGAACTTCCCATGAGACAGGTCAGGGTGGCTCAGCCCTCACAGAAAATAGATACCATAAGAGTGTAATCTTTTAACAGTTATGGTTTTAATTTAATTTAATACTTTAATTATTTTTTTCCAGCTGCAGCTTGTAATATACAGTCTGTTTCATGAAAATCAGAGTCTTCATTTTTTCTTGTTGAAGTTAGAAAGGGCTTGCTCATCAGAATTATGTAACAGTTCTCTTTTTCCATCTCTTCATTTATCACCCTCCACTGGAAATTACCTAAAGGTTGAATCTAGGTCCGTGCAACAATCTGGCAGCTATGATGCTTTCTTTTGATACATTTTTCCACACTGATTCAAAGAAAAATTGTTTTAAAATAGAGAAAAACTCAAATAAATATGGATTCGACTTAATTGAAGGAAAACTTATGGAGTCCTGACTACAACAAAGATGTCTGTAAATAGCTGGCAATCTGCTGTTACACGTATTCTAAAATTGGAGAAAATGGTTGTCTACCAGACTGGTAACACACACTTTTGTGCTTGTACATGCACATTTGTTAGTGAAAATATTTAGTCATTGCATTTCCCTGTGCAGTTCATCAAGCATCTCTCTAATGCTAGTGCCCCTTCTGCTGCTGTTAGTTGGTATGTATGTGTGTATTAAATGTATTTCAAAGCTGCTGTCGTGACCTTGCGGTTAACCTGATGGCAGGCTTGCTGTCCAAGCCAAGTGGATTGCATTCCCGTGGAGTGCCAAACTGGTCTTCAGTACTGGCTCCGTTTCCCCCTTTCTCCAGGCTCCACCTTCCTATGCTTCATAGGACTACAGAGAGAGAGGTCCCTCCAGTCCCACTGACCCATTTCTACTGTCAGAGTAAATTAGGACCTCTCTATTCTACTCAGATTGGAAAGTGGTCACACAGCTGAGTTACCAAAACATTGGTGGGAACATTATGGGGGACAAATATTAGCAGTGATTTTTTTAAAACAGTAATGCAGGAATCAGTTACAAGTGCCTTCGTTATCTTTTCATAGTATGTTGAATGTCTTCAACAAACAATGAGTGAAGGATATAATTCATGTTTTTAGTCCCATAGAGATTTTTGTTGACCTGTGGGTGACAGTGAGATAGAAAAAGTGTTAATCATCATTAATGGATTATTTTCTTATTTAGGACAGGAGAATAACTAAATATATTAAATCAAATCCCTCCCCCCCCCACCCCCCCCAAATTCCTCTGCCTGCAAAAAGCAGTGGCTGTTGTGAAACACTTCAAAAGAAATTTTGTTCTACAGAAATTTGGTCTCAATTCTCCATGAGTGTTAAGTCCTGTCTTAAAGTGTTATAGAAGAATCGTTAATCAGTTAGTAGTTGAACACAGAATTATTTCAATATTTTCTGAATTATAATTTAATATTTAAAGTTAATGAAACAAATATTTAAGTAACTTGCTAAAAATGTGCATTTTCAAGGTGTTTTTTTCAAACAGATAAATCAGCACAGATCAGACTTTAAATCTAAATGAAAGTCCAATATTATTCTTGTTTACCAAAATGAAATCATGTCTTCGTTATAGACATACAAGTGTTGAATAATTTCATGTTCACCAAAAAAACCTTTGTGTCTTAAATTACAGAAACTTACGCTAGCATCCTATTAAAATCAGTTCAAGAGAAAAATGAAATGGAATTCCTAGATAAACCTTTTCTATTTCATCTCAGCAATGTAATTTGAAGACTTGGTGATTATGTATTTTAAGCTGGGAAGTTGATACTTTTTTTATTGTATTATAGTTGCCCTACGGCACATTCATCTCTTCTGTTGCCTTACAGTGGCCTAATATGAGTGAGGTCTGAATGTAGAACGATCTAGATAGGAAACAACACTTCAGTGGGCAAAAAAATAATGGCTTAGCCTTTGGAAGGCATTATAGTGAAGGACTGAGGCTGATGCATATTGCTATGTGCTGCTTATCTGATGAATGTTTTCTTCTTTGTCTGCAACTTCCTAACCTTAAAGAAAGGTTTATGTAAAATTACGAAAGGCTATTTCCACTGTATGTAGTTGCTGCCAAGAATCAATTGATTTTATGGTGAAGGGTTATTTTAAAATAAATTTTCTCAACTTTGTGCTGCAGAGGTAGAGTTCAGGATAATTGAGACACTTGGAAATTCAGGCTTTCAAACTGTTCCTTTCTTTTATACTGAATCTCCTGGTTTTAACTCCAGCTAACAAAGATTTTTCTAGACTTAGAACACAGGCAATCTACTCCTCTAGAGCAGAAGATAATTTTATTTCCTAGGTTTCTCTGCTGTAATATAAACAATAACAAATGCAGATAAGTGGAGGTCACCTGCTGCTAATATGAGCAATGTAGAATTTACCCATTTTCCGCAGTTAATCTGGACACTAAACAGAGCTAATCTTTTCTTTCTCTGTTTTTTTCTTTAATAGATGCACCACTATTATAAGTAAATACCTTTCCCAACTACTGAATTTCTCTACCACAAGAAGCATTAATGGATGAGATGATTCTGTCAGGTTTTGAACTGGAGGGGATTCAGCTGTTACAAAACCAAGTAATATTATCCTCCTCCCTCTCCCCTTGACCAAATCAGTAAGTACAGTAAGTACAAAAATAATGTAATACTCTATAATATTAAAAATTGATAGCACAGATGTTTAAAATATTTTAGAAAAAATATGCCTAGACTTATTCTTTTATATTAACACTGCATTGCTTCCCATGTAATCTCATCATTCCACACACATTGGCAAATATTCCTTAAGTGCAGAGAAGGACTGTAAACCTCTAGAAATAGTGGTGCATAAAATATTTGCAGATAATTTTAGTCCAACTGCTTGCAGATTTCCAGTTACAGGTTGCAGTGTGCATTCAGGCTATGGTCATATTTAATATATCACAGGCATAAAATTTGTGTTTTGCTAAGTCTTACATGCAAAGAAGTTTTCATCTAATTTTACTTCATAAGTAATGAATGAAGGTGAGATAATGATGACCTACCATGATTAGGCGTACTGGCAAGGGTGACTCATCAATCCTAACTCACCCCTGTAGAAAACAGCATTTTGGATAATTTCACAAAGAGAAACATTACACTATGTACAGTCTTTCAGCACACTTCCATTTTAATGTTACTTTCAATACAAATTAAAAAAGGAGACTTTTTTTGGCAAATGAACAGTTTTGCCTTATTAATGCTAAGTGGAAAAGAGAGGAAAAACAGCTATTGACAAGTGAAGATACGTATCCCACCATATGGAATCTAATGCTTTAATTATATTGTTCTCTTTCTTTTTATGGCAACTTTTAGTGATAATAATTTTTCAACTAATTAAAGACCAGCTGCTACTTAGCAAGTTAGGCACCCAATTAGGAATCCAGAACCTGGTAAACAACCTTTACTGCCAGCCAGCTAGTTGAATCACCTCCTGTCACTGGCATGGAAGTCTTTTGTAGTTGTTGTTTTATAAATGCACATTTTAGTCATATTGACTGGCTCTGCTGAATGCCTTGAGACTAGCACAAGAATCTGACATCATGTTCACTTATTTTTTTTTCAGGGCAGCCTGCAATACCTTGTGGTTTTCTACATTTTTTTTAAAGTTTACTAGCAATTAAAAGACTTTTTTTTAGGAAAAGTTTTACTGAGCAGAAAAACAGATATATTTCCTGGATGCAGAAAGCAGTTTGCCTACAGCAACTCCTGCTACTTAATGATATTTAGAGAAATTATGTTGTTATTTCAGATTGAATTCTAGCTTTTCCATGCAGTGTACAGTCCATATGAATGTGGCCCATGTTTATTCTGCCTACTGTTGTGGAGTATATAAATAATCCATATATGTGTTGTCTTGACATTGTTTATAAAAAGTAATCACCACAGAACTCTTTAGGACCAGCAGCCATGAAAAAGAAATCTGTGTAACTTGTCCTGACTGGTTTTGTTCACCGGTCACTCTGAAATATACACTTAGTTATTAATTTACTGGCAGAGACAATGGGAAAAGGGAAGGAAATCTGCAGATGACAGAATCACTTAGGTTAACCAAAGCTAGAAAAAGCTGAGTGTAAGTTCAGGTGCACAGTTCTGGGTAAAAGTAAGGTGATTCATACTGAAAGGAATAGTTTGAATGATTCATATATATCGCAGCAAGCCACCTTCTTTCTTCTCAGGAAACAGATTTGGTGTTGTAATAAGAATAATAAGCTTGTATTTAATATACACCCTTGCTCAAAAAGACAAAAATGTTAGTATGTTTCAAAATAAAATAAAAAAAGAAGTAGCTACAAAATGAAGTTGACAGCTTTTCCATGGATCTAGTGCTTGCTTAACTAATACTGAGGGGAAAAAAAAGCATCATTAACAGAGCTAAGGGAAGAGTACAGGCATTTTACAAGCATGAAACAGACATTGAGAAGTCTTGGGCTATCTGTGTTAAAAAGGAAGTGAAGGAAAGTGTTTGTAAAGGAATGTCCTGGTTTCGGCAGGGATAGAGTTAATTTCCTTCCTAGTAGCTGGTACAGTGTTGTGTTTTGGATTTAGGATGAGAACAAAGTTGATAAGGCACCGATGTTTTAGTTGTTGCTAGGTAATGCTTACACTAGCCAAGGACTTTTCAGCTTCCCATGCTCTACCGACTGAGAAGGCTGGAGGTGCACAAGAAGCTGGGAGGGGGCACAGCCAAACTGGCCAAAGGGACATTCCATACCATGTGACGTCATGCTCAGTACATAAACTGGGGAAAGCTGGCTGGGGGGGGCCGCTGCTGGGGGACTGGCTGGGCATCGGTCGGCGGGTGGTGAGCAATTGTACTGTGCATCACTTGCTTTGTGTATTATTATTATTATTATTATTATTATTGTATTATTATTATCATATTATTATTATTATTATTATCATTTTATTTCAATTATTAAACTGTTTTTATCTCAACCCATGAGTTCTTCTAACTTGTGCTCTTCCAATTCTCTCCCCCATCCCACCGGGGTGTAGGGGGGAGTGAGCGAGCGGCTGCGTGGTGCTCAGTTGCTGACTGAGGTTAAACCACGACAAGGAACAACATGAGAATTTCCGTAAATTTGATGTATGAAGATTTATATTTCACAGTTTATGTGATGAGAAATTAGTCATGTGTTGACAGCAGACTGACAGCTCCAGATGTTAGAGAAAGTTTCCTGTACAAATGATAGCCAGTTCCTGTGGCAGCCTCTGCTTTTTTGCCTTTGTTCTGGCTTAGCAGGTGTGTCAGCACAGGAGAAGAAAGGTAAGCTTCATTCTCATGGAATGAAAAGTAGATCTTTCAATGGAAATACAACACAGTAAGTTTTGAAATTATTAAAAAAAAGAAAAAAGGTGGTATCTAGTTCGTAACAACATGAGAGCTCTGCCAAAAGGAATGGCTCAGATGAAGATTTTAGGAGGAATAGATGCTTTTATGAGCTATGGAAACATCCTTTTGTTTTCAAAAGAGAGAGAGAATTGAGTTACTTTGGGGAACAATATGGATACTCTTACGTGTTTTTTACTGGAAATTGTAGATTCTCGTGGCAGGATTAAGAAATGTCACAAAATTGCAGGGCCAGTGATGAAAATCACAGTCACAAGTGTGAGATCAGGCAAGTTTCCCAGGCTCAGATTTTCAGCTAAATGTCCTTCTTACCAGTGATTACCATCCTTTTACACCACACTCTTCATCCATTCCTAAGTTTGCTCAAGAAGACTCAATTATCTGCTGTAATATTTCCTCCCTGCTCCCGCCACATGTGAACGGTTAATTTTGCACGGCTCTGCCCACCTCTTCTACTAGTCTTGATCAAAGTGACAGAATTGCAAGCAGAATAACTCCATTTGTGCTTCTCAGAAACCACCTGGAACCAAGGAGTCTCTTTTGCTGTGTATGAGAAATAGGTTATCAGCACCCTGCAACAACCGGTTCCCGATTCCTTACGCTGACCGAGCTGGTAGGTACTTTAGCCTATGCCTCTGCTGAAAGCCCAAGCTTTTATTATGCTGCTGAGTTTTCTTGGAACCTTGTTCGATAACAGAATGGAAAAAACAAACAAATGAACTGTGGTAGAAAACTGGTATTGGGAGTATAGTTTTCCCTTTGTGCTTTGTTTCCATGAATCTGGGATAGCAGAGATGGCGATATTAACGATGGAGCATGCCCCCAGCATTACACTAACTTCATGAAGCTGCACTGGAAATGAACTGCTAGTTAGAAGGTATATTTCTCACAGTTAGGATTAGATTAAAACTGAAATCAAGGTATATTTGTCAGAACTGGGTTTGAGGCTTCTCAAAGGTGTTTTCACAGCATTAGTTTCTGAACTGCTTTTGCAAATGACGTTCTTTTAACCCAAATAAAAGTATTCTGAGCTTTTGTGAGACGTTTATAGCATTAGTAGTACTGAGTATTGTGAATGCTAAGCAGCTGTTTCGCACAGTTAAATAACTTGGCCATTTCCCAATATTTTTTTTCGAAGAATTGATGAGCTTAGTGTGCTTTATGGATGGTCTGCAGTAACATTTAATTTTGTTTCTTTTCTTTTCCTTCTGTTAAGCCCCATGAAAATAAGTTTAAAACTGTACCAAAGTTGTATGCTTCACTTTGAATAGGTGGTAAAAAGAACATATAAGCATTAGATATTTCATTGTATTGTTGACTTATTTGATTACAAATAAAATTGATTTATCTTTCCTTTTTCCTGTCTATCCAAAGTGACCATATAAGATTGAAAATGTGCATTTGTTTGCCTCTGACAGCCAGTGTTTAATTTTGTTGTTTTATCTATGGGTAGTCTTTCTACTTAGGAGTAGAATTTATTTTTATTATTAGTTACATTGTGGCTTTACCCAGAAATGTCAGTCTTAGTGTTCTAGACTATGTGCAAATACATGGCGTGGGCATGGGGGTTGATGATGGTGGTGGTGGAGGAAAAATTGACAGTAATGTATATTGAAAGGTGAATTCGGCATTACAGAAATGCTAAAATTGCTCTCTAATAGAGGGAAAACTAGTTAAGTCAAATGCAGTCACTTTACTGGTATCTTTATACAACGTATAACATTATACAAATCATTATACAAATTATAGAAACTGAATTTCATTTGCGGAATGGGAAAAAAAAATATAGAACAGTATTTGTCCAGAGATTTGACTTAATTTCTTGTTCAATGTCTTTTTCATCTTTTTATGTAGGTGGCAACTAGGATTGCCATAATTTTTTTTTTTTTTTTTCCTGAATGAAGAGGCTACAGTTCCATTTGGAGACCCAAATGCTAATTATTTGTCAACATTATTAGTATTTGCTTTGTTCTTTGAGACAGATCTTGATGAATACACAAGTACCTTTGTTCATTATTGTTCCAGAAGGGAACAGGGATTAACAGCCTGCAACAGGTAAGGAAGACAGCCTGTGTGAGATTCTGGAAAAGTGTTATTAGTGCTGAATTTTTTCTTGAAGGTAAAAGGATACGAGATTGGCTTTAGATCCCCAGACAGAACATTTGAAAATATAAGTTATTTAGACCTAATACCCACTTCTTCTTCTTGACTTAGTGAATGCTTCACTAGGAAATGCCACTTTAGGAACTCTTCTTGAAGGACCTCTTAACCTAAGCTGCAGTTTGGGTATAACAGCTCTGGGTAGATAAGCTCCCTTTCTTTTTACCAGAATTCTGAAGAGTGTTTGCGAAATGTACAATATTGTTCCTTTGCTCAAGTACAAGTATTGTTATTATTTCCAAGACTAAAATATCTTCACATATTTTAGGCATCTTAGTTTGGATGATGTAATTTTCATTCTTACTGTATTTCAATGGGAACAAAGCTAAGTCAGCAATCAGTACTTTATGGTGCGTCTCCCAGAATTAGAATATCCTGCAACTGAATTAAGGTAGAAGAATACAATATGACAATCATAATTTATAGCTAGGAATTCAAGGATGATCCTTGAATATCTTTATTACTTTTATATTGTCACATTATTTTTGTCATTTATGATATTTTTCCACAGGAGAAAAGTATATTTGATTTTTCTTATGATAACAGTGTCTTAATCTATTCATCTTTGATTTTCTAATAATAAAATATAATGCTTTCTTTTCATTTTCAAAGAAAGTTTTATATTCGACTTTTCTATAAAAAGCCACGACAACAACAAAACCTCTAAAGAATGTTAAATCATTAGAAAAATAAAAGAAGCGTGGTCTACCAAGAAAATTTTTCTCCTGTTGCAAAGTATGTCTATTCCAGAAAAATTAAAGGGAAAGAAGTTCTAACTTAAGACTTGGTGGAAGGTCAACATTTGCATTTTAATAGGAATATTTTAGCAAGTATTCTTTCATTATGAGATCATAAACTCTGTGCATTTTGATATTAAGATAGAATGAAGGCATAAAAGGAGCTACGGGTTCTTGGAAGTTGAAAAGGTGTAATACATTCATGATTCGTCCTCCATATGCCAGTGGTACTAGAAGTTCATACCTGCTGTAAAGCAAACAAAACACCCAAGCAAATTACTAAACAAAAAAAAAATTCTTCTGCTTTGACATGTATTCGTCAGGAGAAATTATCTCTTTGTAGTTGTTGCTCCTTTAACACATGCAAGTGACAAGCATTTAGTACATCTGTTCAGCTGACAATAGAGCTTTGACAACGTGATGACAAATTGAAAAGGACTGGATTAATTTAGTTATAAAGAGATTTACATTTTGCTGCTTCTGACTCGTCTCCACAAGACTGATGAATTAGAAATAATAATTCGTTCTGAAGCCACTATTGTAGAATGAGGTAGAAAAATTCCACTCACTGAAATATGTATCATATATCTGGCAGGTAAACCCAAAGAAAGTTCCTTCTGTTATTAACTAAACTCACAGGAGAGAACAGAGTTTGTAAGATGTATGGCCTTATTACGTTGCTGGAGCACAGGAACTCTACTATCCTGTTGAGCACAATACGGTCACCATTTTTTTTTTCCTGATATGCTTTGGCACATTTAGTGGTGGAAGGGTTGATGTTGCGATCAGTGTAAGATTCCTCAAGTTTCCATGTTTTTAGAATGATACAGATGGATATAATTTGAGCTTTTTACAAAGTACGCTAAACAGTGGTAAAGTGATTCACTTGTTTTCTTAACCGTTGCTTTTCATGTAATACGCATTGACTAGTTTATAGTCTGGATTTTATGTAGTATCATACTTACGCAAAATTAACTGGTACATGAGCTTAGTGGTAACCTGAACGTCTGATGGATCTTTCCTAAACACCCAGATAACACTAAAAGATCAACATAAAAACGGTAAAGTGAATTATAGAACACAGGATCTGAAGAGAAAGAAGAAGGAAAGTATTTCAGAAGCATAAAGTCATCACTGAAACAAAATGACAACAAAGGCTTGTGGAAATAAAACTGGCAGTTTTCAAATGTACTTATAACTGTGAAATAGCTCCTTGTGCTTTCCAAAGCACAGTTGTGTTTTTGGTCAGATGTGACAGAGCAATTAAACAAGAAACAGAAATTTTCACCTGCTGGCTTTATTCTCTGAGTCAAATTCTACCTGCAGAAATCCACACACTTATCAGGCATTAAGAAAGCATACCAGTCTAAAAATGGCACACTATATTAAAAAAAGTTCAGAGATTCAAGAAACGATACTTTTCATCGTTGTTTAAAAAAACCCAAACAAACAAATCCACAAAGGTCAATTAGCTTCAGCAATATGAATATATCTGACTCCTGTTTCAAGTTCTCTGACATGTTTGCACTTTTATCTATAGTACGTTTTTGTCAAATAGCGGTGTTTTTATCTCTTATTGTAATACAGTTGGTCTTTCAACAATATGCAATAATCGCACAGCTGGGTCCCCAAATCATTGCGCTTAGTAAAAATATGCAAGCATCACAGCCTCGGTTGTGTACGTGTTGTGGTGCTGACTGACAGCCTCAAAAGCACAGCATGCAGTAAGTACCTATAGAGGGCTCCTGAGATATTTAAAGAGTTATGACCCTATTACTTTTCCTTAAAAGGTTATTTTTCTCTTACAGTGTTTTGTCTCTGAGTTTCTTATTTCCCTTCCTTCTTTTTTTTTTTTTTTTTGAGTGTCACCATTTTTATCTCTCTTATTAAATGTTTCCATGCCTATTTAGGTACTTTTTATTAAAATTTCCTCATCAATTTGTTTGCTTCCTTTCTGACTCCTTTCGAATATACACCTAAATTCAGTCTCTACTGTCATTGTCTTAAAAGCAAAATCTGAGATCTGTTTGCTGCTGTGTGAAGAACAGTGGCGGGGTCCTGCTCCAGGAGAGTTTTAAGCTATGAATTCAAGGTCTCCCTTGAGCCCTAAATCATCAGCATCAACAAAGGCAGTATTTCACACATAGCCCCATCCTTTGCATGTCTTGTTCTTTGCTGGCTGGTTTAGTTTCTTTATGCTGTCCAGTGAGTTAAATTATAAGCCTTATTGGATGTATTTCCTTAGGTTTCCAAAATCGTAGCTTTTGAGCCCCTTGCTCTTTTCTGTCTCGCTGTTGTCAGTGTGCAATGGGAATTGGTACTTCAGACCTAAACCTTAAAGGAATTGATACCTATTCTGGTGTGCAAGTGCATTGGTGTTTGTGGGAGGGAGGAAAGGTTAACTACTGGTGATTTGATGCAAACTAGGAATACTTTTTGTTTTCCTGTGAGGTGTAACACTATGCCACTTCGCACATGTGTAGTAACCAACATTGTATCAACCATGCAGGCAGAACACCATACTGAGAAAATGTACATGTTGTCTGTGTTCCTCTCAAGAAACAGTTAAATAAAAAGTATAGTTTACTGTGTGTGTACCTGCCAGTTTTCAGAGATAAAGGCAACTGAAGTCTGAATATGGTCCTTTGGGGTGAAACCCTGGTTCCACTGAAGCTGGTTGAAGTTTATGGATTGACCTAACCAGGGACCTGGTTTCGACGACTTCTTTGTATGTGTCCAGGAAGAGTAAGGTGAAGAGTAAAAAAAGTAGTTTCAGCCTAACCTGTGCCGTCAGGAAGTGTACTGTATTTTCTGCATCTGGAATAAACCACAAATAGAAGGAAAGTGCGAAAGGACTAATCAGTAGGATAAGTTAATAAGTGTGGCATGTGTCATGGCAGTGCAATATGATGATATAATTTACATGAATGTATGGTGTAAACAGAGGCCACAGAGAGCTCTTTTTCAATTGCTTCTTCAGCTATATCATAGGGAAATACCTGACAACAAAGGAAATGTCTCTGTAGGGCTTTACTCAAGCCTCTTCAGTATCCACATGAAGTGCATGGCAAATGAGTTGGCCAGCAGTATTTAATGTTGACAATGAAAAAACTGAATCAAACTTAAAGTTCATTAAACACAATTGTACATTTGCAATCACTTCGTATATATATAAAAAATGTACACACACACATATGTACACACATATATATGTGTGTGTGTATATATACATATACATATGTATATACATACACATACTCCTCAAAAAAAAAAATCCAAAAACCCCTTATGGTGCCAAAGCCATCTCTGTACAGCAAAGCACATGGTTATGTTATGTTGGTGTGGTAAAACCCCTCATGAAAGAACTGTGAAAGTTAAATTGCGTATTTGGTCATTCTTAACCTCATCCTTAAGCAGGATAGCCTTAACCTAAAGGAACTATGTTTGTTTTTTTTTTAATCTTCAGGTTTTTGAAAGCAAGACAGTTGTTTTGAGCATGCGTATTTGATTTAAGAGGTGAAAATGCAGATTGAGTCAACCAAGAAGGCAAGGGGAAAGAAATTTACTATTATTCTTTTGAGTGATGTGGATAGTACAGGGATTGTACATTTCAGTATGGTGTTTTCCGCTTCTACAGGCCATTACATTGTCAAAATGTGACACTGACTTATATTAAGCTTATGATCCAATGCAACTTCCGCGTAATTTTCTATAGGATGGTGTTTTGGCTTGTCATTTCCCACTTTGGTGTGAGAGATTTAAAAATACAGCCACTGTTTAGCTTCAAGAGAGGACTGGGCAGGACATTAACTGTCTCAATATGCAACACAGCTACTGCAAAGTAATAAAGAAAAATCTGGGTTTTTTAATAATTTCCATTTATGACAGAACAAGAAATATTGGGCTAAACTGAAGGACCTATGATGCAGTTCAGAGGTCAGGAAATTTAACAGACACTCATGAGGCACCACAACATGTTGCCTGAGGAGTTTATGGAGTCTCTGAGCACACGTTTAACATGGTCTGTCAGGAATGAAATAGCTGAGGGTGATCCTGCACGGAGAGGCACCAGGTTGTCTTTCCAGCTCCATTCTGGTGCTATGTATAGACATAATGTTGTTGTTATATACCATGGTCTAAAGATGAACAGGGAGCTTCAGTGGTGCTTCAATCCAAAAGGAAGCATACCTATAGCGTGCAGCAAAAGAAAAAATGCCTATTTACTTGTACTTTTGGCTCATTTCTGTATTATTTTTAACGCTGCAAAAGAATGAGGTAAAGAAAGAGAATTGTCAAAGGAAACATTTAGCTTTAGGTATAGAATACCAGCAAAAATAGATGCATAATAAAATAAATTGATTAAAAACAATGTTTTGTAATTTGAGAGTAAGTAGTATTGTTTTCTCCTGTATTTAAAATTATTCTTTTAATACATTTTACACGTAATTCATGAGGTAAAATTTGTTTGTGAGCATTTTTCTAGTATTGAATACTCCAGAGCTTCTGTCTTGCTTTGGTGGGGTACGAAGGTCATGTATTTTCTTTTGTTTTGAATTAGATAGCTTAACTTTAAGGATCAGTGTAATTTTCAAGCCATTCATGGCATTTTTCATGCAATTTTCAGCATAATATTCATGCCAAAGCCAAGATTTATTCTTGTCAATGCTTTTTTCATTTATGTGTAAAATTACCTGTCCTTAACTACTACTGCTGTGAACTTGAGCATCTGGGCCAAGGCTACCAATAAAGGAAATTTTATATTTATTTCAGTAAAAATTCTTAGGAAAACTTTTTCATATGGCTTTAGGTGCTTAAAAAAGTCCATATGATTTTTTTTTTCCTAAATTTTGCTGCACCTGAAACAATTGAACTTGGCTTTCAGTTAGAAGAAAATAACTTTATTTTTTTGAGAGGGTTCTCATTTTAATTTGGGTTTTTGGCTCGTACAATAAAAATTGTGTTAATACTATTCATAAAACACCATCTACGTTATTGTGTAAGGATTAGTACTCTGTTGAAAGTAATTAATTTAAACAGAGCTATATTTATATCTGCTTTTCTAAATATTTATACCACATTTATCATCTCATTCACTGAGTGCTTGCAAACAGATCTGCCAAGCACCAAACATCAGAAATGATAGATGAGACACCTTTTAAGATCTAACCAACAGACGTGAGTTCAGTGATGCTACTGATTAAATTAAAAAACAAACAAACAAACAAACCCAAAACCCACAAGGCAGAGCAGTAGTAAGGAACGTATAACAACCAGAGGTATGGATAGAGTATAACTAATTTCTATTTCTCCCATTAGAGGTCTAAAACTGTTAACCCATTTACACAGATCTTCTTGAACAAATACTAATTTCTGGTCATGATCTTCTCATATATTACTTCAAAACTGTTAGAAAACATGATGATTTGAAACAAAATTAATTCAGCATTTCAGAATGGGCTAACCTGCTTTTAGAAGTTTTATTATTACCAGCAAGGAGAGGTTTATTTTTATATGTCATGTTTTTTGTTTAGTGCAAAGAGAGTAAGTATGTAAGTACTTGTGCGATTCAAAACCCAGGAAGTCCACTTTCCTTTTAAAAACTTTATTTTAATATATTAATATTTCTCTATTGAATTATAATTGCCTCTGTATGCTTGTTATTGTTGATGTCATTTACTTTTAGGTATAAGGTTTGACTCCCTCCAGGGTGAAGAGCAATCCAGATTATCCTCTTTTCAGGCAGAAATGAACGGGAAATAAAATTATTTGTATCACCACTCTTCCGGACCTGAACTGAGGTACCTTTGTGCTGCTTTCGTATGATGTTGAAGCTACACAGAGCCTTAGGATTTCAGATCAACAGCTGTTTCTAATGTTTCCAGTTTGGCTAGCAAGAAGTACTTCTTATCAGTGTATAGGTCACTTCAGATTCCATTTGTGGTGTCCAAGGTTATGCTGAATATTGCTATAGCAAGGATCAGTCCCCAACTCTTAAGCCCAGCTGCAGCCACTGTCTTGTAGCTTCATTATATTTTCTTGTCAGAAGGAGTCCTGGGCATGGTTATGCCACTTGTTTCTCTACTTTTGAACAAAAAGCCCCCTAGGAGCAGGACCAGTAATGTGTTATACAGAAGTGGTAGTCTGCATGATCTGTAAACCACTGTGTTGAAGTGCTCATTGGACGATGAGAATAGATGCAGCTTAACTGTCCCTGTGCGCTGCAGGTTGCCATTATGCATCTCAGGGTTTTAATCCTAGAGTCCTCCTAGAGCTGGACTGCTGGTAATATACTGTGCTGACTAATTTTTTGGCATTTATGTCATTTCATATTGTTCATCCAAAACTGAATGACAAACCTCTGAGCCTGCTGCTTAGTGGACTTGAGTTTACTGTTAAGTAAAGTAGCCACTTCTTGATAAATACTTGTTTAGTCAAGGAGAGGAAAAGCTTAGCACTGGTAGAAGAGAATCTTTGCAGGAAAAATAATAACATTTTGAGGAAATTATTACCCATTGATTCTAAAATCAAGCTATTGTTCATACATGATATTTTGGCTTACAGACTGAAGAAGTACATATTCAGTAGAGAAAAAAATAATAAAAACTGGCAATTTTATGTCCTGAAGAAAAGTTCGGGAGGTATAGAAGTAGTCAAATGATTTCCAGGGTGATGAGTCCTATCAATTTTAATTTAACTGAAATAATAAGTGATATAATAAGCTGTGAAAAAGAGCCTAGTCATCCCGTTGCATACATTTTACACTTCAAATAGGCCTCTAACATAGTAGTTTCTGCAGCTTTGAGAAGACCATTACTGAGTATAGTCAGATGATTTAAATATTGATCTGATCTGTAACTTAGCTGAGTGCACAGCACTTGACGAAGCTTTCAAAGCTGAACTGCTTTTTTTGACTAGGTGTCAGGGGAAAAGATAGCAAATGACAATAACAGAACGTTCATATTTTCAGCTCAGCTCTAACTTCTGCGGTAATGACACTGCATATCTGTCAGTCAGTCATGTTTGTTTTCTACAAGACCTTAACTCTGACTGGACTAACATTTGTTTTTGTTTTAAGTGGCACAGGAGGAAGAGAAGGCAAAAATACTTTTTTATCTATGAGAGCTAGTAGGATAAAGTGATGTGGGCCATTAGGTCTTAGAGATAGAAGCATATAGCTCCATTTTTGTTCTTGTTTCTTTGTCAAATGAAAAAAAAATTCCTCCAATCTTTCCTACTCTGGTTAACTTAAAGAATTTATCTGAATAGTTTGCAAATGCACTAGAGGTGGTTGCATTTTAGAAGTGGTATGCATGTGTCAGGGACTTGAAGATCTAAGTTCTAAGGTGAATAAATACAAAATACTAATTTTTCACTGTAGAATAAGCTGTGAATGAAACAAGGTTGGTGAACACTGCAAATAGTAAAAGGAAAGTATAGAAACATAAAGGATTTCTGCAGGCTTTACAAGCTAAGGGCTTCTTTTTACCCATTGAGAATATTTTGTATTGCTCGAGTGATTGTTCTCTGGGTGCCTCTGCTTGATGAATTGATTCAGCACATCCCAACTATCATCCTTCTTTTTTCTACACACTCAATCCTAATAGATTTGCATTAGTAACTGAAGACTTTTTTGGTGTTAGTTGTGCTTGGAAAGGGTGATTTAGGAGAGGATCACATTCCAGAGCATGGCCTATGGCACATGGTAATTGGGTAATAAAGCATGGGTCTGTCAGTAGGAATATAAATATTGCCAGACATAATTGCCATTCCCTGTTCTTGTAGTCCTTCAGTAAGCCTGTGGAAGTGGAGCAGCTAATATGCTTCAGAAAAAGCTTCTTTTTTTAATGTACATCATTATTTTTCTAGGTTTTATAATGCTTAACTGGGGACTGTAAGATGGTTCCTTAAAGTATCCCCTGGTCCTGTGGAAAGACAGAAACAAGATGGCTGTTTTTATTTAGGTCTAAATGTCACAGTTTCTCATAGCCAATATTTTATGTGCTGGATGTACATCTACACAGCCATTCACATCTGAGCCTCTTCTCCAATGATCAGGTGCGAGTGCTAACATATAAACTATGCTTCAAAGTAGAACTCTCGAACAAATAACTTAGTAGACATTAAATAAAAATTCCATGAGTCAATAATAACCAATGTCAACAACAACTGACTCAAAAATAACAATTCCATGAATTCAACAATTCCAAACTAGCAAACCCCAGCTTCTTAGCAATTTTTGTCTTATGTACTTCCCACACTCCCATCATGATATAGCCAGCTCTCTCCAGGTCCATAATATATTTAATCTTCCTCATTGATTCCCTCTGGTAATATTTCTGGATCCTGCTCATGTTCTTTGGCCCCTCTTACTGAATCGCCAGTCACTTGCTATATCCATCCATCATCTCTTGCTTGATTCCACTTATCAGGCTCCTGGGCGGACCCTTTTGTGTTGGGGCAAAGCCTGTGGGTGCTGACTGACCTGTCGATTCTCCAAATAGCACAAATAATGCTAAACACACAATGCAGCCTCTCCTTTGGTAAGGCACTTACTTGAATTTCTTTCCTTTGTCCATCTTCTGCCTTTCATGCAAAAACTTAACGCCCCTGCGCTGTGTTTTTTCAATGCAGCTGGCAGGTCCCAGCTCCTCACGTCCGCAGCACGGGGCCAGAGGCAATGTGCTGTCTCCTTGCTCCTTACAGTGCAGAGGACAGGAGCTTTCCTTTGCCCTGGGGGAAGAGGATGGTATGCAGCTGGATCTCATGTGGCCAGTGAGTGGGCAGCTGGGCTGTGCTCAGGTATGTAGGTCCTCTAGTTTGGATAAAGCCTTTGAGACTCCTCTACCAAACAGAGTCAGTCCTGGAAAACAAGATCAAAAATGTGTGAAGAGGAGGGGGAAAGGAAAGAAAGAGTGATATCACAAGAACTTAATTTCCTGAGAAAACAAGGTCTCGGTGTAATCTCCATTCAGAATATGATCTCCTTTTCATAATAACTATCAGGTTCCCCCATAATACTTATTTCAGGCTTTTTCTGAAGAATATCACAAGGCACATAACCAAGAATAACATTTACACACAATAAATTACCTGATAAGGGATCCCTTTGGCATAATGACCCAAAGGGAATCATGAGATGCTACAGTAAATAGCAAACTTAGTAAATAGTACAGTAAGTAGAAAATCTAACTTTTACTATCTTCAGGTATTTTAAAACCCTATTTTGGGAGAGAAATAAACAAGACTGATGTTCATTTTCATCTTTACAACACTAGATAATGTCCTCTATGTCTCTACAACACTAGGTGATGCCCATTTAAAGTTTGCTTAGTCTATATGGTAGAAAGTAATTTACCAATATCAACTTGAGGTTTCAATAACAAATATTAAAAACACAAACAAAGCACAATAGCATTTTATATTGTATGAAACTGTTCCTATCTGATCAATAATGTATTCCTTCTTAATTATTCAATATTATTTAGTGAAATTTTTATGCCTACTGGAATATTAATATGATATAACAACTGTAAATACTCCCATTTTAATTAAAATACTTTAGCAAAAGTTGGATGAGAAAGTTTTGATGCATTGATAGTCATGGCAAAGCAAAGTAACCCATTGAAGTGCAAAATAAAGACAAGGAATTATAAAACTACTAAGGAAATGCAGGAAAATTACCTTTATAAATCATATACTTTATTTTTTGCTTTCAAACTCTATTATATATACAAATGATATAACTAAAACATTCTAAAATAATCTGGTTTTCTATTTATTTTTCATGTGCTGTGTATAACTTTTCTATTTCTGGGAGCTTTTAGGAATAGAAGATGCTCCTATTTAGTGCTATAGAATGGTAATCTCAGATCTCCAGGAAATTAGATTTTCTTTTAACTAAAAAGGTTCATTTCAACTGGTAAATATTCCAGATGAGGTATTCCTGCCAGAACCCATGAAAATATTAACAAGCTCCTGGATATGTTTCATGTAAGAGTGATAGCATCACCGAGCAGACAACCTTCACAGTATGGAGGTGCTTCACATCCATTGTACGCTTCAGGCTGTGGCTGCAGTCCTGGATTCACTGATCTTGATAGCGAACGATCTTCTGAGATCATTGCATGTCCCCTCTACTGTAGGTGGCTGACCATGATACCTGGGCAAACATGGAGCAAGGAAAGGAGAAAAGAAATGGCAAAGATATTCTCCAGAAGGAGCCATGAAAATGTTTGCAAAACTTCTTAATATTCCACTTCATGATAATACTGTTATGTACTTATTTGGCAGTAAAAAAAGGAAAAACAAAACAACTTCTCTCTCCCCCACAAAACTACCTAAATAACACTGCAGCGTGAGAGATAAGGGAAGTTTATGAGATAGAGAGACCTGAAATATTTTATGAATAATGTTAAATCTTTGAACTTGTACTGTCCTTGGGGTAATAATCTCGGACAAATTGGAAATTTATCTTGTCAAGTGATGCTTTCAATAATGTATAGAGCTACCTAAAGCATACTGAATCTGCACCTCCCAATACTGGGACTGCCTCTATAAGGACTAACTGAGGTAGTGCCTCATCACATCAAATCATCCCACGTTGACGTTAGTGCTGTGTGGGGCTGTTCTCAGGGTTAATGTGCATGCTTAAGTTACTTTGCTCAATGAGACCTACAGCAGTGTGAAAATATGAAAAGAGAAAGAAGGAATAAATTCATTAGAAAGGAGATAACAATCACAGAAACAAAAGCTAGGGGAAAAAAAGAAAGGATTGTAATATATTTCCCCTTTCACTATTCGAATATATTGCTGTTCCGTTGCTAGAAAATGGCCCTTCTCACTATAGCGGCACCTTATCTTCACAGCCTCATGTTTCAAACTGTCAAAATGTAATAGGCCTTACTAAACTGCTACTGGTGGATAAGAGGCAATGCTTAAAAACCAGAACAAAATAATGCAAACAGAAAATGGATATTCCTCTCTCGCAGACACAAAGTTAGAAGTAAAGCAAAAGCTAAACCAACTTAAAATAGCAGAGATTATGAACAATGCTGTAAACTGTTCAGAGATATCCTAAGTAAGGTAGGCTGAGCTATCCCAAGATGGGATGCCCTCTGTCAGGCTGCATAACTTGCATATGCCCACAAGACAGGGGTTTGTTTGCTGATTCAGATCTGTCCTTGATTTGTTACAACATTTCATACAATTTATTTTTAATTTTTACCCCAGATATTTTTGTTCTTCAAGATATGCATAAAACCAAAGTACTGGAAAAAGATAATAAGCTATGAGAAGATAGCTGTACAGGACACCAGCCTACTAAGTCAGACCAATGGCCTGTCTAGCCTGCCTCTTGCAGTGGCAAAAAAGTGATGTTATTTAGAGAACAAAGACAGTACCCGAAGTCATCCCCAGGGGACATCACTTCTGGCTCTTCTCTATCCCCGACAGAAACTATTAAGTCTTAACCCTTTGTTTCCTATCTTTTAGCCAGCTTTCAACTCATAAAATGACCTTTCCTACATTCAAAGACTATGAGCACGGCAGCTTTGTTCCTGTCAAAGCTTTTAGTGTGGAATCTTCTCAAACATTTCTGAAAAATCCAAATACTTTATGTCCACTGAATCCTCTTTATCCATGCTTGTATTTATATGCTCATAAAATGCTGGGAGGTTAGTGAGACAGTGTTGTCCTTCACAAAATCCATACTGACTCTAGAGCTCTTCTTTATTATAGATTCTTCCCTTTTACCAGAGGTGGTAGTCAGAGTCACCAGTTTATAGTTTCCAGAAAACCCATCCAGATCTTGAGACACAAAAAATTGCTGCAAACCGTTTCTTTTCATTTATTTATTTATTTTTCAGGAAAGATTTAACAAATATTTAAGGGTTTGCATCAGTGTTTCCATGTGTTGCATGGAAGTCTCTCCAAGCACCCCTACATCTTAGGTGAAAAGGGGAAAAAAGGAGGGGGGGAAAGGGAAAAAAAAACATTCTCTCTAATACCCTCTGAACGTTCCCCTATTTTTAATACAGTGCTTATGGAAAAACTGAAAGTGACATCTCTAGTATGTCAGTGGAGCTACTGTGTTTGTTGTCATTAAGGTTTAAATGCATAAATACTATAACTATAGTTAGCAGTAAGCAATATGAGCAGAAAACATATCCATTTGTTCAAATCCTGCAGTGTTTGCCCTATGTGGGAAACCCTTAGAATTCTAATTTAAGGCTTTGAGTCACCTCTAAGACAGGGAAGCAAAGTTGTGTGTTATAAAGGGAGGCACAATACTGTAATTACTTTTTATGCCAGTGTCAGCATCTTTAATAAGTATCCACACTCTCCTCAGCATGTGTACTAAACCTTGATGCAGTCAGTGTAGAATAAAATTGGCACTTCTTTGTCCTGCTTTGTCCTTTCCGTTAAAGTTGTATAGCTAAAACTGAGTTAAAGACGCTATCTTCTAACTAATGAATAGAGAAGATGCTTATTTTATTTATTTGTGGCATTATTGAATACTTAACACAAGACCCATCAGGAACAGATTTTGTTTTTTGTAGAGTGCTCATCTAGTAGTCATGCACAGTAGGGGAAATATAACCTGGGGCCTAATGGTTTTTTTTCTGTTCTTCTGATACTTGGTAAAATCCCATCTGTTCTACAGGTGTTGACCTCCTTTTTCCTTTCAAACTGTATAAATGAATAACATAATAAGTTAAACTCAGAGTAACTATTTTGAACTTCTATCTCAGAATTTGTTGCTTCTGTTTCAACCTGTAGAATCACTTATGTGACCCTAATCTTGTCTCCTTATTCCTGTTTCCCCTTTTCATTTAACCTTTTTAGAAAAATCTCATCTCCTTTTAAGCCTTGCTTTCTCTTGGGTCTTAGGCTGTCAAAACTCTAGCAGCGTTACAACCTCAATAGCCATGGTAGTTAGTGGATGACAAAACCAGTAGCAGTTAATTTGAAGGAATTTCTGAATAAGTGATCAGATACATTCACACTGTGATCATTTAGTTCCTTCTTTTCAGAATACAGGCCATAGGTCATCCTCAACTTTCCACATGCGATGAAGCATATGTTTTAGAAAATAGTCAGTCTTGATTTCTAAATTGCCAGCAGAAACCTATGTAACCTGTTCTAATTATTTTCCCTCACAGTTAAAAGTGTGTACCTGATTAAAAGGCTGAGTTTGTCTAACTTCAGCTGCCAGCCATAGGATCTTGTTATACTGCCAGCTGCTAGGCTGCAAGCCCATTATCAATACCATTATCAATTTAATTGATCTTTTGCTGCTGCTTCACGATTAAGCTCTTAACTGGCATTTGTAACTATGCTGTAAAGTCATGTGAAACATTACTCACTGCAGCCAGACATTCAGGGCATGACTCTCCCCCGACATTTACTTGGAAAACTGGATGTGCAAAAAGTGCAACTAGAATGAGAATGGATGAGTCTGGTTTGCTAGTGAGTAACTCCTACACTGTTCATGCTTCACACAAGTGTAAATGACTAAGTGAAGTACATGCATTGGAAAAACAGATCCACTGAAATTTTTTTGTCTAGATGCTGGAAAGCATGAATTTAAATTCTGAACAGCTGTCGTCTTTGACCATATTCCTGCCCCCTTTTCATTTGCTATTTACAAATATTCATTTGAACATATTATTGTTCCCAAGAATGTTTGGGGAATAGCTACTCTACATATAGAGACATGTATTTGCATGCAAATAAGTATTTCTGCAATAAAAAGATTATTCAGTCCTTGTATTTTTCCATTTTAAAGCATTTCAACCAACCAATCAGGGAACAGAAACAAACTCTAACTATTGGATGACCATTGGCATGCCCTGAATAGAGAGTGGCAAACAACTGAATGACAAAATGTTTCAGGATTTTTTGGCTATCTGTCAAGTAGGTCTAAATAATAAGCATTTCCACAGAAATAAACCTTTGTTTACTGAACAGAACTCACTACAGATCTTGTTTACTATGCATAATTTCCTCAGTTGTTTCAGAAGACAAAATTATTTTTATCCACTTCTAATACTGGAAGAATGTTATTAACCGTCAAAAGCTGGTCTTTAGAACAGTCTCGGCTTTCAAATTTTGGTGTTTGCTTGCTTTCCGTGCTCCTGCAGTGTGCAATCTTATCTCTTTAGGTCATCGCTTTCATTCACTGAGGTGCTGGAAGTAGAGCAGGCAATAGTGCTTGAATAGATAAAACACGTTCTCAGTACCTGTGTTAAAATATTAGGACTGCTGGTCAGGAGTGCTCAGACTTGTTCAGGAATTTTCAGTTCACAGATGAAAGTACAAACTATTTGATATTGGTGCACATGGTGACATCTTTGATGGGTACAATAAAGTCTTTCTGCTACACTTGTGAGTAGCTGCAGGAATATATTTACAGCTCAGTGACTGAATTTGCAAATCTGTTTCTCTCTCCATTTAGAGCATGAAAAGTGGTGTAATATTTGTTTCTGTTTTAAGAACTTAATGGTCTGATAAACATCTTTTTCCTTTCAAGGGGGAACAGAGAGAGCAGATGATGTTCCCTAAATATCTATTTTAGAGAAACCTAAATTGCATCTGATTAGCTTTTTATCAAATTAATAGGAGGCCATCCTTTGTGAAGTAGACAAGTTTATAGCCTTGTAAAATGCGGGGATGAGATATTTCTCTAATTTGCCCTTTATCTCTTCTTTCGTGGAAATCTATTTTCTACTGCCTGGAGATTTTAAATATTTCCCAGATCTATTTTAGAAACTGGACAGACCTCATTGTCTTCCTCTTGAATTTTCTACTCTGAAACTAGCTCTGGTGATGAACAAATGTACTTTGTATGCTCTTGGCACTGCCAGTAACAGCTTCAAACTAGAAATTAATTTTTAAAGACCAGGCTTCTGTGACCACTGCACTGCTATTAAGCTCTCTGGCACAATCTTTAGTTTTACTCAGTCACAGTTGATGACCGCTTTTTTTGTGCCTTTTTTTTTTTTTTTAAGCTCTATTTTATGGTGCACGTTACCTTTTCCCCAAAATTAATATTTAAGTCAAAGTATATTGGAAAATAAAAAACCAGGCATATTAAATGTGCATATGCCTGGTCAAGTTAGATATTTCACTTTATCTGCAAATAATAGAATTTCAGTTTGGCTCAGCTGTTTAGACCTTGGTGGAAAAACACTATATCAACAATTTTCTGTTCCTTTCAGTGGCTGTTGTTCTGTAAAAAAGGCTGCAACATCAGCAGGCCCAGCAATCCGAAACCTTTTAAACAACCTACTTGAAAAGGCAAAGCCAGCTGTCTCTCCCAAAGTGTGCCCCTTGGCTGTCTGAAGGAAAGAGAATAAGCTGGAACATCCATTGCCAGCCTGGCCATTCTAGTCATCTTGTAAAATGGTCCTTGGGGTCATGACTATCTCGATTGACATCAAAATACAGGTGAAGATCTCTGATATGTAGCAGAAGAGGGATGAAGCTGATGAAGCTCAGATGGGAACTGGGAAGTGTACACTTCAAATGTACACCTTTCCATCCCTCTGGTACCAGTGCTGAATAGGGTTCAGAATACCTGAGAATCAAGATTAAAATTCGTTTTGCATCCTAAATTCATCATGTCTGAAAGAAAAAGAATCTAACACTTCCCTTATGATTCCAGAGGGCAGAAACCTAATGCTTATAGCAAGAAAAAGTAATCATGCAAATAATTCTATCTTCTTTTTTTTCCTCTTTTTTTTTTTTTTGTGTGGTGTTATTTCAACTGCTACAAATTATACCACTAGACTGAACGAACATGATGTAACTGAAGATTTAAATATGAACCTGGGCTGATTAAACTGCTTGTTTATGTGGAAAGAGCAGGTGCTATCAGTAACATATTGAACTTCCTTAAATCAGCGTTCTCCAACCTTTGTGGTAACATAGCCCAACAAGGACTGTGCTGTTACTAAAAAATATTAATCTCTCTCAGCCTTCTTGATTTTAACTTTTTAAATTTCCTGTGGCTGCAAGGGTGTTCTCTGTAAGTCATGGCTTGCTTTGAAAGTCTAAAACACAATGCTCATTTATATTTCATGTAAATTTGCAGAAAAAAGTTCCTTGCGACTTGGAATACTAAGGGGTGAACAAAATTCTGTCCCCACTGAAATCAACAGCTGTTCTGCTTCTGAGAGTAGCCTAGGTCAGATTTCATCCTTGTCAATGAAAATAGAAGATGCTTTCTTTGACTTCACTAGACTCCAAAAATTAAGAAAGTTAAGTACAAAAATCCTCTCTGTTTTGATTTTGGAGTTCCAGGGCATTTACCTTGTTTAGCATTAGTTTGGATGGGATTATTATTTTCAGAAAATAAACAAAACTGCAATCTGTAAGTGAAAATACAGAGCATATGAAATAACTTATAAAGAATTTTTAGAGTTGTTGTTATGGGAGCTCAAATATTTCCATTTTGTTGTCTTCCTTCTGAATTGTTGCCTTTAATTGCAGCAAATACTTTGCTACTAGTAAAGCAAGGTAATTCCTATATGTTGTTATTGTTTCTGCTGTAGAGTAAGTAAACAACAGTATGACACTGTGTAGCAGCTGTGTTATGCTCTAGATATTTCATATATAGTTATTCCATACGAACTTTTTTTTATACCAGTATACCAGGTTGTCATGGTTTAACCTCAGTCGGCAACTGAGTACCACACAGCCGCTCGCTCAGTTCCCCCCGCCGCCCCCTGCAGTGGGATGGGGGAGAGAATTGGAAGAGTAGAAGTGAGAAAAACTTATGGGTTGAGATAAAAACAGTTTAATAATTGAAATAAAATTATAATAACAACAATAATAATGTAATAATAATAATAATACACAAAGCAAGTGATGCACAGTACAATTGCTCACCACCCGCCGACCGATGCCCAGCCAGTCCCTGAGCAGCGGCCCCTCCAGCCAGCTTTCCCCAGTTTATGTACTGAGCATGACGTCACATGGTATGGAATGTCCCTTTGGCCAGTTTGGCTGTGCCCCCTCCCAGCTTCTTGTGCAGCTGCAGCCTTCTCAGTTGGTAGAGCATGGGAAGCTGAAAAGTCCTTGACTAGTGCAACCACTACTTAGCAACAACTAAAACATCGGTGTGTTATCAACATTGTTCTCACCCTAAATCCAAAACACAGCACTGTACCAGCTACTAGGAAGGAAATTAACTCTATCCCTGCCGAAACCAGGACACAGGTAAAATATTAATCTGGTGTGATATTAAATTACAGAGGTATCTTATTTCTTTATTTCTGTATGTTGTGGTTTAACCTCAGCCGGCAGCTGAGCACCACACAGCCGCTTGCTCACTCTCCTTGCCCCAGTGGGATGGGGGAGAGAATTGGAAGAGTAAAAGTGAGAAAACTCATTGGTTGAGATAAGAACAGTTTAATAATTGAAATAAAATAAAGTAAAATAGTAATAATAAAAATAAAAGAATATACAAAGCAAGTGATGCACGATACAATTGCTCCCCACCAGCTGACCAATGCCCAGCCAGTCCCCGAGCAGTGGCCCCCCCGGCCAGCTTTCCCCAGTTTATGTACTGAGCATGACGTCACATGGTATGGAATGTCCCTTTGGCCAGTTTGGGTCAGCTGTCCTGGCTGTGCCCCCTTCCAGCTTCTTGTGCACCTCCAGCCTTCTCAGTTGGTAGAGCATGGGAAGCTGAAAAGTCCTTGACTAGTGCAACCACTACTTAGCAACAGCTAAAACATCAATGTGTTATCAACATTGTTCTCACCCTTAATCCAAAACACAGCACTGTACCAGCTACTAGGAAGAAAATTAACTCTATCCCAGCCGAAACCAGGACAGTATCCACCCCTTATTCTATACCATCTATGTCATGCCCAGGTCCCCCACTTTCCATACATTCCCATTAATCACCACCCCTTTTCCTGTCTTCTGATATATATACACACACAGATATCATTCCCTTAGTCTATGGGCCATCCCTCTAAAATGTTCATTGTGTTCATTTAGTCCATGACTTTGGGCTCCATCTGTCACAATAATCTTTCAGGGCAGTAAAGATGGTATGCAGTGTTGAATTCAGTTCTGATTCCATCATCACTGTACTTTTCTTGGTTTCATCAAAGTTCATTCTTCGTTAATCTGGGTGATTCTTATTATACCATTGATATGACATATAATATTATGTAGCAATTAACATCATACAGTTCAAATCACTGGGTATTCTCACCCAAAATCAAATCCCCTTGAGGTACACATTCCCCATTCTTCTGCATTATCCACCAAGTGCACTCAGGTCCTTGAGCAAAAGCAATCCCACAGATGGGTTTGTCTTTGCCCGAGGCACAAATAACCCAGACTGTCTTCCCCAGCATATTTTTTACGTGCACTACAGGGAGCTTATCCCCTTCTACAGCGCATAAAAATTTTGACTGGGCAGGGCCAGCTTGATCAGCAGATCCCCTAGAGTTGACTAACCAAGTGGCCTTTGCTAAATGTGTACCCCAATGTTTGAATGTCCTGCCACCCATTGCTCTCAGTGTAGTCTTTAACAGTCCATTGTTTCGTTTGATTTTCCCAGATGCTGCTGCATGATAGGGGATGTGATACACCCACTCAATGCCGTCTCTTTGGCCCAGGTGTCTATGAGGTTGTTTCGGAAATGAGTCCCATTGTCTGACTCAGTTCTTTCTGGGGTGCCATGTTGCCATAGGACTTGCTTTTCAAGGCCCAGGAGAGTGTTCCGGGCAGTGGCATGGGGCACGGGATATGTTTCCAGCCATCCGGTGGTTGCCTCCACCATTGTAAGCACGTGGCGCTTGCCTTGGTGGGTTTGTGGAAGTGTGATATAATCAATCTGCCAGGACTCCCCATATTTATATTTCAACCATTGTCCTCCATACCAGAGAGGCTTTAACTGCTTGGCTTGATTGATTGCAGCACATATTTCACATTCATGGATAACCTGTGCAATGGTGTCCATGGTCAAGTCCACCCCTCGATCACAAGCCCATCTGTATGTTGCATCTCTTCCTTGGTGACCTGAGGTGTCATGGGCCCACCGAGCTAGAAATAATACACCCTTATATTGCCAGTCCAGATCCACCTGAGCCACTTCAATCTTAGCAGCCTGATCCACCTGCTGGTTCTTTTGACATTCTTCAGTGGCCCGACTCGGGTACGTGAGCACCTATGTGATGGACTTTTACAGCCAGGTTCTGTACCTGGGCAGCAATATCTTGCCACAATGCAGCAGTCCAGATGGGTTTGCCTCTGCGCTGCCAGTTGCTCTGCTTCCATTGCTGCAACCACCCCCACAGGGCATTTGCCACCATCCATGAGTCAGTATAGCGATAAAGTACCAGCCTTTTTCTCGGTCAGCAATGTCTAAAGCCAGCTGGATGGCCTTTACTTCTGCAAATTGGCTCGATTCACCTTCTCCTTCAGCAGTTTCTACCACTTGTCGCATAGGACTCCATACAGCAGCCTTCCACCTCCGAAGCTTTCCCACAAGACGACAGGACCCATCAGTGAACAGGGCATATTGTTTCTCATTTTCTGGCAGTTCATTATACATTGGGGCCTCTTCAGCATACATCACCTCCTCCTCTGGCAATATTCCAAAATCTTTGCCTTCTGGCCAATCCATGATCGCTTCCAAGATTCCTGGGTGACTGAGGTTTCCTATTCAAGCCCGTTGTGTGATCAGTGCCACCCACTTACTCCACGTAGCATCAGTTGCATGATGTGTACAGGGGATCCTTTCTTTGAACATCCAGCCTAGCACCGGCAGTCGGGGTGCCAGGAGGAGCTGTGCTTCAGTACCAATTACTTCCAAAGCAGCTCAAAACCCCTTCATATGCTGCCAATATCTCTTTTTCAGTTGGAGTATAGTGGGCCTCGGATCCTCTGTATCCTTGACTCCAAAACCTATGGGGTTGACCTCGAGTCTCCCCAGGTGCTTTCTGCCAGAGGCTCCAGGTAGGGCCGCTCTCCCCAGCTGTGGTGTAGAGCACATTTTTTACATCTTGCCCTGCCCGGACTGGCCCCAGGGCTACTGCATGAACTATCTCCTCTTTAATTTGTTCAAAAGCTTGTCGTTGCTCAGGGCCCCATTTGAAATCGTTCTTCTTCGGGTCACTTGATAAAGAGGGTTTACGATCAGACTGTAATTTGGAATATGCATTCTCCAAAAACCCACAACGCCTAAGAAAGCTTGTGTTTCCTTTTTGCTAGTTGGTGGAGCCGTGGCTGTTATTTTGTTGATCACATCCATTGGGATCTGGCGATGTCCATCTTGCCATTTGATTCCTAAAAACTGGATCTCCTGTGCCGGTCCCTTGACCTTACTTTGTTTTATGGCAAAACCGGCCTTCAGAAGGATTTGGACTATTTCCTTCCCTTTTTCAAAAACTTCTCCTGCTGTGTTGCCCCACACAATGATGTCATCAATGTATTGCAGGTGTTTCAGAGCTTCACCCAGTTCCAGTGCAGTCTGGATCAGTCCATGGCAAATGGTAGGGCTGTGTTTCCACCCCTGGGGCAGTTGGTTCCAGGTGTACTGGACGCCCCTCCAAGTGAAAGCAAACTGTGGTCTGCACTCTGCTGCCAAAGGGATTGAGAAAAACACATTAGCGATATCAGTTGTGGCATACCACTTGGCTGCCTTTGACTCCAGTTCATACTGAAGTTCTTGCATGTCTGGCACGGTAGCACTCAGCGGCAGCCTGACTTAATTCAGGCCACGATAGTCTACTGTTAGTCTCCACTCTCCATTAGACTTTCACACTGGCCATATGGGACTGTTAAAGGGCGAGCAAGTCTTGCTGATCACTCCTTGGCTCTCCAGTCGATGAATCAGCTCATGAATGGGAATCAAGGAGTCTCAGTTGGTGCGATATTGCTGCCGGTGCACCGCTGTGGTGGTGATTGGCATCTGTTGTTCTTCGACCCTCAGCAACCCCACAATGGAAGGGTCCTTGGAGAGACCAGGCAAGGTGGACAGCTGTTTAATTTCCTCCATCTCCAAGGCAGCTATACCAAAAGCCCACCGGTACCCTTTTGGGTCCTTGAAATACCCTCTCCTGAGGTCGTCTATGCCAAGGATGCACGGAGCCTCTGGGCCAGTCACAGTGGGGTGCTTCTGCCACCCATTCCCAGTTAGACTCACTTCGGCTTCCAATACAGTTAGCTTTTGGGATCCCCCCGTCACCCCAGAAATACAGATGGGTTCTGCCCCTGTATAGCTTGATGGCATTAGGGTACACGGTGCACTGGTGTCCCCTAGAGCCTTATACACCTGTAGGTCTGATGTGCCAGGCCATCAAATCCCCCTACTCTGGGGTAGTCTGCCTCATCCACTTCTTCATCTCCCCTCTTAGAAGAAGCTTCTTCATCCCTTACTGAATGAGCCAACTTCTGCTTTCAACATTTCTTCTTGTGTATAGGGGCGACTGATACCAGCATGGGTTGGTTCTTTGATTCAGCCACGGTGTCTGTTGCGGGAGTTGGAGTAGCCACAGTGCCTGTTGTTTTGTCATCAGATCCAGAGACCTTCTCTTCCTCTTGAGGGTATTGAACAGTGTTGAACAGGGCTTGGTAGGCCAGGCCCCAGCATGTTGCAGTGATCTGTGTCTCTCTAGAGTTGCCAGGGTGACAGCATACTTTGTCCAAATATTCTACTAATTTTTCAGGATTCCGCACTTGCTCAGGGGTGAAGTTCCAAAACACTGGCAGTGCCCACTGTCCTAGGTATTTGCCCATGCTATCCCACACACCCTGCCACTCATAACTATCCAGCCTTGGGGCAGATCTCTGGATGATATTCTTAAATTGCGTATTAACCTTAGACAAAACTGAAACAATATTCCCAAGAAATACCAATAGAAGTATCTTAACTACCCAAGGCTGTTCAAAATACTGAAAAGTTACTGTAATGAAGGAGGAAACATCATAGAAGAAGGTAGTGGAGGTGCCATTCTGTATTTCCTCCGTAAAAAAGCTCTCAGAGAAGTCCCTGTAATTGCTAGTTGTCTCCACGAATTGGTACCCGAAGTACAGTAATGGCTTCAGTACAAAGCTCAAATACCAGATTAAGCTCAAGGCCAGTGTTTTAATAACAAATCTCCCAGGCAAAACATCACTAATCACTGCAGACAACAGGAAACTGCAAAACCCAACACCAATCTTTAACATGGACAGCAAAAACAAAGAGCATGGTGCAGATCAAATAAACTAATATCGAGAACAGATGAATCAATATTGTGACCCGCAACTGTTAACAGATATAAATTCCTTAATGCACTCTGCTTAATCTGTTATTATCTCAAGCCCTTCGAGCCCCATGTTGGGTGCCAAAAAGGACTGTCGTGGTTTAACCTCAGTTGGCAACTGAGCACCACGCAGCCGTTCGCTCGCTCCCCCTGCCACAGTGGGCTGGGGGAGAGAATCAGAAGAATAAAAGTGAGAAAACTCGTGGGTTGAGATAAGAACAGTTTAATAATTGAAATAAAATAAAGTGAAATAATAACAACAACAACAACAACAACAACAACAACAACAACAACAAATACAAAGCAAGTGATGCACAATGCAATTGCTCACCACCCACCAGCCGATGCCCAGCCAGTTCCCGAGCAGTGGTCACCACCCCCCCAGCTAACCCCCCCCAGTTTATGTACTGAGCATGACGTCACATGGTATGGAATATCCCTTTGGCCAGTTTGGGTCAGCTGTCCTGGCTGTGCCCCCTCCCAGCTTCCTGTGCACCTCCAGCCTTCTCAGTTGGTAGAGCATGGGAAGCTGAAAAGTCCTTGACTAGTGCAACCACTACTTAGCAACAACTAAAACATCGGTGTGTTATCAACATTATTCTCATCCCAAATCCAAAACACAGCACTGTACCAGCTACTAGGAAGGAAATTAACTCTATCCCAGCCAAAACCAGGACACTGTACTGTCAGATGACTCTTCATTTTGTATCTTTAATTTTCTTGTCCTTCCATAATGCAGTTTTTTTTCATCTGATATGTAACAACAACCTTCAAGAAGATTTTGCCTTTATGTTGCTGATACAGACTGTCAGATTAAGTTTTTTTTTGTAAGGAATTTATATGAAAAATATAAATATACTTATATATAGTAATACTAGAACTAGATAAGCGTCATTGACCTTATGGTATTGTATCGATACTACTTTTAATGTTAAAGCAGGTTCCAGAGTTTTTGAGGCAGCTTTTATGGTCTTGAATATTTTATTCCAACATCAACACTGAAGGAAGGTTTAGTTCACACACATCAATGGTTTTAATGCAGCAACCTTTTCAACTGGATCTAAGACATAAAAATTCTTTAGCTTCTTTGGGAGGCTTATTCAACACTGTGAACTTGAGCTCAGCTGAATCACAATGTGACAATGCAAAGCAGCCTACAGAAAACTAAATTAAAAATATAAATAAAAAATTCAGAGCTGAAGCCATCATGGAAAGTTTGCCCTATGTAGAAACAAAATGTTGAAATGCTTGAATAAGTTACTGTTCCATGAAGAATATTGTATTTCCCTCTTCCAATTTATTCTGAAATTTAATGAAAGCTGAAGAACATTGAGCCTACTGTTTTTCTGGGATAAGACTAAAAGAATGTAATTGTGAACACCTGGAGTTCTTCCTTTGCACTATCATTGATTTGTCAGGAGGCCACTTGGTCTCCTGAGTTTGTGTCTTGTGATCAGGGTATGAGGACTATTATATTTGGGAAGCAATTAATAATTCTGTATGTGTTTACTTTTCTATCTTTTCTGTCATTTAGTGAAGTTTACAGCACCTTCCAAGCATTGAATACTTCCTTAAAAATGTGTGTGTCATAACAATATTTAAATCTTTCTTTCCAACCATAAAGCCACTTTTTTTTATAGATGAATGTACAGGACATGGATTAACTGGAGAAAGAGTATGACTCACCAAAAGGCCAAGAGAGGAAGTACTTGCTCTAATGAATACATGGTTATTACTGGAGTTGTGAAGTACTCTCTGTAGACACATTTTTGACGCTCGCTTCCCTTGTTGCAGAAGGAGGCTTCAGTGTACAACACTGTATTTCATAGTGATGCAAGTACCAGAACTGTAAGTTCCACTAAACAGCTGACAGGCAAATGGAGAAATGGTCACCGTGAAAGGTACGCCCCATTGGATAACATCAGTGTGTCTGCTCCCAGAAATACCACCTGAAAGGAAGAGACATCTTATAGTGTTTTATAAAAGACTCAATTATCTGGCAAACAATCAGCTGGATTTGTGACTTCTTGGTGAGGACTATAAATTCCTTATCTTACCATGTGCATATGTGGTGGACAAGGAACCTGTGTACATCATTTGAAACTTGAGAAAGGACCTGAGGTTGAGATCCACGCATCAGAATAAGATGAGAGAAAAGATCTGGGAACAGAATTTAGAAGCTCTTGGAAAGAAGTATGAAGTCCATGATTTTACAATAGCATTTTCTAAAATTTTCCCTACACATGACAATAGAGGAGATAGCACTGGAGAGCTATGAAATGAGAGCAGACACTCCCTATTCTCCACTCATAGATCCTCCCTCCTCAAACTAAACCTCTTCTATAGTGTCTGAGAAAGAAGGAGGTTACCCTGAGCAAAAAGCCTATCTGTTTTCTTCCCACTGGCGTAAGCAAATGGCTATAAAGAGTTGATTTTGTTGGGCTATTATAACACAGATTTTGGTTGGTTGTATGTTTATGCCCAGAAACTAAGACTTCACTATAGATCATGTAAGTTGTATGGAGTTACTGAAAATGAAACACTTTTTTCAGTTAAAACCTGCACGTTTTTACTTAATGCATGTCACACTGAGACAAATTCTAGCATATAATTTGCTCTGTTCTCTGAAAATGGCATAGATAAATGATACTAAATATCCATGGTAAAATGTCTTCTATTGTGGGAAGAAGACTTGTCAAGTGGGTGATGACAAAAACAAGATATCTGAGTGTACAAGAATGCCTCCCTGAGGATTGCATTAAATGGTATTTCTTGTAAAATGAGATTGTGAATTGCAGTTCCTTGGTCCAGCAAATCATGCAATATGTTCCTCCCATATAGCTGGTATGGAACAGTATTAATTGCAGTAAGTTGTTCAGTTAATGAAAAACTTGCCTGAAGCACAGGAATAACATGTACAAATGAACTCTTTCTATTTTTATATATGTAATAGCTATAGCACAAATAACAATGTATATGAAAATACTCATGTTCTTGTTATAAAGCAATCTCTCTGCAAAAGAGAAGAAAATAATTTCTCCTGTTCTGTTTTTTTTTTAATGTTTTCTTAATCTCCATTTTAAATTTAAATTTATTGTAATTAAAGTATTGTACCGTAATGAATGGTTCATTGTTTTTAGGATCTGACTCTGCTTTTGTATTTTTTTAAATACAATTTTTTTTATTTTTTAATAAATATTTTCTTACTAAATTTATGCAAAAAACCCTGAACTGATCGTCAAACAATCATTTGCTGAAACGTGGCAGGCAAGATTTAAGGTCCACTCATCCTGAACTATCCCATTGTGGTTGTTCTATTACTTTTACATCTCTCTCTCTCTTAAGAGCTAATAATGAGACACATTCATTGCTCCCCATTTGTATTTGTATAAAGTGTAATTTTTCTAGTGTAAGTGGTTACGAACTGAAATGTAAACTTCTCGTTTCTAGTCTGCAGAGGAAATTTGCCGTGGGTAAATGCTTTGTTTATATCAAATACCAGCTTAGCTGCTAGATTTTTATTTGCCAGTAATAACTGGGACAACAGCGTTTCTGGGGTGACAGACTATAGCTGTCGAATATTCTTTTGGAAGAAGTGATCACATTTCTCAGCCATGGAAAACTATAATATAAGGTCAAGGAGGCTTCGAAAGGTTGTGGATGCTGTTTCACTAAGCTACAAAAGAGCTGATAAAGCAGAGTGTTGGTCTAGCAGAAATGCTTCCCAGAGGGAAGTGTTAATCAGACTATACTTGGCAGGTAGAAGGGCAGTGGATAGAATGCTTGGAGGAGAATGTCTCCTTGGAATGGTAACATCATAAAACCTTTTGTTTTTGAAGATTTAAGTATGACAGCAACTAGCCTTTTTGTAGAAAGTACTTTGGAATATATATATTTTAATAGAGATTTGTAGAGTGTTAGATGTTTTTATTAAGAAACCATATAGAATTTAATCTTATATCCATGCCATAGAATTCTGTTCTTACCATCTGTCAAGCAATAATAGATTCTGAGCTCTGGCAAGTCATTTTTTGGTCAGAAGAATCTGGATATTTTCTTAGCCTGCCTTGCTGTATTGATGTTCCCACTTCTGAAAAGAAGGAATACAAAATACATAGGCAACCCTACTTTTTAGGAATCTCAGCCAGAACACTAGAATCTGCTTCATAGAAAGCAGCGGTACCTCCAAAACTGACTGATGTAGAGAGGAAAAGGCAGACAGCATTTTTCTCGTATTCCAAAACTGTCTTTTGAAAGTAGTTAATACTTCATTTAGACAAGGGTTTTGTCTGTTTTCTAAAAAAACAAGACCGCGTGACTGAACTTGAAAATCCCATTGGAAGAGAATATTTGTAGGAAAATGCTGTAAAAAACCTATTGGAAATCTTTCCTTAGCATCAGCTTATTAACAAAGCTACAGTTAGAAGAAAACAAGATTTTTTTCTTTTTTTTCAGTTTTCAAATGCATCTATTTTTTAGAAAACCTAATTTATCTGTGGATTAAGCCACCTGCTCTGCAGTTTTGATCCTTCCAGTGGTAGGCTTATGTGTTTTTTTTACTTTCAGTTCAACCAGTGTTGGTTCCTGGTTTTCAACACTCTGGATTTTCAGTTACGATTTTTGTGCTTTACCATCAATTGCATATGAGGGCAGTGATTTAACAAATACTGTTCATCAGTCTGAGCAGGATAGTGTTTACATTCTTTGGATAATAAATGATCCAAGGAGAGTAAGACATGTTTATACATATACTTACATAGTGATTTGTATATATACCACTAGTCCTGTGGTTAAGAAGTGATTAACTTCATCTTCAATGAAATAAATAGACTGTGTTGTCATATAGCAAGTGAAACTTCTATCCACATCATCAGGCGGGAAAAAATCCTAGTAATGATTAGCCTGAAAACTACAGGCAGAGTAATTTAGATATTTTTCCTTCCCTCATATACCGTATGGGAACACACTTTAGATAGTCACTAGCACTTTGAAAGAAAAGATCTTTTTTATTTTCCTTCAATTTCAGTTAATCCTGCCTACAAACCTTGAGACACAGCTTGTGCCTGGAAGAATTTGCAGTCCTTTTGTGTTGATTCACTGGCAAGATCAGGGCTTAAGAAGAAGAAATGTGAGTGCAACCATATTGATAATTGCTTACTAGAAGTAATGTTTGTGCTTATTTTTAGATAATGGAATCTTACTAAAATATTAATATTATCATATTAATATAATATTAATTAAAGTTAGTATAATACTGAGTTACACATAAGCACTCTGTAAACTTAAAGGCTTTCACAATATCAGGCCAAGATGCCATTTTGTCATTATTAATTGCCTTCATTTTTCTTTCATATTGGCTGCATCATTTTTCTTTCACATTGGCTGCATATGTTACTTTTAGCATTAACTAGTAAAAGTCTGTCTTAAAACCTATATAAAACTGGTATTTGCAAACGTCATGCACTGCATACTGTTCATAATATTAAAAGACATTAGTAAAAGGAAAAAAAGAGAACACCAAACAATATTTGGCTTAATCCTATCAAACCAGACTTGCTTAAGGGTTATTCCTTACATGCAGAAAGCATACAAGACAAAAGAGCAGGGAAATGCAGCTTTAGTAAACGCTTCGCTATGGCAAAAGCATTGGCCACTGGGTGTCACTGTTAAACCACGCAGTTTTATACAAAAGACTTACTTTGGCAGTACCAATGTCTCTCGTCCCATGAACAGCAGGTGCTCTCTTAACTGTTTGAACATCCCTAGAGAGAAGAAGAGTGTCTGATTATGGAAAAAGACTTTTTTCTTTCTTTTTTTTTTTTTTATTTCTCTGCTGAAAGCTCTCTCTCTTCCCCACCTTAGCTGCTAGTTAACCTCACTGAAGACATATACAAGAATGGAAAATTGGAACTGATTTTCAAACTGGGGTTACTAGGTGTTTTGTGTAGAGGTTGCATGGATGGTGATCTGCTGATTTTCAAATCTAGTAGAGTCAAAGCTAAAAAGGAAAGAGATTTTTATATGTTATATCCTATGATAACAGTGTTTGCCAAGTTTTGTGGTGTTGCAAACACGTCCTAATTTTACCAGACTTTTTTCTGCTGCTGTTTGGAGTGTGGCATACACAAACAGCAGAGGAAACTGAGAACAGTGAAGTTGCCCATATATGAAATAACATTGAATATGTAAAGTACTATGTAAAAATGGAGAAGCATATTCTTCCTTTTTGCCTGGATTTTTTAACAGAATGAGTAATTATTTATTGTTGTTCCCTTGTAAGACTGAAAAAAAAAGAAATAGCAGAATGAATACTGTGAAGTTACTTCAGTGGAAGATGTAAAATATACTTTCTGTTTTTACCTTTCTCAATGACGTTGACATTTTCTCCTTGATCAAACTTCTGGGAAATTGTCCTTGTTCAAGTATCATATTTTTCTCCAAGTTGAAGTTTTCTGTTTGTGTCCTCAGGATAACTCAAAATGTTAATGATTTTTATATTCCTGTGATTTGGAAGGTTGATTTTCAGGGTTCTGTTACAGAATTCAAATATCATAAATTCATAAAAGAACATGCAGCAAACAACTGAATATTCAGTGTAATTAACTTTATTTAGGTGTTTCCATTTAAAATCCTCACCAAGGCATAACATAATCTTTTCCAAATGAGCCCAGAATTCATGGCAAGCAGAAAAAAGATGCATGTTCAGAAGGTCAATAAACTAATGCTATAAATATTGAGCAAATTTGACATCTAGGAACAATTGAAGCAAATGATATCCTTACCTCTTTCGCACCTAGTCATCTGCTAGGTTGATCAGATCAAAAAGACACTAAAACCATATGTGAAGAGAGGACTGATTTTTATGAAATAACTGTTAAATACTTTAAGAATGCTGAAGGACATATCTCAGAAACCTGTATGCATCAACTCTTTGAACAGGCAATTTATTTATACATGTCCTATTCCTTTCAGCACTATAATGTGCACTAAACTGGACAACACATTGGGCCTAGTTTATGAACTCTTACATTTCTTTTGCAGCATACTTACTGCTAAGAAGAAATAATAATACAACTGACATTTTTTCAGTCTAATGGAACTCTTTTTCCTTTCCCTTTTCCTATTCTCCACCGCATCCCACGTTTGTACATCATCTTATTGCTTTACATTCTGTGTCATTTTTTTAAAGACGTGGAAGCCTAAACAATACAATTCAAAATGTGATTTTAAAAACAAAAGTATTTCTTTCTTTTGTTCTTTCTCTTTCTTTCATTCTTTTTTCTTTCTTTCTCTCTCTTTTTCTTCATTAATTTTTTGAAGCACCAGAGGATTGGAGCACTGTATAACCTCTACAAATACAAATCCACCTTCTTAATATGAATAATAATAGCTAGAACTTTACAAGAGAGTATAAGCTGTTATGAAGCTAAGACTGACCATTTCTATATGATGCATTGTTTTGTGAGCTATTTTTCAGAGTCATATTCCTACAAAGCGACATACCCATACAAATGTCACATTTTCCCAGAGTTTTCACTCTGAAGGTTTGTCAGTTTCAGTAATGTTACTTAAAGGAAGGCTGTGGGTAAAGTATCTCCAAGTGGAATTTCTAAACTATAACTAGGGTGTAGTCAAAGTGTTCTTTCAATTCAAAAATTGCCTTCAGTGTTTTGTTGGAGATCCATCATTAGTTTTGTTTTCATTGATCTTTTTGTGTCTTTAGCATATTTTGAAAAGTGTAGAGGTATTTGTGAAGTGTCAAAAGGACTGTGTTCTTATTTTTATGTATACAGCATAGTTTCTTCTGTTTAGACAAATCAAATATAAACTCTTTGAAAATGCACTGTTTAATACCAGGGCCACCAGTAAACAACAGAAGAAGTAAACAATTTTTTTTTTTTTAAAATAGCATATTTGTTTAGCAGTGTTTCAAAAGAAGACTAATTTACTGGTGAAAGAGTTCAAAGAGGTAAGAATATGAAAAATACAGACCCCTAAAGCTAAACTGGGAAGATATGAAAGAATTTTCATCACAGAAAAAGTCTGAAATAATAGAGTTGTTAGAAATCAGTACCAATGAGCTAAAAGAGAGGTGAATATGAACTGATAACTTTTACTATAATTATCATTTACACAAGTTGCCTGTGACTAAGGAGGTTTTGGGGAAATATTAGAAAGAAATATTAAAGCTAGATAATTTGGTAACTGATGATGATAGATGAAAAAGACATGAACATATTTATGATAATGCAGCGCTCAAAAAAAAAGGAGCTCACATCTCTAGGAAAAAGTGATGATTTCTGAGTTAGTTATGGTCTAACAGAAGTGTAGTGTTGCTGCTGAAACCTGAAGCAATATGAGATAGATGTTTCTGAAGTTACAGATCTTAGAAAACAATACGGTATCACTATTTTGCTTATTACTACCTCAGTTTCTAAATTTGGTTTGTCATTTTGTTTTGGAAAAGGGAGACCAAATAGAAATGTGAAGGAATATCTGAAGAAGGAAAAGTTATTATACTGTGAAGTTACTATTTGGGGAATTCTAAGTCCTCTGCCACAACTTTCTTGAGAGAACTGAAACAGTTCTCACCTTTGGCATGTTTCAATTTCTCCAGCTGCAAAATTAACAAGGTACTTCAGTGATGAGGGTACCATACATGCTGGTGTGTCTTTGCAGAGAAGAAGAAACTTTGTGGAGTAATGGATAACATACAGCCATTAAGATGTAGTTTTATCTTTTAGTTGTACGTTGTACAATATCAACAATGCAGAAAATATGACATATAAAATTATTTTCCTGCAGAATATAGTAATTAATAATTTGTGTTCAGTTATGCAATATTCTTTGGCTGAAGAGAAAAAGTGGATTTAACCCATTATAGATTTGGGAAAAATTACCAGAGAGAGGTTAACTTACTCTCTGAAAAGTCATTAAAAATAAAAAAAAAATCAAATCTGAACTTTAATATCAAATTCGTTTATTGAGCAAGTTATTGAGCATCATTGGCTTGCTCTTAGCTTGCGGTAATTCATGTACATTTATAAGTGTGAGGATAACAGAAACATTGTCACTGGTTATTAAAATTACAGAAGATACATAAGATTTAGGATAACATAAAATAATAATCCACTATCTTAAAATATGAGATCAGAGAAAAATCTCCTTGCATGATATGATTGTATATTAGATTGTGTATCATAGTTTTTTATATTATTTTCTAAAGAACTTGTCTTGACATCTGCAAGGACAAGTTAATAAGGGCTGCAATGGTAATTCCTGTGTAGTGACAGGACAGGACAGAAACCAATGGAGTGGATTGATTCATCCAGGCCATGAACTCCAAATGACAACCTGCCATTGTTGTTTTTATGGCAGATGAAGTTGCTAAGCTACTATCCATCATGTTTCAAAAGTCGTGGCAAACTGGTGAAGTTCCCAGTGACTGGAAAAAGGGAAACATAACCCCCATTTTTAAAAAGGGAAAAAAGGAAGACCCAGGGAACTACAGACCAGTCAGTCTCACCTCTGTGCCTGGCAAGATCATGCAGCAGATCCTCCTGGAAACTATGCTAAGGCATATGGAAAACAGAGAGGTGATTGGTAACAGCCAACATCATAGCTTCACTAAGTGGGCAAATTGTGCCTGACAAATTTGGTGGCCTTCTACAATGGGGTTACAGCATTGGTGGATAATGGACTTGTGCAAAACATTTGATATTGTCCTGCACAACATCCTTGTCTCTAAAATGGAGACACAGGGATTTGATGGGTGGCCCACCCGGTGGATAAGGAATTGGCTGGATGGTTGCACTCAAAGCATTGCAGTCAATAGCTCAATGTCCAGGTGGAGACCACTGATGAGTGGTGTCCCTCAGGGGTCTGTACTGGGACCAGTATTATTTAACATCTTTGTCAGGGACATGGACAGTGGGATCAAGTCTGCAGCAAGTTTGCGGATGACACCAAGCTGAGTGGTGTGGTTGATTGATACTCTAGAGGGAAGGGATGCCATCCAGAGGGACCTTGACAGCCTAGAGAAGTGGGCCCGTGTGAACCTCATGAAATTCAACTCATGCAAGGTCCTGCACCTGGGTCGGGGTGCAGGGTGCACCCAGCCCATCCAAAACATGGATACAGGCTGGGTGATGAGTGGATTGAGAGCAGCCTTGCCGAGAAGGACTTGGCGGTATTGGTAGATGAAAAACTGAATATGAGCCAGCAATATGCGCTTGCAGTCTAGAAAGCCAATCGTATCCTGGGCTGCATCAAAGGAAGCGTGGCCAGCAGGTTGAAGGAGGTGATTCTGCCCCTCTACTTGGCTCTTGTGAGACCCCACGTGGAGTACTGTGTTCAGCTCTGGGGCCCCAGCATAAGAAAGACATGGACCTGCTTGAGTGGGTCCAGAGGAGGGCCACAAAAATGATCAGGGGGCTGGAGCAGCTCCCCTATGAGGACAGGCTGAGAGAGTTGGGGTTGTTTAGCCTAGAGAAGAGAAGGCTCCAGGGAGACCTTATAGTGGTCTTTCAGTACTTAAAGGGGGCCTACAGGAAAGATCTGGAGGGACTCTATCAGGGAGTGTAGGGGTAATGGTTTTAAACTGAAAGAGGGTAGATTTAGACTAGATATTAGGAAGAAATTCTTTACTGTGAGGGTGGTGAGACACTGGAACAGGTTACCCAGAGAAGTTGTGGATGGCCCCTCCCTGGAAGTGTTCAAAGCCAGGCTGGATGAGGCTTTGAGCAACCTGATCTAGTGGAAGGTGTCCCTGCCCATGGCAGGAGGGTTGGAACTAGATGATCTTTAAAGGTCCCTTCCAACCCAAACCATTCTATGATTCTATGGTCCTTATCTTAGGTCTAAGAAATGAAACAGCCTGTAAAATGAGCAAAAAGTTGTTTTATTCTCCTTGGACACTTCAAATATCAGAGAGACAACAGCAGATAGCTAGAAATATGATTCCTATTTAATATGAATTTATTTTACTGGTGTTTGGATTGTATAAGTTAGAATTTGGCAATGAGATTTTAGGATTTTAATTACGCCATGGTTTCTTGGTTTATGCTTCACACACACACACACAAGGTCTTAGGAAAGATATTAAATTGATTAGGCTGTTGGAAATAGGAAAAAAAAAATCTTGATGCTAAAAATTTACCAAAATCGCAAGTAGACTACCTTGTTCAAATATACCTTTTGGTTATCTTCTTTTCAATGGCAAAATAATAAATAATGCTTTTCTACTTGTCTACCAGTTCCCTCTCTACTTGCATTGCAGGATAAGGTCTAAAATACAGGAAAATATATTAAACAGACAAAAAAAAAGATATAAACTTTCAAACCCTTGAAATTGGTAACTGGAAGTATGTTCTGTCTGAATACCTACAGACTATTTGGATGGTGGAAGAAATTAGATTTAAAATGATGCAACATTTTAGTATTTTACCACTGCAACTAGATCAATATCAGGGCTGGCGGGAGAAGGCTTTGGGATAAGTAAATGCTACAGTTTCAATATGAGCAGTCCCAGAAGCTATCTGTTAATGAAAAATAAGATCTATATCTAACCTGATGTGAAGAAAAGGAGGTATTATAGAATGTGAAAAAATAACTCACATGGAAACACACACTGGAAACATTTTTTTCTCACTGTTAATAGAAGAAAAATTACTGTATTTCTGCAAGTTAAAACTGTAACAATTGTCAAATTACTAGCTAGGTTAGAAAATTTTCAATATTCTCTTTCTCTGGGTGGAATATAAGTTTGATAAGACTCTGTCCTATTCTCTGTGCTTTTGTTGTTTATTATGCACAGATATGGGTTTTCTGATTGGGAAGAAGAGGTGCACATGGAACAAATAGCTGGACAATTGCAGCACTGCTGCTCTCTTGATATTCTCTCTAAAATCCACCCCAAATAAAAGTAAACATTCTGCTTTTATCTGCTTTGCTATTAGTAATAAACCACCTCAACAGCTTTTCTGCATGCGTCTTCTTAAAACATGCTAGTATTAGTAATACGATTGGTATATAGCAACTTAAAATTTGTATGAATCTTTTATCGGCCCTTGTGAATTACATAAAATTGCTATTTAACTGTGTTGTAGCCTTAGAATTTTGCAAATTCCACTTTTTTTAAAACATAATGAATACATTGCAAATATATTGATCCAAGTTTATAAATGGAGATTTTTGGTTAAAAACCTATGCCACTAAATTTCCACAGTACAGAGAGTGGTGGTTGCAGATGAGGACCCATAGGCCTGCAATGGAAAGCCTCACTGGTTTTTGATTGTTTTGTTGTCTCCAGTGATATTAAAATCTTTGCTAAAAAATGAGTATCTATACGTTAGGAAAAGTTTAAAAAGTGCTGTGATCCTTGAGGAAGTTGGATGACCAAAAAGGCAATTTCTGAAGATCTCTCTCTCTCTCTCTCTCTCTGGTGCTGAAATAGTTTCTAAATCAAGGAAAATTACTTGGTTGACTGCTTCTTTCTGTTCTGTTGGTATAAAGTCTGTTTTCTCCTTATGCTTTTGTCCTAAATAAATAATTGAAGCAATATTCATTGTTCCATGTTGTGACTCTAAGTCAAGATTGCTCCTGTGAAAACCAGTGTATTGCATTTGAGTGTCAGAGAACTGCATGATGTCACTTCAAAATAATTTGCTAGTTAGACCTATAAGAGGTAATGCCTGAAGGATGTAGGAAGGATGGGAGGTCAGTCTGGATACTGTCAGGTAGAAATTTCAACTGCTCTGTAAATTTAGAATTGCTCTATAAGATTTTTTTCTGTCCAGGAGAAGAATTACATTTTTAATGTGAGTTTCACATTAAAAGGAACATCCAATCTTCTATAGGATTTCAGCTTATTAGGGAGTCAACATTGGTACTAATTCCAGATTCTCTCTCGTTCATACACAAAGATTTTTCTTTAACTCTAGGCAAAATGCATGAAGGCTCAAAGCATGAGGGTTCTTAGACCACTGGTCAAACTGAAAGTTGCAATTATTATTCCACAAGATAGGTTGTGCTGAAATCTCCCCTTCAAAATCTCCAAACTCATAATTTCCTTCAGTCTAAAATTTAATTCTACTTTTAAGAAAACTGTCAGAAAACCTTCCCTGACCTTAGGCAGTGAAACTTTCAAAGTAGCTATTCAGAATATTAGTATAATATATCTATTGAACTGAACTGTCCAAAACTCAACTATTGACACATTGCAGTCCGTCTTTCTTAACAAACCCAAGCAAGTGCATGAAGTATCAAATTACCTCAACCCAAAATTAAAGTTTAATTGGGGAAACAAAAATGAGCCACTTTTTTCCTGAATTCTGAAACATGGCAATGTTGTCACCTTAGAAAATGGCTGTCAGTCACTACCCTGTAGTAATCACCAGGGATTTCTACAATTAATGTGGGAACACCTTATTTTACCCATAACTCATTTATTCATATGTAGTAACACCCACTGACCAGGTCAAGACATTTTCCTTTTGAACTATATCAACAATGCTTAGATATGCTTCTGCCTGTATTTATAGTTTAATCACTGGGAACCTATTTCAATATTTCTCTTGAGACAAAACCCCCACTTTTCTGAAATCTAAGTGATTCATTCTCCCATGGGCTCCTCTTCAACCTATCAGCCTAAACTATCTGAGAGAAAATACGCTTTTGCTCTGTCTGCAGTGTCTATTAGCTTCAGTTAAAGCAGTGTTAGGCCAATGCTTAGTGGTTTTGAAAATCCCTTTTGAAGGGAATTTCATTCCACCCGATCGATCAAGCTTTATGACAAAGGACCAGCTTCAGATGCTGTATTTAGCCCTCTTCAGTTGTACACATGACCACTGAAACAATGAGAAGCATTAAACATCATTATACTTTGATGTAGAGAAAGCGTTTGACTCCACTGAATGGTCCTGCATTTTTTTCCTGCTTTAAAAGGTTCTGTTTTGGAGTGAGTAAGATTAAATGGATAACGCTCCTATATATTTGAAAGCATAGTTTAGATCGGTTATGCTTTTTCTAACAAAAACAGTTACCTTACTTTGCTTCAGCTGCTATAGAATTTCTTTCTGAGTATCTGTCAGAACAAAAGATTCAAAGGGCTTCAGTTTGCTGATACTGCCAACCATACTTTTCTACAAAGTGATAATCCACTCAGCTGCTACCCCAGCAAACTCTGACCTTTCACAAATGCACCTGTTTGGTATTGGTATTGGTATTGGTACCAATTGATTGGTAGAATGATTTGTCAACTGATGCAACACGCAAAACCCACTTATTGCCTGCTTTCTTCCTAAATTAAATAGATTTTGTAGGTAGGATGTATTAATAGTAATATTGTCGATAGGTAGCTATGCTGTCTGAGGTTTCTTTGCAAAAACCGTGTCATTAAAGAGCACATTCTACCACTATCACTTTTTGTAATGCTCCTCTTAAGTCTTTGTTCACCTAAAAAAAGAGGCTATGGTCTATGGGCAAAGTGGAGAATTTTGTCTGATGTGGGGGGAGTGGTGCAGAATGTGGAGGATGAAAAGAAGTGATGAACATGAGGAGGAAAGGGAAAGCGCAGAAAAATCAACCAAAAGAATAAAACAAGCATAAACCATTATGCTACCTGAATATCACTGTCATAGAAACTAGAAATGATACAGAAGGAAGAAGTTGTTTATGCTAGCAGAGGCCACAGCAGCAATGAGGAAAGCTCAAGTGTTTTGGGGGAAAAAAACTTTCAACCATCTGGTGAAATCATGAAGACTGAAATGTCTTTGAGGACTATTGAGAAGTACTTTCTTTCCAAATTTGTGGGCAAAATTTTTGGTGACTGCCACTGTAATTTGCTGCTCTAACACCATAGAATGGCCAGGGGACAGGGTCATTAATCTTGTGCACTGAAAAAAAAATTATTTTTTTCTGGTGGCTATGTAAGTCATTATTTTTTCTTTTTCACAGCATTAATGGTATTTTTTTTTTCTGAAGGAGTTGGCAACAACTTTTGCCATATAAGGATAAGACAAAGTTAGAAAAAATAAACTCTTGAAATAAACAATCTCCTCATGAGTTAAAACTGCAATTTATTTAAAATTTAATGAAATGGTTTTTTAATGTATTTGTTGTATTTTGTCACAGCAGCAAGGGTATACATAATTTATATCTTGTTTATAAGCCTAACAAATGTGTTTTCCAGAGATAAGGGGTCTGTTTCTAATACCGGTTATTCTTTGCACAGCAGAACTTTCCTACAAGGTTTATGAACATTACTTATGATTATTTGTTGATGCTGCTGCTTTTTTTAATTGTAGCCTCTGCCTTGCATGCCAGAAGTCTTAATATTTATTCACTTCACTTGATGATCAGCGAAGATCAGCTTCCCTTCAGATAATTCCATAGACTAGCAGGGAATTCAGCATCCTGACACTGGCCTGTAGATGTACAACTCTGTTAAGTAAGAAACTCTAATACTTAATTACTGTTTACAGATATTTAGGTATCAAAAGCCTGGGTACAAGATACTTGTCACTGAATTTACCCTGACATTTTTAGCTTTGTATCCCAGTAGTTTGCAATCTAATCTAACATATTACAAATCCAAATGCCGAAAGACTTTTATCATATTAAACCATGGGGACTATTTTAGCTAGGTTTTCTAAAGGGCTTAATTTCTCCTTAAGCATTTTAATAAAGTGCCATATTTTAAGGAGAACCATTGGGAACTGAGCTCTTGCAAATACACATACTAGTGCTCATTGTACAGATTAAACTGGGTAAATCATGGATGAAATCTTGGCCCCACTGAATTCACCGGCAAAAATACTCTTGATTTTAGTGAAGTCAGGATTTCACTCAGCAGAATGGAAGCATTTTTAAAAACTCTGCTTGAAGTTCACTATCTGCTTCTTACGGGGAGAAACAAGTTGCTGATTATTATAGCATTATCATCCTTTTTTCTTTCGTTCTCTGCTCAGCAGTGAAATAACACTCACTGGTAGCAAAATAGGTTTTAGAATTATCACTCAGGGAGATGAATGGAGGACTTGCGTACTTCACTCCTAGATCTACTTTTGCTGCCGGCTGAACTGTCAGCTCTCACAGGCACCGCGGTGTGCGTTTCCTTTTGCAGTGTTTTCTTCACCACGATAGATTCCTAAGTATACATTTTTCTTCCAAATGAGAGCTTATATTGAGGTTACATGGACAGGATCTGATTTACCACACTGCTGGAAGCTAAGTTGAAGTGACCCCAGCTTGCAAGACGCCCTCTTGGTAATCTGCAAAATTAAACCTCTAAAGAGCCAAGCGGTCTTGAGAACAGATATGAAGTTTGTCTGTGTTCTCTCTTATCTTTCAGGTTTCTGTGTACAGAGCTGGTTTAGCGGTCTGCCTCCTAGTCCCTGGTGATTATAAACAAGCCTCTGTGTATGCCTCCAGGTGATTTTTCCTTGAACAGAGCTGATACCATTATAACAAGTTATGCTTTGTGGCTGAGAGAGTATGGTATTGGATTTGGACCCAGAAGGGGAGAAAAAGTTATTTTTCCTCTTCTGTCACTGAGGTCCTTTGTGAACTTGGGCAAATTAGTTCACCTCAATAATTTCCCCAATGTGTAGAAAGGGAATAATGCTTCTTTATAAAAAGAACTGCTGGTTCTTAGGTTACCTCAGGTAGAGCTGTGACAGAACATGTTCTGGCTGAAACACCGAAGTATATAGGAGGACAAGTGACAGTTCTTGGAGACAGTGGTAACAGAGGAGACGTAGAGGTAGCAGTTCTTGTCCTTGTCACTGCCTCTGCAGATAACCTTGACACATTCTTTTTGTATTTTAGTTTCCAGGAGCATTCCTCTATTAAACAATGGTGTTCTGAGAACAAATTAATTAACTTTCATGAGGCGTTCATCTACTACAGAGATTGAAAGTAGATTTGTCTTTTGCTTTCACAAAGCAGAGGTAGTTCATGGGAGAATCTGGCCTATGAAGGAAGGTGGAGTATAAGTGAGAAGCAGGGCAAGGGTTCTCTTGTCATCATCACTCTTTTATAGAGTGGTCCACAATATGCTAAAGTTCCTTCAGAAATTATAGCTGGAAATGAACTGCCCCAGTAAATATGAAGCTACTATTTGGGGTAGAAGAACATGTATCCAAGCCTTTTTGAGAAACCAGGCTTTGTTTTTAAAATAGTAATGAGTTACATAAAGATCTGATTTACATGAGAAATCTGCAGCTGTTTAGATATTTTAAAAATTGTAATGGAAAATAAAAGCATGTTTCCAATGGAAAGCAAATGATCAGCAAAACAAGAAGTAATGAAAATTCAAGGAAATAATGGAAATGTATAAATAATGGATCTCAAAGATTAGCTAGGGAGCTAATATTTACATGATGTAATTATATTTTTGAGCCAATTACCAAAATTTGTGGTGTGTTAGTTGTTTCATTTAAGAGGATAAATTCATGATGCAAACCTGTACACATACAATGAAAGCATACACATTTGTGGTTTTCTGTATACAGCAGGAATCAAACAACAACAGAAGTGTTTTTGTTTAAAATTTCAGATGTCTTTTATCTAGTCAGGCCACTGTTTCACAAGCTCGGTTTGTCTGTCTCTACCATTCACTGAATGTCAGTTTCTTTGTGTTTCTGCTGTTTTCCACCTTTCGCACTATTGTAAAATTGCAATCCAGTTAATTACCCTCCAAGGATCTTATTATTAATATTTAACTATTCAGGCATAATTAGAGTGCTAGGAAACCCACCACCCAAATCTGCACAGTATCTAGGCTGGTTGTCCCCACAGTGGCCTGCTAGCGCATGCTACAATATGAAGAGCATATGAAAGGATCTGGATCTCATGAGCTGTGTTCTCCATATGTACTGCTTGTAGGTTGCTCTAATTCAAAGCACAGGACAGTACCCGGGTAAAGCCTGCCTCCAAGTCAGGAGGTGGATGAGATACCGGTACATGTATTCATTTAATGCATTCAGCCTCCATGAGCCAGCGATCCTGCTCCAGCATGCTCCAGAACATGGGTGACACACACATCTGAACGTGCGGTGGTGCATTAACAGTGTTTATGATGGGTGAATTTGGACTTGAGAACAGACTTGGACAGCTGTTTAAATGGGACTTTAGACTAGCCTTGTCCTGTCAAAAATCTCATTGCTTGGATGCTAGTGCTGCAGCAAAAAATTGTGTGTGTGCTGCGAGGCTGTTTGTCAGCAGAAGAGGACTTGTGCCAGGTTACCTTGTTCACTGGGAGCTGGTCAGAGCTGTGCTGCTTGCAGACACCCCCTCCTTGTCCAGACAGCTCTGACGACACCATGCAGGGCCAAGGCCATGGGTACTGCAGCAGGGCTGTGTGCATGGTGCCGGCTGTCTCCAGGTCAGCACTGGCTGACCCCTGGCACGTTCGCATCTTTTCAGTTATCACTGCAAGAAGGAGCATCTAACCACTCCCTTATTTAACCGAGGAGGACCGCCACATTCAAAAGCTTCTGTAAATACTGTAACAACCCAGAACAGAAATACTTCAAGGCTGCAATAGTGCGATATAAAAGTATTATTTACCCATTTATTTTCCCAGAAGGTTTATGTGAAAACATTGTGTGGCTGCAGCAGTTTCTCAAATTACTCTTGATTTAGTAAGAGTAAATTACTGATGTTTGGCTAAAAGGGTTTTAAAAAATAGTGGAGGATTTTAGATACTCTGTTAATTTTTTCTTAGTATTACAGTCACCAACATAAATCTTCTGTTAAGACTGCCTGTGCTTTCCCCTGGCTGCAGAAGGTTGCTTAGCAACCTCCTTGGTTTAGTCATGTGATAAAAGTACTAGGATGCTAAAAAAAGTTCACATTAAAATTATAAAAAAAAGAGGGGGGGTACTTTTCACTTACAGACTATACTTTTCAAAATGATTGACTAGGTAAAAAGAAAACTAGATTTGAATAACCTGAAAATTTGTTTTTACTTTGCTCAGATACTTGAGGTGCAAACATTCACTGAACCCCAAATTCCAAGCAATTAGCTTTGAATTTTTTACGGACAAATCCACTCCAGACTTCCAGTGTTCAGAAAAACACTCCACTGGTTGCACTGCAGTGCAATCCCCCTTGATAACAGGGTAAAATTGCGTGTCTCTGCAAAGAGAATTAATGGCATTATGGCATTTACTGAACACATAAAGTACTTAAACACATCAGAAAATATGTGACTTTATAAAGGACTTCTTCAATTTTTAAATGTTAAACTGCCTTTAAAGCAGGAAGATTTTTGAAAGCCTGTTTGGATTCCCAATACAAAACTTAGTGCAATCACTATCTATTCTTTTTAAACAGTTTTTTTTCTTCAGAGAGTTGATGCAGCCTCCATCACAGAGTTTTTGAGCCGGTGTTATTGCTTGTCAGACGTAATCCCACAGAATTTCAGCCAGCAAGGGTATAATGGGGTTGCACTTCGGCCACAACAACCCCATGCAGCGCTACAGGCTTGGGGAAGAGTGGCTGGAAAGCTGCCCAGCAGAGAAGGACCTGGGGGTGTTGGTCGACAGCCGGCTGAACATGAGCCGGCAGTGTGCCCAGGCGGCCAAGAAGGCCAATGGCATCCTGGCCTGTATCAGAAATAGTGTGGCCAGCAGGAGTAGGGAAGTGATCGTGCCCCTGTACTCGGCCCTGGTGAGGCCGCACCTCGAATACTGTGTTCAATTTTGGGCCCCTCACTACAAGAAGGACGTCGAGGTGCTGGAGCGTGTCCAGAGAAGGGCAACGAGGCTGGTGAGGGGTCTGGAGAACAAGTCTTATGAGGAGCGGCTGAGGGAACTGGGGTTGTTCAGCCTGGAGAAAAGGAGGCTGAGGGGAGACCTCATCGCTCTCTACAACTACCTGAAAGGAGGTTGTAGCGAGGTGGGTGTTGGTCTCTTCTCCCAAGTAACAAGCAACAGGATGAGAGGAAATGGCCTCAAGTTGCGGCAGGGGAGGTTTAGATTGGATGTAAGGAAAAATTTCTTTACTGAAAGAGTGGTGAAACATTGGAACAGGCTGCCCAGGGAAGTGGTGGAGTCCCCATCCCTGGAGGTATTTAAAAGACGTGTAGATGAGGCGCTTAGGGACATGGTTTAGTGGGCGTGGTGGTGTTGGGTTGACGGTTGGACTCGATGATCTTAGAGGTCTTTTCCAACCTCAATGATTCTATGATTCTATTCTAATGAGGTAAGTTTTGGTTTTCCAAGCTCACATCAGATGAAAAATTCTTGATGCTTTTTTCTTTTCACGATGTTAAATATTTAACTTTTTTTTTCTTTCACAGAAAGTTAAATTCACATGTTTATGAAGAACTTAGTTAAAAATTCTCATGTTAGTGTAGATAATGATGTTTTAGTGTAGATGGAGACAGAGAAAGGAAAACACATTAACACAAAAGGTCTGACTCAAACTTCCTTTGCTGAAAAACCTAAATTCTAATAGACATTTTGAGTAAGAGGATGATATTTACATTTGAAGTGGTTCAAACATGTAGTTTCAGAAATCAGATTAATATTAAAGAATTAAAACCTATTGTTTTTCTTTTTGTACTTTATTTTTGCTAGGTACAGCCACATTGTGACTTCTTCCTGTTTTGGGGAAAATTCCTTCCCCATTTGGAGATACCAGCAAAGTAAAAAACACTCTGATGGACATGTTGATTTGCTGTTACAGCTATATGAACTTTTAAAATGGAAATTCCTGTTGCTAGGCTGGTGCCTCCATTTCCTTGTACAATTTCATTGTTAATTTAGAGATATTATCCTATTCTCTTCCATTTCCTAACCTTACTCACCGAGTTGTTCATCAGTGCTTCTGGCTTGTGCTGATACCTGTTCTGTTGGAAGCAGACCACAATCATTGCCTTGCTCTTGCCTGGTAGGAATATTTTTCCTTTCCTTACCTTCATTACTCTCAGTTAGTCAGTCAGTTCCCTTTGTCCTTGGTTCTGCCACCTCTCTGTTGGAACAAGAATATGTTTTCCTGTCTGGTGAAAGAGTGTGAATTGCTGTCCTAACCAATGCCTTGCACCTGCCTGCTGAGCCTACTCTGAGTTTCCAGTTAGTATGTATTTTCCAGATAAGTATAATCTCTTATTTAATGGGATATTACAGCATCACTACTTTCCCCTTGCCTATGTCCACAAATGTACGTTTGTGTTTTTAAAAAATTTAACATCAAGGACACCTTTTGCAAAAAATCTAATCTCTGAAATCTGTGAGAGGCAACTCTGATAAATAGTAAGACTAAGTGAAAACTGACAATCAGGTTTTATAAACATTTGCATTTATTTGTTATTTGAGGCAAGGAGGACTAGTTACAAGGCAAGAATATCCCAGCAGCTTTATGAGATACTGTTTTCTTTTTGCTTTTCACAGTTGAGAACAACAGTCCACTTAGATGAACAGGGGTCAAGATAATTGACAGAAAGAAGTACTGTAGAAAGACCCCTCTGAGTTGCTCTGCAGGATCAAATATGATGATAACTGAAGATAGGAAATCCCCTGACTTCTCATTTCTTTCTCATGCTTTAAATAGGCAAGGTATGACATGGATAGTAAGATGATTATCTGTCACCTTAGATTCAACCAGCATGTTTTGTTTAGTTAGCATAATATTGATGAGTGGAGTAAGAATGGCATAAGACTATTAATTTGCCAGTGGGTGAATTTTAGTGGTCTGCAGAACATGCAAAGCTTTTATTAAGACTGCCCAAAGCTATAATGTGAATTGCTACCTGTTAGTTCACCTTTATCCCTCACATAAACATTCAGGAGAACTGAATGAGGTTTAAAAGGGCAGGACTTGTTTGTTGTCTCACAATCCAGTGAAGACATCCCTGTGGGGAAATTATGTGAGAGCAGACCCAGCTTTTCAATTTATAAAGTTAAAGAAAGCTTTGGCAGAACAATGTGGAATTTCATAACACTCCATTGAATATATTGGAAGGGGCTGAAGGGGAGGGGAGGAAGAGCATATACATCACTGACATACTTCATCACTTCACATACAGACATCACATTCAATTAAATATAGAGCCCTCTGTCAACAAACTTGACATGTACATCTAGGGAATGTCACCAACCTCCCAAAATCAATATTCAAGTTATGATGGACTGACAGCTTACCAGCTGAGTGAGTGTCCCCTGATTTTACCTATTCTTGCTTCAGAACAGTGCAAAGTCCTCGTAGCATGAACAAACAAACTTAATTAACTAAGGGATATGGCTGAGTACAAACCAACAGTCAACAATTCATACAACTGGTTAATGAAATTCAGATCATCAAGAAACTAAAATATAATGCCGTTAAGGAATCTGAAAATACAAATTCTCAATATCCTAGGAAGCTAAAGTTGCATTTTTATATAATTTATCCAGATGAATACAACTTTCCATGTAGAATTAAATCACTATAGACCTAGGAAAGAGTTTACAAATGCTGCCATGTTATTACCATTTTTCTTTTTCTGATATATAAGAACATAAAGGCACTATAACCATAGCAGAAAAGACCAATGGGGTAGCTAGTTTGAAAATTACATCTCTGACAATGGCCAATATTATATGAATGAGATAAACATGCTACCTCTGAAACACTACTCTTTATAAGTGTAGCTCAATAGATGTACAGTGTATCTATGAAAGGAGGAGAATCTATAACTCATCATTTATAATGTTAATTCTGCCACTGTTTTAGAATGTTTTAGGGGATGACAACCTTATTATGCTCAGGAGTCTTCACACTACATGAGTAGTCTAATGGAAGGATGTACATAGAGATCTTGTTTATGGTGAATAGAATAAACTGGCCTCTAAAAATTGAATATTTTTTTGTGAAGCTAAACTCCAGAATCAGTTTGTCCTTATGGATCCTTATTTTGGCAACTTGATCTTACTTCAAAATGCACATCAGTAATAGCAATTATTTTGATTTGGCAAATCTGAAAATGCAATATTGAGTATTTCTGCTGTCATATGACTGACCCATTTAACAGGAGCTTTGGTATTTAAAAACAGTTTCAAAGTGTTCATGGGAGATGCACAAAAGAGCACAAAAGCTTCCTTATGCAGTAGCACAAAAAGGTCTGATATGTGTTATTTATCATCTTTACACTACAAATGGCTCAGGTATAACACCTACTGCCTTAAAAATATTGCCTTGTAAAAGGGCTATTCACAAAATCACTGAATGGTTGAGGTTGGAAGGGACCTCCTGAGATCATTTAGTCTAAACCCCTTACTCAAGCTAGAGCAGGTTGCCCAGAAACATGTCCAGTCCCTTAACCATCTTAGTGGCCTTTCGTTGGACTCTCTCCAGTATGTCCATGTCTCTCATACTGGGGAGCCAAGAACTGGACACAGCACTCCAGGTGTGGCCTCACCAGTGCTGAGTAGAGGGGAAGGATCACCTCCCTCGACTTGCTGGCAATGCTTTGCCTAATGCAGCCCAGGAGGCAATTGGCCTGCTTTACTGAGAGGGCACACTGCTGGCTCATGGTCAGTTTGTTGTCCACCAGGATCACCAGATGCTTCTCAGCAAAGATGCTTGCCAGCTGCTCGGCAGTTAGAAACCAGTATGTACTCATCCTCATGCCCCCATCTCCATCCCCCCTGTGCCACTTGGGGTGGGGAAGGACTCCAGGGTGAAGCTGAGCCTAGGAAAGGAGGGAGGAAAGGTGCTGTTTTAATGTTTGCCTTTTTGCTTTCCACTGCCCGAATCAGTAATTATTTATCTATTTTAACTGGCAATAACTGACTTTTTTTCCAAAAGTCGAGTCTGTTTTGCCAGTGATGGTAAAGGGAAGTAATCTCTCTGTCTTTATCTTGAACCATGAACTTTCTCATTCCTCTCCTTTCTGTTTTCTCCTCCTGTGCTGCTAGGGGTGGGAAGGAAGTGAGCAATAAAGCGGGAAGGGGTGTTTGGCTGCTGGTCAAGGCTAACCCACCACAATCATCTGATTCCTCCCCATTTCATATCATCTGCAAACTTGCTGAGGGTACAGAGTCCCATAGTCCAGGTCATTAATGAAGAGGTTGGACAGTATTGGCCCCAATATCAACCCCAGTTGATGGTTGTGGTCTGCCTCCAGCTGGATTTTGTGCTACTGGTTAAAAGGCTCTGGGCTCAGCTGCTCAGCCAGTTTTCAGCCACCCCACTGTGCACTCATGTAACCTGTACTTCATCAGCTTGTCTAAGAGAATGTTATAGGAGACAGTGTTAAAAGCCTTACTAAAGTCAAAGTAAATAACATCCACCACTCTCCTCTCATTCACCAAGTTAGTCACCTCACTGTAGAAGGCTAACGGGTTGGTCAAGCATGATTTCCCCTTCATAATTCTATGCAAACTACTCCTGATCACCTTGTCCTTCATGTGTTTGGAAATGCTTTTTGGGAGGATTATCTCCATCACCTTCGCAGGTACTGAGGTGAGGCTGACCAGTCTGTAGTTCTCCAGTTCTTCCTTCTTGGCCTTCTTGAAGATAAGAGTGACATTTGCTCTCTTCCAGTCTTCCAGAACCTCTCCCAGTCACCATAACTGTTCAAAGACAATCAAGAGTGACCCCACAATGTCATCAGCCAGCTCCCTCAGCACTTATGGGTGCAACCTCTCAGACCCCATCAACATATTTATGTACCTCCAGTTTGTTTAAGTACTCCCTTACCGGTTCTCCTCCACCAAGTGTAGGTCTTCCTTGTACCAGACTTCCCCTTCGGTTTCAGAGATCTGGGATTCCTGAAGGTCAGTCTTACCACTGAAGACTGAAGCAAAGGCGGCATTGAGTACCTTGACCTTTTCCACTTTATTTGTCAGCAGTTCCCTTGCTCCATTCAGCAGCAGACCCATATTTTCCCTTGACTCCCTTTTGCTGTTTATGTATGTGCAGAATCCTTTCCTATTGCCCTTCATATCCCTTGCCAGATTCTACTCCAGGTGTGGCAGTGTGCTCCCCCTGCCCTGCGTAAGCCATGACCACCAGTGGGGGTCATTGTGGCTGCATCCAGGTTATGCTGGACTTTGGGGATGGATGGCAACATAGTAGCCACGGGCTGCCTGGAGCAGTGAGTCAAATGACTTGCTGATATGCAAAAATTAATATAAGTCAATCATCTTACTCTATAAATAGTGGACAGCCCAGGGCCCGTTGAGCTCTCCTGCACAGCAGCGGGCTGCACGCCAGGATCTCCCCTTGAGTAGGGACGTCTCTCAAGGTTACTCCTCGAGGTTGAGAGATTCCTTGCCACAACAGATACTCAGTAAGTGACTATAATAGCATGCTAAACTTTGAAATCTTAGCGAAGTGATATAAAGGATTAATTGTGCGTATATAATCCTTTAGACATAAACCATTGACCAAGTCTGGGACTTGGTTTGGATCCAGCCGCACCTAGACTCTTCTCTGAGAAGGAGTTTAGAAAGCAAGGGGGTCCTTTCTGAACATCATGACTCAATGGGAGGGCCTCCCCTACAGTTTTGTCTGACCCTGTCCTCTGTGCAGTAAATAATCAAGTGTACCTTGCCATCGAATCTTGTTAAACCACTGTCGCATTTACCATTGAACTTTGTTAATTCACACTTTAACTCACTGTTTTCTATGAATAAAGTGTATTGTTGCTTCTTTCTTATGAGTGAAGTGCAGTCTCACTCCATCTGCAACACCAGGTTGACCTTGGCTTTTCTAACCTCATCCCTGCACAATGGGACAGCAACATTATACTCCTTCTGGGTTACCTGCTCCTGCTTCCAACCTTTGCACACTTCCTTTTATGTCTGAGTTCAAGTAGGACATCCTTGCTATCCATGCAGGCCTCCTGATGCCTTTGCTTGATTTCCTACTTGCTGGGATGAACCTTTCTTGAGGTTGGAGGACCATATCTCTTGCAGCCTTCTTACCTCCAGGGCCATATCCTTTAGGATCCTTCCAAGCAGATCTCTGAAGAGGTTGAAGTCTCTTCTCTTGAAATACATGGTTGCAGTCCTGCTTTTTGCCCTGCTCCCTCTTAGGATCCTGAACTCCCTCATGTCATGGCCACTGCAGCCAAGGCTGCCTCCAACTTTTATATCCATGACCAGTTCTTCCTTGTATGAGGTCCAGCAGAGCACCGTTCCTTGTTGGCTACTCAGTCACCTGTGTCAGGAAGTTGTTGTCAATGCATTCTAGAATTCTCCTAGATGGGATGAGCCCTGCTGTATTGTCCTTCCATCAGATATCAGGGTGGTTAAATTCCCCATGAGGACCAGGGCTGTTACTGTGAGGCTTCTTCCAGTTGTTTGAACAACTCCTCATCTACTTTGCCTTCCTGATCATGACATTTATAGCAGATACCCACTACAACAGCACTCTTAAGCTCTCACCTAGCTCCTTACCCGTCCCAAGGTAGAGCTCCATGTACTCCAGCTGCTCTCTCACAGGAAGTGCAGCACTCCCTCCTCACCTTCCTGGCCTGTCCTTCCTAAAAAACCTGTATCCATCCATCCACCCATCCATCCATCCATCCATCCATCCATCCATCCATCCATCCATCCATCGCAGCACTCCAAATGTGTGCATTATCCCACCATGACTCCCTAATCCCAATGAGGTCATAGACCAGTAACTGCACAGACTTCTAACTCCTGTTTTTCTTCTAATTCCATGTTATGTGCATTACTGAAGAGGCCGTTCAGAGAGGCACCCAAGAATGCTGATTCCCCAGTACAGGCTTGAGAGCATTCTCTGTAAGGCTGTTTCACATGCATTTCCATCTCTACATGCCTACACTTGAGGTGATTCCACTTCAGCTCTATTTTGTTGATTGCTCTGTCCTTTCTGTTCCCATCACCACAGGCTCTTGGCTTGCCTACTCCATCCACAACTTCCTTACTTGTTTGTTGAGGAACCAATCCCTTGTCCATCAGGTTCTGGTATAGGTATAGGTATACTAGGGTATACTACAGTGATCCTTATATAATATAGAACTTATGTATACTATTTTCAAGGTCTTGAGATATATCATTTGACAATCCTTCAAATTCTGTTTTACTGTGAATTTACTGGTTCGTTGGTGAACTTAGAAGAGAATGAGGAATAGCTTTGCTTTTTTGCAGTTCAAAACAAGATTTTTACCATTAAATGAGTAGATGTGCCTTGTTGTTTTATTTTATTTTATTTTAAACACTGGTGTTTCTAAATGCTCTTTGGAAGAAGGCTTTCAAAACTGAAATAGAATTTAGAAAATTGGTTTAAGTTTTGCCTAAAGATTTTCCAGAAAGGTTAGTTAGGAATATTTCTAGTATTTTTATCCAAACTTAATTTTGTCCTAATGTACTTTGTGGAGAAAGATAAGACTTTGTAAAACTGATAGTGTTTCAGGAGAGACTTTCTTTCGGAGTAAACTAATAATGTCTCAATGACAGTGATTGTAACTATTGGATAAATGAAAGAGGAATCCTTCAAAATATTTTCACAAACTTCTGCAAATAACATGCTACTTAAACATCTAACTTTTATAGACCTCTCTCATACGTTCCATACATGAAGTAAACTTGATGCCAGGTTCAAGAGTTATTGGACTAAGTTCAGCCATCCAGACAGAATTTTGGACTAGGTAATATTCAGAGATGATAATATTTGGTTTCTGATCAGTCATCCGCTTTAAACCCATTAGAAGCAAGAATAACCTAGTGAATATACAAAAGTGTAAAGTACACAGGAGCAATAAAGCAAAATGAAGTGACAATTTCTTGATATACTGGCATTTGGTTATCAAGAACTATTTCAAATACTGTTTTTCAATAATACGGCGTGTAGAATAGTTTATTATATTCTTTTGTATTTTAGTCATTGTAATTTATTGTAACTGTTTGCCATAAACTGGTTAATCTTTATTTTTCACCTTTCTTCATGTACAAAGTAGAATTTTGCTGCTGCTTGTTGCTACGCTGTTGAACTGAGACTGCAGCTTCTTTCATAAATGCATCGCATAGCCTTTGTTGCTTACATGGGCTCACGATGAAGATCCAAATGTCTATATGTATATACAAGATGATGTATAGAAAATACCTGTATTCATTTTCTAATGCAGATTTTAATGAGAAAATAGCACAAAGAAACATCTGCTTTCCATAAGTATTATTGCACCCTTTAATAAACTAACATTTGTTACATTTGTCACCTACAGAGGAATAAGACCTATATTTGATTGTCTCCAGGAAAGTCTTTAAAAGAAAATATTTTTCTTATACTGTTTTAGGATCCTGCTAATTTAGAAGGTGTTTTATGGTCTGAAAAGATACAAGCATATTTACTAGAGAGACTTCAGGAACACAAATTTGCAAACATTTTGTACTCACTTAAGCTTAGAAGGAACAAAACGTACTCTAACAAATAAAGCTTTTAAAATGTTTACTGAACACAGCTCCTTTAAATTTTCAATAAGGCTGCTGCTCTAATATAATATTCAAACAAATAGAATAAGTTAAATTTACGGAGTGTTATTTTAAATTGAGACTAAAAAGGGAAAGGTTTTTTTTCTTATTATGGAGTTAAAGACAGTTACACAAAATAACTTTTCAAGGTCAAACAGCAAGTGAATTGCTGAACCAGGCACAGAGTCCAGATTTCCTTCTATGCAGTCTTGTATATCATCTAATAAATTGCAGTAAAGATTTTCCCAAGGCTGAGCTCATTAGTTTGGAATTATTAGTGCTGTACCTTTCACTAATAAAATCTACTTCGCTTTTGAGTCAAGATATGAAGGTTGACATGGTGATGGAAGTTTGTTTCAGACCACTTGATCAGGATGAAAAATCAGATGAAGTCGTCTTTAAACAACTCAGAAGTCTCTGGCTCTTACGGGAGGGGCTGTGCTCTCCCTGCTGTCTTCTGGAAGGGCAACACAGCAAGATATAAGGAACCCAGAAGATTTCTGGAGGACGTCAGGGATTACTTCTCAACACAGGTATTGGATAGGCTAAGGGGTGATGCACAGATGGATCTGCTATTCACAGACAGGGAAGAACTGATCAGAGATAGAATAAATAATGGTAGCGTTGGCTATAGTGACCATGAAATAGCAGAGTTAAAGATCCTGAGGTGAATGAAGAAAAGAAGTAGCAGAGGACTGACCCTGAATTTTAAGAGAGCAACTTTCAGATTACTCATGGAACTTCCCTTCCCCTTCTCCTTCCCCTTCTCCTTCCCCCCTTCCCCTTCCCTTAAACTGGCTTCCACACCATGAGTGGTGGTAGCTAGAATTACATGGTAGGAGTAAGGCTGGAATACTGATAACTGAGACTAGCAAACCAGGGAATCTGAGGTTGTGTAGGATCTTTTCCAGAGAGTTGTTTTTCAACATCTGCTTCCTTTGGTACTGCGTTTAACTTAATCTCATTTGATGGTTTCTTCTGATGAAATGTAGATTGTTTATATCTACAGGGGAGCGCAGAGACCCACTGGGAGCCGGCAGCTCTCACAAGGGCGGCTGATGAGGCGTGGGCGGGGCCAGGAGTAACGGCTGCCACCCCCCACTCCCACTAAAGGCAGCCCCAGGGAGCACTCGCCACCAGGAGCATTGCCAACAGGACGGGCAAACAGGGCGTGGCACATCAGCTAGGGCGTGGCGCGGCAGTTTGCGCAGAAGGGCGCGCAGGGAAGGCGCCTCTTTGAAGGAGAGGCATTCCATGGGCTGAGTGGGGGACTTGGCGTGCACATAACTCAGTAACTAGGCACAGGTCAGGGGCACTTATCCCACCCGACCCTCAAGGCAAAATGGTGGGCACTCGTCTGAGGGTAAAGGCCGCGGCTCCAGCTGGGGGGTCTGCACCATCTACCCCAGCGGCGGCCAATGCCTCCACGCAGATGGAGCTGCTGAAGGGAGAGGCTGCGGTGCAGACCTCAGGCTGCAGGGAGTGCCTAGACCTCTCTCCTGGGGCAGGGACGGGCAGCAGACCTGCCTGCAAAAGTGTGCCAAGGCCGAGGACCTTCTGCAGCAGGTGGCTGAGCTGCAGGAGGTGGTGAGAAAGCTGTGTAGCATCAGGAGAAGGAGCTAGATAGCTGGTTCCAAGCGCAGTCTGCAGTGGACCCACAGCCCACGGCCAAACAGCCAAAAACTCCCCCACTGGCACACGCAGAAGGGAGTGGGGGGGCCAATAATGCAGAAGGATGGACGGTTGCAAAGGCAAGGACCAGGAGAAGGAAGAGACTTCCCCCAAAACCTGAGATGCCCTTGCAGAACCGCTTTACTGCTCTGCAGGCCCAAGAGGAAAGTCCTGTCACACCAGGAGAAGCACTGGAGCTGAGTAATGCAGCCCGATCTTCATCACGTGGGCACCAGTGACACAGCCAGGAGCAGTCTGAGGACTATCAAGAAGGACTACAGAGCCCTGGGAGCAGCGGTAAGGGACTCAGGAGCGCAGGTAGTTTTTTCATCAGTCCTGCCGGCCAAAGGGAAGGGGTTTGAAAGGGCCAGTTGAATCTGGCGAGTCAACAAATGGTTACGGGACTGGTGCCACAGCCAGGGGTTTGGCTACTTAGACCACGGGACTCGCTTTGAGAAACCTGGTCTACTGGGGGCTGACAGGGTCCATCTGTCAGAGAAGGGGAAGAGCATCTTTGGTCATAGGCTTGCCAAGCTGGTGAAGAGGGCTTTAAACTAGAGATGCTGGGGGAGGGGAACCTCAATCCATCCCACTCCTACCAGTTTGATGCCAGGGCCAACAATAGATGCCCAGAGCCTGGAGAAGGGACACAGGTCAGCAGGAGAGCACCTGAAGAGCAGCACAAAGGAACTCCAGCCAGTACGACCGCTTCATCGGGGGCCCAACTTCAATGCCTCTATGCAAATGCATGTAGCTTGGGGAATAAACAAGAGGAGTTAAGAGACGTGCGCACGCCTGCAGGGCTACGACCTTCTTGGCATCACGGAGACGTGGTGGGATGGCTCCTATGATTGGAGTGTTGGGATGGAGGGGTACAGGCTCTTTAGGAAGGACAGGCAGGGGAGACAAGGAAGGGGTGTCGCCCTCTATGTCAATGACCAGCTAGAGCACATGGAGCTCTGCCTGGGGACAGATGAGGAGCCAACCGAGAGCTTATGGGTCAGAATCAGAGGGAAGGCAGGGACAGGGGACGTTATGGTGGGGGTCTGCTACAGGCCAGCCGACCAGGAAGACCGAGCGGATGAGGCCCTCTATAGACAGATAGGAGCAGCCTCACGCTCACAAGCCCTGGTCCTCATGGGGGACTTCAACCACCCCGACATCTGTTGGAGGGACAACACGGCAGGGCATAAGCAATCCGGGAGGTTCCTGGAATGCGTTGATGATAACTTCCTTCTCCAAGTGGTAGAGGAGCCAATGAGGAGAGGTACTATGCTGGACCTTGTTCTCACCAACAAGGAGGGGCTGGTGGGGAACATGAAGCTCAAGGGCACCCTGGGCTGCAGTGACCATGAATGATGGAGTTCAAGATCCTGAGGGCACCGAGGAGGGTGCACTGCAAGCTCACTACCCTGGACTTCAGGAGAGCAGACTTTGGCCTCTTCAGGGATCTGCTTGGTAGAGTGCCATGGGACAAAGCCCTGGAGGGAAGAGGGGCCCAAGAAAGCTGCGTAATATCCAAGGATCACCTCCTTCAAGCTCAGGAGCGATGCATCCCAACAAAGAGGAGGTCAGGCAAAAACGCCAGGAGGCCTGCATGGGTGAACAAGGAGCTCCTGGACAAACTCAGACACACAAAGGAAGCCTACAGGGGGTGGAAGCAAGGACAGGTAGCCTGGGAGGAATACAGAGCAATAGTCTGAGCAGCCAGGGATCAGGTGAGGAAAGCTAAAGCCCTGATAGAATTACATCTGGCCAGGGGCATCAAGGGCAACAAGAAAAGCTTCTGTAGGTACGTCGGGGATAAAAGGAAGACGACGGAAAATGTGGGCCCTCTCTGGAACAAAACAGGAGACCTGGTTACCTGGGACACGGAGAAGGCTGAGGTACTCAATGACTTTTTGTCCTTGGTCTTCACTGGCAAGTGCTCGAGCCTCACCGCCCAAGCTGCAGAAGGCAAAGGCGGGGACTGGGAGAATGAAGAGCCGCCCACTGTGGGAGAACATCAGGTTCGAGACCATGTAAGGCACCTGAAGGTGCACAAGTCCATGGGACCCAATGAGATCCATCCGTGGGTCCTGAAGGAACTGGCAGATGAAGTTGAGAAGTATTTGAGAAGTTGTGGCAGTCCAGTGAAGTTCCCACTGACTGGAAAAGGGGAAACATAACCCCCATTTTTAAAAAGGGCAAAAAGGAAGACCCAGGGAACTACAGGCCAGTTAGTCTCACCTCTGTGCCTGGGAAGATCATGGAACAGATCCTCCTGGAAGCTATGCTAAGGCACGTGGAGGACAGGGAAGTGATTTGAGACAGCCAGGATGGCTTCACCAAGGGCAAGTCCTGCCTGACTAACCTAGTGGCCTTCTATGATGGAGTGACTACATCAGTGGACATGGGAAGGGCTACAGATGTTGTCTATCTGGACCTCTGTAAGGCCTTTGACACGGTCCCTCACAGCATCCTTCTCTCTAGACTGGAGAGGTATGGATTTGATGGGTGGACTGTCCGGCGGGTGAGGAATTGGTTAGATGGTCACATCCAGAGGGTAGTGGTCAACGGCTCAATGTCCAGATGGAGATTGGTGACGAGTGGTGTCCCGCAGGGGTCCATATTGGGACTGGTACTGTTTAATATCTTCATCAATGACATGGACAGTGGGATCGAGTGCACCCTCAGCAAGTTTGCAGATGACACCAAGCTGAGTGGTGTGGTCAACACACCAGAAGGACGGGATGCCATCCAGAGGGATGTGGACAAGCTTGAGAAGTAAGCCTGTGTGAACCTCATGAGGTTTAACAAGGCCAAGTGCAAGGTCCTGCACCTGGGTCGGGGCAACCCCCAGTATCAATACAGGCTGTGGGATGAAGGCATTGAGAGCAGCCCTGCTGAGAAGGACTTGGGGGTACTGGTGGATGAAAAGCTGGACATGAGCCAACAATGTGCGCTTGCAGCTCAGAAGGCCAATCGTATCCTGGGCTGCATCAAAAGAAGCATGGCCAACAGGTCGAGGGAGGGGATTCTGCCCCTCTACTCTGCTCTGGTGAGACCCCACCTGGAGTCCTGCGTCCAGCTCTGGAGCCCTCAGCATAAGAAAGACACGGACCTGTTGGAGCGGGTCCAGAGGAGGGCCACGAAAATGATCAGGGGGATGGAACACCTCTCCTCTGAGAGAGTTGGGGTTGTTCAGGCTGGAGAAGAGAAGGCTTTGGGGAGACCTTATTGCAGCCTATCAGTACTGCAAGGGGGCTTATAAAGAAGATGGTGGCAAACTTTTGATCAGGGCCTGTTGTGATAGGACAAGGGAGAATGGCTTTAAACTAAAGAGGGGTAGATTTAGACTAGATAGAAGGAAGGAATTTTTTGCGCTGAGGGTGGTGAAATACTGGCACAGGTTGCCCAGGGAAGTGGTGGATGCCCCATCCCTGGAAACATTCAAGGTGGGGTTGGACGGGGCTCTGAGCAACCTGATCTAGTTGCAGATGTCCCTGCCCACGGCAGGGGGGTTGGACTAGATGACCTTTCGAGGTCCCTTCAAACCCAAACTATTCTATGATTCTGTGATTCTATGATTCTATGTTTGATTTGGTTTTTGAGATTCTGTTTATACTGGAGACTTCTATTGACGCTCTAAAGCACAGTTCATTTGTCTAATACACGCCAGATACTTTATGCCTTAAATGTGCCTATTCTCATCATTGACTAAAGGAAGGCTAATCTAATAAGCTTAGAATACAGATATCTAATATTAGGTGAGATAAATCCCATCATTATAGCATAAAATTAATCTGGGCTTAGGAAATTTTTTTAAAGTCTCTGAATGGTACTGTTTTTACACTTAACGATTAGATCCTCAAACATTCTTATAATAAATACTGTATTTCAACTTTGTTTATAGTTTATAGGAAGCCAAACTCTCAGTACCTCCTGAGGCTGTTCCTTTGTAACAGTGCATTTTGTGCCTAGTATTTCTTTGCTGCGATCCCATCTCAGTCATGCTCTATAAGGACCATGTTCCTTTTCACACCAAAGCATCCTTGTAGGAAGTGGTAACACATCATTTCCTTACCATACAGATGGAAGAAAGCGGTGACCTACAAAAATAGTATGAACCCTATCGTGGGGTAAGGAAAGGTTAGTAAATCCAAATTAGTCTTGCCTAAACCCAAAGGTAGAAGCAAATAGCATCATACATACATCAGATGTGTCTCGTATTCTGCTCTGTCTCCATTTATAGCTTGCACAAGCAAGCTACAGGCTGTTGAGAACTGCATAGGACACATCTGGAATATATGTTCATTGTTTTTTAACTTTTTTTAACTGGAACCTTCTTTTAGACTTTGAAGATACTTGTGTGGAGTCAAAACAACCTTTTTTTTCCTTGTGGGCCCACATGAAGACTTGCATAATCAAAGCTGGGAATGACTTTTCTCTATCCTGTAGTTGCCAATTTGCATAACAGCAATGGTTGTATTGAAGTCTTGAGAGACACACACACACACACACACAAATGCATTCATTAACATTCAGAATACACCTGCACACTGCTTGATTTAATTTTTTTTTTCTCTAATGCTGCACCTGTACATACACTACTTTCTTTTTCACCAGTGGCTTTTTGGCATAGTAGCAAAGCAACGGAAATTTTACCTTTGTCATAGAAAATGAGTGGACACTGTATATTTTGTCAAAGCCAGAAAATACTGGCCCTGTGGTAGGAGGCAAGAAAAAAAGAAGTACAACATGGTGAAACAGTAGGTTCCAACTCATTGGAGCTCACTGTGTTATGTGCTCGAAAGGCTTTAGGAATACTAAAAAAAAAAAAACCCACCAAAACCATGTTTGGGAAACTCAGAATAGGAACAGCTGATGTCGCTATCACCTCTCATTTAAATCCCCAGAGGCAGTACCGTTTAGTTCCTTGCTAATAATTTGTTTATTTCCAGGCATTTTTGTATTTGTCTTTTTTTTCCCCCCAAATGTAAATGTTTGTAAAGAAATATCACTGATGGGTGGTGAATGGGTCCTAGAGCAATGAGTTTTCAGTCCTTGCGCTTTCATCATATTTTGTTTAACTAGAGAAACCTAAATTCATCTTCCTGCTGTGAACAAATGTTTCTGCTCATATTGCTTGAATTTTGGCAGTGATCTTATGAAACAGGAGACTGAGGTCAAGTGCAGAAATGATGCAAGAGGCTCTTAGGCTCTCTTTAATGGTCTGGCTAAAAAGCAGTAACTTCTTATATCCTTTGCCAGTTCCTAAGCATGGAAGTTAGAACAAATAGCACTCCCTTGAATTTGAGTTCAATTTCTGCAAATGCCTCATTTACATGCAGATTTAGCCATGAGGGTTACTGCAACATTTGTTGTATTTTGCACCTCTTCTGAACTGTGACTTCACCATTTAAATGGGATGCTAAAAAAATTTCTTCCTTCATCTAAATGAAATCAGTAACTTCACTAAAAAGTGAGAGCATGTAGTGGTATAGAGAGAAAGAGACAAGATATAAGATCATGTTACTGTAAAAATCGAGAGAGTAGTTGATGCACTTGAGTCATATCTGGTAATAAACTATGCATAGACTGCACAAAAATTAATAGAACATGTGAGTAATATATAGAGAAATGAGCAATACATGTATGGGAGAAAAGTTTAAAGGGAGTCTGACTCATTTGGAGGCAATCATAAAACTCTTCATAAAACCCTTCATGGCAGAAACACCAAAGGTACAAAATCTTATAGTTTCTTTAGTACAACATTAAATTAAAACCCCAACTAGAGCAGGATGTGGCAGTTCTAATGCATTAAGCAAATTGTTTTTTTCCCAAGAAATAACAAAGTGAGGATCCACTTGAGTCACAAATAACTTTATTTACATTTGGTTTACTCGTCTTGGACAATAACTTGACAGAACTGAGGACAGTGACTGATCAAGATGCTCAGCTATATGCAGTGCTGGAAGCTTACATTTGTCAATTAAGAGCATTCTTCAGTTGCAGAGATCTCCAGTATCTGCCAAGAAAGAAGGCCACAGGCAGGGTGCCTGCACAGGTGGTGGGTTGTAGTTATAGTAGTAGATTGCAGTGTGGGTCTCTCTATTACATAAGGCTGGTACTGGCTTGGTGGTGCAACCTCGCTGGTGAAAGCACTCCCAGAGTGAGGATTTCACTAGGTAATCACATGAAATTATGTAATCTAACAGGGATTTTTTGAGACTTGAGGGATCTGTGACTAAGACTCCTGGCTATTCCAACTCCATTAGAAACTATTAGGTAGGAACTAGTGCTGCCATTATTGGTGAAAGCAACATGAGAAAGACTGCTTACCTGGGATAAATAGAATTAAAGGATAAAAAAGTGGTTGTGCAGGGCCAGGATTAGGCTGTTTATGTCCCATATCAATGTTCAAGATGAAGTATGTGTTCACTGTGTTGAAAGAATTTTAACTGTAAACCGAAAAGCTTGAAAAAGAAGGCTTTTTGCAGGTTTTGCTTTTTGCTGGTTTTCTTGTAGAATTTGTTGGCTTGCTTATATACCCTTAAAATTATTTCCTTTCCCCTTCCAAGCAATTTGTGACATGACCAAAATAAGGTGCTTGATTTGTATCACATTGTTACAATGCACTTTTGCTAGCAGTGATTTTGGGGGTGATTCAGCTTGCACTGGATAGCAACTATAAACAGGTGCCCAACCAGCTAGGAAGAAGGCTTCTCTGTGTATGTGGGGGATTGATCTTACAAGGCTGTTTTTAATGTGAAAGCAGTCAAGGATATTCTGCCTGTGGTAAGGTCATGCAATGGCATTGAATTTCTTTTTTGTGATAAGGGAAGACATTTATTGAGCATTAGAACAAGTGGATGAAGGGTAGCAGGATAGTTTGACAGACACTTTCAGGCATGTTTAGATTTCATGCCTGCAAAGATTTGCAGTAGCTGGATGATACATCTAGAGAGTAGAAACTAAATCATTTGCAGTGAACAGTGCCCAGGTCCCCAGTGTCAAAATACCAGGCAAGAATTCTTGGATCCTTGCATGTATTTTAGGTTTAGAGGTTGTTTAAAATAGCATAGGATGGAAGCTGGCTTATAAAAAGACAAAAAGCCTTACAAAAAGTAAAGTAAAATAGACGAAGGAGAAGTTTAGGAAATACACATATTAGGGAAAGGTAGAGAAACGTGGTTAGGAGACAGGCAGTTTCCTTTATGTAATACATTGAAGGAAGATCAGTGTATTACACGTAGGATGGTAATAGGTCATGATATAACATCAGGAATGAGCTTGACTTAGGCAAAGTACAGGCTTGTTAAGCATTGTTTATTTCTAAAATCACTGGTATTTTGGATTTATAAAAGCGAACTAAGAATATTTCTCTTGCTGTGCAGAGGCTTGTCTTGTGGTATCAGCAGTCTCTTTGACACTAAAGAAGAATTCTGACAAGTACCCTTTATCTCTACAGGATTCATTAGGAGAGTAGATTTGAGGAAAGGGAAGGAGGGATGTCATGACTTTTCTCATGCCTCTGTTGTCATGATCACATTGTAAAGCTGCTGACTATGAGATTACTAAGTGAACTTTCGTTATTACTTTCTCCTTCTTAAGGCAGAGTAGGAATTTGGCTAACATTTGTTTGTGTTCCTGTTCTGTCGTCTGTGACATATTAAAGGCATTAATACAAAAATGAAACTGTTTTTGTCAGATGTTTTTACAATTGTATTTGTGGACTTGTTTGGTTGCTGTCTACAGCTGAAGTACAGTAGAGGCACTGCTTCTCATTATAACTAGTGATAGTCTGAATTGGGTCAGTCTGAATGCTGCAGGGCTACATGGGCTATTGAGCAGAGAAAAATACTGCTAAATCTGGTTGGGAAGGATATAATAAATGGGTTATGTATTTTTTGACTTACAGACTGCAAGTGTGTACGCAGGCCTAAATACAAGCGATGGACTTGTAGTAAAGTCTTTTTACACTGACTCTATGTAGCCTGTGATATCTTACTGTGCATCTGGATTACGTTTATTTCACTATTTTGAAATTTGCTTAGAAATAAGGAAAGGAAGACAAAAGCAAAGTTGGTGGAATATTTGTGACTAGATTCATAAAGTGGTCTAATTGCAATGATGCTATTTCAGATAAAATCTCAAAAATGAAGCACTTCGAGCCTCCTACAGAATGCGTGAATAGAGAGTTAACTGCCTGAGATTGGGATCAAACCAGACAGTCTTCATGAGGTAGAAGAAAAAAGCTAAGTAGGTTGTCTAATGGTGGCCAGTAGAAAATACTGAGAATAAAACTGGGCCTGCCTTCTCCAAAGTTCAGATTTTAGAGGCAGGATTGACTCCATGGCCGTTCCTCACCAAGCAAACAAACAGAATTCCAAAGCCCAGGCAGGCAATCATTCTTTTGAGTTTATTGCCAATGCTTCCCTAACTTAGAATCATAGAATCATAGAATCACTAAGGTTGGAAAAGACCTCTAAGATCATCAAGTCCAACTGTCAACCCAACACCACCATGCCCACTAAACCATGTCCCTAAGCGCCTCATCTACTCGTCTTTTAAGTACTTCCAGGGATGGGGACTCAACCACTTCCCTGGGCAGCCTGTTCCAATGTTTAACCGCTCTTTCAGTAAAGAAATTTTTCCTCACATCCAATCTAAACCTCCCCTGGCACAACTTGAGGCCATTTCCTCTCGTCCTATCGCTAGTTACTTGGGAGAAGAGACTGACACCCACCTCGCTACAACCTCCTTTCAGGGAGTTGTAGAGAACGATGAGGTCTCCCCTGAGCCTCCTCTTCTCCAGGCTAAACAACCCCAGTTCCCTCAGCCGCTCCTCATAAGACTTGTTCTCCAGACCCTTCACCAGCTTCGTTGCCCTTCTCTGGACACGCTCCAGCACCTCAACGTCCTTCTTGTAGTGGGGGGCCCAAACTGAACACAGTATTCGAGGTGCGGCCTCACCAGTGCCGAGTACAGGGGCACGATCACTTCCTTACTCCTGCTGGCCACACTATTTCTGATACAGGCCAGGATGTCATTGGCCTTCTTGGCCACCTGGGCACACTGCCGGCTCATGTTCAGCCGGCTGTCAACCAGCACCCCCAGGTCCTTCTCTGCTGGGCAGCTTTCCAGCCACTCTTCCCCATGCCTGTAGCGCTGCATGGGGTTGTTGTGGCCGAAGTGCAGGACCCGGCACTTGGCCTTGTTGAATCTCATACAGTTGGCCTGGGCCCATCGATCCAGCCTGTCCAGGTCCCTCTGCAGAGCCTTCCTACCCTCGAGCACATCAACACTCCCGCCCAACCTGGTGTCGTCTGCAAACTTACTGAGGGTGCACTCAATCCCCTCATCCAGATCATCGATAAAGATATTGAACAAGACCAGCCCCAAAACTGAGCCCTGGGGAACACCGCTCATGACCGGCCGCCAACTGGGTTTAACTCCATTCACCACAACTCTCTGGGCCTGGCCGTCCAGCCAGTTTTTGACCCAGCGCAGAGTCCACCTGTCTAAGCCGTGAGCCGCCAGCTTCTCTAGGAGAATGCTGTGGGAGACGGTTGCAAAGGCCTTGCTGAAGTCCAGGTAGAGCACATCCACAGCCTTTACCTCATCCACTAGGCGGGTCACCTGGTCATAGAAGGAGATCAGGTTGGTCAAGCAGGACCTGCCTCTCATGAACCCGCTGTGGCTGGGCCTGATGCCTTGGTTGTCCTGCACATGCCTTGTGAGCGCCCTCAAGATGAACCGCTCCATAATCTTTGCCAGCACCGAGGTCAGGCTGACAGGCCTGTAGTTCCCTGGATCCTCCTTTCGGCCCTTCTTGTAGATGGGTGTCACATTGGCAAGCCTCCAGTTGCCCGGGACCTCCCCCGTTAACCAGGACTGCTGATAAATGATGGAGAGTGGCTTGGCAAGCTCCTCTGCCAGCTCCCTCAGCACTCTCGGGTGGATCCCATCCGGCCCCATAGACTTGTGAGCGTCCAGGTGGCGTAGCAGGTCGTTAACTGCTTCCTCTTGGATTATGGGGGGTTCATTCTGCTCGCCGTCCCTGTCTTCCAGCTCGGGGGGCCGAGTACCCTGACGATAACTGGTCTGCCTGTTAAAGACTGAGGCAAAGAAGGCATTGAGTACCTCAGCCTTTTCCTCATCCTCAGTGACAATGCTCCCCCCTGCATCCAATAAAGGATGGAGATTCTCCTTGGCTCTTTTCTTGTCATTAATATATTTGTAAAAACTTTTTTGTTGTCTTTAACGACAGCGGCCAGATTGCGTTCTAGCTGGGCTTTTGCCTTTCTTATTCCCTCTCTGCATGACCTAATAAGACCCCTGTACTCTTCTTGAGTTGCCTGCCCCTTCTTCCACAAGCGGTAAACTCTCCTTTTTTTCCTGAGTCCCAGCAAGAGCTCCCCGTTCAGCCAGGCCGGTCGTCTTCCCCGCCCGTTCTTCTTACGGCGTACAGGGACAGCCTGCTCCTGCGCCTTTAAGACTTCCTTCTTGAAGATCGTCCAGCCTTCCTGGACCCCTTTGCCCTTCAGGACCGTCTCCCACGGGACTCTCTCAACCAGCGTCCTGAACAGACCAAAGTCCGCCCTCCGGAAGTCCATGGTTGCGGTTTTGCTGCCCCCCCTCCTTACTTCACCAAGAATCAAGAATTCTCTCATTTCATTGTCGCTAAGCCCAAGACGGCCTCCGACCACCACATCTCCCACCAGTCCTTCTCTGTTAGTAAACAGCAGGTTGAGCGAGGCACCTCCCCTGGTAGGCTCCCTTACCAGCTGTGTCAGGAAGTTGTCTTCCACACACTCCAGGAACCTCCTAGACTGCTTCCTCTCTGCCGTGTTGTATTTCCAGCAGACATCCGGGAAGTTGAAGTCCCCCACGAGAACAAGGGCTAGTGATTGTGAGACTTCTGCCAGCCGTTTGTAGAATGCTTCATCCGCCTCTTCATCCTGGCTGGGTGGTCTGTAACAGGCTCCCAGCAGGATATCTGCCTTGTTGGCCTTCCCCCTCATCCATAAACAGTCGACCATATCATCATCACAATTGTTGAGCTCTAGACAATCGAAACACTCCCTAACATACAGGGCCACCCCACCACCTCTCCTTCCTCGCCTGTCCCTTCTGAAGAGTTTATAGCCATCCATTGTAGCACTCCAATCGTGGGAGTCACCCCACCATGTTTCTGTGATGGCGACTAAGTCATAGCTATCCTGCTGCACAATGGCTTCCAGCTCCTCCTGTTTGCTGCCCATGCTGCGTGCATTGGTGTAGATGCACTTGAGCTGGGCTATCGATTTCGCCACCAGCATTGGCATGCCACCCCTAGGCTCATCTCTAGTGAGCCTGGTTTTATCCCCTTCCCCCTTCGAACCTAGTTTAAAGCCCTCTCGATGAGCCCCACCAATTCATGAGCGAGAATCCTTTTCTCCCTGTGAGACAGCTGAACTCCATCTGTCACGAGCTGGCCCGGTGCCGTGTAAACCTCCCCATGATCAAAAAAGCCAAAATTCCTCTGATGGCACCAGCCCCTGAGCCACGTGTTGATCAGGTGTGTTTTCCTGTTCCTTTCAGTATTCTTCCCTGCCACTGTGGGGATAGAGGAAAACAGTGCCTGTGCTCCCGATCCTTGAACCAGTCGCCCCAGTGCCCTGAAGTCCCTTTTGATCGCTTCTGGACTTCTCTTCACAACCTCATCACTGCCAGCCTGTATAACCAACAGCGGGTAGTAGTCAGAAGGCCGTACCAGACCAGGGAGTTTCCTAGTAATGTCTCTGACCCAGGCCCCAGGGAGGCAGCAGACTTCCCTGTGGGATGGGTCCAATCGGCATATCGGGCCCTCTGTTCCCCTCAGAAGGGAATCGCCTATGACAATTACCCTCCTTTTTTTCTTAACAGAGGCACTCATAATGCGTGGGGCTGACTGCCTCATCCTAGGTGACCCCCTGGATGGACCTTCATCTACATCCTCATTTCCCTGGCCCTCAAGTTCCAGGGCCCCATGTCTGTTCTGTAAGGGCAACCGGGATGGTGGGGGAGGCTGGGCGGGGGTTCACCTGGCACCCCAAGCAGGGACCCGTTTCCATTTCCCCCCCTTGCTTAGGTCCCCTCCTTCTGCCTGGTGGCAAGAGGGCAGGGGATCCTCTGTCTCTTGTGGAGCCTCCACCTGCTGCCTTTGCCTCAGGGACGGTAGGGTGCGGCTCCACCAATCTATCTCCCTCTCACACTCCCGGATACTCCTCAACCTTTCCACCTCCTCCTTCAGCTCTGCCACCAGGCCGAGCAGATCATCCACCTGGTGACACCGCACACAGGTGGTATCTCTGCTGCCCTCCGGTACAGCTGACAGGCTCAGGCACTCCCTGCAGCCAGAGACCTGGACAGCTGTATGCTTGTGTTGAGGGCTCCATCTTCTTCTCAGTCTCTTCTCTGCCAATGAATTCTGAATTCTTTTATGTGTAATAGAAGGGACTGAGATTATTTTTTTCTTCCTTTCCAGAAACAGCCTATTGCTTTGTTGCTAAGGCACGTAAGTGTGGTTTAGGATTTCATCTTTCTTGTGAAAGCAATTGGATCTGGGTCTCCCACAACATACATGATTCTACAAAGCATAGGACTATGGAAGAAGGGACATAGACCATACTGCCAGGCTGCTTTCAGAGAAAATAATAGTTTCTATCACTTTTTAGGAATTTCTTTTCAAGGTATCTTGAACTGGTAGGCATGCTTTGAGAGCCTTTGCTAGGTTACTTTCCTCAGGATTCAGCTGGAGGATTGTTTAATTTCAGGATGCTGGTGTTTTGTTCTATCAATAATCTATCAATATCAGTGCGTGCTGTTAAGCTGCAGCTTGGTTAGATATCAGTCAGTGAGAAATGGAGCATGATTCTGATCCAAAATCTTTTGTCAGGGTGATAATTGCTATTATTTTTCTGACTATCAGAGAAAATATTACCCACTAGTTTGTCCTCTGCAATTTTATTTTTTCAGTATCTCTCCATTTTGGGGAGTTTCTCCCTTTTGACAACCTTACTTTTAGTTCAGGTAAACACAGCTAAAGTAAATTGGTTTATTACTGTTCCTTAATGTTTATCCAATAATAATGAGATGCTGAATCCAGAAAGATGTTGGCTTTCATGGCATTGAATACAAATGGTCAAGTCTTCTTTGGTACTATTGAGCCTGTTGCAAATGTTACCCAAAGCCTGGAGTTGGTCCTCCGAATCTAGTATTTAAAGATTGTGGGCTCCCCTTAAAGGATATTGTACACCATTAAGAAAGTATTTCAGATTTTTTTGTTACTGTTAGCTGTTTGGAAGACACCGACAGGCATAAAATTGCTGGATGTAGAAAATATTATGCATTTGGATAATTAATTTAGCTAGACTAATTGTCTTCAGAATATATTACTAAAGCAAAGGGGATCTAAATGTCACACACTCACACTCCATAATAAGAAGAAAGTGACGAAGTGTGTTATCACAGTCAAGCTGTTTCTTGGACTTACTTCAGGAATACAAGTTAGATTAAGTTCCTTTTGGTTACAAGGCAGTATTTTTAACATTATTTCTCAGACAAAGAAAAGGTTAGGTAAGGGGGATGGTGCCTCATTGACAGATTTCATCAGGCCGGGTCTGATCCTGGGATCAGTAAGGTAACTACGACATTAATGGATAGACAAAGTGGGATTACTTTCCGAGGCTAAGAGATCCACCTTTTCTATGTCTGTTTTGAGTCTTGAAGATTCCTCATTAACTTGAACTTTAAAAGCCATTTGTTCTTCTACGTAACAACAACTACTAACATTTCACTTATCTGCCCTTCTCTAATAGAAACAATCAAAGAAATGTGCCACATCCCTTCAAAAAAAAAAGGGTGGGGGGAGATGGACAAACAAACCTACCAGAGTGGATTTTCCGTTGGGAGATATTTTCAGTAAGGTATACATTACTGCAGTTTTCCCATATAAAGCCACTTTATTTTTCTAAATGTTGATCAGTGGTCTCTTACAATACAAGATTAGAAATCTGTAGGGGAGTGGGAACTCTTTTCTTTTATAATTGTATCCCTAGCAAAGTGTGTTTATCTCCAACATAGGCTTCTAATCACTACCATATCTTAATTAATCTTTGAATACTTACAATATTGGCAGGTCCAAGACTGCAACGGATTTACTATGTAAATATGCTGGCTTCTTCTCAGAAGCCTGTGAATTAAAAAGCAATAGATCAGATTCCAAACAGGAAGGTACTAAGAGTAATCTGCCATCAAGATTGATCAAAATTGTCATTTAATATCTGAAATGTCTTATTCCATGTTAATATATTCTGAATTCTTAAAAGACTGTGAGTTTTAACTCATAATTATTTACCTTCAAGTGGATTAAGCTGATGTAGCAAATGGAACATTGGTGCGGTTTATAGTATTCTTACTAGACTGTAGGAGAAAAAAAATGCTAAAAACCATCTCATAAGCTAAAAAACCCTTAACAATTTTATCAAATTTTAAGAGAACATGCATAAGAAGTTTTTCAGCTATTTCAGATCCCATTATTTGGGCTTTCCACAAGGAATGCAGTAATTAAAGACCCATATCATTCTATCTTCAATATATAACAATTGAACCATGAAAACTTCAGAATCTTGAATGAACTCTTATCATGGAAGGCATGACACTATTATTAGCAATTATAGGTCTTTAATATTCTATGTGTCAGAGGAGGTTCAGCACAGTTAGTAACTGTGTGGTGCTGAAAAATGAGAATTTACACTTCCTTGGTAATTTTTTCTCCTTTCTAATGCTCACATGACAGTGTCAACATACACTGTCTGAAGCTAAGACGCAGCTAACTGTTCTAGTAGCTGGGCTTTTCCATGATTATTCGTTGCAATGACTGTCCTCAAAAGCACTGGTAGGATCCAGCAGGTAGCACCCCTGAATTGCTTGTAGGTATTGGTACGGTCCATTGCTAAGGTTTTTCCAACAGTGCTACAGAAAAATCTGAGGTTTTTTGTTAAATATTTGTGCTTGTTCTGCAACATTCCTACAAGAGTTAAAAATGCAAATTACATGCAATTAATGTATTTAAATGAAAACATAAAGCCAGAAGTCATGTCTATGATACTTCAGACAAGTGCTGTGTAAGTTATTCTGGTCTGTATGTATCTCTTTTATTTTTACTTTGGAACATGATAAATTAAATCCCTAAGTGGTGTATAGGACAAAGAACTTATTTACTGGGTATTATGCAACATAGCCACTATTAATTACCATCCACAGTAAATCTGACTAATGCTAGTTGTTCTCTGACTCAAGTTCTATTTCACAGTTTGTTTTTTAAAAGTTTAAAACATCAGGTTGTAAAATAGTTTAAATTGATGAATATAACTTTCATGGTTGAACTATCTTTTGAAACCCTTCAAACCATATGATTTTTTAAATTTTTTTTTTAAAAGGCCAATATATGATTAGGATTTGCAGCATCTCTGCAGAAATATGTAGTCTGCTAGCATTTAGTTGCACTATGAACAGCAGATAGAAATGATGCATGCTGACAATATAGTCTTGCAATTACCTGAATTTATATCAAAATTTATTTCCAAATTTGATACACATAGAAGTGGCAAAAGGAAGAAACTGGAATGTAACCTTACACATTTAGATTAAGAATGTTTGAGTATCTCTTTTCATGTGTCTTCTACATGTGTTTTCCTGTGAAGTAATACTGGTTCTAGATTTTCTCCTCAATGCCAACATACTGCTCTCCTTGCGTTGAAAAGATATTTCAGACCAACAGCTGCACGTGTTACAGAAGGTAGAACATTCCACACGGTAGAAACTGACTGGACTTAGGAAATGTTAATCTGTGCTGAGAGGGCAGTTACATTTCTCTAAAGAATATGGAACCTTCTCATGCACGAGAAGGGGCTCACTGAGGTTCTGGTTGAGGTACGAATTCAAACACTTTAATGAGGCTTGTATGTCACTGCCTGTTCAAAGGGGCTTACCTTTTCCTCTGCTTCTTGCTACAAAGGGTTCACATACATGGCCTGATGGATTTTAGGTTATATATTTTTTTACGATTTCTGAGCAGGATCAAAGTAAAGGTCATAGAAAAATAATTTAAAATTCACCTATACACATATAAAATATTTCAATGATCCTTCAAAGGAAAAAAAAAAAACAACAAACCTAACACCTTTTGAAAATGCAATTTCCTTCCTGGATTCCTGTCTTCATTTGCTTTTCCTCTCAAACTCCTTCTCTTTTACCAATGATTGCTTTCTCCATTTGTTGTGTCCTTCAACCTCAGGTGGATGGAAAAGTCCTTTTAATGCTCTCTGTGACAGTTTCTTTTTTCTACTAATCCCAGGCTGCTTCTTGGCTCATCTAACAACTCTTCTCATCATACACCTCTGTTACTTCAGTTCTTCTTTATTGATTGCAGGATGTTGCTTTCATTATACTCTTTCTGGTATGGCTGTTGAATTGAAGAACTAGCCTGTGTCTCCTGTGTGATGCTTTTTTTGGCACAGCCCTGCTAAGTCTTGACACACACTGGCTCCAGACTCTCTCCATTCAGTGGTAGGTAGGAAGGATGGCTGGAGGAAGAACAGTTATTGGATGAGAACAAAAAGCTACTTCTCATTACCACACAGTCTGGAGAAATTGGCTAAGATATTGATTCATTGGGACAGTGGTAGACTTGAGCGGATCAGAACTATTGGCAGCATGAAAGAATGACTGTCTGGAAGGAGTGATCGGGGACAGAAAGTGGAACAGACAGGATATTAATACTGTAAGATGAGTTTGTTAAAACATATAATAGTCTTCCTGAGAGGACATCTTTGCTCAGAACAAAAAACCGTGGACACAAGGACATTGAAGGACATCAAAGGAAAAATAGGATTGGATTTACCGTTATTAATTCCACCCAGCAGGTGTCATCTCCCTTTAGTTATATGGAGTTACACAGAAACTGCTTCTTTAGGCCTCAATTCAGCAAAACACTTGAGCATATCCTTTACTCCAAAAAAATTCCAGTTGTACGCAATGGGACTTAGATATGTAATTCAAGTTAAGGATATAGTTGTTTCCAGAATAGACATGGAATTGAGTCTCAGCAAGCTCTTTTCATTTCAGTTCAATGCATTCAAGGCAATTTACATCTGTTCCTTTTTATGTTCCCTGCTCCATTTTAATATTGCTACTTGTTTGCTTTGTTATTTCAAAGCTGCCACCTGTCCCAAACAAGCCAGGACCATCCACATTAGGGAAAAAAAAAAAAAAAAGACTAATAGTTTTCACAGGGAATGGAGTTTTCTGTGAATCTTTTAGGCCTGTGTGTCTGCAGAAGGCAGCTGCCCCTTTTTTCTGTATTCTAATTGGTTCCTTTAATTGGAGGAACCCACACTTTGCAGCTGCTTTATAAACATTTATGATTTTGAATAAGAAAAGTATATCTGGCCAATGGAGACAATAGCATTCTCAGGAACAACATAAAACACTTAGACTTCCACCTAATCTAGTTAGGAAACTGCTCACACTGGAGACATAAGTTGTGTTTGGCCACATCTACGATTTCAATTGTCTTGAAAAATCTCATCTGTGTTTTCCTGTGAAGTAATACTGGTTCTAGGTTAATTACAAAACTCCATTGTTCTTTCTCTTAAGCTAATAGAGTTTTCCTCTGGTTTTGCTGTTATCGAAGCTTCTGAATTTCTTGTTTCTTTATAATGCTAAATTAAATTGTCATGAATTAGAAATAAATATTGTGCAAGCATGTGATAGGGCCTCTGCTGTTGCTTGTGGGTCACAAATATGTTTTTCTTCCTTGCTGCTTCTAGAATTTTTGTTTCTTTGCTTTTCTCTGAACCACTGCATTTGCACCTTCCTCTGAATGTTACAGAAATGACAGTCTTGGCAGGGTGTGTTGCAGGGATTTAAAAGAACGGATATCCATTGTCTTACCCAATCTCTTTCAGTGGCATTATTAACTGTGATTTTTGGACTTACACTATGTCTTAAGCTTGTTAAAAGTTGATGGGAATTGTCCTATAACTAAACTTCTTCGTCATTATCAAGGCCTAGGCCAAGTAGTCATGTCAATTCCTTCCAATCCTATGGTCCTAATTCTGGTATCTTCCAACATCAATTATTTGAGTTAGAAAGGTCAGTTTGCTTCTTCTGTTGAAAGCTGAGGAAGCTAAAGTTGTTTCGTATTTGGCAGACTCCCACACTGTTCATTCATAAAAAGCTTAAATTTTGGTAGGGAAAATTTTCTCTACAAATAGCAGGAAAAATTGTTGCCTTTTGATGCACATAGAATTTTTTTTGAAGTAGTCTTGGTTGTCAGACTTGACATGTTGGGCGCCAAAAAGGACTGTTGTGGTTTAACCTCAGTCGGCAACTGAGCACCACGCAGCCGCTCGCTCACTTGTCCCCCCCCGACCCCCTGCTGGGATGGGGGAGAGAATTCGAAGAATAGAAGTGAGAAAAACTCGTGGGTTGAGATAAAAACAGTTTAATAATTGAAATATAATAATAATAATAATATAATGTCATAATAATAATAATAATACACAAAGCAAGTGATGCACAGTACAATTGCTCACCACCCGCCGACCGATGCCCAGACAGTCCCCGAGCAGCGGCCCCCCCGGCCAGCTTTCCCCCAGTTTATGTACTGAGCATGACGTCACATGGTATGGAATGTCCCTTTGGCCAGTTTGGCTGTGCCCCCTCCCAGCTTCTTGTGCACCTCCAGCCTTCTCAGTCAGTAGAGCATGGGAAGCTGAAAAGTCCTTGGCTAGTGTAAGCATTACCTAGCAGCAGCTAAAACATCGGTGTGTTATCAACTTTGTTCTCATCCTCAATCCAAAACACAGCACTGTACCAGCTACTAGGAAGGAAATTAACTCTATCCCTGCTGAAACCAGGACATTTACTGAGACTCATATATGCTTTGAATAAATCTTACTATAGTCCACTTCAGCAAATTATTAAACAAATTTCCCCAAGGAAAAATTCAGTTCTGGTACAGTATGTGAAAATTAAAATACTGTTAATGTTCGTTTATAAATCTCTACGTTATTTTAGGGAGATAGTATTCAGGCAAAAAAGGTATACCAATTTTCCAGGAAAAAAACTATTTAAAAAATTAATAAAATTATTAAATAATTAAAATTATAAATTTTAAAATAATTTAAAAACTATTAAAACTATTAAAATAAACACTTGAATAATATCCATAGTAAAACTATTTTAGCTGTCCTTAAGAATTTTAGAAACATGTTAATATTGTCTAAAAATAATCTATAAATATCAATACATTGTAAAAAGACAAATTGTTATAAGGCTTGCATTAGACACTACATAAATAACCTGGGCATTCTAATAGCTAAGGACTTCTCAAAATAATAACAGGCTTTATTATGTGTGTCCTAGACCAACATAAAAGGCTTGGTCCTTCATAAACTCTAGTCTTTAATCCAGGATACATATGATCTACTTCCTATCATCTACTAGGTCAGATAATGACACAGAATCAGTATCTGAAATTACATACAAGCCTCACATACACAAAAGTATTAAGTGTTTGGAGATATAAGGTGATATCCCTCAAAGATGGGTGGTGGCAGTGTGTTTCCCAACCATATTTTTTCTTCAAACCCAAATACAATTTGTTCTTTCGCTAAAATATTCATTGAAAGGTAAAAAGCCAATCCAGCTATATAACTACCTAAAAGAAATAAACATATTTGAGGATTTTTTAATGTGTTTTTGTTTTTCTGGCTCAAGTGAACAATCATCTGCCAGGTTTTTCTTAGAAACTGTCAGAACAATTCCCACTGCCATTCTGGCACAGCATAAAACCAATGTATGTTTCAGCAACAGCAAGAGGTGAATTACTTACACAGAAGTTAAACCTTAGTTTGCTGGATTAGAAATCCTTCCACCTTATCTCAGATGAAGAACAAATAAATATTAACCAGCAACTATCAGAGGAAGTCTCTCCTTTTAGAAGGCTTATGTTCAAGAAATACTTGAAAACTCAGGCTTTAGTGCAAGCATTTGGTCTTATCAATGAGACACAATCACAAATGCATTGCAGTACCTGTTCATGTTTTAAAACTGCCTTTGAAACTTTTGGTGAGAAAACAAGTTATAAAGTGTAATTAAGTGTTGGTAAGCATTGTGAATGGATAGATGCCTTGCAAGTGACCAAAGAAGTTATCATTTACTGGAACGACCAAGATCCAGGAGGGATCACAGGGAGGACACAAGCATTACGGAGACAGTCTTTGTAAATGGGAAGAGAGACATAATCATCCTTTCAGGAAAACATCAGCAGTGAGACTTTTCAATACTTTCTGGTAAGTGAGACAGAAGTTGTGGGTGCAGACTTAGTCCTTTGGTGGACACCAAACAAAATAATTGTGGAGAACAGTAATAAAGGAAGAACCATTCAAGGATGTTATCAGGAGCAGGTTTACCCTAAGATGATCCTGAGGGGTCTGAATGGAGTGTAATGAAGATTCACCTTGCAGGTGATGAAGTAAGAACAAACCAACCAGTTTGTCCATATGGACTTAGCTGAATGACAGAGCACCTGGAAAACTTTAGCTGACAATAAAGAACAGTTCAACAGTCCTCCCCCACAAAATAGAATGACATGATTAATTTACTAAGCCCAGAAAACAAAGAGAGATTTAAAAATGAATGGATACTATTTCAGAAATCAAATTGACTCTATAAGTTTTTTAGGAGCACTTGGGAAAAAGAGCTATGTGATAGCTGGATATGGAGTTACTCTCATGGTACAAGGGGTAGTGGAGGCATGCATTTACAAACATCAGTGACTCTTTAAATAGCAACTGTGAATCACCTTTTAAATTCTCTATTTTTGTAATAACTGCAGTGGTTGGGATTTGATTTCTTTTATTGAATTTGCAATACACTAGCTGTACTCAATGTTCATTTGTGGTCTTAGTAAAGGGACTCAGATTCATTAAACGCATTTTTTTTATACTTGATAATTGCAGCCTAAATACTGTATTAATTCCAAAATATGATTTCTTCATTGTCTCTTTTTCTGCTATTCCTTTAATATGAACAATTCCTTTTATAAGACCTTGACCAGAATTAAATAAGGGTTGATACCATGTTTTTTTCCATGAATAATTTTCCTTTGTAATACTATACTTTATTCTATACTCTACGCTGATACAGTAATTAGAGCTGTCTAAAACATACTTTTTTTTTTTAATAGATTCTGCCACAAACCATCTGCTGTATGTGTACTTTTATCTGTCCCATCCCAGATCCATTGTAAAAATGTCCAGACATAAACTAACTGGAGCTCAATAAACTATAATTGAATTTAATAAGCATAGGATTGCAAAGAAAATGTTGGCTAGGAAATGAAAAACTACTTAGAGACAATGCTAGCCATTAACTGTAACAGTTCATTCAGGAAATCCATACTAAATTTCTTGGTCTATATTTTGGGGTGTGACTAAAATTTTCAACGCTGTATATTCTACAAGTAGGCTTTTTATTTTGGCAGGAATGTTACCTGGTCCTGTCATTCAAGCATCACTATATTGGAGAGAAGAATTCCAGAATAATCTCAATGACATAGACATTGCATTATTTGGAATGTTATTTTCAGAAATGAAATCATCAAAAAATATTAAAACCAAATGGTGATTAGATTCTCATTTATCTGTTTATTTTGTCAATATCATGTTACTTAAAAACTTCTAAGCCCAATGAATGCTGCATGTACCATTTTCTCTCAATGGAGAGTACGGTTAAGACCAAAGATTTTTATTTATGGATAATTTTCAGATCTATGTTGTACATGTAAGAAAATGTATCACATTTATTAACGCTGATGAACATTTTTGTATTACTTGGCAGTCAGCATGTGAAAAATTATCCATGTGATCTATCAGGCCCCAAATTCTGATTCACACATGCATATATATATGTGTGTGTGTATATATGTTCATATTCATATTTATTTGTGTATATATAGTTTCTCGGTATGAAGAAACACCATTCATTCACCGGAATGTATACACACATACATAAAAAAGTTTATATATATATAAGGTTTATACATATATATATAAGGTTTTAAATTTTTTTTTTTAATATAAGGTTTTCTAGTGAAGTTTTACTATAATGACTAACTTTGAAAGAATTTTCTGCTGACAGTCAAGCATCAAAGCTTCTGATCCAAAACTGCATCAAAGCTAGTTTTGAATGTTGCACCGAACATCCTGAAACTTTTAAGTTCAGCCAAGCATTGACAAAGCACAAAAACAGAAACCTTGTCACTCAAGACTCCCAGTCATATGGAATAAATAATCTTTTAGAGCACTTCTGAAGCTACCAAAAAAGATCACCCATTCCACAATTATACTTCACTGTAGCAACTTTTTCTTGAATTTCTTCTGCACCTAGATAGTACAAGACTTTAGTCTTCTACAAATAGAAAATGACTGCGCTGCCACAGAATATAGCATCCAGGTAAAACTACAAATTAATATTACGAAGAAACAGATGAAACATAAATCTGTCAGTGGAGTTCCTTCACATTTTACTGAGGTTTCTATTTTGTTTTTCAACATAAGTAACTTGCATGGTCTTTTTCAAGTATTTACATACGCACTGTAATATGTGAAAGCAAAGTGATCTTTTATAAACCACATAATATTTGAAACTCCAAATAACATAACATAAACATACTATAAACTCCATAATATAAAACATAATATAAACTCCATCATATTTGAAAAGTCATGGCAGTCAGGGAAAGTCATCAGTGACTGGAAAAGGAAACATTGCACCCCTTTTTAAAAACGGTAAAAAGGAGGACCCTGGGAGCTACTGATCAGTCAGCCTCACCTCAGTGCCTGGTAAGATCATGGGACAGATCCTCCTGAAAGACACGTTGAAACATATAGAAGACAGAGAGGTGATTAGAGACAACTAACATGGCTTCACCAAGGAAAAATCGTGCCTGAGTAATCTAGTGACCTTCTACGATGGAGTGACTGCATCAGTGGACAAGGGAAGAGCTATGGATGTCATCTACCTGGACTTCTGTAAGGCCTTTGATACGGTCCTCCACAACATTCTTACTGCTAAATTGGAGAGATGTGGGTTTGATGGATGGACTATTTGATGCATAAGGAATTGGCTGGATGGCTACATCCAAACAGTTGCAGTCATCGGCTCAATGTCCACTCGTCCAGTAACGAGTGGTGTCCCTCAGGGGTCCGTGTAGGGACTGGTAGTGTTCAATATCTTTATTAATGACATAGACAGTAGGATTGAGTGCATCCTCAGCAAGTTTGCAAAGGACACTAAGCTGAGCGGTGTAGTTGATACTCTAGAGGGAAGGGATGCCATTCAGAGGAACCTTGACAGGCTTGAGAAGTGGGACAGTGTGAACCTCATGAAGTTCAACAAGACCAAGTGCAAGGTCCTGCACCTGGATTAGGGCAATCCTCAGTATCAGTACAGGCTGGGTGATGAATGGATTGAGAGCAGCCCTGTGGAGAAGGGCTTGGGGATATTGATAGATGAAAATTGGATATGAGCCGGCAATGTGCACTTGTGACCCAGAAAGCCAATCGTATCCTGGGCTGCATAACAAGAAGCGTGGCCAGCAGGTCGAGGGAGGTGATTCTGCCCCTCTACTCTGCTCTTATGAGGTCCCACCTGGAGTACTGCATCAAGCTCTGGGGGCTCCGAGCACAAGAAAGACATGGGCCTGTTAGAGCATGTCCAGAGGAGGGCCACAAAAATGGTCAGAGGGCTGGAACACCTCTCCTGTGAAGAAAGGCTGAGACATTCGGGGTTATTTAGTCTGGAGAAGAGAAGGCACCGGGGAGACCTTATTGCAGACTTTCAATATATAAAGGGGACTTACAGGAAAGATGGGGACAGACTTTTTACCAGGGCCTGTAGTGATAGGACAAGAAGTAATGGTTTTAAACTAAAAGAGGGTAGATTTAGATTGGACATAAGGAAGAAATTTTTTACTATGCAGGTGGTGAGACACTGGAACAGGTTGCCCAGAGAAGTTGTGGATGCCCCATCCCTGGAAGTGTTCAAGGTCAGGGCGGACAGAGCTTTGAGCAACCTGATCTAGTGAAATATGTCTCTGCCTATGGCAGGAGGGATTGGACTAGATGATCTTTGGGGGGCTGTGGACTAGATGACCTTTAAAGGTCCCTTCTAACCCAAACCATTCTACGATTGTATGATTCTAATATCCATTTGGATCTGTGGCTTTCCATTGCAAACATTTACATCATTTCAGGAGTTGGTGGTAATTTCCACATCAGTGAAGCAGGGCTCAATATCTCTGTCCATCATTTCTAAAGCGTTAGTATTCTTTAATTTACAGTGAGCACATTTTCAAAAGGTGGCAACTCATTCTTCATCAGAGCTCTTACATGGTGTTGTAATGTCAAATATGCATCAGATTTATGCTCTGCTCCTTTTCACATCTGCTCCTCTCTTCAACATTGTTTTTCTCCACACACTGGTTAGGGAGATTACTGGTGTTCTGTCATTAACTATGTTGTGTTTAAAACACAACTCTTACAATTAATGTTCAAGAAATTATATTCCATTTTCAAATGCTACCATGATGGTTATGCTATACCTGGTGAAAATGAATTTGACAGTTCTGATTACGTGCAAAACTTACTATCTTATAGGAAGGCTAGTTCAAGGACACGAGAATTCTAGTCTAGGCTTAATCAATTGCTTTTTTCCCGGCCAAGATGAACAACTCTCCGTCTCTAAGGTCTATTCTCTAAGGTCCAATGTTCTCTCTTCCGTGGGTGTTTTATATGCTTGATTTGATCTGCATTTCTGACATGTGCAATAAACTATGTTGCGGCTTCCAAAGTGATACAGTTCACTTTGGGTGAGGCTTTAAAATCTTTGACCTGTTCTTTTTATTTTCATTCCATAAATTAAATATTACTTTAAAAATATATTTCTGTAAGTCTTTATCACCCTCTCATTGATTTAAACAAGACTTGGTTTGATAACAACATTTGTATTAAGTCAGAAATAGTGCTTGGGAATATTTCTACTACTGCACTGGCAGCCTCAACTAATTTTCCTTTTCCCCGTCCTACTAACACTAAAACACTAACACTAACACTAACACTAATTTGCCTTTTCCTGAGAAATACTTCTGTTGATCATAGCCTATATTTTCTCTCCGGATAGACTTAATAATTAATATGTACATCATTGTGTTCTGGACTTCACCTTGCTGATTTTTGTTTAATGTTCAGGAGATTATATCTGCATCATCTAGTACTTTCTTTATTCCACCTGCAAATACTGGAAAATACTTTGGGGAAACTCGATTCTGTATTTCTGAGTGGAGGAAGTAAATTGTAAAGGTCTTTAAAAATGGTAATAAGTGATTCATGGTCAGTTTCAGATTCCATTTGCCTCCCATAAGTGAAGAGAAGTAGAAGGCTTATTGTGGTTTTTCTATTCAACTCGCTCTGCCAGCAATGTGCCTTTGCAGCAAAAGCAGCTAACAGTATCCTGAGCTGCAATTAGGCAGTGTTGCCAGCAGGTCGAGGGATGTGATCCTTCCCCTCTACTTCGCACTGGTGAAGCCACACCTGGAGTACTGCATCCAGTTCTGGGCTCTCCCATACAAGAGAGACATAGACATACTGGAGAGAGTCCAGTGAAGGGCCGCAAAGATCATGAAGGGACTGGAGCATCTCTCATATGAGGAAAGGCTGAGACCTGGGACTGTTTAGCCTAGAGAAGAGAAGGCTCAAGGGGGGATCATATTAATGTATATAAATACCTGAAAAGGGGATATAAAAAAGATGGAGCCAGGCTCTTTTCAGTGGTGTTCAGTGACAGGACAAGAGGCAACAGGTACAAACTGAAGCACAGGAGGTTCTGTCTGAACATCAGGAAACACTTTTTAACTATGAGGGTGACCAAGCACTGGCACAGGTTGCCCAGGGAGGTTTTGGAGTCTCCATCCTTGGAGGTATTCAAAAGTTGTCTGGACGTGGTCCTGGGCAACTGGCTTTAGGTGGCCCTGCTTGAGCAGGGGCATTGGACCAGATGACCTCCAGGGATGCCTTCCAACTGCAATCATTCTGTGCAATTCTGTTAATGTCTCATTGCATGTATTCTGTCCTACTGTTTCTCCATGGAGCAAAATCACTTCTCTGTAGATCTTAGGACTGTCTTTGCCAGTTGTTCTCAAACTGTTTTGAGGGGAACCATTATAGGGAGTAAAACTTACCAGCTCTCCAATTCCATAAGGTGAGTCTAATGGCCAAAGAAATTTGAAGACTGAGTGATTTACCTTTTGAGAAGTTTTAGAATTTTTTCTCCACAGCATCAAAACAAAGTTATATTCTTCTGGTTTTATCGGGGTTACTGAACACAGCCCAATAAGCAGTCTGATGTTACAAATGTGCACAAAATATGCTCTGTTTTTCTAACAATTATAATCTTTACTAACATATCAAACATAGATTTTTTTTTTAAATTTTGGCTTTCAACCACTTCTTAAAAATGTTCTTCTTTTAAGGCTTAGAAAAAGCTCTTTTTATTGAGATAGTTGGATAATTTGGGGGCTTTTTGTATAAATAGAAAATCTATCTTTCCTTTCCTATTTTGGACCTATGTATGCATCCTGTTGTTTCCTCAGCTTGATATAAATTTATTTAGTTTACACTTTCACTATAGTAGAAACTGTTCTTACCATATCAGTAAAAATTACTCCATCCCTTAGAAAACATTTTTGTTTCCTTCCTCAATTATTTTGATTCCTTTTTCCTCAAAAGACCACTCAGGATTAGAAGACTGTGCATAACACAATGCAGTTATAAACTGCTTTTTTTCCCAAGTTACATCAACAAATATTTAACAAATATAGTCCTTGACTGATTTTAGATCTCCCTATTTTAGGCAGATAATCATGATGATTAAATTAGGAGCTAACTGGCCCAAGGCTGTTTTTATTTCCATTGCAAAGAGATGGATGTTCTGGAAGGAAAGTCAGATCTCAGGAGTTTGTAAATGCCCTCTAAAAACATTTGCATCTCCTCAGCAACTACAGAGAATGCTTTGGGCAGCTGTGTATCTAACTTAAGTGCCTCAGTGGAGTGTCTAACATTAGCTTAGATGAATCCAGACATGCTCTGTCTTTGGGCATAAGTTCACTGACGGTAGTCAGATCTGTGTTTTACTTGTTTATCTTCCAGACCCTAGCCCTTGTATCATTTCATATTGTTCAGTAGTTATATTACTACATGTAGCATTACTCCAGTTTGTGCACCAACATCGCTGAAAATTAAGCTGTGTCCCATTTGCTTTTAGGCCAACAGCTCATTCATCATCTTCTGCAACTTTATCCCATTAGAAATTCCTCTGGACTGTGATGGTATTGTCACTGACTTTACCTGTGTGGTATACCACACTTGCAGGGTGTAATTTTTCGAAAGTCATTCATTGTTTCCTCCAAGCTTGAAATACTATTGGCTTCTTTGGGACTCTGGACTTTAGCTTTCAGGACTCCTTCCTTCTATAAATTTTGAACTATCATGATGATGGGATCAGAGCAATGTCCATCTTCAATCTCTTTCTGTCTAAACTAAGTTTACAGAACCTGAAAGTGGCTGGAAATGGGTGGCATGGTGGATGCTGTTTCCAAGCCGGGAAAGCTGCAGCTGGGATGAGGATCTAGCCTCGGTTTTCTGTTGGTTGATGAGTGAGGCAGCCCAGGATCCCTTCCTTTTCTGTTCCCATTCTCACAGCTGCTTGTCTGCTTCCTTCAGTTCCTTGCCTTTTGTCTGGGATCTGAAGGTTGATTGGTTGCCTGTTCATTAATCACAATTGGCCTTTCACTGTCATAAACCAGAATTACAACTTCTTCCTGATTTTAGCTAAAGAAAGGAGGTGGATCATGTGTGGAAAAAAAGGTGTACTCATAAGTGGCTCACAAGTTGCATGAAACTTGCGTTTTTACTAAGAGAAAGAAAATGTCAGGAAAAATATACAGTTGATCCAGTAGGAGCAACTGAAAACTTTTTTTTATTGTTCAAGTGATTTGAAATGCCTTTTTGAGATACTTAGATAAGCAGAGCAAATTTTTTTTTAATTGTTATCCATTACTGAAAATCACAATCCCTGTTTTTGCAAAATTCAGACTATGAAACTGAATTATATTTGAGTTTGTTAAGGGCATGGCCATTTGTCTTTGTGCACTATCAATTAATGTACTTTTCATCACAACTTTTGGTGTATAAATAATCAAAACAATTCTGAAAACATGTTCTAATAAGAATCTAATGAGCACTTTCAGTAAAGCAAAAGAGACAGCATGATTTCAAATTCTGAAATAAATGCATTTCAGGAAGATGTAAGTGATAGGGTAAAATACTGATTTAGCAGGATGCCACTAGTACACAGCTAGAAGGTAAAAAGAATATAAAACTTGTGTGATGATAGACCAAAGCTTACCAACTGGAAACTAAAACTTTTTCTACTCTACTTCTTTGAGAAGAAGAAAAAACTTCAAAATACCCACCAGGAGAGCAAAGATACAAAAGGACTTTAAAGAACTAAGTTTCTACAAGAAAAAGCAAATAGTTCTTCATGAAACTTGAAACGCAAATCAGTGACAACACAGTAGAAGAATATGAGAGAGTTCAAAATAAGTCGGGGGACAAATTGCTTTGAGGTATAGAAATCTCACAGGGAAACAAAGACCATTTGTTCCAGTAAATTGACATAGCAAGCTCTACTCCAGAAAAATCACAACCACTTAAAAATAGATCAAGGACACAGCTGAATTCAAGCAAAACTAGAGATTTAAAAACCTCTTTGGAAAATGAAATGAATTCCACTGAATCCATTTTGTGTAATGGATATTGTTCCCTCTGTGAAAATGAACATCTTGTAAACCTCTGCTAATTTTCCAAGAAGTTTTGTTTGTTTGTTTGGGCTTTTTTATATTTTGTTTTGGTTTTTTTTTGTTTTTAAAGTCTGGTAGGACTAGTTCAGGAATACTAACTGTAAGAATCACGAGCTAAGACTGCTGTGTCAGGGTTTATTAGGCAGGCTGCAACTTATCACACTTCATTTTATGTCATTCACAGTTCAAAACTACCTGACCATAGCAATGATTTGTAACAGTGACACAGAGATGCACTGTTTGCTTGTGCTTCTGGAGGTACTCTGTCTGTTTAGTTACTTGTATAGCTAGTCTGAAACAATGAAGCAACTGGGCTAGATATAGAAGATCTACGCCTCGAGGAATGTGTCAAACTGGAATCGTATTCAGACTCATATAACCAAGGACTGAGAGACCTCTTACACTCTCATTTAAGTTAATTATAATTTTGCCATGGCTTTTAAGGGCAGAAAAATCAGGTCAATGAAAGATACTGCTTATGGTTCATGCAACAACACTGGTTTTATGTAAATTATGGTGCATTGTTGGCAAAGACAGTGTCATTACAATTAGGGAGAGTTAAGAGGGCTGGTCAAATGTGGATTAAAGCTTCAGGATCACGTGGTTGCTTGCATGTCATGCAAACAGTAGCTACTGCCATTGGAACAGAGTTGGAATCATTATAGGTTAAATAATGTTAAATTGTGGATGGAAATGTATGAGTTTATCATGCCAGTCAGAGCCATATTCAGAACCATGACTAAAAACTGCCAAACACCATGTTTATTAAAAGGACCCTCAAATTGTCACCTCCCCTTAGTATATTTTTTTTTAATATCAGCATATCAGTATATTTTAAAAGTATCTGCTTTGGTTAAATAGGAAGAGGGTGCCATGAGTTTTCAGGATAATTTTAAACTTTGGAAAATTTGAATTTAATGAATGATTAAAATCCACTAGGATGTAATTTTACATTAACAGGAATGTAACACAAAGACAGCCCCTCTATAATAATGTTTTTTTCTGCCTTGTGTAAGAGAGGTGTCCTAAAATCTGATGGATTATGCTCATTACTATTATAAACGTGCAGAGCAATTATTATCTCTGTTGTTTCATTTATATTTTTAAAAAGCAGATACTTTGTGTGTATTGGGAGAGCAGATAGCTTCTTTGGTATTTAAAATGACAGTAGGAATATTCACGCTGCCAGTAGAAACTAGGAAAAGAGAAGTAAGAAACAGCTTTTGTACTTGATTGAAATGTCACTCTCAGATTTTATTTTTTATTTGGGTTTGTTATTGTTTTTAAAGAAGAGAAAAAACAAGGCAACATCTTTCAAAAACTTCTGTAAGAAACAAATAAACAAATGTTTATTCACTGTAAATGTCTAACTTTGTTATATCATCTAAATCTCTATGGGTTGGTCAGGAAACGGAATAAGGCACCTCAACTCAGATTGCAGGAAGCTGAGCTTGAGCAGGTTATGGAGTGCACCCTCATCAAGTTTGCAGGTGACATCAAAGTGGGAGGACCACTTGATAATCTCTGCCATTTGGAAGGGTGTAGGAGACTGGGCAAATGGGCCAACAGGAACCTCCCAAAATTCAGCAAGGATAAATACCAAACCTTGCACCTGGGAAGGAAGGGTCCCCTACAATGATACAGGCTGGGTCCTGACTGCCTGGGGAGCAGCTCTGCTGAGAAGGGCCTGGGGAGGTGCTGGTAGCTGGCAAGCTGGGCAGGAGGCAGCAGTGTGCCCCGGCAGCAAAGACCAAGAGCAACCAGGGCTGTACTAACAGGAGCACATCTAGGAGGTCCAGGGGAGTGATTATCCCCCTCTCCACTGTACTTGTCAGATCACTTCTGGACTCCTGTAACCGGTTTTGGGTGTCCCAGTACAAGAAAGGTGTTGACTGGCTGGTTTCCAGACATGGAACAGCATCGCTAACTGAAAGGATAAAAATAATTCTCACAGTTACAGTAACATTTGTTGTGCCTGTAGCTAAGGGAATAGTGAACTTTGGCATAAACGTGAAACTTCTATAGTTGGTTTTGATCCTGATCATATACCAGTGCCACCAGTGTTCATTTTGCTAGACTAAATAACTAAACTGAGAATGAGTTGTATCTTAATTTCTATATTTCCAAGCTACCTAAGTGCTTTAGTCAGCACTATGAACCACTGCCACCATCCCTTTCCCCTTTTTGTAATTTGGAAACCTCCTTGGTCAAGAAGTACCTGATTTCTTTCTAGCAAAAATTCAGTGAAGACCATTTTTCTTTAAAAATTTAAATTGTCTTTCAACATTTCTGATACTATAGCCTACAATATATAACCTTTCCCTATGCTGAATTTCAGTTCCCTGCTCTCCCAACGTGAGTTCAAACCCGTAGCCCTGAACTTGTCTGTGAATAAGGAAGATAGTAAAATGTTCTCAGTATGAGAAAAGTATAAGAAAAATTAAAGTATGATTTAGTGAGGACTGGTTTGGTGAGGTTGTAGTCAATGTCTTCCATTGAAGCTTTTTCCCTTATGGAATATAATTCCAGAAACAATGGTAAGGAAAAAGAGCTTAAGTGATTAGTTCAAGGATTTATCAAGAGAAAAGCTTATTGTAGCCACAAAGGTAGTGGCTTACGTAAGATTGTATCCAAATAAGAAGGCAAACAACGGGACAAAGAGGACTAAACATCCAGAAACCCAGAGCTTCTCTGTTTTAGTGATGTTCTGTGTCCTTGGTCTTTCTTATTTCAAAATTGAGCATTTATTGTTTGAGTGGAAAACTTGACTGTACAAAACTTTTAGTACTAATGCCACATTGACACATTACACTTTTTATTTATTTTAATTGCAATGTTTAAAAGCCAGGTATATCAGGTAAATTGTAATAGATTTGCAACTGTTCTATAATTTATGAATACTCTTAGTCTGGTGACTGGGATGTTGTATTGTGTGAATAAATTGCTTAAGTTTAATAGGAAGCTGACAGAAAAAAATGGTTTAGGATAAATCACCCTTCAGAAAGTATTTGAGATTTATTAAAAGTAAGTAAGGATAGGAAAAGGTCCTTGAACATAGGAGGTAAAAGAACATTTCAAAAGAACAGTATCAAAAGTGAAAAGAGTGTAACTGTTGAAGAGAAACAGACTGAGATGCCTGCTGTTTCTACCTCAGTATCAGCAGACAGTAAGTCTTGAGGTAAGATAGAGATATATGGACTGCTTTATAGTTTTAAAACCTGTAGCTCTAAGTATGCTGTTCTTACTGTTAAAATCACTTTAAGAGGATTGCTTCGTCTGGTTACAGACTCACCAAATAACGAAGCCTCCAGATCCAGTCAGTTTTGCTGGATCAGCATAATGAATGCATAAAGAACTGTACCCTTAGGCCTGGCCTAGGGTTCCAGACTTGTGCAATTGGTGTTGGGACTTAAAAAGGTACAAGACCTAAGGTTTGTAAATGAGGAGAAAACTGTGTAACTGTGGGAAAGCTGAAGCACATTTGCAGAGGGTTACAAATTGGATCTGTGAATCCTTTAAAATCCACCTCACTGTATCCATTTCAATGAATGAAAATTGCCATTCCAGTTAATATTTAGACTTTACAATAGATTAGTCCTTTAGCAATTAAAAGAAAATCAGAATGAAATAATAATTTAAAATTATTTGGTGTATTAAAGGCTTCTAATTGAATAATTCTTTTTCTAAAGTTTTAGGAGGTCATATTTTATAATCTCTTAATTGATTTACTTAATTTAGCAGCCAGAATTTCTCACAGGAGTTACTTTTAAAACACACAATAAGAAATATTCATTAAAAAAAGGGTTATTGTGCTGTATCCCTGCAGTAGCACTTTATATTAAGTGACATTAATTGCTTAATAATGACTATATAAATTGCAATTGTAGTTTCAAGGAAACAGCAGTATTCCTATATCTCATAATTCAGAGCTCAATAAATATGATCAATTTACAACTTCTGTGTTTCTGACTAATGCCTCAGATGTTCCTGTGTGTTAGTGTGTGTCCAGCTGATGCATTTCTAGTAACATTATTTTAATTTAAAACCATAATATAGCAGATCCAAGTGGCTCTGCTAGCCTTAAGTCTGCCAGGATTTCCATTTTAAATACCCCTTTTATAGAGGTTCATAACCAAGCTGTAAATCTGTGCTTGAGCTTGAAACCTGGTATGTGTTAGGGAGGAATATTTTTCACAGAATTTCAGCCAACCTGTTTTATCTATTTAATGTAAAGAAGTGTAATTCAACAGTTTGAACTTTTCGTTACTGTAAAGGGTGTGGAATGCTAAATGCAGTCTGGCAGAACTAATTTTTGTCACTATGTCTTTACAGTTTATTAATGACTGAGCATGATTTCGGATACCTAGTTCCATATATGGGACAAAGTTTAAAAAAGAAGGGTTTGGTATATTGTGGTCATTAAAAATCCCTTACAAGAGTAAGGCTTGTAAAGGGGATAAAGTCATTACTAAATAGAAAGCAGCACTTGGGAACAGAGAGTCGGGAAGGACTGTCTGATTTAGCAATTTCACTTTCAGACATTGTGAGAAAACCAGGAAATAAATGTTTAGACCAGAGAGCTCTACAGAATATAGAGCTCTATGTCTTTGGTACCTCTTTAATCTCTTTCTTCTTCCTCATATGCAATAATAAATCTTTGGTTCAAAAGACCAGTGCTAGAGTGAGTAGGATAAAAAGCATAACCAATCTCTTAGGTCTTTGCATGGATGCTGTTGCATACAATCTTCTGATGACCCTAGAGTGGTCTAAGCCTTGGACCTGAAAGTGTTCCAAGCAGTGGAGAAGTGGTCTTTAGGTTGGTCTTATAATTCAAAATAACAGAAAATATTTACTGACTCCCTCTGTGGTCTATGACAGAAAACAAACAGGTGTGCACATGAGATGCACTATGTTTGTTTAGGGTGGGAAGTGGGGTCTTTTGTTTTCTTTCCAGATAGGTTGAACAAAATTGTAATTTTAGGATAGTTGATCAAAGAAATATGTGGATATTATCACAAAATATATACGGATTTATGTGTGTGTGTGCACGTGTGTGTGTATGTATTTTGTAAGGTAAGGCAAGCTCGGTTCTTTTAGAAAATGTATTTAAAAATATTCATCAAAATCCAATATAGGTCAAAATGGCTCACCCACACCTTCATTTAGGTAATGTTAATTGCAAGTACATTTCACTTAAATTTCCTTTGACATGTAGAAATAGAACATTTGGACACGTGTTTCCGGATTGGTTCACAATGTTTCATTAAACTGAATATTCAGATTCCTTTTACAGAATTCCATGGAATCAATCAAAGTTTTACAAAAAACCCCCTCTTTTTAATTATATCATACTACCTAGAGCTTAGCCCATTCCTAGTTTTTTTTATTTTTTTTTTCCTGTACTTTTACCTCTTGATTTTCTTTTAGAAAATTGAGACAGGCATAATTAAATGAAAACTCATATAAGGATGGTCTCTTGATATTTCTTTTTACTCTTTGTTATCTTTTTCCTCCTCTGCCTTTTTTCTGTCTTTTTCTTCACCCATTCAAAGTGTATAGCAATATAGAAATGAGCACTTCCCTTTAATTCGCACATTGTGACACAGCACAACATTTGCAGAGGCACCACGTCATCCTAACACTTGACATTGACATGCCTAATATCTGGGCAGCTGTCACTTGGTAGAGAATCCATAATGATGAGTAAAGTGTCTGTGTTTTCAAGTTCAGTGGAAGAGTGCAGACAGTCTGAAGTCACATTCCTTTCTTACACTAGGACATCAGCTTTGATTTAAGTGCCTGTTCAAGTTAAAATTCAAATCCTGAATTTAATTTCTTAGTTTGGGTGAGGCATGGGTCTCACTGTTTTCCTTTAGGGGACAAATAGAACTTAAATCCATACCCTGAAGCAGTACAAGGTACAAACTCTGACTTTATGCCATCATTGTAATAAGAGGCATTTGAAATCACTTTGGGAATTTCAACTCTTCTTCAGGTAAGTGAAAATGTGCCACTGGAGTCACTGAACCAGAGAGAAAGCAAAGAAGTGTGATTCTATAATTCAGTGACAAGCCTGTATACAAGTTTTTTATTGCAATCCTAGTTAATGTATTTAGGTCCTCTCTTTCTTATTCTCTTTTTTTTCAGGTTCCCTTTATCTCTGAGTCTCTATTTGCTGTACATCTTCACCAGTGCACAACTGTGCCAATTATTCCTTTAAAGCACTTCAGCACATTTGTTCTTCCCCAGCTTGGCAAACATGCCCTGCTTGTGTTCTGCTTTAAGTCTAGCACAGGTCTCCTTCGCAGCTATCTGGTAGCATTCCTAATCCCTCCTCCAACCAATATAAAAGTTAACCTCTAAAATTATCTTATGTACCATTAGTATTTTGTCCACATTCCCATCTACCTTTCAATCTTATGAATCATTACTTGATCTTCAAATACATCAAGTCCAAGCTCCTTTTCCTCTCTTTGTCCTGTGTTGTCCCTCACATTTCCAGATCTTCCAACCATTCACTTCCCTTATATAGCTCTCATCCTCCTGTCTCAGCCGTGGAGCTCCTTTTCTATACCATTTGGAACAGACTTCCAGCTATATTATGTGGTCTAATCTTCATAATCTTCATTTTTTCAGTTGTATCCCAGTACTACTGCATGTTTCATAATCTCTTGTGCGTTCTCACCTAGCTACTAAACTTTGTGATTTTGCTCAATTGTAGTTCTCCCACTCTTGCTCACTGTATTTGACTGAGTTCAAATATTTATGGTTGCTCTTATCAGGATTGGTTAGCTCCTAGTATACAGTAAACCTCAGACAGCTTTAGGATGAAAATATGTTCTATTTTTGCAATAATCATTAAGGTCTTGCCCCTCCGTCAAAAGTCTTAGACACCCCCTATATAGTGCTGTGTCCAAAATACCCACCCTGTCCTCATGTGCATAAGCTGTTAAGGGCCTTATTGCCCCTTTAACTATTGAAACTCATTCAGTATCAGGAAGGCATCTCTTGGCTTTGATCAATCTTATACTCATAGCAATGAAAGGGACTTCAGGTTGTCATCTAGTCTGGTCCTTTATTCTAAGGTAAAACTGTCAACTGACATACTGTGCTAGTCTTTGTCATTCTGACCAATGTAATTACTTTATTATACATCACTCTGTTGCATGTTGCTTGTAATTTTTTTGTAAGATCACTGAGACTGTGGGTTTCTTCTTTAGTTTTGTGTATATATAACACCTTAGCACAGGTGCCTTCTCCATGGTGTATCTAGTCCATTATAGGAGGTTCTAAGATGATGCAAATAAGACCACCCTTGGTCATTTAACAAACACTAAACATTTTCTGGGAAGCAGTTTATCTCACACTGCTCTTTTTTTTATGCCTATTCTTCCTTACAGTTTTTATTCAGACTAGGTCAATATATTTGCACAGCAAACATCTCACAGACAAAATTACAAATCAGCTATCCATCCATCACAGGTTCATAGAATCATAGAATCATAGAATCATTGAGGTTGGAAAAGACCTCTAAGATCATCGAGTCCAACCGTCGACCCACCACCACCATGCCCACTAAACCATGTCCCTAAGCGCCTCATCTACTCGTCTTTTAAATACCTTCAGGGATGGGGACTCAACCACTTCCCTGGGCAGCCTGTTCCAATGTTTCACCACTCTTTCAGTAAAGACATTTTTCCTTACATCCAATCTAAACCTCCCCTGGCACAACTTGACGCCATTTCCTCTCGTCCTATCACTTGTTACTTGGGAGAAGAGACCGACACCCACCTCCCTACAACCTCCTTTCAGGTAGTTGTAGAGAGCGATGAGGTGTCCCCTGAGCCTCCTTTTCTCCAGGCTAAACAACCCCAGTTCCCTCAGCCGCTCCTCATAAGACTTGTTCTCCAGACCCCTCACCAGCCTCGTTGCCCTTCTCTGGACACGCTCCAGCACCTCGATGTCCTTCTTGTAGTGAGGGGCCCAAAACTGAACACAGTATTTGAGGTGCGGCCTCACCAGTGCCGAGTACAGGGGCACGATCACTTCCCTACTCCTGCTGGCCACACTAGTTCTGATACAGGCCAGGATGCCATTGGCCTTCTTGGCCGCCTGGGCACACTGCCGGCTCATGTTCAGCCGGCTGTCAACCAGCACCCCCAGGTCCTTTTCTGCCAGGCAGCTTTCCAGCCACTCTTCCCCAAGCCTGTAGCGCTGCATGGGGTTGTTGTGGCTGAAGTGCAGGACCCGGCACTTGGCCTTGTTGAACCTCATACAGTTGGCCTTGGCCCATCGATCCAGCCTGTCCAGGTCCCTCTGCAGAGCCTTCCTACCCTCGAGCAGATCAACACTCCCACCCAACTTGGTGTCGTCTGCAAACTTACTGAGGGTGCACTCAATCCCCTCATCCAGATCATTGATAAAGATATTGAACAAGACCGGCCCCAAAACTGAGCCCTGGGGAACACCGCTCGTGACCGGCCGCCAACTGGATTTGACTCCATTCACCACAACTCTCTGGGCCCGGCCGTCCAGCCAGTTTTTTACCCAGCGCAGAGTCCACCTGTCTAAGCCGTGAGCTGCCAGCTTCTCTAGGAGAATGCTGTGGGAGACGGTGTCAAAGGCCTTGCTGAAGTCCAGGTAGAGCACATCCACAGCCTTTCCCTCATCCACTAGGCGGGTCACCTGGTCATAGAAGGAGATCAGGTTGGTCAAGCAGGACCTGCCTCTCATGAACCCGTGCTGGCTAGGCCGGATCCCCTGGTTGTCCCGCTCATGCCTTGTGAGCGCCCTCAAGATGAGCCGCTCCATAATCTTCCCCAGCACCGAGGTCAGGCTGACAGGCCTGTAGTTTCCCGGATCCTCCTTCTGGCCCTTCTTGTAGATGAGCGTCACATTGGCAAGCCTCCAGTCATCCGGGACCTCCCCCGTTAACCAGGACTGCTGATAAATGATGGAGAGCGGCTTGGCGAGCACCTCCGCCAGCTCCCTCAGCACTCTCGGGTGGATCCCATCCGGCCCCATGGACTTGTGAGTGTCCAGGTGGCATAGCAGGTCATTGACTGCTTCCTCCTGGATTACGGGGGGTTCATTCTGCTCGCCGTCCCCGTCTTCCAGCTCGGGGGGCCGAGTACCCTGAGGATAACTGGTCTGCCTGTTAAAGACTGAGGCAAAGGTGGCATTGAGTACCTCAGCCTTTTCCTCATCCTCGGTGACAATGCTCCCCCCCGCATCCAATAAGGGATGGAGATTCTCCTTGGCTCTCTTCTTGTCATTAATATATTTGTAAAAACTTTTTTTGTTGTCTTTAACGACAGCGGCCAGATTGCGTTCTAGCTGGGCTTTTGCCTTTCTCATTTCTTCTCTGCATGACCTAACGAAATCCCTGTACTCTTCTTGAGTTGCCTGCCCCTTCTTCCACAAGCGGTAAACTCTCCTTTTTTTCCTGAGTCCCAGCAAGAGCTCCCCGTTCAGCCAGGCCGGTCGTCTTCCCCGCCCGTTCTTCTTACGGCGTACAGGGACAGCCTGCTCCTGCGCCTTTAAGACTTCCTTCTTGAAGATCGTCCAGCCTTCCTGGACCCCTTTGCCCTTCAGGACCGTCTCCCACGGGACTCTCTCAACCAGCGTCCTGAACAGGCCAAAGTCCACCCTCTGGAAGTCCATGGTTGCGGTTTTGCTGCCCCCCCTCCTTACTGCACCAAGAATGGAGAATTCCATCATTTCATGGTCGCTAAGCCCAAGATGGCCTCCGACCCAATGTTTCAGCTATATTTTCATCTACTTGCACTTGAAAAAAAAAAAAGTTTTTAGTTAGGTTTACATTTTCCCTAAATGTTTGAATATGAATTTTATTTGCATGACTTTTTTTAAAATTAATCTTTGTCAAAAGAAGAAAAACATATACAAACACATAATTCTTCTGAACATTTGTGTCCGTAAAAACATCTTTCTTTTACAGCACCTCATTAGACAAAAGCCAACTACTTATTTATAATTTATTTTCCTTAACAGTGGCCTATGTAGTGCTTCTTTCTCTCTTTCCTTCCCTTGAAGTAGTTTGACTTTCCTCTATAGCTTTGAGAAGGGCATAATAACATTTCAGATAATTTCTGTTTGTAGAAAAATTCTAGGCAGGGGTGCTTTTTTGAAGATTTTCTCCATTGGGATTTTCTAGATTTGTACCTATGTGGATCTTTGAAAGCATGAAGCAACGGTTTAGGTTTCAAACCTGTTTCTCTAGTTTCCATGCTCTTTAACGTTCACCGTTTAAGCTTTAAATGTCAAAAGAAGTGATGTGAACTAAAGGAGACAGCAAGTGCATAGGAAAAAAAAAGTGAAATATACAGGCAGAGAAGTTAATCCTGAGAAATTCTGTAACAAACTCTTGTAATGAATTTAACTCTTAAAAGAGTAGTGCTATAGAATACAGTAAAAAGGATATATAACTTTTATTATCTGTATTTTTACCAGAATAATCACAAAAAGTGCAAACAACCTCAAAATCACTTTCTTATGACATAATTACCATAAATTTCATTTTAAAATATTATGTATTTAGGATTGCATATAGATGTAATAGATATTCTTCCTTTGCCTCTAAGATAACTTAAACATGTAAGTCTTTGTTTCTGTTGTGTGTTAACCCCAGTGGGCAGCTAAGCACCACACAGCGCTTGCTCAATCCTCTTCCACCCAGTGGGATGGGTGAAGAGGTAAGAAAGAATAAAAGCAAGAAAACTTTAGAGTCAAGATAAAGAAATTGTTTAACAACTGAAGGATAAATGGAAGAAGAGAGAAGAAAACAAAACAAAACCAGTGATCACAAGTAATCACTCACCACCTCCCATGGTTAGATTGATGCCCAACCTGTTCCTGAGCAAAAGGTGGCTAACATTCCTAAAAGCCCCTGTTTTCCCTTTTATTGCTGAGTGTGACATTATATGGTATGGAATAACACTTTGGTAGTTTAAGTCATCTGTCTGGTTGTGTCCCTTCCCAACCTATTTTGTGCCCCCCGCAAGTCTAGTCACTGTGGGGGCAGAGTGAGAAACAGAGAAGACCTTGACACTGTGCAAAAATTGTTCAGCAAAAGCTAAAATGTGTGCTACCAGTGCTGTTTTGGTCAAAAATCTAAAACACAGCACCATATGAGATGCCATGAAGAAAATTAACTCTATCCTATCCAAGCCCAGCACAGTTTCCTATGCTAAAAGATCAGTTTTAAGAACATGTCCTGGTTTCGGCAGGGATAGAGTTAATTTTCTTCCTAGTAGCTGGTACAGTGCTGTGTTTTGGATTCAGTATGAGAATAATGTTGATAACACACCAATGTTTTAGTTGTTGCTAGGTAGTGTTTACACTAGTCAAGGACTTTTCAGCTTCCCATGCTCTACCGACTGAGAAGGCTGGAGGTGCACAAGAAGCTGGGAGGGGGCACAGCCAGGACAGCTGACACAAACTGGCCAAAGGGATATTCCATACCATGTGATGTCATGCTCAATATATAAACTGGGGGGAGTTGGACGAAGGGCGGTGACCACTACTCAGGAACTGGCTGGGCATCGGTCAGTGGGTGGTGAACAATTGCACTGTGCATCACTTATTTTGTACATTCTTTTATCATTGTTATTATTATAATAATTATTATTATTATTTTCCCTTCCTTTTCTGTCCTATTAAACTGTCTTTATCTCAACCAATGAGTTTTACTTTTTTTATCTGATTCTCTTCCCCACCCCACTGGCAGGGGAGTGAGTGAACGGCTGTGTGGTGTTCAACTGCCTGCCGGACTAAACCACAACAGAACAATATTTGTAATTTGCAGGAAGTTAATCTGTTTTCATGCTGTTTGTGTTTCAAAAATGAAATTGTTTTATTTATTTCTGTGAAACAATATTAAAAAAACCCACCATCAATGAGAAGCATTCATGAAGAGTTACCAAATTTTACATAGCTTTGATAAACATTTTCAATAGGGTATTTATTTTAAAAGAAAGAATTAATTTTGTGTATGTCCCATTGTCAAAAGAAGTGATTTTGATATTATGAAAACATTTAACTTGTTAGTGATGCATTCATTAGAAAATAATGTTTTTCTGAGCATTTCAGTTTTCATGAATATGGCATTCTTCTTCAATATAATTTCATTTTTTAAAAAAACTCATTCTTTTCTGCTTTGATTTTGCTAAGATCTGTAATTACTAAGTTAATTTTGTGTTTGAGGCTAAAACCAGCACTAAAGATTATATTAGTAATGGTGAGATTTGCAAATTAAACATTTTTACCACAGTGTGATCTTGGAATAATTTCAGTACCTTTTAATTTTACTGATATAAATGGTATTAGGTAAATAATTGTTGCCATTAATAAAGCAGGTAGTGTTGTATTCTATGATTTAAATTAAATTGAATTACATTAATTAAGTTCATGAGTCTGTTAAAGAATAGAGTTGACATAAAGCAAACCACCCTAAAGGAAAGATGATTTCTGAATGATTTCTTTCTTTCTAAAGAGCTCTGAAATTCATGTCACAAGTCAATAACTTAAGCGATTCTCACCTGTTCCACAGAATTTATTGGGCTGAGGCAAAAATGCTGAAGTCAATGGAAGATTTTCTTTTACTTTAATGCCCTTTTATGTGAACTTTGAATTTCCAATATATGTATCATTAACTTAAATATATTTACAAGTATTCTATTTTGTGTGATTCCAACTACTCTTTTATGGTAGAGAAGCTCTAACTTGATAGTTTAAATTGGATGTTGGATCACATTTTAAAATCTGAATTTGAAAATGTCGCACATTTATTTTTACCGTTTTTACATTCAGACTTGCCAATATTTTAAATCATATGAATGAGGAGAAAGGGGTTTTAAGATGCTTCACTCATTTTCCTCACATGCTATATTTTCCTCAGAAGTCCCTTTGTCTCCATATAGAAACACAGATGGATAAATGTCAGTATCTGATACTATCTACTATGAGGGCATTGAGCAAAAAAAAACTTTCATAGATTTCTTTCCTTCATCCTACTAATTATTTATCTTTATAAAGGAGGAAAATGTATTTGAACTCCACAGACTTTACTAAAACAGATTTTGCTACAACTGTGCTCATGATTGATTGATTGATTGATTGCAAAAAACCCCCTGTATAAATCTGTTACATGATTTACGAAAAAATTACACCACAGGTGGAACTAAGAACTATACATTTCATTGAAGGAGAACGTCTCTGAAAGAAAGATGGCATGCGAGGCACACCTCAAGGCCTTTTGATCACACAGTCAGGAAAAAAAGTGTTTTAGTAAGGGAAGGTTAGTTTGATAGTATGACAGATCACAGAATTCAAGATTTTGGGAGGTTTTTTAGCATTCAGAATGAGGTCAGACCAAATCTACTACAAAATGCCCATAAGTAATAAAAAAAGAATATTCATGTATGAATATCATTCCAGATTTCATTAATATGGATGACTCAAAGGGCAATGCTGACTCATGAAGAAACGGATATAAGGTGGTTGTGAATACTAAGATTGAATATTAAAAGAAGTTTTCTTATAATTCAGGTAAAGTATTTCATCCCAAATCAGAGGTGTCAGATTCTGGAACTGTCATACTGCAGGGAAAAAGATCCTTAATTGTCTTAGTATGAAACTTGATGAATGCATAAACCAAACTCTATTATGGGATTATTTTTGCTAGCAAGAGATTGCCTTCAGTTGCCCTGCTCCATGTTCTTTCAGTCTTAAATGCTGAAGACAGTAGAAGTTCATATAAATTTCTATGACTTTCTATCAAGTCCTGGGTTTGGGTTGGGGTTTTTTTGGTGGCTAAAAGCACTGAGAAGTGGATAGGTACAAATCTGAATTAATCCCAGCTAAAGATCATTAGAACCATTGATTTACAAGAAAATCTTCAGGTTTCCAAGTGGATTATTTTCCTCATCTTCTGAAGATCTAAGAATGATCACATCCCATGTATGCTAATCTGAAATAATTTACTGTTTCTGGACTAGAATGAGTTTTGGAAATTCTTTGACAGAGCTAATAATGGATTGCTTGTTTGGGACACTGACATTGTACTAGAATTTTTTCACGGTAGTCCATTTCTTTACATAATAGTCTTGGAGATAAGAATAAGACAGATTCTCTCTTAAATTCTGAATTGTTGAAAGACTTTATATTGGACAACAGATGGTGCAACAATTATGGCTCTAACTCTCTGCCAGATTCTCCTTTGCCAGTTAGACACTATCAGTATTCGAACTCCATTTAGTTAATTTTTACCAAGATCTTGGAATGTTTGAAATCAGTATCTTCCTTGATATCACCTTCAATAAGCTTTAATATGAACCTTGATTTCATTTATAATGCAGGGAAATAGTGATAAATTGCCAGGACTTTCCTAAATATGCATCATGACCTCTTTCTTGATCCTCTGGGATTTTCACTATTCAAGTGTCAGAAAAGGTGTTGGATGATGGCATGCACAATTAATTTCAGTTGATACTATTTTGCTAGGTCAGAGAATCTAGCAGTTGGAAGGTATACCCGTCCTTTGCAAATGGAAAGAAATGAAGACAATTTCTCTTTTGTTCTCTGCTTTTTGAGCTGGTACAGTTTTATGACTTCATGGGTGATATGTCTATATTGCAGTTAATGAGTCAGACAGTGATATTCAAGGTACTTTTAAGTAAGGCACAATTTGCCTTTAGTAACTTTTTTTAGGTTTGTTTTTGCTTGTTTTTTAGTAACTTTTTGCTTGCTATTCCTGATACTCTCTCTGAAAGTTTTTCTATCTGTAGCTGCCAAGAAGGAGTATGGATACATGACAATTATATAAGAAAAGCATCATAAAAAGGGAATGAAACATCTTCAACTTTGTGTCAAATACAATGCAGCTTTTTTCCTGGCTGGCACCTGTCCTTGGGGTCCTGGTAGACACCAAGTTGAACATGAACGAACAACATGCCCAGAGAGGTTGTGGAGTCTCAATCCTTGGAGAAGAGGAACCTGAATCTCTCTGACTTTTTTAAGTATCATTTTTATTGTGGTTTTTTGTTTGTTTGTTTGTTTTGAGACCATGAAACTTCCCAAGATTAAAAACAAAACCCAAAACCAAACCAGCAAAACTTTATCTGCCTAATAAGTGCGGCTGGCTTTTCATCTCACTTGTATTTTGTTTCTGCTTGTGTATAGAATATGCCATCAAAGGAAACAATGAAAGTTGGAGGATTTCTGAATATTCAGCAAATGGACTTCAGGTAGTGATTTTATATTTTCAGGAGGACAGACCTTATTATAGGAAAAGTCAATTTCTTCTTCAGTTCCACTGTAGCAATATTTCCAGCTTGTTCCTCAGATCTTCAAGTTTGTATTGTAAGAGTAATCAAATAAACCTTTTAATTATATGCACAATTAATTGTCATTAATTCTAATATAAAAAATCCTTTCTTTTAAAACTTTAGTCCTTAAACATCAAGTCTGATTCGTATTCATTAAGTTTCACGACAATTCAGCATTGGTTTGATGTGTCCGTCATCTTCAATAACTATCCTAACAAATATGTGACATTAATTTGCAACAGCCTTTGTAGGTAGAAATGCTCTGCTGTATGCTAATGTCCTCTGTGGATAATGGACAACAGGTTTGCTAATATTTTCTTTTGTCTTTTATCTCATTTTCCCCTTCGATATTTTTCTTTGGAAATTTATACGATCCTTCAAGGCAGAGCTGGATATATCCCATTATCATTTAAATCACATGAAGCCTCTGAAAGTTGTAAAAACCCAACAAGGCTTTCAAAGTATTATAAACATTTAGTCATGTGCTCTCTTAATAAAATAAAAAAAATACAAAAGGAAGGAAGTAAAAATTGACTGAGTTGGTCTTTAATTTTTTAATTTTCAGCTGTTGTTAGAGACTACCACAATGACTTCGCAATACAATGGCAGTAATAACAGACAGTACCTCTTTTCCTTATGTCTCACATAAAACACTCTATATTGTATAAAAATATTGTGTTAAAAATATGACTGTACCAGAATCATCTTCCACATTGAACTGTGCTGCCTGCCTATTTACACAGTGACAAATAGACAATTGACATTAAGTGCATTCTCTCCTTGGCTATTTCTTTTTACTTTCAGAAGCAGACACATTTGATCTGTACCCTTTCCATCTGATCATATTGAATGGACATTTCTGAGAGCCACTCTGCCAAATGATGCTGACCTTAATCTTATCCCAGGTTTCTTTAACTTTTATGTTTTATCCTTTTGTGACAACGTTCTTCTGCTTCAGAAGAACGTTTTCAAGACACAACTCTTCCTTAATACGTGCAGAAAATCCAACCCAATAACTCACAAGCACATAATGCACTGTGGTCATTGGTACTGAATAATGCTGGGTGAAAAAATATTTTCAGTTTTTCCATATGTCTTGTATATCAAAATGTTATCAAAATGTTTGATTACCATAATTTCAATTCAGTCCTTTTAAATTACAAATTATTGAGTGTCTGTATTAATCTAAAACTATCTTGTTTTGATAACAATTCCAGGTTTAATGAATCAGTATGTTTTAATGTAAAATGTTTGGTAAACAACCTACACTTATTTCTGACTCTGCTTTATCTCATTATGTCTGTTGTCATGTCTCCTTGTTCTTTGTCCTAACATGCATGTTCAACTCTTCTAATGGCTTTCTCCTGTGTCAGAAAATTGGAAAAAAAGCTGCTTTTTATTATCTTTGTGCAACAGCTGTAATAATGGGCCTTGCAATATTTGGATTAATTAGGTATTTCGGCAGTAAAAAAAAAGTAGGTAAATACCAAGGTATGTGACATAAAAGAACCTAAAAAAGATTTCAAAACCTAAGACAATTTCAGGAAACAATAACAGTCATCATAATTGTTTAAAGATATTTAAGTATAATCTAGAACAAAGGCAATAAAATTTGTCCTTGCTAACAGGACAGAATGACTGCCAGCCTGAAAAATCAGCTTAACAGTAAGATAGCTATCATTCATTTCAACTTGTTTTTCTCATAAGGATAGATAAACTGAAATTACCCACTCACCACTGCAGCCACATTCTGCAGACTCTTTTGTACTTACTGCACAAAAAGATGCAGGTAGAACGTCTATTTACACATTAAGATTTTAAGAAACTGTTCCATAACAGGTAGATCAGTTCTGAAGAATCTGTTTTGCTTTTGTAGATATTTGGAGATGATATTTTAAGATTAGGACACTGGAATGCACAATTTATGAACAGATCCTCCTATTAAATCCTCCCCTCTAGGTTTATATAACAACATAGTCTCTTTCAAAACAGAAAGCTACTGATGCCAAACTACTGCATGTTTTATAAGTTTATTAATAAAGATTTCAGAATATGACAAGAGTGTATTATTCCAGTTTAAATAGTACCTTACAAAACAGTCATCACCAGCTGTGAGAAACGATTTGGGAGGTTAATAGTTTGCACAATAAAGGAAAGTTAACATGCCTGAATCATTGTGCTAAGAACCAGATTAGATGCCATTATTATTACTAATGTGCTTGCAGCAAAGTGGCTGATAGTGATTTAGATAAATGTGGGGATTGTTCCAAAAAGAAAAAGAATCACTAATGTTGTTGATCCAGGGGTAATGTGAACAGCACTTTATTTGGCCATATGACGGATTCCTGTTGCTGTATCTCTAAAACTTCTTATGGACATGGCAAAATTTATACACACCATCTGTTTTTCTGAACTTTAGCCATTGTTCTCTGCTTCTACTGCAGTTCGATTTCAAACAGATACTATGTCAATAAGAATAAGAGTTAGTCCTATAGGTTCATCATCATAATGTGCAATAACATCAAGGTCATTGTTTTACCTATCTTTGGAGTATTCTGGGCTGATAATTGTAATAGACAACATATGGAACACATAATCCTCAATCATAAGAAAAACTATTGATGGTAAAAATGACAAGAAAAACATTTTAATGTTTTTATCTGAGGAGAAAGGCAATGGCTCACACTTAAATGGTTTTACCATATGGATGCTTCTTTAACATATATTGAATGCTATATGTGTTGTCTCATCCCACGTAACGGGTAGTTCCAATCTCATAACACATTCTTTACGCTCTTGCTCAGCTTTAAACTCCTGCCATGTACCTTATGTTAGACAATTACCTCCAAAAATAAACTTCTCATTCATAGGTTATGTGTCCTTTTCACAGATGCCTTAATTTCCTTTGTTGTTTCCTTGGGCATTTTTCCCACAGTTGTCCTCTGGTTTATTCTTCTTTGCCTCATTGCTAAGGTTAATAATGCTCTCAACTCCTCCATGTGTCTCACCTTGTAAAAAAGAAAGGATAACACCTGAGACAGCACTTGTGTATTTGCTCACATGAGTATGAGAATAGTTTTATTCTATCCTAAGAAATCTCTTGCTGACATTAAATGGCTCGGAAAAAATAATCCTGAAATACAAAAGAATATTGCTATATTAGCATCAGCCATATAACTTTAAACTGTTTTTGCAAACCTCGGATCTTTTTTTCCCCCTTTTTTTCATAGAGATCTAGAGAAGACCACATATTAGCATGATTAATTGAAAATGTCAGGGATGTATTGGCAGCTCAGAGTAAAATTCAATATTTTTATAAGCTGAAGATTAATTCAAGACTTTCATTTAAAAAGTGAACGGTGCTTAGAAAAGCTAGGCGGCATTTATTTCATTATTAATTATAATTGTATCTCTCCCATCTGTCTCTTCTTGTGGCTAATGGGCTTTTATCACTGCAGATGTGCCCATTGATACATGCTGTCAGCAGAAGAAAGGTGAAGCAGGAGTAAATGAAAGAATGTACATTTTACATCTAGAAGAGAGGTAACTAAAGTTATGACCCAAGTGCTTTTAAAAAAAAACAAACCTGTGTATGGGTAACTATATCTCAAAGCAGAGGAATAATGCCTTATACCCAAGATCTACAGGAATCATGTTATGTTTTATTTGCATAATTTTTATTATTTGTTTAATCTATTATACATGTAATTTAAACTATTACCTACAGTTTCTATTGCATTAGATTTTCAGTGTTTCAGTCAAAACTTGGTTAATGCCAAGTAAAGCATGGTTAATGCCTTATTTTGAAATCAATTAGTACACAGAGAACACTGAAAATCTATTTATCACTTGCATTATTATTATTACAATATTTAACATAACACTTTTTGTAGCACATAATATCAGGCACGGATATGATTTCAAAACTCTGCAAAGTTGAAAGTTGGTTATAATTAAAATAGAATATTATGTAGAAAAGGTGCGGAATGTCTGCACGGTTTTACTGATAAAATAATGGCAGGGCATATTTTTGTTCAAGAGAATTGACTCTGAATTATTCTGCTAAAATAGCTCCTTCCCCCAATAAATACTTCTGCTTTGTCTAACTCAACAACTGCAGGCTATAACTGCAGGCCATACACACAGTTGTTGAGTTTCTAGTGTAGACAAAGCTCGAGAGCTTGCATAATGAAAACTACCCATTTCTGTGGGATATTTGCTTATGATAAGAATGATGTAAAAACTGAGGAATACATTATGAGGCATTATGAATTCCAAAACTGAAGAAGACTTAAATGTCTGATTGCACTGATTTAAATAAGATGTATGTAAGGTCATTCTCAGAGGCGATCAGCTCCGGTGCAGGCGTGTCCCGCCGCGGAGCGGTGGATCGTGGTGTACAGGGGGGGGGTCCTGAGCCGGGGAACCCACAGGGGAGCGCAGAGCTCCCTGCCGCTGGGAGCCGGCAGCTCTCACGAGGGCGGCTGATGAGGCGTGAGCTGGGCCAGGAGCAACGGCTGCCACGCCCCACTCCCACTCGAGGCAGCCCCAGGGAGCGCTCGCCACCAGGAGCGCTGTGAACAAGATGGTCAAACAGGGCGTGGCACGTCAGCTAGGGCTTGGGGCGGCAGTTTGCGCGGCAGTTCATGCAGAAGGGCGCGCAGGGAAGGCGCCTCTTTGAAGGAGAAGCATTCCACGGGCTGAGTGGGGGACTTGGCGTGCACATAACTCAGTAACTGGGCACAGGTCAGGGGCACTCATCCCACCCGACCCTCAAGGCAGAATGGTGGGCACTCGTCTGAGGGTAAAGGCCGCAGCTCCAGCTGGGGGGTCTGCACCATCTACCCCAGCGGCGGCCAATGCCTCCACGCAGATGGAGCTGCTGAAGGGAGAGGCTGCGGTGCAGACCTCAGGCTGCAGGGAGTGCCTAGACCTCTCTCCTGGGGCAGGGACGGGCAGCAGACCTGCCTGCAAAAGTGTGCCCAGGTCGAGGACCTCCTGCAGCAGGTGGCTGAGCTGCAGGAGGTGGTGAGAAGACTGCATAACATGAGGAGAAGGAGCTAGATAGCTGGTTCCAAGCGCAGTCTGCAGTGGACCCGCAGCCCACGGCCAAACAGCCAAAACCTCCCCCACTGGCACACGCAGAAGGGAGCAGGGGGGCCAATAATGCAGAAGGATGGACAGTTGCAAAGGCAAGGACCAGCAGGAGGAAGAGACTTCCCCCGAAGCCTGAGGTGCTCTTGCAGAACCGCTTCACTGCTCTGCAGGTCCAAGAGGAAAGTCCTGTCACACCAGGAGAAGTGCTGGAGCTGAGTAATGCAGCCTGATCTGGCCCCCGTATAACAACCAGCGCCACTAAGAAAAGGCAACGGGTGATAGTAGTAAGCGACTCTCTTCTGAGAGGTACGGAGGCACCCATTTGCTGACCAGACTCACTCTCTAGAGAGGTGTGCTGCTTACTGGGGGATCGCATCAGGGATGTCACCGAGAGGCTACCAAGCCTCGTACAGTCCACTGACTATTATCCGCTGCTGTTGTTTCACATGGGCACCAGTGACACAGCCGGGAGCAGTCTGAGGACTATCAAGAAGGACTACAGAGCCCTGGGAGCGGCGGTAAGGGACTCAGGAGCGCAGGTAGTTTTTTCATCAGTCCTGCCGGCCAAAGGGAAGGGGTTTGAAAGGGCCAGTTGAATCTGGCGAGTCAACAAATGGTTACGGGACTGGTGCCACAGCCAGGGGTTTGGCTACTTAGACCATGGGACTCGCTTTGAGAAACGTGGTCTACTGGGGGCTGACGGGGTCCATCTGTCAGAGAAGGGGAAGAGCATCTTTGGTCATAGGCTTGCCAAGCTGGTGAAGAGGGCTTTAAACTAGAGATGCTGGGGGAGGGGAACCTCAATCCATCCCACTCCTACCAGTTTGATGCCAGGGCCAACAATAGATGCCCAGAGCCTGGAGAAGGGACACAGGTCAGCAGGAGAGCGCCTGAAGAGCAGCACAAAGGAACTCCAGCCAGTACGACCGCTTCACTGGGGGCCCAACTTCAATGCCTCTATGCAAATGCACGTAGCTTGGGGAATAAACAAGAGGAGTTAAGAGACGTGCGCACGCCTGCAGGGCTACGACCTTCTTGGCATCACGGAGACGTGGTGGGATGGCTCCTATGATTGGAGTGTTGGGATGGAGGGGTACAGGCTCTTTAGGAAGGACAGGCAGGGGAGACAAGGAGGGGGTGTTGTCCTCTATGTCAATGACCAGCTGGAGTGCATGGAGCTCTGCCTGGGGACAGATGAAGGCAAAGGCGGGGACTGGGAGAATGAAGAGCCACCCACTGTGGGAGAACATCAGGTTCGAGACCATGTAAGGCACCTGAAGGTGCACAAGTCCATGGGACCCGATGAGATCCATCCGCAGGTCCTGAAGGAACTGGCAGATGAAGTTGCTAAGCCACTATCCATCATATTTGAGAAGTCGTGGCAGTGTGGTGAAGTTCCCACTGACCGGAAAAGGGGAAACATAACCCCCATTTTTAAAAAGGGCAAAAAGGAAGTCCCGGGGAACTACAGGCCAGTCAGTCTCACCTCTGTGCCTGGGAAGATCATGGAACAGATCCTCCTGGAAGCTATGCTAAGGCACGTGGAGGACAGGGAGGTGAATTGAGACAGCCAGCATGGCTTCACCAAGGGCAAGTCCTGCCTGACTAACCTAGTGGCCTTCTATGATGGAGTGACTACATCAGTGGACATGGGAGGGGCTACAGATGTTGTCTATCTGGACCTCTGTAAGGCCTTTGACACGGTCCCTCACAGCATCCTTCTCTCTAGACTGGAGAGGTATGGATTTGATGGGTGGACTGTCCGGCGGATGAGGAATTGGTTAGATGGTCACATCCAGAGGGTAGTGGTCAATGGCTCAATGTCCAGATGGAGATTGGTGACGAGTGGCATCCCGCAGGGGTCCATATTGGGACCGGTACTGTTTAATATCTTCATCAATGACATGGACAGTGGGATCGAGTGCACCCTCAGCAAGTTTACAGATGACACCAAGCTGAGTGGTGTGGTCAACACACCAGAGGGACGGGATGCCATCCAGAGGGACATGGACAAGCTCGAGAAGTGGGCCTGTGTGGGTCTCATGAGGTTTAACAAGGCCAAGTGCAAGGTCCTGCACCTGGGTCGGGGCAACCCCCAGTATCAATACAGGCTGGGGGATGAAGGCATTGAGAGCAGCCCTACCAAGAAGGGTACTGGTGGATGAAAAGCTGGACATGAGCCAGCAATGTGCGCTTGCAGCTCAGAAGGCCAATTGTATCCTGGGCTGCATCAACAGAAGCGTGGCCAGCAGGTCGAGGGAGGTGATTCTTCCCCTCTACTCTGCTCTGGTGAGACCCCACCTGGAGTCCTGCGTCCAGCTCTGGAGCCCTCAGCATAAGAAAGACACGGACCTGTTGGAGCGGGTCCAGAGGAGGGTCACAAAAATGATCAGGGGGATGGAACCCCTCTCTGCTATGAGTACAGGCTGAGAGAGTTGGGGGTTGTTCAGGCTGGAGAAGAGAAGGCTTTGGGGAGACCTTATTGCAGCCTATCAGTACTGCAAGGGGGCTTATAAAGAAGATGGTGGCAAACTTTTGATCAGGGCCTGTTGCGACAGGACAAGGGGGAATGGCTTTAAACTAAAGGGGGGTAGATTTAGACTAGATAGAAGGAAGAAATTTTTTATGCTGAGGGTGGTGAAACACTGGCACAGGTTGCCCAGGGAGGTGGTGGATGCCCCATCCCTGGAAACATTCAAGGTGGGGTTGGACGGGGCTCTGAGCAACCTGATCTAGTTGAAGATGTCCCTGGTTGGACTAGATGACCTTTCGAGGTCCCTTCAAACCCAAACTATTCTATGATTCTATGATTCTATGATATATATATATACACCTAAAAATTTGAAAAAGCCTGGCATATTGTGCAACTTCATCTTGTAAAACTGCAGAGCAGTAAAGATTTTTGGTAGAACAGCTTTTGAAGTAACTGTGTTTTCCTTTTTGTGTGTGTGAAATTATTTGTAAATTAAATACATCAATTTTTTTAATCAGCATGAGCATAACCACATGAGTATTTTTAAAGAGACTGAATTAAAATATCTCCATTTCTTGAAATAGTGTGTACTATGATTTTATTATAATAATGTTCAGTATGCTAATACAGGCTTTAGTTCAATAGTAATGGTAGCAATTCAATGGTAGTAATTAAAGAAGTAATGAGTGTTAATCAAAGTAAATGATAGAGGAATTCTTAAATCCCTTTTAAAAAGATTTTAAGGGATTCTTAAAACACAGCAGTACCCTTCAGAAATTAAATTACTTAAAGTAATAACTCAGCTTTTTAGTATCTGTTGCACTCAGACTTCTTCTCCATGGAGTCTAAGTTTAATTAAATTCAGTTTGATTCCTCTCTTCTACTAAATTGTCAACATTTTTCCAATGAGGTTATACTACTGCATCACATGCCAGAGAGTACCCGCTATTGGGGATGGGGGAGCAAGACAGAAATAAACTGAGGTACTGAAGAGTTTTAATTATTTATATAGAATCATAGAATATGATTTGCTTTGATGGATTTGGACTATCAGAGGAGAATATGCCAATATATTGTTGTGTTTCATATTTTCATAATGACTTCTTCCTTTTGAACACAGTATTTTGTCATAACTTTTTTCTTTTTCGTTTTTTTGTATTATTTGTATACTAGACTAAGTAGATCAATTTTATTCCTTGTAAGAGCATAGAACTAGCAGGCCTCCTGACTGACTCCTCCTGACTGAGACTTTTGCTATCATAGACGTCTAAGTCTTTCTGTTTAGATCCCACTCAAACATTGTCAGGCCTTTTGCATACACTGTTTCTGAGAGGCCATACTAGGATCTACTCCCATGAATAGAAAATATCTTATCGTTGTGCATATGAATATTCTATCACTACAGATATGAATATCAACTGATATAAACCGTTGTGCTGGTGGTCTTTAGGTTTTTATAACTAAGAAAATACCATATAAGTTTATTAAAAATAAATGCATAATTATTTCTTAGCGATAAATGACTTTGTTTATCTACTCAATCATACACCATTAAAGTAAGATTTTGACTAAATTAATCTTTTAGACATCCAAAATCTTTTCTGTGGAGTATCTATCACTTATGGTTTTATTTATCCCACTATTGAAATCAGTAGATATTAAGCTTTGAATGCCTTTGGAAATCTTTCCGTTAGGTGTGTTCCTTTTTTTAATATATTGTTCTCCAACTCTACAGTAAAATAACTTTATAACTTAAAAGGCCAGAAATACAGAAATAACCTATAAATTCTCCCTTTTTATTTCCTTACTTATCACATCATTGCATTTCTCTTGCATTTCCCTCTACTGAACTCAATAAGTTATACTTTGGCTGAGACAAATCTTTTGGAAAGACCTGCACTGTTCATCTGACTTTATAGTTTATTCCAGCAACCAATCATCCTGGGATAAAAAAGATCCTAATATCTATTGTGACTTTCCTAGCACTTTTTTTGCCCTCCCAGTCAGGTTATAATTTTTGGTAAGTTAATGCCCTTGAAGAACCAAACATATATTCTCCCATATGGAATATTTTTGTCTTTTGCCCATTCATAGTCACAGCAAGGACAGATAATCTTCAATACAGATGTGAAGTATAGTTCTAGCCATTATTGGATACACTGTCTTTCAGGTTTTGGAAAAATATATTTAGATATCATTGCTCCAGAATGCAATCTTAAATATTTACAAAGTTAAGTTTAATATCATAGTATTTTTATTGCATTGTTATTTTATACAAATTGGAAAAAAACATATTGCTTGCCCATTGTTTGTAATTCTGCTTTCTCACCTGTAATCCCAGGCGGAAGTAAGAAATAAGGGAAAAATAAAGTTAGAATTCATTTTTTAAAACAAAGACTTTGAATATCTTTTCTGAAATGCTGGTGGTTCAGTTATGCCTCAAAGTAGTTGTTCATTTTATACGTTGAAAAGTTTCTGTAAAAACCCTGACTCTTCCTTGCACAGCAAGTTCCATTGAGTTTGAAAACTTTAAGCGTCTTTTCAGCACAAGGTAAAAGCTGCAGCAGAGACTAGTGTAGCTGCTGTATGCGAGAGATAAAGAGATTATCTGAAAGAATGTAAGACCCAGCTTAGCTGAATGTTGGGTCTCATCCCATAACTGTTTCACTTCCCATTCTCCACCCCAAATAAAGAACATATAAAGCTAATGAAAACATAAAAGTAGCTGAAAGATAACACAACTTTGTGTGTTGAAAATTTTAAGTGAATCTACAGCAAAGGAGGAAGTATACTTTTGTCAAACAAAATGCTGAGGCAAATACATGTATCTCTAGTGAGTATCTCTAAGTCTGTCAGGATGAAGGCTTTGTTCTCATACTAAAGAAAGCTTATTCTGTTGAACTTAATATATTCTGCCTATTGAAATGACTGCCTTTTGCAAACAGATTAATAAAATACATTTGTAATGCATAGGAATATTGATTGATAAACAACTTGTGTAAAAAAATGCATTTTTTCCCTGAAAATATTGAATATGAACTGTAAATAAAATTCAGTCTTATTCATCCCAAGTAAAAATGAAATTGATTTTCTTAGTCAATACTTCTAGGAGGTAACATCATTTAACTGTTTCATGTTTCTTTTTTTTTTTTTCCCTCTAACATGCAACATTGTAAATATACTTGTTTGTTGTCCACAAATTCTCCTATCGGTGAATTGCTCATCTTTTCAATAAAATGGTCACTTCACTTTTTTCTTCAGATATTTTAGACTCTAAGGGTGTTAGTAGTCTCAACCAAAATGAGTTAATTATCTATTAGTTGGCCAATGTAGCATATAGCTTCTGGATGTCTCATCCCTAAAGTAGGATTCAGATGCTTATGGCAGAAATTGGATTCCCTACACAGTGTGTGAGGAGAGTTAGTATGGGATCAAGAGCAATGGTGCTTAGCTCTTCTTGCAAGCAGAGCAGAGAAATGCGTAGAACTTAATACTAGGAACCCTGAAAAAGAAGACTGTCTGAAATTTCAAGCCTCATTACAATTTAGATACCTAATTCTTGTCTAGATGAAATTATCTGGTTGGTGAACCTGAGATAAATGGCCTGAAATGTTCTTCTCAGAGTAGATGGCTCTCTCTCTTATTTCAAAGAAATGAGAAAGTTCCCTCTGCCTTTGTAATGTGTCCAGTGACAGTGATGGTAGTGATAACATTGCTATATTATTTAATTCTGACATTAATAGCTTGTTTTAGTATGTGGGAAACCTGAGCAAAATTGTTCCATCTTCAGCTCAGTAAGTAAATGTAGACCAAACCTATCATACATCCAGATATGAAGATGGTTAAGGGCTTGAAGCATTTGACATATGGGAAGAGGCTTAAAGAGCTGGGCTTGTTTAGCTTGGAGAAGAGAAGGCTTGAGGGAATCTTATCCATGTGAATAAACCTGATGGGAGGTAGTAAAGAAATTCCACTAAACTACAGGAAATTCCAATTAAACATGAGAAAAAAAATTTTTTACTGCAAGGATGGTCGAGCATTGGAACAGGTTGTCCAGGGAGGTTGTGGAGTCTCCATCTTTGGAGATATTCAAAAGCCATCTGGACGTAGCCTTGGACAACCAGCTCTAGGTGGCCCTGCTTGCGCAGGGCAGTTGGACAAGATGACCTACAGAGGTGCCTACCTCAACAATTCTATGATTCTGTGATTCTATGATTAAATAAAACAAAACACTGAGCTCAGTAAGCACTCTGAGTTTGGGCTTCCTCTGGAGTATTGATGCTTACTTTGTTGTAAAGAAATCATAACTTTTCTTTTAGCATGCTAAGCTTGCAAAGCTACATTGATGACATTTATTTATTGAAGATGTAAAACACAAATTGACTCCAAAACAGACCACTCTCCATTCCCAGGACAGTGAGTACACACAACAAATGTTTATGCTTTCTTAAGAAAATGTTTGTTTAATGTTTCATCTAAATGCTGGTTTGATGTCTGATCCAACAACATAAGGATTAGAGCTTTTTAAATTTGCAAAATATCATGTACTGAACATATTGAGCATTCTTGGCATTTGGGGAACAGAAAAAATGTATGACTGGAAAAAGCTGTCAGCACAAGTACAGTCCTTTTGCTGCCTGTGGACAGAACTAAAGTTTGATTCCGCATCAGAAGTGAGGGACTTGATTAGATCTGTGAATCTTTAATTATCATTACAATCAGATTTACATAAAAGATCATAAACAAGATATTTTTCATCAGAATATTGTGGATTTATATTAAACACAAAATATAACAGGCTTACACACTCACAAGCTGTAGATAAATTATTTTCTTAAAAATAAAGCTTTTATTTTTCTCATTTCTCTCACTATTCTTTGGTTTGCATAGTTAAGTTTTGTGTAATTTCCTTTCCCTAAGGAAAAAAAAAAGGTTCAGCATAATTGTCTCAGTTGATCCCACATGTTGTTTACTTTCTTCCTAGATTTAATATCTGCCTGGTCTCAGATGGCCTTATTTATGATTTCTGTTCTATAGGAATAGAAATAGTTTCTAACTGGTGGTACCTGTCCTACCATTAATGAATGCAGAAAGAACTCTGTTGAACAAGAGTTTGTTAATACTTTTGTTCTTGATCTTTGGATCTTCTCTGTGTGTTTTAATGACATTTCTTAAGCACTGATTTGCTGTTACTTGTAGATTGTAACCCCAGTTTGTAGCCTCAGATTAACAGAATGGTTGAGGTTGAAAGGCACCTCTGGAGATCACCTAGTCCAACCCCCCTGCTCAAATAAAGGTCAGCTAGAACAGGCTGCTCAGGACTCTGTCTGGTTGAGTTTTGAATATATCCAGGACTCAAGACTCCACAACCTTTCTGAACAACCTGTTCCAAAGTTTGACCACGCTTCCAGTAAAAACAGTGCTCTCCTATGTTCAGATGCAATTTCCTGTGTTTCAATTTTTGCCCATTTCCTCTTACTCTGTTAGCAGGCATCACTGAGAAAAGTCTGGGTCCATCTTCTTTGCTCCCTCCCATTGGGTGTTTACACACATTAATAAGATTGCCCTGAGTCTTCTCCAGACTAAACAGTCCCAGCTCTCTCAACATCTCCTCATGCGACAGATTCTCCAGTTCCTTAATCATGGCCCTTTGCTGAGCTCACTCTAGCAAATCCATGTCTCTCTTTTATTGGGGAGCCCAGGTCTGGACCCAGTACTCCAGGTGTGTCTTGCCAGGGCTCAGTAGAGGGGAAGGGTCACCTCCCTTGAACTGCTGGCAGTGCTCTACCTAATGCAGCCCAAGATACTTTTGTCCTCATTTGCCACGCCACACAGTTGGTTCGTGTTCATCCTGTTGTTCACTGGGACACCCAGGGCCTTCTCATTCTACTTATGTTGGGAACACTTACTGAGTACCAGTGCTACTAAATACTTTTGTCACATTTGTAGTCTTCTACAGTTCTGTGTTCTGATATTTTTGCAAGAAGAATTTAGAACTCTCCCCCAGCAACTGAATGATACGACTAGGACTTTCCAAGAAACCACTTCTATGTTGAACTAACAATCCACTGGTGCGAGGATGCTATTTGTATTAGGAATGATGCTTTTGAGAAATATATTTTTCCAGCCTGTAACCATTTGTTAGCCAGAAACTTCCTGATCTAGTTTTTTCTGTGTTTAGTAACCCTCAATGAATTTTCCTTCCATTAATCTTTCTTTGAATACATGTGAGGTTTTATCATCCACAGTATCAGAGAAGTGGAATTCCACAGCATAGCTAGAAGCTGTATGAGAGTAACCTTCTTTAGACACATTCCACAGGCTTTCTAGTATGTATTAGTTTGTTAGTTTTGAGAAGGATTCTGTTTCCCTAAATAGTAATTACTGTTGCCTTAGTATATTTGCAGGGAATGTTAATGTACACTGAGAAGTGGGAGACGCAATCTTCTGAAAGAAGTTGAAGAATCTGAGATATTTGGTACAATGAATCAGAAGAACAAGAGCTCTCACAGGATGTGAGAATTCATCTGAATTCTTGAGGACTGTATGGTGTTCTGAAAATGTATGTTTTTTTCTTCAAATCCTATGAATAACTTTCTTCCATTTTTATCCTTAATCCATCTCAGTGAAAATATCCCAAAAGCCCTTCAGTGATAAAGTTATTATCCATATAGAACCTTACTTCTAAATACCAAACATAGATCTCTATTTTCAGCACAAAGAGATATAAATGTCCTGAAACAGCCTTTGGTATACTTCCATATGGTGCAGACTTTTAGCATTTCTTCTGGCTCTTTTCAGTATATAGAGCATGTCTGAACCTCATGCTCCAGCAAATACAGGCTGTGTAATAGTCTTAATTTAGACTAGAGTAATTTAGAACACTGTTAAAACCAAAATGAACACAGATTTCATCAGGTTGAAAGGGTTGAAAGCCATCTCTTCATTAATCAAGTTCCTTCCTTGAACAAAGCTTAGACAGGCTTTCAGCGTATAACTTCTGAGTTTTCTTCATCTGTTATTAGAAAAAGACAGATATATTTGCTAATAGTCCTTATTATATACATATAGATCTTAAATGAATTTTCTAGCAGCTCTTGGTCACAAATATTAGCTACTACAACTGTACTCTTTGAAGATTGAAAAATTATGGAAGATGTGCATTTACAAAGTTATGAAAAGAGAGCCTAGAACAAGGGGGTTTTTTTGGTGTTACATTGGTAAAGTTGTTTGGTTTTGTAGCACTAGGAAAGCCTTTGAGACTGTTATGTGAAGAAAGTGAAATAGGGGATACAGACGTAATCAGAAATAAAGAATTTGTTATTAGTAGACCTCCATTTAACTTGATAGACTATTCAAAATCATTGTTTAGGAACTACAAAAGGAGCCATTATGTCTTCAAAGTTTAGCTGGCAGCACCCTGTGTAAAGTTCAGAGTGGTTCTTCTTAAGTAAGAAACCGTTTTTGAACTTGAAAGCAAATTAATACGCTATCATTGGAATAGAATGTGCTCTTCCTTTTCAGTCTCTTCGAGCATTAGTTTTCTAGAAGAGTTTTCACATATTTTATTATGAAAACCAAAAATTATCTTTCTTTTTACCTTTCTGTCTGCACATACTACAGGAAACCTGCTCAGACAGTCTAACATACATCTTACAGTATACATGGCCTCCCTGATGCGTGCGGATATCCGTACATTTTTACACTTGTTCAGAATCAGGCATAAAGGTAGGTACAAAACGCAGATGGACAGGAAGTTTCATTGGCACACAAAAGTGCATTGCTCACTGTTACACCGCTTCCTGCCTCATTTACTCCACTCCTGTCAGGAGGAACATAAAAGGCAAGCAGCAGCAGAGCTTCCCAGCGCATCTGAGGGCTGACTGAAGATGACTGAAAGTTGAAAGCCTGGCTATGGATCAGAAAATTAAGTAACTCTGTTTGCTCCCAAAGCCCTAGTTTTTTGTGTGTGTGTTTGGACAATTACATATTCAAAATTATCTTATTTTTTTAACACAGGGGGAAATGGTCTCTTTTTCCCTATTCCATGTCTCAAAAGTTGTTGAAAGAAGTATGGCCAAACAGCTACTTCATAATTCCACTGAACAAATAACTTCTGGAATGTAAGTTAAATACAAAATATTCCTTTCATAACTAACAATGTTTGATAAAACCATGCAACTGTGAAAAAGCAAAGCTGTAAATAGAAACTATTCTCTAATTAGATCATTATCCGTAACGTAAAATATGCCACTTATGGTGTGAGACAGAACATACTTAGAAATACAAGTCTTAGAAGGGAAGAGGGCAGGTTGTGAAGGACTGAAGTACTGTTTTATTAAAATTACTTGTCCGATGAGAGTAACAGAGAAACAGTTCTTTAAAGAGAAAAAATACCAATATTTTAAAGGGAAAATGAACTTCAGTTTTAACTGATAATAGTACAAAAATCTATTTTGTCTTCACTGCGGCCATTGGGTCCATATGAGAATATATTTTTTGCCCATGCTTGACACTATTATTATTAAATACATTTTAACTTACGTGATGTCAGCTTCTTCATAGTAAAAGATTTTAACATTTAGTTAAACTAAAATCGGGTTAAGAAATGAGCTGCTAACATGCTCTTATTCAAAGCAACTAATCAGAAATGTCCTTTCCAACAAAGCAAATGAAAGTGACTTTTTTTCTATATATGAGTCCACAATTTAAGTGTTCCAGTAATATGAAGGGAGAATTGTACTTAGCTTCTCTCAGAGGAACAGCAGTCAGCAAAAGCCTTTTAGTCCTCTCAGCCTGAGGATTGTGTGTCTCTAACAGATTGCCAGGGAAGATTAACTGCTGCAGGTACCACAGCTGCTGGTTCAAACAATTTTGATCTTTTTATATCTTGTGCTCACTCTGTTTCCACATGGAATTGGTCTGCTTGTTATGGAGAGCCTCAGGTAGCACAGCTGCTGGTTCAAAAGACTCTGGTCCCCTTATATCTTCTGTGCATTGTTTCTGCATAGAACTGGCCCAGATGTTTTGGAGAGCCCCAAGGAAACCACTTTACAAAATAGTTTGCTAACCTTTTCAAGAAGTGAAATATGCTCCTACTTTTTTTTTGTCTTTGTAGTGGAAAAACTTGTTCATCAAAACCAGTATTTACTGTAGTTTCTTTGCATAGAATTTCCTAGGAGAGTAAAGAGAGATACCATTTTAAAAGGCTGGTTTAGAAAAAAAAAAGTATAGAAATCACCATGCTTAACTATTTTTCAGTATGTACAGAGACTGTGTGCTACACCAGGTTTTCAGTAGGGATTATGGGTGGGATGATGCATTTAACCTAACCAGCCATTTAGAAGGTAGGTGACTAGCGTAAATTGTCATCTAGTGACAAGTCAAGAGAAATAGGCAGCTATGTAATCACCCATCCTGAAAAAGATTGATAAATGGGATTAATTTCCCTTGTGAGGTGCCTATCTCTCTTCTTCTGCTGATTTTAAGTATCTCTAAGTGAAAGGCCTAACTTGTAAATAGCTAAAGTTACATGAGATAAATCACCCATTAGTGATTCAGAAACCAAAACCGTGTTCTCATAGCTGTGCTCTGTACTAAAGAGCCTAGATGTCACTGAATGTCATGTGGTTTTTAAAAGCACGCATAAACTGTGGGTGCAGGAACAAGAATTTCTCCATATGAGCTAGAAAGGCTTATTATCACACAGAGAAGGTTGCATGAACTTGGTTATACTATCAAAGTAATAAGGTCTTACACTGCTGGACAATCTTGCCAGTTCAGGTGTATGCTTTTTTGGAAACCTTTGTTCTGTTGCACTGTGGAGGTATGGCTGAAATACTTATATCGTTCTTGAAGGTGCAATTTAGGTTTCCTTTTAAAAAATTACAAAAATATAGACAAAATACTGAAGGGCTAGTCATGGTGTAAATAGCCTGTCAGTTTCTTAATGGTACATCCGTTACGACCCAGACTGGGTCACTCAGGGGGTTGTAGTGGTTTTGTGATTCCCTTGGGCTAGATTAAGGTGAAACAACACCAGGCGATCAATTAAGCACTTTACTTATGGCACATGCAAACTAAACTTGGAAAGCATAATAGTAGACGGCTTGGATTCTGTTGAGGTGTTTACGAGAAGACAAGGAAAGAGAAGGAAAGAAAGAAAGAGAGAGAGAGAGATATTTCACCACCCTTGGATCCCGCGATGATGATGGCGGACGTGTTGATCTTCCGGTGGTGGGCACGCACGTGGCTCCTTGGGGTGGTGCCTTTTATAGTCTAGTCCCTGCCCTGCGACCGCGCCAGTCACACCCCTTGGGGAGTTACGTAACTCCTGATCTTTTGCGCAGGCGCCATTGTGGGGGTGGTCATGAGCCCCTTCTTCAAATGAACTCTGTATGACCTTGGGCCATGTATGGTGCATTGTCATGCCAGGCCTATCAGAACACGGACCTGTGCACCCTCCGGCATGCCCTCCGCGTCCCGTACCTCTCACCTGCGGCCCACCACTGCCATGCAGACCGCAACCTGCTTTGCCACAATGTTTGAGGCATTAACTCTTTCAGTCTCTCACAACCACCCTGTGGCTCAAACATTGTCCATATAATCTTCATCCAGGGTGGTGATTTTCACATAACGGATAAAGGATAGAGAAGATAAAAGTTGCAAAATCATACACCTTACAATGGCAAGGCCAATCTTCAAAAACAATTATCCACAGCCCAAAATCATAGCAATATCTAAAAGCCATTTTCCCCAACCTGTAAGTCCCAGTAAATTCAGGAGAGAGTTGAACCAAGATCCAGGGCTCCAGCTGTTAAACCAGCCCTTCAGCTGCATTGCCTGGAAAAGCTCTCCGGTCTGCTCTGACACCTCTCTCATCTTCTTTCGCGCTTCTTCTATGGTGGTAGTTGCATTGTGTATGGTGAGACAGCATTCTCCATCGGTGAGATTTAACATTCCACATACCCCCTGCTCTTTTAACAATAACATATCTAAGGCTAATCTGTTTTGCAAAGTCATTTTAGACACCTGTTGAATCTGTACATTCATTTCCCCAAAGGCATGATTGGTCTAGCATCAGGGATGTTGTCATGCCCCAGGTATAATAATTTGGGTACTCGGATTCCCTGCACTGCCCACTTGGGTTGCATCTGGGGTCCACCACTTTCCTGGTGCCTTCTGTTCTGATGAGGCACTGAGAAGTTGAATACCCTAGAAGGACACATTGTAGGAACTCCTATTCCACACTGTAATCCAGCATGTAGTCTCACATTAAAATGGGAATATAATTTTCCATCCAAACATCCCCACACTGTCCCCCATGGGGATGCATACCTGGAAGCAGAGCAAGTGTCCATCTCTCTGCTCCCTCCCCCACCATTATCATGGGAGAGAGGAATACTGCAAGTTGCTAGGGATACACCGTAATCAGTTTTATTCACCACTCGCTCACATAGCTCTTGATTTTGTTGTTGGAAACCATATATTGGATATCCCCAACATGTACACATATCCTAAATGAACGTTCTCAACTCCAGGTTACATCAGGTTTCAGGTGGGTCACCAGCCCTGATGGTACAGTTTATTACTCGGGTACAATTAAATAACGGGGACTTGGTCTTATTTTCAATCCTTGAGCCAACTTCACCTAAGTCATCTGGGTCCCCCTGTTCTATGCCCAAAACATGTCTCTAAGACCAGGTTCATTGGTCCCAACTATGATTCTGTACCCTTGTGTTACCTTCTTGGTCCGGAATATCAATACACCACATTGGGTCCCATTGTATACCATAGTCGTATTCAAAATAACCACCTTTAAGGTGGGGTTCCCCTGCTCTATTTGCGAACAAGTAACATTGACATGATAAGAGTCGTTTTTGTATCGAATACAAGTTTGATTCCACAAACTTTCCCAGGAAAAGTTGGCCAGGGGTTGATATCAGGTTCCCCCGCGACCAACCGATGTATTGTTTTCCCCTGTTTGGTTAAAGTTGTTTAACTTGCTTCCCAACATTTTTGTAAGGTTTAAACTAATCATTGCAAATTTAAATCCCTCTGCTGCTGGACCGGAGAGGGCAACACATACTCCTTGGTCCGTCTCGTTCCAAATACGTACAAACCTCTGTATCAATTCCCAAGCCAAACTGGGAATCCCACACCGTGATCCCAGTACCCCAACAATGATAAAAAGAAAACAGGTCTTCCCATTCATCTTTCTCAATATAATCACCAGATCATTCCCAATAAAATCAAGCTGATAACACAAACACTAATAATTCTTCTACAATTGTGAACGTAGATCCCGCAATGGTTTGTTCACAACCTGCAACATATATATCTATATGCCAAACAAAGTATAACCACAGAGACAAAATCAAATATGGCTGTCCTTTCAATCCTCCTCTAGTCCGTGAGGAATGATTGAAAGGATGATATGAGCCTATCAAAATATAGATTTGACCCAAATATACATATTCTTGTTATACAACTTCAACTAGGGTGGGGCTGGTTGTGCCTCAAAATTTACAACTACATAAAGAAATCCAATGGGGCAACTTGGGCCTTCAGGCTCGTGTTACCTAAGCACTGGGCCCCTCATCGGGGGGGGTGGGGAGGAAAGAGAGGGAAAAGAGAGAAAGAGAGAGAGAACTTTTCTTTCCTTTTCCCTTCCATGCTCAAACAAGTTTCTCAGGGTTAACGAGCATGCCATGTATCAAATCTCAGGAAATTCTTAGTTTGATCCCCTCAGCTCACGACAGGCCTTTCTTTGTCTTTGGGACTCTCGGAGGAAGCGGGTTTACCCATTCCTCAGTGGGGCCGGATGTTTCTCGGGTAATTTCCAATTCCTTAGTCGGGTGCAAAGGTGTTAGGCTTTGTTTCTCGGCCATTGGTGCCAAATGTGCAAATTCCGGCTCATTATCTGGAACTGGATTAAGATCCATTTGATTAGGAGATTCCTGCCCCCTCTCCTACAACTTGGACCATAAAGTCTCTTCTCAGTCCCACACATCTGCCAGAGCTTCTTGGAGTTGCTGAGTATGGTTACGCTCTGCAGTTAGTTGGCTCTGCAGGGTTTCTATTTGTTTTTGCATCAGGTACCTCTTTTCCTGGGCCACTGTTAGTGCCTTGATAAGCATTATAATCTCCTCCATCATAGTTTTTTGGTTGTGCCAATCACCTTGGGCCCAAGCCATACCAAAGGGAAAAAATGGGGCAATATGGCCCCCTAACTTCTCCAGGAGAAGGACACAGTCTACAGTTGGACCTTCCAGGGAGGCCATAATGAATATACAATTATAGTGATCAGATCCCTTGTCAGTCCTCTGAGGACTGACTCCCCTTGTGTATGATTCCTCTCAGAGAGGGGGTCATGATGAAGGCATATTTCCAATGATCGCTTTAACACCAACATGGGAATAACATCGCCAATAACATTAACATGATGGACTAAGGATTATGTTTTCACTACTGCACCTATGTCCCCTCTAAAGATAAGGCAGAATAATAAAGAGTGATTTTAACAGACATGCTTCTCTTTCTCCTTTGAAGAAGTACAGCAGTTCTGAGAGGTTAAGAAAAAGTAGAGATTAACCAATAACATGACCACATGTTTTCTGACCAGCATAGCTACCTGGATATGTAAGGAGTATATTGCACTCTTCTTCACATATTATGAAATGTCTAAGGCATTCTGAAGTCCAGATTTAAAATTCTGAAATGAGGATCACATTTTGAATTTGGATCATTTTATCAATATATCTACATTGATGGACTGGGTGCAGCAAATTTTGCATTTGTAATACAAGAAAACTTTTGCATGATGACTGAGGTTGCTTGATTTAGGAACGAGAAATGAAAGAAGTCAAATTAAGATGTTGTCAATCTGTATTCTCACTTAATTGCAAAATTAGGAATATTGTTTTCATACCTTTGATGAAAAGGGATCTATGGACTCAGAAAAGAACAGAAGTATTTAGTTCAACATATGTGCTCAACAACATTACATTCTTTCAAAAATCCCTGTTGAGTTTTGTATTGAAGTGTGCCAGAAGACCCACACAAGAATGTTGTATTCATACCCTGTTATGGGGACCACCTGAAGGTCAAACTGTGTTTCCTCAGTCAAAACATAAGAGACTACAGTAAGACTGTATGAGCTTCAGATAGTGCGTGCCCAGAAAAAAAGGGGAGGAAGGGTGTTCTTGTTGCTAGAACAAGTGTTTCAATGGAGGATACTGCTGTGCTTTGTTCCTTTTTTGTTACAATATTCATTGCAGACTGAGGTGTCTCCTAGGAGATCTGTTATATTGAGCAGTAAGAGAATGAGGCATCACATTACTTGGTTAAGTCTGTCAATAAAATTGTTATAATACGATTAGATTTTTTAGGGGGCTAGATTAAGAAAAGCTGGTTTCTAAGGACTGAAGATGACCCAGAAGAGAAAGTCTTGTCTTACTATTATAGTTATTCAAACTGCAGGTGAGTTTTGGAATATTCAGAAGAATTACCTGTGAGACCTTTTCATTTATTGAGCAGCAGGTATGCAGTTTCACAGGTACCATTCCAATAGCTTAATAGTTGCTATGGGAATGCTACTATTGCTTAATAGTTGATAAGAATAAATACAGAAGAATCAGGTTTAAAATAAACTTCAATGAATAGGCTATTTTTGAGCAGTAAAGAGAAAATGGCTGGTGAGGAAAGTATGCCAGTGATGTCTTCTAAGTTGAAGGAAATAGTATTTTCTTTCTCTTCAAGGCAGTTTGTGTGTCTTTTCTAGTCTCCACTAAGTGTGCAGATGCTAATGGCTCCTTTTTTCCAGATCTCTAGTCCTGATGTTTTTCAGCCACCATTCTTCAAAAGTTCCAGAAGTGTGAAATGTCAGCAAAGTATTCCACGTACAGACAGAATAATAGTGAAGACGAAAGAGAAACTATAATAAACATCTCCTACAGACCCTGAGGACTGAAGAGAGCAAAAGAAAAACAAGCAAACAAAAAATACTGTGCCAAGTATTAAAGATCTCAGGACAACAAGATAATTTGCTCAAGAGGATTTACAATGAACTGGACAACTGTTGGGTAAAAAATACAGGAAAATGCAAATCATCAAAGAGATCCTGGAATTAGGTAAAGGATAACTTGATGATCTGGAAAGTAGAGGTTCCAACCATGAGAGAAGCCGTTCTGTATTAACTTCTTCCCAGCTGGTATGATTTGAAACCGTTAATGTATCTGATAACCTGCTGGTAAAGGGCCACTTCCACTTCTCAAAGGATGAAAAAAAATCATTAAAGAGGCAATAGAATGATAAACAGCAATTCATGACTTTAAAGGCAGGTGTGCAGATCCCTACTGCTTCTATGAACTAACACATGGTCACTTTCTACAGTTGAAAGTTTAGGTGCTATCATGAGTGCATGCCTGTATTCATAGTTGCTTTCCCCTCATCCAGGCATTCTTAGAATATGTCCTATGTTGATCTATGTCTGGACTTTGTGCTTTCCCTAGTTTGTGCTCTTTCTCCTAGCAGCTCATGTTTCAGTTTTCTTGTCCAGCATGTCCTTTTTTCCTAATCCTATCTTCTTGCTTTAACAGATCTTGTTTCTCATTCTCACATTCTCTCTTAGCTGATTCACATCCAAAATTTTGCTTTCTACTTGTCTGTTTGTCTCCTCTGTATCGCTATGAGGTTTCCTCTGCATCATTAAGAGGAGAGGCTAATTAGGTGTCACAGACTCAGTTCTTGTGCCTTTTTCCAACCCAGGGCACTTAAATACCTCTTAAACACAAATCAAGATTCTTAGCACTTTCAGCTTAGGTCTGGAGCATACTCAATTGTTTTTTGAAGAAAGTGGAGGCGCAGTTTAGTAAATGACATTTTGGTAAGTGTCATGATCTGTGAGAAGCTTGGACATGCCAAATGATTTTGTAGGCACATCAGTAGATAAACTCAATGAAATAACTCATGACTGTGCAATCTTCAATATTTCAAGTTCTTATAATTTGGCCATTTTTTGGTCAAGTTCATGAAGACAAGAGAAGAAAGATATCTAATATAGAAGCTACCATGTCAAATGTCAACTTTCTGCTCCAAAGTTTGGAGGTATTGCAGTTATACAAAGAAAAGGTTGCCAACTTTATTACATTGGCCAAACGATGCATTTTTCCTTGACTCACATGCCAAAGATAGTTGAACAATTTTCACTGAAGTTTTCCCAAAACACACACCCTAGGCCAACACCAGTCACGAAAAAATCCAGCACTAGTGCTAAAGGTTGACAACGTTTGAAGCAGCTTAAAAGAGAGTTCTAAATAGATTTGATTACTAGCTTGCTTCCAATTAGTATTGATAAGGATTCTGCTTTTCAGAAACTTTATTGCAGTTAAAAAAATTACATTCATTCTACCTGTGAAGGTATTAAACAAGGTTTTATAAACCCAGAAGTTTTATTTGGAAGTGTGAGCATATCTGTATATGTCTATATATTTTAAAAGAATTTTAAAGTGCATCAAGTATATCTGTAGTGACTGCAGCTATAGTGTAGAAAAATCCAAACTGGATTTAAAGTATATTAGCAGGAGGACCAGCGGCAGTCCAAGTGATAGCACTGGATAATTTACCAAATAAATTACTACAAATGATGACAAGAGAATCCTCTAATGAAAATAACACTAGTGTAAATTCTTTATTCAATATGTCTAAATGAATGAAAGGGTAACCTGGTGGGAAAGCAAAAAAAAATTCACTGAAAAACTGAATCTGAACTGATCTATTCAGACCATTTTATTTGGGCAGTAGGACAGAATATATTCTTTATTTATGGATAGATCTTGCGAGGTTCTGATCATTTAGAAACACAGTTGTTCAGAGTTTTGGAGGTCAGATTCTGCCAGGCTTATTTACAGTGAAGAAGCATCATGTTTCTTGAAATGTTTCTAAAAAATCATTGGAATCACTGCCCATGTAAGAAAATAAGCAGAAAAGTAAAGCTGACAGAATCTGGCCTTGCCAATTGCTAATTTAAGACCCAAACCAAATTTAGTGAAAACTATTAATTTGAGTAGTCTTACTTTAACCAAGACTATATTGTTGGTGTTATTAACCTTTCTTAAGACCTTTGAGAAAAGGAGAAAATCTGAAGTTGCACAGTAATTTGAAGAGTACTTTATGAACCTCATAAAAGAGAACAATTTCAACAACAACCTGTCATCTACTGGCATAAAAGGAATGAAATTGGAATAGTCCACTGGAGAGGCTGCTGAGGTTCCAGTTAGTCCTCATGTAACTGAAAGAATTTGGCCATGATTGAAGCATAAATTGTATGGATATTTTTGGTAAGAAGCTTGGCAAACTCCTCTGGGAAGTTAATTCTCCCCTGATGGTTAAAATGACAAAGCTCTGTGCTATATTTCAGGAACCTTATTTCTGAGGTTCTTCTGTCTTATTGCAAAGAAGGAGCAATGTACAATATATATGCTGTCCATTGTTGAAAATTCTTTCTTAGCTATCTGCTGTATGAAAAATGATGGCATTGCTCATGTAGAATCATAGAATCATAGAATCATAGAACCATAGAATCATTGAGGTTGGAAAAGACCTCTAAGATCATCGAGTCCAACCGTCGACCCAACACCACCATGCCCACTAAACCATGTCCCTAAGCACCACATCTACATGTCTTTTAAATGCTTCCAGGGATGGTGACTCAACCACTTCCCTGGGCAGCCTGTTCCAATGTTTCACCACTCTTTCAGTAAAGACATTTTTCCTTACATCCAGTCTAAACCTCCCCTGGCGCAACTTGAGGCCATTTCCTCTCGTCCTATCACTTGTTACTTGGGAGAAGAGACCGACACCCACCTCCCTACAACCTCCTTTCAGGTAGTTGTAGAGAGCGATGAGGTGTCCCCTGAGCCTCCTTTTCTCCAGGCTAAACAACCCCAGTTCCCTCAGCCGCTCCTCATAAGACTTGTTCTCCAGACCCCTCACCAGCCTCGTTGCCCTTCTCTGGACACGCTCCAGCACCTCAACGTCCTTCTTGTAGTGAGGGGCCCAAAACTGAACACAGTATTCGAGGTGCGGCCTCACCAGTGCCGAGTACAGGGGCACGATCACTTCCTTACTCCTGCTGGCCACACTATTTCTGATACAGGCCAGGATGTTACTGGCCTTCTTGGCCGCCTGGGCACACTGCCGGCTCATGTTCAGCCGGCTGTCAACCAGCACCCCCAGGTCCTTTTCTGCCAGGCAGCTTTTTTTTTTTTCTTCTCTAGGAGAATGCTGTGGGAGACGGTGTCAAAGGCCTTGCTGAAGTCCAGGTAGACCACATCCACAGCCTTTCCCTCATCCACTAGGTGGGTCACCTGGTCATAGAAGGAGATCAGGTTGGTCAAGCAGGACCTGCCTTTCATGAATCCGTGCTGGCTAGGCCGGATCCCCTGGTTGTCCCGCTCATGCCTTGTGAGCGCCCTCAAGATGAACCGCTCCATAATCTTCCCCGGCACTGAGGTCAGGTTGACAGGCCTGTAGTTCCCCGGTAATGTAATCCATTTCTTCCACAAAAATAAATTTGGCTTTTTAATGATTGGGGGGGGTTAAATATATTTTTAATGATAATATTTCAGATTTTAGGACCTACCAGTCACCTTTGTGCCCTGAGCAGTCATAAAAACTGTTGGATAAATTTATCTTTGGGGTTATAGTGATGCCTCTGTACAGTCTTGTAAAAAGGTCATGTATGTTAAAGTATAAAGATAAAAAAATGGCTTTGGCCCTGTGCAGCTGTATTTTTGTCAAATGAAAAGTCACCTTACTCTAAGGTCAGAATTGAAAGCTTCACGTTTGGTTAGGTAATTCTGCACAGATGGGGTTACTGGCACTTCCTCTTTCTACTCATTTTTAAGAAATAAATGCTCAACCACATGGGACCTTAATTGTTCCCCATTTGAATTTCATCCTGTAAAGCGTATATTCACATCCTTAATCTTCACTTGATGTTTAATCCCACACTGAATTCAGTTAGGTTAACTTCTCGCCAGACAACTGCACTAAAGCTGATGGAGATAGACCTGTTTTAAACCCAATTTCATTGAAAACCTTCAATAGATAGGAGACAAAGACCTTCTACTGTTATTTAAGATATGTTAAAAGTGAGACACTATTTTTCATCCCTTCACAAATTTAGTCTAATTTAGATCAACTTAACTGGAGTGACACTAGATTTATTCTAGCATGAATAAAAGTAAGTCAGCGTCAGAAGATTTATTTAATAGGGTTAAACTATGCCAAAAAGAAAGAATAATACTTTTTCCTTAGAGGAAGCTTCCAAAGCTTTTGTTAACTTCAGAGAGTGAGAATGCAAAAAGTCCCTTTTGATGTTTCTGTGAAAGATACATTTGAAGTCAACTGGAAGTTATAACTTTGAGGGTGGAATTAGGAAGAAAATTCCTATTTTGAATTGTATGCAGTTATCAAAACAGATAAAAAATACTTATTTCTAGGCATTTTTAAATATCTAAATATATCTTAAGATACTAAGAATTTTTCAGCACAATAATGAGTTATAATCACAGATTTTTGAAAAAGATAACTAGATAGTTATGATGCAGAAACATAGTGCATACATTGCAATAATTTGAATTATTTTTCCGATTGTTAATATGTACACGCAGTATAACTATATTCTGTTCTGTAACTAAAATATTATATGTAGCCACATAAATTTTATAAAAGCACTACATGTGTGATTCTTACTTTTTATCTTTCCACTTTTGTGTTTCAAGAAAACAGGAAAGCATCTTATACTTTGATATGTATAACAGATTAACTGCTTTCCCTGTTTAAATGTGGGTGTATCCAGGTGTTTGTGTCCATTAATTAGGTTAGTACTGCACCAGAGGCACCTAACCAAGTAAGAAACTTTTGCTGTTTATGTGCCAGAGAAGGAACTGGTATCTCTGCATTCTGTACTGCCAGATATCAAACAACTTTTACAGCACAAGGATGCTTGCAGTAGTTGCCAAATGTGCTGAGCAAAGGTATTATGTGCCAGTATCTGTGAAAGGGATGAAGACGTTTTCACATAAAACTAAATTCTTGAAGGTTATTGGAAAATACTAACAGTAAAAATCACCGTATGAAAACATTAGGGGTTTATGCACATTATATAATTTATAATATACTTCCTATATTTATAAATGTCTCATATATTTAACAACAGGTTAGCTTCTAAAGGCCAGATACTCCACAAGTATTAACACTGAACTGCTTGGGTAACCCTATTAAAAAAACTCTGACTATGAAGTATTGAGAAAAATTGATAGAATCCAGATAGATTCCAGATAGGATTGATAAAGTCCAGAGTGTAAATCTATTTGTTCCTACTAACTAGTTATTAGGAAATACACTGTGCAGCCTGATATGTATAGTCTGTATTCCTAGATAGCAACTGCCATATAAGAATACGCAAGAGAGGAAATGATGAAACTATCAGTAACTGAACACTTTACCCCACAATTCGAGGTATGACAGGAGATAGTTTCTACCTAGCAGTACTTTAGCCCTTACCCAATCAAAATGACAGCATGTTGTTGCGACATCTACTGTCATCATCAGCTGATACAACAGGTCTAGGTGAGAGGGTGACACATGATGTGGTTTTTGAAGTCACCCATGGAGAGTGCCTTCTGAACCCTTACCTCCCTATGTTCTGAATTCATTAAGCAGCCTAAAAACCGCAGGTTTAAAAAGGTTGTGGCCATTGCAGCACTCTGTGATTTAGAAATTGATCCAGCGGTGGCTCTTGATGCATGCTATTATTTAGAAAACACATAGAAGACACTGTCATTTTATGTTTTAGAGCAAATCATACGGTTGATAAATGACTATACCTCACTTTCCATCAGATATCAATAATGGAAATACCTGAGTAGCAACACAGAGTAGATTTTATGTCTACTAATCTATAAATATTAAATAGAGTGGTAAATCATGCCTGAGTCAACAAATTCCAGCATAGAATATAAATTCTGGAACATCCATGGCTGGGAAATGTTGTCATTCCATATACTACATACTTATATATGCAGCAGTCCAAGGAGAATTTCCCAATTGTTACCAACATGGAGGCTTACAAAAAAATTTTTCTTTAGCAACCATGAAGCAATAATATAAACCTCATGTTTATGCATTGTTTGGGGTTTTTTTTTCTTGTTTCTTTAGTACTCCATTCTGACACACTGATAAAAGTACAGCTAGGTTCACAGTGATGACAAGTCATTTTGTTTGCTTTGTCTTATTTCTCTCTGTAATTTTCAAAATTTGTTTTTGGTACATTTCTTCTACTTTGAGAACCTTATTTCTACTTTTGTAATACCATATTAATGACTTTTTAATTTGCATACTTTTGTTCTCTGGCAAGTAATGGAATAAGTTGTTACAGGAATGAAGTTTTCTAGTATCTCCTTTTACAGAAACTTTTTTTCCTATAGTGAGATAAAAACCTATTAAAAATAAATGAATTAGATCTCAGATACAGTCCAACTATGAAGAACCCAAATTTAAAATGAAAAGGGCATTGTTATTTTTCCTCTTCTATCCCAATGTTTTTAGTCTTGCATTTTAACATGGTGGGGGAAAATACCAAACAGATAAACACTGAATTTAGATGAGTAAATATATAAACCTTTTCCCTCATTTGTATAATTCAAAAATCTTTTTTGCTTTTTGTCTAGAGACATTAGAAAGTATGTATTTTGAAAAAAGGGAAATCATTTTAGTCTAGATTCAATCTCATTAGGCCTAGAACCATTTCTGTTTGAATGTGTAGGGGTAGCTATGTGAAAGACTGACTGAGCCATTATCTTGTCATGAGAGTCCCTCATGAGAAAAAAAATGTTGTCTTTGAAGACATAAATAATTTTTATTTTGTTTCAGTGATTTTAAGTATAAGAGATATTGTGAGTACAAATTATCCCAGACCTTACCCTTTATGCCTCCTCTCTTTGACTTTCTGCTGACCTTACGTGTAAGTTTTCAGATGAGTCTAAACTAAAATCAAATCAATTTAAACGTCAGTTTCTCAAACATTTTGATGTATAAACTTATGAACTTTTTAAGTTCAACTCAGCTACAAACACATTTCAGTACAATTTTGAAAAGGCTTTTATTACCTAATAGTGATTTGAATTAAGAAAATTAAATGAAAGTCTTCTTAAAAGGTAATTGGTATTATGAGATCCATAACCTTCTTAAATACATATATTCTCAGTGTTATGTGCTGTTTAGAAAGCTAGGTTTCTCATCAAATCTTGCTTCAAGACATTGGAAAATCAAGACATTTTAAATGATCTAGCTACTGCTTCAAAAACCCATCTACTTGTATTGAGAACACTGAAAATAAAAAATTCAGTTCCAGCCTCTTTGAATTGCTGCTCTTATTGTATCTATTCATTTCTTTTTATGACATTGCTTCCTCCTCTGCAGTGAAGTATTTAATACAAAAAAGGGACCAAGTACTTTTCTACATGAGTCATTATTAAATGGCCATAAATTAAAAAGGATATAATATATAAAAATCATGTTGGATACTCATGACTAAGCACTTCTGATTTTGTCACTAAAATACCACAGAATGGGTGAAAATAAACATTTGGTTTAATACTTAAGGAAAGGGCAATTTTAGCAAATTTACTACTGAAAATGAGTTTCATTGAGGTTTTGTAAGAAAAGTATTTATCAAGGTTATTATTTTTCAAATGTTTTGTGTATGTACTCAACTTCAAAACTTTCTGACAGTTAAGTATACAGGGTATTTTTTTCCACTGTGTTTTACATAAATGTTTTGAAGAGTGCTTTATCATCTCTCTTTGCAACATGATCCCCTCATATTATTTCCTGAGGAATCCTCTTGAAAGACAATAGCTTACTCTAACATACTATTTTACTTTTTAGGTTCCCCTTTTGTGCCAAAATATGTATTATTGACCATTATGCTATATTATACTGCTGTATTCATGAGGTTCTGAATGCTACTTAATGAAACATTACACATTTTTATCCCCAGCAGAAGACTTTAGGTCATGGTCTCAAATTAGTTGAAAAACAAACTTCCTTCTTGATTTTTAATTTAACTTTCATCCTAATAATTTCTTTAGGATCCGGAGTTTATTGCTATCTTCAGATATGGGATATATTATCTGATATATTTAATGCATTTTTTTTTCAAATCAGGCCTATACATCATTGCTGAAAAGATATGTGATCACATATTTAATTCTCTTAATTTTCTCAGATCTTATTACCAGTTTCATATCACAGTCCTATCCCAGTTGCAGTTTCACTACTGTTTAGTTCACCCTAATGGAAAACAGTATTTTTAATATGTCATACCTACAACTTTGTCATTATTTTATTGGCTTCTCTTGTTTTCCTTTATTTTTTTCAACTTAATATAAAATATTCCTTTAACATCTTGCTTTTTCAGGATCTGGGTAGAACTCCTTAGAAACCAAAAGTTTCCCAATGCATTTAACATGGTTTCCAGACCAAAGACTGAGATTAATCCATCTTAAAGAATATGCATGACTTTATCAACGTATTTTTTAATATCTCTGAAGGTGCATTGGGTGCTAGATACTTAGTTATTTAATCTTGGATTAAATCTCTCTACAGTCACTTTTCCCTGGAAGTACATTAATTAATGTTTTTGTCCTTGTTTAGTATTTCAGGCATTATTTCTGCTAACAATGACTCATTTATTTTTACCTTTTTTCCTGATGAGATAGTAGAAAATTGTATCTTCATTTACTTACATTTATTTTCCAGACTTTGAATAGGCCTATGTATGTAGTTTTCAGTGCTTTCATACTGGGTTAAGTCCATTCTGGTGGAGTGTTCAATTTTTCCATTGAGACCCTTAGTTTTACCTGTTTGCCTGGTTGTTGATGCTGTTTTGCTTACCTGTATTTGCACTCATTTCTGTAAGGTATATTTCCTGAAACGAACTACTACCTCACATTTCATGTCATTGATGGTACGTAAAAACATGTGCTTCTTTTATGGAATTAGCTCTCCGTACTTAGAAAGGAATTTGCAATTTAGGCTAAATTTCTAAGGCCTCCTTCCTACTTCCCCCACATCTGTTTAGTCTGTTTCAGAGTTTTGCTATGATAGTGAAACACTGAAACAAAGATGAAAATGGCCAGGTTTAGGGGTTCTTTGCTGAAAGTCTCCAAGTGCTGTACTGTTGCTATGCCTTGCTGAGAACCTCTGTCACTTTGTTTTTCCTTCAGTAATACAGCTGTGTAACCTAAACAATTAACCTAAACAATTCATTTTTCACTGTCTTTTAACTGTTAGTTTTCTACAGAAATGGCACAATTGTCTTTTTAAATGTGTACTTTTAGTGCCTTTTAATTCAATTTAAAAAAGGTATTTCTTCTTCCAGGAAATATCAGTTTGCAGTGAAAGCCACATCAAAAGAATACGCAATGAGAGAAAAATCTGGTGGTGAAAATTCTGCTGGGCTTATGTTAACTACAAATGGACTGTACTCTAAATTTTATGGTGGATGTTTTTGTCATTCAGTAGGTTTCCTTTCAAGTAGAGAGAAGCAAAGATCAGAGAATCTGTATTTAGACCCTAAAACCTAGGCAAAAGAAAAATTTCACCTAAAAAAAAAGAATCACAGAGCAAGATAACATGTACAATGGCAAGGCAGATAGGGAATTGCTCTTCGAGGAACCTGGGGGGGGTGGGGGTGGGGCATGCCTGCTAGTGCTGCAGAAGGGGAGCTAGCAGAGGCTTTTACTTCTCAAAAATGCTAGCAGTTTTGAATTATCTCTTTCAGCTACTCCTGAAAAAAAGGTGCTTTGACCTTTTGCCTTCAGCTGACACCTGATAAAGGGAGTGTCACGCATCCATTCAGCTGGTGGTAGACAGCAAGTCATAGAAGTGCAGGCCTGGAGCACAGGTGCATGGGAGGGGGCTGGAAACCCTGCAGAAGGCAGTGTGCAAGTGCTCGACCATGGTGGTGACGTGGCACAGGGCAGGGTTTCTGGCACTGACAAGAGCAGCTATTCCTGGTACAGTAGAAGCCTCGTTTCAGACAGAGCTGAGGAAGAAGAAGGCAACTTTCCAGGTCTGGGGCTGCAGAGAGCACCTGGGGCCTCTCGCTGGGGCTGGGGTCAGGGAAGATGAGCTCCTTGCCTGCAGGAGATGTGCACTGGTGGCAGATTTGTAGGAGCTGTGGGAGGAGGTCAGCAGACTGCACAGCATCAGGGAAAATGGCAAAAAAAGATGTTCATAGGATTGTCAGGATGTTCACAGAGACCTTGCAGACGCAAAAGCCTGAAAAGAAGACATAGGAACAGCCCGAGTCTGTCCTTGATGCAATGGCAAATGGAGAGTCCCAGGCTGGAAAAGGCTGGAGTCTTGTGACTTCTTGCAACATGAGGCAGGTTCCTTCTCCCCTGCAGATCTGCCATTGCAGAACAGGTTTGGTGCCCTGGTAGCAGATGATGGGGAGAAAATTCTGTCTGGGGAGACATCACAGCTGAGCCTGAGCTACATCAGCACCAAAAAGAGGTGGCAACTGATGGCAGAGAGAGGTTCCCTTCTCAGGGAGATGGATGGCCCATCATCCGACTTGCTATCTAGGGAAGTTGTCCAGGCACTCAAGACGTTGTAGGGACACTGCGAAGGCTTGTCTAGTCTTTGGACTATTACCCTCTGCTGTCCATCCACATGGTACTGCCAGGGTAAACGTTGACCATATCAAGACTATTTGGCTTTGGGGATAAGGATGAAGGGCATGCAACCTATCTGGTGTCTCCTTCATTCTGCTGCTGAAGGAGAAAGGCTGGACTAGGAGTGGTTATATCCTGGAGATCAACACCTGGTTGCACAACTAATGTCATTGGCAAGGATTTGCTTTTTGTGACCACAGGATCTCTGAGGATTGAAGGTTGCTGAGAAGTGATGGGATCTAACTGACAAAGTGGGACAAAAGCATCTTTTCCAGCAGCAGGGTGGCCAACCTGTTAAGGAGAGCTCTAAGCCAATAACATCAAGGGAGAGATACTGCAACCCGCAGTTAAGTGAGAAAGTGGTAGGCAGAGGTGGACAGCCAAGGAAGCATGTTGATGGGAATAAGAACACAAGAATGATAAAACAGGGTGAAAGGACACCCATCCCAAGTGTATGCACACAAATGCATGCAGCCTGGCAAACAAACAGGAGGAACTAGAGCTCTGCATGTGGTCACAGCACTGAAACATCTCTGGAATAATGACAGAGGCTGGGACCTGACTAGCAGGGGAGCATCTCTGCTGAGAAGGACCTGGGAGTGCTGGTAGATGGAAAGCTGGGCATAAGCCAGCATTGTGTCCTGGCAGCAAAGCAAGCCAAGAACCTCCTGATGTGTAATAACAGGAGCACATTTAAGAGGTCCAGGGAAATGATTGTCCCCCTGTCATCAGCATTTGTGAAACTCCATCTAGAGTACTGCATCCATTTTTGGGTCCCCCAACAGAGGAAAGGTGCTTATAAACTGCAGCAAGTTCAAGGACGGGTCCCCAGGCTGATGATGGCTGGAGCATGTGCCTTGTGAAGAGAGGCTGGGGGAGCTGGGATTGTTCAGCCTGAAGAAGAGATGGCTTCAGGGGAACATAACAGCAGCCCCCCAGAACCCACAGGTGGTTATCAGGAAGACAGAGCAAGGATCTTCATAGTGGTGCATGGTGTCAGGGTGAGAAACAACAGGCATAAACAGAAACAATAAGTAGGCAAGAGGAGCAGTATTGATCTAAGGAAAAAGTGCTTGCACAGAATGAACTGATGCTCAGCATGGGATATCTGGAGTACGAAACCTGAGATCTGAGCTGCCTTTCTTTCAGTCAGACAAAACGCTGTCAATCCCACTGCCACTGAATGTTAGACTTCTGAAAAATTTGGTGTATTTCTGATTTTAGCACTTTTATCATATCTGTTGTTATCATGAAAAATTCAGTACTTCAATTTTTCAGTAGTTTTTTGGATTATGTTTCCAACTGAGTTGAAAAGTAAGAAGAAAAAATATATTATAATATTGTGGTTTAACCCGGCAGTCAGCTAAACACCATACAGCCGTTCGCTCACTCCCCCCCAAAAGCATGAGAAGCTGAAAAGTCCTTGACTAGTGTAAGCACTACTTAGCAACAACTGAAACATCGGTGTGTTATCAACATTCTCATACTAAATCCAAAACACAGCACTGTGCCAGCTACTAGGAAGGAAATTAACTCTATCCCAGCTGAAACCAGGACATATAACAAGGTGTTCCAAAAAAAAGACAACCTTAAAGATTAACTGTGCAACATATTTTTCAGATCTCTTTGCTATTATGAGTATATATTATTGGAAATACAATATGTTTGGTGAGAGTCTTTTAATTAGAGAGGTTCTAAAGGATCCGATCAATTACATTGTTTGTTTCAAAGGTAATCCAAAGACTTAAACAGCCGTATGGTCTTGTTATCTTTAGGGTGTTTTATCTTAGTCATCTTTCTCTTTGTGCATATTATTTGTATTTAAATAAGTTAGAGGAAGAAGTTGTCTAAGTTAACAACAAAGGCTGCTCCACTTCATTTCTTTTTTTTTGAAAGAGTTGCAATAGTGTGAGTAAACTAGGCTGCTCCTTTGAGACTACCTGTACCATAGTTCAGCTTTCTGCTTAAATAGTAGTTGAATATTAATTAGAATTATTTCTTTGCTCCTTTTGAATTTATCAGGAATTTAAGAGAGCCTATTTCCATTAATACTTTTTCTTCATTTTATATTTTAACATTAATTTATTAGAAAAGAACTTTTTAGAATATTTAAAGATTAATATGAAACATTTAAGCACTCATTCAATTTTTACAATGATGCAAAATATTACTTGAACCTTCAAAATGAGTTAGCAAGTGTTACATGATGGTCCACAAAGCAATGTAACAAAAATAATTTTTCAAAAAATAATTTAAACGGTTAACAACAAAGCATCATTTAACTAAACATGGCATAATTACATGTACTTTACCAAATTATGATTTTTTTTAGGAGCTTTTTTGTCTTTTTTGAACAAGAGAAGCCAAAGTGGGTGGCAAATGAACAGTGGTAATGAGAAACAAACAGTAGTAAAAAGGACTGTGTCACATTCACCGTATAATTTTTGTGTCTTTGGATAATGAGGCAAAGCATGTTAAAATCAATATGAACCTTTCCAGTATTGTCACATTAGTATTAAAAGTAAGAATGCAGTGATGAAATCTGTTGATGATGCAAAACTGTTTGGCATTTTAGCAACACAGAGTACTGTGAGAATATTATATAGGAAGAAGTGAAAGAAAATAGTACAAGAAATAAAGTATTACATTTAGAAAAGATCATATAAATGTCTGCTCTAAATCAGGTGCTCATTTGGAAAGAACAGAAGAAAATGTTTTGATCACCAGATGACTGAGACACCATTATAACTCATCACTGAAGAAGGTAATGGAATTCTAATTCATATTTTGTGAAAGATGATTTCAGTTAATATCTTTGCAAAAATTGCTGGTAAGATTGCACTTATTTTTTTAAGATGAGACTTGATAAATATACTAAGGAACTACACATAATTTATTCAAAGACATAAGACTATTAAACTTCAGAGTTTATGATTTTCATAAAATGCTTTGAAAAAGGACTTGAGATTCAACTGCAGTATTGTATTACTGTGGAGTATCTGAGACACCATGTTAAATACCCATGTTTAGCAGAGATTCTTTGGTGCCTAAATATTTTGTGATGAAAATGTAAGCTTAGTGTGCATTCCTTCTTAGGGCTGCTGGGAATCACACAACTTGCTCTGCAAATGCTTTTATAATTTAGCAGGGGTTTTCTAGAGAATAGTGTTGAAAGCTGACCTTTGAACTGCACTAAATTTTTCAGTGTTCTCTTTTATGTGTAATTTATCACTACTGTGTGCTCATGTTGCATAGCACTTTATTTTTGAGTTAGTCATGTGGTCTTCAATAGGACTATTCAGCATTTGAGACATTATCCAATGTAAATTTAGTATCTCGTTTCATTCCTCAGTTTGCATTAGCATCCTCTGCTTTTATGCGGCTTGTTTCTTACAGAGTGAATTCTGATGCATATCTTAGTCCTCCCAACAATTCATTTATATAATTTCTCTTCCCTTTCTTTTCTCTTCAGCATTTCGGAAGACTTTCTCAATTTTTTCCTCTTTTTCTTTTTTTTTTTTATACTAAAATAAGATAGGTATTACCTATTCTTAAGTGAGGTATTTTCACCTATGACCAGAACAATCTTCTGTATTCACATACATAAATATAGGCCTAAATATCAAAATACTTTTCATCTTAATTACTTTTTGAATATCATAATTTTTAATGTGTTTCGATTAAACTACCCTGACTAATTTTACATTTAATAACTGTAAAAGATTACAATTACAATTACAAAAATGAATAAAAGTGAAAAGAATTTTAATATTTCTTTTCTAAACCTGAAGGGATGTTACAGTTCTTGCTTCATTTTATATTGTATTATAATAAAGACACAGACTGCTATTCAGAAATTCTATACCTCCCAGAAATGGGCCTTAAATATATATTTGCACAACTGGCATAATGGGTAATGATTTTTACAGAGATTGATTTTAAAAGTTAACAAAAATCTTTAAAAAATGCAGTGATGAAGGGGAGATTTTCAGAGTACTCCTCCCCTATGAATCTTTTTTCACCTATTTTTATGAAGGATTTAGAAGCAGAATGGTGGCAAAAAAACCCAGTTTTTCATCCATTGATCTGATTAACTGATGATTAAGTCATGCAAATCTAAAATAATGATGTACATGTGTATTTTTTACTAATTCAATCTGAGTAGCTGAGTGGTCTTTTTTCTCCTTTTTTTGGTCTTCTGCTCAACATTTAAGTACTATCCAACTAAGACAGTATTTCAAAAGTCACAGACAGAGGCTGGGTTGTGTCTACATTTGTGTTTTGCTTGTACAGATTAGCACACTCTTGGAGTGGACTCTCAGGTCATTCCACTTTATCATATACTGGTTTGGTCACCGCAAATATTTGGTGCAAACAGTCCCCCTTTTGGAGGAGACGAAACTGGAAGACACGTTGCATGCATGCATCAAATATGCTTTCACTGTGAAGTCCTCCCAAGTGCAGGGAATGTGAATGTGCCCAGAGGAGGAGTTAGAACTTTTGAGAGCACCCTGAAGTGCTTCTTATGCTAAGTACCAGATAGTATCTTTGTAACTTTCTCCTCCACCTTTCATCCAGTTTTCTCCTGCGTCAGTATCCTTGCTCTTCCCCACACTTTGTTGGTGTCTTGGCCTTGTTGAATTCCGAATTCCTTGTCGCTTTTGTATGAGAAGTTTAACTTTATAAAATTTCTGTGAATAGAAACAGTAGACAGTTATGTCCTAATGGCTTCTTACAAGCCTGTATTCTTTCCTTCTTACAATACAGGATGGGTTCCGTTTCTCCTGTGCTTACTTATAATGGGATAGCTTGTATCTTTTTTGGGAAAATGGAATATGTAAGAAATTCCTCTCTGCATGGGTTTATACTTATCTGATGGAGCATGCTGGGAGAAACAATGGAGTTTTTGTCCCCTGACTGTCCATGGAAACCAGCTCCTATATGTCATTTTAACATAGGGTTGCCAGGTAGATGCTCTCACATGCACACATATGAACTGAAAAGCTCTCCAATGTTTAACAGTATATGCTTAACCTACTGGACTTTGCAGGAACATAGACTCTTTGATGCCATTGGAAGTGAAAGTGCTCTCTCATATATGATTCTCTCCAAACATAACTTACATGGAAGAACTACATATTTAGTTTAGATATCATTCTTAATATAATTTCTTCTACATTCTTATGTTTCCCAATTGACAACACTTTTTTCAGCCACTGCTTAGCCTCACTGCAGCCTAAGATTTACATTAAAAAATAAAAACCCCATCCACTTCATCCTATTTCTGAGCAAAATAAGTCAAGAAAATGGTGTTTTTCCTGTAAGCAGATCACGTTAGTGAATTTTCAGAAAATCTTGGTTTCAGAGGAAGTAGCTAAAAAAATACTTTGCCAGAGAAGTTGGTTGTAAATGCATTTATAAGAAATTCTTACACAGAAATGCACTCAATAATTGTTTTTTTGCAGGCAAAGCTTTCCAGAAAAATAAGATATAAACTGCTACTGTATGTACTGGGTCTGGCTGGAATGGAGTTAACTTTCTTCATAGCAGCCCATATGGTGCTGTGCTTTGGATCTGTGGCTAAAACAGTGTTGATAACACACCAATGTGTGTCTTTTTCCCACTCTGCACCCCTCTTCCCCCACAGTGAGTAGACTGGGGGTGGACAAGAAGCTGGGAGCACACACAGCTGGGACAGCTGACCCAAACTGCATGAAGGGGTATTCCCCGCCATATAATGTCATGCTCAGCAATAAAAATGGGTAGAGGAAGAAGGGGTGAGGGGTTTTGACTTCCAAGGTGGCCCTTGTTGAGAGACTGGCTGGGTTTCAGTCTGCTTGTGGGAGGTGGTGAGTGATTGCCTTTGCATCACTTGTTTTTTTCTCTTTGCTTCACTTATTAAACTGTCTTTATCTCAAACCTCAACTTTTCTCATGTTTGCTCTTCTTGTTCTATCCCCCATCCCACTGGGGTGGCAGTGGGTGAGTGAGCAGACATGTGGGTGCTTAGCTAAGGTTTAACCCACAGCGCTTTATCTACTTTTTTTGTAATATGAAGCTTCAATTTTATGAAGTGGTAGAACCTAGTCCTCACTGTGCAAGAATCCAGAAATGCACCCAACTCCAGGTCTGATTTTGAGGATGTTAGTCTAGGTGTGTGGTGGGAAGTAAAAGTGATTGTTTATGTGTTTAAATTTAGGGATGTATAAGTATCTTCCTGAATTTTGCCCTTACTAAATACATTTCCAGGACAATGCTGGAAGTGAGATGCTTGTTACAGAATTTTTTGTGAACTGCTTTAATGAGTTCCAAAATACACATGCATACATAAATATGCATGAGGAAAAATAATTTAAATCTTTTAAAATGTGCTGAATATTTGCATGGTCATTAACAAATGAGCTCCAGGCCATCCATTGAAACAATCATAAAAACAACAGCAGCAATCCAATCCTTCTTTCTTCTCTTACCCAGTAAAGGTGCATACTTCAAGGTCATTAAGCATCCTGTGTGAATATGGGATATGCTGATCACACTGATTTCCATATACTATAGTAGAAGTACGAGGTGTCTTTCTGCCATGTACCATATATAAATACACACACAAACATCTGATTTTCTGTGTATAACAAAAGGTGTTTCTGGATGCATAGATGCTATTTAAAAAGTTAGTATTTATATGAAATAGAAAAGAACCAGCATCTCCCTGTGGTAGAAAAAAAGTAAATTATCTCACAGCTTAAAAATAAATCAAACGATTAATCTCCTCTGTTGTTCCTCAACACCTTACTGCAATTACTTCTTGAGCAACTTTCTTTAAAAGATACATCTATCTGCTTTCTGTGATGATTTGAGGGCTTTTGGACCAAAGGCTTAGATAAGCACATTAGAATGGAATCAGTAGATATATAAAAAAAGAAAACTACTTCTTTTTATAGCTTATATTTATGTTGGGAAGAAAATAAGATAAAGATGACAGTGTTGATATTACAAATCAAATAGTCTCTCTTGCTTTTTTTAATATAGAAATGTTGCTATGGAACATTTGGGAAGGTATTCAATATATTTTAAATCCACCCACAGGTTAATAACTCAAAGTAAAATAAAAGCAGTAACCTACATTCTGCAGATCTTGACCCTGCCAACATGACTTGAAAAACCTGGCAAAAAGGTTGTCCTCTCATTGAATTGTTTGGCTCATGTTTTATGCACAAGCATGCTTTGCTTCAACATTTGGCATGAATGCCTTCCTGTTTTACCTCAGGGACAAATGCATCCAGGGCAACAGAAAAAAAGAACAGAGTCCCACTTTCTGTTACAGTTTGAGATAACCTTCATGATACAAGGTACTATTGCAGGTTAGAATCTTATTATTATACCTGTCTGCACTTTTTTTTTAGAGATCCTCATTGAAAGTCCTTTTGCAATGGTCTAGAACAGTCAGTTGATTTCAGAAGTGCTTAATTATCATCTGTGCTGTGTTTGGGAACTAATAACAGATTCTTCTTCCTGGCCTGCTGCTGTTTAGATGATGTTTGGTGATGCACTCTGGTGCATGGCTTTTCGTGTTGTAATGACTCAGTGAAAATGGTGAAGCATGCCTCTCTTTCTCAGTATGCTTCCTCTGGAGTAACCTTCATCTGCTTTTTGCATTTGTCCATTACTTCCTCTTGGGGAATACTGCTTTCATGTCATAAGCCTGAAACATTTCTGATGTTGATGGAAATACTGAACAACTTCACAGTAGCCACGTTTCCATCCCCTTCTACAATGTGCTGGGCTGTGAGCTTGCTCTTGACAGCCTGTAACTTATATATTGAGGCAACATTAACCCTAAAGTATATTCTAGACAACATTCAGTGGTATAGATACAAACCGCTTTGTGGTTTGCTTTCTTATATGCATTTTCAGCCTGATTCTGACAAATAGATAAAAAAAAAAAAAGACAATTTGAATGCTGGACAGTTCTGGCAGAGGGAAACTGCTGGAAAAGTAGTGGGTTTTTTTCCAGGTAGATCAGTACATTTTGGTTCATTGAAGCAGAATGGAAAAATTATGCTGTGGTAGACTGTCATATCACTACAAACAGAATGTTTCCCTTCTTTAATACTAAAAAGCCTATGAACCTAAACTCTAAACTCTTTCTAATCTTCTGCATATGCATTATAAATGTATGAACAGCTTTAACAGTTTGGGTATGAACCAGTAAAAGCCATTTAAAATATGTCACATACTTGATCCATGGTTTAAAATGGATCTTCTTCTTTAAAAAAGAACAAGAACACTATACTACAATGTAAGTTAAATATGCAGCATAGCTCCGTCGTTAATTTTTCCAGTGTAAGATAGAAGTTTCATGTTACCTAAATATAATTCTTCAAAATCTCTTTTCATGGGCAATTTGTAAATCTTCAGTGGAATGCTGTAAGATGCATACGATATACCTGAGATGTTGGAACAACTTTTTTAATGTTATTCAAGTCTCTTTGGGAAATATGTATCAACACACTTTGTTAAAATAGGTATTAAATTACAAAGTCCACAGTGCTGTTGTCATATCAAAAAACAAAACCAACTTCTTATGTTGCAGCTTTCACCCCGAAGGGATCAAAAAGCTTTTTTCAAATTATCTATAACAGTGTGTAAGCTAGTTTTGAAATGCACCTCTCTTTGCAGCTAGACCTCCATGAAAACAGAATTATAGCAACAACAACTAAGAGGTAGAGACAATGTGGTGAATCTCTGGCAAGAAGTATTAACTGTATTAAAAATTTGGCTGGTGGGCTTTTACTGACAAGAAATTGTATGAATATTGGTTTTGAAATTCATCCAAGATAAATGCCTGAAACATGAATTAACAATATTGTTCCTAAGTATTCATGCTTGCAACTTTTATTTTATCTAGGAAAATCTAAGAGTCATTAATTTATTAACAACTTAGTAGCTATGACAGTGCGGATACAAACCATACACTGATTATACGTAAGATTTTGGTTCTTTTAATATACAAAATGTCATTGTCTTCCAGTATAAGCTACTTGGTCTTCATAGTGTGTATTCAAACCTCAAGAAGAATCTGTGCATGATTTCATACCACCACCACATTCAAGTCCCAGCTTGCAGGTTTCAACGATCCAGTGTGGGGCACAATGATAAAAGAAGATAAAAGAAAAAAAGTAAATTTAGTATGTATGTGCACAAGACAGGATTAATCTGCTACTAGCTTATAAATGGAGAGAAGGAGAGACTCTAAATAACAAGTTTAGTCCACTTTTAACAACATAAATTACCATATTTAGGATGTCTGAAGTTCTTCCGCATTTGGGGTTCTTTATATTTTTCTGCAATCAGAGAAGTTGAGTGGTATTTCCTTCAAGAAATTTCCTCTATATCTTTTTGTCTTCATGTAAGATTTGGATCATTTATTTTGCCAAAAATCCTAAATATTGGATTTTTCCAGAAGAGCAGATTAAATATAGGCCATGTTTAAAAAATGCAAACAATGTCTCCTCTAAAAACTGTAGAATAAGAAATCTCATGGCACTAGTCCAGTATTATATTCTTCAGTGTAGGACCCTGCATGTGTGCAGCATATGACTGATGTTAATGGATCACTACTATTTTGCAGGATACAGAGGTCTATCTTAGAAAACTGTATTGCAGACTTACTGCTTTAGAGTGCACATGATGCATTATCTTGAAGAATTCCCCCAACAAAAGCTCTATTAGGATGTCAGACAAATAAATGATGGTGTTGATCTTGAATTTTGCAAGCAAAAGATAAAAGTCATCTGTGGTGTTTTAGTGACCTGCTCTGCCGTACAAAGTATGTTATTCAGTTTGCTTTTCCTTTGAATATGAAGCTTATTGGCATTAACATTTATCTGACTGCCCATTTGTTTTGTACACAGGAGGTCTGGTGACAAAAATAGATTAACACTTCTAATTTTTTGTTTTCTACTCATCCAATTAATACATATATTAATATGTATATATATTATATATGTATATATAGTAATATATATTTTATATATATACACATCTATATAATTACATACATATACATACAATTAATATATTTTGGGAGGTAATTATATTCAAAGAATTCTGTGGTAGACCTCAACTTTGTCATGTCCACTATCATCCCACTCTATACAGAAAAAACTTGTTCCAAGTCCACATTATAATACAATTACAAATACAATTTTTAACTCACAACTGTATTTGGAAGATGGTGTCTATACAGAATCACAGAATGGCTGAGTTTGAGAGGGACCCCTGGAGATCACCTAGTCCAACTTCCCTGCTTGAAGACAAATCAGGTAGGGCAGGTTGCTCAGTTATTTATACACACTGAGAAGATCCCCTTGAACCTTCTCTTCTCCAGACAAAACAGTTCCAGCTCTCTCAGCTTCTTCTTGTATGGAAGATGCTCCAGTCCATTAATCATTTCAGTGACCCTTCACTGGACTCACTCCAGTATGTCCATGTCTTTCCTGTACTGGGCAGCCCAGATCTGGACGCAGCCCTCCAGACATGTCTCACCAGTACTGAGTAGAAGGAAGGAATACCTCCCTAGACCTGCTGGCAATGCTCTTGGCTAGTGCAGCCTAGGAGGCTGTTGGCCTGCTTTGTCACAAGGGCACATTGTTAACAAAACATCACTATAGTTACCAAATTCTACAACTGTGAATGAAGAATCTATTTCTTTTTTAACTGTTGCTTAAACAACACAGAACAAGACAAAGTTAATTTTTACTAATTTAATTAAATTCTTTGTCTCTAAACATAAAATTAATATTTCTCAGCTTGGATTTACTGTGAATAATTAAGCTACAGAGAATGAGTGTACAAAGTTCATTAATTTCTTCATATAATTTGGTGACACGGATCATGGATTCTATCCACCTGTCCAGTTCTCACTTGGTCTGTAAGCCAAAACCTCTGAATGATGTGTCCCTCACCTTTTGTCCTTTCTCTTAGGTTTGGTTTCTGACAAAAATATTTATCATTTACTAGGTTTGTCCTGGTAGACTCATTACGACTGACTTTTGTCCAGCTTAAATATTCAAATCAAATAGACATTGAGAATAGCTATTAAAAGCTTAAACTGTCAACCATCCTTCAGAATCTATTCCTTCCTTGAAAAAGCAAACATCCATGTGGAAATATTCTGTCCATCCAAAACCTGTTCAATGTTAGTTCAGCGCTTATATGGCAGTACAGAACAGAAGTAACACGGCTACGTATAGTTCAGTGTCAATATAATATTAAAACAGAAAAAAAACCCAACAAAGAATAGAATGGCTAAATGTCCAGTGTGATTACTTGCACTGAAAAAATTCTGAATATGATCTTCTTTAAGTTGGGGTTGTGATAACTGTCATGTTTGATGCAATTGCACTGTCAAAGAATTGTTGTCCCCAATGAGCTGTAAAATCTACCACAATAGGTGTATAAGTACATTTGTAAATACAGAATTGTTATGCTAGTTGTTCCAATATTTGGATAAGGCACAGCTCTAATGATAGGTCATTTTATAAGCAAATTGTCATCTCATAGTTTTCTCAAGTGATAATAAAACTAGCATAAAGATTTTCTGGTGGAAGACTGACCAATTCAAAACAAATTAGTATTTTCCGAGACAGCATATTGAAAAGGTGGTCTAGAAACTAAAGCTATTATTGCTCTTCTTGTTCCCCCCAGCTATTCAAAAATTATGATTGTAGGAGTGACATGTATTTTATGCTTGATGGATGAAAAAAGACAGTAAAAGGCAAGATAAGCTAATAACAGTAAAGTCTGTATTGAATCAGAAATGTATTGAGGTACTGAGAGGAATCGATATGTGCTTCAATCATTAGAGTTTGTCACAAGTGAGACTTGTTAGTTGATGTGCTGTCAAAGTACTGAGAGAGAAAGGTTTTATAACAAGTAGCTAGACATGCAGAAAAAGCAGTTTAGGGCTCAAAGGACTCAGTATAAATAGTAGTTATAAAGTGAAAAAGAATAATAAAGTTGGCATCGAGAGAAGGGCAATATTGATCTAGACTCTAAAAAAAATTTTCTTTTTCAGACACCTTGAAAAATGATCTAGTTTTTACCTTCTTAAAATCATTACTTTTATAATTAAGCATGTCTTCACCTCTCACTTAGAAGAGGAAGACTTGAAAATGCTCAAGCTGCATATATATTTGAGCACTATTCTTACCCTACCTATCTGTTTTTAAAGCATAACACATTATCTTACAATTCTGGATGTAATCCAGTTCTGGATTGGTCTGCATGTATATTTTCTTAAATATATACCTGGTTTCATTGAAGAGTTTACCTAATTTATAATTACTGGTAAAGCTTCTCTCACTTGGTAATGAAATTTTTGGTATTTCACTCTATTGTAATATCAGGTTAGTGCTAAAGATAGTCTTTTAAAGCAATTATTGCCATTTTCTGAGAATATTTAACAAAGTGAATTTTCTGATCTGAGAGCTTATCCTTCCAGCACAGTTTTGGAGTGTGCAGTATCACTCACAATTTCCTGCATGTTCCTTCCACCCCCATAACATATGCTGTTGATCATCTACTTTTACTTTACATTGATTACAAAATTAGTTTATACTTCTATTTGCTTTTGTTTTGTTTATACACCCTAGTGGTATTTAAGTTTTATGAAAAAAACCCTGAATTTCCATTGAAACTGACTGGAAGTAACTTCCAGCCTGGTCAGACAACATCCATTCTACCTCAAACTGCCTCTTCCAAATCTTGCTCAAATTTTTGATTTGTTTCTTTGCAAAATCTGTCTTCCTCCATAGTAGTAACTAGTACTCTGTCAAGTATAACATGCAAATTAAAAGTTTGAGTAGCAACCCTTCAGTGGGACAAGCACCACCAAGGTCTGTCTAATGATAGTAAAACTTGTAGATTCTGGTTTTATATTCCTGCCTCTCTCAATATGTCTATGGTTTGTAAATAATAATTCTATTTTGTTGACTTTAGTCTTTTCTTGACTGTTATATAAGTTGATGCTGTGGCTACTGGCTGACTAGTAGAGCTGTGTATGAATATTTTCCAAACTCTAGGGTTTGTTGATAGTTTATTTCTTTTTGCAGATTGGACCTTTAAAACTCTTCCTCTTGCTTTCCTTCATCAATGTAAGAAAAAAGGAAGATTCTGTCTCAAAAAAGACAATTAGGGCACTCACGTGCAACGTGAAAAATCCAGACTGCACTATCTCCTCAAAACCATTTGGGTGTCCCAAATACAGAAAAGTACTCCAAACTCCCAGAAAAGTACTCCAAATCTTACATATTCTGCCAGATACTAATTGTTTATTTCCTCACTTCATCAGAACTTAGGCAGAAGCTGAAAATAAACAAAGGCAGCTGTGCAGACTTTCAATCTAAAAGCTGCAGTGTGGATGCCTGCTCTACAGCATGGTCTCTTCCATGGATTTCAGAGGAATCTCTGCTCCAGTGCCTGGAGCACCGCCTCCCCTCCTTCTCTGGCCTTGGTGTTCATAGGGCTGTTTCTCACACTTTTTTTCCTTCACTCCTCTCTGTTGCGCAGTGTTTTGCTCTTTCTTAAATATGTTTCCTTGAGGCACCACCCTTTTTGCTGCTGGGCTCAGCTATGCCCTGCGGTAGGTCCATTGGAGCTGGCTGGAACCGGCTGTGTCCAGCCCAGTGTGGCCCCTGGCCTCTTCTCACAGAGGCCGCCCTGCAGCCCCCTCACTGCCAACACCTTGCCACCTACACCCCATACAGGCACCAAAAGACAACCAATGATAACAGACAATTGAGAGACCTGGTGGAAGGACAGTCAATTGGGTACAGTGGTACCAGACTACCAACTTTTTAAGAATCAAGTGGGACATACTGGTGCAAGGGTGGCACAGTCAGCCAAGGATTATATAAGATGTGGTGTGGTGTTGGAGGAAAGGAGAAGCACTCAGGTGACCTTTTGAGTGGACGTCCCAGTTCCTAATAGTAAAAGCTGTCCGAGGGTTGCACTATCTGCTTCCAATTCAGGATGAAAATAATGATCAGAAAATGTGAAATGAGATTGGACAAGCTACAAGTATCAGAGAAAGAGCGATAGTGGGAGATTTCAGCTATTTCAGTAGACTCAATCAATGCCTTATGAGGGTGTGATGAAGAGATAAAAAATTCAGACTCAGTAAATGACTGTTTACTGCAACAACTTGTCTTAGAGCTCATAGAAAAAGAGACTATTTGGAATTTTTGGCCTGAGAGATGCAAAGGACCCGGGCCAAGAAGGATAAGTGGGAGAGCTGCTCTGTAATAGAAACCACAGTGCGATTATTTTTAAGAGTGCAGTGGGAGAGAGCAAGACAAATAAATCAAGCAAATTGATACTTGATTTCCCATACAGAAAGGGAACTGTAAAGAAAGAGAAATTTTCAAAGACAAAATGGAGTTGTTCAGAAAGCCTGCATGCAGCATGAAGGCTGTTATAAATGCCATATTAGAAGCCCAGTTAGAATGTATGCCATAAAACAAAAAGAAACCAAAGTGGTCCAAAAGTCCCTTGCAAGTCTTCCTGGGAAAGTTAAGGAGACTGTTGCAGCTAATAGTTTGACCTCTAAAAAATTGAAAGCTTGCTCAAATAGGAAGAAAAGGAATACAGATAAAAATGGCAGTTCAAATGTAAAGAGGAAATTTAGAGACCTAAACCAGAAAGGTCAGACCTAAAACCTTGCAAAGCATGCTCAAAGTGACAGCAAAACAGTACTTTAAACACATCAAAAGTAGGAAGTTAGCTAGGGAATTAGGGGGAATGGTTGGTGTTAAGAGCTTACGCCAGGTTATCAGGCCATATCTAAAAATATCCACAAATTCTTTGTTTCAGACTTGATCCTGGCTGAAGGTGTGGAGCAGGGTCCAACAACTGACCTATTTCTCTGTAGCAGAGACATCAGAGAAGCTGGATCAGATTGCAGTAAATACACAGGAACTATTACGTCACCTAGGTGAGTCAGATGTCAAGAAATCATCACAACCAGATGGCATTCAGTCAAGAGTCCTGAAATGTCTCAAATATGAAGCTGCTGGTGTGCTAGCCAAAGTGCATGAACTAGCATTACAGACACCACCAGAGGACTTTGAGATTGACAACGTTAACTCTACAAAAACTGCCAAGGACAGGATTCTGGAAACTAGAGATTGCTGACTGATTTTTGTCACTGGTGTGACAGAAGAATCTATAATAAACAAAAGCTTTAGAATCAGTATGGCTTCAGCTAGAGTGTGTGGTGCCAACAGGAGGTGTCAGTGAAAAGTTTATGAAGGGGATTCAGTGGGCATAAAGTATTCGGATTTTCAGAAGCATTTGAGAAGATTCCATAGTAAAAGTTACGAAAGGGACAAATCTGTCAGGGGATTGGAGAAAGATCCTTCAATTGATTCAAGCTGGTTAAAGCATGGGATGCAAAGGGTTAGGATATAATGGTCTCTCTCCAGGATGGTTCCATAAGGATGACTGTGAGTATGAGCTTTGTTCAATGACTTCAGCAGTAACCTGGAGAACAGTCACAGATGCCACAAGGCTCTTTTAGGTTGTCAAATGTTGCGTCAATGTCAAAGAACTGCAGAAGAACCCCACAAAACTGAGACAACAGGTAGAAATGTGGCAGATGATCTTTATAAAGGCAAACATAAAGGAAGGGAAGGGAAAACCAACCTCAGCCTCAACCACGCTGAACTTGGAACTGGCAGGTACAATCAGGAAGGAGATCTTGAAATCCTCATTCACAGCTGTCTGAAATCACTGGCTTGATGTGTCAGAGCCACCCAGAAAGCCAACAAAAATCCTGGACATCACCAGAAAAGATATTGAGAGCAAGACAGAGGGCATCATTTTGTGACTGTGTGTAACCATGGTGCACCACCTCCTGAGTAATGCCTGTAGGCATGGTCTCCACATCTCAGAATTGTGCAGCAGAGTGAAAGAAGCTGCAGAGATGGGCAGCTCAAATGGTTGAGGTGATGGAATGGCTGCCTGATGAAGTAAGGTTAAGGAGACTGGTACTCTTCCATTTGGTAAGGAAAAGGCTGACAGGGTATGACTGGGGTTTGCAAAATCATGCAGGTAGAGGATCAGCTGAAGACAGATCCTTCACTAAAGGAAGGATCACTAAAGGTTCACTAAATACTACAGTACCAGAAGCAAGGGCATGCAATGAAACTCCCAGGAGATTAGTTCAAAACAGGCTCAACAATGTACTTCTTTACACAGCAAGTAGTGATCTGAAATGTGCTGCCACAGGAGGCTGTGGAGACAGAAAATATTAGCAGGCTCAAAAAGAGATTAGACGCGTTTCTGGACAACAGGCTCACAGATGGGAACTAAAAAGATTTGTTGGGGATGTACCCTCATTTACACTAACTTTGGTTGCTGGGGAGAGAAGATGGGAATGGATTGCAGAAAGTGGTTGGTTTGCAGACTTTCTCCAAATAGTGTCTCTTCATGCTGTTGTGAAAGGCAGGTCAGATAGGCCATTGGTCTAACCAAGAGCATAATTTTAGAAAATAAGCAATTAATTTATCCAGTGAGATATAAGCCCTGCAAAAGCAAGAATATGCATTGACTGGTGGCACAAAAGTCATTCTAACTAGATTTAGTAACACTACCTTTGTGAATAAAAATATGAACATTACTAATTATTTTCCCAGATTTGGTCTGGAATCCTTTAATAGAATAACGGACTAAAAGAATCCTCAGCAGGTCAGCTAGTCTATTTTCTCTGCCTAATACGAGAAAACATACCTTCACCGCTACTGGCAGTTGTTTCTTTGATGCTACATGTACTACATCCTCTTCCAATTTAGTCTCATGATTAACCATCTTTACAGCTGCAATTCTTCTTTTTTCCTGTTATCTAGTCAAAGTGTTTCTTCCTCCTATTTAGTCCTTTCCTTTTGGTCTAAGCTGTTTCGACATAGAAAATAATTCCTTGTTCAGCAATTTTTCTGTAAGTATTTCATTGCTGAACATATTAATGTGAATCTTCCAAACCTCATTTGATGCATTCTTCCTGGCTGGCAATGTATTAAATGATAACGGTTCTTTGCACATGACTTCTCAGTCTTATATTGTCTTACAATATCATGACCATGTTTTTGTGCATCACGTGACAACCTCATAAGCAGCTCATTTTTATCGTCTCTTAGTCAAGATCTACCTTTCGACTGCTTCTTCCAATTCTAAGTCTGTTGTTCTGCTGTCATAAATGATGTTAGTTTGGCAGTGTGATGCTTCTAAGGTGCTGATAACTGCCCAGTTTATTATCATACATGTGCTTAAAAGTTTGATTATTTTTCCATTGTTCTACTAAAAATTTAAGTAATGTGGTTAAAGCTGTAATTCCATGGATCCTTGCCTTAATACAAGGTTTGGGGGCTTGCAAGCATTTAAAATTATTATTTTTTTCCAATTGCATGTCAGTAGAATATCACACAGTTTATTGAAGTCTTTCATTAATTTGATATGTTTCATATACAATGGTCTGTCTTACATCTTTTATTAGAATGATCTAAAATAACCTGGTGTACTTATAACCTTTAAATCATTTATATATGGTATTACTGTTCAGATTCTTGGAATGAAATAAAATCTATAAGATTGCAGCTGGAAAATATATATCAGAAGATAGAGTTAATACTCCTCAAAAGGTAAATTTTTACTAGCTGTCTGATGTTACTCATTTATTATTGGTGCACATTCAAACAGATGAGAGAAGGGAACTAATTGATAAGGATCTGGAATTAAACTACCCTTGCCATTGAATATATTAGGATATTATGTATGTCAACTTCTTTATTGTGAGACCATGATAATCTTGAATAGCTAATTGAAATACAGCAAATATATTTGTATTTAAAATGACTTACTGTATGGGAAAAATATTGTATTTAATAGCTTTTTGAAGGAAAAAGATCTAAACCACCATATAGTACACTTCTTTAATAATTTTTAAAATGTTTAAATAGAATGTTATTATCAAGATAAATATTCTTATTACCCTGCTTCACAGTTAGATAATTACAGTTGAGAACAATATCAGCTGTGTAAAGAGCAGATCCATACCATAAAGTACCATGATATCATATATTTGCAATCAAGAAACTAAGGGCTTTGATAGAGCATGCCCTGATTCCAGTCTAGGTTGTGCACTCAAATTTTATTTCCAAAGAGGATAGAGTTTGGTGTGTGCCCTGTGCCCTGTTCTTATTCTGATATAGAGTTGGGATAAACTAGGGCACATTTTCTGGATAAAGGGGCTTATAAACTCATCTTAGTTCTCTATTTCAGACCAAGAAATGGTATCTTCTGTTAATATGAAGAGAGATAAAAGTACAAAGGTAAAACAAGATTAAAAGGGAGTCAAAATCTTCAGTAAGATAAATTGGAAAAAAGGTTAAGATTGTTATATGGTGTCTAACAGTCAGTATCGACAGGCTTAGGATAAAATGCATGCTTGGTGACAAATTATGTTCGAAGAGGTAATAAGAGTACAACCACTCTATGTCTATTAGAAGGATCATTTCCAGAGCTGAAACGGACACCTGTTTCTATTCCTGTTTGTTTCATAGCTTTAACTGAGTCCTTGTTTTGTTAGTAATCTTATGACATAGTCTGTCATTTACTAAAATTTAGCTGAAATCAACAACTTTTTTCCAAACAAGACATTAAGCAATGTTCTTTAGTTGTTGTTGAGTTCTGACTGTTAAAATGGATCCAGACTGTAATTTAGATCCATTTGTCTGACTCATCTGTCTTCAGACACATCTGCTTTTTTGTTAATGTGAATGTTTTCAAATATTTGGATAGATCGAACAAAAATATTCATACTTCAGAAGAAAGCACTTCTGGTTTTTTAGTTATACAGTAGTTACACAACTCATAAATGAAGGATTGGGGGCTACAGTTCAATATTTCTATAAAAAAGTTTACTGAAATCTTCATTAAGGAAATGTTTATCATAAAAGCAAATTAGGTAGATCTCACTGTATCTGTTTAGCTCTGTGATGATTATAATTTTGCAACGGCTAATAAATTTGACACTTCATGTAATAAGAGAAGAATAAATATTCCCTATATATTTTGGTGTACTTAAAAGTCATTTATGCAATGACTTATGCACACTAAAGTTCCGTTTGTATCCTGTAAGTCTAAAAAAAATCCCAATAAGTACAAGTCTTTCATCAAACAAGAGTGTTAGACAGAAAGGATATTTGTCTATTTTTTTAGAATAAACTTGAAGTAAAAATGACCTGGAAGTACAAATTTTGCTAATAAAACTCCATGGTTTTCCTCCACTGCAGAGCTATTCAATGATTGTGCTTGATTCTAAGTCAGAGGTCAAACAGGAGATTTATCTGAATAACAGTCTAATTTCATCTTCTTCAACAGAATTAAAAAACTAAAATATCAGTGATTCAATCAATTTGTTTATACCTTGCAGCTGATGTCAATTCATTTGATGTGTTCTGACTTATTTTGTGCCCCTCCATTTGGTTACCTTCTGAAGCAAAAAAAAAAAAGAAAAAAAAGAACTCTGTCACTCAACTTCAGCACCAGTAGGAACATCTATTGTTTACTTCAGCATGTCTGTAGACATCACAACTTCAGAAGTAAAAATTACAAACTGTTTTTAATTACCAAAGTGCAAATGTTTATATCAGAAAATGAGTGACATCTCAATATTATTAATGCAGAAACAGATACATTAGCTATGTGCAGTATATTTCTATTTTTGTATAACTAAATTTGTTTATGTAAAGTAGTATTCTCCTATTGAAAAGGGAACAATACCTGAAGCAATTATTTTATGAAGATGTTAATTTTATCTGTAGGAAAACATCTAGTTCAGTGGTCACTGAAGTCAATGGAATCACATCTTAGCAAAATCTAAGAAAATATAAGAATATAGCTACAAAACTGATGGCCTAAATTGCATTTTATTTGTCCAGCCACTGTTGTATATGGTCTATGTCCAATATTTTCTCTTAGGGAGGGAGAAATGTGTGATTTCTACACAGCTAGTTGCAGATATCCATCTAAAGGTTGTCGTGGTTTAACCTCAGTCGGCAACTGAGCACCACACAGCCGCTCGCTCACTCCCCCCCACACCCCGGTGGGATGGGGGAGAGAATTGGAAGAGCACAAGTGAGAAAAACTCGTGGGTTGAGATAAAAACAGTTTAATAATTGAAATAAAATGATGATAATAATAATAATATAATAATAATAATAATAATAATAATAATAATAATAATAATAATAATACACAAAGCAAGTGATGCACAGTACAATTGCTCACCACCCGCCGACCGATGCCCAGCCAGTCCCCGAGCAGCAGCCCCCCCGGCCAGCTTTCCCCAGTTTATGTACTGAGCATGACGTCACATGGTATGCAATGTCCCTTTGGCCAGTTTGGCTGTGCCCCCTCCCAGCTTCTTGTGCACCTCCAGCCTTCTCAGTCGGTAGAGCATGGGAAACTGAAAAGTCCTTGGCTAGTGTAAGCATTACCTAGCAACAACTAAAACATCGGTGTGTTATCAACATTGTTCTCATCCTAAATCCAAAACACAGCACTGTGCCAGCTACTAGGAAGAAAATTAACTCTATCCCTGCCGAAACCAGGACAAGGTACTTTTTTTAATTTTGTTTGTGCATGTTTTTGGGGAATAACTTTTAGAAATTGACCCAATATTAAGAAACAAAGTCTTTTTTAAAATATTTGCAATAAACTGCAACTAATTTTAGTGAAACCAAAAAATCTTTCAGAATGGGGTTTTAACCTTTTTTTTTAATTTTGAAAAAAACATTAAAAAATTAAAAATTAGTGTATAACTTTAGATATGCTGTTTTGAAGAGCAAAAGCTTAGTCACGTCAACATTTCTGCAAGAAGGCTCTCAAAATATACTCCTGTGTGACAGTAAAAGGAGAGTAATCTAGAGATGAGGTAGAACAAATAGAATTACAGGTCTGAAGAGTTTATTTTTAACTTCCCAGTACCCATCCTGAAATGCTACCTCCTTCTCTGTGGCAGATTACTTTTACCTGAATAAGTTTTCAATCTAAAATAGCCTGAGTTTTCTCAGAATCTGTGATAAGGTCCGAAATGCAACTGTTCTCTAAGACGCTGGGAAAAAAATACTAACTTGGAAGGAGGAAAAAGGCAGTTAAGGGCGTTGAAAGACAGGAAATACAGGGTTTCTGAAAGATGGGGAAACTCATTGAGTTAAATTGGACTTGCTACTATGAAGGACAATAAAAAACCTATATAGTCTATATTTGGATGACATATCAGGGGGGTTATTTTCAAGTAGTATTTTTTGATGAAATTACCTCCTTTGGTTGCTTTGCCTCTTTATCATGTTTCATCATACTAAAACTGTCACATAGACTTCATAGACTTCAAGAGTAGGAGCTGTCTGTGTTGACAGTTCATCATTGGATCAGTCTTCTAGAGCTACTGTTTTATTAATGTTTTCCACCTCATTTCCTTTTTTTATGTTGATATCACAAATCCAAAGAATTCCTCAGTGAGCTTTACCTGTGAGATAATAGTAAGACTGAGCAGCAGGAACCTTACTCATACGTTTATGACAAATCCAGCCTTAGGTATATTTGTAGAGATAGTCCATTTTGGCTTATGAACCACTGAGAATAAAAAACATAGTGACAATCACCTTAAAAAATTCTTCAGGGAAAGAAAAAGTTTTAATAATCTACCAAATTGTGAAGAAAGAAAAAAAAAGTGTGTAGAGGGAAACAAATCTGCAGCTGCTAGGGTTTGCTTGCATTGCAGATTCTAGACATAGTCACCATGGACCAAATATCAATGCAATAATGAGAATCATTGGAAAAAGTCAGGGCTGATGCTGGGAGACCCCAGATTAAAGATGTTTGTGGTTGGTTTTTCAACTTCTTTAATTTGAAAGAATGGCAGCCAGTCGAATTCATCTACGTTTTTCCCCCCTCTCAACTCTATTCACAAAACCTTTCCCACTTTATTCCTCTCTCAAAAGGGAATGCTCCACTACATTATAGTTGTGACTTTCCTAGAGGGGTTTCCCCCTCTCTGCATAGGAAAAATGCATCCTCTCAAATAAACTCATATACATGTGAGGAATTAGTTTGGGCACATACTACCCAATTGGATTCTCTGTCTAATCAGTGTTTACAGGAGTCCTGAACCCCCTTCAGAGAAACACCCATATGTTTAAGGGCTGCCATGAATGTAGATAGACAAGCATGTGCAGAGCTATTTCTTTTTCACATCATGTAATTGTCTGAGACACTCTGCCCATCACTTGTTGTATTAGGCTTGTTTAGTTCCTACATTTCTGGTATGGGTGAATACTTGGCATTCACCACCATTTTTCACAAACCCTCCTTTTCCCTGCTGCCTTGCTGGCTGAATCTACAATTCCAACTCCGCTAAGTTCATTTGGGTTCTTTTTTCTGCCATCTCTGACTCATATTTTCTTCCTTACTCTTTACCCACTGGATCTTTTTTCTCTTGTCCCAGCTCATTTCTTCCACAGTTTCTGCCTCACTGCTACATTCTCCATCGTTTTCCTGATCTGCTCTTCTTATTCTTGCTGGTCCTTTGCATCATTTCATTACTTCTGTTCAAATCTAGCCTCTCTGGAGACTCTGAGACATTGCCTTACTTCATCCTCCCACTGCAAATCTATCACTCCCCCAGCTGTCTTTTACTGCATACATAGGGATCCAAGGATAATAGTGTATATGATTATATATGTACCCTAGTGAATCAATCAACTTGAATGCTTTCCTCTGAAATTATAAAAACTGTCGACTACTGATTTAGCTTAAAACATTCCTTCTTCAGTTTTTCCATGTGTGAAAGAATTACATAAACAATGGGGGAGAAGAGATTTGACTGCACGATAGAAACCAAAGAAACAAACTCCAGCAGGGTGCTGCCAGATGAATGAAAATAGAAAGCTCAAAAACATAGTTTTTTTTCTTATTTATAGTAATCTGCTTTTTTGATTGATGTGAGAATGTTAGGTAAAAAATGCAAACAAATATGATTTGCAAACAGATTATAATTTTTGGTGTAAACTGTATGACTTGAACAGTGGGTAGACATGCTTTTATAATAAAATAAATTGCATGGTGAAGACTAGGAGCCCATGCTTCTAACCAATATTTTTATTACTATTTTCATTTAAATTGAGCATTATTATTGAAATATGTGCATTTATTTTTACCACATGTTTACCTTTACATGAAAAATTGGTGCTTACAATGCCCATTTTTTGTTCAGTCTGGAACTTGAAGACAAAAATCCAGATACAAACTAAAATCTTCTGTTTGTCTCCCTGAAGTACTTCAAGAAACTTTTAGCTGCTGCTATGAAGAAGTAGCCTCTAGTGAGTGTGTTTATCTCTTTAAAAAGCTCTTTAAAAGAAGCAGTCTGTATATGTCATGGTTTAACTTCAGCTGGCAACTGAGCACCACACAGCCGCTCACTCACTCCTCCTGCCCCAGTGGGATGGGGAAGAGAATCGGAAGAATAAAAGTGAGAAAACTCATCAGTTGAGATAAGAACAGTTTAATAATTAAAATAAAATAAAATAGTAATAGTAGTAGTAATAATAATAATAATAATAATTAATAACAATAGAATACACAAAGCAGTGATGCACAGTGCAATTGCTCACCACCCGCCAACCGATGCCCAGCCAGTCCCCGAGCAGCGACCACTGGCCAGCTTTCCCCCAGTTTATATACTGAGCATGACGTCACATGGTATGGAATATCCCTTTGGCCAGTTTGGGTCAGCTGTCCTGGCTGTGTCCCCTCCCAGCTTCTTGTGCACCTCCAGCCTTCTCAGTCGGTAGGGCATGGGAAGCTGAAAAGTCCTTGACTAGTGCAACCACTACTTAGCAACAACTAAAACATCGGTGTGTTATCAACATTATTCTCATCCTAAACCCAAAACACAGCACTGTACCAGCTACTAGGAAGGAAATTAACACCATCCCTGCTGAAACCAGGACAGTATCCACCCCTTACTCTATACCATCTATGTCATGCCCAGGTCCCCCACTTTCCAATATGTTCCCATTAATCACCACCCCTTTTCCTGTCTTTTGATATATATACACGCACAGATATCATTCCCTTAGTCTATGGGCCATCCCTCTAAAATGTTCATTGTGTTCATTTGGACCATGACTTTGGGCTCCATCTCTCATAACAGTCCTTCAGGGCAGGAGAGATGGTGTGTGGTGTTGCATTGTTGCATGCTGAAGCCAGTTCTGGTTCCATTATAACTGCACTTTGCTCCGTATTTGTCAAAGTTCATTCTTCATTAATCTGGGTGATTCTTACTGTAATACCATTGATACGACATATAACCACCATAGAAGTCAGAATATACAGTATTACATAGTAAAAAACATCATACAATTTAATTAATTGGCTGTTCTCACCCAAAATCAAATCCCCTTGAGGTACACATTCCCCATCTTCCCGCATTACCCACCAAGTGTACCCAGGTCCTTGAGCAAAAGCAATCCCACAAATGGGTTTGCCTTTGCCCAAGGCACAAATAACCCAGACTGTCTTCCCCAGCATATTTTTTACGTGCACTACAGGGACTTTATCCCCTTCTACAGTATGTAAAAGTTTTGATTGGGCAGGGCTAGATCGATTGGCAGATCCCCGAGTGTTGACTAACCAGGTGGCCTTTGCTAAATGTGTACCCCAATGTTTGAATGTCCCACCACCCATTGCTCTCAGCGTAGTCTTTAACAGTCCATTGTATCGTTCAATTTTCCCAGAGGCTGGTGCATGATAGGGGATGTGATACACCCACTCAATGCCGTGCTCTTTGGCCCAGGTGTCTATGAGGTTGTTTCGGAAATGAGTCCCATTGTCTGACTCAATTCTTTCTGGGGTGCCATGTCACCATAGGACTTGCTTTTCAAGGTCCAGGAGAGTGTTCCGGGCAGTGGCATGGGGCACGGGATATGTTTCCAGCCATCCGGTGGTTGCCTCCACCATTGTAAGCACGTGGCGCTTGCCTTGGTGGGTTTGTGGGAGGGTGATATGATCAATCTGCCAGGCCTCACCATACTTCTATTTCAGCCACCATCCTCCATACCAGAGGGGATTTAACCGCTTGGCTTGATTGGTTGCAGTGCATGTTTCTCATTCATGGATAACCTGCGCAATAGTGTCCATGGTCAAGTCCACCCCTCGATCACGAGCCCATCTGTATGTTGCATCTCTTCCTTGGTGACCTGAGGTGTCATGGGCCCACCGAGCTATAAATAATACACCCCTATGTTGCCAGTCCAGATCCACCTGAGCACTTCAATCTTAGCAGCCTGATCCACCTGCTGGTTGTTTTGACGTTCTTCAGTGGCCCGACTCTTGGGTACATGAGCACGTATGTGATGGACTTTTACAGCCAGGTTCTATACCTGGGCAGCAATATCTTGCCACAATGCGGCAGCCCAGATGGGTTTGCCTCTGTGCTGCCAGTTGCTCTGTTTCCATTGCTGCAACCACCCCCACAGGGCGTTTGCCACCATCCATGAATCAGTATAGAGATAGAGCACTGGCCACTTCTCTCGTTCAGCAATGTCTAAAGCCAGCTGGATGGCTTTCACCTCTACAAACTGACTCGATTCACCTTCTCCTTCAGCAGTTTCTACAACTTGTCGTATAGGACTCCATACAGCAGCCTTCCACCTCTGAAGCTTTCCCACAAGACGACAGGACCCATCAGTGAACAGGGCATATTGCTTCTCATTTTCTGGCAGTGTATTATACATTTGGAACTCTTCAGCATACATCACCTCCTCCTCTGGCAATATTCCAAAATCTTTGCCTTCTGGCCAGTCCATGATCAATTCTAGGATTCCTGGGTGACTAGGGTTTCCTATTCGAGCCCGTTGTGTGATCAGTGCGACCCACTTACTCCATGTAGCATCAGTTGCATGATGTGTACAGGGGACCCTCCCTCTGAACATCCAACCCAGCACCGGCAGTCGGGGTGCCAGGAGGAGCTGTGCTTCAGTGCTGATCACTTCCAAAGCACCTCAAACCCCTTCATATGCTGCCACTATCTCTTTTTCAGTTGGAGTATAGCAGGCCTCGGATCCTCTGTATCCCCGACTCCAAAACCCTAGGGGTCGACCTCGAGTCTCCCCAGGTGCTTTCTGCCAGAGGCTCCAGGTAGGGCCATTCTCCCCGGCTGCGGTGTAGAGCACATTTTCTTCACACATCTTGTCCTGCCTGGACTGGCCCCAGGGCTACTGCGTGAACTATCTCCTCTTTAATTTGTTCAAAAGCTTGTTGTTGCTCAGGGCCCCATTTGAAATCGTTCTTCTTCCGGGTCACTTGATAAAGAGGGTTTACGATCAGACTGTAATTTGGAATATGCATTCTCCAAAAACCCACAACGCCTAAGAAAGCTTGTGTTTCCTTTTTGCTAGTTGGTGGAGCCGTGGCTGTTATTTTGTTGATCACATCCATTGGGATCTGGCGATGTCCATCTTGCCATTTGATTCCTAAAAACTGGATCTCCTGTGCAGGTCCCTTGACCTTACTTTGTTTTATGGCAAAACCGGCCTTCAGCAGGATTTGGACTATTTCCTTCTCTTTTTCAAAAACTTCTCCTGCTGTGTTGCCCCACACGATGATATCATCAATGTATTGCAGGTGATCTGGAGCTTCACCCAGTTCCAGTGCAGTCTGGATCAGTCCACAGCAAATGGTAGGGCTGTGTTTCCACCCCTGGGGCAGTTGGTTCCAGGTGTACTGGACGCCCCTCCAAGTGAAAGCAAATTGTGGCCTGCACTCTGCTGCCAAAGGGATTGAGAAAAACGCGTTAGCAATATCAATTGTGGCATACCACTTGGCTGCCTTTGACTCCAGTTCGTATTGAAGTTCTAGCATGTCTGGCACAGCAGCACTCAGCGGTGGCGTGACTTCATTTAGGCCACGATAGTCTACTGTTAGTTTCCACGCTCCATTAGACTTCCGCACTGGCCATATGGGACTGTTAAAGGATGAACAAGTCTTGCTGATCACTCCTTGGCTCCCCAGTGGACGAATCAGCTCATGGATGGGAATCAGGGAGTCTCGGTTGGTGTGATATTGCCGCCGGTGCACCGTGGTGGTAGCAATTGCCACCTGTTGTTCTTCGACCTTCAGCAACCACACAACAGAAGGGTCCTCAGAGAGACCGGGCAGGGTGGACAGCGGTTTAATTTCTTCCATCTCCAAGGCAGCTATACCAAAAGCCCACCGGTACCCTTTTGGGTCCTTGAAATACCCTCTCCTGAGGTAGTCTATGCCAAGGATGCACGGAGCCTCTGGGCCAGTCACAGTGGGGTGCTTCTGCCACTCATTCCCAGTTAGACTTACTTCAGCTTCCAATACAGTTAGCTGTTGGGATCCCCCCATCACCCCAGAAATACAGATGGGTTCTGCCCCTGTATAGCTTGATGGCATTAGGGTACACTGTGCACCGGTGTCTACTAGAGCCTTATACTCCTGTGGGTCTGATGTGCCAGGCCATTGAATCGACACAGTCCAGTAAACCCTGTTGTCCCTTTCCTCCACCTGGCTGGAGGCAGGGCCCCCTCTAGTCCTAGTCATAGTATTCGTTACTCACTTGTAAATACAAGTCAGAAGTCTCTTCACTAAGATTAGAAGTAAGATCAGCCCTTCTACTCTGTCTGGGGAACTGCTCATTGGAAACTGGAGCAGCAATTTTCCTGGTAGAACCCCCTTTTGTGATTGTTTTTCCTTGCAACTCACGTACCCATGCCTCTAGGGCTGAGGCAGATTTTCCATACCAATTAGAATCATAGAATCATAGAATCATTAAGGTTGGAAAAGACCTCTAAGATCATCGAGTCCAACTGTCAACCCAACACCACCATGCCCACTAAACCATGTCCCTAAGCACCTCATCTACACATCTTTTAAATACCTCCAGGGATGGAGACTCAACCACTTCCTTGGGAAGCCTGTTCCAATGTTTAACCACTCTTTCAGTAAAGACATTTTTCCTTACATCCAATCTAAACCTCCCCTGGCGCAACTTGAGGCCATTTCCTCTCGTCCTATCACTAGTTACTTGGGAGAAGAGACCGACACCCACCTCCCTACAACCTCCTTTCAGGTAGTTGTAGAGAGCGATGAGGTCTCCCCTCAGCCTCCTTTTCTCCAGGCTAAACAACCCCAGTTCCCTCAGCCGCTCCTCATAAGACTTGTGCTCCAGACCCCTCACCAGCCTCGTTGCCCTTCTCTGGACACGCTCCAGCACCTCAACGTCCTTCTTGTAGTGAGGGGCCCAAAACTGAACACAGTATTCGAGGTGCGGCCTCACCAGTGCTGAGTACAGGGGCACGATCACTTCCCTACTCCTGCTGGCCACACTAGTTCTGATACAGGCCAGGATGTTACTGGCCTTCTTGGCCGCCTGGGCACACTGCCGGCTCATGTTCAGCCGGCTGTCAACCAGCACCCCCAGGTCCTTTTCTGCCAGGCAGCTTTCCAGCCACTCTTCCCCAAGCCTGTAGCGCTGCATGGGGTTGTTGTGACCCAAGTGCAGGACCTGGCACTTGGCCTTGTTGAATCTCATACAGTTGGCCTGGGCCCATCGATCCAGCCTGTCCAGGTCCCTCTGCAGAGCCTTCCTACCCTCGAGCACATCAACACTCCCGCCCAACCTGGTGTCGTCTGCAAACTTACTGAGGGTGCACTCGATCCCCTCATCCAGATCATCGATAAAGATATTGAACAAGACCGGCCCCAAAACTGAGCCCTGGGGAACACCGCTTGTGACCGGCCGCCAACTGGGTTTAACTCCATTCACCACAACTCTCTGGGCCTGGCCGTCCAGCCAGTTTTTGACCCAGCGCAGAGTCCACCTGTCTAAGCCGTGAGCCGCCAGCTTCTCTAGGAGAATGCTGTGGGAGACGGTGTCAAAGGCCTTGCTGAAGTCCAGGTAGACCACATCCACAGCCTTTCCCTCATCCACTAGGCGGGTCACCTGCTCATAGAAGGAGATCAGGTTGGTCAAGCAGGACCTGCCTCTCATGAACCCGCTGTGGCTGGGCCTGATGCCTTGGTTGTCCTGCACATGCCTTGTGAGCACCCTCAAGATGAACCGCTCCATAATCTTCGCCGGCACCGAGGTCAGGCTGACAGGCCTGTAGTTCCCTGGATCCTCCTTCCGGCCCTTCTTGTAGATGGGCGTCACATTGGCAAGCCTCCAGTCTTCCGGGACCTCCCCCGTTAACCAGGACTGCTGATAAATGATGGAGAGCGGCTTGGCGAGCTCCTCTGCCAGCTCCCTCAGCACTCTCGGGTGGATCCCATCCGGCCCCGTAGACTTGTGAGCGTCCAGGTGGCACAGCAAGTCATTGACTGCTTCCTCTTGGATTATGGGGGGTTCATTCTGCTCGCTGTCCCTGTCTTCCAGCTCGGGGGGCCGAGTACCCTGATGATAACTGGTCTGCCTGTTAAAGACTGAGGCAAAGGCGGCATTGAGTACCTCAGCCTTTTCCTCATCCTCAGTGACAATGTTCCCCCCTGCATCCAATAAAGGATGGAGATTCTCCTTGGCTCTCTTCTTGTCATTAATATATTTGTAAAAACATTTTTTGTTGTCCTTAACGACAGCGGCCAGATTGCGTTCTAGCTGGGCTTTTGCCTTTCTCATTCCCTCTCTGCATAACCTAACAAGATCCCTGTACTCTTCTTGAGTTGCCTGCCCCTTCTTCCACAAGCGGTAAATTCTCCTTTTTTTCCTGAGTCCCAGCAAGAGCTCCCTGTTCAGCCAGGCCGGTCGTCTTCCCCGCCCGTTCTTCTTACGGCGTACAGGGACAGCCCGCTCCTGCGCCTTTAAGACTTCCTTCTTGAAGAACGTCCAGCCTTCCTGGACCCCTTTGCCCTTCAGGACTGTCTCCCAAGGGACTCTCTCGACCAGCGTCCTGAACAGGCCAAAGTCCACCCTCTGGAAGTCCATGGTTGCGGTTTTGCTGCCCCCCCTCCTTACTTCACCAAGAATCAAGAATTCTACCATTTCATTGTCGCTAAGCCCAAGACGGCCTCCGACCACCACATCTCCCACCAGTCCTTCTCTGTTTGTAAACAGCAGGTCAAGCGAGGCACCTCCCCTGGTAGGCTCACTTACCAGCTGTGTCAGGAAGTTGTCTTCCACACACTCCAGGAACCTCCTAGACTGCTTCCTCTCTGCCGTGTTGTATTTCCAGCAGACATCCGGGAAGTTGAAGTCCCCCACGAGAACAAGGGCTAGCGATTGAGACACTTCTGCCAGCCGCTTATAGAACGCTTCATCCGCCCCTTCATCCTGGTTGGGTGGTCTATAACAGACTCCCAGCAGGATATCTGCCTCGTTGGCCTTCCCCCTCATCCTTACCCATAAACAGTCGACCATATCATCATCACAATTGTTGAGCTCTAGACAATCGAAACACTCCCTAACATACAGGGCCACCCCACCACCTCTCCTTCCTCGCCTGTCCCTTCTGAAGAGTCTATAGCCATCCATTGTAGCACTCCAATCGTGGGAGTCACCCCACCATGTTTCTGTGATGGCGACTAAGTCATAGCTATCCTGCTGCACAATGGCTTCCAGCTCCTCCTGTTTGCCGCCCATGCTGCGTGCACTGGTGTAGATACACTTGAGCTGGGCTATCGATTTCGCCACCAGCATTGGCATGCCACCCCTAGGCTCATCTCTAGTGAGCCTGGTTTTATCCCCTTCCCCCTTCAAACCTAGTTTAAAGCCCTCTCGATGAGCCCCACCAATTCATGAGCGAGAATCCTTTTCCCCCTGTGAGACAGCTGAACTCCACCTGTCACCAGCCGGCCCAGTGCTGTGTAAACCTCCCCGTGATCAAAAAAGCCAAAATTCCTCCGATGGCACCAGCCCCTGAGCCATGTGTTTTCCTGTTCCTTTCAGTATTCTCCCCTGCCACTGTAGGGATTGAGGAAAACACTAACACTTCCTCATGTTCTCTCCATGGTCACGCAGGTGAAACCATAGGGTGGCCCGTTATGTGTACCCTTTATATCCCCTCTCCTGAGCAAAAGCACGCTGACTTCTAATGGCTGAGATACTGGTCGGTACAGGTGGGGAGTAGGACCTATCCTCTTCAAGTTGCTGGACCTCCTAGGGCAGTTTCTCCACAGTCAAGACGAGGGAGGAAGAGATACTTTCTTCATATTGCCAGAGTTGACCAGCCAATTCATCCACTGTTGGTCCCTCTTCGTCTTTCCAGGTCAGTATTGCCAATGAGTTGGCATTCGACGCTTGTGCACTCCATACCAATTTCTGCCCCATGGGTCATGTGCACTGGACTTCAGATGGATCTTTGGACAACTGCTCATTGTTCAGGTCATCATAAATCACCTCCAGCAAGACTAATTCCCTCAGGTACTGGATACCTCTCTCCATGGTGGTCCATGGGTGACATATAACATCTTCTGTGAAGGGATACCTTTCCTTCATGCTTGACAGGAGTTGCCTCTAGAGTCTGAGGGCTTGTGCCCCTTTTCCAATCACTTTGTCAATGCCCCCCTTCCCTAGAAAGGGATCCCAGCATTGGAGCAGCCAGGTGACAATGTGGTCACCTGGACGACAGCTGAAATCTTTTCACATGTCTTGCAGCTCACTCAGGGATGGGGATTGGGTGGTTTCCTTCTTATTTATGAGTCCTCTTTCTCCTCATGATAGTCCTGCTTTTTCATCATCCCTTACTAAACAAGCTTATTTTTGCTTCCAACATTTCTCTTGTGTATAGGGGCAACTGATACCGGCACAGGTTGGTTCTCTGGTTCAGCTGCAGTACCTGTTGCGGGGATTGGAGTATCCATAGTGCCTGTTGCAGGGGTTGAAGTAGCTCCAGTGCCTGTTGCCGGGGTTTGAGTAGCCACAGTGCCTGTTGCAGGGGTTGAAGTAGCCACAATGCCTGTTGCAGGAGCTGGAGTAGCCACAGAGCCTGTCGTTTTGTCATCAGATCCAGAGACCTTCTCTTCCCCTTGAGGGTATTGAACAGTGTTGAACAGGGCTTGGTAGGCATGGGCCAGGCCCCAGCATGTTGCAATGATCTGTATCTCTCTAGAGTTGCCAGGGTGACAGCATACTTTTTCCAAATATTGTACTAATTTTTCAGGATTCTGCACTTGCTCAGGGGTGAAGTTCCAAAACACTGGCGGTGCCCACTGTCCTAGGTATTTGCCCATGCTATCCCACACACCCTGCCACTCATAACTATCCAGCCTTGGGGCAGATCTCTGGATGATATTCTTAAATTGCGTATTAACCTTAGACAAAACTGAAACAATATTCCCAAGAAATACCAACAGAAGTATCTTAACTGCCCAAGGATGTTCAAAATACTGAAAAGTTACTGTAATGAAGGAGGAAACATCATAGAAGAAGGTAGTGACACTGCCATTCTGTATTTCCTCCGTAAAAAAACCTCTCAGAGGAAGGACTATAATTGCTAATTGTCTCCACGAATTGGTACCCGAAGTACAGTAATGGCTTCAGTACAAAGCTCAAATACCAGATTAAGCTCAAGGCCAGTGTTTTAATAACAAATCTCCCAGGCAAAACGTCACTAATCACTGCAGACAACAGGAAACTGCAAAAACCAGCACCAATCTTCAACATGGACAGCAAAAACAAAGATCATGGTGCAGATCAGAGAAACTAATATCGAGAACAGATGAATCAATATTGTGACCCGCAACTGTTAACAGATATAAATTCCTTAATGCGCTCTGCTTAATCTGTTATTATCTCAAACCCTTCGAGCCCCATGTTGGGCGCCAAAAAGGACTGTCGTGGTTTAACCTCAGTTGGCAACTGAGCACCACGCAGCCACTTGCTCACTCCCCCTGCCCCAGTGGGATGGGGAAAAGAATCGGAAGAGTAAAAGTGAGAAAACTCGTGGGTTGAGATAAGAACAGTTTAATAATTGAAATAAAATAAAGTAAAATAGTAATAGTAATAATAATGGTAATAATAATAATAATAATAATAATAATAGCATATACAAAGCAAGTGATGCACAGTACAATTGCTCACCACCTGCCAACCGATGCCCAGCCAGTCCCCGAGCAGCAGCCCCCCCGGCCAGCTTTCCCCAGTTTATGTACTGAGCATGACGTCACATGGTATGGAATGTCCCTTTGGCCAGTTTGGCTGTGCCCCCTCCCAGCTTCTTGTGCACCTCCAGCCTTCTCAGTCGGTAGAGAACAAAAAGCTGAAAAGTCCTTGACTAGTGCAACCACTACTTAGCAGCAACTAAAACATCGGTGTGTTATCAACATTATTCTCATCCTAAATCCAAAACACAGCACTGTACCAGCTACTAGGAAGGAAATTAACTCTATCCCAGCCGAAACCAGGACAGTATATAATGGCTTTAACAGAAAAACATGATAGAGTATATTAGAGAAGCTGATAATTTCCCAGGATTATGATGTTGCAGTTTTTATTTTCAAACATTCAAAAGGGCCTTTTTGAAGGTGACATGCAAATGTATATTTTCATATTAGAAAACCCTTTCGCTATCACCTTTCCCCACACATACTGATATCAAAAATTAAGAATTAGAACCCTTATAATTTCTATTATTACTCCATAGAGATAGTATCTCATGATATTTAAAATGTACACTTCCATATCTTCATTATATTTTTTCCCTTAAAGTATTCAAACACATTGGCAAATTTTAAGCTCCAACATTTCTGCAGCTAAGAATAATCTACCCATTGCACAGGGCAAAGTTTGTTATAGTGTTATTATGAAGATATAAGCATCCAATTTGAGAATAGCAAGAAGGATCAGAATGAAATCTATTAAAAGAGAAAGAACATGTGGGGAAATCTAGCTAAATCCCTTAGTATGTTTTCATGTTTCTACTGTATTTTATGAGCTTCATCAGAGAGTCAGCTTAACCTCTTTATTACATAGATAAAATTTTCATTGGATGCACAAGGATTTTTAAAAGTTCCATGAATAATGCTGGTACCTTAATGATAGAGAAACAGTAGCGATGCTTTCAATTATGATTGCAGACTACCCACTTCAAAAGTTGGGAGAGCATCAGCAGGAGATGTATTAGCAGATCTAATAATCTAGAGGAAAAAGCACAACAATCCATACATATAGTTTAGCTTTTATATGAAATCGGAAAATATTTTTGTCATTCTATTTCCTCCAATCTTATCTGTGCTCTAAAGTAATTTTTCTCAGTCTTCTGCCACTTACCAGAGAGCGTCTATGATGGTGGTCTGTGTATTCCAATATAGTGTCCTCAAGAATGGTGAGCACTTGGTGTTTAATAAAAACATACAAACTCTTAACTGATCTGCTGCCTCTTCCCCAAAACATGCCCTAGAAGAAGTCCTAGTTCCTCACAGATTCCTCACAAAATTTTTTTGAAGCCTGAAACATGAGATGTTTAACCATTCTATAATTCATTTTTGCATTGATTATATTAAAACTCTACAGCACACAATACTTTACCTGCATAACACATAGTAATAACAACTTGTATTGTCCAGCTATCTGAGAGAAAAAAATCCATATAATTCTACTTTAAATTTCTACCACATTCTTTTTTTTTTTTATGAGACAGATGGAATCATAGAATCATAGAATCATAGAATCATTGAGGTTGGAAAAGACCTCTAAGATCATCGAGTCCAACCGTCAACCCAACACCACCACCCACTAAACCATGTCCCTAAGCGCCTCATCTACACGTCTTTTAAATACCTCCAGGGATGGGGACTCCACTACTTCCCTGGGCAGCCTGTTCCAATGTTTCACCACTCTTTCAGTAAAGAAATTTTTCCTTACATCCAATCTAAACCTCCCCTGGCGCAACTTGAGGCCATTTCCTCTCGTCCTATCGCTTGTTACTTCGGAGAAAAGACCAACACCCACCTCGCTACAACCTCCTTTCAGGTAGTTGTAGAGAGCGATGAGGTCTCCCCTCAGCCTCCTTTTCTCCAGGCTGAACAGTCCCAGTTCCCTCAGCCGCTCCTCATAAGACTTGTGCTCCAGACCCCTCACCAGCCTCGTTGCCCTTCTCTGGACACGCTCCAGCACCTCAACGTCCTTCTTGTAGTGAGGGGCCCAAAACTGAACACAGTATTCGAGGTGCGGCCTCACCAGGGCCGAGTACAGGGGCACAATCACTTCCCTACTCCTACTGGCCACACTATTTCTGATACAGGCCAGGATGCCATTGGCCTTCTTGGCCGCCTGGGCACACTGCCGGCTCATGTTCAGCCGGCTGTCGACCAACACCCCCAGGTCCTTTTCCGCCAGGCAGCTTTCCAGCCACTCTTCCCCAAGCCTGTAGCGCTGCATGGGGTTGTTGTGGCCGAAGTGCAGGACCCGGCACTTGGCCTTGTTGAATCTCATACGGTTGGCCTGGGCCCATCCATCCAGCCTGTCCAGGTCCCTCTGCAGAGCCTTCCTACCCTCGAGCAGATCAACACTCCCGCCCAACTTGGTGTCGTCTGCAAACTTACTGAGGGTGCACTCAATCCCCTCATCCAGATCATCAATAAAGATATTAAACAAGACCGGCCCCAGTACTGAGCCCTGGGGAACACCGCTCGTGACCGGCCGCCAACTGGATGTAACTCCATTCACCACAACTCTCTGGGCCCGGCCGTCCAGCCAGTTTTTGACCCAGCGCAGAGTCCACCTGTCTAAGCCGTGAGCCGCCAGCTTCTCTAGGAGAATGCTGTGGGAGACAGTGTCAAAGGCCTTGCTGAAGTCCAGGTAGACCACATCCACAGCCTTTCCCTCATCCACTAGGCGGGTCACCTGGTCATAGAAGGAGATCAGGTTGGTCAAGCAGGACCTGCCTCTCATGAACCCGTGCTGGCTAGGCCGGATCCCCTGGTTGTCCCGCTCATGCCTTGTGAGCGCCCTCAAGATGAGCCGCTCCATAATCTTCCCCGGCACCGAGGTCAGGCTGACAGGCCTGTAGTTCCCCGGATCCTCCTTCCGGCCCTTCTTGTGGATGGGCGTCACATTGGCAAGCCTCCAGTCTTCCGGGACCTCCCCCGTTAACCAGGACTGCTGATAAATGATGGAGAGCGGCTTGGCGAGCACCTCCGCCAGCTCCCTCAGCACTCTCGGGTGGATCCCATCCGGCCCCATAGACTTGTGAGTGTCCAGGTGGCATAGCAGGTCATTGACTGCTTCCTCCTGGATTACGGGGGGTTCATCCTGCTCGCCGTCCCCGTCTTCCAGCTCGGGGGGCCGAGTACCCTGAGGATAACTGGTCTGCCTGTTAAAGACTGAGGCAAAGAAGGCATTGAGTACCTCAGCCTTTTCCTCATCCTCAGTGACAATGTTCCCCCTTGCATCCAATAAAGGATGGAGATTCTCCTTGGCTCTCTTCTTGTCATTAATATATTTGTAAAAACTTTTTTTGTTGTCTTTAACGACAGCAGCCAGATTGCGTTCTAGCTGGGCTTTTGCCTTTCTCATTTCCTCTCTGCACGACCTAACGAGATCCCTGTACTCTTCTTGAGTTGCCTGCCCCTTCTTCCACAAGCGGTAAACTCTCCTTTTTTTCCTGAGTCCCAGCAAGAGCTCCCCGTTCAGCCAGGCCGGTCGTCTTCCCCGCCCGTTCTTCTTACGGCGTACAGGGACAGCCTGCTCCTGCGCCTTTAAGACTTCCTTCTTGAAGATCGTCCAGCCTTCCTGGACCCCTTTGCCCTTCAGGACCGTCTCCCACGGGACTCTCTCAACCAGCGTCCTGAACAGGCCAAAGTCCGCCCTCCGGAAGTCCATGGTTGCAGTTTTGCTGCCCCCCCTCCTTACTTCACCAAGAAGCGAGAATTCTATCATTTCATGGTCGCTAAGCCCAAGACGGCCTCCGACCACCACATCTCCCACCAGTCCTTCTCTGTTAGTAAACAGCAGGTCGAGCGAGGCACCTCCCCTGGTAGGCTCACTTACCAGCTGTGTCAGGAAGTTGTCTTCCACACACTCCAGGAACCTCCTAGACTGCTTCCTCTCTGCCGTGTTGTATTTCCAGCAGACATCCGGGAAGTTGAAGTCCCCCACGAGAACAAGGGCTAGCTATGGAGAAATAGTATACAAACCTGATATTAAGTTTGGAAATTTCTTAAATGATGGGTGATATAAATAGATGCCTTTACCAGTATGGATCAGCTTCTGTATTAACTAGATGGAGTTCTGTGCTTCTTCAGATTGTATATATCCATTGCTTTAAGGTAAAGTATTCACAGGTACTCATGAGTCACCCTTGTGCACAATATGAGCTATCTTTCTTCACCACCAGTCTTTTCTAGGAAGCCCAGAAAGCACATATGATGCACAGTGAATATAGTGAACCAGAATTTTCTAGAAACTTTTTGTCAGAAAAGAGAAGGTGTCAGAAAAGGTGATGAAAAATTACATGATAAACAGATCCAAAAAGGCATTTTAACAGACATAGTTAATTATATAGGATACAGAAGTAATCAAAAGTTTGTGAATGGAGAAATTTCTTATCCTTCAAGATTCCCCACTGAACATAATCATGTTTACCTGCCTTTGGTAGAAAGGTCAATATTCGATGTGTGTTTTTAAAAACCCAGATTTCTGTCCTTGTATCAAGTCTTCCTTTTAAAGCTGTTGTACTGAAAACTAGAACATTAAAACAATTTCCAGATTTTAATCAAAGTCAGAATACTGTATGTTACCTCCAAAAATAGATTTGCAAAATTAGCAGCCAAGAAGAAACTAAAGTGAGCTATTTTCTTTTTTAAAATCGTAAGCTTAAAAAGTCTTTGTTTCTGTTCTCAACTTGTGTTACATCTTAACATCTGGGCAATTATGCAAACCTGTAAATTACATTTTTCCCTTCTGAGCTAATTGGCATAAAATTATAATGAAAAGAATTCAAAACCTTAGTGCAAAATTATAGTCTCATGAAATTAAATTGTAAACATACTGATTAGCATGTAAAATTTTAATGAGACTGTGTTTTGATAGAAAACTGTTCTAACTGAGAGGTGTGCAGCAACTTTCAGGAAATATTTTGCTTAATTAATGAATTTCAATAATTGATAGTTTTACCCCAGACTTAAGCACCATTACTGAAACCACCTTTCTTTTCTTCTTTTTTAATGAGACTGCTGTAAAGAAGTGTGAACTTGTTTAAAACATATTCCCTTTCTTCTGAAAAGATTTGGTGCAAGAAAGCTGATGTCCAAGTGAAAAATAGAAGTGTAATTAGTGCTTTATATGTTTATTCTAAGGCCAATTGTTCTTATAAACCTTCACTGGGAATGGGGGAGATCTCAGAGTTATGATCTCTGAAAAATCCAGACATTGCAACTTTGACCCTAGCAGAGCATTATAGCACAGCTGTGGTCCACTTTCACGGGATTATAGGTGAATGTTCTTGCATATGCTCAGAGAAAGCAATTCTGCTCTTAGGAATGTCCAAATAAATGAAAAATAGAGGAAAATTCTGATGGCTTTCCTCTCACACACGTAAAATGCCTAACTTTTTATATTAGTGTATATGTGTAGGGATATGTGTGAAGGTTTGATTAAAAACAACAAGAAAATGAGTCTTAGAATTTCTGTTCTCAACGTGAATTGAATGTAGGTTTTAAAACATCTATGGGTCAGTTTTCTTTTCCTTCATTACAGCATCTAGCATTTCAGCTATCACCAAAGGTATCAAACAGTGCTATGATAGATGCCCTTATGGGATGTGAGTCCCGCACTCATACCTGCATGGTTTCCATTGAAGTTAATAGAAGTTTTGCAGGCATTAGGATTTTCAGAATGAATGTCATAATACTTTTGGCAATCAGGAAGCAGGAATGATAAGCACTCCTTTAAGAAAACCTGTTTTTCTGAAATTTCTTAGTAACTTTTACAGGCCAAAATAATTGAAATAGCTAGTTTATTTAAAGCCTGAATTAGTAAACTCAGCCTCCACCATTCAATTAATTTACAGCTGCTACATTTATTCCCTCAAAATTCAACCATGGAAGTTATGCATTGTATACTTGACTGGTTGGCTTTTTTTTTTTGTTTGATTCATTTGTATATATATTAACTTAGAAAACTGTTAAGGGCATACTTATGCAAAATAATGAGAGTACTTAATAAAATCCTTCAGAATCACCACATTTAATCACTAAAATGACACAAACATATACTGCCAATTTTTATTGCTTTCAAAATATTGAAAAATTACATTGCATATAAATGTAAAAATTTATAGCAGTTTGAAATATATTCAGTCAGGTGATCATTCTATTTATCTAAATATAAATTCTTGACTGTGCCTAGTTCAACTTAACTAAAACTAATTTTTAGGTTGATTTAGTAAATGCAACCCCCTCTCTCCCATAGAGCTGTCTTTAAATTCAATAAACAAGTACTGTGTATACTTTCTGCCTATCACTCCTGACTACCATATCTTGCTGCTCAAAAGGCTATGTGAGACATAGGCTGCCAGGTAGGAATTGTTCTACCCAGTACAAGGTAAAATATATAACAATGTGTGCCATCTCTGGCTTGCAGACAGCAGTAAGATGCCCGAAATAATTTTTAGCTAATTCAAATTCATTTCTACCCCAGGAAAAGTGCATATAGAGATATTTTCCTCCTTAGTACAATGCATCTTTCCATTCACATCATTGCAGGCTCCTGGGGAGGGAGAGGTATAAGTATTTTGGCTTTGGTCTTTTAATTACGTTTATAGGCAGGAATCAGTCATGAGAGAATGCAAGTGCACTTTCCTATTCCTTCCTGCTCACCAGTTTCAAATTAATGCTTACGTGAAAAAAAAATACTGCTATGTGGCTGCATGAGTTGTATATCCTAAGCTTGAACAGGTTGTGGCATTTTGTGCCATATGTTATGCATGTCAGTGAAATGAAGGGCATGCCTTGTCACATCATATCCTGTAATGACTTTTTGGGAGTGAAATATCATTTCCAGCTGAGGTGAGCCTTTTACTTCACTGATCTGCAAGTTACATGTCTCAAGTAACATAGCAGTTTTTGGAAACTAACCTCCTGTTAAGAGAAAGTATGACTTGACAGAAACTCTAGCCTTTGCTTTATGAGACCCTAGATCTTAACAAGATATAGAACTTCCTGACAGAAATTGTCCAAGATGAAAGTAATTTCATAATAGTCCAGCTGTTTTGATATTATGTAAACGATGAGCTTTCATTCAGAAGGGTGATTTCAAATAGCTAAGATAGATAAATTTACTATTAATGGAAAAAATAGGCTTGGTTCTTGTCCAACCTTCCAGAGGTTAGAAGGGTTTCCCAAAGTAAGTGAGAAGAAATCACCTGTTTGCTGTTTGTGACTGATATCAGAAAGTAAATTTTCATTTTCAGAAAATAAAAAAATCCAGTTTGATTATTTCTAAGCTTGTGGAAGATGCTAGCTAGTGAATTTCAAACATCATCTAGATCTTTTATTTTATCACATGAAATATCTAGGACACTGGCTAGTTGGGGACTAAGTTGTCCTGAGGGATCATATAAAACAGCACTAAAAGGATAAGACAAAAATTTTGGCAGATTTGAGACATTTACAGTTGATTTATATCAGTTGTTCTCTGGTTGAGGAAGCAGGCTGCTGAGTTCTGGACGAAGGGGAGTATTACTGGCATGGCAGTCTTCTTACCTGATTGCAGTCTATTGGAATAGTTTTGCTTGGAAGCCATTGTGATGTTGATTGCCCAGATTTAATAAAACAGGGAACAGTCTCGCAATTAGCCATAGATGAATAAATGGTTTTGTGATGTTTTTATCTGTCTAGCAGAGAGGTGGCTAAGTATAGTTACAGCAATGGATTGCATTAATACTGTGGGATCAGAGTGCTTCATTAGAATAAAATAAAGTAATGGTTGATAGGTCTTCCAAGTGTCTCCTTCAAATATCAACTCTCTTGCCAAAGTTTTGAGCTTCATCTACTGAGAAACAGCTGAGTGTCCTGAAAGCACCACTAGTCTCTCAGACATGGTAGTATCAACGTAGGTGTACAGTGGGGTGATTCTTGGAAGATTCCTCAAACAAATGTCCTCAAAACAGAAAAGCAAGTGCCTTAAAGGTTACTTAAATGTTAGTAGTGTTATTGGTATGTTTTTGAGGAATTATGCTATGGGTAAAGAGGAAGAAAAAGTTTCCACATATGTCTCTGATAAGCCAGGGGATCATGATAGTCACTGAAAGGATAATCTGAAAAACTAGCAACGCACTGTCTTGCTGTTATCCTGCAGAAATAAAAATGTGTCTTGAATATCAGACTACAGTTAGAAACATCTTTTTGTCTTTGATGTCTCAACTAATAAATGCAGGATTTGGGGTGGTTGGAACCTTTTTCAGAAGAGAGTTATTTTGAGCAGTAGTCTTTGTCATTAGTGGGAATCTTTCCTGGGCCATCATAGTAGAAAATAGATATGATATAGAAGAAGTGGTGTTTATACTTCGGTTAGTTTGGGGGGGTGGGTGATGGTGTTTGTTTGTTTGGTTTAATGTTTGAGTTTAATTTATATGTGGTCTTATGCTTACATAAAGGCAAAGCATAGTTGATACTTTTCTCAAGATTGTTCTAATTCCTCAGTTTTTGACACCTACTATTATGGATGCTGGGGGTTTACAGCAACCTTATTAAGGAAATATTTTAGTCTTTAAGTAAAGTAAAAGCACTCCAATACCTCTTTATATCGATAGAACTTCTTTTGTCCCAGTAAAACTTTAAGACTAACATTCTTCTGTTGTTCTAAGATGTCTGTAAAATATGTTGTCTTAATATACGTTACATATTTCCTCATAAATCTCACATATGTAAAATATATTTCATTTCTGTATAACCTTGTATATATAATGAAACTGAATGAAAGTATAGGTATTTTAAGTAAAATATTTTATTGTTTTCAGACAGAAGAAAGTTCTAAAACTGAATAAGGTTAACCCATTCAGTTTTAGTAAGCAAGATATATAAATCAGAGTAACTTTAGCAATCATATTCTAGACCAGTTGTTTACTAATTTGTGAAGTCAGATGAACTTTGAAAAGCGAACATGAAAAAAATTATTTTATTAGTATAAGGTATTGCTTCTTTTTCAGAAAATGCTCAAGGTAATAATAAATAAACTAGCTCAACTCCTATAACAGGTTAACACATATCAAGTTAACAAGGCATTTGATCCAAGTTAACATTATCTGGTTTAATGTATAGTATATAAGTGCCATACTGTCATGTATGAGACTGGAAATTTTATGCAAATTTTAGCAGAATTGTTACCATATATTCAAAGTGGTTTTGTATGTCTTGATGAGTGAATAACTTTTCCTCTTCTAAGAGGAAATAGAAGATATATTTCTTCTGTACTGACCCCATGGTTTTCAGAATTTCCTCAGAAGTCCATTAAACTGCAGAAGTTTACTTGAATTAGTATAGAATGATTTAAAAAAGAAAACCAGAAACTGATTATAACTAAGGGATCCCTGAGTTGAAGACCAGATGAACAGTTTTATTCAGAGATATTGACAGGATGCATTGAGATGCTCTGCTAGTGTCCCTCAGAGACCCAACATGGAGCAGCAATATAAGTGCAGAGGCCCTCTTCTGACTCTAATGAGGATGTTTTTATAATTAATGCACCATGAAAGGTGAACCTATTGCAATTTTTAAAAAGTGATGGCATGTTTTTAAGGAGAAAGTAGAACCGATACACTAAACTGGTATCCAGAAGATAATCCAATTGTCCATCTGACAGCAAACAAAGGCAGCTGATAATTTCTGACCATTCAAGTAGCAGTCAATCAAAGGTTAGTACTACTACTTGGACTAAGCAGTTTGCTCTGCTGCTTTTACTTTTACTATAGAAGCTGTAGATTTAGTGTACAACCAAAGGAAAATCTAAATTTATACCTTCTAAATAGAGAAAAACGGTATAAGCTGCAATGATTTAAATGGAATGGAGGGGTTTATTTTAAAAAAAGTGCGTACAAGACCAGTTAAATACTGATGCCAAATCTGATTAGTTGTCCTGCTTATATGCCTGGCAAAAAGTGAAATGTATCATTATACTGAAACCATACGAGAAACAAAAGTGTCATGGGTATTTAACGGCATACAGATAATGCTCGTCATTTTTGCCAGCCTTGAAATGAAGTACAGCCAGTTTTCAAGATCTAATAAGATCCGACATATTAATTACAGGGTTGTTTTTGTTTTCCAGTTTTAATTTCAGGGCAATTGTAGTTCAAGCATAGATTTAACTAAGAGCACTATTTTGGCAGATACTATTGCTCCTGGCACATCAGTGTAATAAAACTAGATCTTAATGAAACTGGAGACAACTTGGGCAGCAGCTCTGCACTTGATTTAGAGATGGTTTGAAAGTGAGCGTAACAAAAACAGTTTTACTAGGGAAATGTTGGGAACTTACCCATTTCCATTATCTTATGATTTTAACTCTCTTTCTATGGCACTAGCACTTTCCTTGATGTGGTGCAATGGTGCAGATTCTACCTAATTCCTTCCATGCCAGGAAAAGATGTAGCACTTCTTACTGGTACACTGAGGTACATGACATCCTTTCGTACTGACGGTCATATAATTTAAAGCAGAGCAGAAATTAATAAACTGCCACCTTTATGTGACCCAAAGGAAAAACTTCATGTAGCGTAACTCAAAGGGGGAGCTTTGGACTCTTCCATTAACATTAAAGTTGTATCTATCTATGGCTAAGGTTCACTTTTTTTTAAAAAAAAAAAGGTCCTGAACATAGTGAAACCAATGTACTAGGGGCATCTCCATACAATTAGATCCACATCCACTTCAATTAAGCTTTATTTTTAAAGTAACTTAAAAGGTATAGCTTTTTATTAAAAACAAAACAGAACAAAAAGCAGATTTCCTCAGACTACTTTTTCATATTAGAACATAGTTTCAGTATGGGAATGGTTTCAGTTCAACAATTACTCAGGTTAAAACCCAAGATTTAAACAAAAAAAAAAAATGCTGTTAAGCTTTGATATCTTGTTAGATTGCAGTGACTGTTCATCACTCAGTCCTGCTATAATTAAAACCACTGGGACTAAGGCTTCCACATGGCCTGGGTATTTCCTGCAGACTATTTTACGTGGGTTTTGTTCAGTGCTTTGCTTAAATTTTCTGTGGAATTTTTATAGTTGTTGTTGTGGTTTAACCTGGCAGACAGCTAAACACCACACAGCTGTTTGCTCACTTCTCCCCAGTGGGATGGGGGAGAGAATTGGAAAAAAAGTAAAACTCATGGGTTGAGATAATGACAATTTGATATGACAGAAAAGGAAGGGAAAATAATAATAATGATAAAAGAATACATGAAACAAGTGATGCACAGTGCAATTGCTTGCCATCTGCTGACCGATGCCCAGCCAGTTCCTGAGTAACAGCTGCACCCCCCTGGCCAACTCCCCACCAGGTTTTTTGTTCAGCATGACGTCATATGGTATGGAATATCCCTTTGGACAGTTTGGGTCAGCTGTCCTTGCTGTGTCCCCTCCCAGCTTCTTGTGCACCTCAGCCTACTCGCTGGCAGGGCAGTATGAGAAGCTGAAAAGTCCTTGACTTAGTGTAAGCACTGCTCAGCAACAACTGAAACTGTTGCTGTGTGTTATCTGATGAGTGTGTTATCAACATTATTCTCATACTAAATCCAAAACACAGCACTGTACCAGCTACTAGAAAGAAAGTTTACTTTATCCCAGCTGAAACCAGGACAGTTGTGTAAGCTGTCTCTGTTGAAGACCAGAAGAACTTATGTGGAATTTAAGTGCCAATTAATGCACTTCATCAGTTGCATCTAAACTCACCTGCAAGTACATGTTGTGTGTACCCTGTCATTCTGGTTATCAGTTAAAATAGGCTGGAGGACACACTGTCACACTTCAGCTCTTACCTGGATCACGTTCTTTGGTTTTCTTTCTGGTCAAAACCTAGAAGGGCGTTGTTTTGTGGCCAGATCAGGTCCTTATACAGAGGCTGAAGCTTATCAAAGCCATCATCAGCTAGACCTTGAAATAAGGATCTAAAGCTAATTTAGATTTTCCTTCTTGTCCTTTGCATGATAAATCTCATGATATGCACATGCAGTCCTGACGTGACAAGAATAAAAGTGGCATTCTTCAAGAAAGCTTGCAAAGGAAGATGACATTTATTCTCTGTGGACCAGAGACAAAATATGACATAAGGGAATAATTTTGGAAGATCTGTTGGGCTTCCAACCCCTAGCCTTTGGAACTGGGAAAGATGTTAAAGAAATAATTGTAAGAAGATGTCAGTAGCAATATATCTGAAATAATAACAAATTCTATGAGAACCTTTATTTGCTGAAAGCTTTGAGCCTCATAACTACCAAATTTGTCTCGTGTTGATCATTTGTCATTGAAAATGTGTGAAAGGGACCTTAAAAATATAACTTGCAACTTATCTCAGTTCTGTACTAAGCATAGAAAGATAGAGCAATTAAAAAACATGTTCCGTCACTGAAATTTCATGGTTGGAATTTAAATTGGATTTCAAGATCAGGGGAAATAATGTAATAATGAGTGTTAGTATGCAGAAAGTCACAGAAAGTTAATGGACTTTAAAAACTGACACATTGCTCTAGAAGAGTCATTAACACAATGCTTGGTTTTGTAAGAGAAATAACTAAAGATAGATGCACTGAATTAATTAAAGGAAGGAACACCCAGCACAGAGATATATATGTAAGGAATGATGGTGATAAACCATGAATTAAAGGAAGAAAATAGACTTTATTTAAAAAAAAAAAATAAATCTTGAATTCAGTGTACTTTGATAAAATTAAAACTCTTCTATTTAGGTTCAGAAGATTCTGACATTCATTTTTTAACTCCTTTGAAATGTTCATTTCTGAAATTGAATGACACAGTATTTAAACTTTAAAAGTTTTTCAGCTATCCCTGAAACTCAGTTTGAAGGAAAAGGTGGCACCATAGTAACATATCTGCATATTTAATGACAGTTTTGCCCAAACTCAAGACATTTCAATAATACACCTGAAAGAGAAAATTACTGAGCTGTAATTTTGCTCTTTAAAAGATGTCATTATACTGGTTCTCATTATCAAAGCTCAGAACTCTGCCATGGGAGCTGGAAGGACCATACCTGTTCTATTAATTCAACTGGAGCAAATGGGCACTGAAAATCAAAGGTGTTAGTATCACCCTGATGATTTACAATATGAAGTAGTTTAACCTAATTCAGGAGAATTAATGACAAAATTTGAAGTTTTGTTGTTTAAGATTCACAAGGCAACAATAAACAGAATATACAACATTTGGAAAGGTAAGGCAAACCAGCCAAATACATGAAAGACATCCGTTAGTCCCTTGTACTCTCAGACATCCCTTTCTGAAAATGATGGTTATTTTCCTAATTTTAATAGGCCAGAAGAGAGGGAAACATAAACACATTTTTATCAATAACCCTGCAAATAACTTAGTTAATGATCTCACAGTCTATTAACAATCAAATTATGTTACACGTATAGAATTTGCTACCACCAACTGCTGTCTTCAGAATGAATCCTGACACCTGGTAAGAGCATGAAATGCAACTCTGAATCAGAAAGAATAAAGCAACAGTTAAGCCATGAAAAATACCCATAAAACCTATTCATATAAATAAATCACCAAACTTTTATATACTTTTGCTCATAGGTGTTATTTAAATCAGGGATAGCTTATTTCAGAAATAAAGTGTCCAAACTCACCACAATGTTCCTAGAAATTGTAGCTCTGGTAAACAGAACGTGAACAGAGACTGGCAACTGAGTACAGAAAATTATAAATGCAGAAATCTATGTGAGATAGTTAAAATTGATTAAATGAATAAAATTTCATTATACCTGACAAAATGATAAAGAAGGTTAGATCTTCCCTCCAGCTCTCTTACAATTCCTTTTTAATTCTGACCTTAAGCTCCATGCAGTTGCAGCAAAACTTCCAATACCTGAGAGCCATTTCAATTCCATTTTACAGCTCATAGCCAAACTGGGTGGCAAGCAGGCCGTTTAATTCTTCTCAGGGATGTAGATATCACATGCACAAGAAATAAGCACAGTCACGTTATCAGCATAAAGAAAGATTTCCGTGTAAAAAGAATCTGAAACAGAGAGAAATAGATATTTGCATTAAGCTTTGAGTGGTGACTTAAAGATAAACCATAAGATAACTCAGATAAGGATCAACCTGAAATTTGACATATTCTAAAAATCAGAGAAAGATATAAAAGTAAAGAGAACACACACATGGTTTAAAGCTGGAAATGTCATGAAATAGAAATCCATAATGAAATGGGATGAGAGAGGCCAGCTAAATAGTCATGTCATGATTTACATATAAATCTCCATTCTGTATGTCAGAATTATGTCCCACAAATGGATAGGTTTCAGATATATGTTACAGGAACATAGCTTATGTAGTCAAAGTTTCCAGCACAATCAGTTATGATTTTCTGACTGTTTCAATGTCTTTGAAAGTAAAGTTTACAGTTGGAGCAAAGCAGGTACAAAAGTCTAATTCCTCTTAGACAAGAAGTTCAGTGACAACAAAGAAGAAAAATTCTCTGGTGATCTTCTGGAAAAACTTGCTGACATGCCAAAGACAGGTCCAAAAGGCCAAGTCAAAATCTCCAGGTAAACCATAACACTTGGTGGCTTCCTTGGAACAGATGAATTACATATAGATGCTGAGTGACACAAGTTCGGTCAAATTTCTCCAACTTCTCCTAAAGATTGGCATACTCATTACTGGATGGACAAGGTCTACAGTGTGCAGATGTGAAATAAAACTGACCACAGTACTTCTGATCTTCTTACAGAATGGAGCAGTTAAGGCTGATCACAGGACCAAAAAATTGTGATTCTTGTATTTTAAATAAAAGATAAAGGAATGGATGCGGGACCCCGTTGGGTTATATCCGTCTCCCAGCAAGCCAGGAATACTACATCCACCAGTTCTCTGTAGTAAGTTAGTAAAGGTGCCACCCTATAAAATCTTTGTGAGCTGCAGAAAGTCCTATACTAAAAACTGAAGATACAAATAGAGTAATATAGTTTTTACAGCGTCTTTAAAGTAAGAGCTCTCTCACACTATGCGTGTTAAATAATATGAGATTATGTCACAGGCTGGGACAAAATGTATGTTTCTGATCTTTTACATAGTTTCTCCAATATATTCTCTCATTCTTCTGTGAAAATTCACCTAGGCTCTCTGACTCCGTTCTTCAGCGCCAGGGCTTGGTGTGAAAGACTGTCACTACAGCTTTTGTTTCAGTCTGACCCTCACCAGTATCTATTGCCTGCATTCACAGGAAACTTTTTTGTTCATTTCAGAGTTTCTACATTCTGCAAGCCCTGAGCCTGATTAATCTGGTTTTATGTCTATTAGTCAGAAGTGTTAAAAGCAGATTTAGATCCGTGGATTCACCCCTTAAGCAATTAAGTTGCCTTCCTCCCTGGAAATCAGTTAACACTTTCCATTCATGAGGGATACATACTAATCACACAAACAGAGATGTGTTCATTACTTCATAAATTTATGCTGGTATTTCTCATCCTTCACAAACTTGTTTTTCAGTCTTCTGTCTTATTTCTACAGAAGGATTCTATTTCTGATTTTACCTAAGGAATTACACATCTTTAAGATGTATTTTTCTGCTGCAAACAGAAGAAAAAAGATATATGAATTAAAAAAAAAGCAACATTCTTTTTTGTCACAAATATAATTGTACTTTATAATTTTGTAAAACAGTAATTCTCCTGAAGCTACCTGAATTTTGCAACAGGAATAAAAAGTTCAGATACATATAATTGAGAATATAATTTTCCATGCAAAAACACTCCACAACTGTAAACCGTGACCATCATTCACTCTGCCAAGGAAGGAGCTGGAGGGTATTCCTGCATTCTGTACAACCAGTGACATTCAGGTCTTCCAGAAATGAAACTATGGTATCTAGGGACTATAACAAAGGAGGTATTACTGAAGAAATGCATTAAGCAGTATCAATTCTTAGTCAAATTGTGTTGTTATTTTTTGAGGGTTAGCTGCAATAAAAATTATAAAATAGAAAATTTTTATCACTATCTCAAAGAGAAAGAACTAGTTAGGTGTACATATTTCATATGAAATTCTCCAAGGAAATGTGTTTGAAATAGAGCATTCTCATTGTTATCTACATATTTCACAAAAAAAATTCTAGAAGAAAATCGTTACTGCAATGGCTAGATATGGATTTTGTCTGAAATGTATGAAAACTCTTTCCATAAATAGATTTGGCTAATGAGGGCTATTTGATGTCTACAAGAACAAAAGTTAGTTAGGAAACCAGGTAATCAGTTATTTGTTTTTTTTTTTGAAACAGTGTGGGTAATTTTAACACAGACTACGTAATTCAACATCACTGCCCATAACTGCAAAAGCTTGGCTACTATATCCATTGCTTAGAGTTATGCTGGCAATCAATTCACAATGGCCACATTCACACCTCACAACAGGATCCCACTAGAAGATCAGTCATGCATGAAGAGGAGAAGTATTCTCACAACAGGAGTACAATCTTTTGGAAAAACTGGCAGATCAGCAGATTCTACTTACTCAACCTTCATAAAGACTCACAGCAGCAACCCTGTTTAACCAGCAGAATTCAAAATTTGAAACCTCGGTCTCTACAGAAATTGGTCACAGATTGCTCCCAAAACTGGCCCTGCAACACAATAACCAATCAGTTCCTGCAATGTTGCACTATTATCTTGATGACCCATTTAATGACTGGATATTATAAGGTACTTTTTGGCATTGTGTCAGTTAAAGAGGTCAAATGGGAGAGTAATTTGTAACCTTACAATTTCAGAAACCTGGCACTGGAAAAGCTTTTGTAAGTGTATGATATTTTCATGTAAAGATAGTCATAACAGTAACTAAAAGGAAATAAAACTCAAAAAAATTTTGTTGGAGACATTGCAAGCATCTTAAACTCCATTATTTGGCATTATTCCATGTAAATATTATCAATGCATTGGCATTTTAAAAATATTTTTGGTGAGACTGTCACTGTTCTTTATTTAAAAAAATAAAATGTACGTATAGCTTAAATGAAACAGTAAGATTCTATTTTTCTTCTTCTCCATTTGTATCAGGTTTGTACAATCTAAAACCATGGTTCAAACAAGGTTCCATTCAGAGAAGTCCAGGTACAGAAAGAAAAAAAGAGATCTCCAAAGTCCATTACTACTACCCAAAAGTGAATCACATTAGCATAAGACAACTTATTAAGTTCCTTTTTAATTTCTGACAGAAAACTCACTGTGTGACATAAAATCACATTTCAGAGACTGTTAAATATGGAAATGGAAACATTTGTTCATGGCTTTCACTAGCAGTAATTACAATGACTTCACCAGGTGAAATCATGTCTAAATCATTCTCATTTTACTATGATGAATAACATATTCAATAGGTTGTATACACATCCTTGTATAAATAGTGTCAACAGCCCAAAGAGAAGTAAGGGTCTCTTAGCTGTGACAAAGCTGTAAATTGTAAAATCTGGTACTGTAAAGGACTACAGTGCATGCAAAATTGTGATACCAGATGAAGAGTGTGCAGTTTCTCTTAGGAGAGTGTTGAAATACATGGTGAGGCAAGCTGGACAAGCAAGGCAAGTAGAAGGAATTGGGAAAAATAACGTTACCTACCACAGTGATCTTGTAGAAATTCAAAGGAGAGAATACACCTGAACCGAGGTGAAGAACCTTTGCACAAATTAAAATTATTAATTTTTTAGTAAAATGGTAAATAGAAGGCAGGACCCACATTAGTAATACACTTGTCATGTGTTAGAGGTGGTGGGGTTTCTTTTCTTAATTACAATGTAGTGAATCTTTATTGCCTGAAGGGTGCCAGCCTATTGATAATGAAAGGTTTGCCCTACCAAATATGTTTGGGGGAATGCTACAGAGGAACTGGATAATACAAGACTACTTTTGATAAATGGGTCACCTATGAATATCCCATCCACAGCATGCTGGGATATTGCTGCATAGGGTAACTATATTAAGTTGTCAGAAGCAATGCTGAGCAAGGGCCATGGTTTTGCAAATGCAGTACTCTGTAGAGATGTTAGCTGCTGTCCTGAAAGCAACATAGTCAGACTGCAATCATTTGTGCTTGTTTGAATCCAGTTCTGTATCGATAGAACTTTTTATATTCTGGTGGTCTTCAATAGTTTTTGCTCTCTGCATAATGTTCCATTGTGCAACACAGGCAAGTCTCATTGATCCTGGTTGAAGTTGACTAGTTAGTCAACTTGGACAGAGATCAGAAATTTTAAGATCCCTTCATTTTTACTGTGTGAGTTAGTTATTGCAAACTGTTTAGTTCTGCTATGGAGATTATTCTGCATTAGGACATAGGAAGTAATATCGGTAAAGACATAATGTAAACATTTAAATTTTTAGGTAAACATTTAAGTAAAGATTTATATGTTGTCTAAGTTCAAAACAATGTGGATATTTGGAACCGACATGTACTGTATGCATAGTACTTCAAAGTCTGTTGTTTGTCTCTATTTTTCCCCTTTGAATGTTAAAAGTAAAAAAAAACCCAAAACAACCAAAACAAACAAACAAACAAACAAACAAACCCTGTAGATAAAATTGTGTTAATGCACAGAAATCTATACTCCAATAGTCACATTTAAGCATCTTAGTTTTACAAAATATCTGAAGATCAAATTTAAAGCCTGACAGTTATTGGAACCATCTATAGCTTGTTGCAGAGAAGAACACGAACAATTGCCCTGATTCTTTACATGGTTTCATCTGTTTATATTGCCAGATTTAGATAATTTCTGTCTCCATAATCAGCTTTTACTAGACCTGCAAGAGATCCATTTTTTGCCACACATTAACCTGAATTTCACATTAGCTGTCTAGATTGAAATGCTATACAGGACATTAAAACCCAACTTGCCTCACTTGTAGCTTGCAAGGTTAGTCTTCCACTAAAACAAAGTAATATTAAGGGTGTTTAAATAATAAAGTCTGTATTTAGCTTCAGAAATATTTAGCTGCATGTAAAGCAGACTCTTTTGAGTTTTGTCATGAATATCAAGTAAAAATATGACAGTGACTATTTTGTTAAAAAAAACGTATTGCACAGAAACTTAATTCAAGCTCTGGAACTTGCAGAAATCATCTAATGTCATTGATGATAATGATAAGAGTATACCCTACATGAAAACATACGACAAGATATATACTGTGCAGAAACTATATTTTAGTAGTTTTTAAATGGGAAGACTAATTTTTATTTAGACTATTTTTAAAGTACTCATAATCTTAGGCATCCTTCTGTTATGGAACAAAGACCAATTGAAAATAACTAAAAGTGAGTAAGTGATTCTAAAGAAAATAATTTTCTGGTTAGCTATAATCAATAAAGTTACAGAGCTCAAAGTATAACTTATGGTAATACTAGACTATAACGGGATGAATTGATCATACTTTAGAGTGATGTAAGACAGTTCCATGTTAGCATTAGAAAGTGATAGATAATTTCTTTTTTGATGGTAATGCTTATTTTATAGACTTGATTATCTTCTCACACTTGTGTAAATCAAGAGTTATTCTACTTGTTATAACACTACAAATGTTCAAGTTGAAGAAAACAGAAATAGTATCTCTCAAGGGCACTATCATAAAGGTTTACAATAAACAAAAATGAGAACATGAAGATGTATATCAGTAGACAGGAATAAATGCAGAATAATCCTTTTGCTCATCATCTCAGCATTCCCATATGTCTCAGAATTACAGAGTATAGATGAAAAGTGCAGTGTTATTTTGTTTTCTATAACAGAAAATTCTAGGTAGGAAGAGTTCCAGAAGTCAATCCCCTCAGAAAAATAAGTATAAATAAATGTCCTAATCAATAGATTGCAAGCTGACTGATACGAGTAGCGAGAAGCAGCTAGGAAAACCAGATGGCATTTTATTACTCGGGTAGAATCTTCCTCAGAAGAAGGGGGGCAGCAGAAGGGTTTTCCTAAGTATTGTGAAATATTCAGAGACTACAAAACTGCTCTTCTTCTGAATGAAGGTAGACTGGGGGCATTTTCAAGAAAAGGAGAGAGACTTTAAGCACTGATGAGTTATTCTATTGGCAATTAGGAGAAATTTCTGGATCAGTAGCCCTTGTCCTTATGAGAGATTTCAATTTCCCAGACATCAACTGGGAATATCATACTGCTGTGACTAGCAGCTCTTGGAAATTCTTGAATTTTGTAGGAGATAACTTCTTGTCACAGGTACTCAGTGAGCCAACTAGGAAAGATGCCTTCCTAGGCTTGCTATTTGTGAATAGAGAAAGACTCGTGGGGGATGTGGTGGTAGGTGGCTGTGCTGGCCACAGTGATTATGAAAAGGTTGAGTTTAAAATTTTCAGTGTAATGAGAAAAAAGAACAGCAGAGTTGCTACCCTGGACTTCAGGAGAGCAAACTTTAAGCTATTCAGGGAGCTATTTAGCAGAGTACCCTGGGAATCTGCTTTTGAGGGCTTAGGAGTCCACGAGTGCTGGTCAGTCTTTAAGAACCACCTTTTAGAAGCACAGGAGCAGGCAATTCCACTGTGTCATCAGCCATCAGTTGGTGCAGAAGACCAACTTGGCTGAACAGGGAATTCCTCGTGGAGCTCAAGAGGAAAAAGAAATTGTATGATCTCCAGAAGCAAAGTCAGGCTTCACAGGAAGAGTACAGAGCTGTGGTTTGTTTATGCAGGGAGAAGACACGAAAGGCCAAAGCTCAGTTAGAGTTGAAAGTGGCCAGTGTTGTTTCAGATAATAAGAAGGGCTTTTTAAAGTATGTTAATAGCAAGAGGAGGTCCAAAGAAAACATTGGACTGATACTTGTTGAAGACGGTCGTCTGACTAATAGGGATGAAGAGAAAGTGGAGGCATTCACTGTGTTTTTTGCCTCAGTCTTTAATAATACTGATAGACCTTGGGCTGCCTGGTCCCCCGAGTCAGAGGACCACGAGTGTGGCAATAGTGACTTTCCATTTGTGGACACTGAAATCGTAAGTGACCAGCTGTATCAGCTGAATGTTCACAAGTGCATGGGGCCTGACAGGATTCATCCCAGTGTTCTGAAGGAGCTAGCAGATGTTATGGCAGGACCCCTCTTGATCATCTACCAAAGGTCTTGGGAGTCTGGGGAGGTCCCTGCTGACTGGAAGCTAGCCAGTGTTATTCCAGTCTACAAAAAGGGATGAGGGAAGACCCAGGGAACTAGAGACCTGTTAGCCTAACCTCAGTTCCTGGAAAAATTATGGAGAAGATCATACTGAGCACTACTGCAAGGCATTTAAAGAATAATGCAATCATCAGGCACAATCAACATGGGCTCACAAAAGGAAAGTCCTGTTTAACTAATTTGATATTCTTCTATGATAAGGTCACCCACCTAGTGGATGAAGGGAAGGCAGCGGATGTAGTTTTTCTGAATTTTAGTAAGGCTTTTGATACTGCCCCTCACAGCATCCTTCTGGACAAGTTGTCCAACTGTGGGATGAGTGGGTTCACAGTGTGCTGGTTGAAGAACTGGCTGAAGGGCAGAGCTCAAAGTGTTCTAGTAAATGGGGCTACATCTGGCTGGCGACTGGTCACCAGCGGTGTTCCTCAGGGTTCAATTCTAGGGCCAGACCTGTTCAATATATTTATCAATGATCTGGATGCAGGAGTTGACTGCATCATTAGCAAGTTTGCTGATGATACCAAACTGGGAGGTGCTGTTGACTCTTTTGAGGGACAAGAGGCCTTGCAGAGGGATCTAGATAGATTGGAACATTGGGCTATGATTAATGGCATGAAATTTAACAAGTCAAAATGTCGGATGGTGCACCTAGGATGGAGTAACACCAGGCACAAGTATAAATTCCGATGAAGAAAGGCTGAGAGAGTTGGGGTTGTTCAGCCTAGAGAAGAGAAGGCTTCGGGGAGACCTTATTGCAGCCTATCAGTACTTAAAGGGGGCTTATAAAGAAGATGGCGGCAAACTTTTGATCAGGGCCTGTTGCGACAGGACAAGAGGGAATGGCTTTAAACTAAAGGGGAGTAGATTTAGACTAGACAGAAGGAAGAAATTTTTTCTGCTGAGGGTGGTGAAACACTGGCACAGGTTGCCCAGAGAGGTGGTGGATGTCCCATCCCTGGAAACATTCAAGGTCAGGTTGGACGGGGCTCTGAGCAACCTGATTTAGTTGAAGATGTCCCTGCCCACGGCAGGGGGGTTGGACTAGATGACCTTTAGCGGTCCCTTCCAACCCAAACTATTCTATGATTCTATGATTCTATAAACTGAGTGAGGAGTGGCTGGAGAGCAGCCCTGCAGAAAGGGATCTGGGGGTGCTGGTCAACAGCAGGCTCAATACGAGTCAGCTGTGTGCCCCGGGGTACATCAAACACGGTATAACCAGCCAGTCAAAAGACGTGATTATCCCACTATACTCAGCGTTGGTGCAGCCTCACCTTGAATACTATGTGCAGTTTTGGGCCCCACAATTTGAGAAGGATGTGAAGGTCCTTGAATGTGTCCAGAGGAGGGCAACAAAGCTGGTGAAAGGGCTGGAAGGAATGTCTTATAAAGGATGGCTAAGGACTTTGGGCTTGTCTAGTTTGGAGAAAAGGAGGCTGAGGGGTGACCTCATTGCTCTCCACAGATTCCTGAGGAGGGGAAGTGGAGAGGGAGGTGCTGATCTCTTCTCCCTGGTATCCAGTGACAGGACGTGTGGGAATGGTTCAAAGCTGCACCAGGGGAGGTTTAGACTGGACATTAGGAAGCATTTCTTTACTGAGAGGGTGGTCAAACACTGGAACAGGCTTCCTAGAGATGTGGTCGATGCCCCAGGCCTGTCAGTGTTTAAGAGGCATTTGGACAATGCCCTTAACAACATGCTTTAACCTTTGGTCAGCCCTGAATTGGTGAGGCAGTTGTACAAGATGATCATTGCAGGTCCCTTCCAACTGAAATATTCTATTCTATTCTATTCTATTCTATTCTATTCTATTCTATTCTATTCTATTCTATTCTATTCTATTCTATTCTACTTATGAGAGCAAATATTCTGATCTGGGGTATTCCTCTGGCATGTAGAAGATGTCTTAGAATTCCAAATTGCTTATTCCTGTTTTGTTTGATATAAACTTGAATTTGGTCTCATAAACCCTAAGAGCACACATAGGCTGTTGAATATTTTGACATGTATGAAAGTAGTGTTGAGAGTTTTTCTCTACATAGTCTTTTTGGCCCAGTGAATACCCTGCATAGTTTGGTAATGGCACACAACTGAGCTAGTAGAATCCAGGTTAAATTCCATTATCCAGTGCATAGTTACTACCCAGACTGTAAAAGGTTTAGCAGAACTCTGACCTGCAGTAGCCAATTGTCGGACCAGGACACCCAGATGGTGAGAACTGTGTCATCAAGGCCAGAATCTGAACAGACCTCTAACAAACATCTCTGCGTGGCTTTTGAATGTTCTGATCTCAGAGCTATCTTCTATTGCCTGACAAGAAATTCTATTCTCATTGTCTAGATTGACAGAAATTCTATTGTCAAGCTGAAAAAAATGCTTTCACATGTAAGTTTTGTCAAGGCTCCTACACTAAAATAGTCTGACAAAAAACTCATTGTTCTTAACACCCTCATGTTTAACAGAAACTAATACTAAGGTTGGCTACATTATTTTTTTAAAATAGTTGTTAAGATTGATATATAGCTAAACAAGACTTGGAAGATATCTAGACTTTGGGGTTTCTTTCACTTCAGACAAGTTTTCTGTTGTGGACATATATGAGCCAAAGAAATACAAATGGTCATATTAAGAACTATAAGAGTATAGGTCTCTAGTTTAGCATAAGCGACTCTTTCATTGCTTAACTTGATCAGATATAATTGTTTATAATACATCCAGATGAGGTAATTAAACTTGTATACTGTATCTCTGTGTTTGAATTTTCTCTTATTCAATGCTATGCCATTAAATTTATTTTGAAGGCTGCTGGTTTTTTGCAAGCTTTGTAAATAAAAACTTATATATAATGTGGTAACATATACAACAGACAGGTTTTTCTGATATGTCTCTAGATTGTAAGTAAAAAGTTAATATATTAGATGGGATTAAACAATGACTAAATCTGAGGATCTGTCAATCAAATTGTGACACTACATGTCGATAACTGTAATGCCCTTTCTTCCTTGTAGCTGTGCAAAACAGAACAGCAAAATCTCTCAGATGCTTAATTTCTTCCTGTAGGACTTAAATATGTAAAGAAATCTTTTCAGTTTCCTACTCATCATTTAGGAAGAGTCAGTGTCAACTATATTTAGCCATCACTTCTGCTTTAAAGTTAGTGAACATTTTGAAATGCACAGTCTTTCCCTGTGTGACAGGAAGGTCCCAGTGTGTGCAGAGATCTGCCAAACATATGGCTCATAGTTACTTATTCTACTTTGTCCTGTGTACGGTTTTCAACGTTAGGGAAAATCTGTTAAATATTCTGTCCTACTGTACCTCATGCTTCATGTAAATGTTTTGAGCACATCTATATTTGCAACAGAAATGAGTTCAGGAGTAAGAGACTTCTTGAGTTTTTCTATACTGTGTAACAGAGCATAGGATAGTAATGTTCTCTTTTGTAAAGAGTACTGTGATGATATTACTGTGCAAAATAGCTGCTGGGATTTGCTCATCAGGTTGAATGTAGTATTCCTTTAATACACATATACGGCCTTGTATGCCTGAAGCTGCACTATATCACTGGCTGTATATAACCTCGCTTGGATGTAGTGCTAAGATCTAACTTGCAAGGGCCAGACGTGCCAGATTAGGTGCTGTATGGTAATTCTGCAAATATGCTAATCTCTTCTGAGTCAAGGTGTGAGTATTCTCATTTGTGAATAGTAGTGTACACATAAGTTATTTTAAAAATGAAATGGTACCCAAAAATTCTAGCACACTGGGTTCGGGTTTTTGTTTTGTTTTGTTTTCATAGTTTCATCCTTTCTTAAAACTGTGAAGAAAAAAAAATAATTCTGGGAAAAGTTTCACTGTTACCTTGCTGAAACTGAAACTTGCAAAACCATTTATTAGATTTTGTGCTAGACTCAAATTTAATTCATACCATCACCACTAACTTGCTATTAGCTGGTCTGAAGCACGACTGACATCACTGTCTTGTCACCACTCACTTTTTGCTGGATTGAACAGAAAATGCTGGCTGTTATGCATTTTGTAGATAACTTCTATTGTTAGGCAAGCTCTGAAAATATCTACTAGATTTAATCATTTGTGTGACATAGGTAGAGCTGATAGAGTGGTGCTATTACTTAATACAGAGATTTGTCTGAAAAAAAGGGACAGAGATTTTTTTTTCCCTCTGAGGATATTCAAAACAGTCTGTTAGTATAGAGTTCAACCCTTAGTATTAGTGGAAGTTGATAAGGCACCCTTAAGCTTATGTACTGAACTTTGTCCAAATTTAGTTATGCAGCTCCAGTCTTGGGCAGTGAAATTGTTTGGACGTGGCCTTTGGTGATCCTGAAATGCTGACTGGGAGAATAAAGTCACTGATGTAGATTCAGGAGACCCTTCTGGCTATCTGGATCTGACCTTTTCTACGTCTGATGCTATGGCTGTTATCCTTCAGCCAGTGTTAAGAAAAAGCAGTCACAGAGTTGTTTAAATAGAGCAGAGAGATTTTGCACAAGTTTCTCATTTGAGAAAATGTGAGAGGCAAACATTGTGTATGTGATGGCAGAATAAAACTCTCAGCAATGCTGCAGAAGTACAGACCATAACTGGTATAAACTCTAGAATGAAACGTGCAAAGGAAAGGTCAAAATGTTTTCCCTATAGAACAGTGAAGATGAAACATAGATGAAATATTTGAGGAAGCTGTGTTTTTCTTTTCTGTCATTGTTAAAACACTGTGAGACTCACTGAGATCAGTCTCAAGCACTAATTGTGTTACTGTTACATACTGATCTTGGCAAATTATCTGATAAGGAAAGAGGCCCAGAGTGTTTTCTTTTAATGGAAAAATATTGCTATACTATTACCCTCAATTTTCATTTTATTCACTTTCAGACGGATTTGTGTAAACAAGAAGTATTCAAGCACAAACTGTCATCTCTCTCTTTTTCACTTCTGCTTTCAAAGGGTTTCTTTCAGCTGCCCATAATGCATGTGACTAGGTGTACCTGGTGTTTGTCATTGTCCTTTTTAAACATCAGCTGGCTTTTATGGCTTCCTTTTTTCTGTTGTAAGTCGTAATTGTGCTTCAATTAACACAAAGCAGTACCAAATGTGTTAGCTGAGTCTTGCCTACTCTATCTTAAATTAAAAAGTGCATTAAGAACACTGATGATCACATAGTTTCAAACCTAATAAATTTGAGGGCTTCCTGGGGCTAAATTGGCATTCAGCACGACCCTGGCAGAATAAGCATATTGACAAGAAAGTTAAATTATTTTACAGAACTGCTGAAGCTGGAAGTAAAGAAGCCTCTGATAGAGGCTTTTAACTCAGTATGTGACAAAAATCTGTAATGTAGTGGTAAGACATCTCTGCAGCAGCCATTTAGAGACAATACCAGGTGAATACTGAGTCTAATTATTGGACAATGACAATAAATGCTGGAAAATGTATTTCCTAGGTTAATTCTTCACAAGCCTCATAACAGGTGAGGTGATAGGCGATTGGAAGAAGGAAGAAATGTGAAACCAAATATTTTACCAAGAACTATGGAGAAATCATGGTTTGGGAACATATGCAGTCTGTAGGTAAAATGTTCATGGCATGTCTGGCCCTTGCAAGTTAGATCCTGCATTACAACCAAGCAAGACTATATATATAAACAAGCAAGCCAGTGCAACTTCAGGCAATATAAAAGTATTAAAGAAATGTATCAGGATATTCTGTACAACAAATACGTGAAAGACTGCTGTGAGACTGTCCCATCAAATTTGCTAGGTTCTAAACCAGTTCTATTTTCTGGCAGTCATTTTAAGACTATGAAGAAATTTTTTAGTGAAAACTTTTCTTTACAGGAAGATCCCCCTATACATATCTAACAGTTACGTGAAGAGAAGTGGAAATACAGAAAAAAGAGATATATATACTGAATGTTATTCATGTTATAAAGGAACAGGAAGAATCTGAATAGTTAAAAAACTAATGTCCAAATCACAAATTACACCTCTTTTGAAAATTCCTATTACATAAATAAATGTTTTCTGCAATTGACATTTAAATTTATATTTTGAACTTTATTTGAACTTGATTTTATTAAGAGCCAATACTCTAAAATTCATTGTCCTTAATCAATTGGATTTTCCTTTTCCAAGTCTAAATTACCTCCAGATATCAGGTAGTTTTTTACTTTGCAGAAGGCAATTGAATATATGACTTTCTCAGGGCTTGGAACCCCAAGAACAGATATTGGGATATTTGCAATAAATTATACTTAAATAACTTTTTAAGGACTCCTACTCTTCTTTCCCTTTCTTTACCCTCACTTTCTTTTCTGTAATTGATAGGGCCCTCCAGTTTATTCATCTCTGGAGATGCTGTTAGTTTCTTCAGGCAAAAGAGGGAAAGACAAAGTGTTCTGTAATAAAAATAGAATCTGAATAGCATGAATCTTGATGCAGAAGTCTTTGTGTGAAATTTTTGTGACATTTCATCATAAGCAGTGTACTTTGTTATGTTCTAGGGCTGATAGTTGTGTTTTAGAGTTAACAGAGGGACTACTAACGGCAGCTTGCTAACAGTACTTATCCCTTGGACATCAAGCTGCTGCTAGTATGAAAACCTAGTAATTTTGTTCCTCTAGTATCAGTACCAAAGTGCTCCAGCTGCTTTACCTATGTAAATTTCAGAGACTGAATTTGATAATATATAGATGATTGGATAAAATAGTGGTCTTTTGCTTGTTGGAAATAGGGCTTTGTGCAAGAATGAATTTGTCAAAGATTTGAATAGAAATGAGCTTTTTTCTAAATTGCACTTTAAACATTTGTTCTTTTCATATAGGCTTAACTTTCTTCTTTTGAGCTGGACTCCAACAGATGCCTTTGTTTCATTGCATAGATGTCCTTAGTAAATAATGGCTGACATACATTCCTCTATATATTCCATATATATGTCTGTGCAGTATTAAATTTAAGCCAACAGGTAGCCAACATTTGCTTTAGCTGAGAAGTGAAAAATGTAATAATGATTAATCAGTGGAATAATCTGAGCTAGTGGATTCTCAGTTCCCTTGAAGTCTTCAAGAACAGAGAGATTTCTCTTCTGAGGGAGGTGTTTTAGTCAAGTTACTGAGGTAACTAAAAAGCTGGATAAAAATTGAGTAGTCTTTGACAGAGAAAGTCACACTAGGTTAAATATTGAACTAGAAATGACCAATCTTGTATGACGATGAATTATGGCAATCAGTGTCTTCAAACAGGACTGCTTTTGAAGAATTTTCCTGCAGTCGGGTTATTATTTATCTGGTTGTTTTCATTGCTTGCTATTAAGCATCTTAAACATTTAATTCATGTCAACCGATACTCTGTTAAAACACCTGTAGAAATATTTTTGAGCTTTCATTCATACTTCTGTTGTCCTTATGCCTTCATTTTTGTTTCACACACAACACTCAGGCAATCACAGATGGTTTTTCCTGAAATAATGTTACCTTAAAGAGAAATTCAATTTTCACTCTTTGAAAAAGATGGGGGTTTTTTTCAAATTCTCAAATAGTTGATATTATTTGGCTATCTTGAACACTTTCTGGTTATGTTTTCTACCAATAAATCGAGGTTTTCTGCCTTTTTTTTTACTATCACCTTTAATGTTGGAAGATTCTGCTCATATGTGAACCTTGATGCTCACTGCAGGATCTCAGAGATAGTATCATGGCATAAGCATTCATACATTGTGGAGCCGGGATGCTCATTATATTACTCCAAAGTCATAAGAATTTTAAACCAACAGCTCTGCAGTTATGTCAGGGGGACCTTGTTTTAAATGTTATGGCATTCTGTGAAGGCTCAGAATTTTTCTTTTTTTCTCTTAGGTTTTTGTGGAGGCACTTGATACAAGAAGACAGGAATTTAAGAACTGCGGATCTTGATTAAGATAGTGAGAGTTGGTATGGCTGCTGGAGGAGGAATTTATGGAAATTCTATTCCGCAACAGCTTAGTGTTCATCACCTTTTCCAACAAATTTATTAATAAATCAAGACCCTTATTTTTTTACTTTAGGCCATTGCAATTCCTAGCACATTTATATGATCTCATGAACACATCTCTATGGCTTCATGTATAGAGAGGTGAGAATAAAACCACCACTGAGTAATGTATTCTGTAGCACATTATTCTCATGTTCATTGAAATAACTTTGACCACCAGTGCCCATCCCTTTTCTGAGATTCTTTTTTTTTTTTTGCATACTCCCTATGGTTTCTGAAAATGATGTATATATGACATATTTGCATGTATGTGATTGCACATGGAAATAAGTTCTTGAATGCTATCTCTCATATCAGCACATATTTAAGATTCTTAAGAAATTTATTCCCATTTCTAGAAATATTCTACAAACTATGTTCTATGGATTTTATTTGATACAGTGTCACAGTCCCAAGTTGCTTTAATTATTAATAATTATGGGAAGAATGTGCTGTGTGAGGGGAAAAAGATCATTTCTATATTCATATTTCTCTTGTTCTCAAAGCAACTAAAGAGCACTGTGTGGAATTGTCTCATGAAAGGAATCTAGAAGCTGATCGGTAAATAATAGTGCTAGCAGCATGCATCGCATAGTTTTGGTTTTACTGTCTTCTGTGTTAATTCCTTTCATGTTGTGGTTCTAATGGTAACAAAATGTTTCAAGGTAGATTAGAAATGTCATTAATTATTTCTCATCATAAATACCACAATTCTCTGCACATTTTGAAGAAAACTGGTTTTTTCTCTTTTCTTTTGATGGTAAATTTGTAAGGAGTTTATTTTCATACATGTGTATAAATGCATATACCTGTAAGCAGTATTATAAACACACAGATGAGTTTCTATCAGCTAATGCCCCACCTGGTCCAAAACTTACAGGGACATCTATCAGAGCCTGAAATGCAGACAGGAAGGGAGAATACACTGTAAAAGCAAAATCACCCTTTCGGGAACCCACAGCTGTCTGGCTGGAATTTCTGGTCCTCTGCTGGCTTTTGAGATGTGAAGCATGGTATGTTCAGCAGTTAGTGTCTTTTCAGTTTAGAATGATGAATTTCTGAACAACCTGACAAAAGTTAAGGCAACTTTTCTGACTTACATTGTAGGACTGTTGATTTAAGTGATGGAAATACCACCTGGAACATTTATTTCCTTTATAAAGGGACTTATTTGCAGCCAAAAACAGTGCACAGGTGGGCATTCAAAGAGATATATGAAAGTTCATACACTCTGTTTACAACTTAGCATGGCATAAATCTGGTCTGCTGTAGTTTCGTTGCAGTCCCAACAGTCCTGTGTAATCTGTGTAGTATAAAGAATGTGTGGATTAATGCTGGAGAATTAGATGCTACCCTTACCTCAGAGCAGCTGTAATTCCACTGCTGCTGGAAGATAATAGTTTTGAGATCAATTGCTTAGACTTAGGCCACAGGTATGGTGATTTTAAGCTCATATTTTATGATGGCTTGGAGATCTCCCTTCAGTTTAAAAATGTCATACAATATGTTGGTATTTTCCGTCATTGGGTGTTTAGATAGGTAGAAGACAAAACTATGAGGATTTAAAATAAATAGCATAAAACAGTGCTTGATGTTATTTTTAACTCATGTTTGAGGAAGTCATACATACATACTTGCACTCAAGTCACTTTATTAGGTGATTTTTCAGTCTTTCTCAAAGGACTCGGTATTTCCCAATTAATCCCACATCTGTGATTAGTGTATGAGACAATTTTAACATGCATATCTAGCAGTATACATGATGTGTACGTATACATTGATGCCAGTCAATTCTGAACTAGATAATAAGACAAATGCAGAGAAAAAAAGAAAAAAAAATCATAGTGAAGAGTAATAAACGACCTTGGTCATGTTACGATTTGTAATAGTATATAGTGATATCTCCCATAGAATAGTTATAACCAACTGCTAGAAACACTGATAAACTTCTTCAGAGCAAAGAAATCTGCATGACACTGGAGACACACTCAAGCTTAACTGGTTCGCTTGGATCTTTCATGGAATAAGAAAATTTGAAGTGCATTTCTCTCCTGGTTTTGCAGCTTGACATTATGACCATCCCTATGTCTCCTTTGGGAGGTTGCACTGCAGCTACAAGCTTTACGGGTGGATAGAAAGACCTCAGTTTTTGAGTACACAGGGGAAATATCTGCATACTGACCACCACTCTTTGGTGCCTACCTACCTTAATAGGCCATCTTCTATTCTATAGAAATGTTATGATTTCTTTGAATCTTACGCTGTACACTTATATCAGCCTCCTTTGTAGCTTAATGGAAGTTTATTTTAAATGTGTAGTTTTAAAAGTGTTTAAATTAATTGTTTATCCACTTATGTAAGTAGTGTTGACACTGAACCTCTGGAAGAACTGGAGAACATTGCCTGGCTTGAGCAAGCTGAAAATTTGCTGACTGGTGACATTTGTATCCCAGTAGATCTCTGTCATTCTGATTTTCATTAATCAAATAGTTCATGTAACAAATTATTTGAGTTTTATATAGTATTCTATTTATGAATTATTCTACCTACCTGCACATCCAGCTGGTAATTACAACTAACAGTATTCAAGTTTATGCAGAGATTTGCTAACTAGAAAATATATTGTCACAGAATACCATGACTGATGTTGAAATTACCCACTGCACAGCTAAAGCCCTCTTAATATCCTCTAGGAAGAAAATTAGGCTTTTTTTGACAAGACTTATTTTCTGTGTAGTAGTTGATTGTCGGCTGACAGAGAAACAGTACTTTGAATTGGTGCCTGTGTGTTACTCAGAACTAATGTCAAGCTAATTCAGTTTTTCCTTTATTTATATTCCTTCTGAATACTGGTACAATATTCAAGAAAAGCAACTCAACCCTTAATATTGCTATGATGTGGCTGGATTGGCTTGCCTGATACAAGGCATGGGCCGTGGCAGGTGCTGCTATGGTTGGGAACAGAGTTGAAAATATATTCCCTCTACACCCTTATATTCTGTTCCCTTGCCCACTCCTTTTCCTTTGCATAAATCTATGTCTGCAACTTATGTATCCTTCAATTATTCCAGAATTTCATTGACATCTTTAATGTACTAAAAACTGACTCCAGTGAATTTAGTATTCAAATGAACTAGTGTACAGGAACTCTGAGATTTAAGTTGTGAAAAGCTGCTATATGAAACAGGATGCCCTTTATAGTGCTTAATGTCTTATCTGAGTATGGTTTAGAAAAGGTAATAGCCATGTGACAAAAATAAAAACCATTTACTAAAAACTTTTTTTCTGTATCATTATGAACAATTTTAATACCCATTTCTCCAGAATTATTTTAAGAAATTTTTGTTCCTCATGCATTTACTGCTTTGTGTAATGCTAATGCTGCCAGTCATTGATTTTGATTTTTCACAGCTATCTTTTCTTTCCACATAAATTTCCTACACTTAGCAACTTCTATTTTCTTTTTGATACTACCTACTTCCTTTTTTGTCTGTTTGTTAAAAATATGTATTTTTGCTTTCATTTCATTTCTTCCTCAGACTGGGCTTTTACTCAACAGTTATCATCTTTCTTTGTAATAAAAACATTAAAACTCCCACTTCTATTCACATTTATGTTTACTTTCAAATGAATTTCAGTAGTGATTTTCTTCATTCTTGAAAAATCAGCTCTTTGAAATACCAGCACTGTGTGGGACTCTTTTCTCTGTATCCATACTTAATGCAACCAGGAGAGGATTTTTGATTCTTGGGCAAGAACTAACCTAATCCCTCCTCTACTTTATTCCTTAAAGAGTGACCATTATGATACATGGTTAGTAGACCAAACCAAAGTTAAATAGCGAAATGTGATTTGACTAGAGTCCCAACTCAAATAAACTGCAGTTATAAAATCAAGGACATTTCAAGGTACGTTTTGAGAACCAGGTGGAAAGAATCTAACCCCTGTGCAATTCAGTTTTTTGTGTGTTGTGGAAAAAAATTGTACTGACCATAGTGACTCTGATGACAGAAAACACAATCTGGAACATTGTCTTCAATCACTACCTCTAATCATTGAGGATACCTTTTCTGTATTTGATATAGCAGGATACGCCCCCATGCTTCAGTTTTCTCTTTCTGTTTTACAAATTCACATGCACACATGTGCAAACACAATGTGGACCTCCAGCACCTGGTGTGAGAGTTTGCAGAAGCCATATTAGCTCCCTATTAAAGATGCAAGCAGAAGTGGACACTGCCATACTACTTTTCTTCCTCTTTTGTGGATCACCTTGGCTTGGCTAGATAGGGTTGGATTGTTTGCAGCAACAAACCCATTAAATTAATTTAGGAAATATTATCTAGAAGTAACACAGGTCAATAACAAACTGCAGCTGCTGCAGTCATCTCAGCAAGAGAAAGAGGTTTGTGTTCCTGAAGTATGTTTCTTAAATCCAATGCCTCCTAAAGCTATGACCTGAGTGATCGAGCTTTTAATTTTCATCTTGTTTAGGGCTCTATTTACAAGCACTGTCTGTAAGCACAGACCAATGGTGGTATGACCACCAGTGGCCATGGTGGTATGATTACCAGTTTGTATTCATCTCAGCAATTCTTTCAGCACTGTAGAACCTTTTTGGAATACTCTTTAACATTTGGGAGCACCAAAGATAATGTGGGGAGAAGAAAAATTGTCAGTCAGGAGAGAGTGATGCTTGTTTAGTGCATAACTGATATAATGAATTTTCTTCCTACTGAAAATGCTTGCCCTCTTATAACACCTTACTGAATGTCCCTGCCAGCAGAAAGGTCAGGTTATAAGATGTGACTAATACTGTTGTCAAAAAGCTCATATATTTCAATGCCATTTTTATTGTGCCTTTTGTTTGGCACATATTGGATGAGAGCAACATGATTTTTTATCCGTTTTAAAAAGTAGATAATGGATAGCACTCGTTTAGAGGCACAATACTTTCATTAAAAGCATTCTGTGCTAGATGGATCATACCTATCTGTTTTCCTTCTTCTTTTTCTTTTTTTGTGGCAAGTTGCTTAGGGACACCATACTACTGACAAAGAAAGATTTCCCAAACAAGGTAATGTACAGAAGCCTGTGGGTAAGTCAAGTACTTCTTCCCTATTCATTCTGCTTCTGAGACAGTATATGTATTGCTTACTGTCTTGACAGGGATCTTTTCTAAAAGTACCCTGAAGACAGTACATCAGCAAATATCATGTTGTGTGGGTAGCCCCTTCAGTATGCTAACTGAAGGGGGTTACTTCATAATGGTAGTGTCACCATGATTGATATAAAGACATCTTCTATGTGAGGACAAGTACTTGGAAGATGCCTACAGGTATCTACTATAGATAAATCACATCCTTATTTCAAGCCATTTTTATTGAAGAAGAACAGGACTAGAGAACAATTCACTGTAGTGTCCAACTAGATAGAAGTGTTTTTGGTGAGATCTGCATTCAATTACAGGAGACCTAAAAGTGAGAAGAAAGCAACTGTTCTATCCTGGAGAAGTACATGAAGCCTTTTGAGCTTAGAGATCCCACAAGGAGTATTGGATGTACTTATTCCATACCAGCTAGAAAGAGAAACATGAAAGTCCTGGATCCAGCCTGAAGAACAAAGTTTAATTTGCAAACAGCCTTGCTTACACACACAAACATAATCTTTCTAAGTCAAAGTTTATTTTTCTCTCTGGGAGAAGAAAACTAACTTTTGTTATCTATTCTTTTTCGTTCTATATAGAGAGGAAGGAAGGCTAGTGGGAGAGGATGCTAAGCTGAAAAAAATCCTCTCTCCTGCTTCCATCTTAGCAAAAATTCTCTATGCAGATGTGTGTTTTCCATGTGCAACATTTTTCTCTTCTTCATTATTTGTTCTGCCAGTATCTATTACCTAAAGCAATGCATATGCAGAGTAGGAAGGGTAGAAAGTATTATAACATTTTATAACAATGGTACTTACAAACACTATAATTATCTATTATAATCCACTTGAATTCTTACTGCAGTACAATAATTCCTTGAACTGTAATATAACAGTGCAGTGATTGACAACAATGCAACCCTGGACTTTTTTAAAATAATTTTTTCTATTACCACTCAGGATTCAGCTATTAGTCCAGTGGGGTGGGGGTTCAGGTACTTATTGACTTAATTTCCCAAGTTACTTTTTTTTCTCCCCCTTTTGATAGCTCCAGACATCCAAACACTTTCATCTGAAAAGCAGGGAGGTGTGGGAGTGTGGCAAAATAATTGCAATTCACATATAGGATTCTCTTTTTATTTTGGAAGTAATACTATTCTCATATTTTGACAACAGAGAATTTTAAGCTGAAAGGGCTGTTCTGCCCTGAGGAGACCTTGTTGACATTACTACAATAAAGTGGTCCTAACTATAATCATGTTAGTATCAAACTAGGCACTAAATATGAACTGTTGTTTCTCTAAAACCCAATACATTCAGTTAACCAGTAGTAATAACAATAACAATGGGATTCTTTTCCTACTCACAAAATTGCAAATTCAGTTTTACCCTTCTGTTAACTCAGTAAATATTTCACCTTGTACACTTAACTGGTTTTCTTGGTATACATGTTTAAGAATTATAGAAGTGGCCAGTGCATGAAGGTAATCCAGGAGACTGGATTTCTTTTGGAAACTGAACAAGAGCAATCATCTTCCATGCATTTTTTCAAACTAGGAACCCAACCATCCACGAACCTGACCTTGGTTTATCGGGACAAACTTGCATTTCAGCCTAATCTATCTCAGGCTTATAGACCTTCTGGTAAATCAGATTAAAGAAAAAGAACTGCAACATGTGTGAGTTCAGGCTGAGGGGAAGAAGGGAAAGGGAAAGGGAAAGGGAAAGGGAAAGGGAAAGGGAAAGGGAAAGGGAAAGGGAAAGGGAAAGGGAAAGGGAAGAGCCATGGCGAAAGCTTGTAATTCAGACACAGCACTTCTGGGAGGCAGGAATTGTGGCCAGAAAACCATCAGCAAAATAAGGAGACAGAGCTCAAGCTCACATCCCACAGTGCTTACCTGACTGAGGAGCAAGACTTACCTGAGCAAAACTGAGGGAAACAACAGAACCAAAGTACATTGTATATTTGGCAGCAGCTGAGAAGAGCTTTTCAGGCATATGGTAAAGGAGGTATAATTTGAAAAAGGGAAGGGAGTCTACCCATGGGCAGAGAAGACCATGAAGAGCAAATTCAGATATTTCCTTTCACTTTCTTATAAATTTCTCTGGGTCTACCTTGGGGCTGTCCAGACAAATCTGGAGTCAGTTCTGGAATGAAGCCACAAAGTCAAAATGGATCATTTTAGCATAGAAAATTTCTGAATATGTTTAAACTCTTCTGTAATGAATCCTAATGATGACTGGAGGGAGGTGTTGATGAGTGTGAAATGGAGCCTGGGATATCGGAGACTCCCTTGTTAATGTGCTGAAGTGGAAGCTACTACAGTAATGGAAGTGTCTGTTAATTATACAATGCCAGCCTTGAGATCTGAACTAGTATTTAACTCTTCTCATTCACTCTAAACTCTCTTGTTATGATTCCTTGCTGGGAAACATTGCATACTTTGGGTCCACTTTTTTGGGTCATCTTTTCTTAAAGTGGTCCTGCAAATCGAGATGTGTTATAGGAGGCCGGAAGTAAAAAATAAATTAAAATCTTTTACCCCATGGAATTTGGAACATTACAATGAATATGACTGTTCAAATTAAATATTACACAATATGAAGTGCTGTGGATTACTGGGGGAAAAAAAAAAAGAAACTTCTGCAAATGAATTCTTTTTGTATGTTTACTTTTATCTAAGTCTTAATTGTTCAAAAGGAAAATAGATTATATAAAAATAAAGTTGAAAACAGAAATGTAAAAACTGCATTCCTCATTAAGATAAAAAAGACTCTCCACTCATAAACGTGGAAGCCAGACCATTGTGGCCATTTATCTTTTGTTGAAAGCAGCAGTTTATCAGCTCTGTTTTGCGCTCTCTGCTTTTTTTCATTCTATGTAACAAGTCAACTTCCCTAAGGAATTTGGCCAGCCAGTGAAAAAAATAACTCTTGTTCTGCTATTTATCTTTAGGTGAGCATTTTTCCCTATCAACTTTACTCTGTTCTTATGCTGCACTGCTCATTTCTGGTCATTTTATTTTGCTGTTACAGCATATAACAATGAAAAATCTGAACAGTTCATTCCAGAAGAGTTTGTGGGAACAACTCTATATCGCTTTCATCAGAGTGACTGTCCTTCAGCCCCCTTCAGTTACATTTAGATTGAACAAACTTACACCATCAAAACAAACCTGAAACTATCAGATGTTATAAAAAAATGCTTTGACATTATTATTTCACAAAATTTCAATGAAAAATAAATACTGATTAATAAAAATATTGATTGGCCTAAGCCTATCTAGATTTTCTTGCCTAGAGTTGGATTCAAATTGTAAAGATTTTCAAAGGGGGTCTATGTTTGATTTTAAAAAGCTTTAGTTCTGCAAAGTGTAGATTCTAAGTAAAAATTTTCCAATACTGTGGAACATGAATCACTTACAAAATAGGAATCTTCAGAGAGGGGACACCAGAGAGACAGGAAAGTATAAAATTGTCCCAAACATACTGTATCTGCATATTTTAGCCCAGATTAAAGATGCTGCTGCCATCTCAGAAGGACCAATTACAATTTTTTGTAACATCTCAAAAGGATTCAATTACCTTTGAGTGGCAGGGCCATTTCAGTATGATGCTGCTACTGAAATTAGCTTTCCCGGGTAAGACAATGGACTGACAGAATTTGATTATTGATGAAGGGTAAAAATGGAGTGCTTAGGAGAGTCTCTGGAAAAGTATACCCCAAGATCTGAGGGAGGAAAAGATCCTACCTAGAATTTATTTGAAATTGTGCTTTTCTACATCTTTCAAACAATGCTTTGGGGAATTATTTCAGCTGAAAACCAGAATGCTTTCTTTTGAATTATATTGAATTATTGTCATTTGCAAGGCACTTTTATTGGAGTTGTTAAATGGAGATACACATCATGCATTTTTCTTCTATAGGCTGGACCACATAGTGATAGCTTAATTAATCAGCTAATAATTGACTGTCATCGAATCACTTTCACAGAATTCTCCTCCTTCTATCTGCCTTTACCTAGAAACTTTGGGAACTTTGACTGGAATTCTGCAATGAAACATTGGGTCTATTGAGCCTGATGAATGCCCCTCAGCTCAAAGTCACTACTAACCTAGTCTACAATTCCTTCCATGGTGATCTGCTTAGGGATAGTCATAATGGGCAGAAAAATCCTGGGCAATCCAAGAAGAGGGAATGGGGATATAGTCAGTACAGAAATAAACATTCCTTCTAATATTATCAGTCCTAGTGACTGAAATATTTGTACTATATACATTTAGCGTATATCATATGCATGATAAAACCATTCAGAATGTCTATAACTGTTTCTATGTTGTGTTTTAAGGCAAAAAGATACTACTCTAGAAGTATTTTTATTAATTTCTTATTAATAATAAGAAAATAAGTTAAAAATAAAGGTAGATATGTTACTGAGGAAAAAAAAAAAAACAAACAGAACCCAGATATGAAACCAGTGGTATACCAGTGCCAGAATTTAGTGACAATGGAAAATTCTTGCTGTCCATCATTCTCACCGCTGAAACATTTGGGCATAACCGCATGACTCAGAACTGGCAATCAAAGATGTCTAAGCAAGGAATTACTTTTCACTTCATAAATAGTTCTTTTTTCCTGCTTCTGAGGCCATTCCCTCTGTTTTTTAAATGAATCTATAATTATTTTTTTTACTTCGCTATGAGAATTTGTGGTTTTTTCTGTGTGCATACTTTGTATCTAAATCTCTTCCATTTCTCTTTGCTGTATCACAAGGTTCTTATCTCAGCTTCTCTGTTATTCAATACTGATATAATGTATCTTGCCACTCAGAAAGATCATTCAGTCCTTTTATGACTTTTATGCATATGATAAATCACTCTGGATGGCAGTTTTTCCCAGTTCAGAGCAGTGCTCTCTTCCATCTCTGCCTAGTTTATTGTTAACTATCACTGGATGAAGAGCTGGCAGAATCCCAATCTGGCTGAAACTGAAATTGCACAAATGAATAGTTCAAAATGTGAAGTCAATACCAAAAATATGGTTTTTAATCTCATTTTCTGTTAAATAACTGAAGAAACATTTAAAACTTTCAAGGAACACACATTCTGGACTATACTATTACTTCATTTTACTACTATTTTGGAGAAACAATTTTAAGATGATAAAGCTCGCAGGGTTCCCACAAGATGGCTTTGCAGTAATGGTATTTTAAATATTTAGAGTGATAGGATTTAAACACATGTTGGATAAATCAGACTTTTATTGGTGTCAAAAGGTGATCATTCTCACAAAGGGGAAAGAAAAAAATTTGCAGGAAATTTTCTCATGTAAAACATTTAAAAACCAGTCTCAGAAGGATGGATGGTCATTTCTGCAGTGACTGGAGGTGCAGTGAGCCATAAAACATTTGTGTGACTTTACTGCATGTGAAGTTAATTGTACCTGTTTGCCTCATTGCCACCAAGTGTTATTGAAATATCTCCACAAAATGTCATCAGGATATAAAAATATAATTTACTTTCAGCTCTGGAGAAGTTTAAAAGTTGCATCATTTAGTGACAAACATTGAATGAAATAACATTTTCAAAATCTTCAGAATTTCAAAAGATTTTTGTCTGATGGAGGCAAAAGGATGTCTTATTTACCCTTTTTCTTCTGTTTCTTGTAATTTTTGTTTTAATATGAAGAAACAATTAATAAATAAGAAATGTCAGAAGGGTTAACTGGAGCGGATTAAATTAAAAATCTTTAAGATCATCTTTTTTGTTTTGCTTTAAAATTAAAATTAACTTTACCGGGCATTTCCTTTTTTTCACCCAGTTCAAATACTGGGAAGGGATATCTGTTTTCAGTGTACTTCAGCTTAAACCTAAACCCTTTCCCCTTCTCTCGTACACCAGAATCAGACAGCGACACTGAAAATGCAATTACTAATCCAATCAGGGGGAAGTTCTCTCCCTTTCCCCATCTGTTGCCTCCCCCGTGTTTGTCACCATAACTTCATTGAATGTCTGAGCTGGAGGAGGAGACAATGCAATTAGGAAGGTAGCTGGCTGGGCATGGTAATTGCCAGCCCGCCTGCCTTTCCAGCCACCAAAATCCCCTTTCCTCTGCATGCACCAGCGAGGGATCAAATTACAGAGAACTGAATTGTTCCAGCTTTAGTCAGGAAGTGTGAGTGGTTACGCAGATCTGTTTGGGAGCCAAAAAGAAATACCAAAATGTTACTATTATTTTTAACCAGTGACAGCAATGAGTCCCCACTCATGTTTAGCACAAAACAGTGGTGTCTTCTCACAAGCACAAAGGTTAAAATAGTTGCTGTCTCAGTGTTTACTATATTAATATGCTTACAATCAGGAGGTGAATAGCTAGCTGGTATGTCAGAGACAAGCCAGAAATACAAGACCACCAACCAAAAAAAGCCTTGTGAAAAAGTAGTAATCATGGAAGACAGGGGTGGCATTTGGTCAGAAGGCGGGTTTCTGAGAAAATAAAAAGTGATACTATGACACAAGTGTTGTGGTCATTCATAAATTTACTATAACCTGGAGGCTTATCAGCTGCTACATATTTGCACATACCTTGGTTAATACCTTCTCAAAGGCTCCAGTTAAGCTGTTGGGATGCACATCCTTACTCAAACGAAGTATTTCAACTGTGGCCACAGCTGTCTGCTCCTCCTTCCTGTTTGTGACAACAAGGCACTAAAACCTGGTTATCAACTAATGCTTTGATCTAAGGAAACTGTAAGCGTCTTTATGGGGAGCACAAATACGAACTAAGCTGAGCTACCTGGAGAGGAGGTCAGCTTTCAGCATAAGGGCAGGCAAGAGAAACAGTAGCTACTCACCTGGGAACGGCAATGCTGCTCAGGGAACAAGGCACACTTCTGTAAGTCATTAAATCTTATTTCCTCGCAGATTTTAAGGGCATTAGGTTAAGAAAGTAATCACAAATACTTGACCCACCACTGTTATGTGATGTATAGATACAGTAAGCAATTACTTGGTGTGGCCACAGAGCTTTCAGTATTTTCTCGTCCTAAGTTCCCTGTTGCTGTTTCCCTGCTGTTATCAGGTTTGTGTTTTGTGCAAATGTGCAGAAGAAGTGTAATATCTGGACAGGGATAGTACACAAATCTTATGATAAGCTTTGTTTAATATTGTATTTTAACCCATCTTTCTGATTTCAGAAAGTCCAAACCTATCAACGAAACCTTAGCATGGCAGGTTTTCTTGATGAACAAGCTTAAGCACTGAGGTTACCTGGCTGTTCTAGGAGCTGTACTCAAAATGGTTTTAGTTTGAACACCAAATCCAGGAGTTTCTATGTTCCAGTTTAAACATTTATAGCGTTTCAATCATTTCTAACATTATTATTAAACTAATAAATGTTTCAGTATTTTGAAATATCTCCAGACTTAAAATCCAGTGTTAGGTCCATATATTGCAAACAACAACAACAACAAAGGAGCTGACAAGTAGTGAGTTAAATAGAATTAATTTCCTCTCAGTGATTATGATTTCCCAGTGAAATCATAAACCAATCAGACTTTTTCCTCATGTTATATGATACCACCAACCCAAAGTCCCTCAGTGAAATTATTTCCTTGTAAATCATTGCAGTTCATCCATTATGCTCAAGAAATATGATTTTTTTTTTAAGTGGGTAATATAAAGTAGAAAAAATATGTGCTGCTTTCTATCTCCTGATATCTGCAGGAACCCCTGGGCTGATCTAAGGCTCACAGCTTCTAAATACTAGATGATTTTTAAAAGCTAATGAATATTTAGTATAACAGAATATGAAAAAATAATCAGAAAAAAAAAAAGAGAGGGAACAAAGCAGAGAGGTATAATAAGAAAGCTTCTCTTTCTCTAGGCACAGTTGACTACCACACACATACATGTTTTACTATTAATTTAATACTATTAATGCTTACTTATATTTATTATCACTAAATAAAAAGATAAAGATCATTTGTCTCACTGAAGGTTAGAATGTAGGTGTTCCTGTTCCTAATCAGAACAGGATTAAGTATGGAAGTATTAAGTATGGAAGAAAATGTCCTGATCTGTTCAATCTGGCAAATAAACCTGCAGTCATTACTACAACAATTTGATATTTTATTTATGGATGTCCTTTATGGACAGGAAAACACATTCCTGTCCTGGTGACTTGAAATAGTAAAATTATTATATTTGATCTTTTGTTTTGATTTTATTTGATCAAATCAGAGAAAACATTGGAAAAGGAGACACTGGAAGGAAGGAAGAATGAAAGTCAATGGGTTGGTTCAGCTACATTCCTTTCAACAAACTTCCAAAACTTTTCCTGCAAGTGACAGTTACCTCCACACGCCCTGCTGGTCAGCTGGACTCATGGAACCACTATGTAGCCATGTCAGAATCTCCTTCTGGTTTCATGTTTAAGCTTGAATAGTGACTGAGAAGTAGCAGACTACGATTCTTGCTATCTGAAGAAATTTTTGTGAGATTTTTCTCTCCAAACATAACTAAGAGTCTCTAGAATTAAAGGTCTGTCATTCTCATATCCATATATAACGTCTGCAAGATCTTTGATTTCTCTGATACATGCAGCTGTACTTTTTAAACACTGAGGCTAGGTTTTTTAATTGGTAATGTAAGATGGTTGTTTCCACATCAGAAAAGCTTCCTGATTGTAAACAATATATTTTGCTTTGTGCAATGACACATATACAGCACCTCATAAAAGAATTTAATATTCTTTCAAGATTTGATAAGAATTATTGGAAGGTAAAGGTTCTCCTATCTCCTTTTGATACTTTATTAAATTCATGAGAGATAATATTGTTTCCTTGATAACCTATGTTCATGCCTGTTCCAAAGTTTAATTTCCTAATAATTTCTGAGAACATGAAGAAAAGTCTGAACAACAGGAATAATTTCCTTTCCTTCCATTGTCACCTATAGTTTTACTTGGAGCTACACTTTGACAATTTCGCTGCTGCCCTCTAAAGAGGGCAGTGTGCAAGTGTCTTTTCCCAAAGGGGAAGGTTATTAAAATTGTGCCTTAGAAAGAGATAATCTTTCTGGAGGTGTTATGTAGAGAAAGATACATGAGAAAAAAAAAAAAATCTCCAGCTATTGAGCTGGAACGTATTGCTCTTTCTGAAGATCTAGCTCTTCTACCTGGATTGGTGGGAGGGGATTTACCAAAGACCTGCCTCACCCACCCACATGAAATCCTTTCTCCCAGACACTACAGAAAGTGATCCCAAAAGGTTAGAGCATAACAAGAAAGTCTTCTGCTTCATCTTTTGTGTCCCCTTCGTGTTTTGTGTCCACTCTGCAGTGCATTAGAATAATTAATAATCCAGTTCAAAACTGGATTCAGAACCTCTTCTGTTCAAGATTAGTCCAAGTAACTTTTGCTCAGTTATCTTGCTTACCTTGCCAGTCCATTCACTGAGCAGAGCTTCCTCCATACAGTACTAAATATTCCTCATTGTGGAATGGTGATAATAAACTCACTGTTAATTTGTTCAGTTTCAGCTCCACAATGACAAGATTTCCTGTTCTCTAATTAGCTTACCAAAGCTAACTTGAGTATTTCTGAGAGGTGTAAACATGCCATAGGTCTTGCCAAAAACTAAAGATGCTATTTGCATGCTGGACATCCTATTTTAATTTTTTAGGATTTTCATATATTTCACTCAGGCTTTTTGGTATTTCAGAATTTTGGAAATTAAGCATTGTGGTTCTCTCAAGTAAGGATTTAAATTTCTGTTTACCAAAGCCTAAAGAAATGCTTCTGGAATTCTAATACAGAATAGCAAAAAATAAAATTAATACTTCCAAGTTATCTGTGGACAATCATACTTGTCTAGCTGTGATATTAAGCAGTAAGAGGGAGTTTAATTTGGCTTAGTGAAGTAAAAAATGTCCGTATTACCAAAAAACTATTGAACATCACTGAAAACACACTGCTTCACTGCTGAGTGAGGAATTTGGACATTGTTTTTAAAGCTTAATAGAATTTAAAATATATTGACTAAGACTTCTTTTTCTAGGAGTTTGCCTAGTGAATTTTCATTCTTTTTGATTGTCAAACATCTCACTACCTCATGAATTATTTGCAAGGTGCCTGGAGGTGCAGTTAAAGAGGGCAAACTTGTGTTATGAATGAATGTTTCTTAAAACTCTACTAATTAATTGCTTTCCCTGTAGGGTACAGGAGACAGTACTTCAGTCTAATGAATGGAAAGCATTAAACTTCAAGTATCTTTTTACTAAGAATAATACCACCTTTTACACAAAATTCTGAAGAATAAGAAAGTTGAGGAAAGGGTCTGATCCTGTGTTGCTCTACTTGCCTGAGTAACTCCCTCCTTGAAAATGAAACAAAATATAAACACTTTCACCTGTAAATGTAAATGGGGTGTGTGTGTTTTATATCTGGAAGCATTGACATGTCAGTAATATGCTGAGGTCCTCTGGCTGTTGATTTCATTTCGAGCGGTGCTGCTGTAGTGGCTGCTGGTAGTTCAAAGGGGGACTCCTGGGGGAAAAAAAACCCAACACAATAAACCAGAGAGGACAATATGGAAAAGATTCTCAGAATTTTATACAGGATTCATTTCAGTTAGTGGGTTGTGCTGATTAAGGATAAATTTTCCATAGCTGGATCGTAGAGGTAAGGCTAGCATCTAGTCTCATACTCTCAAATGAAAAGTGGTATCATTGATAAATGCCTGCTTTCATGATACAGCATTCGTAACAACTTCACATACACAGTTTTCCACTGAGGATTCAGTGGCTCAGATATTTATATCCCAATTTGCTCTTATTCAAGTACTTTTTTTTCCCACTGATTGACTAACTATCCTCTTTGATTTGGGAATTCTTCAAGTCTGCTTTATTAATACTTTGAAGAAACCAGTCCCTTAGAATTCACATATTTATGGAAGTTAGTCAAGGTGTTAAGTTCTGAACAACATTCTTGCTTAGTACTGTGACACATGTGGTAAACAGCTGCATTTATTATGCAGATACATATCATATTTTTATAAAAATACCTCCAGATTGCTGAGTCTTTTTTCCCCATCTCTTTCACAGACAGTAAAATTTTGAAGAGACTCGACCATGCTCAAACTGCTATACTTTTCTTTTTTCCTTGGATTCCTCAGCCAATAAATCTTAGTTTCAGTTTCTTCCCGTTGTTGTTTAGCACTTTTTCCTATACAGGTTAGTTTTCAATTCTTCCATTTGTTTGAATTTCCGTTCCAAACTGATAACATCATGCATTCATAACGACTTTTCTTATAAAGCTGTTTCTGAGAAACAGCTTGATGCAGAACAGTATCACTACTAGGCAAAACTGTGATACTGGTGCAAAGTAGGATGACTTTACATTTATTACTGAAAGAGTAGGCATAGGATGTGGTTAAAAAAGTTGCTAAGCAAAGTGTGCACACCACCACAGAATATGCTCGGCTGGGTTTTAGAGGCAGAAGTCTTGGGGAGTATCTCTAGTAATAGGAGACTCAAAGTCAGAAAGAGGTATTCATGAAAATGGCTAGTAAAGAGTGCAGAAAATGGAAAGGAGAAAAGAACAGTTGTCACGGTATATGCAGAATTCATTCCTCATTAGTTAGTTAATGAGAAAGTTTATTCTGCATATGTAATGCCATTTCTTTTTCTTGCTTATGTGTCAGAAAGACTCTGATTTGTTCTAATAACTCCATGAACCTAAAGTAGGAGTGTGTGGTAGGTCACTGTCGTGTGTGATAACTGACTGTCTAGTCAACAGGGAGTGCTAGAAACTCGCTGCATGTAATAGGAACTACATGATTCTGAATCAGTCTCTGATTATCTATTTATTAAAATTTGGAGATTACTAGAAGTTGCATCCCTCATTTATGAACTGGGTGGACTAAATACAAGTTAAAAGGCTTCATGGATATCTTGCATCTTCACAAAGAAAATGGAAGACAGAAAGGATAGAAATTCAGGGGGAAAAAAAGACATGATGTAAACTCATAATATTGTTTCAGAAAATCTTCTAAGTGTAATATTTAATTACAGGATGTTACTGTCAGATAAAGTGTAGATAGTAGCTCTAATAGATCTATTGATTTTTTAAATAGATATAATAACGTGAAAAATTCTAACACAACCTTTCAAGACCAGCAAGGCAAAGATTAGACATTATATATCACTTCAGAATGGCCATGTACCATTTCTTTCTCTTTTTTTGGTTATCTTATATTTGAGGAAGAAGAGCAACAGAGTATAGGGCACTTTAGTGGCAGAAACCCTAAAGCAGCTGGAAGGCACTGGGCAGCAGCTTTAGAACAAGCTTCCAAAAGGTAACACTCTAGGAACCCAGTAAAGTGGTTTAACAGGGAATATTAGTACAATGTTTTTGACTGACTTAAAACAATGAAGGATCTCCAGCTGTTTTATGAGCTCAATAATATTCTGGATCATCAGATACTCCAAAAATATTTATGGCTTTTCTTGTGCAAGCAGTTTCCCACAGCAGTCTCTCTTTCTTCCTTTCTCACACTACAGACATCTGGAGAATTTTGTCCCTAACAAGCATGATTTGATTTCCCCTGCAGCTACTGCTCACACTGGATATACCTCCAGTCTGGAATAGTGTATGATGCAGAGATAACTGAGCTAGCCAAGACCTAAGCAAATACTATGCAGCAATTTTCAGCTCACCCCCAAACATAATTTGCATTTCTAGACCGACTTTAGACAGACTTAAGTACCTTTCTTTTCACTAACGTGGTTAGACTGAATTTAAACTATGATGGCAACATCTGCATGCATCTGAGTGGATTTACCATTTCAGATTTTGACTAGTTTAAGAATTTGTGTAATACTCTGTTTCGGTGATACTTTCAGTGTGTGATCTATGGCTCCAAGAAACAGCAAATCAATTTTGAGGATAACTTGTTTTCAGGTATCTGAGGAGAAGTGAGATTCCATTAATTCCATCAATCACCTCCTGAATCGTTTTCCCCTTAGGAATGGTGAAATAACTTGGTGTCCTGATAAATGCTTAGGGCCAACATGGAAATAAACAGAAGGGAAAACCCAGAACAAAACATTTTTGTGGTCACTATTATTATAGGAAAAATGACTCGTTAGCTTTCTGATCCACATCTAGATTTAGAGAGTATTGTATCTATACATATATCTATGTATATTTCTCTGTCTTTCAAAGAAAATAAAGCAGGGGAACGCTTTTTTTCCCTCACATTTCTGTTGAGATCTGAGGTGATGTTGGCAGATACCTCATCAATTAGACTTGGTAATCCAGGATTTTTCAGGATCTGTCCTGTGCCCTTCTTCTTTACTCATCCTTGAGCATGGTGCAGCACAAATCCTATGCATTGCTCGTGTCCTATATAAATCTTGGAAGTTATATGTACCATAAATTTCTTATTAAAATTGCTGACTTCTAAGTAAAAATAGAAGTGATAGTTGAGTGCGTAACAGTTTAAGGTGCTGACTTTATCTCAGATAAGTACATAATAAGACCCCTGCATCTAAGCAGAGCCTATTTTTCTTCTTCTCCGTTATTGTTCTCTGGTAGGGAGAGACTATTCATAACCTCTTCACAATCTACTTCATCACAGGTGGCTGTCATTGCATGGTGAGAGGAGAGATGCAGAAACAAGAATGATTCAGATGTCTGGAAAATGTAGTCTATTATTAATAAAAAGGACAGTTTTATTTCTGCATTTCAATGTGATTACAAAATTACCTTACAGGAGTGGAAAAAGTGATATCTAGAGACAGTCTCAACTTATACTGAAGACAAGAAGCAATGAAAGTGAGTGAAAGAAAAGGAGCATTTCTGCACCATTTTCTTTATTCAGATAGTATCTTACACATAGAGAGATAACTCAAGGCAGAAATAGTAGCAGTAGGAATAAATATTTCTAATAAGCAAAGTTTATAGTAATTATCTCAGAGGACTGGAGAGATCTAGACATGCTGCCACATTTTCTTCCACTGAATTTCATGTGGTTTAATTTCTGCAATATATTTTCACTTGCATGTTTTTCTTGCATTTTGCTGATTAACCAAGATTAAATTAAATAGATTTTGGACTTGCAAATGCATATTTACAGTAAGTGTGAATTTTTTTTTCAGTGCAATATGTGTATAAATTGCAAATACCAATAATATACATAAAATTATATTGTCCTGCAGCACTGATAAAGCAGGCACAAAAGCTTATCCTTTAAAAGATAGTGCAAAGTTTCATACTACCACTCGATAAAAAGGTAATCTCCAGATTTTTTATTAGGGCAACTTTCGCACCTTTTTTATTATCCAAGAACTAGAGGAGAACGTAAAGTTAAAACATGGGAATGGTCAATGACTCATCAGTTACTACAGAGCTTGAGGTTTTAGGAATTGTATAATTTGACTTACATTCCAAGCAAAACATATAATAATTGATAAATCAAGCTATCTATTTGAGGTTAACACCCTTCACAGGAAGTTTGATGTAGAGACCAGTGAATGACTGGTTAGGAAGATGGAAATTAATTTTTTTTTTTATAATAACCAGTCACCTATTTTATATTTTTTTTTCTGCTTATCTCAGCTTTCTTGTGGACTCCCTAGTTATTTCTTTCCCTTTTCAATTATGATATTACTTTCTTCCCCCTTCAACACAGTCTTATAACATTGTGTTTGTGCTTTAGCATTTTTTCCCTCCTCCAGTACCATCTGTTGCCTCCTTGCTTTTCTTTGTTCCTGTTAAGTATCACACATAGTTCAGTGCTGTACAGTAAGTCTTTTACCACATATGGTACTCACCCCGACAAATCTACTACTGCTCTGCATATGTAAAAAGAGGGATAGCAGGAACTGGGAACTAAGGTTACAAAGAAAGGTTAGGAGCCATAATTCAGCTTATAAAACTGAACAAACAATATAGTTAGGAAAAAATATTAATAAAAAGGGAAAACCTGTGCAGCAAAAAGATCAACCTACTATACAGGTATTGAGTATATAGATACTCAAATATGAGATTGAAGCATTCTATTTGATGGGCTTACTCAAGAGGTAAGTTTTAAACAACTACTTAATATGTCTGTGAAGTGGTAAATTGCAGATACTGTAAAACACAAGCTGCAAGCTAAGGAAATTACTCAGTAAACTATTGAGTTAATTTCTGTGACTATAATCACAAGTGGACAAAAACACTGTAAAAACTCCTGTCACTGAAATGATTCCATGTTAGTTCTGTGGTAAACCATACTTCTTCACTTTCATGTCTTTATCTACTTTCTCTTATGCCTTCCTTTTCTCTTATTTCCCTCTGACCCCTTTTTTAAATACTCATCTTTTTTTTGTCTTGTTCTTGAGTTCTTTGCATGCAACCACAAAGCGCCCTTTCATTAGAATCCCTCCCCTGAAGCAGTCCGTCCTGCTCACCATTAATAATACCTACAGCTGTTCCTTCTGAGCCTTTGCTCTCTCTCTTGCCTGCACTTGCTCTTGAACTCAGTTGAGGTCAATGACTGCGTCTGGCAACTGTTACTAGTCACATGAATGGAGTCAGCATCAGGTGGAGTCCTGACTTTACCTGCTGTTTGTTGGCCAGAATAGCTGACCAGCTTGGTAGGGGTTGCAGAGCATACACCATTCCCTTTAGGAGCCACACTCCAAAGAGATGAAGATATATGAGGAAAGTATGGTAAACACTTAATATCTGTCTGTAAGAGCAGAGCTTCTGGGGATGCTGACTAGGATGCTGATATGCAGGGCAAAATGTTGATCCTCAGTGTAAAGCATGTATGAGCACTGACTTTGCACATGCATAATGGCTAATTAAAGCTTTTATGATAGAGGAGAAGAATGAGATGGCATATATCATGACTTAACTAAAACTTTGTCACAATCACAATGCTATCCTCATTAACAATCTAGGGCAACATGGTAACTGTCAAGAGAGTGTAAAACTGATTGGATAGCAACAGTCATTGACTACTATCAAGGAGGTCACTGTCAAAATGGAAAAATGTATCAAATAACATTTGATCCTTGCCCTTCACAAAGTATGATGCAGAAGGCATGCAGAATGTTTAGACATCTAGATGCAGCTGTGATGACAATTAACAGTGCAGTTATCGCTATATTACTATAAAAGCAGCAAGGGTAAAATAGCATGAGGTAGCTGTCATAATATTCCCTCTGCAGATTTACTGTATGTTTTGTTCTTCCTCACAAAAAAAGGTGACAGACATTTGGCTATTAGTTCACCAGCTGAAGGGGAAAAATAAAGACACACCATCAAATGTGTCCATCTTCAGTATCTCCCTAGTGTACTGTTAGTACATTATGTATTTTGATGTTCTTGTAACTATGTGGTATTTTTGTTCCTCATTGCAAAATTAAAGTTGAAATGGAATAAATGACATAAAGTGACAAAACATACTCCTTTCTTGTTTTATAAACTATTACTGGAACCGAAAAACTAAACTAAAGGTTTGGATTTTTTTTTCCCCTGATGTAAATATTGAACAAGTTTGCAGCTCTGCAAGGTTGTCTTCTTTTTTTTTTGGTCCCAATTTTGCAATCTCATAAAAAAATAATTGTCTCTTTCCCAGTTAGTTTTTCCAAAATCTGTTGGTAAATGCACCAGTAAGCTGAATATGGCTTTAAATTAACAGGCAACATATGTCCAAAACATGGTGAAATTCTGCTGTAGGTCCTGTATTTCTCACAATTTAATAAACTTTCTATGGTGGTCTTAAAATGCAGTTAGAGTCAGTTTCCAAAAGTTTAATTTTTTTTTGTAAGATGTATGAAAATTTTTTGTTGGGTGTCTATAGTGTGTAAATGTTATGATGGCACTGCAGTTCCCAGTCATTAGTGAGGCAGGACATGCAAGAGGAGGTATGACATGAAAACAAATCCAGGTTTCATCATGTGAATCCATTAGGGAAGTGGTTTTGGCTGCTGGATAAGTAAATAATGATTTAAATGAAAGTAGAGCTTGATGAATGAGGAAAGAAAAGGCTTGACTAAAACCAGATCCATATAGAGATGATGTTTTAGCATGGAGAAATTAATTGTCTAATTGGAATAGCAGAATAATCCATTAGAAGAAAGATTAAAAAGAGCTTTTCTAATTTGGCAAGCATGACAAAGGGATGATGAGATATCACAATGTTGTTACTGGAATAGGAAGATGGGAACAACACTTAAATGTTTTTGTCCAATACAATTTTGAATACATACTTTTTAATATCCCCCAAATCTATTCTTTTTTCTACTGTTTAGACAGAGGATGGTGGAAAATAAGGATGCCATGACAGAAGATTTAAGGGTACCTTACTACCTCAAACTAAGTTGATAAGACCTAGGACAACGTCTTAAAATAGTCAGAGATACCCAAACAATAACCAGCTGAAGTCACCCCTTATTTGATGGAACATTATTGAATAAAGCACAGAGTACAGGCTGTACAGGCAGAATATTGCAATAAATCTTACAGAATCTAGTAAGGATGTACTGGATCCAGTTAAAAATGTCTGATTTTATCTTTCATGTAGTATTAAAATAAGCTTTGTATTGTTGTTATTCAAAATGAATTAATACAGTCTTCCTCAGAATTTTATTTGTGCACAAAAGTATTCTGAAAGACATTATTTTCCAACAAACCATTAGACCAGGGTCAAGTGGATTCTTGTAGAGGTGAAATAGCTCCTGGTTTTGGCTCTGAGCACATCTTGGCAGGTACCTCTGATCTAGATGTTGTACCAGTTCTTTTACAGAAGCTGCAGAGTGAGGAGTCCCAAATCTTTCTTTAGAGAAAACAGGTGATGGAGAGGAGTGGTGAGGAAAGAGACATGCTGAAACAGTCAGAAAAAATTGAAAGATTACCTGACGGCCATATGACTTCACAGGCAACTGGACAGTAGGTGGTGTTTTTGTTTGGTTTTTTTCCCCTTCAGCTGAGGGGCAAGAGTAAATGCAGCCCATTTTGCTCAGAATTTGTGCTATGTATTGTATTACTTCATCAGTTTTTCTATTTGAACTCCCAAGTTAGAGGTCTAAAATAGTTCCTGGCTCAGAGAGGAAAGTCATTAGTTTAATTCCAGTTTATTAATGTGTGAATGTGCCATTATTACCAAGGCCAACAGTGGAAAAGGCACCATCAATTTTGCTTGCCCCCTCACCCCCCCCCTTCAGTTTAAGAAGATAGATAGGGCTATTGATTCACTGCATTATAATTGTGTCCTAATGCCTTCACAGTCTCAACTTTTACTCTGAACTCCTGGGGCCTTTCCACAGTACTCTCCATTACCCATACAGAAGTGCTTTCTTCCTGAGAATCATACTAAGCATCTCATCTTCCTGATCCCTTGTAGCAACGGTGTCCACAATGTGGTTTTGTGTGTAAAAGATTGCTTGTTTTCATCAGTTGTAATTGGTATCTTGTCGATTTTGCTAACTATATTCATCAGGGAAAAAAAGTAAACAGGATTATCTGTTCATACTCTTCAAACTATTTATTAGTTTAGGAACATATGAGAATAATGCAAACTAAACAAATGCCATTTTTATTTCTGTTATGTCTTCTAGAGATTTTGATACTCCACGCTTGTAACAATTTTCTTACTTGTCCCCCCCAAAATACATATTTCTCTGTTTTATTGTTTTGGGTTTTTTCAGATCGTGCCCATCAATTGGCAGGTATGTATGGATTTAACAAAGATAAATAAAAGAACTTTAGAATAACATATTTTTCATATTTAGCTTAATATTTTCTGTATTTAATTTTCAATAATTTCTCTTTCTTTGCACAGCTAATGTATTTTCAGTGTATTTTTTCAAGGTGTTGTCAACAATCTCTGTATGGAATTTTTCTCCTGAATGGAATAACTTGAGAAAGACATGCTTTGAAGGGCAAAACCTTTCAAATATGTTTTGCAGCACAGTTGTCTACATTAACTTAAATCTGTCATCTTGCTCTTCAGTTACCTATTTTTATCATCACTGATTGGAATTTCTCATTGTCAAGACTGAAAATTATTATGTATTACTTTACAACTTTGCCATGTCACATTTCACTATCTTAGTGTTTCCTTAGTGTTAGATCTTTTTGAAAGGTTGAAAACTAACTGTTCTCTTCCTCTGTGTGACAGGCACTGCTAACCAAGTCTGTAAGTAAGAAAGAGTAAGGGAATCTGCTTTGAATTTAAGATATGTTACATTTTTTCTGATCCCTCTTGTTTTATTGACAAGAATTACAACAGATTGTGGAATTGCCTTTTTTTTAAAAAAAAAAAAAAAAAGGAAAAACAGAAATTACCTCCATCATCTTATTATACAGTTTATGTATAAGAACCTTTCAGAAATGCAGTTATTGGATTCATAAACTCAGAAACCTCACATATTGACAACTTTTTGCTGTTTCTGTTTCCCTGCTAGTTACTTCATGCACTCTTTACAATGATTTTAAGCGTCAGAACATAGTCAGACTTACTTTTGCAAATATAGCTATGGTGCTTCGAGAAATTATTACTTTCTGGGTGATCATGCAGCTGAGGACTCAAATCCTTCTGTCTCCAGGTGATTGATTCAGAAGTCTCATGTAGAAGAGGCCCAAATTATGTTTGTAAACATATATGAAACTAGGCACAGAAGGCTTGACTACATGACGAGTTTTCTTTCAGCACAAATTCTTAGAAATGTTTTGAAGGTATATTTTTTAACATTAACATTCAAGATGTTAGTACACAGTACGAGTACAAAATATGGTCATATCGTGCCTCTGAGAACTACTCTTGGGAATGTCTAAAGGGAGGCTAAATTCAGTGCTACATGGAAGTGTTTTTACTAGAAGTTTTGACATCTCTTACAGCTAGTCTTACATAGACATTAACATATGTTAGCATGCAATTGCAGAATAAGGAGTCCATTTTTAGCATGATTCATGTGGCAGTAGGAGTACAGATATAGATTAATTTTAATGGTGCTTTTAAAAATATTACAAAGCACTTACATAGCTTTTCACGTGTACATTAGGGAATAAGATTTGTTTGGCCTGCCAAATAGATAGGTGCCAAATATAGTGAATAGTAGGCGTATAATATGTATAAAAATGATTGCTTTTCCTTCTGGAATCCATTTTCCAAATACATTGAAAACTGGTAAAGAAAAAAACTCTAGATGATAATTTAAGAGCTACCATGTATACTATTTGAAAGGCAGATTGAAAGTTAAATTATTATGGAAACTGAGATCAGACCAATCACAGAATAACAATGCAATTCTCTGTTGTACTTGCTCCTAAGACCATTAAAGTTAAACCATCTTATGTTTCCAAAGCTAGTAGAGGTTAACTGACTAGATGCATTGCAACAAACAGCTACAATTAAGCCAGCTTGTATTTCTCTTGACACGCGCATAAATAAAGGACGGTTGATTTCATAGCTTCTTCCTGCACTAGAAAATCCCTTTAAGCCCTGAAATCTCCAAAAGTTTGATGGGTCTGGTAATGATGATGTAATGGGGAGGAAGTTACATACAATTTCCCTTTTCTTTATCTTCTTTAAGACCAATGTGAAGACACATCTGAAACAGAAATACTTAACATCAGCTCAACTGCAAATATGTATCAGCGTGGTCCCAAATTATATCCAGACCTTGCTGTGTTCAGCGTAAATACGCAAGGGGGGGAAGAAATGGCCCTTCCCCCAGATAATTGGCATTTTACAAGAAGGTCGGCATAGCTCTTGCAAACAAACATCAGTTTGAGCACTGTTCTAGCAGCAAGACACTCCGCTGAACCAGAGGCTTCATCAGCGTGCTGGCCTCGCGTTGTGCCTGCTAGAATAACCCCCGTCTGAGGAACGCTCTGCATCTTACCCTAAAAAAAAGATGAAAGAAAACATACCTCAAACAAAAGCTGTCTTGTAATCTGGAACAGCAATAACAATCCATGTTGTGTTGACCCAATGATCCGTTATAGAAGCAACTTTTTGTAAGTTGCTTCTATATCTCACCAGAGATATTTTTTTCATCCAGAAATGAATCTTGTATTGGCTTTTTTGTTTGTTTGTTTTGAACCCATTGTTCTATTTCCAGAGAAAAGAGATGGTCTAGCATCTAGTATTTTATGACACCACCTGCTAAAAAAACCTTATTGAAATTTAATTCATATAATATATATAAAGGGTAAAAACATAGAATGATTCATCGGTAAATTTATACTAGTCATATAATCGGGAGTATAACTCATTAGGTGTGTAAAGATTAATCACTTGGTACAAGGTGCAGCATCATTCCTTAATTTTTGCAGATGGTAATGCATATTGAAACAAAAAAATCTTTGTACACAAACAAGACAAAATTGCATGTCACCTTATTAAAGTTCTTTTTTTTTTTGCTCTATAGTCAGAAGAATAATTCTAATGGAACTTGAGCTATATATGGTCTGTAGATAAGATTCAATTTTCAATTGCTTCTAGCCTATTTATCTTCACAAGCACTAAACCAACCCTTATAATAATTATGAATTAAGATATGCATCAACTAATGCTTGTGTTCTTAATTTAAATGATTTTTCAAAGTCAACCTGGTTTAAAGCTTTGTTCCTAGTAAATGACATAGTAATGTTTTCATATTAATAATTTTTATAAGGCAAATAGCTTGTAAACTTACACTCCAGTATTCATGTTAGAATTGTAAGAGACAAGATGAAACATGATTTGAGTGCCACTGACCAGAAAAAAATATGCACTGGGAGTGGATTATTTCCAAGTTAAACAACGCAATTTACAATCTATGGGACAAGAGCAAGGTTCACTTATTTCTTTTATGGTGGTAGTACTTACTTCAGAAAAGTGAACATAAAATGTGATTTGTTAAATCTGCACTGTTAGGATAGCATACCTGCTGTCACCAATTTGTAACCTGCTGTCACCGATTTGTTATCTATTTCTCCTACATTTAGGATCCTCTACTAGCACACACAATCTTTTCTTTTTTTCCAAAACAAATATTTTCAATGCAATAAAAGTTTTTATACTCCAACTCAAGTATTAATTGCATAAATTGAAAGTAAAAATCCTCCAAAGCCAAATGAACAAAATAGAGTTTGTTTCCATTCTCAGCTGCATCTTGTTCGTTCACTTCTTTTTGCATTTTGTCATTATCTTGTGTCTTGTGGTTTTTGAAACCAACATCTCATCTGAGACCCAAACCAGGGAGTCCTCTATAATATCTGCACACAAATCCTGACAGGCTGCTGAAAATGTCTCCACTTCATGCTGTTATTTTAGTCTCATGATGTGCTACTTAAACATGTGAAAAAAACTTTAGGTACTCAGATAGTCTGATGGACCGGAATGGGGTTACCATCAAGAAGAATTTCTTACACATTACCTTGGAATAAAATTCTTTTAACTCCTTCAGTACTTGCGGGGCAGACCCTTAAATGAGCAATGGTAACCACAACAGCAAATGGGATCTTCATGTTATATGTCAGGGGAAAAAAAAAGTTTTTGTGCAGGAGAGGAGGTCTGGCAGTATTGGAAGAGGTTAAGCATGCTTAACTCTGCCCTTATCCAGCACAAACCGGTGTGGCTCATGTCACCTAACAGGGTCACAGGAGTGCAATTATAATGTTTCCCTAATTAAAAAGTTTCCCCAAGCCTGCCTTTGCCACTTACATTGTATGGCTAGCCATGTGATTCTGAACTATGTATTTTTCACAACATTTTCTATGACCTTTTTATTTAAAGTATTGTCACTTTTTTCCTTGATTTGCTGTTTTTGTTTGTAGTGGGGTTTGGTTTGGGGGATTTTTTTTGCTAAAAATATGGTACCAATTACAAAATAAAAATGTAGGTGATAGTAAAAAGCAGATGTAATGACATTTTTGTGAAAAATTGTAACTTTGAGAAAAGGCCATAGGTGAAATTATTTTTAAAAATAAAATAAAAGATAAATTGATTAGCTTTAATAATTTTGCTTTGAAAGCACTTTTCCTAGCTCATATTCATGCTCAGGGCAATACAATTCATTAGGAAAAAATAACAGATCAAGAAAGAAATAAAAACTTTAAATCCTCCTCTTGAATTTCAAAGTGGATAGGAATTAAACCCACAAATTCTACATCTCTCTTAGGTTATGACAGGTAGCACAGCTATTTCATGTGTACAGTATATAGCATGAGGAACTTCATTAGACGTTATAGTTGCTTCAATGGGAAACGTGCCCACACAAGCTTGTAAAATCAGGAAAAGCTGCTAGAAGAGCTTGTTTTAAATATGCCATAACAATGATGCATCACATCAGCCACTCTGGGAAAAATTCTGCCTCTGTACAAAGAATTTTATTTTGTTCCAGATTAAAAAAATAAACCCCCCTCCATTCTGTATGTGCCCCCATTTACCTCCTAAAGCACAGTTTTTTTCACTAATGTTACAGAGTTCCTTGTTTCCCAGTGTGTAATGCTTATATTCTCTTAGGGAGAACAGAGGGAAGTGTATGGGACGGACCTGCTGGTGACCTCCCAAATCAAGATGTATGATGAGGAAGACTCTTTGAATTGGTAGGCTATTTATTCTTATTGTGGATAACAGTTTGTCAGATGTATGTGGTCACAGAATAGGAAGAAGGACCTCTGAAGCCAATGTGCAGCAAGAGAGAAGTGTGAGGTGGAACAGAAACTATCGGCAATAGCAGCTAAAGATACGGAGCACCCAAAAGCTATGGAGCATGGAATAAGGTGTTAAAGAATGAGATTTATATATTCCTTTCAGTCACTGTATTGCTTACTGTTGATGTTCCCATACACCATAGTCTTTAAATCCAGACTACAGGAGAATATCAGAAGCAGATAATAAAAAACATTTCATACTTTATCAACCTTGTACTCACTTTGTGCTTTGTTATCAATTGCACTATTACATCAGCATATCTGTCACCATTCCATACATTCAGAAAACTATTTCTGCCTTAAAACTGACAAAGTCAGATTAGACTCTTCTGCAACTGAATCAATTCTCTGTGGGTTAAATGGGTAATCTCTCTCTTTCACACACACTTACTTTAGTCAGTGGGTTATACTAGCACAATGTTGCAAAAAATGTATATTTTACTTATTCACGTTAAAGTTTTAAGAGGATTGTAATTTTAACAGAACATCAATTTAAATATACCTTTTTCACTATCTGAATTGCATATAGTCATACAAACTTTCCATAATGCACAATGATATATCACTGAAAGTTTTTGGAATTCCTTTGGCATGAAAGGCAAGAGCAATTATTAGATCTCTTCTGGGTCAGCTGGCAGTGGTCTTGACATACATATTCACCACACGTTACACAACTGTTTATTAGTTAGCAGTAGCGCAGAGTGATCTGAAATGCTGGGTTCTACCTTCAGGCTATAGAAAAAATGTCAAGTTGTTGGTAGGAACACAGTATATAGATCAATAGTCCTAAAAACTGTTTGATGCGATGAGTAAGATGGTAGTTTTTCTGAAAAAGAAGGTGAGGGATTTAGCTCTTTTCCAGTGCTAGACAGCTAAAGGGACAAAAGCTGTATAACAGCTGAGAGATGTCTTCTGGTTATTTGGTCCAACTGAATGCAATAGAATAACTCATGTCACATGGAACACTAATAAAATGGATGGTGTCTTTTCTCCCATACAAAATCTCAACATTATACTCTTTGAGTGACAGAAAGTTACAAAAGGCATTTTGCTTATATGATTACAGCAAAGTGAGCTTAATATTGAAATAGCAACCTGACAGATACATAATACTATAATATTTACTGACATTCTGTCTTGGAAGGTGTTGACTTTAGTTTGCCCGTGAGTCAGAAAAAAAAAGTAAGAACATAAAATAGGGATTTCAGACAACATAAATGGGTATTAAGCTACTAACCAACCAACAGGTTTTCCTGGAAAATCCTTCAGAAATAAAAGACCACATGGCTTCTTAGGACTGTCAGTACATAAAGGATTTGATATTTAAGTAAGTCTCTTTCTGCTCTTCAGGTCATGGTAAGAGACTCTTCCTCTCCTCCACCATGTATCAGATACCTAACCTTTCCCTTTGCTTCTGCACATGTTGGTCTTGCCCCTAAATATTTAATATCTTTGGACTTATTTTCATCAGAGAAAACAAGAATGTTTAAAATGTATTGTGAAATAGTAATTTCTTGTGATAATGTTCAGGTAGCTAATCATTCCTTGGAACTGATTATTGTATAATAAAAATACAGTTCAAACAAAAAAATACTGGTGCCTACTTCTTAGTTTTACTCTATTTTTTTAATATACTATACAGAATTTCAACAAAAAATCCTGATTTCAAAGGGGTTTTTAACTCACATTGCTTTTGAAAACTCTATAATATTGAACAAACCTTGGAACAATCTACAGATGTCTTATTTAAAAGAAAAAAAATGAGATATTCTGAAGCATGTAGTAAGACAGAGTAGTGATGCTAGTGAATGACTGCTGTCTACCTAAGAAAAACAGCAAATCCTCCAGCATGTTGTGGCAGGTGCACCCGCCCTGACAAAGACCGGGGGCATTAAGACCGCTGCATCCTCACTTTTCACACCCTTATTTTTGTGCCTTTAAGGTGGCAAGCACTGACCGTCATGTACACACCTTGGGGCAGTCATTATGGTCACGTATACACCTCGGGGGAGGGGTAAGGAAGTCAAGGCCCTCAGCCAACCAGAATTGACCACAGGTCAGATTCGACTAGGGTATAAATGGAACCCCGCCGGAGGGCAAGTGGAGTCGGTCCTCCTCGGAGCAGCGGGTCTGCAGTCGGGGACTCTCCCTTTGGGTCGGGACACCGCCCAAGGAAACTCCTCAAGGCTGAGAGCCCTCATCTTATAGGTTAGTGGTTGTGCACATTTTGGATCCTCATTTCTAAAGCCGGCTGTGCAGTATTAATTCCTTGTACACCATCCTGAACCTGTGGTTTACTGATCTTGTCAGAGTGTTGATGCCTCATTTCTAGTTAGTTTTCTCTTAAACAATTTTGGTTAAATTAAAGTTTATTTTTGAATTTATCACCTACCTAATTTGATTTCGTGAGCCTCCGCGACACATGTTTAGTATGATTTAGATGTACAGGAAGGATACACTAGGCCATAATGTCTTTTCCTCATGTTTCTCCAACACTCTGTAAGTATCTTGCTCCTGTGCACTTCCCATTCACAAGTAACAGTCTCTTGCACACTCAACTTCAGAAGATAAGAATTTTTCAGAGCTAATTTTCAGCTTGGTATACTCACCTGGAAAGCAGCTCTCTAAAGAACTAAAAGCTAAAAACATTTAAGATGTATTTTGAAGTAAGTTAGTAATCGTTTAAGAAAAATGAATGATTCCTCAGAGTATAATTCTATCAGTGATTGAAAAATGTAACAATATATTTTCTCCTGGAATTTGAATATTTAGTGTACATTGTACAATCATCAATAGACTGATGACTTTACTTTGTGATTTCCTCTATGACTTAATTTTTCATTTACATTGGTCAACTTCTTTTCTAATAAGCGTGTCTTGGATTTTCCATAATATAAAATAAGCCACTTTTCTGCTGTGTGTGTTTCTACACATGCCTACTGACCCACGGCTTTAACTACATTCGAGTAGCGAGTTATAAGGAAACATTTTTTTGTAAGTTGCATAAATTACTCTTATAACTGAATACGTATGAATACTTAATATATACCACCTTAAAATATACTTCTTGTGAGGCAAATAGTATTATTAATTCCATTATTTAGAAGATACAAAATGACCCACCTAAGTTTATTTGGCAAAGCAAGGACTGACTCCCAATTCCCAACTCTCAGCCTAGTTCCTAAACATGAACATTCCTTTCTGCCTCATGTTATACAGATGACGTAATCAGAAATGTAACAGTATTTAAAGAGGATATAGGGAGGACTTGAGGGAGACTGTCACTGAAGTATGGACAGCCAGAGCCTCCACATTTGACACATTCAGTGCAATGATAGAGGTAATGTCTTGCCCTTTATTTGAACCTCCTGTCCTCTTAGATTCTTAACTAGGTCTGAACTGAAAATAAATGTACTGAGATACATTGAATGTCTTAAAGTACAATATGATGGGCAAAATCACATTCCCTTTTTCCTTAAAAGATTAACTAGGCTACACTGCAAATTGTGTGTATATGTACATATATTTTTATATCTATATATACACACACATATATCTATTTCCTGGTGAATACATACATCTTTATGAAGATCTACATGTGTGAACTTCTGAAGGAAAAGGTATCATGCCAGTGATACAGAAATTTATTTAATTAATATGAAAATTTTATAACATCTTTATTTTGTGTATGTGCATACGTACATAATAAAAGCACGCTTTTTTTTTTTAGAAAACAGAATCTTAAAGCCAACCTTTGTTATTTTTAAATATCATTTTCCACTGGAGGAGATAGAACTATTTGCATATTTATTAAATATATTTTACCCAGAAAATTCATAACTATGATGCTGCATCTCATTGAAAGTCTATTTCTACAAGCAGCTGAGGTCATTATGTAGAAAATTCTGTACAAAAATATAATATGTATTGGCTACATTTAGACTAAATTATAATAGGAGCTGGTAGAGATTTTGAGCCTTAGGCCATAAAATTCAACAAATGCAATCATTTTTCTTGTAACACTAACATTAACTCAGTTTTGGAAAGCTAAGTGACCAGGCACACTGGTCAACTCTTAAAATTGAGTATATTTTAATAGTCACCACATAACTGAATCTGAAATGTTTCATTTATTCTTTATTCTGCATGGATGGTATGGCAAATCAGTATGATTTAACTGTGCATAAATTCTGACATTTTAGGGACAATGACTATGGAAAAAACCTCATTAAACATTATGGCATTTTTCAAGTTCAGTAGTAGCCTCTTCCAAGTTTGATTACAGACCTTCTGTGGATGGAGTAATGCTGTAGTAGCAGATCAACTGGTGGAAAAGGTGAGGAGACATCATAATAGATTCACTGAAAATATTCCCAAAAAAGCACAGCTTAATTGCTATGTTCTTCTCTCAGGAGTACTTACATCCTTTTCCTACAGTCAGCCACAGATATACAAGGCTACAAGTTGACAGAGCAATTTGAGTAGCTTGCCTTTTCCACCACCATGGCATTTGGAGTCATGTTTTTAAAATATTTATGTCTGGACATGAAGATACACACCTGCTGGGATGTTTACAAGAGCACACTAACCCTGAAGAGCTCATAGGCAGAACTGTTTACCTCCCAGTTCTGTACCGGTTGCTTTCATTCCCACACTTGGATAGCATGTGGATTTCGAATGAGGGAGTTGCTAGAAAAGAAGAGTTGCCAAGAGAGATAAAGAGCAGAGCTGGATAAAATAAAAAAATCCTACCTTTTCCTTCATTCTTGAAAGACAATCTGTGCAAAACAGCATAGCATGAGATAAACAGAGAGTAGACAGCAGAAGAAAAATACCACAGGACACAGCAGACAGAAGGATATTGTCAGGAATCTGTCTGTTCCAGAATGAGGACTCAGACTTAAACACAAAGGCTGCATACATCACTGCAATAAGGCAAACATATTTGCACATTTTCAAACATATGACCAGATAACTGGTAACCAGCTAAATACTTAAAAATAATCAAATGGCTAACTAAGGAACAAAAGGTGGAGAGTACAAAAATAAATGTGCCATTTTTATGGAGTGGTTTAAATCATAATACCATTTACAAGGGTATGAGGTCACTGAAATACAACAGTGTGAGTTAGATCAGAGCCTGGCTGAGCACTGGCAGGAGAAACCTATGTTTTGGCTGTAGCCAGCAGGTAAACAAAGGGAAGGCACCAGCACTGCATGAACCGGCTTTATCAGCAACCCTTTGCAGCTGGTTGTACAAAGATGGGCCTGGCAGCAAGAATGCAACTCTCCCCAGCCGCCGCTCTTTGTGATTCAGCACACTTACTGCAGACATCCCTGTATCTCTGAATGCACTAGCTGGAAGAATAGGATTTGACTTTATGACTAAGATATTTACAGTCCTGTCAAAACCCTGACTTTCTTTTGTACTATTAGGAAGAAGTACATATCCTTTGGGAGTGTAGAGGGCTCTATATGAAAATGGTTAACTCAACAGAAAGATGCAGCAATGAAAAATGGGCAGTAAAGAAGGAATTATACTGGTGAATCCTAGTTCTTTGTGGCAGAAACCGATAGCTGTCAGGTTGATCAGTGATGATGACAATGACCACAGGTCTATGTAAAGGAGTCCCAGAGCTTGCATCACTCTCAGTATCTCAGTGACTTGACAGGTATGTGGGTTTTGATACATCCCTGAGTATGACTCTGGAGGTAGTTGAAGAACTTATTTGAAACATCAATCTTTAATGAACACTGGGAATTTTTCCAGCAGCCTAGAAAAAGAAGTTTTTATTTAAGTTTTCCAGGTTCCTGACATAACACATCAAAGATCCCCTAATAACAATATTTGTACCTTTTCAATATATATTTTTAATGTTTTAATTCACTTTTATTCCTGTATATAAAAAGAAAAACTAAAAGTCTTTGAATTACTCTACCTGTGAAGAAAGATGCAAGTTAGCACATATTATACCTTTTTTCCTTCGACTGCACCATATTCCCCTTGATCACCTTTTCTATCTAATTTTTCTCAACTCAAAAATAAAATAGCAATTAATTCATATAGTTGTGAAAAACATTGTTGGGGCCCTGAGTCCACTAAGAGGTTTTAACCTGACCAGCCCCACCTGGGATGCCCGTCCACACCCCTGGGCACCCAGTCCCTGCCTGAGCTCTGCCACAGGCATTCCTGTGCCTTGGTCAGTCTCCAGCCCTGCCTCTGCCCCTGTCCTGTCCTCAGACTTCTGTTGTAGTCCTGTCTCCTGCTGGTCCTGGACTGGAGTCCCTGGAAGGACCATGGACCTGACTCTGTTTTGCCTGGGACCGTCTGGGACTGTCAGCGCACCTTGCTGTCGGCACCTTGCTCTGCCCACCCTGCTCACACCCTACACCATGGGGCTGTGCCCTGGTTGGGAGGAGCACTGCCCCTGCCTGAACTGGCCGCCGGCTTGCCCTCCTTTGTGGAGCATCCCCACTCCTGCTGCTCCCTGGCAAAATTTTAGGCACGACAGAGAGCTGTTTGGAAAGCAATAGTCTGATGTTATGATGTGCTGTGGTGTGGACTTTACCTCATTTCAGTGCAAGTTAAGTAGAAGATGCTTTTAATATCAGAGAAGACTAGATAAAATATCTGCTATATTCCCATCTTTTAGTGCTTTTTGCAGCTACTTGGAATTAAATACAGTAGTATCTTACGGAATTCCCTGGATTTTGTGAGACAGCATTTTTTTAAGAGCTGGAGTTAATTTTGAATTGGATGGCCCACGTCCAAATTTATACGAAGTGCAGAAGTCTGAGAAGTTTCCAAATAGTGAACTTTAAAGAAAAGATGCTGATTTTTTCAGTAGAACTATAATCGTTCTTTAGCAAGGCAAGTAAAATCTTCTTGGGAGTACCTTCAGAAATCACAGAATATTGTCTGAGTTTATACTGTCATACAATGTCATACAATTCATATCATTGTATGACATGAATTCTTGATGCAAAACTCCAGTGTAGGAAAGTTGCTGTGTGAATGTTTCTGATTTCATAAGACATGAGAGGCTGCTGCTTTGAAGAACAAATACAAAAGAATATGGGAGTGGAGATACCAGTTGAGGAAGCAGTGGCCACATGTACTTGAACTGTCAGGGATTGGAAATACTGCATCCCATCCTGGGGCCTCCAATACAGGGTTAATGTTCACCAAAATGAGTTCAGCAGAAGGCCCCCAAGCTGGCCAGGGGCTGGAGGAGTTGTCCTACCAGCAGTGGCTGAGGGAGCTGGGCTTGTTCAGCCTGGAAGTTTTGGGCGGACCTCTGACAGCAGCCCTTCAGCATCTACAGGTGGTCATCAAGAAGACAAAGGGAGGCTTTTCACAGCAGCGCAGAGTAGAAGGCTGAAAGACAACAGGCACAAATCGAAAGGAGAGATATTCAGGTCAGATGAAAGGAAAACCTCGTCCTCCATGAGGACAGCCAAGCTGTGGAACAGGCTGCCCAGAGAGGTTGCACTCTTTCCATCCTTGGCAGTTTTTGAGACTGCCCTGAGCAATCTGGTCTGACCTCGTAGCTGGCCATGCTGTGAGAGGGAGATTGGACTAGAGATCTCCTGGGGTCCCGTCCAGCCTGGATGCTGCTTTGGTCACACTTCACTTCTCATTTAACGCAGTAATAATATTATAGCTGGCAATAATATGGTTAATAATATATCGGTCATAACAATATGGCTCATATAAATCAATGAAATTGATGTAAGCATCAGCGAGATGTTTCATTTCAGACAGAACCCACCAATGTGAGCCTATTAGCCTAACACAGGGACAGAGAGTGGGCAGGAAGGAGATCAAATGAAAAACCAAGGAAGTATACATCCAAAATCCCAGGAAAAAAAAACCAAACGACTTTGTATCTTTTATCTTATGTTTAAGACAAAAAAATATTTTAAAGTCTCAGCACAGTACTTTTCAAGACAGATAAAATATTCCTTTGAATTTTCAAAACCGGTATCTTAGATTTAAAGTGAAGTGGCTGCAGTGTCATTTTAGATTTAAAATAAGAACTAGAGCAAATCATTTCATTGCAGAAACAGGATGGTTTACACATACTGAATAAACAGTGTGTGACAGTTTAACGTTTGAAATTTCTAAGAAATTGTTTCCTGAGAGTTATGCCAGGGACAGCAATCAAACAACTTTACTCTCCCTCTAAGCATCTGATATATATTTAATGTATTTACAGATTTGGTGGGCTCTGAAAAAAGGGTTGGGATATTAAAAGAATATTTTTGTTAACACCCTGCCTGCAAAATTGGCAGCAGTTTATTCATTCACAACTTCTAAAAGATTAAAAGTTTTTCTTTTCCTCAGTGCCCCCTAAAGCATTAATTTGCTGCTTTGGATGACTTTCTAAAGCTTATAATTGGACCATCCACAGGAGCTAATCAGCTATCACGAAAATCCATATAGATGAAGATCAGGGAGACAAGTTCATGGCTCAAAAACATACATTTAAGAAATCCAGCTCCCTTCTTTTAATAATAAAAACAGCAATTAAAATTATCTGAGCAGTTTAACTTTATCCTTTTCAAAAGGCTTTAGACTCTGCTTGAGGGTGGGAAAAAAAAAAAAAAAAACCTGAAAAAATAACATAACCCCCCTCCTTTTCCCCCGAAGAAAACCCGAGCAGACAAGTCCTCTCAAGCCGTATGGGGGCTATAGGCGGCGCTGCAGCACCGCAAACGGGTGCGCGGGCCGCCAGCCCGGCCGCCCGGCAGCCTTTCTGCGGCTGGGAATCAGCCGTTCTGCCACGCCTCACGCAGGGCGTCTGTCAGCCGTTACGGGCTTGCTGATTGCTGCAATACACAGGCCCCCCGCCCCATTTGATGTCTTACACCATAATGCCAGGAGGCTGAAAAAATGCACTCTAAAATCTTTATTTTTGAAGAATCAGCTTTCCAGCTTATTATAGCTTTCTTGTCCTCACGTCGGCTGAGGCTTGCTCTAATTTAAGAGGCAGAATTAAATTCAAGACTTTTACTGTAGCTACTGCCATGGCTTGCATTAAATGGTGCAAGCTTTTCTGGAACCATAGGACAAAGACTAAAATTGGCCTTGTCTGTTGATTTATTTACATCTTGATTTTTAAAAAAAAATATTTGTTGTATTTCATTGTGGCACAGAGTGCATTCTTTTCTAAAGAGAGCACAACGTAATATCTTTTTGTATAGTGCCATTTGACTTAATCTATCATTTGTGTTTCTTTCTATATTAGGACTTTGTTAACGTAAAAAGAAAATACTGTGCAGTAGCTGAATTAGTATGATTGACAAAGAAGCTGCTATAGTATAACCTTTTTTAAAAAAAACTTCTGTTGAATTTCTGCCTCATAAAAAGGTGGTGTACGTGCAAACCACTTGTGATCGCACTCCTGAAAATAAAATGCTGTTCCAGATATTCTGTCCTTCCAAATAACATAGTGTGTTTATACATTTGACAAATAGTGTTGCATATTTCCTGGTGACCACAAAAGAAGTAGGAGATTATAAGGACACAGAATTTCCGGAGATGCTATTTTTCCCATTTTTCCTTAATAGCACCTGTCTTCATTTTCTTCTAAGTTTGCCTCACATCTGTAGGATGCAACATTTGCAGTGGACTTACAACGTGGCATATTCCAGACTGGATTTGATCTGATTCAGGGATTTTCATGGTTTGTTCAAACACACTGTGTTGCAAGGGATGGATGTTAAACACCCATGGCTCTCAAGCAGCTCTGTACACACTTCTTTATTCAGATCAGTAAAGTAAAATGAGCTCAAAATGTGTAAGATTACTGATATGTAACAATACAGATTAAAATAAAAATCTAAATTTCATCCAACCTGCCTTCCCTTTACTTGTCTTCTGCTACCCAAATGCACCGCCAGTATGTCAGCTTTTGGATTGGCTGATTTAATTTTGCAGCTTCACTGCCAGCGAAGGCTAATCTTGTGTGTGAAACACTGTTCCCCATTGAGGTAGTGCCAAGAATACAGTGATATATAACCCTGGTTCCATAGTCATACCATCTTGCCATGCACAGATCAAAAGCGTCAATCTTAAGAGTGTCTGCTGGCATTCACCTACACTTACAGCAGAGAGCATGAGTGCTTACTGGATGCTAGATATTAACAAATGGAGGCGAGTGCCATCTCTGATCCCAAATTAATTACAATGCTCTAACTTTTTGATTCAACATCAGAACTGAAAACTGATATTGATTTATGCATGTAGTCCCTTAGCATTTAAACATAGTCATTTTTCCGTGTGCTAGCACTAGTAACAGATGTTAGGAGTTCAACGTAGCCTTTCAGAAACCGAGAAATATAACCACCATCCTTCATTTACACTAGTTATGAGAAATTATTCAAGCTTCTTTGCCAAACTATTTAGATTAAACAATACTGGCTTCCACCTTATGTGTTCAAATGGACATTCATGGGCTAGTGAATTCATACTCATTCATTCATATGAAGCTCTGAAAAGTATGCCTGAGAAAAACAAGTGCCTAAGATAGGAAATGTGATACACAGTTAGTTATGTGATACACAGTTAGTTATGTACTGGAACACAGGAGAATGGCTCTGAGAGTCATAAAAATCACAGAAATTAGAGCCAGAAAGGATCTTGAGTTGTTTATCCTTTTCCACCTGATAAATGTTTGTCTAAAATCTAAGTAAGAAAATCTGCTCTGGGTGCCAGCTTGAAAGATTTTTTGGAGGAATGATCAAGGAAACTGTTGTTTGCTTTCTGCAGTGGTTCAGAAGCTTGCTCATTCTTTGTAAGTAAATAGGTTACATCAAAGACATCTGACTCCATCGCCACCTTCCTCCTAACAGCATCAATACACAGTGCCCTGAGCTTTGACCAAGTACTCTGGTCAAAGACAGTAAAATTACTCTGTGAAACTTCATCTTTACCTTGATTCCACCAGCTGATGATTTCAGTATTTTTCTGCCAGACAAAGGTGACTGGTCATCTTCACATCTCAGGAGAGATGTCATAGTTGCAGTTCATGGATAAATGAAAACTACAGAGTAGTGATAGTTCCTGACATTAACTAGATGCTAGCTGTGGATCAAGATCCTTCAGCTTAATCTGTCTTGCACCATTAACAACGTAGAACTGGCTATACTTTGTAATGGGTTATGCAGAGCTTTTCCTTGATGCTACTGCTTTTAGATTAGGTGACTTTTATTTATGTAAAGGGTATGCCTCCGCTAGCAATTCCAATGGAAAGTGTTTGTGTGCCTTTTCATATGACAGTGACAAATGCTGGGAATATGTGAAGCTAGTATTCCACACACATGTTAAAAGCAGATGGGAAAACTTCTGTCATGATTTTAATAAAAAACAGGGTTTTAAATTCTGCCTTCTCTATAGAAAAAAAAAAGAAAAGAAATGTTATTTGGTAAATAGTACCTTTTCTTGTTTCCACAAAACTGCTTTAAAAATTAATTATTGATTCGATAATGATCTATGCTTATTTCTTTTTCTCTTTCACCAAAGCAGCCACTTGTACCAATAACGTACTCACCTGCTGCAGCTGGCTAGGTTTTTCATCTCTGTATTGCTTGCCGTTGTCCATAACTTCTTTCTCCTGACGTAGCTGCAGTTTGCAAAATACTGTTATTCCTCTATTAACTCTCCACCTCCTTTGAATATGACAGTTCCACAAGGTATCCTGATTCTTTTGTAGCTGTTACACTCCTTCAACTGCTGCTTTCATAGACTCATGCTCTTAAATATAGCCTATAGTAGGTGTTGCCTCCTATATTCCATAGCTGCTTGTGTGATATAACAGCTTGGCAATACCTTTTGCCATACGGAGCACTGCAAGCAGTTGATGAGCAGCATTGCTGTCCATGAAAAACTGTTTTGAAGATGCATTCTTCTGAACATATATTTAATGTTAAAGGATAGAAAAAGCCTCAGATTAGAATTTCAAATGGTGAAGTTGTACTGATTTACCCCAGTGGGGCATCAAATGCTGCGGGCTTTTCTTTTGTTTGTTTTTAACATGCATATATTCACAATAACCTAGCAACCAAGATAAACTTACCAGACTGTTCGGTGTCTAATAAAACTTGCAACTTCCACTGCTGTCACGAAGAGATGTGGTTCTCAGCTACAGTAGATAATGGTATAAGCTGCACAGAAAATTCCTCCTTTAACTTTTTTCTAATCTCTAAAGTATTACATCCACGTAAAGCGATGTTATGATTTCAAACATAAATATAACAAAATGGCAAGCAGATTCTAGGTAAAATAATACTGGCCTTAGTCTGCTATATTTTATGTCAATTGAAAAAAGTAGAAACTCTTCAGAATCCAAATAGTGATGCTAAGGGAAGAATGGTGGGAGAGCATTCTGTAACATATAAGCCTATTAATTATTAATATGATTTAAATAATGGTGACTCATGTTCTGTCATTGTCAAATATTAGCTTGAGGGGAGCTATTGTTTCACCTTTATTGTGGGCTGCCTTTCTTTTTCTTTGCTTTCATAGCATATCTTACTCCCTTTCCTGTCTTGTTTCATTTTTATGTGCGAAGCAAAATCACTGTAGAGGATCCAAAGCTAATTATATCTTCATTAATATCAGAAAAACTATCTTAATAATAAACAGAACAATCAAGAGATTTAAATAAGAGGAAAGATAAAAAGACAATCAAATACATATTTTTTTAAGAAAAAATGCATGCCCAGAGGAAAAATCAATAATTATATATACTTTAATCTTTATGGTTTTATGCAAATTAGGGAAAAAATCTTAAGCAATATAAATTAACAAGAAAGACCAGGTGTTGAGCATTAAATAGCTAATTCCAAAGGAACTGTGCTGATACATACTGCAAATATAGCTAAAAATTATTTGCACAGATGTATATAGCTGAATTTGGCAAATAGGCAGGGCATTTACCTCAGTCTGTCTGTTGCCATTGGCATAGACAGATTTTGTGATGCAGAGGGCTGAAGTTGCCTTTATTAATGATTCTGAAAATGCGGTCTGTGTGCTGGTGAGTAATCTGCAAGGCCATAATAAATGCTCTGTATTTATTCTGCTTGTGCTAGTCTTCAGGAAATTTGCTAGTCTTCAAGAAATTTTAGAGCTGTAATTGATGCTTGTCATTGTTTCAGAAAGTTTTACTGATCTAGCCTGATTCCTTTCTGCATATCCTAGACTATGATATTTCACCAAAATCCATTACTTGACACATTGTGTTAAGGCATATCCTTTAAAAAGACAACAACTTTGGTTTTGAGGACTTAAACTGAAGGGCAACCATCATATCCCAAAGTCATTTGATTCAGTGTCTAATTATCCCCGCAAGTTGGAACAAATCACCAAGGAAATTAACCCATGTTATGCACAAAGTCCGTTGTGTATGTGATGAAAGGCACTACTCCCTGAGGAAATAATGTGATTTAAGGAGTAAGAAATGGAAGATGCAATCTGTTTTATACAAAATTCTTGTCCATTGGCACTAACTGATCCATGACATCTTATTATTTGGAGGGACAAAATATTATCAATGGGTTGATTGTGGACCTTTTAAGTAACAGCTTTCTCCAAGTGCTTGTAAGGTTAATGATTATATTATTTGTCTTCACTGAGCCTTGTTATTTTACTATATATATGCAAAGCATATATTGTATTATTATATTTATATATTTTATTTATACTGCATATATACTTCAAGGAGGAGAAGGAATGGAGAGAGAGAGAAAGAGGGATGCCCCACATGTTGAAGGACAACAGGGAATTCAAAGCAAAGAACAAAAGTTGAGTCGCTAACTATGGTGCTATGGTGTTTCTGAATTTGTAGTGCAGTTATCTGAATGTTACATATACCTTTGTTATCTACATGTAAAATATTTTGCAAATGGAGGAAAGGATTGGGTTGTATTTTGTTTTCCAGCTTGGAGCCTCATCCTACTAATAGGACTCTTGCCATTTATTCCTAAATGAGCAAAATGAAGTTTTTAGCTGTTCTTAGTCAGCTAAAATGGCTCTAAATTTATAATAATTATGCTATCTCACAACAGATTCTGGAAAAAAACCTCTTTAAAATATGCATTTCATTGTCAAAGTGGCTTAAAAATCACCAAATATATGTTAGCATTGATCCCATGACTGGGACCATCGCTGGCTTTTTCATTCGTTTATTGGCTTCTAATAAATTCCTCCAGAGTTCCCTCATACTTTTATAGATGGTCTGTCTTAGTTAGGTATAAGTGGATCAGGATGTCCAAGGGCACTTTCATGAAATGGTATAAATTTGCAATACAAACTTGATAGAAAAAAAAATCAGAGTTGAGGAGGAATTGTGTCTCCAGGTTTGAGAATGATTTAAAACTTTATACCTGGATGTCACGGGGAGATGATACTCTATGCACTGGCAACTAGAAACTCCAATCAAAAACCCCCAGATGATGAATACTTAACTCTACAAGTTAATTTCATCTTGCAAATACTCAGAAACTTTTCAAACTATCTGTTTTTAAATATTTCTTAGTAGGAATGGATACAGTAAAACTAGTTGTACCAACACTGTGAACAGCCTATATTTATATTTTAAAAGAAATCACTGACTCATTAAAATATGGTATTGCTAGCATATTTTTAATAAAAGCTTTTAAATATGCCAATCTAACTCCTCCTTTCTTGCTGACCATTAGATAAAGTAATTGTTTTGTTGCTTCTGAAACACTATAAAGTTATAGGAGAGACCCCAGTACCTAATAAGCAATACAAAATATCTAAAAGTATGAAAAAGCTTTTTCATAGTTTGTCAGCTGAATAAACAGACATGTTTTCCAATGTTTCTAAGTTTTTGAAAGATTAGAAAAACAATTAAGTTATTGTGGATAAAGGCTGCTGCACAGCAGCTGGGCCATAATATCAATTTGCTAGTGTGCAATGGTAAGTGCAAACAATTCAAGTTTCTTTTAATCTTTCACTGTAGATTGAGGTAACTCCAATTACTTTGGGTTTTTTTTGTGATGGACTGATATTATATATATTAAAATTTACCATTCATAAACTGGTATGTGATAAACTGTTCATGTAGCTAAACCATGAACTATGTTCAAGGTCAGGTTGGATGGGGCTTTGAGCAGTCTGATTTAGTGGAAGATGTCTCTGCCCATGGCAGGGTGGTTGGACTAGATGATCTTTGAAGATCTCTTCCAACCCAAACCATTCTATGATTCTGTGATTCTGTATAAGGACTGTTGTTCCTAGGTTTCATACATGGTTTTAAACACATGATCCAGGTATTTTAAAATCCTCTTATAGTGTAGAAGTTTCTAAGGAGACATAGAATGCATTACAGTGCCACAGAAGTGGTACAGGAACCTTTGTTATGAACAAATCTCAATTTTTTTTTTCCTTTTTAAGGAAATCATGTTACAGATTTTAAAGTTTTTCAGCTCTATTTAGATTGCTAGCAACATAAGTGTTCTTGTATCAGATGTCTCTGAATCTGCACAGAAAAATTTGCTATGTTTAGTTTTATTGTTGATTTCAATAACTTACAAAAGAAAAAAGTCTTTGCAGATTAGCTCATACTGGAGCATAGGCTGGAGTAATATTTGAATTGCAGTTACATTTGTGCTGTTGGGCCAAGTTGCCCCCTGTGTATTTCCATTAGCTTTATTAATGTTCTATGGGAAATTAATCTGGACTGTTTTCTTTTATATAAATTCTGATTGTGAATGGATATCTTACTACAGGATGCTGAGAGGGCTGGCCAAGAAAAATGTTGGCAATGTAATTCTCAGTCTATTAACTTGAGCTACATGTTATGACTTTAAAATAAATTATCTACCTGCAATGGCAAACTATCTACGTTAGTTAAAGTCCTGGTTTGGGTGCAAATTAGGAGACTGAAATTTTTCATATAGTTGGTGATACAGGCTGCAGTAAAATTAACTGGACTAGATTCTGGTCGTACAATCTCAGAAGTCATACTAGAAGATAATACAAAACACACTGTCATCATTGGCTGTAATTTGAAGGAAAAGTGGTCATTTTGGGGGGAAAAATATCTTGACCATAATTGCAAATTGAAAACAGAATTGTAAATGAATCTAAACTTAATGCAGCTCAGCATCTGCATGCAAAATGAAGTCAGGAGACTATCAATTTTGCTGTTAAGGTATATTCTATTTTTAATTCGATTAGAAATGGAGTTCAATAAACATGTTCCATGAAATGTTACATCATCTAGTTCTTACAGAAACCGACAAAAATTATTGTTCAGAAGATCTAAAAGGAGAGAAGATGGTTTTCCTGGAAATGAAATTTTCATTTTAATTTAATTATTAATAGCATTTATTAAACAGTACAAGGTGTGCCACTCTGTGTTTGGCTACATCTTCCCTCCAAAATATGTGTATTTCTGTAAAAACTTGAGCAATGTTCTTCCCAGTGGCATCCTGAGGAAGTCAAAGCAGAGACAGTTTTTCCTCAGTATTAAAGCCAACCGTGTGTTTCCTCCAACATGGCACACAGTTCCTGTACACAAATGCATGCAGTGTGGGGAACAAACAGGGCTATGATCTCATTGGGGTCATGGAGCTGTGGTGGGATAATTCCAATGACTGGACTGCTGTGATGGATGGACACAAGCTCTTTAGGAAGGACCAGGCAGGATGGTGAGGAGGGGGATCTGCCCTTGATGTGGGAGAGCAGTGGGGATGCCTGGACTTCTGCCTAAGGGTGGGTGATGAGTCAGCTGAGAGCTTACGGGTCAGGATTAGTGGGTAGAGCCGCATGGGCAATATTCTAGTGGGTATCTGCTACCAACCACCTTATCAGGAAGAAGTTGGTCCTGCATGGTCCTGCACCTGGGTCGGGGCAACCCCCGGTATCAACACAGGCTGGGGGATGAAGGGCTTGAGAGCAGCCCTGCCGAGAAGGACTTGGGGATACTGGTGGATGAAAAGCTGGACATGAGCCAGCAATGTGCGCTCGCAGCCCAGAAGGCCAATTGTATCCTGGGCTGCATCAACAGAAGCGTGGCCAGCAGGTCGAGGGAGGGGATTCTGCCCCTCTACTCTGCTCTGGTGAGACCCCACCTGGAGTACTGTGTCCAGCTCTGGAGCCCTCAGCAGAAGAAAGACACGGACCTGTTGGAGCGGGTCCAGAGGAGGGTCACAAAAACGATTAGGGGGATGGAACCCCTCTCCTGTGAAGAAAGGCTGAGAGAGTTGGGGTTGTTCAGCCTAGAGAAGAGAAGGCTTTGGGGAGACCTTATTGCAGCCTATCAGTACTTCAAGGGGGCTTATAAAAAAGATGGTGGCAAACTTTTGAGCAGGGCCTGTTGCGACAGGACAAGGAGGAATGGCTTTAAACTAAAGGGGGGTAGATTTAGACTAGACAGAAGGAAGAAATTTTTTACGCTGAGGGTGGTGAAACACTGGCACAGGTTGCCCAGAGAGGTGGTGGATGTCCCATCCCTGGAAACATTCAAGGTGGGGTTGGACAGGGCTCTGAGCAACCTGATTTAGTTGAAGATGTCCCTGCTCATTGCAGGGGGGTTGGACTAGATGACCTTTAGAGGTCCCTTCCAACCCAAACTATTCTATGATTCTATGATTCTATGCTCTAAGTTGATGGGGCCTTCTTCACACTGCTGAAAGAAGCCTCATGGGGGACTTCAACCATGCCAATACCTGCTGGAGGGACAACACAGCAGGGCACAAGTAATCCAAGAGGTTTCTGGAGTGCATTGAGGACAACTTAACACAGGTGATCAAGGAGCCAGCAAGGAGTGGTGCTCTGCTGGACCCCATACTTACAAACAAGGAAGGACTGAGTGGGATGTGAATGTTGAGGGCAGCCTTGTCTGTAGTGACCATGAGATGGTGGAGTTCGGGATCCCAAGAGGAAGGAGCAGGGCTTAAAGCAGATTCAAACCTCTGGACTTTTGGAGAGCAGACTTTGGCCTGTTCAGGGACCTGCTTGGGATATAGTTTTGGCGATACGGGATCTCCGATATCTCTATAGGATATAGCCATGGAAAGAAGGGAGATCCAGAAGAGCTGGATGATTTTCAAGGATCACCTCCTGCAAGCTCAGATAAACAGGGAGCTCCTGTCTAAACTCAGACATTAAAAGGAAGCATACAAGGGGTGGAAGCAGGAACAAGTGACATGGGAACAATATAAAGATACTGTCAAAGCATGGAGGGATGGGATTAGGAAAGTGAAAGCCCATCTGTAGTTGATACTGATGATGTGAAAGGCAGCAAGAAAAACTTCTACAGGTATATCAGCAGCAAGAAAGGCCATGAAATATGTAGGTCTGCTGTTGAATGGGACAGGGCATCTGATGACAAAGGAGATGGCAAAGGATGAGGTACTCAATGCCTTCTTTTCCTCAGTCTTTATCAGTGAGACTGGTCTTCAGGCCCCTGAAACCAGAAGTAAAGTCTAGAGCAAGGAAAACTTACCCTCAGTGGAGGAGTTTGCTGATGATACAAACCAGGAGAAGTGGTTGATGCACCAGATGGTTGCCCAGAGAAGCTGTGTTGTCTCCATCCTTGGAGATAGTCAAAAGCCATCTGGGCACAGCCAGTGCTGTCAGTGACCCTGTTTGAGCAGGGGGGTTGGACTAGATGTTCTCAAGAGGTCCCTTCCAACTGCAACTATTCTGTTTTTGTCTTTCAGTTAAGATATTTTCTTATTTAGCTCTTCTACTAAGGGCTAACGCTGACCCATCTAGGCCTGGGTTTCCATTTGGGCACCTTGTTCTAAAAGACACCTCCACTTACATTCTGTTGTCATGCAAGGTTGCTTATCTATTTTTGCAGGAAATCTACAACAGAAGACAACAAGCTGAATAAGATTTGATCGTGCAGACAAAACGTACTTTATCCCAAATAGCTGCCTGTAACAATCTGAGTCTGAAGAGAAATTCATCCTAGGCTTATACATCAACCATTCTGAATGTGTGACATTACCAGTCTTTGCAGTAACAGGCAGATAGATGGGTTCATATGGAGAAAGAAGCCTGCCTAAACCTCCAAGGAGAAAAACCTAGTGCTTGAATAAAGTTTTTCATCCCTGCTACCTGAAGTTTGCAAAACCTAAGAGCACGTTTCTCAAAATACCATGTCATGGGGACATAAAAATTTCTTTTAATGTATCCAGTATAACTGTGTAATAGAACATTAGTTCTGAGGAAGCTACATTTTGAAATATATTCTTCCAGAAGTGAATTCAGACTCTTCCCTGGCAGACTGATTCTCTTTATGACAAAGAGTTTAAGGCACCTTCTTTATTGTCATACGACCAAACGGAGTGGAGAGGCTTGGAAGAAATGGTATTAAGCATTATTAAGTGTTACATATGAAACATCAGCTACCACTCATTACCCCAAATTTCATTCAACTTGAATGGTTGTGGAAAACTTTTTTCCCAGTGAATGAAAGAGAAACCACTTGAAGTATAGGAAGCATGCAGTAAGGACCAGGAAGTCACTAGTAAAAACCATGTTACCTTTCATGCCAGTTGTGATCATTAGTTTCCCACTAAAATGAATTCTGCTTATTTCTGACTTTTTTTTGTGTTGTTCTTCAGACTGTTTCTTAGTCTGTATATTCTCCGATGATACAGTTACTGTTTTCATAGGTGGTCAGACTGAACATTCATACTGGACTTGTGTCATTTTAGCTAGAACTTATATTAGGGGAAAATGTCATTGACCATTGGTTTATATCTTTTCTGGTGATAAGGCCATAGAATAGCATAATGCTTGATACCACTTATTTTTATTCTCTAGGCAGCTTGGACCTATGCAAAAGCCATTTGGAAAAGTACAAAAAGTAATATGGGCCAGCAGCTGCCTCAGATAAACAGAAAGATTGGTGGAATCGAGAGCAAACAGTAGCGTACTGCAAGGGTTCTGTTTCCAAGCTTCTGCAACCAAGTGATTTTTGAGGCTATTTGATATTTATAGGCACTGTTTCTTACAGTATGACTTGATGCATATGATGCACTATTGCAGCTTTATTGAAACCTGATCTGTGTTTTGTTTGTTTCACATTTTAATATTGCATCAGGTTTTTGTTCTCATGAGAAACACAGAATGCAGGGACAGGACAACTGCAAATAGTAATTACATTTTTGGCAAAAGAAATCAGATCTGCTTGGTTTTTTTGCGGGATGGGAAAAGATCATCTTAACTTGCTAGAATGTCACAATTCTCATTCACTATGAAAAGGTAGCATCATAAGTGAATCATTCAGTTGTCATAACCACATGCATCTTTGAATTTGCTTCTGTCTTTGGGGAAGAATTTGTTAACACATTTCATGCGCAGTCCTACAGCATGTGCTCCAGCTTAGCCCTCAAATGGACCTTCCATAGGTCACAGCAGTATCCTCTGGGATATAACTCAAGATTGAACCAGATCTTTTATGATTTTAGACCTCTGTTTCAGATCAGGTTATATCCCTTTCATATTGCCATGGTAAAGGGGGAAATTCTTTCTGCACCCCGTGAAGTAAATCTAGATTTCACTAAGTCCATCATAACTGAGCAATCCAATGACTTGTGCCTAAATCATTAGAGAGAATCATGATGCTATGAGTCAGGACTTATATTATTCTTATGAAGTTAAAGAAAAAAGATTGAAATACAGGAAAAAATGTCTTGTTCCATCTGACACAGGCCATAAATATAATAATATCAACCTCAAGCTATTAAGCACTGGAGATATTTGAGAAGAGCAGAAGTTTAGGGTAGACTTTGGTACACATCTGCTCTGTGCTGCCATTGTAGGTATGAATAGACAATCTTATATGCAAAATCCCTATACAAGTAAACTAGCCATTCGGATCCCATTCCCAAATGGGATGCAATTTGCTCAAAAGTAACAATCTTGACTCATCTTTGCAATGTTTGTAGTGATCTTGTTTATTTAGACTGTGAACTTTTGGTGGCAAGAACTATCTGTGGCGGTAGATTTTAGCCTCACCTGGGCCTAAAGGTACAATCTGTGATAGAAGCAACCAATAACACACTCCATTCAGAACCAGTGACTACAGGGAGATGAAAAATGAGCATATTTTGACATGGAAATCTTCCCTGACATATTGTATATCTAATGTGTGTACTACTTTGTACATTTTGGAAAAATCTGTGTTTCTTTTCAAATAAACCTTATTTTCAGTGGACTGAAAGAATGGAAATGAGTAAATGAATATTAATTTACTCGGCGCTTAGGGAGCATTTTACTTCTGTTTATTTGTTTGCCTAGCTTTGGACTACTGTGTTCCAAAAGCACAGTGGAAATTATTTCAAAGACTCAGTGAGAGACATTAAAATTAACTTTTGGGCTGGTGATAGCACCTGTAACTTTCACTAAAGAATTCAAGAGAAGTTGCAGGTGCTCAGCACCAATTTGGATTAGTCACTAACAATGTGCATGGCAAATCTTACTTTAAAGTGAAATGGCCAAGTAATAAATCCCTTTAAAAAATTTATGAGAGAAGCTTAATGATGGTGGAGTGAGTGCTGCTGCTGTTATAAAACTTTATGCTTCTTTGCAGATTGGTATATACACTTAAGGCAAAATGTGTCCTTATATTTGCCAAATTACATGATTTTGTGATGGCATATCTATATTTAGTTATTAATCGTTCATATCCCTTTGGATTGATACTGGCTAAATCCACCTCTCTAGAGGTGGATTACACAATTAATCCTTTTTACCTGTGATTTAACTCCCTTTCACTTAGTAAAATGCCCTCACCAATAACAATGCTATGTTAAAACATATGATACTTCTACTTTTCCAGTGAATTAGTCTAACTAGCCTATTATGTTAATATGGGCGTTATTAAGTCACTCATTAATTCTGTCTGAAAGTATGACACCCAAGGAAGCAATTTGTGTTTGGTATAATTGCCATCATTTGAAAAGCCATTTTTATGAAGCAAATTATTTTTCAACACATTCAATTCCTTATTATCAATCTCATAACTGATACCATTTTCTACCTGCTCAGCAATCTCATCTCCCAGGTTCAAGATTAAATCATGCTGAGGTATCACCTAACTCTTTTCCTTGATCTATCCCTTGCCTTCTGATATTAAATCAGCCTGTAAGCCACTATACTGTTTGCATGCCCTTGCTGTGCCGGATAGCAACGCAAGCTTAATGTTATAAAAGCATAAAATCATTCAGCACCAATTACAGAGTTGCAGAGGTGCCGTTAGGTAGCTGTGACTGATCAATAAAGACTTTCTATCTGGAGTTCCCTGATGAGAGAAATATCTTGGCTCTTGATCTTGCACTTTACACTTCATTCTGTGATATAGTGTATGTCAAGATATACCAGATGGTGAGGGATGCAATGAGAGGTGACTACATTACACCCTATTCTCGACTGCCTTTGACTTTAACTGCAGCATTTACATTATTCTGTCTTTGCCTCATCAACTTGAGAACTGAAATGTTGTGACTGGCTCTCTATCACCTCTGACCATTATTTTTTGCATTAAACTCACTTCCCTTTCTGCCTTTTTCTGCTTTCTTTTCACATAGCATTTCCCCACTGCATTTTCTTTCTTCTATTAATATATATTCCAGTTTCTTCTCCCTCAAGGGGATTTTCTTTGTTGTGAAATTTGGTTCTTTTGGTGAAACAGTTTGATGCTTCTTCAGAGAAAACATTCTCAGTGGTGGAGAAGGGGCAAGTCACAGATTAGCACTAGCCATACTGTCCAGCAAGAGAAGCAATAGCGAAAAGTAAAACAAAACAAAACAAAAAAATCTATAATGAGGTTTTCCAGTATGCTTTGTCCCCTGCAGTCAAAAAAAGGGAACTGCAGACCAATTTTTCTTTCTTAACTGCAAGTTAAATGAAGGATGCAGAGTAAACAACAGATATTATTTTCAGAAGCATATGGATTGTGCACAGGTACCCCTTTTATTTAGAGTTTAAAATAAATGATGCTGCAGCTGTTAATGAGACTGAGATGCTGCTATTTTAGTAAAAGTGCCTGACTGGCATAAATTGCATTAGGTGCCAATTACCGTTTTCACAGATGACACTATTGTTACACTGCTGTTTTCTAAAAATGAAGTCTGCCTTTCTTTTCCCATTCATCATAACTAGGTAAGTAACCAAATGAAATTCATTAAACCTGCTGCAGGGTGAGGGTTTTCAAAACAAAGTCCTAGGATTTGGCTATGCTACCTCCAGTAACGTCATTGCAACCGCATGGCTAAATCCCCAATTATCACTTAGAAAATGTACTAGCTGGTGTCAGACTTATTAGCATGATTATACATGAGGTGCTGAAGAGGCAAGATAATCACACCATTGCATAATTGTTTTTCTCTAATATGGATAGCACTGGGTTTCAAGTCAGACGTTGAGCAAATGCCTGATATATCCCCATCTAAAGGGAAAGTAAAGCTTCAGTAAGTTGATACACGTATTGTTGTTTCACAGTTTTTAGAAGAATTAGGAATCCAGTTCTAGCAGCACTGGTAAACACAGATAGGCTTCAATATATAAAAAAATAAAAAAAAGCCATAACACAACACTTTGACCACCAAGTTTAGAAAATCCTTAAAATGCCCTCAACAAGAAAAAAGGTGTGGGATATAGTAATACTGTAAGATGATGAAATCTGTAGGGTGAGGGGAGAAAAGAGACTAATAAAATCGATCCCTATTTAACTAAGGATTAAGAATTTGCTTAAATTTGTGTAGGCAAAGTGGATGCTGAATGCCTCCACACTGAAACACCTGGAGGAGGACATCAGTCCAGTTTACATAGTTTGAAAATCAGCCACTGTCCAAAATTGTGACAAATGCATGACTCCATTTGCTTCCATTCATAAAGAATTAAATAGCTCATTCTTCATAAATGTCCTTGCAGGTAACAGATATCTGTGAAAACATGCATGAATCCACAGAAATCTGAATACCTGAAAATTAATTGCAGAACTTTGAGAATAAATATCTGAGGTTTTTTCATCTTTAAAGAAGAAATCTCATGCATCCCATCAGAAATAGGTGCAATTCTGCATTACTAAACTGACATAGAAAAAAAGAGCAGAAAAGGTAAAATCCTGCCCCCTTGAAGTCAAGAGCAAAACTCATCTTAACTGTGTTGGAACCAATGTTTCGCACTGACTATATGAAAACCACATTATGCAAAGCAAGCAACATGTGTACATTGAAGCAGGTACCTAATGTACTGACAAAACTAGCTACAGGTAACCACAGGCTGATCACAGGTAACAAATGTCTGTAAGAAAAGGTACAGCAAGAGAATAAAAATTATTCATTACCCAGCCAATGACTTATATTCATAATAAATGTTCTCTGGAACAAGGTCTGCCAGCACGTGAAGGAATACAAAAAGTCTTTCTCAGTTCTCAGTTCTGAAATTTAAACATAAAAGTAAACTTCTTGTTAAAAACTACCTTTTTTTTCCCCATAAAATAATGACACATTTCTCACTTCAAAAGTATGTTTCCATTATAAAAAGAATTCTGGAAAACAAGAATTTACATTTATTGAATATAAATGTTTCACTAATTTCACTGGGACTATCCATAGAATATGCAGCTTCAAAAAGTGAGATTGACAAAGAAAATCTATCTTTTAAGTATGTTTAATTATGTATCTGGTTCTCTCCTTGACTTTTTTCCTAGTAGCATTTTTAATTGTCTAGACATTCAAGATTTTCTTTGAATATAGAAAATACATTTGATATAATGATTTAAAAGATGAGAGCACTATGGGGGTAATGATGTATTTTCACCTAGAGTGCTGATATTATTCTCACACGAGACAATAATTTATTGTACACACTTGTTTGTTTGTCTACTTTATATTTGGCCATACCTAATTAACCCTTGAAGAATATATGATTCCCAAGGCTTCTTTTAAGGTGTACTTTCAACCTGTGAAGACTGACTAGCCTTAGCAAATTATAGGAACATTCATCGTAACATTTACTAACAAGCAAAATCAGAACGGCAACAGGGATGTATGTGATTCCACACACTTCACCTTGAAGAAGCACATCACCTTGGAATGAAAGTTGACTTTTAAGTGAACTTAAGCAGCACTTGATCTTGTTTTGACAGCTTGTCTTTGATGGCATGCACGTATATATCCTTCAGGAAGTTAATGTAGGGTACTTACTTTCAGGTAAGCGGTGAATTTAATATATTGGAATTATCCTTCCTTAAGGATCTTGCTTGCAAAATTAATCTCCAGTCACTTATAAAAGCTTTTGCTTTAGGCACTAAAATCAAGTGACCTAACAGCCAACTCAAACTTAAAAAAAAATAATTACCCAAAGAAAATGTAGCACTTCTGATTGCAGTGAGTGCAGAAGAAGATTTCTCATTGATTTCATTAGAAGTAAGCTTAGGTGCTTTGTGATCAGTACTTCTCAAGGGAATATATTCCAAACTCAAATTGGGAGTTATCATTTCTATATATATTTGAAGACTAGGCCATTTGGATTGAGGTTACTCTGCTTACGACCTTACACGTATTATCATTTCGAGTCTGCTTGAACAAACTATGCAAAAGGTCTTTATACCACATATTCTGTTTGAATGAAAATATACTGAAGAGCTAAATTTACTCTGATTCATGTCACAGAAAAATAAATAATTGCAGATCTAACAAGACTACTGGTGCTGTTAAAGGATTTTCAAAGGGTATACGGATGTCTTCTAAGAGGCAAGCTATCTTTAATATTTCTTCTCTTCTTTAGCGCAGGTTTTAATACTAGTCTTTTTTTAAAAAAGCAGTCACGACATAATTTTTTGCCAATATTTGTCAGTCAACATTCTGTTTTAAGATGATCACTTCAGCACATGATGCCTTACATGGCTCAAGCTTTTCCAACTAATCATTACAGACATTTGGGAGGAGAAAAAAAATCTCATCTAATTAATTCTCAAAATAGTGAGCCTTTAAGGGACTGACATGTATTACTTTAAAATACTTCTGCTTATGAAATGCAATCCAGGGCCAAAACTAGGGTGTAATAAATTGTTAACTGTGCAAAGTAGGCTTGTTTTCCCTTTCACTGCTCTAAACTGTTAGAGTGGGATCAATCTCTGCCCTGTTTTGCTAGTAATTTATTTTTAATAATACAAGAAATGCTCCCTTAAGTCTCTGATGCAGATTTTCTGAAGTCAGGGAAGAAAGTTAATTTGAACACATCTGCACCATCAAACATAATTGCTTCATAACACACTTGCATGCTGATTCAGTACTGATGCTGATTCTGTCATTCCATTTATGTGAAATAGATGGTAGCGTACTATGCAACAGCAAGCTATAGGAATGGACATTTGCAGCAGGGGAAAATTCAGAAAGATTTCCAAGTAATTACAAAGATCCATAGACAGATAACAAATGTATTTTTTTTAAAACAAACAGAAGTGTTTAAAATAAAATAAAATTATGATTGAAATAATTAAAGTTCAGTTAAAGTTGATTCAAGAAATATCAGCTCCTGTATGCATACATTTGTAAGATTTCTTTGTGTTTCTGTATGTTTTGGGATAATATTTCTGCTGAAAGTCAGATTGGGCCTAGCTTGAGAGAAAACGTAGATACCAGAAAATATTTTTTTTTCCCTTGCAATTCCTTACTATTCCTTGCCTTCCTGAATATAAATGCTGATTTGCCGATCCTGAAGGTACAGGCTTATTATCTCTTCCTGTACACACCTGACGTACTATGGTGTACAACTGAAAGGATGCAGTGGAGAATTTATCATGATCCAACTTCTACATAGCACAACCCTTGCTAGGAATTATTTTCACATAAATTCCCAGAGGAAGTAATTAAGGTACCGACATAAATATAACTTTTTCTTGTCTTTTACTATGTTGTTGATAATTTCTTTAGATATTAATTTTTACATCTTACACTCCACTTGCATTTTCCAGGTACAGCATGATAATACTATTTGGCTTGACTCATGAGCTGACCTTGAATAACAGAAGATTATTATTTCCATCAGACATAATAGCACTAAACAGCATTTGGATGCTGCACTGCCATAGAATTGCACTGCCCCTTCAAAGTGCAGGAGGTCATCCCTGGCACTGCTGCAAATGCCATCATGATTCCCAGATGTTTGAATGAATGTGACATAGATTGCTCTTCATGGTTTGAACTCTTTTAAGCACAGATGGAACAAGCTGGTTCAGTGAGCATGAGTTACCTGTAACTGTGTGGGCTGCTGGAAACCTATGCCTGGCTTGGTAAGTCATAAAAGTATGACGGTGAAGCTGCCCAGGGTGTCAGCCCATCCAGAGAGGTCAGTACTGCTAAGTGGATGCAAAGGAGTTTGACTCTCATATCAGGTAAGAGAGGCGTTTTGACCGTGCTGCTTTGTAGAAAACAAGTTGCATTTTTACGAGCATAGACTTCCAGCTGGGTCTACTATTTGAACAACAGACATTTTTATGACTCACATAGCCAAGTGGGGTTTACCAATATTTTACGGGGTTATAGGTAGCTAAAGATCACTGAGCCATCTGTGCTTAGCACATTTTAATGGGATCAACCATTTCAATGAACCTGTATACTGTATTTAAAAGGCCTCTAGCCAGTTACCTAACTAAAGGCATGAAGGAAGAAATACAGAAAGGCTAATACATTGAATTATTTTCTACTCTGTGATTCAGTCTAATACCTGAACCTCCCATTTCCTGGTTAGCTTAAATGGCAGACTAAGTTTCTGAGCCATGAGACTAGGTAGAGAAAAAACAAGAAATCTATTAAACCTTCCTCAGAGAAACAACTTGGAATAGTAGGTGGGAAAAGATTACATCATAAAATCTCAATATTCAGCAATTTAATAAGTGTAAATAGAACACCTAGGTTGGTATATTTTAGCACCTGTTATACAAGAAATTAACTTCTAGAGAAACAGAATTCTGAAAGATCTCTCTTAGGACACACGTATGTCTTTAGAAAGACCATACTGAAGAACTTTTCAACAATTTAGGCCTTCCTAAATATCACAGTTTTGAGTCTTGTGGTAACAACATCCATTGCAGGCTATAAATGATTTCACAGAGGAGTGTCGTCAAGCCAATATACAATGTTAATATCAACTTTCAACAAGTAGCAAAATACTGGGGGCGAGGGGGCCTCTTTAGAAGTGCAAAAAACCAATACACTGGATTCCAAAGCATGAAGATAAACCCCTAAACTAGGTTCAGCTACCATAAAAAACCCACAAGTATTAGAGGGTCCAGCAAAGAAATCTTATATCAGACATAGGATAAATTCAGTGCAGGATCCTTATTATCTGTTGGGAAGAATTAAACTCTCTAAGAACAAACAGGAGGATAGAGATGATAGAATATGACTTTTTTTAGCAGTTCTTTTACATAATTTTGTATACAGATATTCAGTATCATCAAAATCCTTGCTTTTACCTTTCATTAACTTACTGGTGTCTTGTGACACTGTATTGCTTGAATATATACATCCATATATATGTGTGTGTGTTTATATAAAAAGTGGAATTTTTGCAGCTGGGTTCTGACTGCTGTATACTGGCATTGTAACAACTACTATTGAGAAATACACCCTTGGAAACTAAGCACTTACTATCCACGCATTTAAAACTCAAAATAACTGAGAAAAAGTATGAAATCTAAGGAAAAGCAGATTTCTTTCATCCAGACTTATTCCTTTGAATTACCAGATGAACTCTAAACACAGAAGGCTGAAGAAGGTGGATTACACAGCAATATCTGGTATTAATGGTTGAGTTCAACCCTGGCAAAAAGACACTGTGTGGATAATGCCACCTTTTTATAGATTGCTTTTTCTGATACTGACTTGTCCTTGTGCACTCTAGATACTGAGTTACACAAGCTAACACCCACACTCACTGACACCATTGTAACCATGTAATTTGCACTTTGAATAGCTTCTCCACAGAATTGCAGTCAAAGAGTGCATGCTACACTGCATATATTCTTTGTGTCACAGCCATTCAATTATTTTTTATTCGCTTTTTTCCTGATAGAACCGTGAACACTTTTTTGTTTGCCTGATTTTCCATTTGAAGTTAGGCCTATACAGATGGTAAAGGAAAAAATGAAATGAAAATGAACAATATATTGGGGGAAAAAAATTCTCTGACAGCAATTCTTCAGATATTCTGCACTTGAATATCACATCCTAGCACTCAGATTTAATTCACTGTAACTAAATTTGTGTTCTCTTGGTGTACACTGGAGAAAAAATCAGGACCTTGGAGACAATCTAAAGCATATCAGTCAATATTTGCAACTTTAAAAGTCCTCAAATGGATTCTATGAACTTAATTTTCTTCTATAAAGCTTCTGTTGGCACAATTTGCAGCATAGCTTTCTAACTACTGATACATTATGTTGCTGGCATGGATCTGTAATTTTTCATTAGCTAGAGATTCAATACTCCCAGTTTTCTTTACACAAAATAGAAGGAATGTTCTTCAGTTATTGCACTGAAAAATGCTCTTGGGTATATTGTACCTAAAGGGAACAAATTCATTATATACCAGCACAGTATAAAACGGCAGTTACTCCAAGCTGACAATTATATTTTAAGATATTGAAGTTTGCTGTTTTGATGATGACCCTAGTTTTATTTTTAACAGATAGATCAACACGAACAAATTCATAACAGTATGCAAGATACTCAATTCGCATTCCTCATTTGTATTGATTTTACAGTGACTCTTCAAAGGAGATGTAATAAAAGGAAGATGTTAAACAGTATTAAAGTTCACACTCATTCTGGATATTTGCCAAGTGTAACTCCAAAATGCTAATATTTTTAATAGAAAATGGTATTTTTCATCTGAGGTATAATCTCACACAGAATGTATCAGGTGTACATTTGGATCATCATGTGTTTTATTAGAGAGGAACGGGAGGGATCAAAAACTTTTCAGAAAGCAGGGAAAAACCAAATACAGCAGGGTGAACGAATCTGAAGCATTTTAAAATTGCTAGAGGTGAATGTGTACGTACATAAATATATATACACATATATGCGTATCAGGTAATTGGAGATTGATGTGATGGGAGTGTTTAGGAGACTGACAACTCTCGAACTTTCAAGCGAAGCCCGATCTTTCTAGGCTGTTGCCCCCTTCCCCTCCCCTGCTCCCCATGCCGCTTATCTGTCTCTCTTTTGTCTCGCCCGCCTCCTTCCTGCGCACGGCGGGCGGCCCGCCCGCCCGCCCGCTCGCCGGCAGCCCCTCTGCTTGGGCCGGCCCTGCCCGGCGGCGCTGCCGCCCCCCGCGGGCGGCGGCGCCCGCCCCCGTTTGCCCCCTCGGCGATCACATTGCCCCCCTGCTTATGCAAAACCGCCTCTGGCTTCGCCGTCGCGCTGTTGCGGAGTGCTTACACCCCCTAGCCGGGTACGCTCTTTTAGCAGGCTTACATTCAGGGTCAAGGCAAGCCGTTATTGATTATACAGGTGTCACGGGCCTCTGTTTTTGCTACAGAACAGCTTATCTTTGTCCTGGTTTCAGCTGGGATAGAGTTAATTTTCTTCCTAGTAGCTGGTATAGTGCTGTGTTTTGGATTTAGGATGAGAACAATGTTGATAACACACTGATGTTTTAGTTACTGCTGAGCAGTGCTTGTGTTGTCCCACAAGCAGGGTCCGCTACCCAGTGTGCGATAAACCAATCTTACACACAGAACCGAAATACTTATTTAGCTCATGTTTGCGCAAAGATGTGTGCTAAGTGGTAATTCCACAAAGCTGGCACACCACACAAAAGAACTACAGCGTATTTGTATTGTTACATGATTAGTAAAAGCCCACCTAAATTCATGCTGATTGGTTAGTTATGTTCAAATTAGCCTCGCTTGCCATGTAAATTAGCATGCATGCTCCTTGCAGGTGGGGGGGGGCAAGTCTTTCCAGTCTTGAATTGAGCTGGTGGGCGCGATCTCCCCCTGCTGCCTTTACCTTTCCCCTAGTTACTGCAGTTTTTTGCTGACTTCTTGTTTCTTTGGCAGTTATCTAGCCTCCTATGTCTTCTAGGGCAGGATGTTCCCCTTTTATCAGTCTTCTAGTTCTTCTTCAAGGGCATAGTCCTTGTAAGGCATGCATTGTTTATGCAAGGTAATCAGGCTAGTACAATGAAGACTACAGTCTACGATAGGTATTAACCCAAACATATGGCTACAACACTGCCCCATCAGCGAGCAGGCTGGGGTGCACAAGAAGTTGGGAGGGGACACGGCTGGGACAGCTGACCCCAACTGACCAAAGGGATATTCCATACCATACTGTTACTGTAAGTCGGCAGATGAAAAACTCTCTAAGACTCAATTTGGAGTTTTAGAAAGCAGGCATTCTTTATTGCGGCGCTGGGCGCACAGGGGATCACTCCACGTAGTGTGCACACCGGGCTGCTCAACTATAGGAGTTATGTACAATCAGGATATACATATTCATTAGCTTTCCGAGAAATGATTAGCATATTCATGTTATTTCCTGGAACTCATTAACATATGTGAAAGTCTTTAATGCATGCGCTCTTATGTTCATTGGTGGTCTTTCAGGGTCCTCTGGTGGTTATCGATAGTCTTCCTCACTGTGTCTGCTAACTGAACTCAGTCTTTTCGCCTACTTGCACTAGCTATTTCAGCATAACTTCCTTATCTATTCCACCCCTGTACACAGAGCTTCAAGGATTCCTTTTATCTATGGAATGTCCAGTCTACAGAACATTTAGCTACTTTGTTTTGACAAAGAGAACCATATGTCTCCTTAGTTATTTCTTTATATTTGGTATCAATACGATGTCATGCTCGGTCGGTATATAAATTAGGGGAAAAGCTGTCTGGGGGTCCGCTGCTCAGGAACTGGCTGGGCATCGGTCAGCGGGTGGTGAGCAATTGTATTATGATCACTTGTTTTGTATATTCTTTTATCATTATTATTATTTCCCCTTCCTTTTCTGTCCTATTAAATTGTCTTTATCTCAACCCACAAGTTTTACCTTTTTTTTCAATTCTCTCCCCCATCCCATTGGGTGGGAGTGAGTGAACGGCTGTGTGGTGTTCAGCTGCCTGCCAGGTTAAACCATGACAGTCTTTTTGGTGCCCAACGTGGGGCTTGAAGGGCTGAGATAATGACAGATCTGACCAGAGTGTGTTAAGGCAAATTTGTTATAAGCATTCATTATATTGGCTAATAGTCACTGGTCGCAATGTTGATCTATTTGCTCTCAGAGTTGTGCTTGTTCTCAGACTTGTGTGATGTAACACCTTATTGCAGTATATGTTTCCTGTTGTGCTGTTTATCACTTCCGGGGGCCGGGATAAGGTTATCATTTTGCTGTACTGTGTAACAGTGGCTTATGATATGATAAAATTACTGGTCATGAGACTAACCTGGTATTTGTACTCAGCATTGCCATCATCTCCGTACTTCAGGAACCATCTCTCAGAAACTATTAATAATTACACTCTTCACCTTTTCTCCTCAGAGAGCCAATTTATGGGGGAGAAAAAGAGGGACACTTTCCCTGCTCCTTCACCTTCCCCTTCTCCGCCAGGCTAGTTATAATAGCTCTTGAGAATTTTGAATATCCTTGGGATGTTCAAACTAGCATGTTACTCTTGCTATGTCTCCTGAATGTGTTTCAAGTCTTGTTTAAGGTTAAACAACTATTTAAGAATACCACCCAGATATCTGCCCCGAGGCTGGATAGTTATGAATGGCAGCATGTGTGGCTTAGTATGGGCAAGTACCTAGGACAGTGGGCACCTCCAGTGTTTTGGAACTTCACCCCTGAACAACTGCAGAATCCTGAAAAACTAGTAAAGTATTTGGAAGAAGTATGCTGTCACCCTGGCAGTTCCAGAGAGACACAAATCACTGCACCGTGCTGGGGCCTGGCGCATGCCTACCGAGCCCTATTCAGCACTGTTCAGTACCCTCAAGGGGAAGAGAACGCCTCTGGATCTGATGACCAAGCGACAGGTGCTGCAGCTATTCCAACCCCCGCAACAGGCACTGCAGCTGAAACAGAGAACCAACCTGTGCCGATATCAGTCACCCCTATATACAAGAAGAAATGTTGGAAGTGAAAGTCAGCTCATTTAGTAAAGGAAGAAACTCTTCCAATACTAAGGGAAGCAGTGGATGAGGCAGATTACTCTGAAGCAGGGCCATCACGAGAACAGGAGGAGGAAAAGGCAGAACTCATAAACGAGGCGGTAACCAACCAATCCCCTGTCCCTGAGCGAGCTGCAAGACGTGAAAATATTTCAGCTGTCGTCCAGGTGAGCACATTGTCATCTGGCTGCTCCAATGTTGGGATAACAGGGCCAGTAGCCTGGAGTTGGAGGGTAGGGAAGCCAAGCAGCTGGGATCCCTTTCTAGGGAAGAGGGTATTGACAAAGCGATTGGAAAAGGGGCACAAGCCATCAGCCTCTGGAGGTGACTCCTGTCAGGCATGAAGGAAAGGTATCCCTTCAAGGAAGATGTTATATGTCACCCAGGCAAGCGGACCACCATGGGGAGAAGTATCCAGTACCTGAGGGAATTACCCATGCTGGAGGTGATTTATGATGACCTGAACAATGAGCAGCTATTCAAAGATCCAGATGAAGTCCAGTGCATGCGACCCATGTGGTGGAAGTTTGTAAGAAGGAGTGCACCATCGTCATATGCCAACCTATTGGCAGTGATGACCTGGAAAGATGGAGAGGAACAAACAGTGGATGAATTGGCTGGTCAACTCTGGCAATATGAAGAAAGTCTCTCTTCTCCCTCATCTCGGCTATGGAGAAACTGTCCCGGGAGGTCCAGCAACTCGAAAAGGATAGGTCCTACTCCCCAGCTGTACTGACCAGTATCTCAGAAGAAAATAGTCCAAATCCTTCTGAAAGCCAGTTTTACCGTAAAACAAAGTAAGGTCAAGGGACCTGCACAGGAGATCCAGTTTTTAGGAATCAAATGGCAAGATGGACATCGCCAGATCCCAATGGATGTGATCAACAAAATAACAGCAATGGCTCCACCAACTAGCAAAAAGGAAACACAAGCTTTCTTAGGCGTTGTGGGTTTTTGGAGAATGTATGTTCCAAATTACAGTCTGATCATAAACCCTCTTTATCAAGTGACCCGGAAGAAGAACGATTTCAAATGGGGCCCTGAGCAACGACAAGCTTTTGAACAAATTAAAGAGGAGATAGTTCATGCAGTAGCCCTGGGGCCAGTCCGGGCAGGACAAGATGTAAAAAATGTGCTCTACACCGCAGCCGGGGAGAATGGCCCTACCTGGAGCCTCTGGCAGAAAGCACCTGGGGAGACTCGAGGTCAACCCCATGGGTTTTGGAGTCAAGGATACAGAGGATCCGAGGCCCGCTATACTCCAACTGAAAAAGAGATATTAGCAGTATATGAAGGGGTTTGAGGTGCTTTGGAAGTGATCAGCACTGAAGCACAGCTCTTCTTGGCACCCCGACTGCTGGTGCTGGGCTGGATGTTCAAAGGGAGGATCCCCTGTACACATCATGCAACTGATGCTACATGGAGTAAGTGGGTCGCACTAATCACACAACGGGCTCGACTAGGAAACCCCAGTCGCCCAGGAATCCTGGAAGTGATCACGGACTGGCCAGAAGGCAAAGATTTTTGAATATCACCAGAGGAGGAGGTGACGCATGCTGAAGAGGCCCCAATGTATAATAAACTACCAGAAAATGAGAAGCAATATGCCCTGTTCACTGATGGGTCCTGTCGTCTTGTGGGAAAGCTTCGGAGGTGGAAGGCTGCTGTGTGGAGTCCTGTACGACAAGTTGCAGAAACTGCTGAAGGAGAAGGTGAATCGAGTCAGTTTGCAGAGGTGAAAGCCATCCAGCCGGCCTTAGATATGGCTGAACGAGAGAAGTGGCCGGTGCTCTATCTCTATACTGACTCATGGATGGTGGCAAACGCCCTGTGGGGGTGGTTGCAGCAATGGAAGCAGAGCAACTGGCAGCGCAGAGGCAAACCCATCTGGGCTGCTGCATTGTTTTGCTTTGCTTGCGTGCACGGCTTCTGCTTTACCTGTTAAACTGTCTTTATCTCAACCCACGAGTTTTCTCACTTTTACTCTTCTGATTCTCTCCCCCATCCCACTGCGGGGGAGTGAGCAAGCGGCTGCGTGGTGCTTAGTTGCAGGCTGGGGTTAAACCACGACAATCTTAAAAGAAACTTCAGATCATATGAGCCACTTGCAGCTAAGTAGCAGCTAAGTACTGGCATAATATAAAGCAGATTAGCGTCCTGTAGCTGAATGCCGAGTGCTAGAGATAACAGGAGAAAAGATGCTTATCTTAAAATGTGTCTGTTTTCTTTCCTTAACGTATTCCTATCCCCATTCCACCACCTTACATGAAAATACCCCCCATCATCCAAATGCATTCAGCTCTGCAGTCATGCTGTGGCTTCTAAATTTAAGGGAAAACTGTCTCTTTTGATGTAGCTGTTCTCTTTTTTTTTAAGTGACTGCTCATTGGCTTAGATAGTATGTAAGAATAACCTTATGCAGGTTGGTGGTATGGCTTTTATTTGAGAAACACACCTGGGGTGTAGGCCTTACAAGGAAGGAAAAGCCCTAGCTTATAATAGCTGTAACAGCTACTCATTAGGCTACTCTTTATGAAGCTGAAAGTCTCCAGCTCAGTCACAGTTCTGAACAAGATAATAGTAAAATTTGAATCTGAGGTTCCTGCAGCCCAGCAAGTGCCTAATCATTAAACTCTAAGTTATACAGAGCAATCTCTATTTTATCAATGGCAGTTAAGTCCTATTCTGAGTTTAGTCATTCAAAAAATGTATCTTCTTTCTTAAAAATAAATAACAATGAAATAACATTTCAACCTCACATGCCATATTTTTTCCCAAAACAAACAAACAAACAAAATTTATTTGCACATGTGTTTCCAAATGTGTCAGGGAGGAAGTAATGATCAAATTATGTGTTAAACTCAGCATCTTCATATTACAAATTTGAAAATAATTTTTAACGATCTAGATTTTTGTGTAGTAAAGTATTATCCCTTGTTAGAACACTTGGCAGTGTAAGAATGGGATTGAGGCAATAACTCCCACTTCTGTTTGTTGTTCGTTTCAGGGTCTGTTAAGTGCTCAGAAATACACACAGAGTCACCTCGTTAGATGATAAGCTCATCTTGTTGTCATATATTTGTATCCAAGCTAGCATGACACAACAATAGCTCTGGTTTATTTGATTTGTTTTTGACTCCGGATGTTACGATTTGCCTCTGAAACCTGAAGACACAGAATACGAGATTCAGGGAGGAGATGAAAAAAATACCAGATGATGCATGAATTAGCAGCCATGTTTTTAAGCTAGGTCTGCTACCATTTATCAGATTTATTATTGTTTTTATCCCCTAGATGGTCATCATAAAATGAATAAAAAATATTGGAATGCAAGGATACAGCCTTCTCTGATGAGATGACTGGCTTGGTGAATGAGAGGAAAGCAGTAGATGTTGCTTATCCTGACTATAGCTTTTGATGCTGTCTCCCATAACTTCCTCATAGACAAGCTGATTAAAAACAGGCTAGTGGACAGTTAGGTGGATCGAATACTGAATGAACTGCCAGGCTCAAATGTTGTGATCAACAGGACAAAGTCCACCTGGAGGTCAGTCACCAGTGGTAAACCCAAGGGTTGACACTGGGTCCAGTACTGTTTAACCTCCTCATTAATGACCTGGATGATGGGGCAGAGTGCACCCTCAGCAAGTTTGCTGATGATACAAAACTGGGAGTGTTTTATGTACCAGATGGTTTTGCTGCTATTCTGGCTGGAAAAATGGACTGAACGGAAACTCATAAAGTTGAAAAAAGGGAAGTGCCACATCCTGCACTTGCAGAGGAATAAACGCATGCAGGAGAACACGCTGGGGACTGACTGGCTGGAAAGCAGCTTGGTGGAAAAGGACCTGAGTTTCTGGCACACAGCAAGTTGAACATGGGTCAGCAATGTGCCTTTGTCGCAAAGAAAGCCAACAGACTCCTGCGCTGCATTAGGCAGAGCATTGCCAGCAGGTCGAGGGAAGTGATCCTTCCCCTCTACTCAGCCCTAGTGGGACACACCTGGAGTGCTGTGTACAGTGCTGGGCTCCCCAGTACAAGAGACAAATGGACGTAGTGGAGCAAGTCCAGTGAAGAACCATAAAGATGGTCAATGGACTGGAGTATCTTTCACACATGGAGAGGCTGGGAGAGGTAAGACTGTTCAGCCTGGAGAAAAGAATGCTTGGGGGAGATCTTATTAATGTGCATAAATGCCTTCTGCGAGGGTGCAAAGAAAATGGAGCTAGGCTCTTCTCAGTGGTGCTCAATGGCATAAGAGGAATTGGGTACAAGTTGAAATACAGGAAATTCCATCTGAACATAAGAAAAACTTCTTTATTATAACAGTGGTTGAACACTGGCACAGGTTGCCCAGAGAGGCTTCGTTGTCTCCATCCTTGGAGATATTTAAAACCCAACCAGGCATGGCCCTAGGCAACCTGCTATAGGTGACTCTGCGTGAGCAGGGGGGTTTGACTACCCAGACTTTGTGCCCAGTCAAGTTGAAATACAGGAAATTCTGTCTGAACAGAAGGAAAACTTATTTACTATGTGGATTGACAAACACTGGAACACTCTAATCTCCTCGTCCTTTTCTAAAAACTGTGACCAATTCAGCTTTTTATCCTCTGATTGCAAAATTGATTATTTCCACTTATGCGTAGTAGTCCCCTCCGTTTTGAAATTCATCTTCGTTATTTTTTCAGAACATTTCTTGAAGCTGACAGAAAAGAATAATTTTGAATTCTTTTCCTTTAATGTTCTAGCATGTCTGCTTATCTTTTTGTTATGCATAAATCAAATTAGCCTATTTTATCACCCGGGTCATTAATGAAAATACTGATTAGAACTAGACCCTGGAAACATTTTTGAAGATACATCTCAAAATATCCCTTACTGTTGGCAGTAAGCTAATAATAACTACTCTTGTGCAGAGTTAAGCAATCAGTCTTGTACCTTCCATGTAAGTCATCTCTTGTTACTGTTGTTGTCTTTCTGAATTTCATTTTTTATCTTGTCTTTTCTAACTTTGCCAGGATTTTACAGAGACAGGAAATACTCTCTCATGCACCTCAGCAAGATCAAGAGACAATAGATAGAGACAATGTTATGCAGCTTTTCAGAATGTCCGTCTCGCTTCTATGAATGACATTCAAATCCAACTGTATTCCAATCTTCTGTTCTCTACTAGCTGAACTCTGTGTGTGTGCTTCACATGCACGTGTGTGTATTTAAACAACACACACATGTACAGGAATGACAATACTTCTAACCAGAATTTTGTTTTTCATCTATATTCAAAATGGCCAAACTGCCTTTAAATTTTTCATTAAAAAACTTTTTTTTTTCTAATTTCAGGCATTACAGGGGAATGTATTTAATTTATATTTTTTACAAATTAGCACACATAACAGTGAATTCATTTCACTGTTTCTAATTTCAATCTATAACAGAAAATGTCGTCTTCTCAACTGTAATTAATTACTTTAGTATCAATCACTACCTAGAACTGAAAGTTTGTTATGTGAAAGCATTGTCTCCCAATGAGGTTTTATTACAAGTATTTGAGAGATCATATTTCTTGTAGTAATACAAGTGATTGATTTTCTTGAAGTGTCATCTTTCTCACACAATCTTCTGTAAAAATATCTTCACTGTATGAATATCAGTAGGAAGATAAATCATATCTTTTCATCTGTACTGGTATTGTGAAGGTCTTTTTCCTGATAGGTTAGTCAGGAGTTAAACTATACTGAACAAATAAGACAGACAAATATCAACTGTATTTTAGCTCTCTCTTCAGATGCACACTTGTTTTCACCATTATGTACCTTGGAAAGTCAAACACTCAGATTTTTCATTATCCTGTTGTCGTGGTTTAGTTTCAGTCGGCAACTAAGCACCACGCAGCCGCTCGCTCACTCCCCCCCACCCGGTGGGATGGGGGAGAGAATTGGAAGAGCACAAGTTAGAAAAACTCGTGGGTTGAGATAAAAACAGTTTAATAATTGAAATAAAATGATAATAATAATATGATAATAATAATAATAATACACAAAGCAAGTGATGCACAGTACAATTGCTCACCACCCGCCGACCGATGCCCAGCCAGTCCCCGAGCAGCGGCCCCCCCGGCCAGCTTTCCCAGTTTATGTACTGAGCATGACGTCACATGGTATGGAATGTCCCTTTGGCCAGTTTGGCTGTGCCCCCTCCCAGCTTCTTGTGCACCTCCAGCCTTCTCAGTCGGTAGAGCATGGGAAGCTGAAAAGTCCTTGGCTAGTGTAAGCATTACCTAGCAACAACTAAAACATCGGTGGGTTATCAACTTTGTTCTCATCCTCAATCCAAAACACTGTACCAGCTACTAGAAAGGAAATTAACTCTAGCCCTGCCGAAACCAGGACAATATCCACCCCTTATTCTATACCATCTGCGTCATGCTCAAGTCTCATATTTTCCAGTACATTTTCATTAATCACCACCCCTTTTTTTATATATATATATACATACACACACACACACACAGATATCATTCCCTTCGTCTGTGGGCCATCCCTCTAAAATGTTCGGTGAGTTCATTTAGTCCATGACTTCGGGCTCCATCTGTCATAATAATCTTTCAGGGTAGGAAAAATGGAGATGGTATGTGGTGTTGGATTGTTTCATGTTGAAGTCAGTTCTGGTACCATCATCACTGTGCTTTGCTTGGTTTCACTGAAGTTATTCTTCATTAGTCTGGGTGATTCTTATTGTAATAACATTAGTATGGCATATAATATTAGTAGTATTATTAGTATAACTATTATAACTATAATTAGTACTTAACATCACATAATTCAGATCATTGGCTATTCTCACCCAAAATCAAATCCCCTTGAGGTACACATCGGACTTCCCCATCCTTCTGCATTATCCACCAAGTGCACCCAGGTCCTTGAGCAAAAGCAATCCCATGGATGGGTCTGCCTCTGCCTGAGGCAGGAATAACCCAGACTGTCTTCCCCAGCATATTTTTTATGTGCACTACAGGCACTTTATTCCCATCTACAGTACGTAAAAGTTCTGACTGGGCAGGGCCTGCTCGATTGGCAGATCCCCGAGTGTTGACTAACCAGGTGGTCTTTGCTAAATGCGTATCCCAATGTTTGAATGTCCCGCCACCCATTGCTCTCAGTGTAGTCTTTAACAGTCCGTTGTATCGTTCAATTTTCCCAGAGGCTGGTGCGTGATAGGGGATGTGATACACCCACTCAATGCCGTGCTCTTTGGCCCAGGTGTCTATGAGGTTGTTTCGGAAATGAGTCCCGTTGTCTGACTCAATTCTTTCTGGGGTGCCATGTCGCCATAGGACTTGCTTTTCAAGGCCCAGGATAGTGTTCCGGGCAGTGGCATGGGGCACGGGATATGTTTCCAGCCGTCCGGTGGTTGCCTCCACCATTGTAAATATGTGGCGCTTGCCTTGGCGGGTTTGTGGGAGTGTGATATAATCGATCTGCCAGGCCTCCCCATATTTATATTTCAGCCATCGTCCTCCATACCAAAGAGGCTTTAACCGCTTGGCTTGCTTGATTGCAGCGCATGTTTCGCATTCATGGATAACCTGGGCTATAGTGTCCATGGTCAAGTCTACCCCTCGATCACGAGCCCATCTGTATGTTGCATCTCTTCCTTGGTGGCCTGAGGTGTCATGGGCCCACCGAGCTAGAAATAATTCACCCTTATGTTGCCAGTCCAGATCCACCTGAGCCACTTCAATCTTAGCAGCCTGATCCACCTGCTGGTTGTTTTGATGTTCTTCAGCGGCCCGACTCTTGGGTACGTGAGCATCTACGTGACGGACTTTTACAACCAGGTTCTCTACCCGGGCAGCAATATCTTGCCACAATGCGGCAGCCCAGATGGGTTTGCCTCTGCGCTGCCAGTTGCTCTGTTTCCATTGCTGCAACCACCCCCACAGGGCATTTGCCACCATCCATGAATCAGTATAGAGATAGAGCACTGGCCACTTTGCTCGTTCAGCAATATCTAAAGCCAGCTGGATGGCTTTCACCTCTACAAACTGACTCGATTCACCTTCTCCTTCAGCAGTTTCTACAACTTGTCGTATAGGACTCCATACAGCAGCCTTCCACCTCTGAAGCTTTCCCACAAGACGACAGGACCCATCAGTGAACAGGGCATATTGCTTCTCATTTTCTGGCAGTGTATTATACATTTGGAACTCTTCAGCATACATCACCTCCTCCTCTGGCAATATTCCAAAATCTTTGCCTTCTGGCCAGTCCGTGATCACTTCCAGGATTCCTGGGCGACTGGGGTTTCCTAGTCGAGCCCGTTGTGTGATCAGTGCGACCCACTTACTCCATGTAGCATCAGTTGCATGATGTGTACAGGGGACCCTCCCTCTGAACATCCAGCCCAGCACCGGCAGTCGGGGTGCCAGGAGGAGCTGTGCTTCAGTGCCGATCACTTCTGAAGCAGCTCGAACCCCTTCATATGCTGCTAATATCTCTTTTTCAGTTGGAGTATAGCGGGCCTCGGATCCTCTGTATCCTTGACTCCAAAACCCATGGGGTTGACCTCGAGTCTCCCCAGGTGCTTTCTGCCAGAGGCTCCAGGTAGGGCCATTCTCCCCGGCTGCGGTGTAGAGCACATTTTTTACATCTTGTCCTGCCCGGACTGGCCCCAGGGCTACTGCATGAACTATCTCCCGTTTAATTTGTTCAAAAGCTTGTCGTTGCTCAGGGCCCCATTTGAAATCGTTCTTCTTTCGGGTCACTTGATAGAGAGGGTTTACAATCAGACTGTAATTTGGAATGTGCATTCTCCAAAAACCCACGACGCCTAAGAAAGCTTGTGTTTCCCTTTTGCTAGTTGGTGGAGCCATTGCTGTTATTTTGTTGATCACACCCATTGGGATCTGACGACGTCCATCTTGCCATTTTATTCCTAAAAATTGGATCTCCTGTGCAGGTCCCTTGACCTTACTTTGTTTTATGGCAAAACCGGCCTTCAGCAGGATTTGGACTATTTCCTTCCCTTTTTCCAAAACTTCTCCTGCTGTGTTGCCCCACACGATGATATCATCAATGTATTGCAGGTGTTCTGGAGCTCCACCCTGTTCTAGTGCAGTCTGGATTAGTCCATGGCAAATGGTAGGGCGGTGTTTCCACCCCTGGGGCAGTTGGTTCCAGGTGTACTGGACGCCCCTCCAAGTGAAAGCAAATTGTGGCCTGCACTCCGCTGCCAAAGGGATTGAGAAAAACATATTAGCAATATCAGCTGTGGCATACCACTTGGCTGCCTTTGACTCCAGTTCGTATTGAAGTTCTAGCATGTCTGGCACAGCAGCACTCTGTGGCAGCCTGACTTCATTTAGGCCACGATAGTCTACTGTTAGTCTCCACTCTCCATTAGACTTCCGCACTGGCCATATGGGACTATTAAAGGGTGAGAGGGTCTTGCTGATCACTCCTTGGCTCTCCAGTCGACGAATCAGCTCATGAATGGGAATCAGGGAGTCTCGGTTGGTGCGATATTGCCGCCGGTGCACTGTGGTGGTAGCAATTGGCACTTGTTGGTCTTTGACCTTCAGCAACCCCACAACAGAGGGGTCCTCCGAGAGACCAGGCAAGGTGGACAGCTGTTTAATTTCCTCCATCTCCAAGGCAGCTATACCAAAAGCCCACCGGTACCCTTTTGGGTCCTTGAAATACCCTCTCCTGAGGTAGTCTATGCCAAGGATGCACGGAGCATCTGGGCCAGTCACAATGGGGTGCTTCTGCCACCCGTTCCCAGTTAGACTTACTTCGGCTTCCAATACAGTCAGCTGTTGGGATCCCCCCGTCACCCCAGAAATACAGATGGGTTCTGTCCCTATATAGCTTGATGGCATTAGGGTACACTGTGCACCGGTGTCTACTAGAGCCTTATACTTCTGTGGGTCTGATGTGCCAGGCCACCGAATCCACACAGTCCAGTAAACCCGGTTGTCCCTTTCCTCCCCCTGGCTGGAGGCAGGGCCCCTCTAATCCTCATCACAGTACTCATTTCTCACTTCTTGTACGTACGAGTCAGAAGTTTCTTCATTAAGATCAAGAGTAAGATCAGCCCTTCTACTCTCTCTGGGGAACTGCCTGCTGGAAACTGGAGCAGCAATTTTCCTGGAAGAACCTCTTTCTGTGATTGTTTTCCCTTGCAATTCGCGTACCCGTGCCCCTAGGGCTGCAGTAGGTTTCCCATCCCACTTCCTCATGTCCTCTCCGTGGTCACGCAGATAAAACCATAGGGTGCCCCGTGGTGTGTACCCTTTATATTCTCTCTCTTGAGCAAAAGAACGCTTACTTCTAATAGCCGAGATACTGGTCCGTACAGGTGAGGAGTAGGACCTATCCTCTCTGAGTTGCTGGATCTCCCGGGACAGTTTTTCGGACAGTTTCTCCACAGCCGAGACGAGGGAGGAAGAAAGACTTTCCTCGTATTGCCGGAGTTGACTAGCCAATTCATCCACTGTTTGTTCCTCTCCATCTTTCCAGGTCATCACTGCCAATGAATTGGCGTATCACGATGGTGAGCTCCTTAGAAACTTCCGCCACATGGGTCGTGTGCACTTGACTTCGTCTGGATCTTTGGAGAGTTGTTCATTGTTCAGGTCATCATAAATCACCTCCAGCACAGCTAATTCTCTCAGAAACTGGATACCCTTCTCCATGGTGGCCCATTTGCTTGGGCGACATATGACATCTTCCTTAAAGGGATACCTTTCCTTCATGCTTGACAAGAGTCGCCTCCAAAGGCTGAGGACTCGTGTCCCTTTTCCAATTGCTTTATCAATGCCCCCTTCCCTAGAAAGGGATCCCAGCTGCTTGGCTTCCCTACCCTCTAATTCCAGGCTACTGGCCCCATTATCCCAGCATCGGAGCAGCCAGGTGACAATATGCTCACCTGGACGGCGGCTGAAATCTTTTCGTATATCTCGCAGCTCACTCAGGGATAGAGATCGGGTGGTCACTGCCTCGTTTATGAGTTCTTCCTCTTCTTCCTCCCCGGTGAGTGGTCGTTTCTCCTCCTCCCGTTCTCGTGATGGCCCTTCTCCAGGGTAGTCGTACAGTTCTTCCTCCGGTTCCCTTTTAGAAGAAGCTTCTTCCTCCCTTACTAAACGAGCCGACTTCCGCTTCCAAAATTTCTTCTTGTGTACAGGGGCGACTGATACCGGCACAGGCTGATTCTTTGGTTCAGCCACAGGGCCTGTCGCCGGGGTTGGAGTGGCCGCAGTGCAAGTGCATGTCACCAGAGTCTGAGTGGCTGCAGGGCCTGTTGCCGGGGTTGGAGTGACCGCAGTGCATGTTACCGGGGTTGGAGTGGCCGCAGGGCCTGTCGCCAGGGTCGGAGTGGACACAGGGCCTGTCGCTGGGATTGGAGTGGCCGCAGTGCATGTCGCCGGGGTCTGAGTGGCCGCAGAGCCTGTCGCTGGGGTCTGAGTGGCCGTAGTGCGTATTGCCCGGGTTTGAGTGGCCGCAGGGCCTGTTGCCGGCGTCTGAGTAGCTGCAGTGCATGTTGCTGGGGTTGGAGTGGCCGCAGGGCCTGTTGCCAGGGTCTGAGTGGCTGCACGGCATGTTGCTGGGGTCGGAGTGGCCGCAGGGCGCGTTGCCCGGGTCTGAGTGGCCGCAGTGCGTGTCGTTTTACTGTCAGAGCCAGAGACCTTCTCTTCCCTTTGAGGGTACTGAATGGTGTTGAACAGGGCTCGGTAGGCATGGGCCAGGCCCCAGCATGTTGCAATGATCTGCATCTCTCTGGAGTTGCCAGGGTGACAGCATACTTTTTCCAAATATTCTACTAACTTTTCAGGATTCTGCACTTGCTCAGGGGTGAAGTTCCAAAACACTGGGGGTGCCCATCGGCCCAGGTACTTGCCCATCTTGTCCCACACACCCTGCCACTCATAATTATTCAGCCTTGGGGCAGATCTCTGGATGATATTCTTAAATTGCTTACCAACTTTAGACAAAACCAAAACAGTATTCCCAAGAAGTATTAATAGAAGTATCTTAACTGCCCAAGGATGTTCAAAATACTGAAAAATTACTGTAATGAAGGAGGAAACATCATAGAAGAAGGTAGTGACACTGCCATTCTGTATTTCCTCCGTAAAAAAACTCTCAGAAAAATTACTGCAATTGCTAGTTGTCTCCACGAAATGGTCTCCGTGGTACAGTAACGGCTTCATTGCGAAGTTTACATACCACAGTAACGTCAAGGTCAATGTTCTAAAAACAAACCTCACAAGCGAGACTTCACTATTCACTGCAGACCACAGCAAACTGCAAAACCCAACACCAATCTTTAACATGTACAGCAGGAAAAAGAGCGCGATGCAGATTATACAAATCAATATCGAGAACAGAGAAACCAACATTGTGACCCACAACTACTAACAGATATAAGTTCCTTAATACACTCCGGTTAACCTGTTATTATCTCAAACCCTTCGTGCCCCACGTTGGGCGCCAAAAAGGACTGTCGTGGTTTAATTTCAGTCAGCAACTAAGCACCACGCAGCCGCTCGCTCACTCCCCCCCACCCGGTGGGATGGGGGAGAGAATTGGAAGAGCACAAGTTAGAAAAACTCGTGGGTTGAGATAAAAACAGTTTAATAATTGAAATAAAATGATAATAATAATATGATAATAATAATAATAATACACAAAGCAAGTGATGCACAGTACAATTGCTCACCACCCGCCGACCGATGCCCAGCCAGTCCCCGAGCAGCGGCCCCCCCGGCCAGCTTTCCCCAGTTTATGTACTGAGCATGACGTCCCATGGTATGGAATGTCCCTTTGGCCAGTTTGGCTGTGCCCCCTCCCAGCTTCTTGTGCACCTCCAGCCTTCTCAGTCGGTAGAGCATGGGAAGCTGAAAAGTCCTTGGCTAGTGTAAGCATTACCTAGCAACAACTAAAACATCGGTGCGTTATCAACTTTGTTCTCATCCTAAATCCAAAACACTGTACCAGCTACTAGAAAAGAAATTAACTCTATCCCTGCCAAAACCAGGACACCTGTAAAGAGCCAGTATCTGATTTTTATGAGACCAAAAAAACCCCAAACCAAACCCCTGTGATATAATATGGAAAATGAATGAGTTTATTATTTTGTGTTTAAAAATGAAATATGGCAAATAGGCCAGCATTGTTTATATATGTATCTGATGAATGTTCTATTTTTGTCACAAAGATACAGATTTACTTTTAAACTCAACCAAGAAAAGGTGATACATAATAGTCATCTAAAATACAGAGCAAGTTCATCAGCTAGAAGTATGTTAACTTCACAAGGAAAGCACAGCAGATGCAAAAGAACTGTGGTTTTGAGCACCTGAAATACAAGCTCCAACTCATTAGAACATTGAAAATGCATTTTTTATTTTTACAGCAACTCAGATCTTCTTGTAATTTTTTTATTACTTGAACATATATCAGACACCATAGTTGCTATATAAAATTGCTTCCCTTCAGAAATATTTAATTTTCATGCAATATGCTGAAAGAAAAAAAAATCTTAGTTTTTGTCATTGAAGAATATAGGCATAAAATTGTGCTCCTGCAATGTACAATGATTTTGTTTTTTTATTTTTGAAACATTGACATTATTTTGCCTACCAGTTACTGAAGTTAAGAGTTTGTAATGGAACATTAATCTTTTGTATTTATCTTACTACTGATCACCATAGCACACAAAAGCAGCAGCAGGTTCTGCTACACCCATATAACAGAATATATTCCGGCGTACTAGGTCTGGTTGGGATGTTATTTTTCTCCACAGCAGCCTGTATGGTGCTGTTTTAGGTTTGTGACCAAAACAGTGTTGGTAACACATCAATGTTTTAGCTGTTGCTGAGCAGTGCTTACACACTGTCAAAGCCTTCTCTATTTCTCATGCTGCCCCCTCAGCAAGTAGCCTCAGGGTGGGCAAGAGGCTGGCAGGGGACACAGGCAGGACAACTGACCCAAAATTATCAAAGGGAAATTCCATGCCATATGACATCATGCTCAGCCATAAACCTAGGGGGGAAGTTTTTCCAAAGTAGCCTTAGTCTGGAGCCTGGCTGGGCAGCGGTCTGCTGGTGGGAGGTGTTCTTGCACTACAGGAAGTCCATGTCACACTTTTCCAGTGGGACTTTAGGTTATGGCTCTGTGTAGTCTAACCATACAAAAGGCATTAACACTTCAGTGTATTAGTTGCTTTCTCATATAGTGGGCTCTAGCTGTAGCAGACAATCCTTGTACACTGTCTGAGGTTCTCAGTCTTCATTCAGCATCTCCTTTGCATCTTCTGAAATGTGTGAATTTAGTGGGACTGACTTTTAAAGTTTTCTTTCCTCATTTGAACAAAACTGAAACGTCTTATTCCTTAATCTTTACACCACAGTTTACTGACCCTTTCAAATTAGTCCTGTAACTGTTTGTTCTTAGTAGGACAATCTTTAAAACAGCTCTGTTGAACCACAGATTGCCTCTGTGTCTAAGAAAAATAGAGCACTAAGGTGTGACATTATTTGTATCTTTATTCCACCATTTATGCCAGTTCCGGGCTCTGTCTTTTGTAGCTTTTCTCCTCAATGGAATTTATGAGAGTGACTACTGAAGTGTATTAAATTATTTCACGTAGATTTATAGTCTTCAAAGTGCCATAGCTCTGTGCAGTTCAGAAGCCTAAACACGATCATGAACTGTGAAGTAGGCTTCTTTCAAGCAGCATGGGTACTGTACCCATTTTTGATACAATCTTGATATAGAATCATAGAATCATAGAATCATTGAGGTTGGAAAAGACCTCTAAGATCGTCGAGTCCAACCGTCAACCCAACACCACCATGCCCACTAAACCATGTCCCTAAGCGCCTCATCTACACGTCTTTTAAAAACCTCCAGGGATGGGGACTCCACCACTTCCCTGGGCAGCCTGTTCCAATGTTTAACCACTCTTTCAGTAAAGAAATTTTTCCTTACATCCAATCTAAACCTCCCCTGCCGCAACTTGAGGCCATTTCCTCTCGTCCTATCGCTAGTTACTTCGGAGAAAAGACCAACACCCACCTCGCTACAACCTCCTTTCAGGTAGTTGTAGAGAGCGATGAGGTCTCCCCTCAGCCTCCTTTTCTCCAGGCTGAACAGTCCCAGTTCCCTCAGCCGCTCCTCATAAGACTTGTTCTCCAGACCCCTCACCAGCCTCGTTGCCCTTCTCTGGACACGCTCCAGCACCTCAACGTCCTTCTTGTAGTGAGGGGCCCAAAACTGAACACAGTATTCGAGGTGCGGCCTCACCAGTGCCGAGTACAGGGGCACGATCACTTCCCTACTCCTACTGGCCACACTATTTCTGATACAGGCCAGGATGCCATTGGCCTTCTTGGCCGCCTGGGCACACTGCCGGCTCATGTTTAGCCGGCTGTCGACCAACACCCCCAGGTCCTTCTCTGCTGGGCAGCTTTCCAGCCACTCTTCCCCAAGCCTGTAGCGCTGCATGGGGTTGTTGTGGCCGAAGTGCAGGACCCGGCACTTGTCCTTGTTGAACCTCATACAGTTGGCCTGGGCCCATCGATCCAGCCTGTCCAGGTCCCTCTGCAGAGCCTTCCTACCCTCGAGCAGATCAACACTCCCACCCAACTTGGTGTCGTCTGCAAACTTACTGAGGGTGCACTCAATCCCCTCATCCAGATCATCAATAAAGATATTAAACAAGACCGGCCCCAGTACTGAGCCCTGGGGAACACCGCTCGTGACCGGCCGCCAACTGGATGTAACTCCATTCACCACAACTCTCTGGGCCCGGCCATCCAGCCAGTTTTTGACCCAGCGCAGAGTCCACCTGTCTAAGCCGTGAGCCGCCAGCTTCTCTAGGAGAATGCTGTGGGAGACAGTGTCAAAGGCCTTGCTGAAGTCCAGGTAGACCACATCCACAGCCTTTCCCTCATCCACTAGGCGGGTCACCTGGTCATAGAAGGAGATCAGGTTGGTCAAGCAGGACCTGCCTCTCATGAACCCGTGCTGGCTAGGCCGGATCCCCTGGTTGTCCCGCTCATGCCTTGTGAGCGCCCTCAAGATGAGCCGCTCCATAATCTTCCCCGGCACCGAGGTCAGGCTGACAGGCCTGTAGTTCCCCGGATCCTCCTTCCGGCCCTTCTTGTGGATGGGCGTCACATTAGCAAGCCTCCAGTCATCCGGGACCTCCCCCGTTAACCAGGACTGCTGATAAATGATGGAGAGCGGCTTGGCGAGCACCTCCGCCAGCTCCCTCAGCACTCTCGGGTGGATCCCATCCGGCCCCATAGACTTGTGAGTGTCCAGGTGGCATAGCAGGTCATTGACTGCTTCCTCCTGGATTACGGGGGGTTCATCCTGCTCGCCGTCCCTGTCTTCCAGCTCGGGGGGCCGAGTACCCTGAGGATAACTGGTCTGCCTGTTAAAGACTGAGGCAAAGAAGGCATTGAGTACCTCAGCCTTTTCCTCATCTTCAGTGACAATGTTCCCCCCCGCATCCAATAAAGGATGGAGATTCTCCTTGGCTCTCTTCTTGTCATTAATATATTTGTAAAAGCTTTTTTTGTTGTCTTTAACGACAGCGGCCAGATTGCGTTCTAGCTGGGCTTTTGCCTTTCTCATTTCTTCTCTGCACGACCTAGCGAGATCCCTGTACTCTTCTTGAGTTGCCTGCCCCTTCTTCCACAAGCGGTAAACTCTCCTTTTTTTCCTGAGTCCCAGCAAGAGCTCCCCGTTCAGCCAGGCCGGTCGTCTTCCCCGCCCATTCTTCTTACGGCGTACAGGGACAGCCTGCTCCTGCGCCATTAAGACTTCCTTCTTGAAGATCGTCCAGCCTTCCTGGACCCCTTTGCCCTTCAGGACCGTCTCCCACGGGACTCTCTCAACCAGCGTCCTGAACAGGCCAAAGTCCGCCCTCCGGAAGTCCATGGTTGTGGTTTTGCTGCCCCCCCTCCTTACTTCACCAAGAAGCGAGAATTCTATCATTTCATGGTCGCTAAGCCCAAGACGGCCTCCGACCACCACATCTCCCACCAGTCCTTCTCTGTTTGTAAACACCAGGTCGAGCGAGGCACCTCCCCTGGTAGGCTCACTTACCAGCTGTGTCAGGAAGTTGTCTTCCACACACTCCAGGAACCTCCTAGACTGCTTCCTCTCTGCCGTGTTGTATTTCCAGCAGACGTCCGGGAAGTTGAAGTCCCCCACGAGAACAAGGGCTAGCGATTGAGAAACTTCTGCCAGCCGCTTATAGAACGCTTCATCCGCCCCTTCATCCTGGTTGGGTGGACTATAACAGACTCCCAGCACGATATCTGCCTCGTTGGCCTTCCCCCTCATCCTTACCCATAGACACTCAACCGTACCATCATCACAATCGTTGAGCTCTATACAATCAAAACACTCCCTAACATACAGGGCCACCCCACCGCCTCTCCTTCCTTGCCTGTCCCTTCTGAAGAGTCTGTAGCCATCCATTGCAGCACTCCAGTCGTGAGAGTCACACATATAGGGAAGACACACTCAAAAATAGTAAGAAAAATTAGTTTTGATTAGTACTTCTTCTTGGCATTGCTGCAAATTTGCAAAAATGGTCTTTGTTACTAAAATCTGAATTATTATTTTCTAATAGTCTATTTTAATTTTGATGTTCCCTTTGTAAGCATTTGCACAGTTTTTTTTTAAATTAGATAACACATTCCTCATATGACATGTATTAGGGAATTGTGTAATAATGTTCTATAGAAATTAACAGATTTCCATAGAAATCAAAATATAAGATCACCTGCATGCATTGCACTTCAAGAATCTAAATCATTATTTGGTTTTCATCCAATTACTCAACAGATTTTTTCAATGAATGAATTGAAATTGGTGAATACCACAGTCACATTATTCTCATTTAATTCTGTTTATTTTACTTGTTTGTATACATCAGGTTAGCATAAGTTTACAATGGCTTAGAATTTGTTTCCCTCCTGCAGAAAGAAGCTCAAGATGCATTTGAACAGAAATTTTTTCACTTTCTTTTTCAGCTGGTGACAAACTAAGTGGGAGAACTAATCCAAAGGACTGTGTGCAGTATACATTTTTCCAGAGGCAAAGGTCGGTGTCATGAAAAGTTTTTCTCTCTTCACTCATCTCAAGCTCATTATTTATTTTCTGTTGCCTCTGCTGTATTTGAATATTCAGGAGATACATTTGTCATGAAAAGAGGTACAATATTAACCTCAGTTAAGTGTGTGTGAATTCAGCCAGGTGTTTTCATCTAGCTCTTAGTGGTTATCTAAATCTTTTATCATATCATACTCTCTACTTTCTGGTATGGATTTTAGTAATCTGTAATAACTGTAGACCCTCCCTATTATTAATTTATATTCTCTGTCTTGTTTCAGTAATTCAAGTACAGAGCGCTAAAAAAATAGTGACATTCAAGGAAAAAAATGAAATTTACTTTTGTGGCATGCTTCTAGTAAAATGAAGGGCCATCTAGTCTCTAGTTTTCAGACTTTTTTACTACAGAAGTTTGAGCAAATAGCATATGAGTTGTTATACAACATACCTGTATTTGTCTTTGCCTTTATCACTATAGATGCATTTGAAATCAGGATCTTCTTTTCTTACACTTTGATACATTTTGTTCTTAAGTCTGTACCTGCAATCATTTTTCCTTGCAATGCTGGTGAGTTAATGCAATCAACTGTCATCTTCTCCAGACGAACGTTCACCTTTTATCTTCAGGACGAGAAGAGCATTCTCATCTTGTGATGCATACTGGATATATATACATATTTATGTTTATATAATAAAATATATACAAATACATAAAGCCAAAAATGGAGTAGCAGAGGTGATGCAAGAAACAATCAAGTTATTTAAGGAATGTTGCTTAGTCCTTTATCCCTAGTACACTGAATTCAAATCAGTGATGTATGATTTCATTCATGTCAATATTTAATTTAATTTTAAGAGAAACTGTTCTTTATTTCATCATAATTGGTATCTTGTGAGGAGAATAGAGTAGTAAAGAATTGAAACTTCAGAAAGCTATGAACAGCGTAGGAAACAAAGATTAACTGTCTTAGAAATAAAGAATAAGGGAAAAGAAACACAAAAGAAATATGTAATAGACTGATTTTTAAAGTTTTCTGTAAGGCATCATTAGTAGTGCTTTTCTTCAAAAAGGTATGCAAATGACTACTGCATTCTAAATCGCCCTTCCACAATGTAGTATCATTAAAAAGATAAAATGCTGTTCATAGGTGTGATTTACATATTAATACATGTAAATTATGAATCAAATCTTAACTCAGCAAATGAAAGTATATAGTGTTTACAGTTCATTGTGTGTCATGCTAGAGCAACTTTACAATGGAGTTGATTAAGCTTAGGTCAACTCCTATGGTCATCTGGATTATGCTACTGAAGTTTCTGAGATTAATTAACCTGAGAAATCTAATTACTGTCAACTGAGGATCTTAAAGTGAAATATTTATGAGGGAGAAGAAAAAAAGGTTGAATTAGAAAATGTCTGAAGTTCCACAAGTATTCTGAATATCTTCAACAACACTTGTCTTTTCATCTTTAATCCAGTGTAAGCCCTTTCTGTGCTGTAGCTTTTAACTATATAACCACCCAATAATGAGAAATATAGCTTACTCTTACTGCAAAATGTCTTTTTGCTGCTAAAATACTGTATCTACCATGTCATACTTCCTAAATGTACTTATATCAGTGCATCACTGGCCCTGTTAGAAGGTCCATAAAAAGACCTGAAAAAACTGACTGACAAGATGCTTTGTTCACAGCAAACCCCACGGAGATTCACAAGTTCTATTTTGCCCTGAAAAGAAAGAAAAAAAGCCTCCAGTGTTAGCTCATTTACCCATTAGGGAGACTTGGGCTCCAGTAATTGCTCCAATGAAAATTTAAGTACCATTTATAAAAAGTCAAGTGAATAAACAGAAAAGATTAAGGACAGCAGAATACCATACAGTTTTGTAGTGAAAGCAGGATTGGGGAAGATGGATCTTGCATGGTTAAGTGTCTTCAGGAAAAACTTCTGTATACTGAGAAGATACAGCAATCACTGTGTTACTGGGGTGCTGCTGCCACTTCTTTCCCTATTCCACCATTTTTAGGAAAAGGGCTGGCTATTGCACCTCATTTGAGGAAAGATTTTGATAGTGAATCTTCACTGGGAAAAGGTACCTTCCTGATCTCTGGGGTTAATGTTAGAGCCACAGGCAAGTGAGCGGGCCATTAACTATACCCTGGCTTGAGGTTAAGCTAACTGTGGAAAATTACTAGACATGACACAAGAAATTGCTGACAAAAGTTATAGATAACTTGAGGAAAGGCAGCTGGATCTCAAAGGCAGTGAAGGACTTACGTGAGAAATGGCTGAACTCCACAGGCTGTTGGAGGGGAGTATTGGGAAACTTTAGGGAAGCACAGTCTTGTAAGGCCAACACCACCTGTGCAGCCATAGCAGTAATACAACAGACTTTGCTGCAACCTCTGTTACTAGCTCTCGCTAAGCCTTAGGGGCTGCCAACAGTTTCATCTAAATCACAGACAATTTAGCAGGGGTTTCCTGGGTCACGTTGCACATCCCAAAACCCCAATCTTTTCCTCAACCCCACCTATGGTAGATTTTCTTTTTTATCAAACTATCCTCTCTCAGCACTAATGATAATAAATGTGTGATATAGGGACTATATCACTATATGTAAATAATAATAAATAATAATAACTTCATAGACCAAATTATGTTTCTAGGTTGAGGTTAGCTTCTGGAAAATTATCTGGAAATGAGTAAAGTGTTACTCAGGATAGTCCTCAAAGTTACTACAAGCGTCTTCTCTAGAATAGTGTAAAATACTATGAGAGGGTTCCGTAACAATCATGGACATAAAACAATGCAGTTAGATTTTCCCACATCCAATCCTAAATTATTTTTTTTAGACAGGTGTCAGTCTTGTAAAGAATTATGTGCATGATTATCTTCAGGTAAGAGTATTCTTACCAGAGGCATAAAAATTAGTCTACTGGCTTTGCTATGAAAAAGAAAACAAAATATCTCTTCAAACAAATAAATTGGAAAAGCCAGGTACTTCTTATTCTTGAAGGACCTAATCCAGTAGAAAACAAGAATATAATTCTACATGCCAGCCAATTATCCAGGTGTCAACATATACATAGGTTCACTGCTGCCCCAAATGAAACCAGATACGAGCACGTGCTTTGCTGTTCCCATTACATACTTTACTTCTTGTACATGTACTACACACACTCCAGTGCTGTACCAAATCAAAACCAGAGGCTGCACACACTGTAAAACTTCAACACAAATTTTTGACTGAGACTAAATAATTTTGCATGTTCCTTAAAGCACACTGGTTTTGTAAGGTGACTTGTTAGCTGGGGTTGTTTTATAAGGTAATGAACCTACAGAAATCTGGCTATCATACTGTGATTTTCTGAATGTATATCCTTCCATAGGATTCAGTTTGATTTGGTTAAACTTTTAATCGAGCTGTAAAAGGGTGGGCATAATTTATTTGGGTACGGATTGGACAGCGTGTTTTTATTCTTTTGTTATCAACAGAGTAAATCTCATTGTTAGCTCTAGTTCTTTTTTTTCTCTGATAATTTAAACAGCCTTTAAATTTATTTTTTAGACAAATGAAATAAAAATATTGGCTTGGAATAATTTCTATTTATTTTAATACATTTGCAATATATATTTATTTTGTATGTCTACATAGAATATCTGTGTCCAAGTAATAGCTCCATCTGCTGAAATGCCCTTCTAAGATCTTCAATAAACTATACTGAACAAATAACTAAAAAGAGAAATAATGAGATGGAAGGAAAATATGTGCTGTGTATTGTTGATTACTTTTCCTTATGCAGAATATATCTACCAAAACTGTTTTTTATAAAAGTTCATTATACAAAATCAGTTATTATTACCAAATTATCCACCCATGATATCATAACTTTTGCTGTAGTAATATATTGTTGTGGTCACCAGATGACAGTTAGCCCTCAAAAAGAAGCTGAAATTAGAAACTGTAGGATAGTCTGCTTCCCTGAAATGTACAATACAAAGCACAGCTTTCTTTAAAGACTTTGGTTGAGTGATTTTTCTACTGCAAAATGCAGAAGTGAGGTTAGTGAGTTAAGGGCACTGCATCAAGAACTGATTAATAGCCTCTGAGTGAGTGAATATGTGTCTGCCATCCTACAGCAAAGGCCATATGTTACACTATCACTTTCATTCCAAACTGCGTCTTAGCCCAGTGACAAGAATAATTTCTGACAAGCAAGGAATTCGTCTAATACAAGAGATATCATAATTTGCAACAGCAGAATTGCTGAATGACCTATGGACCTAAGACTTACTCTTAGGCAACGTACTAAGGCTTCATCTAATAGTGCCAGTGTTTGTCATCTCTGAAAGGAGCTGAAGAAAATGTCATTCAAAGTCAGTACTTCAGAGTGCTGATTGCAAGATATAAATTAATGTAGTTCTTCTAGATCAAATAAGCTCATGGTAGATATCTAAGAGGTGCAATAAATGATGAAAATTGCTTTAATTGCAGAAATAATAATGTGTCGGAGAAAGTGTTAAAAACAGTATTACTTTTAGAACTAAACTACAAATTCTAAGATGTCAATATGTTGTTTGAAGCAAGTAAGTTCTATTTACCCTATTATGCATAAAAACTGTTTGTTTTGCTTTTAAATCATACCAGTTAAAATAATAAATTTTATTTCTGAATGCACAGTTCTTCAGATAAATTACTTTGTTACTATATTGCTTTTTTTTCCCAAGTGGCATAATACTAAATTTAACAAATCAAATGGAATTAATAATTTTATGTTTTTAAAGCATTACTAACTGCAAACTGATCAAAGAAGCTTAAGTTCTACTTATTGCAGTGAATGTAGTCACTATATTCCCTGCAACAATATCTGAAATTGAAAGAGACAGGAAAGATATTATTTTGTGAACTGGTGTTTGGCTAAATTCAGAATCTAATTAGTAAATTCTAAACCATTTGCATTAAGTTAACCCAATAGTTTCATTCTGGTTGGTTTGTAACATCAATTTGTCTTGTATGCTTCATAGGACTTTTGCTATTTAGAAGGTCAAAAATTTGTACAAAGGCTTTGGCATCTCTCTTTCAGGCTTCTCTGGAAACACAGACATTGAAAACATGGAGAACTAACCAGACTTTCTACAACCTGCTAACCTGTTATTATATGTGTCTCAGCATATATTTTATATACACTAGCCGATTCTGAAATTAGTGAGAATGCCATGATTAGAATAGGATTTTTTGATCAGAATAAGCAGTGTTTATTAAAAAATTCTGTTTGTACTCATTTTGGCTATTAGATATCTTTATAAATATGCACAGAAATCCCAGTATCTCTGAAAAGGCACAGGCTAACTCAAATTTTACAAACCTTTGAAGAAAATATACACGCACAAGGCCATTGCTTCCCTTTACCTTCTCTTTCTCACTTCCCATCATTTTGTGTGGGTTTTCAGATCCAGGAAACACTGGTTTTATTGCTGAGCGAGAGCTCAAGGGAGCTGAAGGGAGAGCGATGCCAGAAGGGAAAGGAAAACGGTCTACTGGAATCCTCCGTCCTGAGTCGAATGCCTAGGTTCCACGTAATTCATAGTTAATGCTCCACCAAAGGGAAGCATACCCTTCAGGCTGATAGGAAACTGTGTAAGTTAGCTAAGCACTCATTAAAAAGAAAAGAACCGGGCAGATTTAAGAGACTGACTGGAGAGAGAAGGCATCTGCTTATGGCCAGTCAGGAGCTTCCATCTGTGTACCATCCTGGTTTTCTGAGTCTGTACTTGTCTCTACCATGTGTGAAGCCAGAGCAGGTGTGCTATTCCCTGAACAGCTATAACAGCTATGATATATGGGATTTACCTTCAAAGCCAGGCTCTGCTTGACTTGGAGAAGGAACTTTCACTATATCTTTGTCAATTTCTGTACAGGAGACATCCTGACAGACTTCTGTACCATTGCATGTGGCTTGCTATTCAGAGATTTCTGCAAATATCAACTAGCAAAACTTTCAATGCTGCATGAGACCAAGATGCCTATGGCCTAAGGTGGCAGCCTAGGCTGATCTTCAGTACATATGTGGTGGATGAATTCTGCCAAGTATGTTTGAAGAGCTGGACTTCATATGTACTCCAATTCAGTTCCCATCTGTAAAACAGAAGGTAACACTTCTCTGCTTAGCTCACAAGACCATTCCTAGGATAAATTAAGCATTGTAATTCATGTTGCAATCAAAAGTAAAGTGTTTCAGTGCCAATCAATAAAGGCTGAATAAAACAGAATCTATAGCCTCTGAATTCATTGACAACGCAGTGCTTCGGGAATGTTAAATGCTTAGAGTGCAGGACTAATGCTCCAAGCAAGAAACCAATTGCAGTAACTCCCAGAGAAAAGTTGTGTGGAGAAAGTGTCTTGAATTTTGCCTGGCCCTGGACTCCTTTGTGCTCTTTCTGCACTATACACAAAGGATCGAGAAAACAGCTTCTACGTACAGCACTTGCCTTAAAGGTGGGAGACATGATACTTCTAAATCAAGTATCTTACCTGCAAGGCCCCAGCCTCTAACAGCAATCTGACTGTTAGAGCTAGGGTGTCCAGCCTAACCAGTGGAAAATTTATATGGTTAATCAACATTGCTGCAAGGCAAAACACATAAAAAGCTTTTGGAAATGGAACCTTTCCCTGGAATCTTTGTCCTAGGAAGGATGGGAATCATGCTCACCTTTTTTCTGCAGTATGGCTACTGACCCCTTCATATCTGTTACTAGTAAGGCTCCTTCAGAAAACATATTGGCTTGCAGGTCACATTTGCACTTTATATCTTTAATAATCTAAGTTAAATTGACAATAGTGCTGGCATATTTCTCATCTGTAGAAGAAATCTCCTTCAAAAATGCTTTCCCTATTTAAATACCTGTCATTAGACTTCATGAATGCAGAATGCATAGAAAAAAGCCTATATTGAGAAATGATGGGGAAAAGAATTCTTTATATTTAACTTTCTATCATAGATATACCCAGTGAAGCAGCATGAAGGATCTTATTACTATACCAAAATAATTTCCTAAGAGAGTGCTCTAATTTCATATTAGCTTATTCTCCCCTCTGAAACACAGCGATTACTGCACTGAGTGATACATAAAAATGGGAAAAACAGCAGGCTTCATCAGTTTCAAAGGAATCAGCATTACTGGTGTTCCAAGCTGGAAAAATAAGTGTCAGCAATGACACTGAGTAGGACAGGAAAAGTATATATTTTATATGCACCTAATATTTATGTACTGCACAACTTCTTTTCAGATTATCTGTATTTTCCTTGAATAAAAAGAATTTCTTTTTGTATTTTGTCTTCAAAAAACAGCCTGTAGTTAGTTTTCATCTCATCTGTAATTCTGAGTTTCAGTGCCATCAGCTAAAGTAATAAACATTTCTGCCTGAAAGTGTATTTTAAAGAGAATCTTTTCAAAATTCATACCTTTAATTTGGCAAAGCATTGTTCAGGTTTTAAATAAATCTTCCCCTGATTTGAGTGGTAGTTGTATGGATGAATTCACAAACAATTCTTTGAAAATACAGAAACCAGAAGCTTCACAGAGAAAAACAAAAAAAGAAAAAGAAATATATGTAAAGCAGATACATTTCTTGAAACAGGAAACTCACTTGTTCCCCAAGGCATGGCAAACATTACTTTAAAGCTCATTTGTTCACTCTTTTCTAAAACCCAGAATAAACAAAATGGTTATATTTAAGGCAGTTCATCTAAGTCTATTCTGATGAATGAAACATCTGCAAGAAAAAAACATCTTTCAGTCACCTGGAACAAAGTTAATTTAGGAGAGCTAAGTAGAAATCAGAATTTCTACATGACTTTTTTTGCTTCAAATTGGGAGAAAATGTTGAGCTATTAAGAAGGTGATGAAAAAAAACCCTGTGGAAAATCTTGCTTTATTTATGACTACTCTGATGCATTACACTTTTTAGCCAGAATTCTTTAGATCATATGAAATGTAGTATGTCTTGACAGCAGAGAATGGGGGCATTTGGTATCCACATGGTCTAACCTTTGTTTAGGTGATACCTGTAAACAAATTTAATTAGCTGGGGAGAAAAAGAAAACAAACAAACAAACAGCTGAGCAATATAGTTTGGAGAAAGCTTATTTCCATTCAGCTACATGTATTAGGAATATGCCTGTGTTGTACTGTGGTAAACTGAAGAAGGATGTGTTCAAACGGTTATTTTTCATTGTATTTGATTTGGTTAAGTCAACTTTTTCAGTGGGAGATTTCTGCATCCTGTGTTAAGGTGTATCTTCCTAATAAAACAATGTTCCTTTTCAATTCTTACGATGGGTGAAGTAGCATTCCTTAAATCATGACAACTTTAAAGGAACCTATTCTACTTCACATTAAAAGAAACTAGGAGGATGCACACATTGTCTACAATCAGCTGACAGTTGGTAAACTCTAGTTGGAAACCAGAAATCTAGCTGGAAATTTCTTGAACTGCTCTGAATGTCTTAAATTGCTCCAGTCACAAGCAAGAGTAGCTGCATAGGAGTTTTGATCAGATTAAATAAAGCAATTTAAGTAAGCAATTGAAATACGTGTGCTCAGACAAGTAAAAAGTCAAGAATGAGCACATATATCTTTGAGGCCTCAGGTGGAAAACAGGAGGAATTTATTGTGACATTCCTCACAGAAAAATTATTTTTTTATTTTCAGTATTTTTAGTACTATTAACACATTTGTTACAGAGATGTTTTCAACATTAGATATGGTGGCCTTTTTCAAGAAAATGGTCAACATAAAGTATTCTGAGTACAAACAACTGGTCTATGACTGGAACTGTGGAAATAATCACACATAAGTTGTATGTCTCAATTGTTCTGCCTAAATGTTCTATCTATCTTAATTATTTCTTACTGAAAGTATATATAGAGATCATGGTTTTGATATAAATAAAGATATTTGATAAAACTGAACACAATTCTGTTGTTACTACCAGAATCATAGTAACATATCAGATGCATCAGAGCAGCAATGATCTACATTTCTTTTGACCTTAAACAATCTAACCAAACAGGAAAAGCTACCATTCTTATTTGTACAAGTTTTGGACAAATGCAAATGATGAGCTACAGAAAGTGCCTGGTGTTACAGAATCAGGGCCCTAGAAACAAACAAGCTCATTGTCATTAGTGGAAAGATCTTACTGATTTCAGTGAGCTTTGCATCAGCGTTACAGAATCTGCTTCTTTTCACCTTGTATGAGGTGACTCCTCACCACTGAGGATAACATAGTGCAGTTATGCCTGGAGTGTTCAAAGGTCTAAAACGTTGTGTAAGCATATAAAAATTAGCTTGTACCTTTGCTAGCTGTCTAAAGAGATAAAAAGGGTCTTCAGTGGCAGACATAAATAGTCAAAATAATTTAAAATTAAGCTATGTTGCTGACTCATCCACAGATTTTGCTTTGTTACAAAAAATGGCTATAATTGTTTTACTAATATATCTCTTCTGACTTGCATTTCCTGGCCATGCCATTAATCATGGCTGTTCAAATACTTATTTTAACAGCACTTGTTTCAGCTCTGTAAGTTTATAGATCTGTTAGTTGGAAAGATTCCACACTGAGAAGATCTATTAAGAAATTCAAAGGTTATTTGAATAGAATATGGATGAATATTCTGTTGCACAGGTATACTTGTAGTGCTGTATATTAATCAGAATTTCATTACAAGTTAAGGTCAGATCTAGACAGAGTAGTTCAGAAGGTATTTAGTGCACTATATGCATTACTTTGAGTCACACACAGCGTGATACGAGATAATTAACATTTAATTGTTAGTTTATCACTCTCCAGAGTCAAGTAAACACCTACACTTTCAGTGTTCATGATAGTTTGTATAGTTAAGATCAGTTTTGTGGTACTGCATGGAAAGCAGCTATTGTGGCTTGCAAAACAAATAGCTTTTAGCACCCAGTATTCAAAAATTATAGCAGGAATATTATATTTCCTGCCATCACAGTATTTTCATGTTTTACAAGTCAGAAAAATTGTCTGTGACCTTTTCTGGATAATGATGTCCCAACGTTTGAGCATGTCATAGGAAGCCATTACATCCTTCACAGTTAGTGAAGGAAATGTTTTTGTGGTGTCTTCAGAGAAATCCAGCTGCATCATGATCTTAACGTTCTGAATTTTTTTTTCTTGTGTACTGAACTCAGAAAAATGGGAAATGTTTTGCATGACGTAAGATTTCCAGTCAGAATGCTTCTAATCAATAACAATGTATTTACACAAGGTCAGCTATAAGAAAAATAATTTCTTACACACATTGCTGTTTTTCCTGTATTCAGCTGTAGAGCTTCCTGTGATTGAGATAAGCTTTTGTGCAGACTTTTGAATCATAGAGGGAGAAGATCTATTTTCATCCTAATTCTTGCGGGGACCATATATACAGAAATCTGTAATAAACCTAATCCTTTACTGTCTTGCTATAGTGGAATAAAACATTGTGAAAATAATTTTTTCTAATTTAGAGTGCTATCGAACTTTTCTAGAAGAAAGGTAATCTTACAGTGGATGTAAAATATATGGAGTGTTATTCCTGATTCTGCCAGTCACCTTGTCATGGAATAATTGCATAGAGCAAAGAGTAGGTAGTCAGGGTGGAAACACTATTTCTAATTGGCAAACGTTTTCAAGATATGGAAATTTTTCTCATGTGAAGTCTATATGAGAAGTCAATTAAGAGTAAAAAAAACCCAAAACAGTCATTGTGGTGTTTCTTCAGATATTGCTTAAAAGTTTTGTTTCAGTTTTTGTTATTTACATTCGATTGTTAAAATACAATCAGCTTAAATCTTCAAATGCAAAGTTGTCTTTACAGTAAAACTGGGTGTTTTGTTTTGAAGATAACAAAATAAAAATTGTTTATATGAAAAATACCAGCCTGTTATTCTGACAAGCTTTGAATTATCATTGATTCAGACAGACCTCTTTGGAGGATACTTAGTCACTGATTAAATCCTTCACATAAATCCACAAAACTCTTTCACTGTTCTTTGAGAAGCGAGAATTATGTTTAAATTAATTGTGGTACCTGTTTGAGAAGAACAACTTTTTTTCTGAAGTAATGCCTGTGTGGAAATGGTGAACATTAGAGTGATATCTCTTTGCTAGAGCAAGGCATAACAATATATCATCTGTATCTAATTTGCCATGGTATTGTAATGATTCATTATCACATACAGCTCCCTTTACATTTTAGATGACATCTTTGAAGAATGTGCAAAACTGTAATTGGCCAACTCTCCTTTGTGTTACAGTTAGCCTGGTTAGGTTTTACATGGGTCAATCAATTACTCTAGATCCTAAATGAACAAATTTAACACTACTTCCTGCAAAGCAGAGTTAAAAGCTTTCCCTTTACTTGCTTGAAATTTTGCAATATTAACAAAAGTAGTGAGAAAAGTAATTTAAGTAAATTGCTTTTTATTAAGAAGTAATGTCCAGAGAGACCAATGACCACATACATTCACGTCCTGACAGTAAGCAACTTTCAATATTTATTACAGTGTACTTGGGTCCTCAACAACCATAACTCAATACAAAAATACTTGTAATGCAGAAAATTGGCTGATGGGGCAGAATGCCGTACCATTCTGTTCATGCTTTAGCCAAAGGTCAGAAAGAGCATGCAACATATAAACACCATAAAATATTTTTCAGGACAGTTTTATGTATCTTAGAGACACATCAACAAAGAAAAATCATAAACGACTTCATTTAAAATTGAAGTCCATAGAGAAAATGTTTAAATTAATGCACATTTTTCTATAATAACTAAGTTTTACTCTGCGGTATAAAGCCATTGAGTGTGTTTTGATGGTGAAAACAGTTTTATTTCCTCCCACATAAAACTCCCCAAATTTCTACTCTATTTCTGAATTGAATGCAAAAATGAAATATGTTATTAAATAGGTATTCCTGTAAGGTAAATTTCATTTCAGCTAGTTCTCATCCATACTTTACCTTTTCAGGATCATAAACCACTATTATTCTTTTAAGCTCTCACAATTAATTAAAATTGTAGTGAATTTCTATATTTTTACTTATATTATTCTTATATTTTCATTTTGTAAAATGGAAAGCAAGAAACATAAGTATATATTTATCTGTTTATTACATGGAGAAATTTAGAAATTAAGGTAGAAAACTATCGATCCTATTCCAAACTGGAAGCAGTAAGAGACAAAAAAGAGAGGAAATGAAAGAACCACGAATGAAAGCTATGTTCATACTGGATTGTTTACTTCTACAAATCATTGATAAAGCTCATAGCTTTAATGTTACAAGTACAGAAGTACCCTTCCAGATTCCAGATTTGTTTACTTATTCGAACATACAGTTCAAAAATACAATTCTAAAATTAAGCCGATATAATTCGGTACCATAGGAAAGAACATGACCTTCATATCTTAATTTTATCATTGTCGAGGCATTCTTGCAAAATTAGTTAGAAATAGAAAGAAATTATATTTCAGTTCTAATTACGATACAAGAGTAGTAAATTACACTGGCGAAATGGTCCAAGGGGAACAGAAGTGTTTGTTATTTGCCCCTTTACAACCGTGAGTAGAAAGTAAATGTAAAACATTACAAAGTCCAAACAGAGGACTGAATTCTCAAAGTGACACTTAGTCTTCATTTAGGCAGCAATATCCAAGAATGCGATTCCCATAACTTTTATCTATTCTTCTAAGAACTTCTAAGTAACTTAAAACTTCATTTTAAATCCATGTGTCTTTCAGATACCAAAGATCTGTTTCAGCTCGATAACCATTTTGGCTTTGATATGTATTACAAGTTGCATTAAACTTTAAGTGCTTTTCATATAAATTCTCTAACGAGTTTGATTTGGTAGGGATGAACATAGCACACTTAATACCATTAACAGAACTGAGTTTTACAGAAAATACAGAGACCAACATCTTCTCCCTCTTTCAGAAAAAGAACTGTAGGAGAACACTGCGTCTCCTTTCAGAGGCATCTTTTAGACAGTAGAGCGACCTTGCAGGATACTTAAGACCGTGATTATGCCCAGTTCTGTCATGAGTTCCACAGTTCCACATGTTAAGGAAAGGGATAGATACGAGATGGTTTGTATATATCAGGTTTTATTACGCTTACTCAAAATGAGCTGTAATTGGGTAGTTTGGACTGTAAGTGTATAACATGTAATAGATGACAAGCTATGCTGAACAAGTAGGATAATTCTACAAATATATGTTATGACACATCATCTTTACTAACTTTGGCTGCTTCATTTTAAAATAAGTGCAAATGGTTTATTTGATGCAAAATATAGGACTTGGTTCTGTTATACTCATCTTACTGGATCCAAGGTCATCAATAGGATTTCTTGGATGGGTGAAATGAGGAGGTTTTTAGGCATATATTACAAAAAGTCCTTTTTTTTAATAGTGTGGTGCATCTCCAAATTACCCTCACCTTAGCACCTCTTCTGAAAATTTGGATGTGGCAATTATGAATTATCATTTATTTAGACTCTTGATGTCAGAGAGATCGAAGGCCATACAGCTTCTTACAAAGTAAATTCTTTACTGGCTTATAGCACAAGACCTGTGTGAGACCTGTGCTTTAACAGAGCAGCTCCTTGTGCCTGCCTGTCACTGTTAATGATGTGTAATTTATGGAAATAGTAGATAGTAATTCCTAATCAGCAAAGCTGCAGTTAATAATGCTGGAATGTATCATATAGAATTGATGTCACATTTATGAAAAACGGAATTGACAAGTAAATTTTCTCCTATCAACAGCTGTAAGACCTTGCTTTAGAAAAGCATTCAATCTATTCAGTAACACATTTAAAAGATTGGTTAAATCTTATTCTGTTTATTATTTATTTATTAATAAAGGCAGGTCTAATAATTCTTGAACAACAAAACATTCAATGAGTGAATGCTTTGCATTAAATTTTAGTATTTAAAAAAATACATTTTAATATTTTAATTCTTAATATATGAACTAAGATCCAACTTAAAGTAGTTACTTATATGGAGTAATTGGAAAGGAAAATTCTCTGGGTTTTTTTATTTGTGCTTTTGATTTTTATTATGATCTATTCTAACCATGCCAGTGACCAAAAAAATAAAAAAAAGCATTGCTATTCACACTACGCAGCTTTCTGTGAGGGTTGTATGGATAGAAGTTATTTTTTGAAATCACAAGAAAAAGTTTCTGCATTCTCAGTGATTTTATTCCTTAAGCTACATGAAATCAGCATATAAACACAAGGTTATGAACTTAACTATGCACTGTTACCTGCTCTTCTATGTTATCAGATTACCCGTGTTATTTGAGGGTCACTTTTTTATGATACATAAGTCAAAGTATTTGGGGGACATGATGTTTTGACATGAAAAGCCTGATTCAACCACTCTTACTTCTTCAGGGTAAAAAGTTTCTTATTGAACTAGGTTATTCATCAGATTTCTAATCTTCATTTCCTAACTACTCCTTCACCAAGTTTATAATAAAAAGCTGAGTACCATCATAGGGTCGGGATGTAAGAACAATTATGTTCCTCTCTGCAGTGTATGTTGGATAGATGAAGACAGTACCTTTAATACATGTCTCATTCTGAATTTGACCATGGTACAGAAATGTCTAGGAATACAGGGAATTCAGCAAACGGGCTTTTTTTGTTGTGTTTACTGTATGTTTTCTATTTACAAATTTCCATATATGCTTGCATATAGTTTGAAGTGTGTTGTATGAATATGCATGGAAAATGGCTGAAGTAAAACTCGCTTATAGCGTATCATAAACCCTGCAATTAGATGATGTCTATCACATTATTAAATATTCAGGACTGACATCTGTACCCAAACTGTGCAAAATATGGTAAGTATTTTTAAAATGAATCATGATAGTCATTATAATTTTAGGCTGCACTAAGAAGAAGACAAATGTCTTCAGTGATGACAATGGAATAGACAAAATATGGCACTGATGGAGTGGAGCAGATTGCTCAAGCAGCTTGACTGATTGACTCTATCAGATATCACTAGTCTGGAATAATCTACAGAATCAACACCAGCTGAAAGGAATTCCAATATTCATCTGGTTTCTGCAGAGCTCAGCTGCTTCATGACTGAGAATCTGAAACTTTTGAAAGTTCAAACAGAGAGGGTGATATTCATAATGAGGTATATAGGTGCATTAAGACAAAATAAAAAACCTAAATCTTTGATGTGTTTTTGTTGTTCCTGTTCTTTGTTTGTTTGCTTGCTTTTGGGAATTATGAATTGCCTTTAGAACCAAGCATTAAGAGATGGGGAGATTCTCAGGAAGTCAAAGCTGGATACCTTTTGAATAATGTGCTTTTGGCACAATACAGGGGTAAACTAGAAAGAGTTCTATGGCTTGTAATATTGCATCTAGCAAAATAATGTAAAACCCCTCTGGTCCTGAAATTTCTTAGCATAGTTGTATTTCTGCTTAGTTATTTGTGGTGTTTACTTAAATCCTTCTTTTCTCCATATAGCTTTATCTCTGAGTTCTTGTGTGTTTGCACACTGCCCAAGGGCCATGAATAAAAGTGGCCATAACCTACTTCTAAGTCCCCCGAGCCCATGCATAGATTTTTGGTCTGGTCTTCAATGGGACAAATGGAAGCCTAATTAATAGGAATGTAACCTAAACCTCTCGCATTAGTGAATCATTCTTTCTTCTTTGCTGCTAATATCATATTCAAAATCTATACCAATACTGGAGATGTAGATAGTGAGTTAGCATATTAATCTTGGGCTGTACCAAAATCAACAGAAGCTTGATGACTTGAATGAGCAAAGCATCAAGTCTGCAATGAATATCTCTAAAGGCTTAAAAAAACCCTTTAACCTTTATTACACAAGCTTTATTTTAAAATATATACTGAAAGAATAAAGCATGCTACTTTTTATAGACTGTAGATCTTCAGACGAACAGAAAATTGTACCACTGAAAGGCAATTTATAAGGGGGGAGTAAGAGGGCAAGATTTCATAGCACTAATTAGCAATGGTTTAGATCAAAGCATAAAGAAACATCAAGTACAGGAATGTGTCTAAAATGCTGTCTTCTTCCAAGGCTTTAGTAGGATATTACATTGTCTGAGAGACAACTACAGGTAGGAAACTTATCCTGATGGTAGAGATACCAAACCTACCATAATGCTACTCTATTTTACACAATGGCCTAGTGACTGGAACACTCACCTAGAAATGGAAAATCCAGGTTCAGCTCCCATTCTAGCAGAAGGGAGTTCAAAACAAACAAGCCCTGCTTTCTTGATAAAAAACCTGACTAATAAAGTGATTGGAAAAGAAGGACTTCCAGGGTTAAGCAACATAAGCAAAGGGATTTGGGATCTCAGTTTTGGATTTATGTACCTATTTTCTATTTCAGCACCAATTTAGGTAATGAATTCCTTCACTGACTCAATTCTTTAGGGCCTAACTTCATGTATTCATACAATGTATGCCAAAACTGCTAGTTAACATATTTTGTTCTGAGATAATACTAACTCCCTGTTTTATATCTGGGCATGTTTTATTTTCCCTGAAGCTGAAGAAGAGTAGGATTATTCCGGTAGGAGATCATAATTCTTGGGAATATTTCAGGTTCTGAGCTCTGATTTATATTAGGTTTTATCTGGTGCCCACCTTCAGAAGGATATTTCTATAGCTTTACTGGTTTTTAATATCTGCCAAAGAGCAAATGACAGATGCGTCTTCTGTGCACTAAGCCATCAAGCAGAAGTGTAGTGTTGTTGAATCTGTAATAGTCTAGGGATATAAGTGAGGTAAGTTTCCAGAGGGAGATAATATCTTTAATAGAATGATGGGGAAATAGATTTTTTTGGGAAAAAAGCCATACAATGCTTTGGTCTCAGAGTAACTAACTGCCTGTTTCTGCCTCTTTCTCATAAGGCCAAGGATTTTATCACCTCTTCTCTTGCTACTATTCTCCTCCAATAACTACCCTATTTTCTAAATTGTCTGGTTACTTAACTAAATGCAATTGAAAGTGTTTGTTCCAATGTACTTTGGTTGGAATTGTTTGAGTCTATTTCAGACCTCTGCTAAGAGTTCATTCCTTTTTTCCAACTGTACTAGCTGGTCCAAAAAATTATACCACTTCTCCCTAAAAAATCAAAAGTGTGACTGCTTATTAACCAAACAGATTTGTAAGTGACCGCTAGTCTCTTTGCGTGAAGGAATTCATATCTCACTTGTACTTTTTACTGTACTGAGGCTAAGGCAATTTGTGAGCTTCTGTACTCAATAGGATGACCTTTATGCAAAAGGATTAGTCAAACTAGAGATTTTATTTGTTTTTCTTTTCTCAGTAGTAAGTCTTTTAAGCTACAGAAACTTCACCTACCTTAGATTACACTTAGATAGTTCATGACATAACTTAACAAGAAGGGGATAGAAGTGTACACAAAGCATTGCTGTTTAGTATGCAAAATCATTACCCCAGCCTTCAATAACTTTGTTAATATGTAACCTATCTACAGTTATGCAAATGAGGTAGTGCACTTTGAGACATTCCTGTTCACTCTTTTGTGATCTGTGATGGATTTTCATTATAAGAACTGTTTATAAAATTTAGTGAAAAACATATTAATATGTTGGTATAATTGAACTTACATGCTGTTAAGACATGCATAACAGAAGATATTTGAGAGTCATTAAATGGCCTGTGCACAAATTAGAAGGATCATGGCTGTCTTAAGAAAGCCATTAATTGTTCTAACTTATTTTTTAATTCAAACATAGAAGAGCATTTACTGGGCACTGATGCTGATGACTTTGAAATACCTTTTAATCCAAACAGCTATGTGCAAAGATACTTGTTATGTGTTTGTAACATTAGTTACTAGACATTTTGTATATTACTTAGAATTACTCAGAAGAAAGTATTGTCTTAGAAGGATACCTTTTAGTATAGCCCACCAGGGCAATTGCTAACTGGAACAGAAGCCAGTGCTAGGACTGATAAGTAGTGATAGAGAAGCCTATGAACAGCCTCAGTGGGCTTAGTATGAAACAATACTTTGAGATGTGACAAATTATGGTCAGGTGTTCTCCAGAACTGAGTATGGGGTGTAAATGGAAAGACCATGACCTGCCCTTATAGTGGCATATGAATGAGATTAGAGAAGGAAGGAAGGACCCATGATAACCTTTTATTATTCTTTGTAGAACTGGTTTGCAAGAACCATTCACCCAAGGAAGATAATGAGACTGCAAATGTTTAAAAATTGCATTACGTTAGAAAGGTATTTCAAAGGTAGATGTAGCATTAATAGCAGCTGTGTAAGCAGTTAAAACAGCAAGGCTATCAAAAAGGGATTGGTTATATTTCTAATGAAGCTATTTCAGGGAATGTCTAAAAGTTATTTTGGAAACACCATGCTTATTCAATAAAACAGTATTGCTTTCTCAGGCAGTAACCAAGTTCCGTGGTGAATAAACTTGAAGACAATTACCTTATTGTGAAAGGATTATTGCCTTATGGAAAAATACTGTGATGCTTTTCATATAACAGGACAGCAAACATTTGTGTTCCTAACTTTTCCTGCTGCTTAAAGAAGCACTGTAAAGATCTGATTAGGAGTCAGAAAGTCTTTGTCATTACAAAAACTGAGTTGAGAAACCATCTGGGAGGAACACAGCATAATCTAGGCTGGGGTGACTAAGCATCTGTTCTGGAGTTCTGCCTATGCACAGTGTGGAGGGTTTGAAAACACTACAAGGAAAAATAAAACTATACTTTAGAGCTGAGTTTTGTGTAAGTGCACCTAAAAGTTCACGCAGAAAAAAAATTCAGCCTGTTTGCTTAGAGACTGTTACTCAACATCCTCTGGAGTGCAAATAAAATCATGTTGTGAGTTGGTTTCCATGTTCTTTCTTTTCTGTAAAGCCACAAGGCCCAAAATGCCCAAAACACCTGAAAATTCTGAAAATTTCCATAAGCAACAACTTATTTGAACATTTTAGAAAAAAAGTAAATTAAAATATTAGCAAAACCAGAACGTTTTGGGTCAGGATAACATTCATCACACATTTAGAAGCATTGAAATGTCAGTCGCAGTGGTAAGACAATCCAACTACTTCTCTGCCAAGTACAGCCACTGTTGCAATTAAATATTCTTTTAGACAGTGTGGCACAGATCAATACCCGGTTCTGCAGTGGTCCAGAATTTCTGACATGTTTAATTACTGCCAGGCATAGATTTCATGCCTACACAGATCTAGAGCAACCTTCTCACTCCTTGCCTCTCTAGATGTGTAGCTTGCTTTGTACAGCCTGCTATTTGCAAGTGCCGTCTCATTGTTGTTCTGTAAGGCCTGGCTCTATGTCCACAGCAAATATTTCTGCATCTAGACTTATAGATAGGGATAAGCATGACGTTCTACCGGATCCCAGTCCCCATCCAGATCACAAACAAATTGAAGTACAGCGTGGCTCCTGTGCGGTCCATGTAGATTACTTTGGGAAGTAGAGCATTTGAGGTGACTGGTGTGTTCTAGGTTTTACCTCATTAGAGCTGTAGATCATATCCCTTATCCTTTCAGTTTATCCCGTGTTTTAAAATCACCATTTGCAAGGACTTTGTTTTCCCTTATACTTTTCTGTATTTTGGAATATCATCCTTGATTCTGTAAAGCAGACAACCTCTTTTCTCTTTTAAAAAATGTTCTTCAAATTTTGTTCCGTCAGCCTTAGAGTGTTCATGTCTATGCCCTCGCTGTTTCAATTTTATTGCACTCCCAGGACTAGTGCTCTTCTCGTAGCTGTGTAGAAAGGGGTTGAATGCTGTTTTACATGCCAGGTTGCAAGTTCACATGCTTTCTAATCTACTGCTGAAAAGTATTGTGTTCCCGTTTGACAGCAGATGTCCTGTCAGAAGCCTATGACAGCCAATAGACTGAGAAATGTTGCTTCCCAGGAAAACAAAAAACAAACCAAAGAGAAGTTTTGCCACAGTAGTTACTGGGTTCACCAGAGAGGTAACTGGGTGAAACTAAAGGGCCAGGGCATCCAGGAAAGATCGGCTTAGGCTGCTTATTTTAATAGATCTTTCTTTTACCTTTTTTGTTGTACTTTGCAATATTATTATGAGTTGCACAATACCTGCAACTTCTAGTAGCTATAATTGAGTGGTTTTTCTTTAATATCTAAGGAGAGTTCCTAGAACTCATCATTACAGAGAATAATTGACCTTGGCACTCTATACATGCTGCACAAGAACATATGCCATAGAAGAATTAGGAACTCTAAAAAATGAGGAGACTGACTTCTTTTCTGGAAAATTCCCTTGTAACATCCTGTGTGTGTATGAAGACTGCAGACAGTCCCTCCCTTCTCTTGGCATGACATAAACAAGAGTTGGAGAACTTTATTGTCTCTGTTGAACTTGTCCTCTGCTGTGCCGTCAAGAGGGATATAATACCAATATCTGCTGCTTGGGGCGTAACACAAGGCGAAGTGGATTATACTTTATAAAAGGTTTCTGCTATATACAAAACTCCCTTGCATACTGAAAGATTCAAGTTAAAAGAAAATGCTTCCTTCAGCATTGTCCCTTACTGTAACAATCTATTTCTCTTGAATTAACATATTTATTAATCCGTTCTAGGCAGTGTTTAAGTCCTGCTGTGCGTTTATACCTATTTCTAATTCCTTCTGTAAATGTCACTGAGACTCACTTTTCAGGCTGGTGCAGATGTCTAGATTTTCATCACAAACTGGGCACAAGTTAGTGTCTATAGCACTGGTAAATGAACCAGATAAGGAGGAAAATGTTAACTAATGTAATCTCAGGTGAAATATAGATAAGAGCCCAAGGAATTACCAGTACAGTAATTAAAAAGGCCAAGAGCAAGCTAAATCACATGGATATCATTTTAACTCAATTACTAATGAATAAAATATTTCCTAGGATAGCATTTAAGGCCAGCTTGAGATAGGAGAATACCAGTGCTAAAATTTATATTAAAAAGATATTTTTGTTTACCAATATTTTGAAGATAAGATTGTACTTATAAATATAGAACAGATAAAATAAATCTTTCCAGAACTAAAGTGCTTTAAGGTTGATGAATTGGCAACAATTAATACTCACACACGCTGTAATAAAATGTTCATGACGTTTATTATTTGCCATTCTTATCAACTAATTAAAAACATCTTCAGGGTCGGATGTGTAAGAAATGGGTTGGAGAGAAAAACAGAATGGATATAAAAACATTTTCTTCCCTTGAATATCACAATCACTGTTGACTCGTGGCACACTAATTCATGCTACAGAAAAGAGCAGTAACAGTATAAAAAAGGCTATATATTATACTATGAACTTTGGGTATATTAGGCACTCTGTAAGCTAATTTTACATGTTTAGATATAATTAATGTGCTGAATTATACTTCTAATGTGGAGTCCATGTGAAACTACTTGGTGTCATTGGCTAGCAATAAAAAGTGAGAGCTTATTGTGCTCCTCTCAGCAAAGCTGAGAGACTACAGCCTATTATCTTTCCCATTTGTTTAAGAGACTAATAAGCTCAGAAGAGATTCCCTATCAATAGAGAGAGCCTTGATCATGTCTTTGGGAGCTACTTTCTATGGTGACCCTTGCCAAGTAAAATAACTATTTTCAGAGCAAGCTTTCCAGTGATCTTTAGAGTAAAGAGAGAGAAATGTGCAAGACAGAACAGAATAATAAAATCTGAATGAGTTACAACATATGTTGGTTCATCTTATCACTATCAGGCAAAGTATGCACATATATTCTCCTGCTATTGTTTCCCTTTCTGAAACAAACCTCTCACGTGAACTTTGGGAGCTGAATCTAAGTAAGGAATTAAAAGTCAGTTTATCTATTAAGTTATACCAGTCTATGTGTGTCAGAGTGTGGTTGATACTAGTAAAATACTAGTGTGTGTGTGGGGGGGTTTGATACTAGCAAATTGCCTGTTTTTACAGAATTATTATCCAAAAAGTTTGTAACTGTCTTGCTTATTTGTGAAAAAGATGTGATTCTTTGGTTAGTTAGAGTACTTGTCAAAAATCATGGTTAGTGATGAAATGTAAGGTTAATGTAATATGACAGTATGTACTGAAGTAATTTTAAAAAGTGGTCTGATATAGAAAAGAATGTTTTCATGTAGTAACTAATAAGATTAAGATACTTAGAAAATAAATATGTAAACAGATGAGAGATAAAGTTCATTTTGGGGAGTACTTCTTAGAAATACTCCCAAAGTTATGTTTCTCTTTTGCCTTGCTTCCAAAGAATGGTAGGGCATTCTTTGATTTTAAAAATAAAAACATTATCTTTACTTTTCAATTAATGATTAAATAAACTTGAGACATTTTGTAATAACTTTAGTGAGACTTGTGAGAAACAAACTGAACAGTAACAACTGTTAGTAGACACTCATTTTATCTGAATTTTATAAACAGCATGGTTACAGACAACAGTTCTAAAAATTCCAACCTCCTATTTCCAGAAGGTCATAGAGGCTTTCTTTATACTCCTGTGTTAAGGAAAACATGTTTCAAGCAGACCTCTGGTGTGCTTGTTACACAATCCATTTTATATGTCCTATTTCTGTCCCAAATGTGGGAGGAATAGTAGGTAGAACTGTAAAGACAGGAATATATACAATATATATAATATATATGTATACAATATATACAATATATACACAATATATACAATACAATACAATATATACAATATATACTCTCCATCATTTATCAGCAGTCCTGGTTAACGGGGGAGGTCCTGGACGACTGGAGGCTTGCCAATGTGACGCCCATCTACAAGAAGGGCCGGAAGGAGAATCCGGGGAACTACAGGCCTGTCAGCCTGACCTCGGTGCCGGGGAAGATTATGGAGCGGCTCATCTTGAGGGCGCTCACAAGGCATGTGCGGGACAACCAGGGGATCAGGTCTAGCCAGCACGGATTCATGAGAGGCAGGTCCTGCTTGACCAACCTGATCTCCTTCTATGAGCAGGTGACCCGCCTAGTGGATGAGGGAAAGGCTGTGGATGTGGTCTACCTGGACTTCAGCAAGGCCTTTGACACTGTCTCCCACAGCATTCTCCTCGAGAAGCTGGCGGCTCACGGCTTAGACAGGTGGACTCTGCGCTGGGTCAAAAACTGGCTGGACGGCTGGGCCCAGAGAGTTGTGGTGAATGGAGTTACATCCATTTGGCGGCCAGTCACAAGCGGTGTTCCCCAGGGCTCAGTTTTGGGGCCGGTCTTGTTCAATATCTTTATCGATGATCTGGATGAGGGGATCGAGTGCACCCTCAGTAAGTTTGCAGACGACACCAAGCTGGGCGGGAGTGTTGATCTGCTCGAGGGTAGGAAGGCTCTGCAGAGGGACCTGGACAGGCTGGATCGATGGGCTGAGGCCAACTGTATGAGATTCAACAAGGCCAAGTGCCGGGTCCTGCACTTCGGCCACAACAACCCCATGCAGCGCTACAGGCTTGGGGAAGAGTGGCTGGAAAGCTGCCTGGCAGAAAAGGACCTGGGGGTGCTGGTCAACAGCCGGCTGAACATGAGCCGGCAGTGTGCCCAGGCGGCCAAGAAGGCCAATGGCATCCTGGCCTGTATCAGAACTAGTGTGGCCAGCAGGAGTAAGGAAGTGATCGTGCCCCTGTACTCGGCACTGGTGAGGCCGCACCTCGAATACTGTGTTCAGTTTTGGGCCCCTCACTACAAGAAGGACGTCGAGGTGCTGGAGCGTGTCCAGAGAAGGGCAACAAGGCTGGTGAGGGGTCTGGAGAACAAGTCTTATGAGGAGCGGCTGAGGGAACTGGGGTTGTTTAGCCTGGAGAAAAGGAGGCTGAGGGGAGACCTCATCGCTCTCTACAACTACCTGAAAGGAGGTTGTAGCGAGGTGGGTGTTGTCTCTTCTCCCAAGTAACAAGCAATAGGACGAGAGGAAATGGCCTCAAGTTGCGGCAGGGGAGGTTTAGATTGGATGTAAGGAAAAATGTCTTTACTGAAAGAGTGGCTAAACATTGGAACAGGCTGCCCAGGGAAGTGGTGGAGTCCCCATCCCTGGAGGTATTTAAAAGACGAGTAGATGAGGCACTTAGGGACATGGTTTAGTGGGTGGTGGTGTTGGGTCGACGGTTGGACTCGACGATCTTAGAGGTCTTTTCCAACCTCAATGATTCTATGATTCTATGATTCTAAAATGTATAGTAAACTAGGGATTACTACCCCTAATCCCACCCTCCAAAGTAAGGTGTGATGTCATGTCCCTAAATGTTTGGGCTGTACTGGTTTATCACTGCTCATACTTTCCCTGTTAATGAAAACAGGCAGATGGAGGATGTAATTAAGTTCTAAGGACAATAAATTATGCAGCTGGTAAATATAAAAACATAGGCAATCCGAAAGACTTCTTGAACAGGTTAAATGTATGTGTTTTGATGAAGCTAACCTTAGACAGTAAGGATTTTGAGATTAATACTTTGATTCTACTTTTTAATAATACAAAAAAATCTTTTACCTGAACTAGTCCACTAGTTACAAAAAGAATGTGAGTATAAAAAGGATTATAAGGCCAAAATATCCTTCTGGAAAGATTACCATTTTGCTGAAAAAGCCATTAAAATAATAAAAAAAAAAAGAAGGATAAAAGGGGAAATGAATCAGACCTCAAAGGTAAAGTCCATAAGCTTGTTTCAGTTCTTAGATTTTTAAAGTCAGAAAGTAATGAATTATCTTCAAACAGTGGGGGAAAGGCATTACACATGTTAAAAGATTTCAAGGAGAAGGAGATGTATTAGCATACAGGGAGGATATCAACTTTGTATCAGCTTAACAAAAAAAATAGCGAGGGAGCAGGAATTAATGTGATTGAATACTAAGGGTCTCTCTTGAATGCTGGATGAGTAGCACAATGTGAACCATTAGAAAATCAGCACTTATTAAGTTACTGTACAAAAACGCTCAAGAGAGTAGCAAGTTGTCCACTAGCATAGAAATGAATAATTGCTGAATGATGGTAACTGTCACTGATGACCAGTGTATCTTTATACTGCGTGATAATGCTTTTGGTCATGTAATTACATTTACATTGTTAAATCTTCTGTCCAACCTGGGGGAAAACTATACTTCAAACCACTGTAGCTTTGCTTCAGAAAGGACTGAGGGATAAATCCTGATAAAACCGATGCAACTATATGAATAAGGTAGATCGCTGTATGTCAGGGGTCTCAATTGTTCATTATTGAATTACCATACAAAACACGTATGTTGTAAAGGACTTGTACTCCTTTAAAAGAGGTAATAAAACATCCTTCCTTTAGGTATCTAGAAATATAAGTCTCAGAAAGGTTTTAAGAACAAGTAGCAGGTGAACACAGACTTAGTCAAAAAGAAACATTTCATGAATAAAAATTACTGTTGGTTATTTAGACATCTGTGTTGGGAAATAGCTTCACCTACTTGGGTGCCAATTTTTAGAATTTGTTTTCTGAGCATTAATATGTACAGCCCTTCTATAAAAATACAGAACAGGTTCCAGTCTATAAAAGTTTCAGAAATTGCTCTGCCATGAAAACACTTGAACAATGGCTTGAAACATTTCCAATTTATTTTCCTTCTCAGACCCATGGGATTAAATTCATATCCTCCAGGTTGCAACAACCCAATTACCTGATTATCTTATCTTCTAGGATTGTTCTCCCATCTTGACAAAGTTATGGCATGACCAATAGAAAATATTGTTCTCAGCTGGCCATTGAGGAGCTCACCTGTCTGAGAATGTCTGTCCTGGAGTTTACCCGAGGCTTTTATGATTACTTGTGCATTTTTAATCCATTAAAAAAAAATATATATATATATATAGACAATGTCATTTATTAGACAAACTAGTATGGGCAAACTTGGGGCATACGAGAAATTCTACAGATCAGAATCAGGACCAGCAAAGCTCCCAACATTTACCTAACACAACATTTCAAGTTTCACACCTTTAAACTATCCAGCTACAACAATATACATCACATGTTTAACAGCAAAGGCGTGATCATTCCACAACATGTTATGCAAGAGAGGAGCAGTTGTTTTTTGTACTGCCTTCATCAACATACGCGCTTAGCATTATTAGCAAGCTCAGAGGATACTGTGATAGAGTCTAAGCTTTTTCAAAGCTGTCTACATACTGTCTACAAAGTCTGTCCCTGAAAGGCTGCACATGCAACCAGAATCATTGTGTCTATTGTCTTTATAATAAGACAATCACCAAGAGGTTTTAATTACGTAGCTCATATAATGACAGCTGTTTTCAGTGATGAGAAGAAAAACTTTTTCTCCCCTTTAGCTCTTCCTGCTCTGGTTTTCTCATTTAATGACTCATCCATTCTGTCACTCCCTGGAACAATGAAACGAGTAAGTTAGATTCCCACACTTGTCACCTGTTAGGTCAGGAATAAATAAAAAACCTCCAATCATCTGTCTTGTTTGATGAGCCACTTGATTGAATTGAAGGTAATGAACAGCATTGAACAGAACATAAAAGAAGCTCCTTCATGAAATGCTCTTTGCAAGAACACTAATGAAAATAATATATCCTTTCTTTATACTAACACTAAGCATGACTTTGATAGAAGATGAACTAGAGGTGTTTTTGTATATTTCAGTTGAAATGTATCTAGAAGACTATGCATATGGAAACTAAAACTTGCTTGCTCCATATAGTTCTACTTACATATGTTATAGAATTCTATTTTATGGAATTATAAAATATGTCATCCTTATACCTAGTTGTAAGTTTACCTGTTCAACTTTTGTCTATTGCGTCTCATCGTATTATCATGCACCTCTGAGAAAAGAAAAGACTGGCTCTGCCTTCTCCATATCCTTTGATCAAGGTAGTGTATGGACCAAGGTCTCCTTTGAGCTTTCCCTTCTCTAGACTGAACAGACCAAGTTTCCTCAACTTCTTTTCATATGTTATGTACTCTAGACCCTGACCATGTTGGCGGTCTTGCTCCAGCATGTTAATATCTTTCTTATACTGGGAAGTTCAAAACTGGACACAGTATTCCAGATGCAATCTCACAAGTGCCAGAAATGGGAAGGATGACTTTCCTGGACCTGCTGGCTACGTTTTTACTAATATATTCCATAACACAGTTGGAATCTTTTTGAAAACATGGATTTAAATTTTTGTAAAGTCAATCTCAAACACAAAAATGAAATACTGAAAATTGCTAACTGGCTGCGCTTGAAATCAGTTAATGAGGTGTCTTTCTGAAACTATCCAGATAAGGTCTAGATCCACAAAAAGATAGTCTCCTAAGTCTGCAATTTAAATTCTCAAAACCTTTAGTCTATCCCTGAGGCTATAAAAAATCCGTAACATTGAAAGTCTCATGTAAGCTTAAAATAATCTCTAAATTTTGCAGGACTGGTATGCTCCAGAGTATGCCAAGCATAGAACACTGATCCCTCCCAGCTTCTGTCCACAGGGTCACTTCCTAGCCTGTCTAAGGATTACTTGTGCAGATGTACCTGGCATTGTATTAGCCAAATAAAACCCTGTTTAGGCTTTGGAAAAATACAAACATTTATGTATTCCAGGTTCCATGAACTGAAAATTTTCTAACAAAACCAAGTTTGGTCAGAACAGTCCAGACTTGTTCAAAAAGGAAGCCTAGCATGTAACTGAAAAGTTGCACCTTGGATGAAAGGGAAGTTTGACATGACTTTGCTGAATTTACCATCTGTGTATCTAGCTCTACAGTTTGCATCCTGGAATTACGTGACTACATCAGAATCTGTAACTGAATTTAAAAAGATCCCAATCTATCTTCCCTCCTCCACGCTCCACAAAACACTATCAAACTTAAAGTTGTGACCTAAATGCAACTTATGCAGTAATATCCTCCTGTGTTTGTAAAAAATCTGAAAAAGCAGTACTGACAAATGATCTTCCAACTTGATCATACAAACTACTAACTGCAAGACTCATTGGTGTCTTGGTTGCCTTTGTCAGACACTTCAGTGACAGATCAAGGTATTCCATAACCTGAAGAACTGAGAAGTTCATGCTGCTGCCATCCTCTTTGGAAGACCACCGACAAATGTGCTTACAACATTGCAGGCAGTATTGCAGCTGATTCTTCTTCCTCTCCCCTTCAGGGAACCACTTCTGGAGGGATGTGATCTGCTAGTGGAATTCCACTGTTGTCCACCAGCAGCACATACAGAGTTTTCAGTCATGAGGAGCCACCTGCATTATTCTTTATCAAACTGGCATACAGGCTTTGAGGTGTGCATCCTGATGCAATCAGTTCTGCAATTTAACAACTGCATGAAAAAGTATCTCCCTCTCTGTGTTTTGAACCTGCTAGTTCCTCTCATGCTGGATCATTCTTGTAATCTGGAATATTACTGACAGAGGTGCTCAGCACAACAAGTGCAAAACAATTATCAGAAAGTTACTGTGTTACTGGGCATAGAGACAGAGGACTGGGACCTGCACTGTAATCACTGTGGAAAACTTGCAGGGTGAGAAAGGGCCAGCAAGTATGGGCAATAGGAGCAGTTACTGTGCATCTGTTGGATGACAACAGCTTTTGCTTCTGTAGCCTAAGTTATCTGACAAACGGCCAGATGACAGTCTGCTAATTAAAATGTTCTCTGAAAACCAGCTTTAGCATTTTAAACTAATGGAGCTAATTATACATGCTTATGGTAGAGTTATCACAGTGCAAATAGATCATGAGTCCCAAACTTTCTTCTTGTATCAGCCCATGGTCCCAGAGAATCGGTACACATCAAATCAACACTAACTCTGCCAATCCCTGCAGAAGATCCTTCCCTGGGAGTGTAAAGTCTATAAATAGAGAAGCCAGAGGATTGCGGACATAACTTTGGCTACACGCAATCCCAGGATCTGGAGATTTTCTACTGTGTGTAGTCCAGTCACAGGAGCAGACGTTTGCTCTAGCCTGTGATCAAGTCAGAGAAATCCGAGGACTGCTGTAACCTTCGTGTCTGACTTCAAATCACTATAGAGGCTTATACTACTGAAAGGGTCACCATCCCGGAATTTTACAACTCCTTGGTTCTTTGATTTCTTTGCAATATTTGAGTAAGAAAGGCTGCTTTTTTAGCAGCCAATTTCTTCAGTGAGCTTCTAACAAGGACTGTCATTCACTACGAAAAATTTCCATTGGTTTTCAAATCCACACATATCAGAATGAAAAGCCTCTTCAAGCTGTTTCTTTTAAGATCTATAAATAAATTCCTTCTCTATGTTGGAACAACCACAAAATAATGTTAATTAACAAATGGCAATGGTAAAGATTGCAATGGTGATCACTGTAGACTGAGTTGCATTGCTTGTGCACTTCTTAGTATCAGTGATGATCATATATGAAAAGGGAAAAGAAATTATCAAATTAACAGTTCTACAAGAAAATAATTTTTAAGTAGAACAAGACTAAAATAAGCACAAGAGGGTTTTTTTTATTTTTAGTCTTTACAAAAATAACTTTTAACTAGAAGAAAATTCACAAATATCTGCTGAACAAGATGTGAGATGAAAAATTATGAATGCTGTAAATTGGACATTCTGAATACAACTAATTTAATGAGACCATTAGTGAGACACCAATTGGATACAGTATTATTACATTGCTCTATCATAAATACGGTTGATTTAAAAATTCATTTTTAACGAAGACTGGATCCAAATGTAAATTAGACCATTTCTCCTCTGTTACAATTGTTTTTGTTAGGAATAAGTATTTACATAAGAAATGAAGATGTAACATGTAGGCTGTTATATCCTTTTCTTAGTAATTTCAAATCTGTACATGAATTCAAAAGCCAATTAATGTAATATCCAATAATGTAATATTCAATGTAATATCTGTACATTAATTCAAAAGCCAATATTATGTAACATAATGCAATATGATTGTTCTTATTGACTTCAGCAGAAGTATTGTCTACAAATACATATTTTTAAAATTAGTCTTTAACTGTCTTCTGGTTGAACCCTTACTGATCAGGGGAAAAATGCATTGTTGGATACCTCACTGTCATTGTTGCGTTAAATCAAACCACTACCGTCTCTACATTTCTAACACTTGCACTGTCACGTCACAGCCTAGAATATCAACTCTGGAGTTCACAGTTAGTGGGTTGTTTAGCAGCAGCAAAGCAAGAAGGGTTAGAAAGTCAGGGACATATTTCGATACTCACTGACTCGAAGCATTCCCTCTTAAACCTATGTCACTTTTGAATTTTATACAAAAGTAGTTTTCTTTAGTTTTTAAGTGGTAAGAGGAATGATGAAGTGTTTCTCTCTAGCTAACATACATTTGTACTCCTTTACTACTTCTCTGACTGATGCAATTTCAGGCTTTTCTGTTCCACCGCTGATAGAAATTACTAGCTAGTTCTTCACTCTTTCTTGTAATAATTCTCTAAAATTCAGTCTTTAGAGCCTAAATAGACTATGAAATTTACTAAAAAAATACTATGACATTTTAAAATCTGAATATGCTGGCCTAAAAATCTGCCTATACAAAAAAGATTCTTTTTCTTTCAGCCATTCTTTTGCCAAAAGAAACAAAAAATAATCTTTTTTCCTGTAGGATTTGCTTTTTACTTCATTTAGTCCTTACCTCAGACACACTATTTTCTATAATCAGTGATATGCCTACTATCCTATTAGGCTAATCAGGCACTGCAAAATTATTCCTTTAAGTCTAAGACAGATATCTGCTTCCCCCAAAATTAAAAGCGTTCATATTATAGACTTTTTAATAGGTGATATAATTTGTTACTAGGTGTGGTGGGTTAACCCTGGCTGGACGCCAGGTGCCCACCAAAGCCGCACTATCACTCCCCCTCCTCAGCTGGACAGGGGAGAGAAAATATGACAAAAGGCTCGTGGGTCGAGGTAAGGACAGGGAGAGATCGCTCACCAATTACTGTCATGGGCAAAACAGACTCGACTTGGGGAAAAGAATTTAATTTATTACCTATCAAATCAGAGTAGGATAATGAGAAATAAAACCAAATCTTAAAACACCTTCCCCCCACCCCTCCCTTCTTCCCAGGCTCGACTTCACTCCCAATTTCTCTACCTCCTCCCTGTCATGGTTTAACCCCAGCCGGCAACTAAGCACCACACAGCCGCCCGCTCACTCCCCCCCCTGGTGGGATGGGGGAGAGAATCGGAAGGGTAAAAGTGAGAAAACTCGTGGGTTGAGATAAAGACAGTTTAACAGGTAAAGCAAAAGCTGCGCACGCAAGCCAAGCAAAACAAGGAATTCATTCACGCCTTCCCATCGGCAGGCAGGTGTTCAGCCATCTCCAGGAAAGCAGGGCTCCATCACGCGTAACGGTTACTTGGGAAGGCAAACGCCATCACTCCAAACGTCCCCCCCTTCCTTCTTCTTCCCCCAGCTTTATATACTGAGCATGACGTCACATGGTATGGAATATCCCTTTGGCCAGTTTGGGTCAGCTGTCCTGGCTGTGCCCCCTCCCACCTTCTTGTGCACCTCCAGCCTTCTCAGTCGGTAGAGCATGGGAAGCTGGAAAGTCCTTGACTAGTGTAAACACTACCTAGCAACAACTAAAACATCAGTGTGTTATCAACATTATTCTCATCCTAAATCCAAAACACAGCACTGTACCAGCTACTAGGAAGGAAATTAACTCTATCCCTGCCGAAACCAGGACACTCCCCCTGAGCAGCACAGAGGGACAGGGAATGGGGGTTGTGGCCAGTTCATCACATGTGGTTTCTGCCTCTCCTTCCTCCTCAGGGGGAGAACTCCTCACACTCTTCCCCTGCTCCAGCGTGGGGTCCCTCCCATGGGAGACAGTCCTCCACAAACTTCTCCAGTGTGAGTCTTTCCCAGGGCTGCAGTTCTTCATTAACTGCTCCAGCGTGGGTCCCTTCCACGGGGTGCAGTCCTTCAGGAACAGACTGCTCCAGCATGGGTCCCTCACGGGGTCACAAGCCCTGCCAGCAAACCTGCTCCAGCATGGGTTTCTTTCTCTCCACAGGTCCACAGGTCCTGACAGGAGCCCGCTCCAGCGCGGGCTTCCCACGGGGTCACAGCCTCCTTTGGGCATCCACCTGCTCCGGCATGGGGTCCTCCATGGGCTGCAGGTGGATATCTGCTCCACCATTAACCTCCATGGGCTGCAGGGGGACAGCCTGCCTCACCATGGTCTTCACCATGGGCTGCAGGGGAATCTCTGCTCCAGCGCCTAGAGCACCTCTTCCCCCTCCTTCACTGACCTTGGTGTCTGAAGATTTGTTCCTCTCACATATTCTCACTCCTCTCTCCAGCTGCAAAATGCACAGGTTTCCCCCCCCGCTTCTGAAATATGTTATCCCAGAGGCGCTACCACCGTTGCCGATTAGATCGGCTTTGGCCAGCGGTGGGTCCGACTTGGAGCTGGCTGACATTGGCTCTATCGGACATGGGAGAAGCTTCTAGCAGCTTCTCACAGAAGCCACCCCTGTAGCCCCCCCTGCTACCAAAACCTTGCCACGCAAACCCAATACACTAACCAATCAATTTTTCTTTCACTTTTTCAAAATTTGTCTGAAAGATTTTTAATTTTGGAGGGGAGGGATGAATTTTCATTTTTCATCAGTTCTATTTTGTCATGTGGGAATTATCATTGGAGGATTTATAATCAGGTGGAAAACCAGTTGCAGGATTGGAGCCTTCAGCTTTTTCACTGTGAGTAGTCTTTTTGAGTCCAGTGAGTAACTCATGATGTGTATATTTTAGTGTCTATGTCAATATTGGGGCTAGGGTTATGTGGCTACGTGCACAAGTTACAGCATGGTGAACTAGAATGCAGAGTAACAATGCATATTCATTCCCTTGAAATATTTTTTCAGAGGTATAAATGTGTTTGCCACAGCTGCCACTAGGATATAAACTGTCATTTAGCATGGGATAGAAACATGAAATGGTTAATGTTGATATGACAATACATACTGAAGAATCAACCTTAGGGTTCACTATTGAAAATGCATGACATTGAATAACACTCATGTCAGTAGCACTTAAAAGTATTACAAAAGCATTCAAAGATTTTTTTGATAAAAAATGCAGAATTATCAGTAAAATGTATATGTATGAGTATTTGAGAGGGCTTTTTCATAGAAAAGGTTTCTGAAGGTACAACCAAAATAATGAAAAGATCATTTTTTGGCTCTTTTTAAGAGCTAAAGAAAAGAATTCTACGCTTCCAGAAATGTTCTTTCAAACTCAAAAACTGGCCAAAACCTACATGTTCAACAAAGTTTCCCCTTATAGTAAAACAAAGCTTTCTGACACAGACTCTACCCGAACAAAAGATTGTTTAATCTCTGCCAGTTTTTCGAGGGAAAAGATAGTTTCAGCAGTGATTCTGCTCAAGCTGTTTTTTGAAGAAACTCTAGCTTTAGAAGGGGGAAGAAAAAAAAAAAAAGAAAACCAAAAAACCCTACAAAATTTTCTAGAAGGAGTGAGTCATTGACTATTGAGGTCTAATACAGCTGGAATATAGATGACGCTAAGAAAGATGGCTAGGTAGGCATACCAAAATTTGTCTACTTGATAAAACTGGCAACACAAACCAACAAAAATTTGGTCCTCCTGACAAGGCGTTACTGTACATATGACATATATAAGAGCACCAGAAGGTAGTGCTGTGTCAAGTCACAGGTCCAGCTAGTCCAGTACCCTGTCCCTGATATAACCAAAAGTGGATGTTCAGAGAAGGGTATATAGAATGGAGGAAGGATGTACAAAGCATCCCCAAGGTTCTCTTCTAGCTGCCAGTTGTTTTGAGGCTCAGGAAACACCTGAGACTCAAGCATACTTTGAGTTCAGAAAACCTCAGTCGCTCCCTTCTCTATGGACATGTCTAGTCTATGTGAATTTTTAGAATCCACAGCAGGTGCTTCCAATGAGGTCTTCTGAAGCAAGGACGTATTGCAACATTGTCGTCACATATTCTAATAGTGAGCAATGTTGCCTTTAGGCGATGATGGATAAGATAATGTATACATATAATGGTTCCCACCAAAAAGCAGTGCCCACTACCAAAAAAGTGCATGCTACTTTTGTATTATTATTTTATTTTATTCATCATCATCATCAGGAAATGTAAAGTATTTCCATTGTAATAATTGCAAGGCTGTAAACAAGCATTTAGGTGAATGTAGAAAACTGCATTTAAAAAAGCTTATGTTTATATTTATTAATGGTAGTTTCCATTCAGCTCAGAGTTCCATGGATTAATTACTTCAGTACCAAAGGTTTAAGGCTCCCTAATTTTTTTCATAGTAAGCAATAAAAGTTTTGCTTGCACCCTGGAATCTAATGTTACAATTTTCTTTTCTCCTATCATTTTCATTAGGTACTGTGTCATTAACTTCTTATCAGTCTTTAAGCTGAATTGAAGCAAAACATTTGCCTTCAATGTGCAACACCAACAAGTCTGTAACAGCACATTTGTTTTTATGGGTAAAAAACCCTTTTTGCAATTCATTTTAATTTTCTGTGTAAAGTCTAAATTAAATCTCTTCTGTGCTCTAATTTTTCTACATTGCCTAATCTTTAACACACAGAATATACCGGTTAACCAATTTTATTTCCATCCTTGGTTTCTTTTCTCACTTTAAATATCCTGTTTATGGAAGGGGCTTACAGATCCAAGGAAATCCCTCCTGACCATTTTCCCCCCGTCTTGTCAGGAATGAAAGTCTCAGATAGTATTTGTACTTTTGAATAAAATTAATCCGTGCCTCCTCTGCATTCTGTCTTTAATTCACGTGTTGTTGGCCTCATAAATTTTTTGGTTTCTCAAAGTTAGCCTTTCCAATATACTCGTTTTTGTTACTGATCAGTATTTTATTATTCCTGCAATTTAGCAGGATCTGAGTCTGTTCATGCCTTCATGGATCAACACTATCTGCTACTATGTGCATTTTTGCCATATTCTCACTATTTATTAAAATAGCCATCTCCATTTGACAGGTTGCTGAATTTTTTAGATGCACCATGTCCATCATGTCTTAGAACACCTGGTGCATCTCAGGAACATTATTTCTAATTTATATCTAGTAAATAAAATGTGCACTAAATATGCAAAGTATGTGATAAATGGCAATTCAACTAGTTTATCAACAGATTTTTCAATATACTTGCAGATTAATTTATCTGATTTAAAATAGTTTTATGTTAAATTGCAGGAGGTGGGGGGGATGACACACTTATCCAATACTCTTCAAGGAACCATGCTATATTATACAGAAACCAGAAATTATTCTTTCCAGTAGTTAACTTGACACCTGGCATTGCAAATTACTTTATGAAGAAGTCAGAGTAAATTCTCCACATCAATTTATTTGTAGCATCAGACCTCAATTTTTTTTTTATGTTCCCAAAATGCTAAGTCATAACTCATTCCCAATTACATTGCTCTGCCAGTATAAAAAAATCTACAGTATGTATGTAAATGTCTTGCTAACTGCAATCTCCCTCTGATTTTTTAAAGAAAGACTGTAGGCACCTACCATCAGGCAAAGATTTTAAGCTCTCAGTAAGGCACACAAATGTGAGAAATCTGAGTATGTCATAAGTCTGAACAAGGCACATACACGATAATTCTGCATAATGCACCTAAATGCTACAAAGGGGCAGAATTTAAGACACATTACTATTGACTAGCTTTGACAGCTCCCCACTACAGAATACTGGCTTGCATCCCTAGGAATAATAAAAGCCTTATTGAAAGATTACATACATTCCTGAAACGCTGAACCACTGGGGAGAGTTGAGGAGTCATAAGGCAAAGAAACTAACTTAGTTTTAGTGCCATGTTGTAACCTAAAGGAGCTGATGAGACCTAGAAATGTACAAAAGAGGCAGTAGTGAATACGAATGGAGTAATTTTACCTCTTTATACAAGGCTGGAGAGAATAATATTAGGATAGCCATCCGAACAAATACAAGGAGGGAAACTACTGGCTGGATATTAATTTTACAGAAAAGAGCTTCAGAACCTACTGTGAATTTTAAGCTGAAAATGAGTGAAGGGTTGTGCTGTTGTAAAAATCAAATCTGTAAGGGATAACAAGACTGAAGTAATCCTTATGCTCTGTTCAGCATTAGGGAGGTCTTATCTGGAGTATTGTGCCCCATTTTAGTTAGAAGATTTACTTTCTAGTGGTAAAGATAGTTAAGCTTTGGAATAGATTGCCTAGAGAGGTTATAGATTCTCCAGTGGTGGAAGTTTTTAAGAAAGTTAGATAAACCTGGATCAAGAACGTGTACAGCTGATCCTGCCCTGGAGTAGTGGATGAACTGGATGACTTTGCCTAGTATCTTCCCAGCCCTATTTTGTATGAATACTATGGATTTTACAATTATGTGAATAAAACATACAGTTCTGACAGGATGTTGAAATATAGGAGAAAATACAGAAAAGCTGAAAAATTTATGTTGAAAAAGTCATGTTTTAGTAAGATATTTAAAAGAGCTTAGGCTACTTTTCCAAAGAAGTTGAAAAGCATCTTGATTATTCTGTTGAAGATGAAAAATACTTGTAGAGAAAATGCTAATTCTGAAGCCATCCTTAGGTAGGTAGAGAAACAACAAAAAAATCACTGGCTAGAAGCTAGACAAGACTGGAAATAATGCCAAGGTGTTAACAAGATGTTAAGCACTGAGGCAAACTAGCAAAAGCCCACACCAGGATTTGAGGCAGAGACCCTCTGAAAGATGTGTTTTGGGGAAGGTTCACTTCAGCAAAGACACAGTATGTACATACAGGAAATACATACGTTTTGATATGCTGGAGGTCAGATTAGATTATCTAATGGTCCCTTCCAACTTTATATGATAATTAACCTATGCAATACTTCTCTGAAATGCGTTGGTGTATTCAAAGTTTGATTTTCAATTCTCAGAAAAGTCTTTTAAGACTATAGCAATATCAACACCACCTCAAACAATAGCTTTCTACTAGGAACAGAAGAAAAAAAAAAGGTTGAAAATTCTTTTTGCCAGAAATCTAACACAGTCTCATAGTTTCTATTTTGTAATGATGCAATATCTCAATCCTAATTCATAGAGCATAAAAGAACTGTTTGCAGGGTATGGAACAATTCCTCATGTTTTGGGAAGAAAAAAAAAAAAGTCCATATGCTTGCAAGGCAAAGTATGTAACCTGCCTTGAAATTGCCAATATTTAACAGATTATATTTGAACTTTTATTTTTTGTCTCAGCATGGGCCCCCTTATAGGGAAGATGAAATAGGGCCCAGAGGGGAAAAAAAAAAAAAAGCAAGTCCCCTATTATTGGCATTGGTTTCACTGGCGTTGCAAGTTTTCAGTGTTTCTCAGGATCAGGTCCCTACATTTTATGTTCATCTTCCTGGAAATATCTCTGTAAGTCTAATAGTCTTTAACTTGGAAATGACAGCAGGGGAGCTATTCTTTCTAAAAACCAGAAAACAAGCTTGCATCTGGTTTGCTCTCCAAACTAGTAGAGCTCTGTGCTTAACAGGAATAAATGATTAATTTCATGCCCTCAAAAAAAAACAACCCCAAAAAACCCCCAACAAAAACATTGCTGTTTCAGTGCATCACAAATAAGATATCTTTACTTGCCTAGAAGATACCAGAATATTTTAGCAACAGAAATTCCAGTGGGATGGGATGGCTAAACCCCATGCTATATTTTCCAGTCCTATTGTCATAAGCTATATCCGTACGCAATTTTCTCACCTTTTGCATTTTAGGCATAGTCCACATTTTTCTTTGCCGTTTGTCCATGTGGGCACAATTGGAGGCACGTTCTTTCAAACCAGATATTCTACTGTAGTATAGGGTAAGGAGAGAGATGATTTTTAAATGAAAGTTTGTCACAAAAAACTCATGAATATATTCATAAAGTCAATATTCCTATAGACTCTCTGACCTTCAAAAAAATTCTGAATACTGTAGATTAAGCATTAAATGGACACTTATGGAAAGAATGTAATTGTGATTCCAACCTTGTTAGGTAATACAAGAGAAATAGAAACATTGGGCAGAGGAGGAACAGTCCTTATGAACTGAAAGAAAATACATACATGTGCAACATTTGATAGAGAGATGGTATGAATGTTTATGGAAGATAATGATACCTGCTGCCATTCCATGCAGAAAATAAGTATCTAAAAAAATGTGCAGGATCTCAAGGGAATAATAATTAGATACTTTTTGGCTTTGCAGTTTTTGACAAATAGAGGCCAGTATTTACCTATTCAGAAAAACCCTCTACTACCTTCACAGGTTAACAAATTTAGGTCTCAGCCCTAATTAATCTGCACAGAGTATATCTTTCTTTACTGTGTTATTATTTTTGGTTCCAATGATAATTTCACTGTTTCTATAGCTCTGAAGAAAACATCACTCCATAAATTTGCCATGATGGATTATTCACACTGGTATTCCTTAAAAAGCACGTCAAACTGAAGTCTGATGAAATTCCATATGCACATTTGACTCGGAAGTCTCTCTCCGTTAACAGGAAGCAATTGTTTGTTAACTCGGAAGCAATATAACCACCGTAAACCCAGAATAAATATTTTAATTTCTCTATAGAGCCTGCTATACTTTCTTCACACAAGAAAAGGATCCAAGCCTGTGACTGACCAACAAACCCCTACAATGGAAGAGCGCTCAGAGGAGATGGATGGCCAAGAGGAACGAGCCCATGAAGCTCAGGAAATACGCAGGCTGTGACTGACCACAGCTGTTGCAAAGAGGCTGACTGTATCTCAACACAAAGGGGCCGGAGGGTGGCCTTTGTTTTCGCTAAACAGCTATCAGCAGTTGAGCGGATCAACAGGTGGTGCAAATGTTTCTCCCCGTGTTCACTGTAGGAGCGTTAAAGTCTCTCTTGAGTTAGCCAGACTGGGGGAGGGGAGGGAAGGTGTGGTGTGGCTCGGCTCGGCTCTGCTTAACATAGAGCATAAAAATCAAACAACTAGCAAAAATATTTCCAGGAGAGCAACGAGCTTGAGCTGGCTTCAACCCACGTATTCCTCCCTGGAGGCGCCTGGCGTCATGACGGTGAGCGTGTTATAGAGACCGGGAATCACGTCGGTATTGTGACTGAACTGTGTATTGCAATCGCTATATATTTTGCTAAGTGTAACCTGCATTTGTAATTGTGATTTCAGCATATTTTGTATCACTCCCTAAATCGGACATCCTATGCAACATCAACTGTCTTGAAATAAGTAAACTTGATATTAAACGCTACACCCTCCGCGCATTGAATATCTAAAAAAAACCAGGTCCGAGAGTATTGGACTCTGATAAAGACTGCTCTTAATGTTTCACAGTATAAGAAGTTGTGTAATGTATAGACCCTAGGGCTATTTGTTTTACAGTTTGTAGTGGCATACTTATTTCCCTTTTCCTATACTTATGGGACAATAGCTTTATGAAGTGTTAATGAACACAGAAATTCAGTGTTTCGTGTTCGTTAACATTAAATGTATTAATAGAGAATTAAACTTTTTTAGAGAAGTTAAAAAGTAGCAATGCATAGTCCGTTTGCTTCACCCGCTGTAGGAGCGCATGCACGGTAGCCAAAACAGAGCCTGTAACATCTCCGTATTAAAAATGTGTTAATCAGCGTATCGTTAATACCAGCTTGCCTTGACCCTGAATGTAAGCCTGCTAAAAGAGCGTACCCGGCTAGGGGGTGTAAGCACTCCGCAACAGCGCGACGGCGAAGCCAGAGGCGGTTTTGCATAAGCAGGGGGGCAATGTGATCGCCGAGGGGGCAAACGGGGGCGGGCGCCGCCGCCCGCGGGGGGCGGCAGCGCCGCCGGGCAGGGCCGGCCCAAGCAGAGGGGCTGCCGGCGAGCGGGCGGGCGGGCGGGCCGCCCGCCGTGCGCAGGAAGGAGGCGGGCGAGACAAAAGAGAGACAGATAAGCGGCATGGGGAGCAGGGGAGGGGAAGGGGGCAACAGCCTAGAAAGATCGGGCGTGAGCGAGGAAAGCCAGAGAAGGAAGAGGAGCGGGAAGACCTCGGCTCCCGCCGCTGCGGGGCGGGGTTCCCGCCGGTTTACCCGCACCGCGGCCGCCGCCAGCCGTCCGGGCCGCAGCCAGCGGCGCCGCCGACCCGCAGGCCTCCGCGGGACGGTGTGCTCACAGCCAGCCTGAAACAGAGCGGGTAAAGACAGGGGTTTGTATTTGTAGTGACGGTGCTTAATATTGTGTGGGAATTGGCCGTCAGCAGTAAGTGTGCTCGTCGTGAAGGAATTTTGTAAGGCTTAGCTTGAAAGTTCAAAAGTGGCCTCCTTTGTCACTCCCATCACACTAATCTCTAACTTTTTAACTGATATACATATGTCCATATATTCATTTGTAGGAACGTTTTATGTGTTCTAACACAATTTGTAGACAGCTGTATCTGTTTGTCTTGCTCCTTCTGTGTACTTCACACCGTCGGGAATTAACTGCTATGCTTCGCTTTTCTGCTAACGTGGAGTTAGGTGGGACTCCGAGTCCTGTACCCGGTTCCGTGTGTGAATGGTACCAATGGACAAGACACCTAAAAGCTGCGAAAAGCTTTGCCAAGATGTGGAAGGATTCATAACATTTTGAATGTGTTTGAATAGGGCTCCCAGTGGTGGTGTTACAGAGTTGGGAATGTTTGTTTTTTGTAAGCGCTGCATATGTTTTATTTGAACTCTTAAAGAGAGCACTCAGTCGGTGGTAGTCGGTGCTCTCTTTTTTTTTTGTCTCTTTTTTTTTTTTTTTTTTTCCTTCTCTCCCCCCCCCTTATAGTTTTTCTGTCAGGGTTAAGAAATCTCTTTGGGAAGCTCTTGTGAATGGATTGTCATACCCTACAGTGTTTCTGTTGTGGCCTAAGCTTTGTCCACCGTAAAGAAAAAACCTGCAGTGGGGGCATTGAATGTCTGGCTGGACTAATAAGCCGGGGGGGGGGGGGGAGCTAAGAGCATTTTGTTAGTTTAGGCAGCCCTTTATTGTTCTACCTGGGTGGGAGAGTGTGTGTCATCAAGGCCTGGATTTCCCTCTTTACTGAGGTGAAATCTCAATAGCGAACTGAGAACGAAAGGTTTGTCCGGGCAGCAGCAGAACATGAAGAGGGGACTGAGGAACTTGACTGGGCTTAGAAACAGGATTCTGTTTTTCAGCCGCTTTTTCAAAGTATCAGGTCTGCCTTCCCACAGTGCCTGGGGCCAGGAGGAGTCGGAGAGGAGACGCAGTAACATGCTACAAAACAGAAAAATTTCTAGGGAGGCCCTGGACTCCGACCTCTTGCCTAACAGGTAATTGCACAACTCCGGAGTTGTGTAATTAGCCCTCCGGAGTTGCTGAAAGGTCTGCCACGGCCTTACGTTTTCTGCCTGGGACACAAAATGGTTCCTTCAAGGCGGGAATCCCTGCAGAATTGAAACGTGACCTGGGTAAGCAGTTTGCGCTATTATTCTTAGGCCCAGACGAACAACACGAAGGGGGATTTGGCGCCTCCCGTTTTCCTGTCGCATCCACCACTTGGCGCTTTAGTACGCCTGTCTGAGGGACAGCACCTGTTTCCAGCCTAAGGAACCCAGGTTGGGCTGAAACCCGAGGTGGAGGCAGTTTCTCCCGGCGGCGCCACGAATGCCTCCAGAGGTGGGACGAGTGGGCGGCAGGGGTGGCAGCCCCTCCATGTCCCCTGACCCCGGGCAGGCGGCGGGTGAGGGGGCAGTGGGGCGAGTCCCAGCGGCTCCTGATCTCTCTGCTTGTTTCTAAAGACTCCAATTTTAATGCTATGGTACTTACAGTGTGCTGTAAGAAATTACTATGACGGCATACTGTGGATGTAGTTACACAGCCTATAAAAGGAGAGTAAATGTGTGGTCAAATCGTGTAGAAAGTAGCTCCTTCCTGAAGTCAGAAAACTTGGAGAGTTTCAAAATCATTTTGTCTCCATTCTGCCAGTGCGCCCACACGTGCTTCCCTCCACCGTAGGACTCGCATGCGTCTGCCTTAAGATAGCTCTTGCAGTAGTGTGCTAAGCATGCCTTCCTTTTGAAGGCTGAGATAGCATAACATACCGTATTTTTAACATACCGTATTTTTAAATATGACTTGCAGTTGGTAATAGAGGATTCTATAGCTAGTGCAAGTGATGGTATTTGCTGTCCAACAGTTTTTATATATTTTCCAAAGTTGAGCTCATAAGAGCTGCCACACTGGTGGAGACTGAAGATCCACTATCTCAGTTTCTTGACTCTGACAGTTTGGTATTAATTGATTTCCAGCTGTCGCAGCTGGAAAAGCACTCAGCTTTTTGAAAATGCAAATTCTAAATAGCAGTGAGGAGAAAATATGTATTATTAATTTTATTGCTCTTACGTGTTACATTTAAAGTTATGGTTATGTAGTATGAGAATTATGTAAACAGAATAACAACTTAATGGGTTCATGAAAGAGCTGTTCAAATACTGTAAAACTGCATTATCGTTAATGAGATACTAAAAAAGTGCTGTATTTTATGTATTGTCCTTTTCTATTAACATGTACTTTATTTCAGACAAAAGCTTTAAAATGGAGTTTATCAGGGCTGAATTTTAATCTTATATAGTAAATATATTTGTGGAATTCCACGGTGAACTGTTCTTTGAAATACACTAAATATTATATGAGTTGTATAAACTGTATGGCATTCAGCTTTTTAAATGAAAATTCATTTGGTGTAAGTTTAACAACTTGTAAATGGTGCTTCATAAATTGCAGAATTATCGCCTACTTTATATTTGGATTACATCCAAGGAAGACAAATTCTAGATAAGCGATAATGAGATTTCAGTGAAAACTGGTTGTTTCAGAGCCTTGTGGTGATTGGTGTATGGGGGAATTCCTGTTTGTTTCTCTGGGTTTTTTGTCCCCCCCCCCCCCCTTTTTTTTTTAAGCTTGTGGTAGTAGCAGTAAAGTATGTAATTGTTCTTATTTTAATTCTTCTTTTTTGTGACCCATTCAGGTGACGCTTCTTGATGTGCATATGTTTTGTTGCCCTTGCCAGTCCATCAATACTCTTCTCCTGCTGCTGCTGACTCAGAGATGCAAGAGCAGATTTGATCGATCTTCATCAGGTATTAAATACTAAGGCTCAGCAATTTCTGCACAGTTTGGATGTAGGGAAGAAAAGGCTACCTACTACATGGCTGTAGTGCTAGAACTAGAATGGTGTTGCTGGAAAGTTAGTTAGGGTATGTTTTAATATAATGATGAAGAACAGAGGCAGGGTTAGCTCTGAAATGTGGGAGGAGACTGACATAAACTGGGAAACTTGTGGATTGACAAGACACTGTCATTAATTTCTGAGAAAAGTAGGATCCATGTCAATGGCATAATTAGCCATTGGCATGCCATAGGCATGGCAAAATGTCAAGATGCTCAGTGCCAGCAGGTTTTTCAGACCTTGCATTACCCTTTTTGTCTCAGCCTGGGAGAATCTGCAGCTGCCATAGTTGAAGCTCAGTGATGGTTATTTGCGTAACTTTGAATGGGTGAAGCTTGCTTGTCACCTAGAAATAGCTGATAGTTCTCTAGGAACCTGAACACTGCAGACAGCAGAGATCATAGCAGAGTGAAGGCAGTAATTGTGCAAGCGGAAAGTGTCAGTGTGGAGGAGCAGTGCCAGCGGTTCAGGCAATTCTGCTTCCAGTAGGCTGGGGGTACCTGTGGGGCTTATATGCAACTGGAGTTATAAGCTGAAGGCAGAGAGACATACAAAGGAGCAGATCAAGGGCATGCATATCCTGTAACAGTTCCTGCATATCTTGCCAGAAGAGCTGGGTCTGGGAACGTGGTCCAGGTAGCTGCACCCAGGCAACTGTTCCAGCATAAGGTTTCCATCTAGGACCACTCAGAGGCTGGACATGAGGTTTTATACCTAAGGCAGGAGGGAAACTATAGAAATGTCATGCCTTTGACTCCTTCTTGCCGTGATAATTTGTCTATAGTAGGCCTTTAAAGTTCTGCCATCTTAGTTTTTCCCAAAGTGCCATCACCTGCAGTTTTTCATGGGGACAGCTCAGAGCTTTAGGGACTGATAATCCGATGAGGGATTTTGTGACGGAATCATGAGGATGAGCTATGAAAGTAACAGGAACCCATGAGATCCCCATGACTTTACACAAAGTGAAGTAGGTCAGCCTTAGTACCTACAAGAGGGTTTCTTTCCTTTTACCTGCCAGGTGGGAACTGGAGACCTCAGCATGCCATGAATTATGCTGAAATGTGGAAGAAGCCTCGGAGAATAAAAGAGAGAGGCTTTAAGGCTCAGGCATACAAGTTGTCACAAAGTAGCAAGCTAGGTAACTCAAATCTATAAGTGCACTTTGATGAAAACTTAAATATAATATGATTAATTCTACTTCAACTGAAGAACCAAAAGTCTGAAGGAAAAAATAGAAGTGAAACTTTTTCTAAAATTCCTGTGGAAAACAAAGCATTATTTGTACTAGTTTGAGTACTATGCTGAGACTGTCCTGACCAAATTCTGGTTTCTGTTAAGAAGTACTTTGCACAAAACGTTATGACCATTCCTGCTTACAAATTTAAGATACAACTAAATCTTCTACTTTAAATCTCCTGCATTAAAGAAATAAATGCACAGATGACGGATTAATTACCTATTTCTGTCATATCTATGCTCTTGGTGAACATTCATGCATTTCAACATCAATGTCATTCTAAAAGTAAAAGGATTGTTATCTCCCTTACACAAGTGGAAGCTCAAAAAGACTTAAGGACATGTTAAAAAGTAACTTTCATTGGGACTTGGAAGTACTTGGAAATAAACTCCCAAAGTGATTCACCCAAGAGTGCACATGGGAGGAAGTGACAGAGATGGGAAGTACTGGCTTAGAAACCCTTATTTGGACTCTCTAAAACTACTTAACGTTACTGGCAGTAGGTCTAGGAGCTAGTACCGTGATCTTAAATGCACCATTCTTTAAAATTTAATTCAAAGTTGACACAGCAGACTGAGAAAAGACTTGTAGTCCAGTGTAGATTCAGTTGAAGAAAAGCAGTGTGTATTCCTTTGTGCTGGGATGAAAGAATGCTCCTCCCACGTGGCATTTTAAAGTTCGTTATTTCAACTCCATAGGCAAACACCTGTGCCTACGTCAAATGGGAGTAAGAATATATGTGACCAGTGGTGCTCTCTGATCCATTCTCTAGCACCACAGCAGTGTGAAGAATCAGGGTCAGATGGGTGCTTATTTCTCAAGGATACCTGATATGACTTCTAGTGATTTGAAGGCCATACCTCTACAGTGATTGGTTTATTTCTAGGCTTACAGATCCTTTAAAGGCTCTGTAGTGACATCTGTGAAGATGGTAGCTCCTGTGAAATTATGGGAGTCTTCCAGCTCTCAGCTTAACTGGCCACAGCCTAATTTTGAACAACCAGCCCAGAAAGATGCAGGATAAAGCAAGCAACCAGAACTCAAATACAAGCTGCTTTCAGTTGTTAAAGAACTGAAGGTCCCTCAAGAAATGGATAATAAGCTATACATGATGGGAGCACATAGGTTTATGTACAGGAGAACAGGGGGAAAAATACTGAGGATGGGATGGAAAGCAGGAGATGCTTCAGGTGCAGGATTTAGCCATAATATGGCCTGATCAGGTGGCTCTTCTCTAACATTTGGCTGGCTGTTCTAGTAACCCTAGTTCAGGTGTCTGTACCAGCAAATCCACTATCACATCTGGCACCTCAGCAAAGAAGAACATGAAAACAGAAATTATGGAGTCCATTTTCTCTTTTGGTCTTTCAAGCGAGAGGCTTTTAGTTTAAATGAGGGGGATGAAAGAGGGAAGCTTTCATTAATCAGGGGATTTAAGTACATAAGAAAAAAAAGTGGGTCTTACTACCATCAGGTTTGTCCCCCAAAAAATCTTGCCCGGTAATGCCTTAGGGCAAACACAAATGAGTAACTCGCATGTTTTTATAGAATAGAAAGTAGAAAGCAGTTTGGCTTGCCACATACCTAAGGTATGCAGGTATAGGCATAACTCGGTTATTCCTGTGTTGAGTTTTTAACTATTAGTTGAATCAGACTATGTCTATTTGAGTTGGATTTTAAGTCTTCTAAGCCTGTCCTTTGCAAAAGGTCAAATTTAATGGTCATAATGTTCTCTTGCGACTTTAAAACTTGACGATTGCTGTTCTTTCTTTGATAATAGAAAATAGTATCAATGCCTTAGAAAACATAAAGCCAATGTATTTCTACCCCTCTTGTAGTACCGAGCACAATGAAAGCCTTGATCTTGGTTGTTGTACAATTTGGATTCAGTTCAGGTTGTGATATATGTAAGCATATTTAAATTGCTACTTCAGGAGGAATAGTTAAGCCAATTGGCAGTTAGTTTGTGCCCCCCCCAAACCTCTTCTGGCTCTTTCTGGTTTTCCTGCCCATGTTCCTCAGAACCATTTCTTTCACTGCAACTGTAAATTATATTCTGAAAGCTGAGGATAAAAGATTCATCATCCTTGAGGTGGCAAAACCTAATTTTTTGGTTATGCTATTGTGTGTTTTCATACTACTCTGCTTATTCTTAGCTCCAAAGTACAGGTACTAAAGAATTAAGTCTCCTTTTTGCAGACAATAGCAAATTACTTTTTAAATTTATTTTTTTTTTTTTTACCTGCAGTGGTTGATAGACTTGGAGAAAAAAATGGAGACTCATGACCAGGAAGGGCTTGGATATACGGAAGAACACAAGTTGTCATCAGGAGATCTAAGAGAAGACGTACTCCAAAATGGTGACCTAAGTTGTCAGAAGGGTGAAATGTCTCAAAATACCAGTTTGAAAATACCCTCTGAGGACAGACAGACAGGGATGTCTGGGAAGAGAAACTGTAATGTGAGAGAATTCCAGGACATTGTGGTCTCAGGAAGAACTTCGCCAGGACAGGGTCCTTATCAGTGCACTGTGTGCAATAAAAGTTTCAGCAGCAGCTCAAACCTTCTCCAGCACCAGCGTAGCCACACGACAAAGAAGGCTTACAAGTGCATGCAGTGCGGGAAGAGCTTCAGCCGCATCTCATCTCTGACCCGGCACCAGGCAGTACACCGTGGGGAGCGCATATTTGAGTGTGCAAATTGTGGTGACCGTTTCACACGCAGCTCCAGTCTCACTCTCCACTGGAAGACTCACGAAGGGGAGAAGCCCTTTGTGTGCACACAATGTAGTCGGCATTTTAGTAGTGCTTCTGAGCTGGTGGCTCACCTGGGATTACACACATGAATTCATTGTGGTCCTTTGTGCCTCAGCAAACTGGAACCATAGGTATAAGGAAGAAGCAATCCCTCTGTAGGACCACGTTGCCTCTAAAAATTTTTTTCATCTGGTGTACCTTAAAGGTATGTGCAGGTAATACTGAAGAGTGGCAAAGCAAAAAAAAAAAAAAAAAAAAAAAAAAAAAAAAAAAAAAAAAAAACCAAAAAAAAAAGGCAGCCCCTAATCCAGAGAGCCTGGTTGGAATATCAATTGCTAAGAGTCCAGTGGCTGAGGAATGAATCCCCTCTCTTCTAATGCATAAGCCTCTGTTGGGATGGAAATAGAAGTTAGTATTTATTTAAAAGATAGAAATAGGATAGGTTACTGGCTGAGATGAGAGCTAGGAACTTCAATGATAAGTTTTGGTTCTGAGTTCAGGTACAGGATGACCTTGTGCTAATTACTTTGTATCTCTGTCTTTATGACTCATAGTTTAAAAAAGAAATGTCTTTTTTAACTGAACTTAACTTTCTCAGTGTAGAGTGTGGACTTATGCGTGCCCAGATACTACAGTCATTAGAGACAGATGAGTTAGTAGCTTAAAGAACAACTTGTTCTGAAAGCCTAAATGTCTCTGTCCTTCGCTTTTTTAAAGGAAGATTTTTCTAAAACTCTGGGCTTCAGAAGTTTTTTCATCTTTTCATGGAATTTGGGTTCCTAACTTCCGAAGGCACTTCTGAATATTAGCCTTTTGTAATCATCCAAGATTTCTGAAGGGATCAGTGCTGAAATGATGTATTCTTTCCTGCCCAGTGCTTAATAGATCTGCATAACTCCTTGGCATCAGCAGAAGGATTGGCTCCTCAAGTTAGGAGTCTCCAACTAGAAGTCTTTGTTTCCTAGCTTGCTTAAATAATACCTAGTTGAAGAAAAAGGAATGACTTGAAAATTGGACTTAAATCTAGAGATGCGAGAGTAGTGTCTCTGCTATTATGGTACGCATCAGGATAGTCAGACAGAAGAGGACTTTAATTTTACTGTACAATTACACATTTAATGGAAAACTGGGCAGTTACTAAGAACTGAGGTGATTGTCCCATCCTCCCTGTCCCCTCTTGACTTTCACCAACTGAGTAGTTTCTCCACTGAAATTAGACCCCGTCTTATGGGACCACAGAGATCAGGGTATTGATTTATTTCTTTTTTTTTTTTTTTTCACTGAGACTAAAGGATGAAGAGAGAGACCCTAGGGTACCAAAGCATGCTAGAGAAGTTGCCGTTTAATATTAGAGTCTGTTCTTGATGTGAGTCCTCCTTCCTTTAGGGCCTTGTTGGCTTTTTTGTGGGCACAATTAGTAGTATTAATGCCAGAAGACTATTTTTGTATATTAATAAACACACAATATCTTGAAGTTGTATTTGTTTTTACCTCCTTTCACAGAGCTTGCCACCCAAAGTATCTGGAACAAGGATCTGAATCAGGAGATCCTGGTATTTTTAAAAACTGATTTCTAAGACATAACACTATCTCTGACTCACCAGTCACTTCATGCATGTTTTTAGAAGCCTGAGTTCACTTAACCTTCTAGTGCCTATCTGTCTCCGTGTCCCTATTTTTCATAATGGACCCCCAGGAATCCTTTAATCTCGTTGGTATTCTCTGCTCTCCCAAGTCCCCTTACAAAAATGAGAGACAAAACCTACAAGTTGGGCACCTCCTATTGTTTCTTTTCCATGTTTAAATCCTTTCTCCCTGCCCCAAATCTTCCCCACATGTAACTGATTGTCAGATGTAAAATTGGGTAGCAGTTAACAGAATATTGGAATATTCCCTTGGAGTAGACAAGGGAATGCAGGTCTCTGTAGCTGTTCTAGAAAATGGGTGGTTAAGCTGATACTATTTTCAGGAAGTTTAGATATCCCAGATTCCCAGTCATAGGGTGGCAAATCTGACATAGTCCAGGACTCCCTTTTTGTTCTTGAAACCGTTCTCTTTGATTCCTTAGTGCTCAGTTAAGCTTAAGTAGCAGCACAGTGGCAGAGAGAAATTCCGGTTGATTTGGACCAGTGAGAGGGCATCTTTTAAAAGTCTGTCTGAAGTCCTATATTCAGACTCCCAAAGGAGAATGCAGCATCAAAGTTTGAGCATATTGCTCTGGATGTGAACTTGCTGTGTGTTGAACCAGGATTAATGTTTTCCTAGAACTAGACAAATTCCAGGTGTGGAAGCAGTAGTAATACAAAGACTTTTCATGCCAATATCTGTGGAATACTAGCTTTTTCTCTTACTCTAAACAATGGGCTTGTGCAACAGTTACTTCATTACTAATTTAGTTCAATTCCAATATAGATGGTTGACATTGTCAGTTAACTTAGACTATGTAGAGGGTTTGAGGAGTGCTCAATATTTCATTATAAAGAGTAATTAGGAAAAAAAAAATCCTACTGATGGTAGATGCTAAACCTTAGATAATACCAATTTTAAACTAATATCTCATAAGCCTGTTTATTTGATAGGTTTCTATACAAATTCATTTAGTGCTCAAGAACTAAGGTTATCTGACTTCAGAGTTGTATTTTTTCATAAATCAAAGCAACACTGAGGATGAGGGATGGGGGGAAAAGGGAGACTTCACTCACTGTGCATGAATCCAGTCATGCTTGAGATAGAGGTTAGCCATCAGCTACTATCTGTTCTCTTATCAGCTGGATGACCTGCTGTCTGAGGTGATTTAGAGAGTTTTTTTAAAGGAAGCTACAGAAGTGTCTGAACTCATATTCTTACCGGTGTGGATGATGTTATCTGTCTTTGGTCACTCAGATAATCTTCTGTTCAGAAAGAAAAGAACAAAAGAATTGTCATGCTTACCACCCAGATAATTTTCTGGATATTTCCCTTCTTACAGTGTGCTGTCAGTTGCTGGGATAAGGCCAAAACTGTTGTCCACTGCTCAGAAGAAGGCACCTAAAACTTGAAGGCAAATACTGAGGGAGAGAAAAACTAATTTTGGAGTGGAAGGTACCTAAATATACTATTAAGAGTGGAGATAACTGTACTCTGAGGTCAAGAATGGTTCTCCTTTATCTGTTTGTGCAAAGTCCTGCATAGTGCAACCATGCTTTATGGACTCCAGAGCAGAGAGCGAGAAGTGTGAGTAGGTGTGGAGCTCTGGACGTTTCTGAGTGGTGTCACGGAGGGTAAAGAGACACAGTGCCTCTCTCCTCCTCAGCTGTAGTCCCAAGTAAGTGTCTTGTAGCACATCCAGTGCCTTCCACCAAAATGCCTATCTCTGAACTTCAAAAGCTTCATTACTCCTAGAATCCTCCCAGTTGGGCAATCTACCTCTCCTAGCAGTCTTTCCTTCTAAACCTTAGTTTAGCGTTGTGTGTTACAGAGAGCATGTGTAGGGCACAACACAACAAGGGAGAATTAGATGTAGCGTGGAAATGGAAATAATTCTAAATATCACCAGTATTTGAAGAATGTTCAGCTTCTAATGCTTAACAAAAAGGCAAGGGCAAACTGAATAGTCACTAATACAGTTAAGCAAACATCAGCTCTTACTGTATAGAAAGTATTTTTGATATTTTTGGATGTTAGTATCTGTGTCAGCAACTTTTTCGAAGTGTAATTTTTTTATTTGAAAAACTTTTTTTTTTTAATAAACATAATGAGACTAAAAAGTCCATTTCATGGAAGTGTATTGACTTAAGTTTAAATTCCTGGTAGACAATGCATACTTTTGACACAAATAAATGGAAGCAATGTTTGGTCACCCTTTTGAAGTTGGCCTGTATAAGGATGGGCTTTCACAAACACAAATGTTCCATTTTTCGTGTAGATAAACCATGCATGAATTCAGGCTCTAAAATCTAACGTGTCTCTAAATCCCAGTATTTTTCCCCCTCTAAACCTGTGTGGAAGGTGTTGGAACCATTCTAATTTCCACTTAGTCTCAGACAAATCCCCTTCCCCCCAGTAAGTCGTCTTCGAAAAAACTCTCAGCATCTGAAAAAGCATTTTACGCAAGTGTTGGATAAATATGGAAGAGCTACTATCTGTTCTGCCTTTAACCATGTAAGCAGCAAACAAAGCGAAGGTTAGTTTATAATACAAGGAAAAAAGTGCCTGCACATGTGAAAGGACTTTGATCTTTCTATGCAGCTCTTCAATGGTTAAAATTCTTTCAAAGTATATTTTCTGATTACTTGTCTCTTTTTTTTTTTACTTTAATTTACAGCTACCGCTTCCACATGTGTACATTTTAATGATTTGCTCTTCAAAATGATACTTACCAAATTTGCTTATTCCACAAAAAGAATCAATGAGGTAGTCTTGTTCAATCAGCCTTGTTTCTTGAATTACTTCCTTATCTATGAAAACGCAGTTACCACTTTTGATTACTCTTAAATAATTAAATAATTGCAAAAGCACTTAATTTATTAAATTAAGTAGCTTTAGCTCGTACTGCCTTTTGATGTACGATCTTAACTCCCATTAACGCAGCTTTTGCTTCAAATATTGAAAGCAAATACCCCTTTTTTATTTCTGTATTATGGACTAGATGCTAAAATGGTATAAAGCTTTTAGATTATTAAAGGAGATTTTGCAATCAGCACATTTTTAGCTTTTTAAATCAAATGTATACTGACAAATATATTTCGGTATTAAAACTGAACTTTTCAATAAAATCATTATAATTGTCTTTTTGTTTCATTACATTGTTGGGGAGAAGATGTGAGCTGGGACTGTCCCCTTCATGAAGTGTTTGCAAGTTCCCTGTCTGGTAGGAGTACAAGAGTCTGATGTCTCTGGCACTGAAGTAGGATGTTAATGGGTGCTCCCTGCTAACCGCCCTGTTGCTTGGCAGGTCCTTGCCTTTCTCTCCCTGTTCATAGCTTCTGCAACTGAATACAAACTGAGAAGTCAGAAGTTTTTTCTTTACAGATAAGTTATTGCTGATAAGCTTATTAGTTTTCATATGCCCACCTAGATTTCTTAGGATGGTCTTAGTTTTAGAATATTGATGACTGCAGGTTTTTTTATTAGTCTTGTTTGATTTGAAGGAGTGAATTCCAACAAAACACTGAGTTTCCTTCTGGTTTATGTTTTGGAAAAAGAAAAGGGAAAAGGGGTGAAATAACTGTGGGGAAAAAAAAGAATAAAATTGGTACTCCAGTAAGAAGAGAAAAGGCAATTAAAGGTTACAAAAGAGAAGAGAGAAGCAATTAGATTGAACCCTCCCCAATACAGATTTTCTTCTCATTTACATTAATGGAACTCTACTAGAACTCCAATGGATGTTATTATTTACAAGTGATTTTGAACGGCTGTGTGAGTAACACACATTCTGTGCATCAGATTTGAGATGTGTGTGGCCCTGGATGGGCTGCAGGAGAGGAAAGCCTAAAGCCTGAAATCCTGTACCTCCTTTCTATGTGAATAAATCAGTTCCTTAAAGGGAGGAAAGGGAGTACTAACTACCATTTTTATAAAACAGAAATAAGAAGAGTACATGTTTTCTGTCTAATTTGGTTTAAATTACTTCTGAGTAGTCTATTGAGGAATAGAAAACAATGTTACTGAATGGCTGAATATTTATTAGTGTAGACAGTACGTACTTATACAAATGTATTGCTGGAGATTAGAAGTTACAATTGAAGTCTCTGGAAATAGCATACTGTGAAACTAATATACTGATGATGAGGCCCGAAGGATCTCATCTCGGTTTGAATTTTGTTATAGGGAATTTCATCAAACTTGAACTTATTAAAAACAAACCCACATTATCTGTTTGTTCTGTGAGCCCTTTCTGGTGATTGTGTTCTTTGTGCTGGAAGTCCTCTCTTTTGCTACTGTCCAGTTTTTCAGAAACTACCCTGTGTGAACACTTTTTTAGCATTTGCTAGCATCTTTTTGACCTTTCTATAGCATTTATCATGACTAGCCTACCTGACTTTTTTCCAATTGCAGCAATTGCTGTGAGACTGTGATACAGTGACTTACTACGTTCTTTTACTTGCACTCTGTTTTCATTACTTCTTTCTTTCCTTGAATAGAAACAGGATGGAAAGTCTATGTTTGTGGTATTTGTGAAAAATACTCTCTATTACGATAACCAATCAAAACCAGAAGTTGGAGTCAAGGTTTATTAATCAAAACTGGATAAACCTAAAATGTTAATTGTTTGGTTAATAACACAAAATTTTAATGAGAACAGCTTTATAATGGGTGTGAGTGCAGTGGTAGATGATTACAGATACCGAAGTATGATGTAGACATAATCTGAGCTAGCTTTAAGTTTTCTATATCTAAGCTATCCAGATGCTAAGCAGTGATGTCTGTCACAGCATAGAGACAGCAAAGCCTGAATTATTGCCAGTATACAATCTAAATAATAATAAATCTAGTTCAGAAATTTCTGCTCTGTCCTAAAAGTGTTACAGAGCCACTTGACACTGGAGGCCATGGAATTTGATAGGGAAAAACTTACATGACTGAGTAATGGCAGCTGTGCGCAGGACAAGGAAATTAAAGTTGTATGGGTTGCTGTAATTCTGATGTGTTTGGATTTTTTTGAGCACAAGTTTTTGCATTACTTAACATTTAGTTAATGTAAGCGTGTGAAGAGTGTGTGTTAGCTACCTATACTCTCAGCGGAAAGCATTCCCCTAATATTAGCAATATAGAGAAGAGAGGTGTTCAACATGCTAGACAGATCTGGGCATCTTTACACACATACTCAAGAAGTTAAGTGCTACTCTGCAGCAATATGGATCGAATTTGGCTGTCAGATGATTCATAAGTGAAAGTGTGTTCTCCAAATTATAACATAATTTTCAGTAGTTTTCTCTGAAACTGCCTTAGATTTGATTAAGTTACTGCCAGAAAAAAAGTACATATTCTATGCATTAATCATTAGAAATAAACTTATACTTTTAATTTCTTTCTAATAAGTAATACATACTGTGAATAATTGTTCTTTGTTTATGGATGACTGCTAGAGCAGCTTGAATTTTATAATAATTCATGAGAAATTAATAAGCAGTCATAATGAATAAACTTAGGGACAGTTTAATGACTATTCATCAACATTTCATGCACAACAAATCCAAATGTTTATCAAAGATGTTCATAAACATAGTGCACAAGCAGCTTTAATGAACTGATAATGAACATTAATGAACATTCATTATGAATTTCCCTTTGCTGAGAATGACGTCCTCAGAGGAGATCTAACATTTCAAACTATTTTCCTTTTAAAGAAAAGAAACATGGGTGTTTCAAAAAATCCTAGTACTTAGGATAGGGGTGAAAATAAAATGCAGAGTAAATTTTTTATTGAGACCAGAAATAAGTTGTGGTGGAGTCTAAGAATATCTGCTCTTGTCATGATCGGTGTGAGGGCTCTTTGAAGACCATTTTGCCAGAGGTTTGTCAGATATTTATAGAGTCATCATCTTCTACTTTGTGGATTGGTACCTTCACTGTGGATTTCATGATTGTCTAGTTTCCACAGAATATAGAAAAATAGAAACGTAGGGCTGCATTCTAAGAGTCTTTTGAAGAAGGAAAAGTTTGACCATTAAGCAGAAGAAAAGGAAGGAAAAAATTCTAGAGGTGTGAGAAAAGGGAGTGATATTTAGCATCTCACAGAAAGGGAAATTACTTCTAGAGTTGCATCTGGATACCAAAGGATATCGTCAAGTTCAGAATGGGACTGCACACTCATGGACAAGAGGTCCATAAACAGGGGTTACTAAAGTGAATATGCAGGAATGTACCCTCTAACGTCTCAAATGATTGTGACTGCTTAGAGGATATGAGGGAAATGATAGAGGTTAGGCACTTGTATTGTCCTTAAATGGAATGTCCCATTGTTGCTATCAGAGACAGGATAAAGACCATTGATCCAAGCCAGTAGAGCTTTTCTTATGTATTTTCAGTGAATAAAGAGGTTAATCTTTGGGAGGTTTGTGAAAGATGTTTAAGTTAGAACATGATGAGCAGCCGAGACTTCATGGCTGAGAGACTATGATTATCATTGTTTTCACACACTATGTAATGCCGAATGGAGGATTTACATTGACGTATCTTTTAGAAACTTGTACTATTTTATTTCAGATTTCAACCTGTTTTGGTAGTAGACCATTTGTAATCCCAGTAACATTTAATCATAACCTAAAATTTGGAAAAAAAAATTTTGAACTTTCAATTCTGTGTTTCTGTATTGTCAATATACAATGAAGATGTGCTTGAAGAGTTGTATTTATGTCTACAGAAACTTCTTTCAGTTCATACTTTTTTGAATAAAATTATTAACTCCTCCCCAGTCACCACCACCACCACATTTATGGAGGAGTTACTGGATAGGCACTGGCATTTTTGCTCTCCCACTTAATTATTTTGGAAGACATTACATATCAATACACAAGTTCAGAAATGTCTCTTCAATAAGCCTGTGATGGTGGCAGAATGTCCACAAGAGCTGTCAAGAGATACAAGCCTATGCGGCTCCTGAATGCTAGCTGGGAAATAAAACTTGTGAAGAACGAACTGTGGAACAGCCTCAGGATGCCAGTACTGGTTTTCAGAACGATATGAAGAAAATGCTTTCTTGTTTACTTCCATGCTGTATCTGCTGCTTTCCTCATTCAGAATCCTAATGCAGCAAAATGGACCAGAGCAGCTCTATAAGACCTTTGAGAAAGACCCAGGAGCACGTTGACGATCCTATTTGGTATCTGAAGGAAGAACTCCTAAGCTGTTTTCTTCCCAGAAAATTCCGTGCATTAAATTCTATCTTAAATGTTAGTGGAAAAAGTTTTATTTCTTCTCGCTTATCACAGAAACAGAATGTTAAGTAGGAGAACTTCAGTGCAGCAAATTAAAATCATAGGTTCAGGAAATCAGCTTAACGCTTTCTCAGTTTATGATTTTGGTTATGAGTATATCTTAAACTAAAAAAAATAATCCTTGTAGTTAGGAGCTGTATATTATTCCTCTTGATTATCATTTCACTGTTGAAAAATGACTGTGTATGTGCTATATTTTGTTCATTTTCATTGGAGATACAGTGAGAAGTAGACTAATCTCTGTTCACATTCATAAAATACAGCTATGGGTTCCGTGTTATTTCTAGTAACTGACTGAAGTTTCACCAGCACAGTGATGAAGGCCTAGATGAAAGACTGTTTAACTATACACTGGTTCCTTTTCACAGCAAGTTAAAATTATATGCACAGCATATTAATCACAGTTTCATTGCAGAAACATTGGAGGTCAACTGAATAAAATCACATTTATCTGCAGAGGAACTGGAGGAACAAAACATTATTCCTTCAACTGGGATATGCTTTTTTATCTCTAATTCATAGTTATTGGAATAAGATGAAAGCTGTACTAATCATTGCGCTGAATTTGCTTTGCATACAGAATAACTAAGCTGCTTCTGGTTTTACCACTACTAAGAACTCTGTAGATACTCATATAACTTGTTATGCTCAAAATCATGTTATGGGCAAAAAGGGAACTTACATATATAAAGTCAAGAATTTATTATTAGTATAATTGAAATCTTAACGGTCTAATCAAGGAAGCATTATTAGTCCGCATCTAATTATTATAAAAAAAGGAAAGAAAAGTAGAATGGAAAAGTCTCAGCAGTAGCAATCCAGTTAAAACTGTTACGCATAGACTGGCTGGTAGCTACCCCTTGTCCTGGCGTTATGCTCATCCTGCTACTGCCTTTCTGGGTCCTAAGGTCAACGATCTCAGTCTGGAGTGTGCATGCATGTTGGTGGAGGGGGAGTACAGTGTGTTGTTAGCAGCAAGTCCTTTGCTGGGAGGAATGTGATGTTGATGGCTTCTTTGTTATTCTAGGATCCACTTGTGGTCTTTTATTATGTTTGCTAACTTATTCTTTGTTCTTTTTATTACCCCTAAATCTGCTTTTTCCCCAGCTCCATTTCTTAACTGAGCACCACCATCCTTGGGTCTGCAGTGTTAGTTGGGTCTCCGTCTCCTATCATCCCATACGTCAGTCCTGCACACCATGGCCAGTGTTCCCACTTCTCAAGGCCTCTACAAGGCCTGTATTTCTGCTCACTACATTATTACGTTGTAATCATAAATATCTCATTTTACACAGGATAGCTACTTGTTGCTATCTGTATAAAAACTATGGTTGTACCATAAAATGTTAAGCAGAAATAGAAGTAGTTATAGTCACCTGGTTATTTTAAAAAAAAAAAAAAAAAAAAGGAAAGAAAAAAGTCTGGTAGAGTTAAGCCAAGTAAAAACAAAGCTCCAGACAGGTCAAGACAAGTTCAGACAGAGCAAGCCTGACAAGTCTGAGTCCTGAGGCCATGTAGATTCAGCATGGCCTATTACTGTGCTTCTGGGCTGCAGGGTTACAGCCTTAACAGATACTTTCTAATTTCTGTCTCAAAATTAAAAGACTTAATTTTGGAAGAATCTGATCAAAAGTAGGTTCACTGAAGATAATATGGTTAATACTCAATTTATCTAACCATGAACTAGTCTTGATTTTTCTTCGTTTCTTATTGCTTGTTACTTTTCCACTCCATTCTTAGGCATCCTTGTACCTCTTGTGGAGTAAGTATGTACACAAACATGTTTTCTTCATACATGAGAACCTCTAAAGCATTACAACTATTTTAAAAAAGGATTGCGTGTGTGTTAGAAAATCTAAGCAACCAGATCTCTTCACCTGGTTCTTCCACTAGACTCTTAAATACTCTGTAACTGTGACTTGCAGTGCAGTCATCAGATTCTGGCTTGTCCACCTCTTGGTGAGATTTCATTTGCCCAGCAGCATTTTTACTATGGTCTCGCACCAGAGCTCTCTGTTAGGGAGAGTGGGTAGCAGTGAGGCAAGCCTCTGGTACTGGCACTCAATTAGGTATTTAATCCTGATTGGTATAGTTTGGTGAAGGAGGTTGCCAACATGAAGCTGAGTGATATCCCTGAAAAAATATTGTGCTTTTCAGAGGCCACAGAGGTACTCAACTGAAATGTGATTTCTGGTGCATTTCAATCTCTTGGTTCAGTTGAAAGTAATCGGAATTTTCAATGGAAACAGGTATGGTTTAGAATGTGTGAATAGTCTATGACATATTTGAGGCCGCGACCTACACTTCATCCAAAAACTTCATAGGATCATAGGATAATTCAGATTGGAAGGGATCTCGGGAGGGCTGTAGCCCAACCTCCTGCTCAGAGCAGGGCCAGGTATGAGGTCAGACTAGGTTACTTAGGGCTTAATCCAGTTGAGTCTTGAAAACCTCGGATGTTGGAAACTCCACAGCCTTTCTGGGTAGCCTTTTCCACTGCCCAGTTTTTCCTTGTATCCAGTCTCCAGTTCACAAAGTTTTTCCTTGTATCCAGTCACAATCTCTCTTGCTTCAATGTCCATTGTCTCTCAACCTCCCAGCATGCACTACTGTGAGGAGTCTGGCTCCTGATAACCTCCTTTTAAGTATTTGAAGGTTGCTATTAAATGTGTTTAAGAAGTTTTTACACCCATATTGAAAGAGGAATAAAATATTAATTCAATTTCAATGTAGAAATTAACAGTATAAGCGTGGATCTGATGATGCTTTTGCTTTTTTTTTTCCCCAAACTGCAAATAAATCTTTGTTCTTAGGTAGGTATTCTATTTGCCTGCATGGAAAAAAAAAAGTTTTACCCTGAAAGGGTCATTCTTACTTTTTGTCAAGCTAAATTGAACATCTGTGGTTCACCTTTTTTATGTAATGGATGCACACTAGACAGACAGGCTTCTCAAGAATACCATCATTTAAGAAAATAAGTCTTTTGTGCAGTGCATATTCCAAATTTGGAGAGGTCAGATCAATAACATAACTGTTCACTTTTAATTTCATCTAGAAGATCCTGACTATCTACCACAAAGTGTCGCCTGTCATACATATCATTGTTTTTGTCTTTGGCACCATGCCTGCAATATAACATGTCAAGAAGAATTTTTCCCTGAATTGTGGAACAAATCAGAGGTAGAGAGGCATTTAAAAACAGATTTGATTTGCTGTATTTTGCAAGCTTTCTGAGGCAAAGTGATAAACCATAGCAGCTTGAGGTAATGTGATGAGAGCACTCTATCACTCTGCATATGCTTAACTGTTTCACTATCATGCTGCCCTTAAAAAGTGTTTATGAGAAATAAAAAGAACTATCAGTTTGATAGAGATTTGTAATATCAGAAATGCTGAATCATGGATCCACATAAGCTATGTGTATAAAAGCATTACATGTTGAGTGAGTTAACTGTATATTACCTGGAAACTTCTACAGGTTGCTATTTTTCCCATTGATGCCGGTATCAAATGTTTAAAAGATATGTGTTGGACTGGATTTTGTTGAACAGTATTATTTTTTTGACTGTTTTCAGATCTAAAACTGAAGATCTTTTTTTTAAAAAAAGAATTCTTAATTTAAAACAGTCTTCTGTGAACTTTCCTTTTTCACCCATCCGTGAGGGAAATACAAGTGTTCTAGTAAGATTTAAATTTTGATGGATAGTTTTGATAACAAAACCCATAAATTTTAAGAATGAAAATAAGTAACTTAATGAAGTGGGAGGAAAACAACCTCCAAACCACAGTACTCAGTTCTCCAAGACCCAGGTGCCTAACACTGAACTTGTGTTAGGAACACTGAATATGTATGTCACAGATAAAAAGACACAATAAAACTACATGGAAAGGAATCTTGAGATTCATTCCTTGAACATACAAAACTTCATAGACACAAAGATTCATATTTCAGCATAACTAATGCTAATAATTTATATTTAAAAAACCCTACCTGAAGTGGGTTCAAGTCTGCATTTTTGGCTGGGGATTAGAAATTAATAACGCAACATAGTCAAGTCCTGTTGGAAAGGTATCCTCCATAGATTAATTACTTTAAAGAACTTTATATTTTTCAGATCTGAAAAATATACAGTATAATTTAAATCACAGAATTTCTTTACTTTTCTCAGCATAAGAGTAAATTTATTAAGTAAGGACTGGTAGCAACAGACAGTTAAGAGACACCTTTCTTTGAGATATGATGAAACTACACAAAGGTAACAAAACCTCCAGGTAAAAATGCAATAAAATAGAATAAGCTCTTATCTGCTCAAAATAGGATTGGCAGTCTTTATTTTTGGGGTGGGAGAAATGGTAAGTGCTTCTGAAGAATAAATCCACATACAACCTTCACAGGGTAGGAATGTGGGCTTTCTGATAATCTCACAGGGGGATTAGTGAAAATCCCTGTAGACTGAAGAAATTAGGCCTCCTCAAAGGTGATGTGACAGAAGAAAGTAGCTCATCCCAAGGAGAAAGAAAGAATGGTTGCAGCAAAAATCTGTCCTCAGAGGATATGCTTTAAAAAGATGTCTTTTCAGGTCTAAAAAAAAAAAAAATTAAAAATCAGATTTATGCCTCTCTGGGCCAAAACAGTACATTAAAAAGCTTTCAGCTTATAATTACTAATTAAAAAAAAAAAAAATCTTGGGGCAGTATCAATTTGTATAAATTTCCTAAGTTTCAAACATGCTTGGATTTTGTGAGCTTTTTGTTCTTCACTATTCATCAGTTAAGCATATTTTGTCTTTATGAGATATTTTGTTGGTAGTTAACGTGCCTTTCTTGTTCCTTAGACTGTTTTTTCTGTTAATATACACTGAAATCTTAAGAATGTAAACTGGAGTGAACCACGGTGCACCGACTGGAATCTAGGCAGGCAGAAATTAACAGGGGTGGCAAAGGAAACTTCATTTCTTCCACGTCTTTCTTCCCTAATTAAACAGTGAGTTCTTACTTATAACAAAGGAGTTCTGTTGCACCGTTGGTGTTCTCTCCAACTGCATGCTCTAGAGGTAATAAGCTCAAGTGAGCCTGTAATGACGGCTAGACCTGTTACTGTACCTATCTATTACCTCATCCCATGGGTCCACTTTCTTGATCGGAAATGTCCTGATGACAGCTTTGTTGCAAAAGTGAGGGAATGTCCCTTTGCTTTCTCTTCACATCCAGACTGCCAGATTTTCTAGTGAGAGCATGTTGTAACCTCTAATACATACAGACATTTTCACTTCATTTGGGTTATTGAATAGTTCTTTGCTGTATGCTGAAGCTTCAGCAAGAGAAGTTGAAGGAAGTTGGAAGAGTATTCTTTGAGGAGATAGGAGATGCTGGATCAAATGCCCTCAGAGAGAGGAGTGAACTGATCCTGAGTAGTGCACTGTGTGCTGATTAGTTGTCTAAAATAATCTAATCACTTGTTCTGTAAGTAACATCTTGTGTAAGCCTTTATCTTCATAGGAGGGTTCAGAGATACAAAATCAATTGATTCACTCACTGACTGCATCACGAAATCTGTACATTTTCATTCTTTTCTTCTTTCTTCTTCATAGGTTTTTTCTTAGAAGTATGCAAGATACAAATGAAGAGCACAAAATGAATGAGAACTAATAATTTTAAGCAATTACTACATCTTAATAAACTGAAGGGAGCACAGTTGTGTTGGTGAAGTCCTTTATTTGATGGAAGACATGGTATTACACAGATAATGCTCTATGAACAGAAGATCCTTTAAAGGTTTCTGATCGAGTCCTTTTCTAATTTTCTTGATAAAATGACTGAATTCTGTGATCACTGTTGGGTATTTTTTTTCATTGAGGGGTGCGTATGTGTAATCTCAGACTTCCGTGAATTCATTTCAGTGTAAGATTTTGCTATTTCCTACAACTAACCTGTGGATAGAACTGTAAATGCCCCTTGATTGGTCTCAAGGTTATGTTTTATCAGGTTGCTGAGGCAAAAAAAAGGAAAACAACAAAAGCACAATGGCATTGCTCTCAGAAAGCTGTCACTCATTCACCTTGAACAGGCAATGCCAATAATCTTAAGTGAAATCACTTTCTTTTTTTTTTTCCCTTTTAAAAATCTTTGAGAAGGGTTGACTATGAGCTTTTAAGCAGGTCCGAGGAACTATTCACACATTCATCACGTTCTTGTCCCATACTAATACCCCGTGGAGAAGCAGTAAGCAAATCCATGAATGTTTGATGCGATGTCAGTGCTCTTGAAATGAATCAGAACTTTCATCTAAACTCTGAGCCTTTAACAGGGATTAATATTAAAGTGACATGCTGAAGGGAAGTTGTACAACTTCTCTAGCCATAATACAGTATTCCCAGTATTTAAATATATATATTAATGACATTACAAACAATTAATTTATCAGTGGGATCAAGTAATAGCTATGGACTTCCCTAAGAATTGGCCTTTCCCTGCAGTCCAGAATACTTCCTGATGCTGAGGACTGGTTTCTGACTTCTGTCACCTGCAATTCCTGGCACTGCTGGACTGGTTGGGAGCTTTCAGTAGAGTCAAGTTATTCTTTAGACCAAATCATTCTGCAATATTTCCTAGCATAGTCTGGCTGCTTTTTGCTTTGTTTGCTAAGAAGATGCTCTATTCTGTAACAGTGTTTTTGAAGTCCCTCCTCTAGAGCCAGCTATTTGGTATGTTAACAGATTCATGACCTTTAGCTAATCTTGTTTTGATTTTGCTACATCCCATGCCTTCACGAAGTTGGTAGCAACCAAGCTTTTGTTTTGTGGTGTAAAGATCATATCCCTTTCCTCTTCCTCACTCCTTATCAGCCACGAAAATCCTTTGGCTTACTAACCCCTGAACTATTAGCCCCTGAAGAACATAGCCACCCTGCCCATTCAGTCAGCAAATGGGAGGAAGCTGGGATGTTCCCTACCCCTCCCCTCCAGTCTGAGCAGTTGCGGCATGTGGGGGTGGGCCTGTTCCACTTTAGACTCTGAAAAATAGATCTCTCAATGTAAAAATAATTTAGCTCTCTAAAACAGCAGAAATCTTAATTAGAAGTTATGAAGTTTTCCAACATTGCCATGCAAATATGGCTTGGTCCTTTTGCTTGGAGACCAAATCTAGGAATCAGTGTTTCTTTTTTTTTCAATTCGTGTCATTTAATTTTTCTTCTCATTACTGAGCGTAGCGACAAAGGGGCCAATTAATGTTAATTCTGATGAGCTTTCTTAGATACAGATACCTGTCCACAAAGAAAGGGATTGATGCCACCACATCATCCCATGTAGCTCACAGAAGAACCTAGCAGGTGATGAAGCCTGAGTTACTACTGACCTTTGAGGCAAACACAAAGGTAGTGAAAATATTCACACAAAAAATGTGGTACTTAACCAGTCATTCTCTGTCCTCTTTTCTACTCTTTATGGCATATGAGTTTAAATGAGGTTTTTCACCATCCTACTTTTCCTGCAGTTGCATGTAAACTTTGTGGTTTTGCTACTCAAGGAAGGGGCAAAACATGTTTCTTTCTCACAAATGAGCATATCAACCTACTTACTTGAAGTTTTTTTCTACTACAACAGAAGGCTGTGGAATTTATGCACGGGACATTGCAACAGACCTGTTTTCTTAAGCTATTTTTTACTACTAGCTGTACTCATTATTGCTTGTTTTTTTACAGTGTATATAAAATAACCTATTTTTTGTCAAGTCATTGTCATTTCTAAAGCACCCAATGTAGTCAAACATAACTGCTATATTTCTTGTGGATTTACAGAGTTTCATCATTTCTACCTTTGGTACAAGCCATATTGCATTTAAAGGACTTGTTGCCTGGGATGTGGTTTAAAAAGAGTGGATCATTCTTTTGAAAAGCTTTGATCACTGCAGTCATATTGTTGCACCTTTTATTTTGCTGGTACATTGATTTTAGCCAAAGATTGCCTTTCATGAAACACTGAACTTTAAAAGCACCTCAGTTTCAAGAAAAAATATTCTGCGAAACATCTGAAGGCTCAGTTTTGATCTTTTTTGTGCATATTACTTCTAACTTATTTTCTGTGGGACAGTTGTATAATGCCTGTGCTTCTAAAACGTGAATGACTCACTACCTGTATGGAAAAAATTTCGAGAATTTTAAAGTGTATGAAAATAATCACATCATTCTGCCTTTCAGTTGTGATCCCCTTTTGGTTGTTTTGTTAATTAGTTAATTGGGCAAACAACCTGTGACTTGATGTCATTACATATTTTGAAACACAGGATTCAAGGGGTGAATATATATCGTGTAATTTTAATTTGTTTTTCTTAATGTCTACTGTGCTTTGGTATTCTTGAGAAGTTTCTTAACTGGATTACATAAAACACCTTATATCTTTTTAAAAACATGCTGAAAGAGATGCAAGGAAATCTATGTTTGCCTGGAAAACAGGACAAAGAAAGATTTGAAGAGTGTGCTACAAGTATTATTACTACACTTCATAATTTCTAGTATAATTGGAAGATTAACTAAATAGACATAAGATAAAGATAAGAAAACATGTTTGAACTCTGTGACTCCACTCTACTCATTTGTGTTTCTGAGTTTGTAGCACTAAATCTCATGCCACTGGCACTTCTGAAATTTTTAATAAAAATAATCAAAACATAATGTCTAACTATTAGGCTTACTATGTAAATTCTAGCATATTACGAAATGGCAGGAGAAAGCCTTCACATTAATTCTTCTCTTAACAAAATAAATCTGAACAAAGTTGTTCTGCAAAGGCACTGCAAGAAGATAGGTCTGGCAACCTCATCTGAACAGCCAGTAAGGAAAGTAAATGCCTGCGTTTAAGTAGGCACTGCTCTAACTCAAGGTCAGCCTGTTCTCCCAGAGCACTCCTGTATCGACGTTTAGATTCCCTCTGAAAATTTTATCTTAGAAGTCTTAATTTTATCCAGGAAATGTTCCCAAATGGTAGCTGAATGCGAGAAGTATATGGGACTTTCTGGGGCACTGAAACTTCGTATGTATTGCCTATACTACAGCATGGACAAATTAATACCTTGATTTTATATTTCTGTATAAATTCATATTCTTGATACTTTCTTTTCTGAGAGCGTCTGAACATCTTTTATACTTACTCATGTCTAGAATTAAATGAAAGGGATACAATTTTGCTTTACGTCTCAGTTGTCTAAGTTTCACTTAGTAACGCTGGACATCATAAACTATTTGAACAGAAGGAAAAATAAAACATTGTTTTAAGACACATCTAAGTCTTGCTGTTAAGCGGTGTTAATTTATTTATCAAAAGTAATATCAACTAATGAAGATAAATTTCCCCTATCTTAATTGGATAAGATGCTATAAAAATGCATTATTCCAAATACAGTGGAGGCAATGATTTCTTCCATTACCTTTCAACAGTATTTGGGGCTAAAATCTGAGTAGCAGTTGAAAGGGGGTGAATCGTCTATCTTCTAATTGTCAAACAATTTTTGAAATGCAGCAAAAGTTATTTTTAAAAACTTTTGCAGCTTTTATTCTCCTTTTTTTGGTGGAACAATGAAAACCAGTTCTAATTCATTTATGAAGGCAGTAGTAGCTTTATTTGAGTGTTCCCACTCTAGCTCTTTAATAAGTGGATCTCACAATTACAAGATACTCCTCAAAGACTGAAATTCTGGTTGTACTATAAGTTCATTTTGCTATAGTTTGGTCTACCTGTCTCCAGTCTCACCCTCTACACAGTTAAAAGAAGTTTCAAAAGCCAATGTATTGCTAAGCAGTACATGCTCCTCTCACTCCTTCTTTGTCTTTGAGTATCTTTGTTTGCCTACTATATTTAATGTCAGGCTCAATAACCTTGTTTTTGTCAGAAGGTATTCCAGTTTTCACTAGTGTTTTCCTGGGACTTGCAGGTTTGTCTATTTTACATTCATATTTGCAGGTTTGTTTTCATTATATTTGTAATGAATGCATTTATTTCTGCAAATCTGAGGTGTAGATTAGTTTGTCAGATTATTTGTTAGGAATTAGCTGTTTAACAAAGTAAAGCCTTCTAACCCCCCTTGTGAAAGCTCATGAACACATAAAATCTCTAGCAAGCTCATGTTAAAAAATTTTCCCATCGTAGGATTTTGCCTGTTAACTGCACCAACATTTTACTTTTAATTTCTTCTTAGTTATGTTGTTTAGTCCTGTAGACAACTACATTTAGGTGAGGTGAACTTAATCTAAGAATCAAGCTTACATTCCAAGCCAGTCTTGTAAGCACCTTCAGTGATATAGACAGTAGAGGTATGCAAGATTTCCCGATAGAAATTAATCTCATATTTCTTAGAACCCTATCTTCAGATGGGTGGAAAAGCATTCCTGGAGATCCTATCATAGCTGCATATCTTTTGATAGAAGCTATTCTGCATTTGGTTTGTGTGCTCCAACCCACATTCAGTTTGCAGAGCCAAATTCTTTATTTCCAGAAAAAAAATTATAAAAAGAGCTTTATTAAAATGATTATTGTTCTCTGTCTATTCTAGGAAACAGTTGATTCAGTAACCATCAGAATGAAGTGTCACACAATTAATCTTTCCCTACAGTAATTCATAAAGTCAACATGCAGATGGACAAGAATGTTAAAGTTTAAAGATGTTTCAAAAATGTTGAATGTTAAAAAAAAATCTGTACTGCAGACATTCTTGGACTGCACCCACATTCAAAATGCTGATGCCAGACTTGGAGAAAGATGTGAAGCGGCCAGGTTTAATGAAGAACAGGCACTACTTTGATGCCTTTTTCATGCCTGTATTTGCTAGTAGTGAAACGTAACGATACATTCTAGTCACAGTTCCTCACTCTAATTCCCTTAATAGTAATTCCAAATATGTTGAATTTTGTTGTTTGGCAGCTTCTGAATGCCCAATATTTCCATTGTTACTGGGCACAAATTTATGAGGCAGGGAGAAACTAAAAAGGCTATGGAGCGTTTTTAGCATTGCTCAATGTAGCGCATGTGACTAAGAAAAGGCTTGAGTGCTGTGCAGTCTCACTACCGCCCGCCTCGCAGCCTGATTCATCCAGACTGTGGCATTTTCACCTTCATAAAATATTTGTCAGTCTTCTTATAGTGTACTGAAGATTTTTAGGCCAGATATTTCCAGGAAGGAATCTTTTAAGTCAGACCACAGAAAGCACTGTCAGAACTTAAGCTTTCCATACCCTAAACCCACCTATTAGATTCTGCTGCTGCTGCTGCTGCAAGTCTGAAGCAGTCTGAACGTGAACCCCTATGGACAGCTGAGTGATGCTAATGTCCCCAGCTGCTGAGAAACCAGCTCCTGAAGCAATGCAGAAAAGATCTCATGGGTTGATAACTGGTGGTGATTAGGGCAACCCCCTTATGCAGCTGATCTGGGAATGCACCTGGCCTCCCTGGTATTTCCTGAACAGCTGCACGGGGTGGAGGGGGGCAGAATCATGGTGTACGGGAGCTTGTCCCCACAGCTGTCCTGTCTCTGCTCATCTGCTCAACACTAACCTGCAAATAGGTCCTTCATCTTTCTGCCTTAAGAACAGGGAGGGTCCTTCAAAGGACTCCTTTGCAGCTGCAAGGAGATACGTGAGAATTTTGGGTGTGGATTCTCAAAAAGCTTTTTGTAATTTTATTGACAGCACATTCCTGGATCATCTTTGAAAATACAGCTACTGTATTCTCTTCATGCGTAACTAGAGAACCAGTTTCTGAAACAAGGATAGTTTGGGGTGTGTGTGTGAAGAGTTTTCTCCTTAATTTCCTAGAAATGTTAAGGATTTTATTAAAAAAAAAAAAATCATTCTAGAACAGTCATTAGCACACCATACTGTTCATATTTAGGCTTTCTGGAGGTTTTAAAGTTCTTTGATACAAAGGTTATCTTTTAATTGAATGTGTGCACAGTATTTACTGAAAGAAATTCTTACCTTGCCTACAAAGGAACTGCACTTCTAAGCATTTCCTGCATGAGTGAGCTAGAACTGTTACATTATTCAGAGAGTCACACTGCTTTATTTAAACTCAGGTACTCAATCAGTGAAACCTCCATCACAATTCTAAGCAAATCTTGAACACAACCAAGGAACAAGGCTAAAGCCCAGTAAGAAAATACCCTAAGTGGAAAAGTCCTACTGCTGTTGAAATGTTAACAGCAGGAAGAGTTTACAGATCATGAATTTATTTCATCCTGACAAGCAACTGCTGCCAGTAAAAACAAGACAAAAAAGCAGTGCTTTGACTGAGTGAAGTTGACCTCTGTCAGTTACTTTGTCAGACAGAAAAATGGTAAGATGTCACTGTGATCATGAATAACTCATAAATACTCAAATCTCCACCTCCTATTTTGGAATACTCGCTCAGATTCCAAACATGTATGAATTAGTTTGGTAAAATGGAGTTACACTGATTTGTCGGCAAAGTAGTTGATTACTATAGTATGCAAAACTGCTAGAGCAAATCTATGTGAATGTCTCTGGAGTTCCTCAAAAGGTTAAACATTATAGTCTGATGACAGCAGCTGGGGAGACAAGTCCAAATTTGTGCACAGCACGCAGTCTCAGCTCTGTTCACAAACATGGCACCGTACGGTGTAAGGAGGCAGGTCTGCATACAGTTACACTGTTTGAATATGGGAGCACTTCCCCAGTCATCTGCTACCTCAGCAGAGTTCACCAAAGCTGTAATCTCTGCGTATGGGGAAAGGAGAGAAAGAAAAGCTGAAAGCAGTGGGAAGAGTGTCACTGAGTTTGTCTGCATCACACCACACGTGTGAACTCAGCATGCCAAGAGTCCCAGGGAACTGGGCGAGGAGGCAGAGCCTTTTTACCTCTCCACAGAGGGTGCTACTGCCTGCAGGAGAGGTTGAACTACTGAGGAAGGGATTAGCCCTCACAGCGCGTACAGCCGAGAAGTAAATTGGGATCAGAATGGGCAGCAGGTTAGGCTGATGGATCAGGCATATGGAGAGTTAACGAGAGTCTCTTTGCCAGAGTAAAAAAGAAAAAAAATGTTTGGAAGGTTACAAGAACTTTGCAGTGTTAAAAGCCTACAAATATAGCTGTTATTCACCAGTAAACAAACTCCGTTCAGAGTAAAGGTTGTCTTATTTTGAGAGAATTCCGTAACACACCAGTGGGGTGATTAATGTGGTTTGTGGCAGGATATGAAGGCTTTTGAGTTTTAACAATTTGCAAAGAAAATCTGATGTGCTAAAACAGTTATGAAATACATGTCAATGTAGATGGTCTTTAACAACACTGTATGACTTTAAGACAAAAATATTTAAAACATCAATGCAATACAAATGGGTCTTAACGGCACTTTTATTCTGAAAACTGCCTACTGCTTGATGCATATGCAGGCATATATGCTTACAAAAAACTCCCAACAGACTGAGCAACTACCTCCTTATGCTACTGGAAAAAGAAGAGAGGTCTAAGAATATGCTACTAAAAAAGAAGAGAGGTTTAAGAACTGCGTTTGTCAGGAGCTTTACTGAATTTTAACCATATGGCATAAGACTTTCCAAATCAATTTCAGCTTTCTATCAGGCCTTCTGGAAAACTAATACGGTATCTAAAATAAATAGATGTATAGTCTGATTTCCCAGTCTATTTTGTAGCATTAAAAGTAGAAACAAACCAAAGGAACAAAAGATTCCCCAAGTTCGTTGTTTCTTTTGCTACAAATACCAAACAGAGGAGTAAAAAATTGCGTAATGAAAGTGTTAAAATATATCCTGACATTTCTGAAAATCAAATCCAAAATGTGTGGATATTTACTAGCTGTAAGTGAACCCTAGACATACTGGATACTTACATGGTTTAAGTACTGTACCAGAAACAAAATTTGGAATTAAAACAAAACCCCTATATCCAACAAGCTGTCTTACTAAACAGATGCCACCTTGGAAAAATAGGGATTAAGTCTTACAGAGATACCTTGCTATTTCTTCTTTGGTTTCTATGTTAATTCAGGAAGACTACTGTGGAGATTATAAGAAATAAAAGGAAGCACGCTCAGGTTATGATTTTCAACAGATCATGAATATTCTGGTTCCTGCCTTGATATATGCAGTGCTGATTGCATACTTAAAGATGTAGCAATTCATGTGTTACCACTTTCCAATGTACAAAGACACATTAAAAGGAGCCAAGAAAAATCTGGAAAAACCTGGAACTGATTGATAAGAGCCAGCTTTGCATTGAAATGACTTTTTGTAAAAAAATATTCATATATGTCTGCCTAGCTGTTATAAGCAGTTAAACTCATAAGGACAAAGGATGTTGTAATTTTAACTTGCTCAAATTAATAATATTTATTGTATTACATAATCTTATGTGGTTAAGAACAGCATAGAAATCCTGCATGTGATTTATGCTTTACTCAAGGATCATAGTGTTACTAAAGACTTTTACACTTTTAACTCAGGATCAATTAACACTATTAAACTGGAAAGGGTAATGTCCAGGAAGGTGGAAGGGCATATCCACTTATTTGTCCCTCGTCTTCCTCCACTAAGCAACAAACCAGGCATATTAAATATAGAAGGAATTTCTGATAATTTATCAGCTAGGAAAATTTGGTAAACTGTTTTCCACTACCTTGTTGAAAAAAGACTCAAGAAACAGAGCCATATAAGCAAAAAATGTGTTCTGTGGGATGATGAGGGAGATGTATTTCCTTTCCCCTTCTCTATGGTTCTCTGTTTTTTGCAGCACTACTATCACTCCAGCATCCCATTGTAGCTGCTGTGGTCTCCTGTGTGGCAGACACAGATAGTCAACATTAACACGGCTTAACATTTTTTTCTCTGCTGAAGGACTTTGTGCTGAGGACCTGCTTCTAACATGAAACTTTTAAGTGTGGAGTTGGTCCTGCTTTTCCTAATACCATCACCATGTTAAGTATGAGAGAGGGAAGGCTGGAGAAACTGAGATCCCATTAATGTCTCTGCGTTGACTTATATGCATACAAAGTTGGTTTGCAATGAGGGGCTATTTTAGTTAAAAAGATATTCAAGGAAATAGGGCTGGATGTATGTTGCAGTCAAGGAGATGCTGAAGAGAAATTCTAAATTTTAATAAATAGACAAAATGAAATTATTTTCTTGCTTGAAACTTTTTTAATTTAAAGAATGCATGGTGTTATATATTTGAATAGTAAATTAGCAACTGGAGAGAAAATTTATTTTTAAAAATTAGAAAAGTAGAGAATGTTTCCATGATATGGACTGTTAGATACATCATGTGCAATGACATCTTAACTAAATTTGTAGATTTTTTTTTTTTTAAGATTGCTTTTTCCCCTTTATAATTTAGATGTAGTATTTACTGGATACTAGATATTGAACTATTAAAGTTCTAAGAAACATTGATTTTTTTTTTTTTCCTTTTTTTCTTTTTACCTTTGTCCTGTATTATTAAAGATCTGAGTGGACTGAGAATTGGTAAGAGTTTGGAAATCCCTTGAATATTCAAGTGTTTAGGATATTATGCTGATGTAGGATTTCATTTAGAGTGTTGTCATTTGGAGGTCTCAAAAGGCTAGCAGGTAGCTGAGATGTTACCCAGCTGTGCACATAAAAATTGTTACATGTGTAGTTATGTGTGAGAGAGAAGGTCAATGGAAAAGGTGTGTTTCTTGGCAAGTGATCAGTAGGCAAAGGATATCTGAACTGAGGAACAGTAAAGGGAAAAAAATGGGTGTGTGAAAGACTGAGAGCAAGTGAACAAAGGGTGAAGAGGGAGCAAGGTTATCTCTGAGGATGAGAGAAGAAGATGTATGGGTATGCAACTGCTTAAAAACATCGAAAAATGCCAGACACGGCATTCAAGCGTGTTCAGAGGGAGAAACAGAACATTCGCTTTCAGTTTGTCTTTCTTTCTGCAAACCTTTTTTTCTGATTATTGAAGATGACATATAATAGTTTTTTATCCCCAGTTATAATGGTTAAAGGTAATGGAGAGGGTTAAAAAACCAGTATCAACATCACTATTCATTTAAATGTAAACATCTTGTTTCCATGAAAAATGCAATAGATATATCAGTAATCCTGCTGAAGGTAAGGGTTTTAAAGAAAATTATATGAATAACTAGATTTTGAATGAAGTTTAAGATTCTTCAGATCAGTGTAACCCCTTGTATCTTCAAAAATAATAAAAATAAACATCCTGAAACTTTTAATATGTGAGCTGTAAAGCTAATTTTCAGAACTGTTCAGTTGAGCTTTTTCAGCTTTCGTTGAGTTTATCTGGCACTCATCACAGAACTGAATTTGATAAAAGAATACAGAATACAGACGGAAAGGGAGAAAGGACAGAGAGAAAACCATAGAAAACCTAGGAATAGATCCCAACACTGAATAATCATGTTTTTAAAAAATTAAATATTATTATTCTACTCTCTCTCTTAGGTCAGTTTCCTTCAAATATTCATTGATATTCTATAATTGTAGCAGGAGGAAGAAGTAATGTTTCAGATATCCTTTAGTCTGGAATTCAAAATGGGGGGGGAGGGGAAAGAAATTTTTGCCTGATACAGCTGGTTTAATGAAATACAATTTGTATGTCTGAACAGAAGAGTAATTTTATGAGTGACAGCTACCCAGGGCTGTGCTGTCTGACATGGCAAAAGCTGTAGAAGATGTGCGAAGAGATAAGACTGAAACATACGGCCATGTAAATGTCATAGTGGATATGTGTCATACATTCCATCGAGAGAAATTAAAAGCTTAATGACAATCCCTGTTTACCAAAACAATACACTTTCTAATTTTTAAATATTTTGTAAGGAAAGGGAGAACAACGTCTAGGGGAACATGGGGGAAAACATAGAAACCTCTGACATCTGTTCTGGTTTTTATTCATGAAATAAGCCCAGAAAGATGAAACAGATTTGAGAATGATTGCTGGGTGTGCTATACTATGGCTCAACCTCAAGGCCACAATAAACTTAGAACAAGTGCTTAGAAACAGATGAAAGATTCAATTAATTATTTTGCATTTTTAACCTCTGACCAAAACACCATATCCTGAATACTGTTGCTGTTAATTGGAGAGCTTAAAAGATAAGTAGCATACAGGGACAACCATTGCCATGAGAAAGTAAAACTTTGTGATTAATTATGGCATATTCCCTTGTCTATTCAATATGTTTATGTAAAACTTTTTTTATTCTTTCAGCAATAATATTAGAACTTTTCCCCTATTGAGTAATATTTAAATTCATACATATGCAAATTAAAAAGGTGAGAATGTGCATAAATGTCTATGTGAACTTATTGCTACCCACCTAAAAAAATTAAACAGAAACTGCAGTGAAGGTTGTTCAATTATATTTCTCACAGTATAAAGACAAAAGTCAAATTTATTTGTAAATCTGGGTCCATTTTGAAAAGATCAACACTTAAGCAACTCCATTTTCAATTCACACATTCGTCTATAACCCAATGATATTCCTTTAAAGTTCATGGAAAAATCAATGTGTTCTTTTCAGTCTATCCTGAATAGTAAGATGGCTCTGGATCAAGCTGGGTATCTGTTAAATCTTGGTGGTCAAATGATTTGTGTACATTTACACAAAATACTTTGAATTATGTCTATTCAGTTTGATGACTTTTTTTGTTATTTGCTAGTGTTTTGGTGACTAGTTACCAAAATAATGTGAAATTAATTCTAGTGGTATAACAAACTTATTAAAACAGGAAGAAAAAGTGTGATTGAATTTCAATTCCATCAACTTAAATTGAAATTCATATCAGTTCAACACATTTCAACAGCTGAGTACTACAGAATAGTGGATAAATGTATTTATTTGCATGCATAATTTTTTCCCTAAACAATAACAGCAATGTTACTTTACACTTAGGAAAATCATAGGATATGAATACGATTGAAGTAAACAGTCTTTTGTAATTGAAATGAATAATCTTAAACCCTGTATTTTGAATACGTGACAGTCTGTATCTCTGACCAGATTGCTCCTCTTTCCATTGGTTCAACCATATGCTCAGTGAATTGGAACTAAGGACTTAAAATTCCCTCAAAATTACAGGATGCATTCATAAGAATTTAGCTGGAAGTAAGATAGTGTTATGATCTACAAAAATCTTCAAATTACCCTATTATTTGTTTTAAAGAGTAGTATATAAAGGTAGAAGAAGATTCCTTTTCAAGTTAATTGTGGTTTTCTTTTCTGTTTTTCTAAAGAGCAAAACACCTTGATTGTCACACCTTGGTATATGCTCCATAGCTTTAGTTCCAGAAGAAATTCTGGTCATAGATTCTTTTCAGCATCAAAATATGACTTCTATCTGTATGTTTTTCTTTTCCCAACATTTTGATCTTACTTTTTACTATATATGGGTGACGGACATTTATACCTGTTAGTTGAGTCGTGGCAAATATAAGAATTTTAGAATTTGCAGTCACATTGTGTAACAAAAAAAGACTAATACTCAGAGACTGACCTTTATTCATTGCCTGCCATTTGTCAGCTGAGGCCTTAGGGTTTGTTTTTTCTTTTTTGTCTTTAAATGAAAAAGTCCTGCTTAACATAATTAGTAGCAATTAAAAGAATTACATAAGGTATTTTCCTTTTTTTAACATAAGGTCAAGAAAAAAAGGTGATAATTTCATTAAAATGTAAGTATGTCAACTGAAATTTAGATTACAGATTATTAACAGGATAAAACCTTCCTGAAAGCGCAGACCACTTATGGGAGGGTCCAATAATACCAATCTGAGCACACATAACAACTGATTTCAGTGGAGAAATACTGTCTTCAGTGAAAAAAGTCTTTTCTCACAATCATGAGCCTGAATATTTAATGGTTTATCTTTAGTGAATACATTCAGGGGAAAATAAAAGGCTGAATAAAATTGAAAGAAAACTATCAACTGTATCACAATTTCAGGTTAGGCAATTTAGATTTACTTCAATAGTTTTTCTAAATAAAGCTTTGATATGTTTCATGAAAAAGAAGTGCAATTTACTATTGCATTGGTCTGTTTAAATAGGTTTTGAGAGGGATAACTGTTCTCAGTAAAAAAGTAGGCACTTGTACTCTATATAGCTCTGAACATTAACGATCATGTGCCAAATACATCTAGCAAATTCATTTCTCTTCTGTTATTCCAATAGAGTTGCTGTTGTTTACCTCAGAGTTGAATTTAGCTCTGTGCTTCAAGACTAATGGCTAAATCTACAAGAGATGTTAGCCCTCAAACACAAATATTAGGCACATAAATTCAACATGTAGGTCCTCAAAACATTTGTCCATTTGTCTTTTAATTCTAGAGTCATCTATAGCACATGTGCAAAGATTTTAAACTTTTCATTGGTAAAGTTAAAGTGTCTGTTCCTGGACATCTCTAGAACTGCTTATGCGTTCATGATGCTTAGTGGTCAGGTTCTACAATAGTGGCTACCCATAGTTGTTGCTGATATGTGTAAACATTTTTACTCCAGTTTTAGACACATGCAATGGCTTTTAACAAAGGTTTGATAATTTTCTTGGTTTCATCACTTGAACCCATTGACAAAGTGATGTCAGGATGGCTAGGAACGAGGTCGTGCACAGAGAGAATCAGCTGTACCCACTGCAGCTTTCCATGTATCTGAACTGAAACATAAAGCTGTAGTTAAAGCTTTTCATAAAGCCTGTTTGCAGCCAGAAAGCTGCATATGTAAAGCTTCTGTATTATTTGCTACTATAACTTTAGTCGGCAGAAACAAGCAGGGCATTTCTTTAGCGTTTAAGGACAACTCACAACTCAATTAGGTTTCCAGATCATGAGAGTTGTCTGTATCATGTAACTTATGCACATCAGTTTTCTACTAGAATCTCTAGGTAACAGTTTTGTACAACTGAAGACTGAAGATGGACAACTTTCCTAGTGTCATGACACCGACTTTCACTACTTTGTATTATGCCACTATTCTCTCTAGCACATTATGATCCACAAATGAGTCCATTTCATTTGCAGGCTTGATTTATTAGAATAGCAGACTTCACAGAATATCTTAGGAAAAACAGTTATGCTGGTCCTGCGTTGGACAGGAAGATGGATTAGAAATGTCCTCTTGAAGTTCCTTTCATGCCTATTCTATAGGCATATTTATATTCTATGTACTTAGAACTGTCATGCTGGATTGGACTTCAGGAAAGATGTAGGTGAAATAGTTGTCTTTTATTTAATACCCAGGGAGTTGCATCAAATGAGAGAGGATATGGGAGTTCAAATTCTTGTTTGCTTGAAAAACCTGAGTCTTTCCTCTTACAGTGTAAGATAATATGTTAAACATAATCTAGAATGCATTCTGGACTTTTAATTTTATCTTGCTGAATAGTAAATAGGTGTTAAAAATGGGTGGTCTTATTAGTGGGTGGATCAAATATGCAATTTGCTTTTTCATGATTTTTGGAGTCCGTTAAAAAGATAACATGAAAAGAAACACAGATTTCATGTGGCTAGGGAATTATTCTCACTTGAAGGACTACTGGATTAGTAAGGTCCCAAGTAAACCTATGGGTGAAGACTTGTCATTACAAATACAGGGATATATTGGGCATAAGTTGGTAAGAGGTTAGGCAGCCACTGAGTGGCAGTTTCAAGGAGGCTGAGCCTGTGTAAGTGAGGCTTGTGAGAAGACTGACAGTGGGCTTTCAGAAGAATCCCTTCAGTTACTTTAGCAATACTAATATCTTGAAAGCTGCTCTAGCTAGATGAGACAAAAATCCTACTGTATAGAAAAAACACACAATTTGTGCATTAGATCTATATTTCCTTTTCGCAATTGTGAAGAATGATCATTCATTGCTAGAGCAATGGCAAGTAAAGAATTTATTTATGGTGCCAGTGAAGAAGTCCATTCCTAGTCAGTCCAAATCTCAATTTAAGATTTAAATCAAATCCAATCCTGTGAAAATATAATTCAGCCAGACCAATGTTCAAACACAGAATATTTTATTTGGCTCTGGAGTATCATAGTTACATAGTATACTCAAACACACAGAGACTCAGAGAACATTTAAGAAATAATAATCTTCCAATGATACAAATATTCTTAAACAAATTATTCTGTCAGATCAATTGCTGCACACCTAGATTAATCTAAAATAAGAATATGTTCTCAGATATTGTATGGCTACTCTTTATAAAGTTACCACACAGCAGGATTGTTGGCTTATGGCTATTACTAGATTCTAGTAGTAACTGCTGATAAATGTTGGTTCTTCTAGTGATGATGTCTTAATAGTAGTCACTATACTTATGTAAATTTCTTAGTCTTCTTTAATCAGCACCGAATAGAAAGAAATACTTTTAAAATTAACAGTAAAGCTTTATTGCATTTATGTTAGTTCACCAAAATTGTCAGTCATGGGGTTTCTAAAGACTGCTCATTTCTAACATGACTGTATTTTAGAAGAGTGTTATTCCAATTGTTCATCTCTCAGTACACAGAGATTATTATTTAATACATTTCAGTCAAATTGTTGAAAGAGCAAAACTCTCTGACACTTCTGAGACATTTCTATTCTCCAATCTCTTGATTATAACAGTTTCTCCAAGTTAATTGCTCTGAAATTCATTTTCTAATCCTACAGTTTTCAATTGTTGGCTAAAGATTGAATTAGGAACAAGAGCCTAGATCCTCAGAGGATTCTCTGAGGGCTTGGACTTGCGTATTGCTGTTGCATTAGCAACTATGCACTAGTCATGTCTTTGACCTTAGTTTAATTGCGAAAGGTGGTCTGTCATTAGAACTCTGTATGAAAGGTAAGTAAATGTCAACTGGCATATTAACAGGTTAATTTATTAATTAGATTAATCATTGCAAAACAAACATAGCGCTCATTAATAAAAAACAAGTATACATCAAGACTGGGAAAGCACTGCCGCTGTGTGACCCTTCCAGTAAGTACACAGGCATGCAAAGTTACAACTCTGGCACAGAAAAAGCAAATGAATGCAGGAGAAAAATGAAACAAACCGGAAGACTGTTACTATGCTGTTAGTAACAAAGTTTCTCAGTGATCAGTCTGGGGACCAATTTCATTCAATTTTTTTAAATAGGCACAGAAGTATGAAGTTCTGAAAATTTTAGCGAGCAAAATTGGAGAACACTGTAGATAAAGGGGTCAAAATATCCATATAGTCAGAAGTGAATGATCTTGAGGATGATGATTTGCACTTTAAACTAGTAAGTAGAGATGGGATGTAACTTACTAGTATAAAGTGCAAATCATGCACTCAGAGAGCAGACAAATGATTTCTAATCTTCAGGCAAAATGACCTACTTTAACTTAAACAATAGTTCTTTGTTAGCATCTCAATTAGACTGCGATGGATTATGGTGGAACAGATTTTTAGAATACATTAGAGAGAAGTAACCTATGGGGGAAAGACAGTAACTAGTAGCTGGAGACAGTCAGAGGGGCAGGAAGTTTTTTACTGGCACAGACGGTCCCAGAAGAGGATGCATGTCCTCGGCCTTGGGACTACTGGTCAGAATTACTGCTGTTAGTTTAGGCAATGTGATATTCCAACTTAACCCAAATGTGAGAACTGCAACACTGATGCCCAAACTATGCTTATTATAAGGGGAAACCTTTTATGTTTTAAGGGCATCTCAACAGAAAACATTTTAGTCAGTTCATTGATTCATAAAATTCACTTCAGAAATGCTCCCCCCCCCGATCAAAAATGCAAAATAAAACTTTTGCCATTTTGTAAGAAAAACACTCTGAGGATTTTCTTTCTATTAACATTTCACTGTTCATCTCTACTGAGTTGAAGATAAATGTGAAAATGGTTTTAACTTCTGAATAAACAAGCCGATTTTCTGTCAGGTATAATATTGTATGGTAAGTGAGGGCTACGTAGATTTTTGTTGTACTGTTAAAGAATACACTTACATAAACAGAAGATATGATGATATTGCCCTATGCTTTTAAGAAACATAGGAAAATAAGAGACGTGGATCCAATATGGTTAGGTTATTTCTCATAAATAAGTCCAGACAAAAAATGCTGCTACTAAAAATGAAGAAGGAATAAATAGGGCAATTCTGTAGAATGGGAACAGCCCATAATTCGTAGAAGAGCACATTGGTTTTCAGTGTGTCTAGAGCTAGCAAAAGAACAAACCAACATCTATAAACTTAGGGGTCTAAACACTAACCACAATTTGCCTGTGTGTAATTTGTACATACTTTGTTTTCTAGCAAACTAAATTGGAATCAGAACAGCTAATCTCAATTGCCATAAATCCTGTTACTATATTCTGCTATGCAAAATTAATGAACAAAATAAATAACTAAATAAGGAGTTATATATAATATAATATAATGAACTAAGTGGCACAATTATACCAAGAATCCCAAAGTGAGATAATGCAAATCCATACTGGCAAATATTTGCAATGTGTGCAAAATATGTGTGAAAATGAAAATGTATGGCTATTTCTCACCAAATATTCCTGCTCAAAATACTGTAAACAATCATGAAAATATGTAGCAGCAAACATGGTGTGTTGTAATTGATTTTGTTTATAAATGCCTAGAAACAAATCAGGAAGTAAATTTTCAATAAGGCAGAACTAAGAAATCAAAGTGCATGGATAAAATATCTGAGGAAGTAAATATTCACAGCAATAAGTACATGCATGTAGTCCAAAATACTTCCTGAAAAATTATACCCAAACCCCATAAAACCTGTTCCTAGACAACCACAAGCTTTAAATACTTGGGCTTTTCTAAACCTACTGTTCACTCACTGTAGAAAAAACCTCTTCACTTTTTTATGCAACAGAAAAGTTATATAGAATGAATGGTAAGGTTAGGATCTTTTTTCCAAATGCCAATCTGATCTGCATACATGCTTACTGAAACATACCTTCAGATATTTGGGGTTTAATTGTTTCCACCAAAGCACACACTGAAATCATTCAGCTTTGTTTTTTTTTTTCCCCACTACTGTAAAGCAATGAACTTTTTTCAGATTATCCACACAAAAATATAGCAGAACCCAGAAATGAAAACAGTAACTTCATTGAACAAAGAAGTGAGGGAGGAAAATGAATTAATTTTTGTGTCAAAAAATATAGCTTCAGTCTGAGCAAAACTGCTTGTCAGAAAAACCTATGAGAAAATGGCTGAATGCCTACAGATAGCATCCTAGCTAAAGGCGGCCTGATTATGTGACTTCAAGCCATGTTCAGTCTCTGAAACAGGTTACAGATGTCACTGAAACACAGGCCAGGTTTTTGGGTTTTTTTGCTACCAAATAATCAGTATCTCATTTGTATATTAATTCCAGACTTCCAGAAATAGAATTTTGGTTAGTGTGATTAAGAAGGATAATGTATTTGCAAGTCAACGTTATCATACCTGCCATTCACCAACTATGCTTCCATTTATGCTACTTAGGTGGGGGGCTGCATGGCCTCTTTTAAAGGATAAGAGAGGAGCGAATAAAGCATCAATACGTCTTTGTTCCTTTCTCATCCTAATGGGGAAAGCACATAGCGCACATTTTCCTTCGGTCAAATGAAGCATTCTTAGTGACTGAAAATCAGACACGGATCTGTCACCTGTATGGAATGTAACTGGCCAAGGCTAAACTAGCGTCTGAGAAAATTCCTAGTCACCTTTACTTTGCCTTAATTCGCCTCTCTATAAATATCTCATTAAAAAAGAATTGCAGGTAAGGTTTTGCTGAATTCCAAGCTTCATCATCTGACTTTATAAAGCCTTATATGAGTATTATTCCAAAGGTACTGTAGCTACTCAAACAAAGATTAAAACCATACAAGATACCTGGCTAAGCTGGTTAATATTCCCACCAATTGGCTGGACAAATATTGAATCACTAATCATGAACTGTGACAACACAGGTTTTGGTGAAATAGCATTATTCCTTATTGTCCATGGAAATCACTAAGACTTCTGGATATCCAAAACCTAGCAGCCACAAAGAAGAATAACCACGCAAAGTGGTGAATAAAGCCCTTTTCTTAGGCTGTTAAACTGTTTCTCTCTCACATAATGAGTGCTATATAAAAATCCATTTAATAACAGTATCACTGAGCCCTGTTTTACAGATCTTTCCATGACCAATGAATAATGTTTCATGACTGAGGAAAGATCCAAGGAAGAAACCTAATTTTAAGCAGTCTCTAATCATGTGAAGAGTTTCACAATCTATTCAGATTCATTTTCCAGAATGTTGCTTCTTAGACTATTTCTCTGTAAGCCTGTTTAAAGCACTAATATACTTAATACCTATTTGCAGTACCTAAGAAGTAATCTAGTCCATTCAAACTCAACACATACTAATTTTCTCAAGACTCTTGATCACTTTATAGTGTTAATTGTGTCTATTACTGTCATTTACTTTCAAATGATATGTGTGTTCCTTTCTGAAATAGAAATCCCCAATTTTGCTTAGTAATGAAGAAAGTTCCATTTCAATAAGCCTTTCTGATCTAATGGCTCTGATTTCATTTAGAAATAATAGGTTTACTTGTACAAAGAATGGTGACACATATGTTTAATGCAGATAACTGACTGCTTATCAAATTTGTTCTAATTAGACATTTTTGTATTATAGGATTAATGTAGACACTGTTGGGACACTGCACAAGAAGCATGTGTATTTCACAAGTGAGATGATTTTGTAAAAGCAGTTCCACATTTTTTCATGCTATTTCTCCAAGGTACACAGGGTTAAGTATAGTACTAAAAATAGTCGATGTCACTAGAATAAAGCTGGGAAATCTTTGAATCTAGTTAAGTTTGAACCTGATACATTGTGTATTTCTATATCTTTCTATGTGCAACTATGAATTTGTTCATTTTTTTCATGAACATGAATCCCAGTTCAATCACCTTTTGTTAAAAAGCAGTAATTTACATAACTGTGCACCATAGTTCCCATTGTGAAACACCTTTGGAAAAACTAAATTACTAGAAAAAACAGTCTATCCTTCCTTTTGTCTGGGAACTAGACAAAATGGCTTTGTACTTGAAGTTTTGTTTGTCTGCTGAAGATACAGCATACTTTATTTGCGGTTGTGTCCTCATACTGAAGGCATGGCTAAAGATAAAGTCTCTAGTGCTGACCAGGGTGAAACCTTTAAATCCTGAGGAGAATCTGGTGCACTTAAAACGTTACAAGTATCTTTTCGTTTTGTTTTGAGTTTATTTCTGTCAGAGAAAGCTAGTTCCTTTTAGTGAAATAAACATGGGATAAGTAATCTTCCAGTATATGATGCCAGGAGGCTGATGTATTTAAGATCTTTCTTCACTTTACCCTGCACTGTAAAAATACCTGAAATTGATGTAAGGCCTAATAATCATCTACGCCAAAATTACTGTAGAGCAGGAAAGATGGAGGGAAGGCTTGATCTTTCAAGAACGTTAACAATTACATGAACGAGGAACGGGTGAATTGTTTTTCATGTACATTTTGGATAAGGCTAGAAGATTTATAAAGAATTCAGGGATTTTATCAGAAAAAAATGTTATTAACTGCTTGGTTCTAAGAGGCTGAAGAGAACAGGAGTTTATCAGAAGGAACCCAATCCTAAAAGTCACATCACAGTAAAATAGAGATTTAGGAAAGAAGGACAGATGAGTTCAGAATATATTATTTGCCTTCTGTTTGTTTTGTTTTAGTTTGGGTTTTTTTTTAGAGTTAGAGATACCAAGGCATGATATTATTTTAAAGGTACATACTCCAGTTGGAAGAAAATCTAAGGAAGAAAATAAGAAGGGGGAAGAGCAGCATTGAGAATTTTTTGGGAGAAACCAGAAAAACAAAGAAGCATGATGTTATACTGATGGAAAAAGGGAGAAAAACATGAGAAATCTGATCAGTCAGTTTTTCTGAGAATGTCAGAAACACCTAGTTCCTAGAAGAAGAAAAAGTGTAGAGAAGGACAGATTTTAAGAGAAATCAGAGAAAGCAAGTAGTGATTTATGCAAGTCACCAAAGCTATGTAAGACTTGAAGTTATGGCTGGGTATTTGATGTACTCTGGTATTCATTTATTGCAATGTGATAACAAAAATGTATCTTGCTGACCTATGTTGTATGGTAACATTCACAGCCTGAATCATTTGCCTAGAGATTGTTACCTACATATGTATCTCAAAACAGTCTGAACCCTAGCTGAGGGACACAGATTATATGATATCATCAACATAAAAGGACCCCAAACCCTCAAAAATTTTGAATTATAGAAGGAGGCGGCTAATAAAGGAGGAGAAGCGTAATCAGGCAACTGGTTGAACTCATGTTGTTTTAATAAGGTACCACGGCACCTGTTAGTAATTGCACTTACAGTGATAAAGAGTTGGTAATTGTTAAAATGTAATATTAAATGAGCTCATTTAAGTAATTTCTGAAGAATTACTTTGAATTACAACAGATTAGAATCATGTACATATTCAGTTTCTATGTATCAGCTGAGGTGTGGTAAAATATTAAAGATAACATGATTATAAATGGTGGTCTAATTTATGCCATAAGGGTTTTGTTGTTGTGCTGTGTTTTGCAGACTGGTAAAGAAAACAGTTGCTGTTTTGACTTCAGTATAGAATGCCAAATCCAGTATGACTGCCAAATTGTGAGGCATTTAAGCTTACTTAGCTTATACCATATGAAGTCTTAGTGAAGTCAAGGTGACTCTTCATGAGCTAAAGTACTGCTAGTGATGAATAAGGTCATCACAGTTAACTGCTTATCTGCATGTCACTTTAAAAATAATTCACTTATTATTAGAAAGTAACAAGATCACATCAACCTCAACAAATCTGACATTTGTGCTGAAGAAAAAGACAGTAATTGGATACCAACTTTTGCTGCAAAGAAGATACTACTTTAATATTCATTCTGTTCTATACAGATATAACAAATTGAAACAGTTGATTTTACCGGGAGCAACTAAAACAGAAATGGAAAAAAATACATTAGCATACCAGGAATATTCTTCAGTCCAATAAAAATCATAAATAGCAGGAAAAGGAGAAAAAAGACCAAAGGGCTAAATAAAGTGAAAAGAAACGTGTAAGAAAATACCTTGTTGACAGAGAGGGATTAAATGTCTTAATTAAAAAGTACTGGAGTTATTAATTCAAATAGCTTACATTTTACCTAGCAATTGGAAACCCGACAGGATTTATAAAGTACAATTGTCTATTAAAAGCAGTCTGTGGAAGCATCAGGAAAAAATGCAGAGAATGCACATTTCAGATCTGCATAATGACATCCACCACATCCCTGTAGGGGTACTAGAAAGAGATGTTCAAGTTGTGTACCAGTCTCGTTTTGCTGATAACACTTTTCATCAGAAAAGATGAAACAAATGTGACTTTCAAAATTTAATCATGAAGGACAAGGACACTGGATAACAATAACCACTTTAAATGTCTCAGGAACTTGCACTGTAAATGTGCATGTTATCAACTTGAAGGCAGACCAACGTACTTCAAGGCAAACCACCCAGATTATTGTAGCTCTTGAAGTAGGAAGGACACATAGTACTTTAAATGTATTATACAGGTTACAAAAGAGAGGCATATTCTCAGCATCACATAAATATGAAACAGCCTGAGGTGAAAAAGAGCTGTAACCAGAGGCCATTAGACCGCTTTTAGCTGGATAAATAACTCTCAACAGCATAGCAAATATGCAGCAGTTCACCGAAGGTACAATGTTGCATTTGTCATATGCCTGAAAGAAACATTTAGTAGCCAGAGTGATGATACGATGGCAACTAATACTGGACACAAGAAATTACTTTTAAAATACTTCCTAAATTACAGAATATGGTTTTGCAATTGAAAGATACAAGTGGATTTGCAAGAATGCTGGCTACAGTCAGAGAATAATTTTAAAGGTCTTACTAGGAAAAACAAAAATTATTCAATGAGTCAGAAAAGTTGATTGTAAAAATGACAGTGATACAAAGAATAACAATAATCTCTTAATAACCTGCTGAAATACATATTATAATGTACCAATTTGTAAGAAGGGCCAAAAAAAGCATTTGCCTTTCTAGACTTGTAGCTAAATGGAAGAAGAAAAAAGACTTAAAACTGATTGCTCTATTCTATTGGGAAAAAATCCCCAACTAGAAAATTTTATTGAAGTAATTATACTGGCAGTTGGATTACATTCAGCAAAATAAATCAGAGTAAAGCATGGTCAAATATGTATGTAAGAAATAAATATTTCCTCATTAGGTACATACTTTCTCCTATACAACTATGAAGTCAGAGATGGCTATAAAAGCGGTCATAGGCAAAGTGTATATACATTAAATTCACGTACATCCATATCACTATCGGTATGGTTTTCTCTCATGTTTTCCTTACTTAGGCCAGTTCTTACAGACATTTATTCATCTGCTTTGTCAATATGAACAGTTCTTCCCACATGAAGTGAATTATTCATATATGTACATAATTAAGGACTATAACAGTATCTTCCTGAAATGGAAAGCATTTATCCCATCATTGAGACTGTACAGTGTACAGTTAGATCTGGATCCAAGAACTGATCTACATCTTCACCTAATTCTCCATCTGATCTTTGACAGAACCAGTTCTGATGTTTGGTTTATAGTTAATTCATACTTAAACATTGTTACTTCTTTCTGTTTCATGATATCATTATACTGGTCACGATAAAATATATCCTAAAAGATAAATTTGACAGATTCAGGTTTTTTTTCCCTCCCTCCCTCCAACAATGTTCCTCAAAAGAAAACCTGTATCCCTGACACTTCAGGACTAATACTGTAAACTTGACAGGTTCAGATAAAACTTTCTGATTGCTTTTCTCAAACGCAACCATTTTTGTCTTCATCCTCACTACTACTGAAAATATTGAATACACTGAACAAAACCATCATACTATTAAATGTTGAAATGATGGGCAGAATGTATAAACAACATTAAATGACTTAGATGGATATGTCTCATTGATTTACAATATGAAAGTACTAATCCCAGTATATACTTTTAATTCTTTAGGAAAATCAGACCACACTCTTGATGGAAACTCAGAATCTTATGAAGACAGAAAACTTGGTCTCTGTAATGCATAACTAGAAACCAGCCATTTTACTTCAATGGATCAAGCTTTTATCTGTAACGTTTTAGTATTTTTATTTCCCAGAGTAGCTTATATACAGAGTTATAGAAGAATTGCCATTGAACAGGGATTCTTTCCTCATTCTTCCACCTCTGACAGAGGCCAGAACAGACAGAGGTATTTAGGAAAAGAATAACAGAAACAGGACAAGTACAAAGATATCTTTTACCTAGTGTGTCCTCTTGTCTTCTAGCAGTCAGCACTTCATCTGGACTATCATTATGCATTTTGCAAAGAATTTCTGTTTTACAACTCCCACAGTGTAATTTCAATGGATGTTCCCCCAGCACATTACAAAAACTAGTGAATACTTGCTTTGCTCACTCCATACTGTTAATGAGTCTGTATCTTCCCTCCCTCAGTTTGCCTTTTTCTCAAAACTGCTAGTCAATCAGGCTTTTTAATGTGAGAATTTTCTTTTCACTTGGAAACCACTGCATATCTCTGATCATCCTTGTCTCTCTTCCTAATAGCATTTCTAATTCTACCATGTCTTGTTTGAAACAGAGTGAATGAAATTGCACAGAGCTAAAGGTGCAATATGTAAGAGCATAAGGATGTTTTCTGCATTCATTTCTAAATGATTCCTAGCACTTTTTAAAGCATTTTGGAAGACTGATCTGATTTTCAAGAAATTATTGTCTTAATTTCTTCAAGTTAAATGTTCTTATTTGCAATGGAGAGCTTTTAAAATAGTATTTGTAAAAGTATACAGTTATGTTTTATCTTAACTCTAGCTTACCAACACTTTATACTTACTGTTTTATATACTTTTCTTTGGGACTCTTAATTACGACAATAATGCGTCACTTGCAAACACTAGGAGATGAATAAGAAAAATACTTAGAAGTTAATTTTTAATGTAGTGTCTCCAAAATTCCAGTAATTTTTTTAGCTATGTATTTTATTATTTTTCAGTCTTTTCTTTTGACTTCTGCTTGTCTTTTGTAGTCAAAAAGTATAACTCAGTTTTAGCTTCTACTCATGGCAACCCTTCATAACTACTGCTTCCAGAGAGACAGAGTCATCTGTAAATTATGTAATTCAGATTAACTTGCTGCAGAAGTTTGTAAAGTAATATGGAGGTAAATATTTATGCAGAGATCACTTGATAATCCTTCTGTTCCAGATAGCTGAGATTATTCAGCCTGGAGAAGAGAAGGCTTGAGGGGGAGTCTTGTCAATGTGTATAAATACCTGACAGGAGGAGTAAAGAAGACGAAGCCAGACTCTTCTCAGTGGCACCCAGTGGCATGACAAGAGGCAATGGGTACAAATTGGAAGATGGGAAATTCTGACAGAAAATACTGTAGGGATAGTTGAACACCGGAACAGATTGCACAGAGAAGTTGTTGAGTCTCTATCCTTCGAGTTATTCAAAACCTAACTGGACACGATCCTGAGCAGCCTGCTCTAGCTGATCCTGTTTTAAGCAGGGTGTTTTGCCAGATGACCTCCAGAGGTGCCTTCCAACCTCAGCAAATCTGTGATTCTGTGATTCACTTACTCAAGGGTGAGAAGACTTATGATATCCACAAAAAATGCTGGACTACAGAATTGCAAACGGTAGTAAGTGCACTAAAGAAAGCAAAGCTTATGCTACCTTTTGGATCTATGCCCAGGAGTAATAGAAGTCTAACCTGCACCCCTAAATATGCTTCTCAGGCAGAAATGGCATTAGCAAAGAGAATACAGTTTGAAAAATACTAAAAGATCATTTTGAAATTGATATATAGTGGTGCCACACCAAAATCATTATTTCTGTGCTGTCATTTGACTTTAAATGTAAAAAAAGCAATGCTGTACTAAAATTATAACTGATTATAACTGATTTCCACCTGTAGGAAAATAATCTCAAGGTAAAAATACATGGTTCTGTAGACAGCTAGAAGAGGTAATCTGTTTGAAATAATAATAAAAAAAAAGTTATAAGCATGTGCAATGGACTCCTAAAATAAAAAGTTCAAAGTAGATGGAAATCTAAATAGCTGAAAAAAGGCTAATGATGCGTAAATTCCATATTAGACACCTCAGGTAGCCCATCTGAGTCATAGATTTTTCCTGTTCATACTGTATTTTCCTGCTCATTACTGACTGTAATAATAATGGAAAATTTAATTAAGAACTGTTAGATCATGTATATCTTTCATGTATAACCTGCTGGAGTTTTAAATGTTCCTTTTAACAAGGGAGGTATCTACAGTACTAGAGGGTTCGTAACTGGGCAGCCGGAGGTTTCAACTCTCCTTCCTGTGTTGAAGATCTTCATTATAGCACTTACATCCTCAAACTATTTATGGGAATTACCTTTCTTTGAATTCCTTTTACAGGAACCCTAAACCAGTGCCTTCCAGTATAATTTCCTTGAGGCCACTGCAAAAAAACCCATAAATGCATAAATAGGCCATTAAAAAACAGGCCTTAAAAAGAAAAAAAAAATCCAATATTTAAATATCAACACACTATAAAAATGTATAAAAGTAGAAATCAGAAGACACATGGAAGTGCTATTCTGCAATGACAATATCTGGTTTTACTTATTATTTCCTGTAAAGATTGTCAAGATAATATCTTATTTTATACAATAATCCCAAATTATGATTAGATGCTGTATACACAGAACAAGAGAGACTTTTTGTCCTAGACTTCACAGTCAGACAAGAGAGAGAAATTTTGTTTCTGTTTTAAAGAGCAATTAAGTGGCTTGCTGTTGTAGAACTTTTTGATCATGCACAAACTGGATTTAGATTTTCTGAATCTCTGTTCTGTTCTTGATTGAACACTCTTGTTTCTCGCTGAACTTTTGCCCAGGACACCTAGAGGAGCAATGAATATTTATAGTTTAGTAAATAAAGAGGGAAAAAAAAATCTTTTCGGTTTTTAAACACAAACTTTATGACAGTTTTCTGATAGAACATTATAACAACAATAATTCTTCTAATTTAAATAAGAATTTCAGAGAACTATTAGTATTAAGAAACTATTCTTAATTAAAAAGTGCATTCTTAATACAATAGGTACTATAATTAGCTATCAGTAGAAAATCCAATAATTTTTCATATAATGGTGTACATAAAAAGATGAAATTGTGTATTTTGTCTTATTCATGGACCAACAATGAAAATTAAAATAAACTTCATAAATAAAATTTAAAAAAAGAGTTTGACTGAAACACCTTGGCAACTGCAAGCAGAATAATGATGAATTATGTCTCTAGAATCTAAGAAATGGTGCAATTATAAGACTCAGAATTATCTTAAAATGATACATTTGTTTGTTCTACTACATAGGGAAAAAAAATAAAAAGGAAATGCATCCAGCTAACAGAGTTATCCCATACAGAATTCTTTTTCCTTTTAAAAGACAATTGAAAATAAGGACAGTCATCCCTCTGGGCAGTTTTAAAACACTGTGGCATCTGAAATAAGTTAGTGAACATCACTAGAGAAATGATAGGAAATAAAACGTGCAGATTTTTGGTAATAAAATGACACACTGGGTTGCTATCAAAATCAAACATCAGTCAAAGTAATAGTCTTGTCAGAATTATGACTGGAATTGGACAAGGACTACTGAAGATAACAGACTTGGATTAAAGGTAAAAAAAATGCAGATCTCAAGGGACTTTGTCTATGCAATCAATTTAAAAAAAATCAGTAATAGAAGTATTACATTAGAGGATACTAAAAAAATAACATTTATCCTCTTTGTCCTTGAAGGCAACAAAAAATGATTTGAATAGGACATATAAAGTATGTGGGCATGTAGAAAACATTGGCATTAGTAGTGGAAGTTATTGTATTACCAATTTACCTAGTTTTTAAGTGTTAGCTAGTACATGTGAAGGTATGGGATAAAGGAAAGAAAACAACAGAAAATGATAACCAGACATAGAGCTTTGCTCTATCATGAAATCACGGAGACATGGTGGGATGGCTCCTATGATTGGAGTGTTGGGATGGAGGGGTACAGGCTCTTTAGGAAGGACAGGCAGGGGAGACAAGGAGGGGGTGTCGTCCTCTATGTCAATGACCAGCTGGAGTGCATGGAGCTCTGCCTGGGCATGGATGAGGAGCTGACTGAGAGCTTATGGGTCAGGATTAAAGGGAAGGCAGGGACAGGGGACATTATGGTGGGGGTCTGCTACAGGCCAGCCGACCAGGAAGACTGAGCAGATGAGGCCCTCTATAGACAGATAGGAGCAGCCTCACGCTCACAAGCCCTGGTCCTCATGGGGGACTTCAACCACCCCGACATCTGTTGGAGGGACAACACGGCAGGGCATAAGCAATCCGGGAGGTTGCTGGAATGCGTCGATGATAACTTCCTTCTCCAAGTGGTAGAGGAGCCAACGAGGAGAGGTGCTATGCTGGACCTTGTTCTCACCAACAAGGAGGGGCTGGTGGGGAATGGGAAGCTCAAGGGCAGCCTGGGCTGCAGTGACCACGAAATGGTGGAGTTCAAGACCCTAAGGGCACCGAGGAGAGCACACAGCAAGCTCACTACCCTGGACGTCAGGATAGCAGACTTTGGCCTCTTCAGGGATCTGCTTGGTAGAGTGCCATGGGACAAAGCCCTGGAGGGAAGAGGGGCCCAAGAAAGCTGCGTAATATCCAAGGATCACCTCCTCCAAGCTCAGGAGCGATGCATCCCAACAAAGAGGAGGTCAGGCAAAAACGCCAGGAGGCCTGCATGGATGAACAAGGAGCTCCTGGACAAACTCAGACACACAAAGGAAGCCTACAGGGGGTGGAAGCAAGGACAGGTAGCCTGGGAGGAATACAGAGCAATTGTCCGAGCAGCCAGGGATCAGGTTAGGAAAGCTAAAGCCCTGATAGAATTACATCTGGCCAGGGACATCAAGGGCAACAAGAAAAGATTCTATAGGTATGTCAGGGATAAAAGGAAGACGACGGAAAATGTGGGCCCTCTCCGGAACAAAACGGGAGACCTGGTTACCCGGGATAAGGAGAATGCAGAGGTACTCAATGACTTTTTTGCTTCGGTCTTCACCGGCAAGTGTTTGAGCCTCACCGCCCAAGCTGCAGAAGGCAAAGGCGGGGACTGGGAGAATGAAGAGCCACCCACTGTGGGAGAACATCAGGTTCGAGACCATCTAAGGCACCTGAAGGTGCACAAGTCCATGGGACCCAATGAGATCCATCCGCAGGTCCTGAAGGAACTGACGGATGAAGTTGCTAAGCCACTATCCATCGTATTTGAGAAGTCGTGGCAGTCCGGTGAAGTTCCCACTGACTGGAAAAGGGGAAACATAACCCCCATTTCTAAAAAGGGAAAAAAGGAAGTCCCAGGGAACGACAGGCCAGTCAGTCTCATGTCTGTGCCTGGGAAGATCATGGAACAGATCCTCCTGGAAGCTATGCTAAGGCACGTGGAGGACAGGGAGGTGAATTGAGACAGCCAGCATGGCTTCACCAAGGGCAAGTCCTGCCTGACCAACCTAGTGGCCTTCTATGATGGAGTGACTACATCAGTGGACACGGGAAGGACTAGAGATGTCATCTATCTGGACCTCTGTAAGGCCTTTGACAGATCCTTCTCTCTAAACTGGAGAGGTATGGATTTGGTGGGTGGACTGTCTGGTGGGTGAGGAATTGGTTAGGTGGTTGCATCCAGAAGATAGTGGTCAACGGCTCAATGTCCAGATGGAGATTGGTGACGAGTGGCGTCCTGCAGGGGTCCATATTGGGACTGGTACTGTTTAATATCTTCATCAGTGACATAGACAGTGGGATCGAGTGCACCCTCAGCAAGTTTACAGATGACACCAAGCTGAGTGGTGTGGTTGGCTCACCAGCAGGACGGGATACCATCCAGAGGGACCTGGACAAGCTTGAGAAGTGGGCCCATGTGAACCTCATGAGGTTCAACAAGGCCAAGTGCAAGGTCCTGCACCTGGGTCGGGGCAACCCCCGGTATCAACACAGGCTGGGGGATGAAGGGCTTGAGAGCAGCCCTGCCGAGAAGGACTTGCGGGTACTGGTGCATGAAAAGCTGGACATGAGCCAGCAATGTGCGCTCGCAGCCCAGAAGGCCAGTTGTATCCTGGGCTGCATCAACAGAAGCGTGGCCAGCAGGTCAAGGGAGGTGATTCTGCCCCTCTGCCCTGTTCTGGTGAGACCCCACCTGCAGTACTGCGTCCAGCTCTGGAGCCCTCAGCATAAGAAAGACACGGACCTGTTGGAGCTGGTCCAGAAGAGGGTCACAAAAATGATCAGGGGATGGAACCCCTCTCCTCTGAAGAAAGTCTGAGAGAGTTGGGGTTGTTCAGCTTGGAGAAGAGAAGGCTTTGGGGAGACCCTATTGCAGCCTATCAGTACTTAAAGGGGGCTTATAAAAAAGATGGCAGCAAACTTTTGAGCAGGGCCTGTTGCGACAGGACAAGGAGGAATGGCTTTAAACTAAAGGGGGGTAGATTTAGACTAGACAGAAGGAAGAAATTTTTTCTGCTGAGGGTGGTGAAACACTGGCACAGGTTGCCCAGAGAGGTGGTGGATGCCCCATCCCTGGAAACATTCAAGGTGGGGTTGGACGGGGCTCTGAGCAACCTGATTTAGTTGAAGATGTCCCTGCCCACGGCAGGGGGGTTGGACTAGATGACCTTTAGAGGTCCTTTCCAACCCAAACTATTCTATGATTCTATGAAATGTAACAGGAGATTTGATTTAACAGATTTGCTTTCTTAGGAAAGCAACAATTTTAAGGCTAGATTCAAAAAGTTTGATTGTATTCATGTATAATTAGGAGTAACTTCATCAGACTATGGCTATTTTCTCTTCCCTACTTTTTATCTGAAAGAAAAATGTACCTATACATTCTTACCCAAGCCAGAAATTATTAATTCGTAATCAATGAAAACTCAGGCTTATCTACAAAATGGCAAGCAGTTAAATTTTCCTAAAGGAAGCTTTTTCTCAACATCTCTTTGAGAGTGTTTGAGACCGCTCTAATTACCAGTTCATGTCATATGCTCATTAAGAGTGAAGCTCTGAACTTTATGGATATTATGAAGATTGAAGGATAATTCTTATTCCCCTCTTCATTAGGGCTGCAAATGGAACTACCCTAGACCTAGAGGACAGCAGAGCAAGTTTATGCTGGCTTGTGGGAATAACACATCTTAGAAAGTCTGCCTTTTAAATTTTTAAAGCACTTTTTAAATTATGAAAAACTTTATACCTTCACTATTTAGAACAAGTTTTTGAAATTTGGCCTGGAGACAACTGTGAGATAAAAAAATAAAAACCACAACTTTTTCTTCTGAAATTCAGTTTAGGTTTGGGTGACCTAGTATGGAATTAATGTCAGTTACACTTTTGGCAAAGTTCTGATAGCATGTTAAGATAATATACCAGGAACAGTATGCGTCAAGACATAGTTTACAAACCATCTGAAAGTAACTGCAGCTTTTAGCACTGGTTAGTTTTTTTCCTATGAATTTTTATTTTGTTAGCAAAATCCAATTTCTTAAACCTGAAATGTTCCATTTAAAGATCCTGAAGCTCAATGACCTTTGTGCCAAAAGTCTTTTCAGGTACTCTGTGTGAGAGCTATTGTTTTTACTCAGGAGCAAGGATGGAAAAATAATACATTTAAAAATAGTTGTAAAATAAACATGTATCAACTAAATATTTTCAATTTTTTTTTCATTTAGAAGAGAGATGTCATTTCCAAGAAAAAAATGACACATGGGAATAAATGTCTGATATGATGGGAAGTTCCTCCTTTACTTGCCAAAATCTGAAAACTGATAGCTCTTCGTATTAACAGTAACAGAAATCCCCTACACTTTAGAGAAATCTGTGTTGTGCTAGTATAATGAAGTCAGCTAACAATTTTTTTATTTGTTTATCTGAGAAAAAAATCTGATCGATTATAATATTTTACTTTAAATACTTGATTTTTGTCAGGAAAAATGTTTTGGAATTTAACTGTGAATTAACTAAAAAGTAGGTGCTGGCATAAACGTTGCTTGGTGTTGCCATGGAAATAATGATACAAATCCTACATTTATATCCACACGATGTCACAAATCCATTTATGCTTATAATCTAATTAGATGTATCTATCTCTTTTTCCACTTTCTACCACCTTCATCACCAAATTGGAACCCATACATTCCTGATGGCAACAAGGCAACCAAGGCCTGTGTGTTGGAGAGATCCACTGGTAACGCCGAGGCCACAAATGACATCTCATGTAACACGTGATGTTCCCGTACATTATTTCTTTTCTCCCTTCTTGTGACCTGCAGCAAGAGGAAAGGATGAAAGAGGAAGGAAAAAAAAAACCAAAGCCAAATAGTCTCTACACAATTTGTAGAGATACTGGAAGAAATGAGTTCATATGCAACATTACAGAAGCTGTACACAATTAACATCGGTTTTTCTGTTCTTGCACATTTTCTTGAACATCTCTACTCGGCTACATCCAGAGATGAGGTGGGCATTTTGTATTCCATATGCTGACTATATCAGGAAGCAAAAATCCTTCTCGGAGTTTGTATTTCACAAAGTTGTTTTGCAAATTCAAATCGAATATTGGTTGCATAATGGAGAATTTGTATATTATGGCTTTAGTATTGACTACTATTTGGCAGTTGCAAAGGTAGTAACAGTGTGATTCCACTTGCCAGAATTCTTTCTTAAGGGATTACTGAAACCCTACTGAATTTGGGCTTTTCAGAAGAGAACATGGCTTTTCAATAGAACAGGTCTAAAGTCCTAGGTTTCAGTTAATTTGTTTTCGTCTGTGAACTGCAGCCTTTATAGTTGCACAGTACTACCTGAAAAAGGATATATACCCTCAATGGGAGCTCGTCACAAAATCCCCTAGAACTCCAGAACAAACGAACAGCTTGGCTTCCATTTGACAACTGCATTTCAATGGAAGGATAAAAGCAGGTATCTTTGGTGATTGCCAATATAGTATATACAGTTGTGTACAGCACTATGGTGTTACACATATATGTCCCTAACTGAAGTCAAGTGGTGTCTACTTTTCACGACAAATGTTTTGTAAGAACCCACAGAGTGTAAGTTCTACACGCTCTTTCTAATTTTATTGGAATTATTCTTGGTTTTGTATCCATCCCTTTCTAGCCTGGTTAGCCTGTCTTCATCAACTATGTTTTTGTGCAATACTCTGCCCTATGTGGTCTCAGTTTGCAAGGTTTTGGCCAAGGCTGTGTCACCTCATTACTCATTTGAGATTTCTTCAGTTTCAAACTGGTTGCAACGTAACTGATTCTGCTGTAGTTCTGAAACAGGGTCAGATTGTGCACCAAGTCTGACATACTTTGTATGCATCAAACGTGCAGAATATGTGCAGATCCATTGGGAACGTGCATCACCTAAAGCAGCCCCTTCTCACAGAGATAAATGAGTGCTGTGTGTTTGCTCTGTGTTACTCTTGAAAAGTCCTTTGCATCACAATCACCTCTTTCTTACACAAAACATAACTATGATATGATCCTAAAGATCTGGATGCTACTTTTTCCTTTTTTACACTAACGATCAAGCTGCAGCCCACCTATCTTTTTGACAGGCAGCTACTGTCAAATCACCTGCAAAAACAAGAGAGTTCATTAAAAAGAATACATTTTTCATAAGGATATCTTTACCCTCAGTGAAAGCACAATACAAAGACTGCAGAATGAAAGGACATATGAAAAGAAAATCTTGAGGAATAGGCTTAGACAAGTGAGAAACACAGAGGAGAAGAAGTATAACAAAAGGAGTTCATCTAGTAAACATATCAAAAGCAGACAGTAAAATTAGTCAAGACAGTTCTTCAAGCACAAATGAAATGGCAGAGTTAATGAGAGGAAACGCAAAAAAAAAAGCACTAAAACCACCTCTCATGCATTTTGCATATGTGGCAGTAATATAGAAATTACTAGAAAATTGTTTGCAGTATCCGTTTGTTTTGAGAATGTAAACTAGATTTTACTTCAAAAGCAATTTCATAATAATGACTTTTCACATGGAGGAGATAAAGCAAAATAAGACAGGAAATTCAATACTGAAAATACTTCTTTGGTTCTATTCCAGCTTGCTTCTTTGCTTCCTGGATGTCTGCTTTTCTTTTTTAATTCTTTTTTATTTTTTCTCTGTAGCAGATCTTTAACCTATTTGGCTTACATTTTAAGATGAAAGTTACTGTACCTTTTATCCCATAATTAATATTTGCAAGCTAGCAGGTGCTAATGGTGCAGAAAAGTGCATATGAGCTTGAGAGATCATTGTTGAATCACAGCATGGAGTCACAGATGATATGGATATATACACTCTAGTTTTACCGAAACAGACTTTGAACTGTCATAGGTTTGGATATCAGTTGGTCAAATATTTCATTTCAAAGAAATAATTTGTGTGTGTGTGCGCCAAAAGAAAATATGATGTTAATCCAGTGAGAGTTGGGCCCCATGCTGCTTCAAATAAAATTAAAGGGATTGCCTACCAGAGTGAAGTTCTATTAAGTTTATAAATATTCATTGCTATATTGAAAAGTTTAAAGCAGACTCAATTTCAGTTAATTGCTCACAGAAAGTAATCTTCTTATTTAAAAGAATATTGTTAATTAGATTTTCAAGGAAAAAAGACTGGGAAGCCAAGATTTTTGTACAAAGAGAGGGCTTCAGGCAGCTGAGTTTTATGAAACACAGAAGCGATCAGATCAATTATGAGGGTTAAATTAGTTACTAGTTTGGTATGAAGATATTTTGCAGTTACAAGATAGTATGTTTTTAAAGGATTCATTGCAGATGAATGTTCTCAACCAATTAGAAGTTCCTGAGTATCGGTTTAAAAGCTACAGAATCCCTGGCCACATCAGATGAGTAAATTAGTTAAAAGACTGAACTACATCATGCAAAAACACAGACTAGAGGTGTCAGAGTAGCAGAATCATCTGTATTAGAGGGGCTACAATAAAAACAAAACAAAACAAACCCCCCAACACCTCCCCCCACCAACAAACTTTGCTCCCCAGTATCAGTAGACAGCACAGCTCATACCAGTATTGTAATGGAGAGAGTGGCTACAATGTGTTGTCACTACCCAAATAATCACTTGTTAATAAATGTGTAAATAATGTTAACAAAGCAGCATTTTCCTTATAATGCTTTGCAAAGTGCACTGCTTAATCTGTATTTCCAGCAACACCATTAACAAGGCATACTGTTGGAATTCATAAGACACAGGAAAATATCAGTGGTAATGAAAAATACTGATTTAGTTTCTTTGCCAAGAATTGAATATATTCAGGGAACTCAAGGTTAGAAGCTACTATTTGTCTCATTTTCTGTTTATCACAGGCTGAAATAATCTCACAGTTGTCCATACATAAAAGAAAAAAAAGCTGTGTTTGAACAGGGACTTGTCCACATGGGGAAATAAATGCGGAATGAGCTAGAATGTGAAGTGATAGGCTCTCATTAACTCTCCAGAAGAGCACTCCTACTCCTCTGTAAGAGTGCTGCTGTGAAATGGATTTTATTATACTTTGGAACTGTATTAAGATACAATGCATTAAAGTTTTCTTTAGTAGGATATTTTCTTTGCCAAACAGGAGGTTATAGAGAGAGCCACTGTAAGAATGGCAACACTAAAATAAATAAATTCCTTCTCCTCATTAACTTCCACATGTAGACAGTTTCAAAATAACATGTAGTTAAAATCTGTCACCCAGGCTATGCTGGTAGAAAGAGAATCCACTTTGATTATTTACAGCAAAGGTTAATCATCCTTTTAATAAGGATGTTTCTTTTCACACTTAGAATCTATAAAACCCTTGTCTTTCAGTCTTTAGTTCTTTTTTTTTTTCTTTTTAACTATTCAATTAAGGAGCCCTTTAGTAGTCTCTTATGAAAATACACCCTAAACTGAATGAAAAGAATTATTAAAGTCAGTGGAGAAAGCTCTCATTAACTTCAGAAGATTTGAAACTGCTTCAGAAAATCCTAAAAAGTTTTGTTACTTTTTTTCATTCCTTCATGAAGTTTGTTCTCCAGTCTGCTGAATAATGTATCTGTTTTGTTCAACATTGCAGGAAAAGGCACAAAATAAAACTGATTGGCTCTGAGGGTCAATGCATAACCTCTATACTATTGATGCTTATAGGGTTTAAAGTCTTAAATGTAAGCAATCAGTCATGAAGAAGTGCTCATCCACCTCCTGGGCTGACCTCTTCTAGGTTGTTATTAAAGTAGGAGTGAGCCCAGGAGATGAATCTGTAATTGCATGGATACAGTTGTTTTGATATTTCTCACAGCTAGTATAGTTCTAGATCATAAATGGGACAGATGTCTGCTCTGATACCAAGTAAAGGCAAATCATTGCATTAAAGATTGTTCTGCTTGGGTATCTATTGTATTGGAAATGAGTTTTGCATACTTCTGAAAGCAGAGTTTCCTAAATTAAGTTCCCTGTGAGTTTGACTTTGGAAGAAACAAAAATAATAGACTAATGTAAATCCTCCAGAATTACAATATGAAAACATCATATAATTTCAGTCATTAATATTCCTCTAACGATTACATAACTATCTAAATTGCAATGAGATATGCCCCTGTTCTTTGAACTTTGGTTTAGAAGAGCAGCAATAAAACAAAGCACTAATTTTAAAAGTCTCTCAGCCAAAAATACTAACCCTAAATCAGAAAGGTGAAAGAAAAAAACCCTCTATACTTTGTTGTGATAGCTATGCTTGTAAAAACAAAGGTTCCACATGCATATTGCTAGCTTTTCCTTTTAAAATGCAAAAAGCCATCTCCTTTCCAATATCATAAAATATATAGAAGAATTCCCTTAAGAAGCTGCCATCTTAGTCCTTTTTCAGTCTTGCCTACGTCTAGAGAACAAAAGAAATGTGCTGGTTCTGCTGTCCTAAAATAATTAATAAACTATTATATGACTGACAAAGACAACTGTATGGTTTGACCTATGCCACATAAAACATTTTAAAAAAATGTAATTGTTGATCTTAAGTTAAAGAAAAATGCCTACCTAATGATTTATATATAGGTAGCAGAGGAAATCATAATGCAAATCAGACAGTAATATATTTCATGGAAAGCTCTGTGCAAGTATATTCACACTTCTGTAGAGGACAAGAAAAAAGATATTTCTGTGTGTATCTATATTAGTTTATTTTTTTTTTTCTGGTGAATCTAGGTGTAATTATTCACAAATATTACTGCAAAAATAAAATTATTTCCATTTTGTGGAAGATTTTGATTTCATTCCATCTTGGAGGGAAATCTAAAAATTTCAATTTCTTCCTTTGAAATGGAAGTTGCCATGGATTATGTAAATTTTAAGACCTCCAAGCACACTTCAAGTGTGCTAGTTTTATTTATTATTACATAGTCCTGCAGGCTTCAAAGCACGTTCACTAAGGTATCTATGAAATGCTTGCAATATTTGCAAACACTGACCAAAATAAAACTTGTGAAACTTTTTTTAAAAAAATAATTAATTAAAAATGAGAGTTTTAGTTTATACTCACTTTTTTCTACAGCTGATTCTTTTTTCCATAACCATGGATGGCGTTTCAAAAGGCCCTTTCTGCATTTTTTTTTTTTCTTGGATATACAGTTTCTTAACAAATGGACATACATCAGGACAACTTTAGACAGCTATATTTTATAGCACCATTTCAAACAGTTTTAATATCTTACTTCTCAATCTATTTAGCAGTCTGCTTTGGTGTAAATATCACACTGATAAAGTTCTTAAAGTCAATATTGAATAATAAAGTAAGATTCCCTTTTCACAGAAATAATCAGTTTTCCCAGCATAATCTGGGATTTCAAACTCATTGTAACCCAGGCTAAGAATTCATGTACTTGTTATCATAAGCCTTTTTGCCCTCACCTTTTTACGTCTGAAAATCAACTTTTACAAAACTCAGCTATTTATATGGTAATATAGTCATTTGGGACACAAAGTCCAAACTTCTTTTACTTAATCTATATAATTACATATCATTAAAAGAAACAGTTTGCAGTCTATAATCAGCTTGAAGTTTATTGCTCCTGATCTAGATCGAGAGAAGGGCTTATGTGTCCAAAAGATTATCTTTTTTTCCAGTGGTATATAATTGGGTTCATAATAGTTCTCTTTTATGACAAATCTTTGAAAAAATGAAACTATTTGCTAATAAAACAACGCATTCTTATTTCTTTTCAAATGGGGTCAAAAGAGAAGGACAGGGAAGTTCTTTAAAACTAGCACTGATGATATAAATCTTTCTCTGTGAAGGAACAATCGTGCTGCCCACTTACTACAGATGTGTGAAGAATCTTTAACGGCACAGATTCATTAAGTCTTTTATAAGCAATAAAAATTGCACATAAATGCTTTTAGGTTGTGTGAAATTTAAAAGTCATTGTTTAGGAACACTGAGCATATTTGTGTTTAAGCATATATAGCAGTCCTTAACTTAAGAAAAAGTCATTCTTCATGACCTTGCAGCAAATTTTCCACAAACTGACCAAATGTGTCCTTTCATCTTTTTCTGATGAGATACTGCAGAATTATCTCAAACCCATTTGTATTAGAGCACTTACTCCTGCCTTGCTTAGTTTAGGTTGTGTGACATTTCCGCTTTGTATATAAAATGGAAAAAACTGGCAAACTGATCTTGAAATTGTATGTGCTCCAATCACTGATCTTAGAGTTGGAAGCAAAAATCAATGTTTTGCTGGCTCTTTTGAATTAACACAACACTTTTTATTCAAAGTGGATTACTATTGCCTTGGCAGAAAGAAAAAACATATACCTGGATAGATACTGACAAAGCAACAGAATATTTTTTGGGCCAAATTTCTGACATTAATTTCCTTCAGACATTAACAATGAGAAATAATGTGCACACCACAATGAAGCTAAATGTACTGCCAAACTCTTCATACTTAAAGGTTATAGCAACTGACTATAATTTTCTCTGGAAGGAGAAATTGGGTAGAATTGGTATAGGCTGTGGAGAGAAGTGACATCTGAAGTAAGAGTTAACCGCAGCGCATTCACTCTGTGTCTTTTAGTTAAGGACATTGCATAAGAGAAAAAACACCATCTGTTTGCAGCCAGAAACAATTTCTGACTTTAGTTGTCAAGAAAACTGGAAAAGTAGCAGAACTTATCCCTAAGGAGTATAATATGTCCGAAACAAATAACAACGTAGGAAGCATGGACTTATTTTGCTGAAATACTGAGAACTTCTTTTGAAGTCATTGAGAGATGTAGCTCTCAGAATCCCTGAAAATCAGATTGACCAAAGAATTAATTAAAATTATGCTAGATTAGCATATATAAGTCACACTCTTATTTTATCCTGACACTTTTGTGTGTTACTTGGCAGTGGTCAATAAGCCACTTTGTACTCAAATAATTATTTAGAATTTTTATTAGTACAGTGGCAAGGGACCATATTAATAATCTGTAAAAGTCAATAGAAAAAAGTCTGGTCTGGGAAATAAACACTGAAACATTGTTTATTACAGATAGAGAGGAATTGACCTAACATCCTCATTTCAAAAGGCAAGGAAAAATCTGCTTTAAAGTTAAATTTAAAAAGAAAAAATAAGGTAATCTATTTTCCAATATGTAATTCTTTTCTTATTCTTTGATTTCTTTTTTTAAAATGTGCATAACTGTGCTGAACATGATAATCTAAACGATACAGAACATCTGTCATTAAAAAAAAAAGTATTTAAACTGAAATAAAGTATGAAACAAAACCTTCTTTTATAATCTGATGTCTGAGCAAAATAACTTTGCAACATTAATTTTACGTTTCCATATTTACTATCAAAAAATTCAGGGATGGATATTTAAGTTTAATAATCTGCTAAAACTATCTCCAGTGAGGTTTTGAACTTAATATGAAATTTCTTTCTTGGGAAAATTGGGAAATGAAGCAATTGAGTTATATTTTTGGATAAAAAAATAGAATTACATAGAACATCTTTCTCCCGCCTCCAGTATAAAAACTTAGAAATAAAGTTTAAAAAACAAAAAAACCCAGAGAAAATGAGAAGAAAATCTGTAGTGGCAGATCCTGATAGCTCAAGATACCCACGAGGAAACAGCAGCAATATCTCTTTAGAAGTGAGCTGAAATTGATATGTTTTATAAAACATCCAGTATCAGCCAACCATCACCTTTTTGACTAGCTCTACTTTAAGGTATCTTGAAAGCTTTGTTTCTGCATAAAGGAATTTGATGTGTAATAAATGCAAAAAAACCCGAGGTCAGACAATAATAGTACATCAGAATAGAACAGGAAATAAATATTTTAAAGAGGAATACTGCAGTTTATTAAATTAAAATATGACATATTTAGCAGTGCTACCATAAGTATGTACAATGAGTACAATTTTGAAGGTGTTTTCCATGAATTAGGAAGCAAAATTTTACTTTCTTTAAAGTCTCAAATGTTTCTGAAAATTTTAACTAGATTATAAAAGTACTGTATGATGTTCAGGCACTACATTGTATACAGTATTCCTCCATCATGTCATGTTTAGCATTGTAAAACAATGATAGAGGGAGTAAAGAGCATCTGTTCAACAGCATTTATAACTGAACATGGTTCCTTATAAATAATGGTCAGTAGAAAAAAAATACTCATTATAGATGTTAAAGAAAATATGAAGGAAATACATTATGCGTAAAGCAATGTAAGGACATATAAGAATAACAAATCCACTCTCTGGAGATCTACTAATGAACTTAATTTTTCTAATTGGGAAATTCATGAATTCAATAGGTTCAACTATCAATGGATAGTTCCTGATTTTTTTTAAACGTATGTGAAAATGAACATTTTGATATTTTGAAAACAATTAGATATTTTTTTTTCAAAAATACTTTATCATAATTTCTTAGGAACCTTACATAATAAGAGGAAAGAGAAAAATCACAACTTAAAATGTCAAAGTAAAACTGTTTTGATAGACCAAAATCGTGTTTATTCATTCCTATAATTGCGTTTTGATGATTTGACATTTTCACACCATATTTTTAGGTCAGGACTGTGGATTTTTAGAAAGTTCTTTAACAATTATTTAGGTTTTATCTCACAGAAACTTAAGGACTACCACCATCTCTTTAGGTCTTGAAACAGAAGATAACCCTTGTTCTTGTGATGGCACTCTAGAAACTGGATTGACATTTAAAAAAAAATAAATGGGGTGAGTGTATTCCTTTAAACAGAAGCCAAAGCGTACACTCAATGTTGGTGTCATATCTGTGTGTCATGTTTTACAGGACTTACAGTTCAACAGAGAATTTTTTTTTTTTTAGATTCTCATTTTAAACTGTGATGTTCATTAATTAGTAGTTTTCTGTTTTGGGTGAGAAGAATGGGACTCAGAGATAATAAACCTGGATTTTCTAACAGAAAATAATGAAAAATATTACTATACCTTTCAGTTAAAAAAGTATAGTAACCATTTCTGAACTTTTTTTCCAGTAACATGATTCATGCAGGGTTTAAGATATTATGCTGTGGTATAAAGTTTTACTTTATAGCCTGGACAGATTTCTACAATATAACCATGCCTTCCTCGTTTAGAAGAAATATAGCCTTCAAAAAATCAAGTTAAATCTATTGTATCAAACCACAAATAATGTTCACATCACCATGATTTCTGGCTTAGTGACAACAAACATTTTATTCCAGCTGCCAGAATGAATTTTCACTCCCTTCAGTTCCTCTTCTTTTGTCAGTACTGCCACTAAGGCAAAGAAGATGGTCTTTGCTCAGCTGAGACCTACGTGCCCCCTCTGAAGAACTAGTTGCAGTATTTACTGGTAAGAAGTTAGAGAAGGAGAAAATTCAAACAAGATTCTATTCATGCCGTAAAAAAAAAATGAAAAAAAGGAAAAAAAAAGAAAAAAAAGGCAAGCTTAAATGTCCTTTTCTACCTAGGAAAAAATAGATTTCTTATGAAGGAACCAGTCAAGAAAGCTTTTGTGTAGTCTTTTCTGAACAAATAAAAGCAGTTTTCAGGTCTATCTTTGCTAAACCTGATAGTAAAAAATTAATTATTCTATATTAGAAAGGCCAGATATTTTTGTCAAATGAACATAAAAACTGGGGTCAACTTTCTTCTACCGGTTTTGCTATGATTTACAGAATCATAGTGTTATGTGTCAACAGATTACAGCAGTCACACGTGCTTAACACATCCTAGCATGGGTGGTATGAAAGCTATCATGCTCAGTATGAAAAACTGCAGAGAATGCAGACCAACAAAAATCTGTTCCATGTTCTTAATATACCAAAATTCACTCTGGGAACAAGTAATTCTTAGGTAACTAACTGTTCTGGCTTGACATAATCTATTAGTGTAATATTGGGATACTATCGATAGATATGTAGAGAGATAATAAGGTTTTGGGGCCAAGGTACTTTCTTTAGGCTTTCTATACTGCAGTAAAATTCCTGAAGCTTTTCCAATTTTATCTCCACTCATGTCATGTGTGCTATAAAATCAACAAAAATGAGGAAAAAAAAAAAGTAATAGATAGTTCTGCTTTAATTGCTGAAATTCCTGGAATGGAGTAATTTTCAATTTCAGGACTTTAGAATGGGGCTCAGGGAGCCTGAAATAGATTGAAAGGATATTATATCAATTGCTTTTACCTACTTTCTAAGTGTTTTAATAATTTAGTTAATACTTTAATGACATTTTATGAGACAAATATATACATGTGCATCAATATAACATTTTAAATGACGAAGCAGGACTAAATTGCTCTGTAGAACTTTATGGTAATTGTTGCTAATTTTGAAAAATACTCAAGGAGTTCCCAGTGTTTCAAGTTAACTATGTGTGTAATTACGCTACTATGAACTCTACCTTGTTACATAAATATTCATGCAATTACGCCAAGATATACAATATTACAGTTACTATGTGCACACACATTTACAAGGTTATAGCTATCAATCTAATTATTACATATTTCTGATAGCAGCTGAAAGCTATAAACATTCATTCGCAATTATCCTTGTTTACATGATGTGAAGGTCTGGACCCAAGTAAGTAAAATATTTTAGGTCTGGTTTTCAGGAGCTATGTTTTATCTGGAGGGCTTTCAGTATAAAAACCTCCTTAGAGTATTCCTCTGCTAAATGCAGCACTGGCATTAAAAGATCAGAAAGCAGGTGCATCTGTAAAATTGCATGAGTTCCCTCAAGTTGGCATTTTAGAATCATAGAATCATAGAATAGTTTGGGTTGGAAGGGACCTCTAAAGGTCATACAGTCCAACCCCCCTGCTGTGGGCAGGGATATCTGCAACTAGATCAGGTTGCTCAGAGCCCTGTCCAACCCCACCTTGAATGTTTCTGGGGATGGGGCATCCAGCACCTCTCTGGGCAAGCTGTGCCAGTGTTTCACCATCCTCAACGTAAAAAATTTCTTCCTTGTATCTAGTCTAAATCTACCCCCCTTTAGTTTAAAGCCATTCCCCCTTGTCCTGTCGCAACAGGCCCTGCTCAAAAGTTTGCTGCCATCTTTTTTATAAGCCCCCTTGAAGTACCGATAGGCTGCAAGAAGGTCTCCCCAAAGCCTTCTCTTCTCTAGGCTGAACAACCCCAACTCTCTCAGCCTTTCTTCACAGGAGAGGTGTTCCATCCCCCTGATCATTTTTGTGGCCCTCCTCTGGACCCGCTCCAACAGGTCCGTGTCTTTCTTATGCTGAGGGCTCCAGAGCTGGACGCAGTACTCCAGGTGAGGTCTCACCAGAACAGGGCAGAGGGGCAGAATCCCCTCCCTCGACCTGCTGGCCACGGTTCTGTTGATGCAGCCCAGGATACGATTGGCCTTCTGGGCTGCGAGCGCACATTGCTGGCTCATGTCCAGCTTTTCATGCACCAGTACCCGCAAATCCTTCTTGGCAGGGCTGCTCTCAATCCCTTCATCCCCCAGCCTGTGTTGATACTGGGGGTTGCCCTGACCCAGGTGCAGGACCTTGCACTTGGCCTTGTTAAACCTCATGAGGTTCACACGGGCCCACTTCTCAAGCTTGTCCAGGTCCCTCTGGATGGCATCCCGGCCTCTGGTGTGTCGACCACACCACTCAGCTTGTTGTCATCTGTAAACTTGCTGAGGGTGCACTCGATCCCACTGTCTATGTCACTGATGAAGATATTAAACAGTACTAGTCCCAGTATGGACCCCTGCAGGACGCCACTTGTCACCGATCTCCATCTGGACATTGAGCCGTTGACCACTACCATCTGGATGCGACCATCTAACCAATTCCTCACCCACTGGATAGTCCATCCATCAAATCCAAACCCCAAAAATGGGGGTTATGTTTCCCCTTTTCCAGTCAGTGGGAACTTCACCGGACTGCCATGACTTCTCAAATACGATGGATAGTGGCTTAGCAACTTCATCCACCAGTTCCTTCAGGACCTGCGGATGGATCTCATTGGGTCCCATGGACTTGTGCACCTTCAGGTGCCTTAGATGGTCTCGAACCTGATGTTCTCCCACAGTGGGCGGCTCTTCATTCTCCCAGTCCCCGCCTTTGCCTTCTGCAGCTTGGGCGGTGAGGCTCAAACACTTGCCGGTGAAGACCGAAGCAAAAAAGTCATTGAGTACCTCTGCATTCTCCTTATCCCGGGTAACCAGGTCTCCCGTTTTGTTCCGGAGAGGGCCCACATTTTCCATTGTCTTCCTTTTATCCCTGACGTACCTATAGAAACTTTTCTTGTTGCCCTTGATGTCCCTGGCCAGATGTAATTCTATCAGGGCTTTAGCTTTCCTAACTTGATCCCTGGCTGCTTGGACAATTACTCTGTATTCCTCCCAGGCTACCTGTCCTTGCTTCCACCCCCTGTAGGCTTCCTTTGTGTGTTTGGGTTTGTCCAGGAGCTCCTTGTTCATCTGTGCAGGCCTCCTGGCGTTTTTGCCTGACCTCCTCTTTGTTGGGATGCATTGCTCCTGAGCTTGGAGGAGGTGATCCTTGGATATTACGCAGCTTTCTTGGGCCCCTCTTCCCTCCAGGGCTTTGTCCCATGGCACTCTACCAAGCAGATCCCTGAAGAGGCCAAAGTCTGCTATCCTGACGTCCAGGGTAGTGAGCTTGCTGTGTGCTCTCCTCGGTGCCCTTAGGGTCTTGAACTCCACCATTTCGTGGTCACTGCAGCCCAGGCTGCCCTTGAGCTTCCCATTCCCCACCAGCCCCTCCTTGTTGGTGAGAACAAGGTCCAGCATAGCACCTCTCCTCGTTGGCTCCTCTACCACTTGGAGAAGGAAGTTATCATCAACGCATTCCAGCAACCTCCCGGATTGCTTATGCCCTGCCGTGTTGTCCCTCCAACAGATGTCGGGGTGGTTGAAGTCCCCCATGAGGACCAGGGCTTGTGAGCGTGAGGCTGCTCCTATCTGTCTATAGAGGGCCTCATCCGCTCGGTCTTCCTGGTCGGCTGGCCTGTAGCAGACCCCCACCGTAATGTCACCTGTCCCTGCCTTCCCTTTAATCCTGACCCATAAGCTCTCAGTCAGCTCCTCATCCATGCCCAGGCAGAGCTCCATGCACTCCAGCTGGTCATTGACATAGAGGACGACACCCCCTCCTTGTCTCCCCTGCCTGTCCTTCCTAAAGAGCCTGTACCCCTCCATCCCAACACTCCAATCATAGAAGCCATCCCACCACGTCTCCATGATGCCAAGAAGGTCGTAGCCCTGTAGGTGTGCGCACATCTCTAACTCCTCTTGTTTATTCCCCAAGCTACATGCATTTGCATAGAGGCATTGAAGTTGGGCCCCCGATGAAGCGGTCGTACTGGCTGGAGTTCCTTTGTGCTGCTCTTCAGGCGCTCTCCTGCTGACCTGTGTTCCTTCTCCAGGCTTTGTTATTTTGTGGATGTACGAAATAAAGAACGGTGGGGGAGGAAGAAAAGGAATATGTCAGGCAATCTATTCAAAGGTTAAGATTAAGCAGATTTTTCCCACTCTATTTTTCTTTTGTCCCTTATTAGATACTTTCATTTCATGTACTTTAAATAAAATCTGAACATCAGATTGTTAAAAGTTATACTAAATAATCATTTATCTCTTAAAAAAAAAAATCCTGTATGGAAGTAGTGCTATCAATATTGCATTGTCATAAATGTTTCCCTGTTTACATCACATTATATTATATTATATTATATCATATATTTAATTATAGTTATTATATTATGGCAATTTCAAATATTTATTATATTTTACTGAGTGTCTTTAATTTTAATAGACATTATTTATGGTTGCATAACATCTGCTATGGTATTAAGTAATAAAACTAACTAGAATTCCTCCACAAAGAATGTATTTTTCACTTAACAAATTATCATCTACTGTTAGAATTCTAGTAGCATTTAGAGTAAAACTTCTTGAAAAAAGGATAATCACAGAAAACCTACTTTACCCATTATTGTTATCATCTATTCTAACATCACATGCTGCTTTCAGTTAAAGTATGAACTTCTCTCCAATAACCATGTGTAATGATGAATGAACAGTATTTGAAATTGATGTGCCACTGATTGCATGCTAAACTTAAGCAGGTTCTTTTGTGGCCGAAGACTGTTCTCCACAAAAAGCGCTTGGGGACAATCCAGCTTCTTTATGAGAATACCTAACTAATGAGCCAATAACTTCGTGTCCTAGACAGAAAAAGTTACTTCTTCAGATAGATTATATGCTAATTATAACTTAATTAGCCAGACAGGAAAAAAATACAGACTTGTGTCTCTCTAATTGTGCAGCAATAGGCATGTTACATGAACGCGCCTAACCACAGAGGATGTAAAATCATTTTGTGGAAAATAATTTTAGGAGCTGTCATTGTATTTCTGTTCAGTTATAGACTGTAGTGAGAAAGTTTTGTGGAGATTTTGTTTGTGATTCCTTTTTGCAATTTTGTTTATATGTGAATTTTGTTTAATGCAAACTGTAACACAGAAATCATGTTTTCTTTATTTGGTTTTAGAAAACCTGAAGTCTTGGCTAGAGTTCTCTGAAAACTTCCTTAGTCTATAGCCTTGAACTTCTTGTTTTGATGCAGTGAAATACAGTACTCAGTTAGGATGGAAATTGTGTGATACTTAGTCTAGCTAGATAGAAAATAAATATGCAAAGTTTTAGGACATTTTCATTCTTTCTAAGCACAAAATAAGAGACAGAATATACCAAACATTTGCCCAAATTCAAGAATGACCACAAGAATAGACTTGAAGACTTATTTTTGCTTTGTGTCAGATGAAGCTTTCCTTTAGATAGGATCAAGGTGCAAAGTCCATATACACAACCAGGATTCACACAGAATAAAAATATGTAGATATAAGAACTGAATGAGCTCCAAGTAACATTTCTAAAATAATGCAGTAGACAAGAAGAATTTCAGACTGGAGAACCTAAGAAAGTACAATGCCTTCAGTTTGTTCAACAGTAGGTATTAATTTAGATTGTGTGGTCTGATTTAACAAAATTGACTTATGGAGCAGCTTCATGTATGGCAAAGAGTAAAAATGGTACATGAAAAATTTCTTATTCTTATTTAATCAAGTCTATAAGAAAAAAAAATGTAAAAAAATTCAGACACCTAATAAAAATAATTCAAAAAGTATAAAATAATACATTGTCCTGGTTTCAGCAGGGATAGAGTTAATTTCTTTCCTAGTAGCTGGTACAGTGCTGTGTTTTGGATTTAGGATGAGAACAAAGTTGATAACACACTGATGTTTTAGTTGTTGCTAGGTAGTGCTTACACTAGCCAAGGACTTTTTAGTTTTCCATGCTCTACCGACTGAGAAGGCTGGAGGTGCACAAGAAGCTGGGAGGGGGCACAGCCAAACTGGCCAAAGTTTAGGGACATTCCATACCATGTGACATCATGCTCAGTACATAAACTGGGGAAAGCTGGCCGGGGGGGCCGCTGCTCGGGGACTGGCTGGGCATCGGTCAGCGGGTGGTGAGCAATTGTACTGTGCATCGCTTGCTTTGTGAATTATTATTATTATTATCATATTGTTGTTATTATCATTTTATTTCAATTATTAAACTGTTTTTATCTCAACCCACGAGTTTTTCTCACTTGTGCTCTTCCAATTCTCTCCCCCATCCCACCAGGGTGTGGGGGGGAGTGAGCGAGCAGCTGCGTGGTGCTCAGTTGCCGACTGAGGTTAAACCGTGACATACATAAATAAAGAACACTTTGTAAGACATCAATCAATCATCTGTAGAAAGAAAAAAGTAACTGTTTTGAGCATGTAGAACATGAAATATTAATAAAAATAATCTATGGCTCAGGCATCTTTTAAACATCAAATCTTCTATAATACATAATTTTCTCTTGTTCTGTGGCAACTCTGCCACATCAAAGATTAAATTTAAAAAATATATGATATACATATATACATATACATATATTTATATATATTCCATTGCCCTGAACTAGATACAAGAATAAACTCCACCAGGGGGGAGTGGGGGGGAGAAGGAAAGAGAACAAGGAACTGAATGAAAACAAACCAGATTTTGCTGTTGGTGCTATGAAGCACCTGGTATTTATACTGTGTGCCACGGCAATTCTAGAACAGTAAGATTTTATACACTTAAATTTTTTACCAGTATGAAACAGAATAGATCATCTAGATCTCCAAGGTCTGTTTGCATTGTTCACTGGGGAAAGTCTGTGTCCTTAAGGAGAGAAGTTTATTGTCAACCAGCATTGGTAATATGCAAGATTTTTTGAACCATTTTATTCATTTTTTTGGCATGGCTCACAGAGCTTTTTAGTGTTTGAAATCCATTTTTTATTCCAGTTTGAACATACGAAGATAATTTTTTTATGGATAAGTAGGGAAGATTTTTAAGGTCCATAATGTTCTATGAAGATAATATCCAGATATGAAGTGTGTGGTATGCGGAGTAAATTTCCTTGTTGGCATATTATGCAAATGATCTATTTCAGAGATTTTATAGGTTTTTTTAAATACACATTGTTCATTGTTGGAGATAAGATGCTAGAGCATTTCAATCTAATCTAGCTTTCCATTGTGACTTGACATGTACAAGGAAAGGTGACCACTTTAAAGTATGATCTCACTTAGCATTCCTTAATTAAAAATACCTAACAAAAAAACCCCAAACAAAACTTGCTATACCTGTCTAACAGTTTCAGTTTTCAGAACATTCACAAAAATTCCACACAGTGGATAAGGTGGTAAAGGCCACAAATATCATAAAACCAAAGAAGTTTTCCAAAGTTTTGCAAAAGTTCTTCCTGGCTCAAACTTTGTGGGTTTGCCTCCAAATTTGCTTTATTATTATTTTGTAGCATATAAAAACTGGCATATATCCCTTCTATTTTTCTAAGTAAGAAAATAATTAGGTCTTGATCAAATTATTGACATACGTCTTTATTTTTATGTAGTTGTGTAATACTTCACTTTACAGACTGGGGAGAGAGAAATGATTGGTAGCATATAGTGTTTTATGCAGGGCAAGCTCTTCAGGTGAATATATGTAGTAATTACTTTGTTGTAAGGAAGCATAGCACAATCTAGGGGAACTGAGCTGGAATTTCTCATGACCCTTCCCAGTTTTGACTGCAATGGGACAATGGTGACCATGTACAAGTCTTGTGTGACTGGATTGCTTTTTAACTGCCATCTGAAAATGTTAGCTGAAGTTGAAAGCATTCACTGTGGAGAAAGAGAAGAAAAAACAAAACATTGCAGTGGAAGACTTAAATGTTTAACAGCTCTGTTATGTGACAAACGATTAATTATACTATACAGAATCACATCCCTGTTTCTGTTCCTCTTCACCCTCACTGCACACCATGTGTGTAGTGTATTAACTGTAGAAATTTTAAATAAACAGAAGCACTGAATGGGAAAGTCTATCACTAGTTGGTTGTTTAAGGAAGATTATTTTTCCTGGCATCTGGTTTCCTTCTGTTTAGCAGGAAAGGAAATAAGAGATCTGATTGAGTACCTTGATTGACGTAATGAAAACACACCACCTACAAGTGATTAAATGAAATCTTATTTCATATAAGTAACAAAGGATTAGAAAACTGATTTCTTTTTTATAAAAGGTTATGTTAAAGGTTATTCTATTTCTTCAAAAGTCATTCTGCATTCTGCTCAATTCCCTCTTTAAACCTGTATCTATGCTGCACATCATCTTAACCTCAGGATTTCCATTACTTTCCACATTCTAGTGTAGTAAGTTCTCCATAAGCATAGGTCAAATCCTCCTCATTTATGATTGTATCGTTCTGGGAAAATAATGTTGAAATCAGTGAAATTACTTTGTAAACCAGGCTTTTAGAAGCATGAGAATAATTAGAATTACATATTGTTGCTTGTAGGCAAGACTTTGTTTCATAATGCTTTATATGTTTGCATCTGCTTTGATTTACTGTCAAAATCAATTTTGTTAATATTCCATCTCAGGCGTCGAATTGTTTCTTGTTATACTGTGGTCTTCACTGTAGAATCTGATATGAGCATGTGCCTTCCACAAGGATGAAACTTCTTTACAAATGACAGAACAAAAATAGCTTATTCTTTTCTGTTTCCAAAACTCAAAGAAGAAGATGTAGTTTTCTGCACTGGGTCTAACTGGAGTGTACTACTTGGACTGATAAGGCTTGAAGGGTTCACATATTAAACTTTTGCATTTATCTTAAATCTTCTGTTCTTGTTTGTCTTCATTTATGGGAAGCTACTGCCCATAAAGCTTATCACAACACTGCCCTCATAAGACCTATCATATTCTGTGGCAAAACTCTTTGTAATCAGGGACATTAATGCCCGAGTAGTGCTACAATAATTGCAACTGCAGCAATTGCAAACATGTCTGAATTTTGTCTACATCTTTTGATTTAATAGTATGATGTCATTCAGAGCTGTATATACAATTAAACATCATATATGCAGAAAATCTGTAACATCATGATCTCAGACGAAAAACATCATGTAGTAAAAACCATCTGAGTAAACAAATGTACGAGATGACAGAGAGCATGCTGGTAAAATGCTTAGTTTGAAAACTATTATTTCAGGGTCTGAAGCAATCCACAACAACATTTAATTAACAAAATGGTTATTTCATTAATTATGTTGTCTCCTTCTCTCTTTTTCTCATTCCTTCCATTTCTTTTTTCTTCATTGTTTTGCTCTTTCCTCATATGTATAAGCTTCAACTTATTCCTAAAAAAGATACTTTAAGAGACTACATTTATTTTCATTTAATTTAACCAAAGGAAGCTGGTTTTGTTGTTCTGTAATCAATATGTAATATCTTTAGGGAGATATTTGCATTCCAGGTGGAAAATAAAGTGGGGTTTTTCGCACTATCAATCCTTTTCTTCTTGTGGTACTGAAGATTCACTCCAGAGAATCGGATAATTCTTATTATTTTACTCTTCACCACACTCAAAGTTCTCCAAAGATGACACTTATTACTTCAAATGTGCACAACACCTCTGCACAGATGAAATAAGTTTGCAGGCAATGAGAACAAATTTATTGTAGCAGTGAAGTTCCTCTGAAATGACTCTGTAACTGTGTTTTCATTTTTTTAATAGACAGTATCATTCTTATAAGAAAGGCCAATATACAGTAAATCTGTTGGTAAATCTATTGACAGTTTCTTACATTTTTTTTTTAAGACAATAAAATTATAGGAAAAATGTGCAACAAAGCTACACACAATATATAGCGAACATGTGAGGAGGAAAAAATAACAGGTTTCTAAAAATAATCTATTACAAAATTTATATATTGAGAAGAATTCATTGTGTCAGACATTTTGTCAGGAACCTTGCATATTCAAAGACATTAATTCTGTTTGTTGGTTTATTTATTCATGAGCTTTTTAAAATGTGAAATGCACTGCTGGACAAAGAATTTTAAGAATCTAAATGTGCAGTTGATATAACACCAGGCTTTTACACAGTATTATTTGCATACTTTGTTTCATTCTTTTTACGAACGGCATGCTATTGCATTTGTATGGAAGTGTACGTTCATATATATTTAAACTAACATCTCTTGGCAACATAATATAGAAGCGTCATTAATCCTGTAAATTTCAGCTAGCAAGTGACTTGTTTCTCACCTAACAATAGCCATTAACATGGCATCAACCCTGAATGTGTTTTACCTTGAATACTGCTGTACAGTAACCATCTCAACCTTCTAAACTGGTGCAGAGCCCTACACTGAAGATTTATGGGGAAAGTGTTTGAGGGCGCCTCCTCTCTCTCATCTGCTCTCTGCCTCCCATGCACTTCCCCCACATTCCCTTCCTGTGGCATGGCAAATCAGAGGCTGGATACCAATATCAAAGTCACAGCCACACTTGTGCATGTATTAGTATCCTGTTTTATATCCCTGCAGCCCCATCGATAGTAGCATTCTGATCCAACAGGAGGAAAGGGGAAGCTGGGAGAAAAAAAGGGAGTTGTTAGTGCCTCTTAGCCTATATCAGCTATGGAAATCAAGATAGAGCTACCTATAACTGAAGAAGTGGAAGAAGGAACCGGTGTCAGGAAGCCTAGATGAGGTCAAGCTGTCTCATCACAACTAGAAACAAGTCCTCTCATCTCCGATAGTCTTTAGTGTGCCCTCTCTTTAGGCCAGTTCTACAGACCGCTGTGAAAGGAGAGAGCAAGATGTTACTCTATCATTTACCATCACAAATATGGGCAGGACTTTTGCAAAACAAACAATAAAGAAACAACATTTTTAGAATATGAACTAACACCTTTTGAGAAATGCACTTGCTGAATTTTATTGCAAATCTAACTTGCTAATTTACAAATTGAAAACTACCATCAACAAAAAAAGGACAGGCATAAACCTCCCTGTGTAATTCTGTGATAAAAATGTGAGCAGATTCTGTTCCTGGACCCATCTGTTCCTCTTACAGTCTTTTATTTTCCAGCAATCCTATTTTCCATGCAATCACACATTCTCTTCTTCTATTGTACTCAATTTTCTATCATCTTCTCAGATCCTGTTTCCATCTTGCATGTCAGTTATGTTGGCTCTGGTGACTAATATAACAGTCTGATAATAGCAATAAACATTTAATAGCACTTGTACTTAAAATTACACTTAACTGAAATATTTCTATTGGAGCTTTTAACATTAATATTCAGTCATTACCTCCTATCTGTAAAATTATCCCTGTCTAACAGAGACATGGTGGTGAAAAATGGATAGAGTGTTTCTGAGATGCTCCTCAGTCACCTTAGAAGTACACATTTCAGGCTGCCCATCATGACCAAACTTCAGTCTGTGTGGTCAGCATGATAGGACATCTTTGGGCTTTAAACTGAGGGAGTGACTGGGCATGCCAGCTACTCTAGTAAACATATATACAAAAATGTCTTCTGGAAAATGCTTAAGATGGACTTGTATGACAATGGGAATGAGCACTGCTGGCTGACTACTAAGCAGCTAGGGATGCCAACAGGCAAAGCAGGAGTTTCTGGCTTTGTTATAAACATTTTAAAGATGTTCTTAATATTTCCCATTACTGGAAATGTGCTTTCAACCTGCCAGGAGAAGAGTAGCCATATAGCCCATGAGAGAACTTCTTGGAACATCTTAGCTTACTAGTCACTGCTGGGCTGCCTACTCAGAAAACAGCCATTAGGTGAAGCTCCTCTTTGCTTCACATAGATACTCCTCTATGTGCCATGCTTGGCCTTCTGCCCCTTTTTAACCTCATGAACAGCAATTCAGTCCATAGGTGGTCAACAAAATTATTGGACTGGGACCAGGAATAAGTGGGAATTTGCGTAGTGCAGACAAAATGCAGACTGAATTCAGGGAAGCACTGCTGTTGGTGAAAGCAGATGCATGTGAGACACGTGATATGCTTGAAACTATTTTTGCTGGAATGAACTTCTGTTCATGGCCATACTAGCCAAGGCCAGTAGTGTGAATCAGCTATGAGATAAACATGCTCAAGCCAGACAGAGGAATCAAATCAGTACGGACTCACCCTGAAGGCATTATCACTTTCTGGAGTACCAAAATTATAATTTTTGTTCTTCAATTTTCACCAATTTTCTTAGCAAGACAAACATTCTTTCCCTCACTCTCTGGTTCGGACCTAAAGATCCAATATCACATTTGCATCTCCTCACGCTCCAGATGTGCAATTTTTTTTTTTTTTAATATAATCCAACAGCACTCTTACAAGTGAAAGCTTAGAATGAAGAGCTCTCCTGACTGCTTTCATAAAACATCTTTGCTTGGTCTTTTAATCAGAAGAGTTCTCTCTGTTTCAGGTATTAAAAGTCTGGGTAATACCTTGCTTATTTTTTTCTGATCTGTTCCTTGTGAATCTATTTCCTGGGGGGAAAAAGGAAGCCTTGGGATAATTTGAGAGGATACTTCCTGGATGTTTTGCAACTTCATTTTGTGACTTTGCAGGCCCAGCGAAATTGACTTCTGCAGCTGTTCAGAGTTAGAAATTCAAGCATTCTGAGCAGGTGCCTCAAAAAATACTAAAATATATTTTAATATTTCTGTTTTATAGGCTAGTCTAAATGTGACATTGCTCTCTTTGTTTCTTCATAATTTAAACAAGAAATAAAGTACTGATTTTTCTTTCTTCTGCTTTATGCTTTCAACTACCATGTAACATAACATTTTTCAAAGTAATTTTTACTCAGCAAGTCAGAATTTCAGTATGCTTTGCATTAAAATAAAATGTTCCTTTTATTTACAGCAGAATTTCAAGACTACCTGATCTAAACAGGTCAGTATAGTACTTGTTTCATTAATGCTTTTCTTATTTCTTCCCCCCTGTTTTCCCCATAGTAAAAAACTTAACTTTTTTCTAAGGGAAGTAAGATCTTAATGAATTTGTAAAGGCTAGTTTAGATTAGAAATAATTTGAAACTGAATTTGCTTGATACTATTTTATTAATATGAATTTTAATCTAGACCATTAATTTAATGAGTCAAGTGAATTTAACTAGTGTGCTTAAGGTATGAATAAAGTTTACTGTGTTATCCGGTACATGTAAGATCAGTATAATATTTACTCTGTACTGTTTGATAGAAATACGAGCAACTAAATAATGCCTGTCTAAAGTCCCCTCCTACAGCACCTGAGTACCTCCTAAAGAAATACTACTTAAAGTAAAATTAAAAAAATCGAATACAAATCAATTTGTAAATTCTGATCTCTACTTTTTTGTTATTATTTTTAACCAGTATCTTCACTAAACTCTGAAGTTTAAATGTTTGTTTCTTTGTTGACTTTTCCACACAGTTTTTCCAGTTTTCTGATATTTTCACAGGTTCTGAGAAAAGTTATTTGATTCCTGAACCAGTTCCTGAAGAACATATACTGAGAACTTTGTCTTACCTTGATCCAGCTTTGAGGACACAAAGTTATTTTTTAAAGTATTTTTGAATGTGAAAATAAGCAAAATAAAGATTTTTAAAAAGGCAGTGGCCATAAATTGAACAACAAGAAGTAATTACATTTATTGTAAAATGAAGTATTGTTTAGATTCACCTTCCAAATGAAGCTGTGATAAACTGAAGGAAATATTTTACTCTTTAGGCTTTAATCCCCAACCACAATTTAATTAAATACTTTTAAGGAATACTAGAAAAAAAATTAAAGGAACAGTAGAAGTAGCATTCTGAGTGAATGCTGCTACTCTTTTGCTCAAACAGTCTAACTGAACTCATGGATTCACTTAAACACTGACTCTTCTAAGCGGGTATTATGTGAGCAGCCAAAAGACAAATGACCAAGATATTGTTTGAACAACATCTTTTGGAAAATGATGCAAAAATTTAAGATAGCTCAATTAAAAAAAAAAAAAAAAATGCTCTGGACTAGACTTCTATGTCTACATTGTTACCTACCCCTGATCAGTAATTACTTAGGGCTGGTGGGTCATATTGCTCAGTACCTCTCTCTCTGACTAGAAAATACTTTAGCACATCGTATTGTCTGAGCAGCTAATCAGCAGTAGCCAGATCCACTAACTCTGATTGATTCCAATGCCTTGTCTTTGTGGGTCTCTCCTTTTCTCTTGGTTAGAGCAGATTGGGATCTAGAAATCAAGTCAGAGTCACTCAATTCTGCAGAAATACTCGGAGAATGTCTTCCATATAAGGCAGAAATCCTTCAGGAAATGCTTTTGTGAATATGGTTTTTAGGAAATACTGCTGGGAAAATAGTGTTTTGTATAAATCTTCTTTGCTAGGTAAACAAGAGTTTTAGTTCAGCTACCTCACAGAAGCAGCACCATCACCTGTGACTGAATTATACAAAAATATGAAACAAAACCTGTACGCTGGTATATGTAAGCTTTAGCACTCAAGAGAAGATTTTTAGGAGAATTTCAAGTAAGTAGAACCACTTGTGCAGTTAAGGCTCCTAAACTCCAGAATCAGGTAGGGTTTATTCTCAGCATCCTGTTACGGTGTGGGTTTTCCTGCTTATAAGGGATATGTGTTGTGTATCAGCTTTCCGACAGACCAAAAATTTCCCTGTGATTTCCAGAAAGCCTTAGACAACTTCAGGTTTGACTGCAACACCATGACTAGACACTAATTTCAGCATCTACTAAATATTGCTTTGAAGACTCTCAAATCCTTTACTAGATATAGCCACTTGTCTATGAGGCCAGAGATCAGTGTTGGTTTTTTGGGGTGTTGTGGTTTAGTATGTTTAGCTCGTCTCTTCATTTTGCTTATGACATAAACAATTCTATTTTTTTTTCCCCCCAATGTTTAGGCAATTTGGACTATAGCTATCCAGCTTGTAGGTATGGCTTGTTTAACATTTACTGGAAATATACCTAAACTGACAATTTTATATTTAGTCAACTAAAAATAAAAGCAAAAGAAAAAATAAGGAATACTCAAATTTAGTTAAGGTATTGTCTCCATCTGGATTGCTCTTGCAAGGCAAAGCTGCTTTTAAATTAATCTATGACAGCTTTCCTTAAGTATTCCTGACCTGTATTTCAGTGTTTCTGTAATAAATGTAACTGAACTTGTATTTAGATGCTTTAAAATTTGAATATCTGAGGTAAGATTTTTTTTTTTTTGCTGTTAAGTACATTTTAATTACACACCTAGCTAAACTAACTGTTCAATGTATATATCTATATGTTTTTCTAGCAAGCTGAAAGTTTCAGATACTCAAAAGCTTAGCTGTATTAAAGGACATTTCTGAATTAACTAAAACCACATGTCTTGGAACACCTTGTGATTTAACTATTAGTTGATGCTTAACGTTTTGATGAATCTTAGAAATCTGGTTGGTTATGGCCAACCAGAGTTAATTTGGAACTAGCGTACTGTTACAAAAGGTATTAGAATCTGCTAAAATAGTAAGCTCAGGGGAGTTACTTGTTCCCATAAAATAGTACTTCACTTTTGCATACTAATTGAATTGTGTTTTGTTTTAAAAGTAGAGACAACTTATTTACCCTGAGGATACATTTTATTATCATGTGAAATATGAAATGCTATTTTGCTTCAGGACATAAAAGCAATTTTCATCTGAATCCCTCTAGAAACTAGTGCATCAGCTTACCTAGTCATCTGTAACATCTGTGAGGGCTATCTTTCAATAACTGTTCTTCAGTATTATTAATTGTGTAAGGCTTGTACAAACTAAATGTTTCATGAAGATGCTTTTTGTATTTCTTCTAAAGTTAAATAAGACTAAATTGTAGCTGTTGTGAACAGATCTTACCTCACCGGATTTAAAATTATAACATCTTGTGGTGGGTTAGCCATGGGCCAAACTCCCACTCAGCTGCTCGCTCCCTTTTCCCTTCAACAGGACAGAGGGAGAAAATAGAAAGAACAGGAAGAAAGCTTGTGGGTCAAGATAAGACAGGGAGATTGCTTATCAATTACCATCACGGGCAAAACAAGCTTTACTTGGGGAAAATTAACTTAACTGATTGCCAGTCAAAATAAAAATGTAGTTATTAATTCAGGTAGGGGGAAACAAAAAGGCAAACATTAATGCAACACCATGCCCGCCTGCTTTCCCAGGCTCAGCTTCACTCCCAACTCCTCTGCCTGCCTGCCTGCCTCCCCCATCCCCATCCTGTCCCTCAGGCAGCCCAGGGAGAGGGAGTTGCAGTCAGTCCATAATAGGTCATCTCTACCAGTCCTTTTTCCTAACACTTATCCTCTGCTCCAGCATGGGGGCTTCACAGGGTGCAGGGAATACCTGCTCTGGTGCCATGGAACAGCACCTCCTCCTTCTTCTGACCTTGGTGTTTCCTCTACCATTTCTCTCCTATCTTCTGCCCTTTCTTAAATGCACTTTCCCAGAGGCACCACTAGTTTGGCTGAGGGGCTCAGCTGTGCCCTGTGGTGGGTCCACTAGAACCGGCCGTGTCCAGCACGGGGCAGCTCTGGCCTCTCCTCACAGAGGCCGCCTCTGCAGCCCCCCACCTGGACACCTGCTCTCTAATTTAAAAAAAAAAATTGGTAACAGTAGAAGTTGTACAAAAATACAGTTGTACAAAGATACATATTTTTCACTAGTCCGCTTACCAGCCTGTAAGCTTTTTCTTTTCTAAATGTCTGGTATCTTCTGTGAAAAGTCCTTCAGACATTTAAAAAAAACCCCACAAAATCTTATCTGATCTCCTGAGTTTTCATCATTTTCACAGTCCATGTGGACCATAACCAATCATAGCTCATTGCCTAATAGTGTTAATGGTAATTCATTTCTTCTAATTAAACACAGATGTAGATCTAAAATTTAAGAAAATAGGAAAAGCTGTATTCCCTTGCTAAGCTCATAATTTCCTTTTTCTACCACACTGCAGGGTCACTGACAGTACCCCAGAGTCTACCACAGATGCACATTAATTACCCGTTCTCTAATTACTAGGGTGCCACTATAACTGTTCAACCATTCATTAAGCTTTCTTCTCAACTTTGCAATGCCCCAGAGATGTGTGCAAGAAGCGCACAACTTGGCAATGTTAATTGAACACTATTAACTCATAAAATGTACAAAAAGTGTAACTATTGATAAAAAAATCCTTTTTCATTTTGTCCACTAAGCCCACAACATACAAACGATCATTTTTGGTGCAATCTATTTGGACATCCAACAATGCAGCTGCTCACAGATTGTTAATTATTGGGCATACATCAACAGGATTAAGGTAGAGTCCTGGCTGTTAAATTACCAGTCTAATTCCCCATTGAAGACATGCATGGAAGTGGTTAGCTATGTAAGAAAAACTAAATAAGATTATTATCTAGAAAGTCAGAATATTAACAAGAGGAGGCCTGTGAAATAAATCAAGTTATCAACAACCAGGAAAAAAATAATATCTTAAACTGTTCCGTAATTTATTTATTTCCAGCATCTAAAGTGAAGTTCAGTTTTAATGTCTTAAAACATTTTTGCCGACATCATTCAGTATTTAATATGACTGAAGGACACGTTATGACCTGAATGAATCAGTCACAAAGAGTGAAGTCTTGCTTTTAAATATCTGTATTTTTGCTGTATCTGCCACACCTTTGATTTTTAAGGTTCATTTGTTGTAAAGATGCCTCATTTAACTATCTCCCACTTTTTAACACATCTGTGAGATGTTGATTCTCATTTGCTCTGGTTTTGGTTTCACATGCTCCGCACCAGCAGCTTCAAAGTATATCTTTTCTTCTACCTTATTGGTATAGGAATCGTTATTACCTACTAATACAGTTAGTATTTATCGGTAAATATATAAGTTAATTCATTAATAGTGGCTTGTAATCTACATGTTGTTTTTCCAGGAGTCAGAATCCACTGATGGATTCTTAGCATTTCTTAGCAAATTCCCTGTCTTACTTTAAGTAATCACGTCTTTTCAAAGCCGTCCTCAATATAATCAGCAGGATTAATTATGTACCTAAGCTACTTTTCAGTACAGCAGCAATTAAGACCTGGTGTTGTTGTTACAGATATATCCAATAGTCCATAAAAATTTACAGTTACTTCTTTCTATTTGTTATGTTAACCTATGCCAAAGTAGTCAGTAACTCTTTTCTTGTACTTAGTTGATCTATTAGTATATTTTTAAAGCTTTGCAGAATTCCAAGCAAGGAAAATTTAGGCCTAAACACTCTGGTTCACACAATTAAGTTGAATAGTGAGCAGTTTGAAATACATGTACGAATATTCTGTCTTTAAAGTTGTAGTAAAATTAACAGTTGAATAATTGTCATTAAAATTGATGCCACATCTTTGTCAAATTAGTGTAAGTGGTTTGCTAGAACTTACTTATGTAATAAGTGTAAGTAAGCTATAATAATAAAACACTCTTTACAATAGGTACTCATGCAAGTTTGATGTAAATGAATGATTTTTGCAGTCTATAACAATTAGCTCAATATAGAAATCCTTAGAAAATGTGTGAATTACCATTGAAAAAAGGTATAGAAAATATAAAGGGAGGTTCTTCTCCTTGTATAGTATTTCTGGATACCGGACCACCATGTTGTATCAAATGAGAATCAGCTGAACAATTGCTTTGTGCTAATCCATAAAACAGATTAACTCCATACAGATGATTCTGCTTAAATAAGCATTTGACACTTACTGCAATTAATCAGAAAAAAACAGAAGACAACGTATGATTGATCCTGTCTAAACTCATCCAGAAGAACCTCAGCTATCTTTTGCATTTTGAAACAGTCAAAGAAATGTGCCAGTGAATTGCTCGGTCTTGTCTCTGGTCCGTAACATTTAGTTTCTCAATTCAGGGTTTGGTTTTTTTTTTCCCTGATCAGTTAGATCAGGATTACACTTGATTACAGATTACACTTGAGGGTAATCATACTGCCTTTATTAGACTTTTGCCTGATTTGATTATTTGAGTACTAAGATTATTACGAATCTTTCCTGTCAGAATGAATTTCCTTTGCCCCTCAAAGTGGGGAAAAAAATCATGGAATTAATTACACATATTTAACACCTTAAATGGGATGTTGGATCACTGAGAGAATAAAAAACAGAAAAAATAAAAAAAAACCCTAGTAACGGTCAAAAGGCTGAGATAACAAAAAATAGCAAATAAATTACATGTAGTGCCAGGCACGAGTACAAAAACGGCACACCAGAAGATTTACTATCCAAACTCTAGGCAATACTAGAGTTTCCATGGAAGATAACTCTATAGCCAGCATAGGCGTAGAACAGGTTTTGGGGACTACGCTACCTTCTGGACTAAACCCACCCAAGGCCTACGCAATGCCCGGCGCTCTGTTCCCCTGTCCTAGCGGAACCTCCACCTGCGCGTCCGCCCCGTGCCACAGGGTCTGGCTGCCGGGACTGGCGGCTGGCCCGGGCCACAGCCTGCCCAGAGGGGCCGCGCTCACCCTGGGCCGACCCCCTGCCCACGGGCGCTGACTGCAGCTGAGGTGCTGGCGCTCGGACCCTGCCAGAGCAACAGTCCCACTGCATGGCAGCCCGGCCTGTGCTCAGCCGTGGCCCCCGAGCAGGACCCCGACCTGCGGGCTGAAGTCCCAGCCCAGCCTCGGCCTGTCTCTAGGCAGGTACCCGCTGCCTCCCTGGCTGGGGCAGTAGGAGAGGCCCTGGCTGTGAGGCCCAGCCCTGCCCATTCCCACAGGAAGCCCCTGCTGCTCCCAGCCATGAGGGAGCTGCCGACCCCTGCTGCCCTGGCAGAAATTGGACGGCAAGTACGTTCTACCTGTTTGGAAATACTATGTGGAATGATATCCAAATTCCACTTCCTAAAAGTAGTTAGGACCTCTAGTAATTCAGTAATGTATACTGTTTCTCATTTGCCATAAGTTATGCATACTGCTATTAAAATATGGGAGCATTGTAACATTGTAAAGATCTGATAGCCGAAATGTATGGAAGATTTGCTTTGTAAGTCATTACTTTCACAGTGCATCTTGTATGTATCTTGGAGACAATATATTTTCCCATTTGTCTCTGGCAGCAAACTTTAAGTTGGCTTAATAATACTAGACTATTCAGAAATATTTAAATGTTTGAAAGAATGCATCTTGTTAAGGGAAAATCTGGACTTTATATTCTATAAGAGACGAAGTAAAATGAATGTTAGTTTGTGCACTGGTAGTTTGAAGTGAAACGTTAAAATAAGGTTTGTAACCCACCATCCAGTATTCCATTTCTGGAATTCCATTTGTGCAGTCTACCTATGTGATAGACAGTGTCTTAATTCTGTTTTAATAGGACTGCCACTGAGCACAGCAAATTTAAAAGATTGTTTGAACCTAAAATTAGGAGGGAATAAAAAGATGGCAAGAAGGAAGGGAAGACATTTAATATCTTATATTTCTGATGCAGTGGACTATATCATACCACTATGGATGTTTTGATGTGAAAATCATCTTTTAATTGGATATTTAGACGAGCTGTATTCTTTATTATTCATATTAAATTATAGCTGTATATATCACTTTATGTATTAACATCTTGTACAAGGACTTCATTTGCATTTAATTAGTTTCCCTGTAAAATGATTTCTGGTTTTGAAATTATGCATTTATACATTACAGAACAATCAAATTATGAGCCTCACTGCCAAAGATCAATTCAGAACTCTGAGAAGTGTGATGAGGTAGGTTTTTCCATCATTAAAATTGCCTACAAATTCTTCAGTGCTGTCAAAATGTCAATGGCTGTTATTTAATTTGTTGATGACTAGCAGGAGTAAATGGGATTGTGTAGTAAAATGGAATTTTCAAGAAAGTTAATCTTCCCACAAGTGGAATGTTTTGCTGGAGTCTAAGAAATCACTGGAATAAATGTGTCTATTTTTTTATAGGTCTTTGCCTCCTAACAATGCCTAGTCTTAAGATAGGCACAAAAATGTTACGTGGATTCTAATTGAAACCTGATGGATTCAAACATCAGTGAAGTTTACCTTTAGTGCACTGGATTATGAAACAGAAAATGATGAGAAAGAAAGGCCTAAGCTTAATTTTGTCTCCTGATTCTTTATTCTTATGAGGGCAGTGCTGAAGGCAAACTGAGAATGACATATTGAAATAGCCAAGTGGTCTCTTATCCTTTATGAGGGGAACACAAATATGTAAACAGAGCTCAGTGAAATTCTACAATGACTGCATATTTCTGTCTGAAGTGCTAAGAATTAGTTTTTAACTACTGAAAATGTTACCATCCTATCCCCTACTACCTGCTGTACTGGGGGACAAGAGGAGAATTTCTCTGTGGCTGATTTCAGGACACACTGCAATTTTGTGATTTTTCAGAGAGCTGGAATGCAAGCAGGCAATGTTAGAAATCTGTTGTCAACACAGCTCTGTAAAGTCAAGTATGTCTTCCTTCTCAAGGGAGGAGTTAAGTATTGCTTGTAATAGGCATATCCTGAGCTTCTGTAATCTAAAATAGCTGATACAAATCATCATGTTCACCTGGTTTAGAGCTGTACATAAATGTTAGTGCAAAACACGAACTATTAATAACTGGCATGTTTATACTGATTGTAAAATGAGGTAAATGAGAATCTTGCATTTCCTTGGGAAAGAAAAATGTTAGAAGAGGAAAACACTTGCCACTGCCTTTTTTCCTGGACAATAGTTATTGCATATCATCATGCAAATTTGGATTTTCAGAGGATTAGGACATACAGGGCAAACCCCTTTATTAAGGCTGAGACATTACTATGACAACTACTTACATTGTTTACAGTTACTCTTTCTTCTTTGATGCCTAGAAATGCTTTATGTTTGTGTTCCTGTTTGATTTTTTTTTTAAAAATCATTATGTTTTAGCCCTGTTTTGGGCTCATCTATATGGTGGGAGAGTGTTGTGGGTTGACCCTGGCCAGCAGCTAAGCACCCACACAGCCACTCGCTCACTCCCTTGCTTGACTCCCACCAGAAGCAGAGAGAATAGGAAAAACAAAAGCGTGGAAACTCATGGGTTCAGATAAAGACAGCTTAGTAAGTGGAGGAAAGAGGAAAAAAACAAGTTATGCAAAGGCAGTCACACGCTGTCTCCCACAGGCAGACTGATGCCCAGCCAGTCTCCAAACAGCAGCCACCTTGGAAGCCAAAAACTCCTCACCTTCTTCCTCTCCCCCCAGTTTTTATTGTTGAGCATGATGTTACATGGCATGGAATATCCTTTGGTCAGTTGGGTCAGCTGTCCCGTCTGTGTCACCTCCCAGCTTCTTCTCCATCCTCAGTCTATTTGCTGCAGGTCAGAGGGAGTGGGGAAAAGAGAAATCTTGATGCTGGTGCAACCACTGTTTAGCCATAGCCAAAACACTCGTGTGTAATCACCACTGTTTTAGCCACAGATCCAAAATACAGTACCATATGGGCTGCTGTGAAGAAAGTTAACTCCATTCCAGCCAGACCCGTTACGATGAATTAAGTGATTTAAATCAGCTGCTGCTGTCAGCAAACATGAAGTCTGAAATATAAACCTTAATAAATGCAAGCTACTCTTCTAAAGATTTTTCTTGGGCTGGTGCAACTGCTTTTCCCTAACAATAATGAAGTAATACAGACTGAGGATCTTTACAATGCATGCTCCAACTTGCTGAGGAGAATTCCAATGCAGACAGTAAGCCTGATTGCCATTTTTACAAAAAATATTATCCAGTCTGTCCTGCCATTAACACCTCTTGGAAATAGCTTCTGTGGAAATACCTGTTTTTATTGTCCCTCCTTCCACTGGTCCTTGGCTACCCCAGAAGAGAATGATGATATATAACTGAGCTTCTGTTCAGGCTCAGACAAGGAGGAATATCAAGCTTGAAAGATTTCAGTGTATTTTTAGGAAGAAGGTACATTGCAGGATCTTTTCCATAGTCAGTTACGTCCTAAATAGAATTTCCTATTAGCAGAGATAAAATATATGTTTTAGATTTCAAATCTGTATTTTAATTAATTTTTTATTAAATCAGGGTAGAAACTGCTTTAAAAGCATCTGCAGAAAGATCTTTAAGTAGTAGTTTTGAGCCAGGTGGCTGTCACCCACAGTAAGCTAAAAATGCCGAATGTAAGAACAAAGTTTATTTTGGAATACATATCACAGTTTACAAATGGTGAAGAGAGTTTACAATTGTGTGGACTTCATGAGAGTTGAATTAGCTGCTAGTAATTTTTAAGCAGGGGAAGGAAACCTACAAAATTTACTTTTCTAAATTAGTCATACATAGCAGTAGTGCATTTCTATCCTCCTGCTAAACTCAGACCTCAGTGGGGACTGAATGTCTTTGTCTCTTACAAAAAAAAAAAGCTTAACTCTGAGAGGCAGCAACTCTTGGCTCTCAGCTCTAGTTGAGATTAGAGATTTGGGAGTTGGGAGCTCAGAATCTGCCCACAAACCTTAGACTGCTTATAGGGAAACGTGCCTTAGATTCTTTTCTCTTGCATGAAGAAATTATTTATTCTCGGGATATCTGTACCAGTAACCAACCATTTAGAAATACGGTGATGCTGGAAATTATTCTTTTATATTTAGGATTTCTCTCAGTGAAGCTGAACTGAATGGAAGGTATGAGGAAGAAAAGAGTTGATCTTAGAGGATTTACCTTTCAGTTGATAGACGTGGTCATACATATGGCTCATGTATGTCTTGTGACAGGTAACATGGCCCACTTTTTATTTCTTTTGCCTTTTTGGTGGTTGGTCAGATGTTTGGAAAAGAAATTAATTTTCAGTAATGTTTTTAGCCTATTTCCTCAAGTGGAAATGATGGCACCGAAGTGGAATAAAATTCTTTCTTCTTTTAAACATTTTATAGATTTTAAGGCAAGAAGATGCCATTATATTTAATCAGTCTGATTTCCTAAATAACACAGAACAGGGTTTTGTCTAGAATTTCAGGTTGCAAGTTTCTAACTTCTGCTTGAGCTTTATATGTCTTTCACAAAAATATTTGGACCTAATCTGAGGGCTTTTTGGTGATGGAAAATCCAACACATCCCTTACTAAGTGGTTTCTTATGGATAATTATCTTTACTATTAAAAATTATGCCTTATTTATAGCTGGAAATTTGTCTAATTTCAGCTTGCAGTCACTGGATATTGTTATGCCTTTGTTTAGTAGATTAAAAAACCTTGCCTTTGAAAAGTTAAGTAAAGAGAGCTTTTTAAATCTCAAACTCCAGACCTTGAATCAGTCTTATGAGGCTTGTCTGAACCTTTTCTATTTTTTTTGAAAACTTTTTGAAGATTTAGGTAGACTAATAGTCTCTCCAGTGTTGTATTCAGAAGAGATACTATCTTCATATTGCTTCTTATATACAGGCATACTGCAAAGTACCTCTTCTGATGGGATTTATTTGGATTTCTGTTAACTCTTAATGTGACTAAAGCTGTTTAGCCTGTGTTTTTGAGTGTCAGGATAATGATACAGGGTACTTCAACAACTCTGAATTTGAATCACAACAAACATAGGAACTAATAAGAAAGTTGGGATTAATTTGGGCAACTGTCCTGATTTCGGCTGGGATAGAGTTAATTTTCTTCCTAGTAGCTGGTACAGCGCTGTATTTTGGATTTAGGATGAGAATAATGCTGACAACACACCAATGTTTTAGTTGCTGCTAAGTAGTGGTTGCACTAGTCAAGGACTTTTCAGCTTCCCGTGCTCTACCGACTGAGAAGGCTGGAGGTGCACAAGAAGCTGGGAGGGGGCACAGCCAGGACAGCTGACCCAAACTGGCCAAAGGGGTATTCCATACCATGTGACGTCATGCTCAGTACATAAACTGGGGAAAGCTGGCCGGGGGGGCCACTGCTCGGGGACTGGCTGGGCATCGGTTGGCGGGTGGTGAGCAACTACATTGTGCATCACTTGCTTTGTGTATTCTTCTTATTATTATTACTATCAGTAGTAGTAGTAGTATTTTATTTCAATTATTAAACTGTTTTTATCTCAACCCATGAGTTTTCTCACTTTTACTCTTCCCATTCTCTCCCCCATCCCACCGGGGCAGGGGGAGTGAGCGAGCAGCTGCATGGTGCTCAGTTGCTGACTGAGGTTAAACCATGACATCAACCCAAACAAATTCTGGTTTATTAAATACCTGCAAAGCTATTAGCTCTAATTTTCTTCTCATCTAGATCAGGTTCATCATAATGTCTGAGAGCACAGAACTGTGGTTTTTACCTCGCTCATCTATATTTTTGCTTCTAGTGCTAACAGTTATTCTAGAATTTACTTCAATCAGTTACAGCACAGTAATTATATAAATGGGCTGCACTAGTCTGCAAAGAGAGGGGGGAACAGAGGATGGGAAATATTCTTCTGATAGCTCATCTAGTAACTCAAATAAAGGTAGAACAATTTATTTGCAGAGGGAAAATAACCTTTTTCCCCCCCCTGAATTTTAAGCAACATAGGAAAATAGCTCTCCTTTGTAATGTGACATTGAGTAAAACAGGTAGTTGTCAGCTTCCTTTTTCTCCTTTGAATCATGAACAGCCAGCAGAATAGGCAACTTGCTGGGCCAGTGGCCTGATCTTTTAGGTCAGCCAAATCAGGTATGTTCTTATTCTTAGAACTCCAGTACTATCTTTTTTAGATTTGCTTGTAATCAAGTCTTCTTCTTTGCCCACTTTCAATGATTTATGCTTGTTTAAAGAACAGGCACTTGTATGCTCCAGTATCTTAAAAAAATGATGTATCCATACCAGCCAAATAACTTATAAACATGGTACAGCCAACTGCAAAGCGCATACTTTTGGGAACTGGGAATTAGCATAGAAGAGACAGATGCCGGCAGATGGCCAGCCGGTTTGCTGGCCAGGAGAGTGCTGCAGAATTCCAACTGGGAGTTTCTGCTTAGAGCAGATAGGACCCAGCACATGGAGTATGAGGTCTCTCTGAATGTTGATTTTAAAAGAAGATCCTTTGACCTGGGATTGCGTGGCTTTGCATTGCCTTTTTACAGTTTCTCTGCTGGGTGGGGAAGGGTTAGCAATTACAAAATTGAATGTGCCTTCTGTCATATTTTGTCAATGGAATTTTAGTAAAGCTATTGCTGCTTTTACTTTAGAGAAAGAAAATCAGAAAAAAGCAGTGCATTTGCTGCAAGCGATCTCATGTTGATTAACCCATTCCTCATGATTATGGCTTTCCCCCTTTGTTTTTAATGGAGAAATGTATGGTCAGAGTGAGGGGATTATATTTCCAAACAAAGTATATGACTTGTGACAATTACTGCAGTAAAGTCACAAGGCTTTTAAAAGGAAATACTGAATTTACTAAGTCTATGGTTCAAGCTGTCTTTGTAGATGGGAAATCTTTAGTGAATCATATGGTTGTATTTTAGAAGGCTCCCTTTTCAGTTCTTACTTGCCCTTATGAATATTTTTCCCATGAGCTCAGAGTTTCTCTTACCAAACAATAAGAAAAACTAAAACATTGTCCCTCTAATAGTTCTTCTCACCACCTTTCTGCTGCTTTTAATGTAAGCAAAGATGACCATATTTGTTAAGACATGTTGACTTCATCGGAGCACGGGGAAAGACTTTTTGTTTGACCACAGATTGTCAAACAACACAACTATGTAAAATCAAGCAAGTGAAAATTGTGGTGATTGCATTTCTCAAAGGAACCCTCACTCCGACAAATCTCTGGCAAAAATGCTACAAAACCACTGCCTCCATGGAGGTAATACATAAGTAAAACCAGATAACTTACACCAAATGTAATCCAGACTGTTAGACCATAGTTGATATTCTTACCTTTTGGACACTAGAAGTTTCTAAGCAGTGGTGAGCAGAATGGGTTGTCTTAAGTCTGAGAGGCTGAATATTGTGCTGCAGCAGAAGTGCATGCAGGGCACAGAGTGAATCATCTACAATATTGACTACATTTAGCAAGTCAGCCTTTCAGTCACTGTGAAGAGTGGAAGCAGTCCTCAGATGAGGACATCTCTATTCCTTCACTTGCTGAAGGACCTAAGATAAAGCAGATTGTTATATAGAACCCAGCCTGTTTCATTCCGCAAAGTGTACTAATGAATTCTGCACTGAAGAGCTGTACAGCATATTTCTTACTTTGAAGTGTGATGTGATGCAGCTATGAGCCATTCTGTTATGAGAAATCTGAAATTTAATTAGAAATTGGTTGAGCAATAACCAAAAAATAATGGACAAAGTGACCATAAGGAGAGTTGCTGGTTTGTTCAATAAATTAATAAATAGGAATCTACATGCTTTTATTATGAGTCTGGTGTCCAAAAGGTGGCAGGTGGCTTTGAGGTGATTTACTGCCTGTTCTATCTCCAGGAACATCTGGTAAAATTATAGCCACATTCAGTGCAGTATTTAGCCATGACAGCAATCAGAACTTCTGGCTTTGATGTGTGGCTTGCTAAACGGCATTTTGTTCATGTAGGCTCATGATGCAGGTCTGTATGGTTTTAAGTTCTGAAAGAAGTGTTTCTTTGTGCTAGGCAGTGCATTTTTTGTGCTGTACTTCTGTTTACTTACACTTCTACAGTTTTATAGACCAAACAGTAGGAGAAAAATTCATCTCACTGCTGAAATCTGAATGTTACGTGAGAAATCAGGATTCCTTAGGTGGCTCATCCTCTGCTTTTTCAGGAAGATTTTGAATGGAGGAAAATGTTAATCTTTTAACTGCATTCAAGGTGGTGATTGGGATATTGAAAAAAGAGAGAAAGAAAAACTTTGTGCAGAAACTAAAGTGTGGTGCTTCGCAGCAGCCCAAGAGATGGTTACAGATGGGTCTGTAGATAAGCAAAATAATAATGGAGATTCTGTGGAACTTACATTTTGAGTACAGGTTGGTAGTGCTGTGTAAGATATTTCATGCTGCAGCAGCACTATGTGAACTGAAAAATAGACTTATCTATGTGATCTGAGGAGTATTTAAGAGTTTGAAATTCCCTCCTTACATGATAGAACATGATTTCCTTATGACAGCTGGAGATCAATAGGAAGCAGAAATTGAAGGTACACTTGGACTCATCTGTTCCCCACGGGGAACATGAGGGCTCAGAGGTGTGTGCAAGCATGTATTATGAGGGCCATAACTCTTCTTCCCTTTCTAATGGCAGTGATGATATATCAGAAGTCAGCTAACAGCGAAATTCATTTCTGTGTATGTGACAATCAGTTTGTGGCCCACATGATTAAAAAGCAGCTGGCAAATGTCCCATGAGTCCTGAGGTTGGTATGGGCTTTTGTACTTTATTTTTTTAAGGTACAATATCCTGTTCTGGGTAGAGTGCATACTGGGACTAGATAATGGCATAGCAGCTGCTTTGTTGTGCTTTCAGGATGAGAGAGAGAGGAAAACTCCCAGAGCACCAGAGATCTAAGGGTAATGCTCATATTGTTTGAAAAAAGTCAGCATAAGTATAGCTGAATTTCAGAAAGATAGTCGATCTCTTCAGTATGTGGAGGACCTTCTGCACCTTATTAGAAGAGGCCTGGCAGCATTCATTGTTACAGGCTGCCAGGTTTTGTCATGAACTGTGGGTTTACTTGGTATGAAAGTACTAGTGGGAAAAACTCTGAAAGATTGAGCCTAAGATGGTGGACACTGGCTTGCTGTTGAATGTCTTCACATTTTGAAGTTCAAGGTATTACTGATATTTGTAGTTTCACAAAGAAGGCAGTCCTTTAACAGATAGTTTAACAGCATTTTTTAGGTCATTAGGAGGTAAGCTCGTTCAGCTTTCAGTAGAAGATATGTCAGAATCAAAAGGGTAGGCAATGTTCTTTTTCTACCAGCTTCCAGAGAGCTGGCTCAGACAGTTAAAATTAATCAGATATATAAAAGCTGATGGTTGAAGTAGCCTGAAGACTAGACAAGTCCAAGCACTTCTTAATTTTTAATGTCTCAGGACAAAGGATCTCTAGTATTTTTTTTAATTCTCCACATGTCATGTTTCTATTAATGCAATTAATGATTTTTAGTTCATAAGAAATTAAACCTTCAGTGTTTTTTGGCACACAGTTGTTCCAAGGAGATTAGCTTTGTCAGCTGGATCAAGAGCTGTCAATGGGCTGATGAAGATTTAAGTTTTGCAAGTCCTTCGTGAGTGAGAGGATTTTAATAATGCTTAAGACATCCTATGCTGACTCATTTCTTGTAAGAGTGCCTCAGTTTGAGGGTGGCAAGCTTGATCTGAAACCATGCAGTTGTGTGGTAAGAACATGCATTATATTTTAGTATATCTGGGAAAATATGGATTAGCTCCCAGAAGAAATATACACTGTGAAATAGTGGGATGGCAGTGGTATGTTACTGTGCAAGTTCATACTTATGAACCACACATTGCAGAGCAGCCATTTAAGATAACTTTAGCATGCTTGGTGAGAACAACCGAAGAAAATAAACTAGTAAAATTAAAGGAGAAAACATGGGAGGATTTTAGGCTGCTCTTATTTGTTGCCAGCCATACTATTTGCTTATTGGAAATACTGCTAAGGTGGGTGTAGTACTAAGCCACTTGTATTGGAAAGCAATTGTGGATGTTACCAGGACACATGAAAAAGCAGAATCTTAGTGTGGGTATAGAGGTTGACGTGGACAATATCTGATTATACAGGGGCAATTACAATGGGCCTGGGAGATATCATAAGAGTTGACAGTATTAGTTTTGAAGGGGGAAGAATAACACTTTGGTCAGATGTTGAATAGACATATCAAATGATGCCTGTCACTTCAAATAATCAAATAATTGGATTCTGTATGGTTGAGTGCCTAAGAACTGGCTTTAAAGGTAAAATATGTGGTAACAAACTTCTGGCCAAAGCCTAGTTCCAGGAAGAAACAACAAGGCATTAATGGTGAATCTTTTAGAGAGAGAGCCTCAGATCCAGTGGACCAAGTATGTTCCATCTTTGCACAAATAATTACTTTCAAGATAAGACATTTCAATGAATAAAGAAGAATATATGTATATAGTATACATATCCTCATATGTCATATAAATATATGCACACTCTTAAGTTATGGTCTGTATCTTCCTTCCATGTTTACCCTCTGCCCATCTCACTGAGTCAGTAGGAAAAGAGGTTGGTTTTTATTTTGTTGAAAGTCTGACTTTGTTTAGCAAAACATGCAAGGAAACAAAGCAGATACGGCTTATGTGTTTGGTAGTTCTATTCTAGAGATATCATTAACAGAGACAGGAACAAATGGAATAAGTGGTGTCAGGTCCTGTTTAGTCTAACAGATTTGCCTAGGTTCTGTAAATGCAGAAGGAACTTTGCGGAAAAGAAATGAAAAACATTAAATACATTAAAAATACAAATTAAAAGTCCAGACTTCCTGAAAGTGTGAATATAAAAACTGTGAAATCCAAAAAGGGGGCCTTAACAAATAGGCATAGCATTTAAAATTTAGGTTCAGAAGTGCACTGCAATTGTATCTGGTGTAAAAGAAGCATAACAAGAAATCCTGACAGCAAGTTATATCATTTTCACAGCTCTGTATAGACTAATGAACTACAGTCAATACATTTATAAAAAATTAGTGAAGATTCTGAAAGATGATTTTATGCCCAAATGATAATGTATAAAGAGATATACGTGGCTGCCTAACTGAAAGAGGATGCTTAATACAGTCGTTGAAGATCCATTAATCTTTACTACTAGTTCTGAAAGAAAAGTAAGGTGTAGAAATGTTAATAGGCTCTTTGTTGAAATTAATGACAAAATCTGTGTGTTGATTTGATATTCTAAACATGTCAAACATATGAACAAACTTTTGTGGTATGCTTTTTTCAGAGAATAAGCCCTTCCCCTTCCCCTTTCTCCCTCCTTTCATGGAACATAAAAAAAGGCCTTATTTTTCTTCTTAGAAATATTTTCATTGTGATACATTCATATGAACACAACAAAGTTGTACATCAGTTTTAAAGTACAGTTACAAATTTGTTGTGTTAGGCTCTGCACAAATAAAGACACCCCCCCCCCCCCCCCGAACTACTGATTTCAAATGGCTGCAGAAAATCACATTTTTTTCTGATAATATGTAGGTTGATAAATGGTTTCCTATATAAACAAACCAGTTATCATGTCTAATAAAATGGTGAGAGTACATTGCCAATAGTTTTTTTGCATACATTTGACAAGAAATTACATTGTGACTTTAGCCATTCAGCTGAAGAAATGAGAAAGTCTTTGGTCTTCTTGCTCTAAGTCTTATTCAGGGAAGACCATTAACTTTTTTCTTTTCTTTATTTTTCTTTTTTTTTTTTCCTTACCCACCCCCCCCTTAATAGTTTGATTAATCATTTCAGTTATGTTTCTGCTTGGCAGCCTCTGGAATCAAAGGTTCTATCTCAGCAATATGTCAAAAACAATGACACCGCAAAGGCTTGACTAAACCTTGACATGACACTAAATGAGGAACTTTATCTCTTGAGACGACTGAGTGGATTAGATTAAATGAACTTTAAGAGGAACTTTAGAGCTACAAGCATAACCCACACAATCCATAAATACTGAATATATCTGCAAATGTGCACTGTCTAGCACTACTGCTTAATTCCGAATTTATATTCTGTTTAAGAATTGCCCCATGTCTTTATAGCCATGCATAAATTAAGTGAAACGGCAACTAAGTAAAAGAGAAAGGCTTTCACAAAGCGTGGAAAAATCATAAAGGTAGCTTAAAACTACCTCTTCTGTACAATCCATCAATCATTTTGGAAATTATCATAGAATCATAGAATAGTTTGGGTTGGAAAGGACCTCTAAAGGTCATCTAGTCCAACCCCCCTGCCGTGGGCAAGGACATCTTCAACTAGATCAGGTTGCTCAGAGCCCTGTCCAACCTGACCTTGAATGTTTCTGGGAATGGGGCATCCACCACCTCTCTGGGCAAGCTGTGCCAGTGTTTCACCACCCTCAGCAGAAAAAATTTCTTCCTTCTGTCTAGTCTAAATCTACCCCCCTTTAGTTTAAAGCCATTCCCCCTTGTCCTGTCGCAACAGGCCCTGCTCAAAAGTTTGCCACCATCTTTTTTATAAGCCCCCTTGAAGTACTGATAGGCTGCAAGAAGGTCTCCCCAAAGCCTTCTCTTCTCCAAGCTGAACAACCCCAACTCTCTCAGCCTGTCTTCAGAGGAGAGGGGTTCCATCCCCTGATCATTTTCGTGGCCCTCCTCTGGACCTGCTCCAACAGGTCCATGTCTTTCTTATGCTGAGGGCTCCAGAGCTGGACGCAGTACTGCAGGTGGGGTCTCACCAGAGCAGAGTAGAGGGGCAGAACCACCTCCCTCAATCTGCTGGCCACACTTCTTTTGATGCAGCCCAGGATATGATTGGCCTTCTGGGCTGTGAGCACACATTGCTGGCTCATGCCCAGCTTTTCATGCACCAGTACCCGCAAGTCCTTCTCGGCAGGGCTGCTCTCAAGCCCTTCATCCCCCAGCCTGTATTGATACTAGGGGTTGCCCCGACCCAGGTGCAGGACCTTGCACTTGGCCTTGTTGAACCTCATGAGGTTCACACAGGCCTGCTTCTTGAGCTTGTCCAGGTCCCTCTGGATGGCATCCCATCCCTCAGGTGTGTTGACCACATCACTCAGCTTGGTGTCATCTTCAATTAGTCATACTAAAACCAGTAAGACTTGTTATGCAGGTAAATATTCTTGTACAGAGAGGATATCTGGAAGTTTCTATGGAAGTTATTGAAATTCCATTCGGTGTGCCCAGATCATCCGTACTTGGGTTAATGTGTGGTTGGGGGTGTGTTGAACAGGAAGGAAGACTTAAGCCTTCTCTTCTGGTCTTCCTGTGGTTTCTACAGAGTGTGGGTCTGAGGCACTTTGGCTTGGGGGCCCTCCTGGAAATTTGTGTGATAGATCTGCATTTGACTTTGCTCTCTGAAAGAATGTGATAATTTTAGTTTTCTTGTCAAACAGCTTTTACCTATACATATATATATTTTTTTTTCTTTATAAATCAGAAATTTTTTGGTGGAAGAGATTAGGCAGCCTCTTCTGTGATACGCAACAAGCAGATGTGAATGGTGTGTAGGTGTGAATTGTGTAAACAGTGCAAATTGTGAACAGGTGTGAATTTAGGTGTGTAGGGGATTTGCCTACAGTTCCCTTTTGTTTGTAAACCTGTAATTTCTGTAGATTAGCACTGAGACATATTTTGCTATCCTTTTTTGTATAGTTAATGTCTTGTGTGTGAAGGTATTTGGATTTTCCACACGAGGAATGAATTCCACATGAGTTTACCCCACCTAACTTCAGCTATGTAAATACCAGGCCTGCATGTTAAGGTATTTATCTAGGCTCCCTTTATAACTAAGAGAGAACTTAGAATGGATGATTTATCCCATTTATCTTAAACACTTCTTTTATGTGTGTGGGTATGTACAGGCTGCTATAGATATTTATCTGTCTTCATTAACTGCAGAGTAAGGCTAGAGGACTGGCTTACACTACAGACCTGCTTTTAAAATGGATTAAGTTAGGTGAGATGAATCCATTTTAGGTGCAAAATGAAGTCAACTAATTAATAGAGTTAATTCCTTAGCTTTAAGATCATGCTCTTTCTGCATTCATAGAGATCAAAAGGTGGAACATTCAGATATCAAAATTTATAGAACCTGTGGATAGATAAATTTTTGTGTAGGAAAATGGAGGCAGTGAAAGAGACCTAGAAGATCGATACTGTGGGCTATATAATTTTCTGAAACATCCCACAGCAAATGCATGCCATAGTCAAAAGTGTATATGTTATATATTGCTGTTGTTATTCCACATCCTTCACTGGCTAGATATCTGCAAAATAAAAATACTGAAGTTCTGTTCTTTCTACAACAGTGTTTTAAAACACACGGTAGGAGGTAAAATATTTTGTCAAGCTGTCCATTTTCAACAAAAGCAGCCTAAATTAATTCTGATCTTTAGTTATATAACCACATAGTACCATCGTATAATGTATCATATTGAGTTCTGACATTAAAGGAGTTATTAATGAATTTTGCTTTCAGATTGCTGATTAACTTTTCATTTTTCACATATCTTGGACATTTTACTAATCTTACACAAAATCGCTATCCATGGGCAATATTATTTTGGTAGGAAGTATATTGCATTGTATTTTGTGAAACTGCAAACATATAATGCATCATTCTCAAAGTATAATATTTCCAGGGTCTAGGCTGTAAGCAAAGAATAAGTAAAGTTGAAGTAGCAGGTGAAATTGTGAAATGGTTTTTAGAAGGATGGTTTTATTACTATCCTAGAGAGGCTATTTTAATGTATTTATAGATATTTTTGTAGATACTTATATGTTATTTATATTTAATAGAATTGTAATCTATGCTGTGATTGAAACAGAAAAAGCTATGTCACTGAAACATTTTTTTCTTAAAATATTTGAAAGGCAAAGGAAAAAAACAGTCTTTCAGCAAATTATTTCCTTATGACTAAGAACATTTTAGAGAGAGATTAGTATTCTCCGTAACAAAACATATTTTTATGGTCTGCATTTCGTTGGATATTTATCTAGTTGAGAAGCTGATGACTGAGAAATGGAACTGTAAACTTCTTCCTGAGACACATGGTCAACTGAACTTTCTTCGGTAATAAAATGTACATGTTTCATTTAAAATAAAATAATAAATCTGTCTTTATTTGAGAATAATAAACCAAAGTCCACACATCTCTAGGGGTAGCTGATGACCTTAATGGGACTGCTTACAGAAAAAGATATAGTTTAATGTGTGTAAGAGTCATGTCTGCCAACAATTAGCTTTTTTGTGCATTTTCTGATTGAGAAAAGTAATTCTTGTGAGATTCAGAAATGTTTTGGAGTTCTACTTGATTTATGACTGTATATTGTGATATTTTGGAGAATCCAAATCTCTTGCCATTTTACCCATTATCTTCTGTTTGCATAGCCGTCTCTTCCTTTATTTAATGAAAGAAATAACCATGCCATTATTTTTCTGAGCCATTCAAAGGTCAACAATCTGTTTTCTATTACAAAAATAATAAATTGTCGGTAACTCATGCCATTATGGCCGCCCTTCTGACATCTGCCATGAAGAGCAGTAGCTTCTGACATGAAGCAGGAGCAATATACACTTAGCTCTATTAATTTTATTCTTTAACAGAAGGCCAGAAAGACAGAGTTTTAGGCGTCTTTATTATCTCCATAAAGGTTTTAAAATTTGTTGTTATATAGCCTTGTCTCTCTTGGGGTAGTCTAAAGCAACCCTCAACCAATTTCAATTGTAGACGGATCATATGAAGACAGTACTCATTTAAATATAGCTGAGAGGTTCACAGATAACTAGAAACTGGTAGATCATCTAATCTGACTGCTGAGATAGCATAGGCCATAGGATTTCATCACTGAGCCCAATAGTCTAAAGAAAAATGCCTTCCAGAAAGCAATCCATTCTTGATTTATAGGAATCAAAAAATCTGTTGCTCCCTTCAGGCATTTTGGCACACAGTTTCATTTTCTCTGTAATTTGCCTGTACAATATTTTAATTTGGTCACATTTATCAACTTTATATGAAACATATGCCTTCTGGGATACTATTTCTGTATTTTTTTTCTACAAATAAGACATTACAATGGAAACAAAATAATTGTATGCTATGATGGTTTCTTAAAATAGGCTGCGATATGCTCTACATGGTAAAGAGCAGAACCCTTTCTTTGTGTTCTAGCTTCCTAGATATACAAAGCATACACAATAGAACAGTTTAATTAACTCATAAGGTACAATCACGTGTCCACTGGTTGAGGGCTGTGAGTAGTGCATCTTTTCTGATTTGGTTTTAGTTTGGTTATTGGATCACAACACGCTAGTAACACCCTCTTTTGCAAGTTCTCTAATATTTATATTTGCTTTGTAGAAAATCTTTGTTCCTTTGCTTAGGTTTGTGGAAAATAAATTATCATTGTTTACTAGAAGCTCCAAAGACTGAGAGAAGTTGTGTGTTGGAGAGCAGGACAGCTTAAGATGTTACAGAATTTAGGGTTCTGGCCATACAAGACTGATGATAGTCCTGTACATATTTCAGCTGTCCTGGTTTCGGCAGGGATAGAGTTAATTTCCTTCCTAGTAGCTGGTACAGTGTTGTGTTTTGGATTTAGCATGAGAACAAAGTTGATAACGCACCGATGTTTTAGTTGTTGCTAGGTAATGCTTACACTAGCCAAGGACTTTTTAGTTTTCCATGCTCTACCGACTGAGAAGGCTGGAGGTGCACAAGAAGCTGGGAGGGGGCACAGCCAAACTGGCCAAAGGGACATTGCATACCATGTGACGTCATGCTCAGTACATAAACTGGGGAAAGCTGGCCGGGGGGGCCGCTGCTCGGGGACTGTCTGGGCATCGGTCGGCGGGTGGTGAGCAATTGCACTGTGCATCACTTGCTTTGTGTATTATTATTATTATTATCATCATATTATTATTATCATATTATTATTATCATTTTATTTCAATTATTAAACTGTTTTTATCTCAATCCACGAGTTTCCCTCACTTGTGCTCTTCCAATTCTCTCCCCCATCCCACCGGGGTGTGGGGGGGAGTGAGCGAGCGGCTGCGTGGTGCTCATTTGCCACCTGAGGTTAAACCACGACATCAGCGTTCAAATTTGTTGCATTAGCTTTATTTTTCTGTTTAAAATTAAGACTGTGATTGCAGAATTAGGCAACAGAGTGATAACACGTATTTGTTAAGATGATAGTGAACATGAGCAATGCTAATCTGATGTCTTTTTACAGTCCATGTTTTGCTTAGCTTAAAACTTGGCAAAGATGAAGGTTTTTTTGGTTCATTTGTTTTTGTTTCTGTGATAGAAATGGAAAAGCAAATACTTTGAACGATGTAGAGTGTGTATCAGTAGAACATCAAGAGTTTAATACCTGTGGAAAGCTTAGGGAAGTTGGTCTTGTTTACTCTGTATATAAAATTTCAGGATGTCACTTTGAATTATTAAGGTGTTTTCTATTTGTTTCTTGAAACACTGGAAACCTGACTTGGGAAAAGAGAAGAGAGGTCTCCGAGTTTCAAACTATTATGAAACTGAATGGGAAGTGATTTTAAACTCCCTTGGTAATCTTTCACATACCCATAAATATATCTTAAAGGATGCTTTCTGTAATAAATCACTATAATATAGGCCTTATGTCTGTCTTAATATTATAACATCTGTGAGCAAAATAGATGTGAGCTTGTAAAGGGATTCACATAAGAGACTGTCTTCATAAACGAAGTCTGTAGTATGCAAATGTAATGCTTATAGCTGCAGCATTTGTTGCAAAGATTGTGGGAAGTAAAGACTGAGCAAAACACAAAATTGTCCTGATACTCTTAATGCTGGTTGACAAAGGACTCAAGGGGTGTTTAATGCATGACATTAGAAGCTATTAAAAACCCCAAACTTTTATTATGATTAAATCTTTACTTCACTAGTCAAGAAGTTGTTTTACCCTCAGACTTACTTTCTCCAACTTTAACGCTTGTATTGTGCGGATTAAGTGGGCAAATTTTGTGTAACACCTTGAAAATATAAAGAGCAAAATACAAATGTAAACACTTGTCCAATATATCTAGAAAAAATTAAGGCATACTAGAATCAGTAGTCAACTTTGTTACCTTTCTTTTTATACAGGGGTTGTAAATAATGAAACTACTGCTGCTTCAACATTTTTTCTCTCCTGTTTTTGGCTGAAGGGCCTCTAACCCCATTCTTTCAGCTCAGGAATAGATCTTCATGAATTGTGAAGTTGCTGCTATTGATCTAGCTATGTTTTTGAAAAAAACTTCAAAATTTAGACATGAGTGAAATGTGGGTATATTATTGTTAAATGGCTGTCAATCCTTGCCACATCATTTTTTCTTTCCTAGGTGTTCAGAACCATAATACAGTGTACCACACTAGAAACAGCTGCCTAGTTAAACCAGTGTCTTAAGGATACAGAAACATAACTGCTTTATAGTATATTTTGCTCTCTCCCCTCCCACTCTTAGTTGAGTAACTTTTCCTCCACTTCAGTATTGAGCTAGGTGAAAAATTACATGGAACTATTTAACAGATACTTTACTTCATTGGTTTTTTTTTTCCTCATCAGCTGACAACATATTTGTCAATAATGTTTAATTTTTCCTTTTCTTTCTCAAACATGTACTAAATGACCAGATGTCATTGTATTACATCTGAAACCTGTATTATCTGGAAAAGGGTAGTTATTACTGGTTGTTTTAAAATGTTATGAGTAAGACGGCATTTTTCAACCAAATTCCAGAATACTCTTAGAGCTGTAGGCTCCAAGGTAGTGAAAGGTATGGGTGGAAAAGTTAAGGCTTGAGATTTAGTGGAAGATAGCTGCTCAGTTATGTGCATCCTACTGTGTTCTTACATGGACTGGTTTAGTGTCAATGGGCTTGGATAATGAAGTAGGATTTAGTACTGTTAAATTTAAATTAGAATAATAAGAAATTATATACAATATTTGGAACAAACAAAAATAAAAATTAATAATAAACAAAAACTTAGCATGTCATCAGCTGGCGAGTAAGAGGCTGGGCAGGCTTATCAGGCGGAGAAAGGGCCCAGGCTGGTATTTGGGTGGGGAAGCCACAGTGTGCAGTACCTGTGAGGCGAGTGTGTGAGTGCATGCATCTGTTTGCTAGTGAGCCCCAGGCTGGACCAGCCAGTGAGCAGAGTACCAATGGGGAGGGTAAGAGGGCCTGGGAACTGGCCAGGGGTGTTGGACAGAGGGGTCATCCCGGTATTCGAGGGATCCACTGAAGTGCATGTGTGTGTGAATCGAGAGAGTATTGAGTGTGTGCTGTCAATAGTGAGCTTCAGTCTCTACCGGCCAAAGAGGAGGAGGGGACTTGGCTGTCTGTGCTTGTGTTGATGTCAGTCCTGCATGTAGGTGATGTTGAAGGCAGCACCTTGTCTGTGGCAGCTTGTGTAGCTGGCCAGGTTGGTGTGCTCTGTGTGTGCATTTGGGATACACGCTCAGCGTCACTACTGGTTGAACTTGCAAATGAGAAAGCAGAAGCTGCGTCCATTGACCGGGGGTGGAGATCTCTGGATCTCCGGGCTGGACTCCAGCGGCTGGCAGGAAGAGTTACTGGGCCCCAAAGATGCTGGAGGCAGTGGCCACTTCTGAAATCCCTTAACAAAATGTAATCAGAATACTTATAACCAGCTCCCAAGTTTTCCTTGTAATTTTTTTTCTTCATAAAAAGCAATTACACTGATGAAAAAGCACATTAATCCCAGAAGATTGTTAATCTTTACAATTTTATACTATCATATAGCCATAAATATAAGCAAAATCCCTAAAGATCTGTTAAAAAGAAAGTGTCTTTGATGAAAACAAAAAAGTAACTACAGAACAAACCAGAAAAAAACCAGAAAACTTAACGTTGTTGTCAATAAAAATCAAGGTCAAGTTTATCTTGCTGCAAACAGAATGAATATTAATTAAAGATAAAATTTCTGCAAGCTAAAATAGTCTTGTAATATTTTTCTCACATAAATATAACATGATCCACTAAATCACTGCCTGTTCCTATTATATGTATATAAAAAAATCATGGGGTACTTTATCCAAATGGAAAATTATACAACTGGTGCACTAGTTGTGCAGTATTCAGAGCTCATGTGGAGTTCCATTGAAGCTTAGAAGACTCGGTCGATGTACAGGTTTTCTGTTTTTTTTCCCCACTGAACAAGAGAATTATAGCATGGGAACCTACCTTAGAAAATAATCAGTGACAATTTTCAAACACTCTTTTATTTATGCTGCATAGTTTAAAGGTCTTCATGCTTATTTTGGTATTCACATGTATATATACATTTATATAAACTAATTGGCTGCGCAAAAAAGAAAAAAAAGCAAAATTCTTTGGTAAGAGAAGCTAATTCACATTATATCAGATATTAGACATGATGTTAGGTAGCTGTTATGAAAGATACTGGAAAGTTTATATTACAGAAAGTGATAACATTTATTTGCACCAGTTTTCATCCTTGACATACTGTGCTTTAGCTTTCATAATTGCCAGTGAGGTTTAACTTTCTCTTCATATTATAGAATCACTGAATTTCTTTCTTTGGTGCACTTACTTACTGCCTTTTGTGATTCTGTAGTCAGGCATCTTCTGTGTATATCACAATTCCTCTGAACCTTGAATAAGTGAATCACAGAATGGCCAATGTTGGAAGGGATCTTTGGAGATTGACTAGTCCAACCCCCTCTGCTCGAGCAGGGCCACCCAGAGCCGGTTGCCCAGGACCATGTCCAGAGGGTTTTTGGATATCTCCAGGGATAGAGTCCACAACCTCTCTTGGGAACCTGTGCCAGTGCTCACTCACCATCACAGTAGAGGATTTTTTTCTTATGTTTAAGAGGGATTACTTGTATTTCAGTTTGTGTTTCTTCTCTTTTCCCTGCATACCACTGAGCAGAGCCTTGCTCAGTTTTCTTTATAGCTCCACTTTCGTTATTTGTACACATTGATTAGATCTCCCCTGAGTCTTCTCTAGGTTAAATAGTCCCAGCTCTCTCTCAGCCTCTCCTCATACATCCATACTCCAACCCCCTAATGTTCTTCATGGCTCTTTGCTGAATTTGCTAGACTATGTCCATGTCCTGCTTGTACTGATACATAATTCCTATAGCAATTTCTTTTGCTGTAGGAATTATGTATCTGATTTTTGTGCTAAGCAGTAAGGTAACGTACAGAGTGATTTTCTGGTACCCAAAACCATGAAGGGGCCCAAAACACTACATCTAAATCTGAATTTCTGGTAGCTCAAAATGCAACAGATATGCTAAAATAAAAAATTAGACCAGTAATCATTAAACTGCTAGCCCATCAAATAAATTCTTATTTGATGAGAACTCAGTAACAGGGGGTGGGTGGGGGAGTATAATTCAGCAAATAGGCAACTTAAAACTGCGAGGCCAAAGAAGTGAAGATCATAAGATATAACATGAAAACATTTGAATGGTCATACTGGTTTAGACTGAATGTCTGTCTAGCCCAGCACCCTGTCTGGCTACTTAGAAAAAATAAGAATAATACAAAGCTTACATTGATGTTTTTCCTACATTCTTTCCTTGTTTTCTGCAGTTGGCACTTCGGTGACTCCCTAAGCCAGGAGTCCTTGCATTTAGTAACTGATGGACTAATTACTCACAGACTTCTTTTTGTGATTTGTTTTCTAGAATGTGAAAGGGCTTCATGATCTAATACATACCTTATGAAGAGCCACTGCATTAGTATTTGTTCCAAAGCTTATGTAATTTCTGGGTTTTTTTTATTTTTGCTCAAAGTAAAGAGATTAAATTCACTGCCTTAAATGTGTATGCATATTTCTTCATTCAAATAAACTGAAACTCTCAAATTTTCTTACAGTCTCTTATAAGCTTATGGGATTTGTAAAGCTAAATTTGGTAATTAGTTGCTTGTTAGCCATTTGCTTCATAATGGCCAATATATTAGAAATTGTTAGCAGAAATACCTCTGATCTAGAACTGCTTAGAGAATGTAATTCTCAGGGCAGGGGGGAGAAGACTTGGCAAAAACTAATATTGAACTTCTTTTTTCTGAAACCATTCTAAACTGATTTAAATATCCTGGTGTGGAGAAGTCAAGTAGTCCGTACAGTCCACTATACCGATTGTGACACTGACTGATGTAAAAAGCTTCATGGTTGTATGCAAGAATACCTAAAGTATCTAGTAATGTAAATACCTACGGTAAATTAGCCCTATTAAGACCCTATCTTGAGCTACAGTAACTAAAAGCTGGCATAAGACTTGAATAATTTAACTATGTTCTGCCCCAACACTTCTTTCTATTAAATTTTTTTTGAAAGTGCATGTCCAATCCCTTTCTGAATCTTTTTATGTTCCTATCTCAAGTATAGTGCTTTAATTGCTTTAATTTCGCTTCGTTGTTTTTCTCTGTCTTTTTCTTTTAGGAGATACGAATAGAATGTTCTGCATGTTATTGTTTCTATTAAGAGTGAAAAAAAAAGTCCTAGGTTTTTCAGTTTCCTTTCATATGAGACTTTTTTCATCTCCTTAATCATTGTTGCTATCTTATTTCACCCTATATCTGGTATTCTTCCATAAATTGAGTGGCAATTTTCTATCAGCTCCTGCAATGAACTAGAGTTTTAGTTACATCTACATACCTCAGCAAAAAGGCAACAACAATAATTATGGAAACTGTATCTACCATACAAGGTCAATTTTAACTGATGCTTCTATTTAGAATAATCAACTCTGCCTCTATATAAGTAAATGGAGACTAGCGAGCATGCAGAAATGAAGCACAACTACCACGTAAATAGTTTAGGACCTCATCCTGCATAAGTGTTGTATAAATTTATTGTTCATTGAAGTTAATAGGTACTGAGGTCTTTAAAGCATGGGGGCCTTATTCCACATGAATCTATATTTACACTTCATTTTTGTTTTAGCTTTAATAGTAAAGCACTTCAAAGGAAGAACTAGTTACCATAACAACTATAAATTGCCATGTTTCAACTGTTTTATTTCTGTATGCAATTTAATAGCTTTGGCTTTTCAGTGGTTGAGCACGCTTGATTTAATGCTCTCTTCATGTTTATCTGTGTAGTGAGAACAAGAACTAGTTTTGATCTGGTACCTCAAATGTACAACTCCAAACTCTTTGCTGGAATTTCAGTACTGACAATTATCACTAAAATGTTTGAAAGGATAAAGAAACAATTAGAAGGAGAGTATGAGAAAGTCAAGCAAAAAGACCAAAATCTGATGCAAAATGTATTAGCTATTATGATCAGTGATATAGATGGATCTTCATTAAAATAAAAGTTTTCATTAATACACAAGGTGTTACTTCGAATTGTAGTGGAATGTAGTATGGACTACTTTTTTAGTAATGACAATGTGTTTGAAACAAACTTTTTTTAGAGTTAAAAGTGGATAGTTTTAAAAAATCAAACTGCATACAAATAAAAACCCCCACACTAATTAGAATTAAGGAGCAAGGACGATTAAGGGACAAGGACAAAATATTTGCAAGTGCTACAGCAGTTGTTTACAGACACGTTATGAAATTGTGGAATTGGAATGGAATGGAATAAATTATAGATAGAAATGTAATTGAAGTTTAAAATAGTTTGTCATGTGTATGTATATGTCTTACAATATAGTGTATGCAATATGCATAAACATAATTTAGATACAGTAAATATTTAATAGCATAGATATTATGCATATACTCTGAAATATATAAATATAATAAAATCCAAAATAGAAAAAAGAGTGAACAAATATTAGTACTAAACAACATAGTGAAAAACTATTAGATATAAGAATGTAACTTAAAAAAAAAGTAATGTTCCAATGCTGTTTGTTATTATACATAAAACTATAATAAAGCAGAAAGAATAAAAGTTAATTCAGGCTTTTGTAAACACACCAAAACCAGAAAGTACTCCAGAGAGTTTGAGAAGCCAGATAGTGATAAAAGTATAAAAAGGCCACTTAAAAGCAGTATAAGCTCCTTAAGGAGTGTGAATATTCTGTAGTGCTCAACAAATAAGATCCAGTTCTCAGCTTATCTTTCAGCACTGCGGCTATTAAAAATAAATGGTACCTACGTTGGATTAATTTTTGTCAAAACTAGAACAATTTTTTAAATTTACATTTTTTCACATTACATCTTCTAATAATGGTTAGAATTGCTGGATTGGGGAGATAATGGGAAATAAATAATAGGTAAGAAATAGAAAAAATACCTCAGAAAGAGTTAATGTAAAAATCTTCAAAAACTGAGTACTTGCCTCTGTGTGTGAATCAACTTCATAGTCAGAATTAAATCAACTCTAGTGTGAAATAAAGAACAATAGTAAATATTTTCTTCATTTTAAGATATGCTTTTATCCTATAACCTTGACCAAAGAACTTTGTGCTGGTACAGCAGATAATTTGTAAACCAGAATTATGTGCTTTTAAGTACTCAATAGAAAATTAACTTTGTGACCTTAGAGTCATGACATGCTTGACTTCCATGAAAAGGAAGACACAGAACATTGTGTGTTCTGCCAGCTGTCTTCTGGTTTAAAGTATCTAATGGCTAATAGAATAAAGAAAATTTAAATACATAATTAAAGCATTTGATTTTTTTACCAATTAATTGACTGGAATAATTATCACACAGCTTTCTTATGTGGTATCTTCTCTACGTGTTCTTTAATCACATGGTCGTATTTAGCGGGCTATGATTTCCTAAAGAGCAGTTTATAATATTAAAGTGCAGTTAATTAGAGACGGAAGGTAATCTTGCTAAGCTCAGCCTAAGGATATTCTTTGATTTTAAAGGGTTGGCTTCTTATCTGAATTTGACAATTGGATTATTTAAATTTATATTGACTTTTGTCAAACTGTTTAAATGTGTAGCTCATAATTTAACTTATAGTTGCACCAAGTTGTTAAAACAGATTTGTTAAGATGATAAAATAAATTCATTGCACGTTCTAACAATAATGAGCTGTGAGTTAGTGACAGAGAAGATGTAGGTGAATCTGAGGCGAATATGTAACTTCCTTCTGTGCTTGTCTGCGTGATAATTCCTGAAGGAAGGTTCTTGGCTCAGAAGTTTTACCTCTTCTTTGCTGTTCATATCTTCTATCTCATTAGAGAAAAGCTCAACCTCTTTTAATCTCTCACCATGATTGTTTCCTCCATCTTTTATGGGGTTATCATTTTGCAGATCTGAAATTCTAAAGGCTCAAAGAAAATAAGAATAATTGTCACAGGAGAACTTCTAGGTAGGGCAGAGGCAAGAACAGAAGCACTCAGTGGTATGTAATTTAAAATTCATTTACTAAGAAAGATGGATATAGTGGCTGGATTGCAATTTCTTTTCTAAGACTTCTATTCTATGGCACTTGCACTGTAGTCTCACACAGGCCAGGGCCCTAGGCCCTCTGGTCTAGTGTTGACCAGCACCATGGACCCAGGAAACGGGACATTCACTGTAGCTGCTCAGTGTGCGTAAGTCCTGGCTGGTGGCCTGGCCCCTATGTATAGCGCTTGCACCTCTGACTCAGCTTTCTGCAGAATCTTGGATGTGATGAGAGGGCAGTTGTTTTATCTATGTATTGCTTTCTAAAGTAGACTGTTGGCAGAAACTGGCAATGGCTTGGCTGGTCATATGACACCAAGCTAGTCTCATTGACATTCTCCATACTGAAAGTCAATGAATGGTTTTTATAATGGTTTCTAACATGTTCTGGTCTCCCACCCCAAATGTGGCACAGAAGTGAGGAGTGAGTTAGCAACAGTTACATAACAAAGTTAATCTATTGCTTAATTGCTTTTCCAGCTTGCATTGGATTAATTTAGTGAATCAGAACTGCTCAGATGTAGTAGAGGTCTCACATACCTGGGGCTTTACCCTGTGATGTGCATCTGCGCTACCTGATGGTAATGACAAATAATTAAAGATCTAAAGGGCTATCCTGTTCTTTGTGTCATTATATAAGACTTCTAGCTCATGCATATGAGCTGCATATATGCCAGCAGCTGTGGGAAAACCATCTCTGGGGCAGAGATTCAGTGGCATAAATGGAATAGCCTTACCAGTTTTTGGATAGCATCTGCTATTTCAAGTCTGTGAGGCAAATGTTGAGAGTCTCATTGTAGAAGGGCAAAGAAGTGAGTACACATATGGGAGGCTAACATGATGCTTATGTTCTCCACTGATAGCACTATAGTCCTATCATGCATTTCTATGGATCTCGTCTTTGTTCACAGACACGTGCATTCATATTCCGCAGAGTGCAGTGTCCATAAGAACAAAAGAAAAATATCTTCTAGTGGATAAATTATACCTTTTCTTGTAAACCAAAATTTTCTGGTTTGCTAAGGAATTAACATGTTCCTGTGTATTTTCCACAAGTTTATTTTTTGTTTTTTTCTGCAGGTGTATTTACCTCTGGTTAAGTAAACTACCATAGTATTTCATCAGAAGCCTTTGCCATGAATGACAAGAATAGCATTTTATCTAAAGAAAAGTAAGGTGGTGAGGCTATTTTACAATGAGATGAACAATTAGCTCAGTTGTTTGACTGTCATACTGGTTGAAATTTCCTGCCTTCAATTTTCACAAATCTTATGATTCTAGCATTCGTCGCGTCTGTCATTCAGCCAATTAAATTCACATTGAGAACAACTGTTGTGAGGGAAGAGAGTGTCATTCTAATGAGCTCCTATTATTGTTTACATTCTTGTACACTAAGTGGAATTTCAAGAAAGTATCAGAACCTGACAGCAGAAGGAAAGTTATTCTTGTTAGTGAAAACTAAGATGAAGACATTGTCTTTCTGAGGTGCTGGGAATTATCTTCACAAACTGTGAATTTAGAATGTCCTTTATGTTCATCTATAATTGCCAAATCTCTGTTATTTGTATTGACATTTTGAATGAATGTAGTGAAATCAATATGTCTCAGTGGAGGTGAATTTTTAGAAGTAAATGATGTGTACAGGGTTTGAGAATGATTGTTTTAGTCTTGATCCAATATAAACTGCATAGTGAGAGTTACACTATTCATTTCAATTGTGCTATTCATTTAAAGCTATTTATTTAAATTAAGAATATTTCTTTCTAAATGAAAAGTTTAAAATCATTGACTTTTCTAAATTCTTGCTACAATTACAAGTGACAAATTAACATCATATTCCATAAACAATACAATCTTTTACTTATGTAATAGCAACCCCATTGGCTGACAAGTTGGAGACTGGACCAGATTTAGAAAGAAGCAGCTGCTAGTGCTTTTATTAAAAAGCCATGTTTCTACTGACAAGAACTTCAGTAATTCATGTCTCTGCTGAATGGCAGTCTCCAACAGAGTCCTGGGTAGAACTATTTTCTTGTGCTATTTGAACTTTGGAGATTTCAGATTCTTTTTTTGCTTTTGCACTGAAGCAAAACCAAACTTTTCAAAACATATTCAAAGTATAAAGTAGTAAAGCTTAGAAAAGGAGGAAGGTGAAAAAAAATCTTGAATAGTCTGATGGAAACATGCCTTACCTGATGTTCCTGTACCTTGAACTGTCACAAATATGTGTAAATGCTCTAATCAACAGCAGCAGGCCATTGTTGCATAGATGTCTTTATTGGAGAGAGATTGCTGTTATATAAACACGTTGATGTTTATATGATATACTTGGAATCTCTCTTTTCCAAATTCACAGTGAAATGTCATGAATAGGAGACAGCTGGTTGTTGGAAAAGGGTCTCCTGTAACAGAAACTACACTGTTCAACTGAGCAGCCCTTTTCTACGTATTGCTGCTTGCTAACAGAAAGCACTACAGCCTACATTTGTATATGCATGTATATGCATCAAACCATTAGTACATCTGATATTACAATAGGTTGTTTCATAAAGCAGAAAAAAAGGCATATTGCATACAAGCTCATTGATATGAGTAGCTTTTTCTTTGTTTTAAAAACAGAACAAATTTTTCCTTTTTAAAACAGAACCAACTTTAAAAGCAAAAGACTAGTGTAGTGTTCACAAGTGCATAAAAATCCTAAATGCTTCCTTTTTTCATGTTACAAAAATATTTATGTCCACAACAATTTGTAGAGTTTGAAACTTCTGTGCTTAACTTTGTCTTAAATATTTTAAGAGACATGCTCGACTCATCGCACTTCCACTGTCTCCAAGAAGCCTACAATTCTAGACAGTGAAAGGCATCGTATTACTGATGCAGATATACTCTAACTAATCCACATCTATTGAACCTCAATCAGGAGATAATTTATGGCTTTGTTGTACATAATATAAAATCAGGGGATCATATTGGTCCTTCTGATCTTTTTTTTTTTTTTTGAATCTATAGCTACATATTTCATCAGCTGAGTTGGAAGAATTACATATATGTATGTAATCACATAATTTTGCAAAAGATACTGTAAGTAAATGTTATAACAGAGAGGGCATTCAACAACTGACAGCACATAAAAATACCATACTGGATCAGATTAAAGGTCCATCTGTCTTGGTACCCTATGGCAAGTAGTAGATGGGAAGGCAAGTAGCAGGTGTGCCAAGCAGCTGGTCCTTTGGGTTTCTGTAGAATATTCCCATTATAGGTGGATACCCAGCTATTCACTTGACTGCCTGTCTGTGAGATAGTACTAAACCAAGAAAAAATAAATCAAAACCAAACCAAACCAACCAACCAACCAATCAACCAATCAGCCAAACAAGCAAACAAAACCCCCAAGCCCCACAGTACCAGAAAGAGGAGGAGGGGAAAAGTTTATTTTTTCCCAAATGAAATTAAAAACCAGTTTAGGAGTGTTCATTTCAATTTTGGCTAGTTCTGACTCAGATCTTAACACTTTTCACAGGCCATCTCTACAGAAGTATGACGCTTAAATATTTCCAGTATGAGATCTTTCTAGACCTTATGCAAAGGAAACACCGGGTTCATTTTTCCTCTCTTTACACCAAACAGAAATAAAACAGTACAGTTGTAGAAAATACAATCTCTATTAAGATCTAGTCTAGCTATGCTATACTATTTAATATGCTATACAATTTAACATAAAGACACACATACAGACAAATCTGCATGTGCTTGCAAAATTTCAAAGGAACAGCTGTACACTTTGTAAAGAACCAATATTACAGTAGACTCATCCTCAAAATCCAGTAGCTCGTACATAAGACAATACACAGACTATAAATGAAAGTTCATTTGCAACGTGACCTCGATAAATGCAGTATTGACAGCAGAAGATTAGCCTTCCAGACCCATAAAGTATTGTTTAAAAGAACTTACAGTGTCAGTGAGGAAAATCTCCATGTATAGTTTCCCCAACTGTCAACTTTTTAATTTAGTATGTAGTTTAACAACAATTCTATGTTTAAATGACCCAGTTTCCACCAAGTGTTTCAATTAACTCATCCATGAGGTGATGCTGAAAGGGATGCATTTTTTAATAAATGCAAATTTATATGCTCTTACAAATTTATGTTTGCCTCCTAACTATTACAACAACAATAAAATCTTCAAGTTTACTGAATGTTCATGAAATGCACAATCCTTGATATCAGATATGCTGTTTATTTTGTTGGGTTTTTAAAGAAATTATATTTTCATCCATATAAAGGCACAGAGATGAAAATGTTACACATCTGAAGGCAGGCAAAAGCTTTTTCATGTCAATCTGTGAAGAAGTATGTGTGAGCAGTATGAAGAATCTGATCAATAGAAAACAGAAGAGAAGCAGGAAAAGAAAATTAAAATTAAGGATGAAGGAGCTAACCTGGGAGCAGGGAACTGTGTTAAGGTTTGCTTCACTGTGCATCAGAAACACAGGATCAATAAGGCCATTGCTTAAACGGAAAATAAAAATTACTTGTATAAATGTGCTTTATTATTCTGGGCCTTTGTGATTACGTGATTTCAAGACTTCTCTGCTGTTGTTCAGTTCTGCATTGCTTATTTTTTTTTTTTTTACAACTCATCAGTCTGTTTTTTTTTTTTTCCTGGAAAGCTGTCTTCTACAGCCTAAACCTACTCGTCTATCTATATACATTTATCTATACTATTTTATAGAAATATAAAATACGATAACTGAGCATGGGAAAAAACTAATATTCAATCTGTGTTATACTTTCATGTATCAGGAAACAAGAAAACAAAGATAAATTTGAGACAGGATACAGATGTTGACATGAGCTAAATTGGAGAGATCTACAAATTCATATAGTCTTAGACTATGATTTGAGCTTTCACATTTTGTAAGAGACTTACTGAACTTAGAGGGCAGCAGTATCTGCTGATGCTCTCAGTTCTCCTTAATGATTCCTATCAGGTGGATTGTATCGCTTACAGGTGTGTAAACTGACAAAAGTCAGCAATAGGTCATAGTTCAGTCTTTCTCCCCAAGAAGCTGTGAAACCTTGAACTGAATGCTAACTCATAGAAAAAGCCATTGCATGCCAATCATACTGTAATCATAGCAGTGAAGAGAATGCGAGCACTTCTGTAAGATATATTTTGATTGAAAAGAACCTGCTAAGAGGTCAAAAATGCTACTTGTGAGGTGCAGGAACAAGTATTTTATGTTATATATTGTATTTTTCTTCTTCCCAGGATTGAAACAATACATAAAATTTTGTGTTTGATAATGGCTTGTTTCCTAAGAGCTCAGAAAAGAGAACTGAAAGAATCAAAGAAAACCCACATCCTTGTATGGTTCTAAATCTTATTTTTTGCAGAGAAAGGTCTTTAGATTTTTTTAATGTACTCAAGAATCTAGGAAACGGATGCAAAAAAATAGTGAAACAAAGGCTGCAGATCAAAATAAGAAAACATCTACTGAATCAGAGCAAAGTTATACCAGTCTAGAAAATCACAAGGTTGATCCTTACTTTACAGGTAATCAGGGTTGATTGAAAGACTGTGTCCCTCTAACAGCAAATCTGGTGAAATGATGACCTCTGATTTTGACAGAAAACATCTGTGTGGTTCTTTGAGAGACAACAGGAATTAGAAAAGGGGCATCTTCTATACCAAAAGCTCTTTCTCTGCAGATAACAGGTCCGCTTTACAATGACTTTGACTGGGTGATCACTCATGTTAATGAGGTGTTGTCTGGAACCTCTTTTTCAAGTACTACATCAAGAAATTTGTGTTGAATCATGTCCGATAATAAGATATTACTTTGCATTGGTCTTGTGAAACATCATTTTCTTCAGTGTATCCAGCCAGAGAAACCAATGATTTAAAAGGACAGGGCCAGTCTTAGAAAACTTTTGATGACAAAGACCAGACATTAACATTTTCAAATGATCCTCTAAGGAAATATCTTTTGAAAGATTAGAGGCCATGTCAAACTGTTGAACTCAGCGCTGTAAGTCTGCTGTTGACGTTAGTTTATTCACCACATTTTACATAATTAACATATAGAGGCATTGAGGAGGAAGGGAGCCTTGTACACCTATAGAAACAATCAGAATGAATATGATCATTCTGTCTCTTTTGCTTACACATGCATATTACCTTTCCCTAGAGTCAATGAGCCAGATTCATTTGTCTTATTCCTGCTGCTTAAAGTGATCAACAATACTTTCTTTTTTAATTCCCCCTCAGTCTGCAAAGAAAGACTTTGCTCAGACTGATGCTAGAGAGAAACAAGAGAGAGGAATGGGACCCTTTATTCTGGGTCCATTTTTAAATGGATCAGTCACCCTGCCTTTTCTATCAGCAGTTTTCACAGTGTGGCAGATTTAACCTTTAATAGATAAATAAGAATTGATTAACTTAGAAGAAGATGAGTATTTTAAATTTAGGAATGACTGATCTTTGAGGATTAAATTCAGCTAGTGATACTGGACAGAAATTACTTATGCTTTTCAAAGTTTTTTTATTTTCCTTCAATTTAAATCTTTTTCCCTTTTCCCTTAAAGGCATATTATAGTTCCTTTAATTTAAATAAATGAAGAAATAAGTGAATAAGGAAAATATGAGGAAGTTGTGTGGTTTGTTGCAGTAGATTGAACTCTGTTCTGACTTAGCTTTTATAGTTAAGATTTGAATAGTATTTTGTAGTTATTATGTTTTTATTATGTTCATATTATACAAAAGATCATTTTCAAATGGGACTTTTGTGTGTTAAATGAGTATTTGAATTAAAAGGTTGCTGGAATGTCATGTGCATTAGATTTAGTGACTCCAGTTGTGGAAGCAGAATATCTGAGGTACTAAAGCTCAAGAGCAAATGTAAATAAGAGGACCCTTAACCTAACTAGCCAACCTGTCAGAAAAGTGGCTGCAATGCAGAATCTCTTAATGTTGGATAGTTGCCCTTGAAAATGTTTCTGAAATATTAAAGCATGTATGTGAGCAACCATGGGAATTACTGAAGCAGAGGTAAAACCCAGTAAACAGTAGAGTTTTTTTTTTTTTTAAGTTTTTTTTCTTTCCCCTGTAAGTCCATTTGAAGTTCTTTTTCAACAAGAGTCAGTCCTTGCAAAAATAGAAGGAAGAGGATTTTCTCTGCTTCAAAAGGTTTTCTAATGTTTTCCCAAGTTAACACTTAAAAGTGCTTCTTCTGAGGCTTGAGGAGAATTTTAAAATTGGAAAGACTGAACATCTGTCCCTTGTTCTAGAATTTGAAATTTAACCCAATGGACTAAAGGCACTGTAACTCACTTCTCTGTTATAAATATGTACCAACAGCTCAAGAGGGTCAAAGTTTTTAAGTAGTCTAGTTACTCCAGAAGTTCCACTGGCTTTTAATCAGAGGTGAGCTGTGAAAGTGTGTTTAAAGTGCTACATTTGCATTTTAAAATTACTAAATCACTTTTGAATGCATAGTTCATACATATAATACAGCAGAAAGCAAATAAAAATTGAGCTGTTAGGATAAAGCAAATTTGTCAAGTGTCATCTCTTAGAAAATTTATAGAACAGACATCACAGGATATATTGTGCTGTATGCAGCAGAAAGAAATGTAAAAGAAATCAAAGTGTGAGTGATACTATTTTACAATTTTTAAGAAACATAATTTTAGTATGCAGTGATCAATAGAGGATACATTCAGTTGTCTGGGAATGTTTATTAACTGAATGTAAAAATTCCAAAGATACATTTTAACAAAGGTAAAATTACACTTCTGCTCTTATTCTTGTACGTGGGGTACCATCTTGAAAGCAGTACTGGTAGGAAATCAGGTCTCAGAGGAGCTTGGTTCTCTTTTTTGATCTGTCTTTGCTATAATAAGGAAAAAGTTTACAGCACTTCCCAGTCTACAGTAAATTACTTTATGTGCCGATTAGCCATTTGAAAAGGCATACTCATGCATAAGGAAACTGTTACCTGAAACACGTAGACATCTCTAATGACCATCCAAGACAGAATTTAAAAAAAATATACAGGAATATAAAGCTGAAAAATGTCCTGGACAAGGGAGGTGTATTAGGACAACAGCTACAGAATTGATGCCAAAAAGAGACAGATCTATGAAATCAGTATAATTTTTTTTCAGAAATACTTTTAAATGTGCTAAATGTACTAAAAATGTGCAAGCATATAAATCGGAAAAAGACTCCTTGCATTTCCACATATTTTGGGATAGAACTAATCTAAATTATCATAACTGAAATTTATGAAATTCTGAAGTTCACATCAGTTGTGAAGTTGTCACTTTGTGTCACACTGAGTGAAAGTTTCAGTAGCTCTGTATGGTTTTCTTATATGAAATGAGAATATTAGGATAAAAAATAATATGAATTACCTTGCAGGAAATTCATACTGCAGGACTAAGAAAATATAATATCAAACTTATCCACTTAATGATTAAAGCCAGCAATAAAATAAAGCTAAATATGGATAAGCTAAAATTAGGTATCTCTATATGAGGTAAACAATAGCTAAGAAAAGTTTAAATGTAAAGGATGTAAAATGTAAAGAACTTTGATACAATTTAGTTTATTTTCAGAATAACATGAAAAAGAAAGGCAGGAAAACAGTGATGATTTAAGAAAAATAATCACATTCAAAATAGGTGTCAGGAGTACTTTCTTCATGCAGAGAATGATAAATGTGTGAAACAGGCTGTCAGGCATAGTTGCTCAGGCAAAAACACAGGGGTCATATGAGAAAAATGAGATGCCTTCCACAGGGGAGTGGAGTACTAAGAATGGATGAACTTGGACAGGCTGAATAACCTCTTTCATTCCCTAATGAGATGTTATGTTATCCTGTCAGCTGTCTTTTCTGCAATCATTTAATTGAAAAATTCATTCTTGTTGCAGCTTCATAATATTGTCAGAGGACTTCTTAATTCTGGTCTGGAATTTGCATTCTGATAATACATTTTGAAGACTGAATACTAGTGTAACGTTAAGCAATGCTGATGCTTTTAGCCTTATTCTTCAAAGTATTGAGGTGAATTATTATCACATGTATGAGGACGTCAGGCCAATCTATGTTATGGTTAAGTGTCATTTAAATGGTACGGTTTGTGTTCTACTGTGTCTTTTTGGTAGGACACTTGGGTACAGATCACTGAGGTTTTTAGCTGAACTGTGGTGGAAGAAAATGTTGATATTAAGTTACAGTGTCATTTTACAAAACTTTTCTTATCCTTTCGACAGTGTTCCTTTTTTAACCACAAGGACTTCATGACCTTGCAATCACTACTAATTCCAAGGTATTTTTAATACTTTACAGTAAAAAAAAAAGATGATCTAGATTATAATCAACTTCATATGATTGAATAGCATTTAATAGTTGTTTGCATATGACAGCAAAGTAGGGCGGGGGGGTACCAGTAGATACTCTTGAGGACAGGGCTGCCCTTCAGAGCGACCTAGACAGTATGAAGGAGTGGGCCACCAGCAACCTTCTGAAATTCAACCAAGACAAATGTAAAGGTTTTCTCATGGGAAGGGGGAAACCCCTGCAACAACACAAGCTGGAGCCTGACTGGCTGGGGAGCAGCTCTGCTGAAAGGACCTGGGGGGGTGCTGGTAGCTGGCAAGCTGGGCAGGAGCCAGCAATGTGCCCTGGCAGCAAAGCAGGCTGAGAGCAACCAGGTGCATACTAACAGGAGCATGGCCAGGAGATCCAGGGGAGTGACTATCCCCTTCTTGTCAGCTCTTGTGAGACTACATCTAGTATCCTGCATCCAGTTTTGGGCCCTCCAATAGAGGAAAGACATGAATTATCTGGAATGAATTTAACAGGGCCCCCAAACTGATCAGGGGCTAGATGCTTGTCTTGTGAGAGAGGCTGAGGGATCTGGGCTTGTTCAGCTTGGAGAAGAGATGGATTTTGGGGGATTTAACAACAGCCCCTACCAGGAGGTCACCAAGAAGGCAGAGCCAGGCCCCTCACAGAGGTCCATAGTGGGAGGATAAGAGTCAACAGCCATAAATGGAAACAAGAGAGGGTCGATCTAGATGTAACAAAAAACCACCGGACTCCATGTTGTTATGATACTGTTAGTAACTTTGCTTTAGAACCTCTGTGGAAGATGCTCTGAGTTCAGAAATCTTTTGTCTTTGAGTGTGAATTACCTCTCATACTTGTACCTAGGAATAATATTGTAGTTTTCCCCAAGTCACTTCTAAAAGAAGGCCCTTTATAACTTTTCAATACCTGAAATTCTTTGTATGTTGCTGTCTCCTTCATTTCTTGCTTCTTCAATTCTTTGGTTGAGATTCTAGCATCTCTGGAATGAAATCTCTTTTTGAGGATATTTTGATTTAGTTCATATTTTCACTAGCAATATTTAAATAAAGATTTAATTCTTTAAGTACTAAAAATATATCATATAACAGTGAATAACAAGGAGGGATTTAATGCTGATTAAGAAATGTTTTTGCAGTGCTGTGTTGCAACTGCAGCTACTTTCAAAGTGCATGCAGTGTCTCCTCCATGCTTTCACACCTGTGACTGGCTGTCCAACTTCTGTATATTTTTCTACATTTATTTCAATCCAATTTCTTTTGATACAACCTCAATACAGAAATTGTTTAAGAACAAACATTTTTTTTTTCTTCTCTCTTTTACATAAATACTATGCGGTGGATTGACTGAGCAGTTTAAAAGTCACATTTTCATCTTTTGTAATGAAAATATAAGAAAGACAAACAACAAAAAAGCTCTGCATGAAATCTTTGGGTCATTCAGAGTATTTCAGTGAAAGTGATTCTTTCAAATCTGGGAATTAAATTTACAGTCTGGAATCCTAGACTTCAAATACTACTATTTAAAGTCCTAAGCCATTTCTGTGTAAGCTAGTTCTGGAACTGAAGTGGCAAATGGAGCATGTTGCAAAGATTTTGAAACTGGCTGTTTATGAGCTAGGACTAACACTAGGAACAGGATTGCTGCATCACAACTAATAGACAGCTTGCAGAGTTAAAGAAATATTTCTGCATGATTCTGTGCTGAGCCATGCAGAAAAAAATAGCTTAGAGATCATTGCACCATGGTCCATATCCTGATTAGATATGTAGTCATCTTAACTGAAATTTCTTACATGTAAAAATTGCGTTTAAACTGACTGTGCCAGAGAAACACACAGTTACTTTAACATACTAAAAGGCCAAACAGTGTTATAAAATGGAAGTGCTGATAGAATTCTGGCTATACAATATTCTGTATTACATGAAACGCAGGAGAGGAATGGACGTTTTACTAAATCTTCAATATCAAATTAATTTTAATCTCTACTTGGCCCAAGATGATTCATTTAGTGGATGTACTGACATGTTTTCACAAGGCCTTCAAAATGAAGACAGTCTTTTGAAAAGAGTTACTTAATGCAAATTAAATATAAACTCAAGATGATATAAGATTATGCACAAAAATTACTTTGTTCCATTGTCATAGTTCAGTAATGCTATCAACCACAGTGCTATGGGCCGTGAGCCTTCGTACCAAGCTGCAGGTAGCCTGAGTCAGTTTTATACCTTTTCAGAATTGCATTCCTAAAAAAGCTATGATTTTAATCTAAGCATAAATCAGGTACATTGACAGCTCATAGTAGTGTAAAACCATAAATAAACAAAATGCACAGAGGAAAAAAATCACAAACCAATCAAAACATCCCTGCACTGAAGAAAAGGCATGTAGTTCTTAAGGTGAAGGGACCTTTCTGAGCTGAACCCCAGGTGGTAGTACAGATCTGACCCTAGTGATCTTGCCTCCTGGTAAACGGAAATATTTCCTCTTGACTATTTTGCACTTCATGATAGCTGATAGTAGTTATCCTGAGGTACGAAGAAGAGCTTTCTTAACAGAAGGACAGAAGGGTGAAAGTGCAGAAAACATCGCTATGCCAGAAAATATGAAAATTGTTAAGGAAGGGCTTAAGTGCAGCCTGTACAACAGTCAGACATTGAAAATATCAGTAATTTGCATTGAGCTATTATATAGTCCTGACACAAAAAGACAATATTTGATTCTACTTCTTAGTTTCAGCACAAGGGGCAGAATTTAGGTAATGGTCAAGAGGAAAAGAAAATATGTAGAGCAATATGACATGCAAGGCTTAGGCATGTTGATTGTGACATGGCTTAATAGTGGAGAATCTGATCCTGCTTTCATCAGTCAGTGGTCAAATTATTGTAAACTTCAGAATGAATAAGATGAAATATTTCATCATGTATTGAAGGTAACATGCATTAGTTTGACCTCTTCCCTCTCTCTTAGCTTTAAAAACTGCATAGTTTTAAACAAGGCATTCACAGTTTCATGATTATTTTAGGGATTAATTAGATAGTTTGAAACCCTGTATACTGTCGTGCTTTTCTTTTCCTTAAGTATGAGTTACAAATCTGAACATCACCATTAACATAATGTTTAGTTGTGAGCATCTGAATATAAGCAGTGAATTGCCGTGTTTCAACTCCATCAGGCAAAAAAAAAAAAAAAAAAAAATTGGTATTGATGAGCAAAAGTGATGAGCTCTAAAGATGCAAAGGGGAGACAAAGAGACAGTTTTTTCTTGAATCTGCATAGATATAGACTAAATGGCATCAAATCGGCCGTGGCACTTACTATTAGCCTGCAGCTATAGCAACACCTTTTCCCCAGCAGGAACAGTTGTAGAGCAAGGAGTCTTAGCAGTAGTAGCCACAGGAGTATACCTGGAGAGAATATTAAAAATGTCTGTACGCAGCATTGTCATTTGATGGTGAGTGCTGAAATGTAGAATGATTTCTCCAGCACAAAAAAATCTATTAAAATTAATTCAGAAATACCTCTGGGATAGATTTGGTGTTGAAGGATTCTGCAAGATGTGCAAATACTTTCAGCTTTGATAAGGGAATTTATTAAAAGCCAAGGGAAAGTGGGTAACCAGAAAATTGAAACTGCCACAAATTTCTACCATAGTCCAAGACAGTGTGAAAATATATTTACCTTATTCTTTTTGTAAACATTTTAATAAGGAAAACCTCATAACAATTACCAGATTTCAGGTTCAGTTTTATGGACATCTAACTGTTTAACAGCTAATAGACTGTCCAGTGCAGTCTTCTAACAATCTAATGAACCACTCAGGGATAGTCTGTATAATCATCATAGTTAACAATGAAACAGATAGTGTTAACATTAGGGTTACTCCTCAGTGCTCTTAAATCCACCTCAAGCCTTCTCTGTGTATTTAAGAGAAATCTTAATTAAAAAAAAAAAATATATTTTATTTCACTGACACGTACATCAGGGAAAAGACTGTGCATACTGTACTGTTAACTTCCACAACCAGCAATGTCCATGTAATTACTTAGGTTTACAACTCATTTGGAGAGAAGTATGCAAAGTAGGAACTACGTTATGTTTGTCACGGTCTGTACAATGCATGGTCTCAGTGGTCTAATGTGCAACAGTGTGCAAGAGTTTGCATGTGGTGGGCTGACCTTGGCTGGACACCAGGTGCCCACCAAAGCCGCTCTATCACCCCCATCCTCAGCTGGACAGGGGAGAGAAAATATAACAAAAGGCTCGTGGGTCGAGGTAAGGACAGGGAGAGATCATTCACCAGTTACTGTCACGGGCAAAACAGACTCGACTTGGGGAAATGAGTTTAATTTATTACCAATCAAATCAGAGTAGAGTAATGAGAAAGAAAAAACAAACCTTAAAACACCTTCCCCCCACCCCTGCTTCTTCCCGGGCTCGACTTTACTCCCGATTTCTCTACCTCCTCCCCTGACAACAGCGCAGGGGGACGGGGAATGGGGATCGCGGTCAGTTCATCACACGTGGTTTCTGCCACTCCTTCCTCCTCAGGAGGAGAACTCCTCACACTCTTCCCCTGCTCCAGCGTGGGGTCCCTCCCGTGGGAGACAGTCCTCCATGAACTTCTCCAACATGGGTCCTTCCCACAGGCTGCAGTTCTTCATTAACTGCTCCAGCGTGGGTCCCTTCCACGGGGTGCAGTCCTTCAGGAACAGACTGCTCCAGCGTGGGTCCCCCACGGGGTCACAAGTCCTGCCAGCAAACCTGCTCCAGCGTGGGCTCCTCTCTCTCCATGGGTCCACAGGCCCTGCCAGAAGCCTGCTCCAGCATGGGCTTCCACGGGGTCAGAGCCTTCTTTGGGCATCCACCTGCTCCAGCAGGGGGTCCTCCACGGGCTGCAGGTGGATATCTGCTCCACTCTTAACCTTCACGGGTTGCAGGAGGACAGTCTGCCTCATCAGGGTCTTCACCACAGGCTACAGGGGAATCTCTGCTCCAGTGCCTGGAGCACCTCCTCCCCCTCCTTCTTCACTGACCTTGGTGTCTGCAGATTTGTTCCTCTCACATATTCTTACTCCTCTCTCCAGCTGCAAAATGCACAGGTTTTTCCACCTCATCTTCTTAAATACGTTATCCCAGAGGCGCTACCACCGTTGCCGATTGGCTCAGCCTTGGCCAGCGGTGGTTCTGTCTTGGAGCTGGCTGGGATTGGTTCTGTTGGACATAGGGGAAGCTTCTAGCAGCTTCTCACAGAAGCCACCCCTGTAGCCCCTACTAGTTTATCACTGGTACAGCTTCCTTTGTACTTTCTTTTACAGTCAACTCTTTTTTTTCTTTTCTTTTTCCCCATCAGCTATCAGAAATTTTCTGGATTGGTCCTAATTTCCATCAACCTCAAGTAATGTTAATATGGCATAGTCAGTCCACAGTGAAGATATGATCAAATTAGGATTTTAATCTTAATTTGGTTTACTTGTGTGAACAATTCTTAAATACATGATGACTTACTGTTTATTGCACATCACCTTGCCTTATTAATCATGGGGTTTTAGAAGCAGCTAGACAGTATTTTTTCTCTCACTATTGAATATATGCCAAAGACCTCATTTACTGCACACAATTCAAATTCTACTCAGAAATAATTGTTTTATGAGATTTTTTGAGGTGCTCGCTTCTGTAGTATGGGTGTGCTTCAGGAACTTTCATTTATCCTCACAATATGCTTTTACCTTAAACATGTTTTTACAGATAAGGCTGAAGAACACACAGAGGTACAAGGAAATAGTATCCACTGGTTTTCAATGTCCTCTTTGGTACCTCTGAACTTTTTAGGATGAGTTAGTGCTTTAGAGCACAGATACTCATTTTACTGAGCTGTGATTTGCAGAAGTGCTGGCCACTTAATTGACCATTCAAGGACAGAGAAGTATCAAGTTAGTGATGAACTGTGGAAAAATGAGTGTGTGATTTACTATCTATTTCATAAGAACACTGTGAAAAAATAATGCAATTTCAGGCATGCACATTTTTCAGGGCAACATTCAATTCCTTTATCTTTGTGAATAGTATTTCTTTCCTTGTAATTTCCTGTTTCAGGTGCTGTGTAATTTCCAACTACTGAAACAAACAGTGGAGGCGATCCTACAAGTAGTTTATACTTCTGTTTCACACCCTGGATATTTACCAAAGTACTATCCATCCTGTGTAATGAATAAAGCAATAATATAATATTGCAGTCTTCTTGTGCACAGATCTCTCAACTGTTTCACTTTCTTGCCTCTGTATTTTAGGGCTTTGGCCCCTTTAGTCTCAGAATCCCTTCCCACTCATGATCTCCAGGTTTGGTATTCTTATCCAGCTATTTTCAGTGTCTTTACCTATACACCTCTAGTCCTACTGGTATGTTTTCCTGGTCACAGTCTACTTATTTCTCTCAGCCTCCCTTCTGCATATGAATCAAATACCTTCATTTCACAGGCTGAGGGTACATGAGTCCATCAAAATTGGATTAAGATCCCGTCCAGGTTGAGAAAAGCTTTGAGCAATAGTTAGAAGGCAAGTTGGCATTTTTCCTGTTGTGTTCCTGTGTTGACCCCTGGAAGGTGCTCTCCAAGTACTGCCATGAAATCTGGTCATCACTAGAAAGTGTGGGAAAGTACAAACATATTCAGGGCATTCAAGATCTTTGGAAATTTAACTGTACTGAGCATATTGGAGTAGTTTGAAAGTTACCTTAAAAGGCAGTGTGTGGCAATTCTGACTGAGAGAACAGAGTGCTGTTGTCTGCTGGGCATTTGTCAGCTTAAGGTGGTTCAGCACCCAGATGCAGGCTTTCACCTACTAAATTATTAAAGTCTTTCAGTTGAAATAGCAGCATCATTTTTCATTCTGGACCAAGACATATTTCTCCTTGTTCTGCTCTCAGAAATAGGTATGATTTTGCTGTAAAATAAGATAAATAAATGAATAAATTATAGCAGAATGCTAAAGACAATCAGCATGAAATAATTGAATTCAAATGATTAAAGCCTGATTAAATTAGGAAGGGTGAAAATGAGGCCTCACAACAGGCAGAGTTGGGCAAACAACAAAATGAGTGGCAGCATTCATCAATTGCTGCAGTTTCAAATGGCTGTTGCAAACAGTACTTATGTTTAGGATTTATATAGCTAACTTTGGAATTCTCAGTAGCGTATTCAAAAAAAGGTAAATAGGTAAAATTTGATTAAACTGCTTAGCCTCTACCACTTTGGGAAGGTACATTCTGAAAAAGATTGAAGTTATATAATTATCTTCAATTTCTTTCTTAACACAAGTCATGCTATGCAACTTCAGATATCTGCACATAGTAAACAGCAATAATTTTGCTTTTAGGATAATCTCTTTCTTATATTTCACTAGTAAAATAACTGCAGAATTCTGTTACCCTAATCTGCCTCATTTTTTAAGCGATTATCATGATGATATTTATTTTCAAAGTATTCTAATGTTAAGACATTACTTTCAGATAGTTGGGTGCTACAGTAAAAATGCTGTTACGTTTGAAAACATGAGATATACAGCAAATCATTGTTTTTTGTTAAGCTAAGTAATATAAATCTCGATAGGTATTAACAAACCAAAAATACAAATATTTTAATTGTAAATATAAGTAGAAGTGGTGTTCATTTATGTGAATATACACATATATACAGTTTTTATAGGTTTTCAAGTTTTTGCATTTTTTCAGATGAAGAACTAAAATAGTCCTCTACAAAATTACTGTAAGTACAGGTAGGATCACATCCTTGCATTAATGAAACACACCTGGTAGTGACATGTAAGATGTCCAGTTAACTGATAGGTTTTTTCCAAAAGTGACTAAATATTTCAGTTTAGGTGTCTAATGTCAGAAAAAGGGATAATTTTCAAACACTTTGATCATACTTCCTCTAAAAATCAAATTCATTAACATGTTTAATGTTAGCCATACAGAATAGAGACATCTAAATTCATTAGTCATATTTGAAATCGTTGGCTATTATTCATGAAGATTTGTTAAATCACTAACAACAACTTCACTTCAATTATTCTTTTTATCTTATCTGTTACATTCTCAATCCTCAATCTCTTCTTATATTACTGTGTTTATGAAGTGCTTTGAAGTGATTTAAAGTTATTCCTTTGGATGAAAGGGACTGTATTATTAAAATATCTCTAAAGTTACTGAGACATCAAACATCCCATTTCAGTTATCCTCATTTCCTTGTCTGCCTATGCATACAGTGAAGAAACATAAATTACTGCGCACGGATGTCTCTGTCTTTTCCAAACCACTGCCAAATTTGGGATTTCAGATCATTGCTTAGAACTGTGGGTTATATGAACTGTTCTGATTTGAAAACAACCCCGTACCCTTTCATAGTAGATACAGTAATTATAATTTTAGGAAAACCAATTAAAGGTATCTCACCAAAACCTCTGTAGTTCTAGAATCCTTATTGAAATTCACTGAGTTTTGTCACAGCACTACGGAAGGAGTTTAATGACATGTGAACACCTTTAAAAAGGATTAATTTTTTATCACAGGGTAGGAAACCTTTATTTATCTTTGTCATCAGCTCCACAAATAAATTCTCCAAAATGAAGTTGTGATCATGTGAACTCTTCACTGAGGACATATGTTGAGTACTGCTTTCCCTTTCCAATGAGGATCATACTACTTCATTATTTCATGTAAAACTACATGTAAAACTTGCTTGAAACATAAACTAAGGAAGTATTTGATATCAGGAAAAGACAATTGCTGCAAAGATGTAATTAAAGTCTCATTTGGGCCACCATTTTCTGCATGTAAGCATGGTAGGTGGAAGTAGAAAACTCCATCCTTAAAACTTGAGCTCTTCAGGTTTACATGCACATTGTAAAGGAGATAAATATGACAATCTGTTCCTGGTTTTCAGAGAAACATAACTGCTTTAGCACCCAAGAATATTACTGTTCACAATGATCATGATGTTTAAACCAAGTCATTAAAGCCCTGCTTAGTGGTTAAAAAAGTATCACTAAGGATTAAAAACTGATCAGAGTTTGAAATATTTAGATTTTCTCTACTGGGACAAACTGTTTTCAGTTATAACTGCGTAACTATATGAGAAAGAACACCACAGGGTTGTGCATGTGTAATCAGCAGCAACAAGGCTACTTGATTGTAATTCTGAGAATAAAATTACGGTGACATAATCATTTTGGTTCAAATCAGAGCAAGTCCTTTATTGCTCCCCTAGAAGTCCTTGTGAGCAAAAAACCTATATATTTCACATCTTGGTGAATTGTGGTCCTTCTCATCATGAACCAATGAGAACATTTTACTCCACTGTCTCCTTTTATATATATCAGCTATAAACATAGCTTGATAGGCTATCATAGTTACTGACTTCATTTGAGGGTTGTAATAAAAATAAAGCAACAGATGTATATAATCTTTTTCATTTAAATACCTTTTAAGCTCTGCAGATGAGTTGTTAAAATGTAGAGCAGGTAAGTATTTTGGTGTGGCTGTGTGACATATGGTAAATAAGAAAGACTAATAGGTGGTGTGGTGTCTCCAGTGTAGTAATTTTTCTAGGTTGGATTCAGTTTACTGCTGTTGTATGAGTAATCCTAGCACTTTGCAATATTGCAATCTAATATACCTCTTCTTTAAATGTATCACTTACCTCATGCAAGTTTCAGACTGGCTACAAGCTGCAGTACAGATTTCAGATATGAGAATTAAGAAGTAATCAGGATCACTTGCTATGGTATTAATAGAAATTAGTAGTCAAAGCAGTTTCAGACACATGATAAGTCAATTAGAGTCTGCTTTTCAGAGCAGTGATCATTCATAAATATATTCTAAGTTAATATGAACTTTGGCTACAAAATTGAGACTAGCAACATTTTTGATCTTAAGCAACAATGCAGTAGCAAGAGAGTGGTTATAAAGTGGCTTCACAAAGCCTCTCTTTCAAAATCATAGGCAAGAACGAGGGGAAACCTTTGTACTCTAGAATATGCAGTGTCCACTGTTAACATTGATTCTGATTTGAAGTCATTTATGTTATAAACTGCTACATAAAAGAATGGCCTACACAAATACTATTAATTTTCCATTTCAAACATCTTTGCTGTTTAAAACTTCCCTCCCCTTTTCTTTCCTCAAGACTTTCCTGCTCTGTTCCAGATTCATCCATTAAAAACTGACAGGTTGACACTTTGCATTTTGTGCATGTTGCTATGTAGACTAATAAACTAGTGCCTTGCTACCGAAAAACCCAGAGCAGTGCAAAGATACACAAATGCACATCAACTATTATTTTCTCTGTTAACATCAGAGCATCTGAGTGCTTCAGTAGGCTTTTCCTGAGGGTTCCTTTGTGTTTTTTAATTAATAGAAAATAGAAAAATAAATTGGGAATATGCTCCAAATAAATAGCAGTTAAAGTTCTTTAAAGATAAAAATGAGTGTGATAATCACAGGTAAGAGTTATAAACCTGAACTGTCAACTCATTATCCTTCTGTTCGAAATGAACCAAGGGGGAGACTGGTTGTCACTGTACTCATGACTTGCCAAAGATTTAGTGACTGCACTAATGTAGGAGTGAGAACAGAAAAGTCATTCATAATAGGATAAACAATTTGCTTCAGTCTTGAAGTACTGGGAGGAAAGAGCTTTAAACTAGATTTGAAGGGGGAAGGGGATAAAACAAAGCTTGCTAGAGATAAGCCTGGGGGCGGCACGCCAGTGTTTGAGGGATGGTGTGCTAGTGAAGTCCTTTGGTCTGCCGTCTGAGTGGAGGTAGGGGATGGAGAGCCATATGACAGCAAAGACACAAGGCTTATTGATGTGTTAGAAACCACGGAAGTGCCCGGTCATATAGGAATTAGGGCTTCTCCCCCAGAAAAGGTGGCAGGATCAATAGCTCAGCTGAAGTGCATCTACACCAATGCACGCAGCATGGCCAACAAACAGGAGGAGCTGGAAGCCATTGTGCAGCAGGAAATGGATTGAGAGCAGCCCTGAGGAGAAGGATTTGGGTGTGTTGGTTGATGAGAAGCTCAACGTGACCTGGCAACGTGCGCTTGCAGCCCAGAAAGCCAACCGTATCCTGGGCTGCATCAAAAGAAATGTGACCAGCAGGTCGAGGGGGGTGATTCTCCCCCTCTACTCCGCTCTCATGAGACCCCACCTGAAGTACTGCGTTCAGCTCTGGGGCCCCCAACATACGAAGGACATGGACCTGTTGGAGCGAGTCCAGAGGAGGGCCACGAAGATGATCAGAGGGCTGGAGCACCTCTTCTATGAAGACAAGCTGAGAGAGTTGGGGTTGTTCGGCCTGAAGAAGAGAAGAGAAGGTCTCCCTCCAGGGAGACCTTATAGCAGGTCTGACCTGCTATAGACCTGACCTTATAGTGCCTGAAGGCAGCCTACAAGAAAGCTGGAGAGGGACTTTTTATAAGGGCATGTAGTGATGGGACAAGGGGTAATGGCTTTAAACTGAAAGAGGGTAGATTTAGATTAGATATAAGGAAGAAATTCTTCACTATGAGGGTGGTGAGGTACTAGAACTGTTTGCCCAGAGAAGCTGTGGATGCTCTGTCTCTGGAAGTGTTCAGGGCCAGGCTGGAGGGGGTTTTGAGCAACCTGGTCTAGTGGAAGGTGTCCCTGCCCATGGCAGGGGGGTTGGAACTAGATGATCTTTAAGGTCCCGTCGAACCCAAACCATTCTATGATTCTATGAAAACTATGATATAGTTGCCATCACAGAAACATGGTAGGATGATTTGCACAGCTGGAGTGCTGCAATGGATGACTGTAAACTATTCAGAAGGGATAAGCAAGGAAGGAGAGGCAGTGGGGTAGCCCTGTATGTTAGGGAGTGTTTTGATTGTCTAGAGCCTGATGATGTTAACAATAGGGTTGAGTGTTTATGGGTAGGAATCAGGGGGAAGGCCAACAAGGCAGATATCATGGTGGGAGTCTGTTATAGAACACCCAACCAGGATGAACAGGCACATGAAATATTCTATAAGCAGCTGGGAGAAATCTCACGATCGCTAGCCCTTGTTCTCGTAGGGGACTTCAACTTACCAGACGTCTGCTGGAAATACAACACGGCAGAGAGGAAACAGTCTAGGAGGTTCCTGGAGTGTGTGGAAGGTAACTGCCTGGCACAGCTGGTGAGTGAGCCAACTAGGGGAGGCGCCCCGCTGGACCTGTTGTTTATGAACAGAGAAGAACTTGTGAGTGATGTGATGGCTGGAGGCCGTCTTGGGCATAGCGATCACAAAATGATAGAGTTTTCGATTCTTGGAGAAGTAAGGAGGGGGGGTCAGCAGAACCGCTACCTTGGACTTCCGGAGGGCCGACTTTGGCCCGTTTAGGAGACTGGTTGACAGAGTCCCTTTGGAGGCAGTCCTGAAGGGCAAAGGAGTCCAGGAAGGCTGGACATTCTTCAAGAAGGAAATCTTAAAGGCGCAGGAGCAGGCCATCCCCATGTGCCAAAAGATGAGCTGGCGGGGAAGAAGACCGGCCTGGCTGAACAGAGAGCTATGGCTGGAACTCAGGAAAAAAAGGGAGAGTTGATGATCTTTGGAAGAAGGGGCAGGCAACTCAGGAGGACTACAAGGATATCGTGAGGTTATGGAGGGAGAAAATCAGAAGGGCCAAAGCCCAACCAGAACTTAATCCGGCTACCGCCGTAAACGACAAGAAAAAATGTTTCTATAAATACATTAGCAGCAAAAGGAGGGCTAGGGAGAATCTCCATCCTTTATTGGATGTGGGGGGAAACATAGTGACAAAGGATGAGGAAAAGGCTGAGATACTTAATGCCTTCTTTGCCTCAGTCTTTAATAGTAAGACTAGTTGTTCTCCAGGAACCCAGCCTCCTGAGCTTGAAGACAGGGATGGGGAGCAGAATGAAGCCCCCATAATCCAAGGGGAAATGCTTAGTGACCTGCTACACCACTTAGACACACACAAGTGTATGGGGTCAGATGGGATCCACCCAAGGGTACTGAGCGTGCTGGTGGAAGTGCTCACCAAGCCACTTCCAATCCTTTATCAGCAGTCCTGGCTAACCGGGGAGGTCCCAGTTGACTGGAGGTTAGCAAATGTGATGCCCGTCTACAAGAAGGGCCAGGAGGAGGATCTGGGGAACTACAGGCCTGTCAGTCTGACCACGGTGCCGGGGAAGGTTATGGAGCAGATCATCTTGAGTGCCATCACGCGGCACGTATGGGACAACCAGGTGATCAGGCCCAGTCAGCATGGGTTTATGAAAGGCAGGTCCTGCTTGACTAACCTGGTCTCCTTCTATGACCAGGTGACCCGCCTAGTGGATGAGGGAAAGGCTGTGGATGTGGTCTACCTAGACTTTAGTAAAGCCTTTGACACCATTTCCCACAGCATTCTCCTAGAGAAGCTGGCTGCTCACGGCTCAGACAGGCGTACGCTTTGCTGGGTAAATAACTGGCCAGATGGCCGAGCCCAAAGAGTTGTGGTGAATGGAGTTACATCCAGTTGGCGGCCGGCCACAAGTGGCGTTCCCCAGAGCTCAGTATTGGGTCCAGTTCTGTTCAATATCTTTATCGATGATCTGGATGAGGGGATCGAGTGCACCCTCAGTAAGTTTGCAGACGACACCAAGTTGGGCAGGAGCGTTGATCTGCTCGAGGGTAGGAAGGCTCTGCAGAGGGACCTGGACAGGCTGGATCGATGGGCCCAGGCCAACTGTATGAGATTCAACAAGGACAAGTGCCGGGTCCTGCACTTCGGCCACAACAACCCCATGCAGCGCTACAGGCTTGGGGAAGAGTGGCTGGAAAGCTGCCTGTCGGAAAAGGACCTGGGGGTGCTGGTTGACAGCCGGCTGACCATGAGCCGGCAGTGTGCCCAGGCGGCCAAGAAGGCCAATGGCATCCTGGCCTGTATCAGAAACAGTGTGGCCAGCAGGACTAGGGAGGTGATTGTCCCCCTGTACTCGGCACTGGTGAGGCCGCACCTTGAATACTCTGGTGGAGTCACCATCCCTGGAGGTATTTAAAAGACATGTAGATGTGGTGCTTAGGGACATAGTTTACTGGTGGACTTGGCAGTGTTAGGTTAATAGTTGGACTTGATCTTAAGGGTCCTTTCCAACCTAAATGATTCTATGATCTATGAAATAATATTGAACTGTAACACAGATAAACTTGCAAAAATCATTCTGGATAAATTACTCCAACCTCATCTTCCCTTTTTATGACCATCATAGCAGGAGAAGGAGAATATGGGGAATGAGAAAACACTAGAAGTTGATATAGTTTCTGTAGGCAATTTTTGAGATGTTACAAATAGCACATGACTGATTCTAAAATACTGTTGTGATACTAGATTTTGAAGTAGACACCCACTTGAATTTCTGTTTGCAAAATCTGTAAATGTTGTGGAGCATATAAACTTGTAAGTGCACACAAGTTTTTTAATGTATTTGTGGAATTCAGGCAGGGATGCTTGAGATTGCTGATGAAGAATGGTGAAGATACATAGCAGTTGAGTGGATGAGAACAGTTTTCCTTCCATATAAAAAACTCACTAAGTCTTAATAGAGTAAAGCCGCAGTTGTCAGTATAGTTTGCACGTCTAAGGACGCTGAGCACATCCCCATGGAGGTGTGGCCAGTAGGGCTGGGGGCCAGTGTGGCCCAGGGCAGCCCCATACCACTGGTGGCTGTGGGGAGAGGCTCCCAGGTGCCCTGTGGGGAAGCCGTGGCCAGGGCTGCTTTCAGCTGAGGCATCGGTGCTTGGTCTATGGCAGATCCACAGCCCTGCTACACAGCCACGGCCCCCAGTCTGAGCCTAGACCCAGACAGGCTAATGACCTGGCCTGGCGTCAGACCGGCCCCATGCACAATGGCCCTGCCCAGCCGTCCCCAAGGCTGTGTTGAGCCTGGTTCCTCTCACCGGGCCTGATCCTGACCCCCCACCTGTGGGCTGATATTCTGGCACAGCTTTGGCCCATCTCCAGGGAGGTGCCCAATGCCTGGTGGTGGGGCTGCCCCAGCTGCCCCCTGACAGTGTGTACATTTGTCTGTCTAATTTGAACATTTATGATAATTGTACACTTTCAGCAAGTCATTATAGATACAGAGTAATGGAACAAGAATTGCTATAGATCTAAAAGAGCTATATATGGCATTTTCCACACTTTAAAAAATTAGAAATGCAATACGCTCCTCCTGATAAATGTCTAGACCCTCTCCTCAGTGTTCATGCTCCTTTCTCAGTCACTGAAATTGCTTACAAAGAATAGTTCTTTGTTATTAAAGATAACTTTATTATCACTTCCATACTTGTGTATCCATGCTCCAACCTTGTGAAATCATCCCAGTTTCATCAGTGGGACAGATGCTATTGTCTGAAGGTGGGTGTTTGGCTTCACTTTATTATGACCTCTACTATGAGTTTAATTTGAAAGTGGAATTAGGCTAAAATGACCAGATGTCCTGGTTTAGCTGACACAGCTGGGAAAATCATGGAGTGAGTCCTCCTGGAACACATTTCTGGGCACATGAAGGAGAAGAAAATGATTTGGAACAGTCAGCATGGATTTACCAAGGGCAAGTCATGCCTGACCAGCACGATTGCTTTCTGTAATGAAATGATGGATTTGTGGATGACAGGAGAGCAGCGGATATCATTTACATCAACTTGAACAGGGCGTCTCTCACAATATTTTTGAATGAAAGCTGGAGCATTATGGTATGGGTGGGTATGCAACTACATTAAAAATCTGGCTGGATGATCATCCTCAGAGAGTAGTGGTTAATAGATTATACTGTACCTGGAGGCGTGTAAAAAATGGAGTACTGCAGGGACTGTCCTGGGACCTGTCCTGTTTGTCATCTTCATCAATGACCTGAAGGAGGTGAACAGAGTGCGCTATCATCAAGTTTGCAGGTGACACCAAAATATGTGGGGGGGCGGGGGGGGAAGGGGAGGATGAGCTGTTGACATACTTGAGGGCAAGACTGCCATTCAGAGGGACCTAGACAAGTTGAAGGAATGGGTCACCACGAACCTTATGAAATTCAGCCAGGATGACCATGACAAATGCCAAGTCCTGCACCTGGGAAGGAAGATTGCCCTGTAATGACACAGGCTGCGGCCTGACTGGCTGGGGAGCAGCTCTGCTGAGAAGGACTTGGGGCTGCTGATAGCTGGCAAGCTGGGCATGAGACAGCAATGTGCCATGGCAGCAAAGCAGGCTGAGAGCTTCTTGCAGTGTACTAACAGAGTCAACAGCCATAAATGGAAATGAGGGTCAGTCTGGATGTAAGTGAGACCTTTTTCTACATGAGGACAGTCAAGCAGTGGAACAGGCTGCTGAGAGAGGTTGTGCAGTCTTCGTCCTTGGAGGTTTTCAAGACTGGACTGTATCAAGCCCTGAGCAACCTGGTCTGATGTCATAGCTGATCCCACTTTGAGCAGGAGGCTGGACTAGAGATCTCCTGAGACCCTTTCTAATCTGGATTATCCTATGTTGCTATAATCCGGTTTAAGGAGCACTCCATACATTCTGGGAAAAATCTTTAGGTCACTCCTCCCCTGTTTTTACCTAGGATTGAAGGTTTTACCCTTCCATATGGAAAAAGCAGCATCCTGGGAAGTTAACCATTCATGGCATAGTGCAGTGAAACCCAGCTTCTGAGCTGTGTTGTGACCTCTTTTGCAGGATACACAATCTTGGGAAATTGCCTTTGGCACTGATAACTCTATTGGAGGGAGTAATCTAATGCAGTGGGAATGTCTTCTTTAATGTCACCTACCACAAAAGCATGCCCCCTGTGTCACCATAAATAATGGCCACTTCTGAGAATGAATTCATCTGTATTTGGATGGAAACACAAAAGGGGTGACTCCTGCCTATGAATGGAACACAGAAATGGTAATATATAGATGTAGAGGGAAAAGTGTTTACAGTAGTAAAAGGTGAGAAGCTGTTGTGCATAAGAATATGAAACAGTATAAAATGCCCTATTTTATCATCAGACCAGTGATCCATCTACCTCATTCTGACTCAAGCAGTGCCTAGAAGAGGTATTGCTCTGGATGAACATGGGAGCATAGACACTTTCTGTGGTCTATTCCTCTTTTCTCTCATAGCTCTTGTATTAGGATATTAGAGTACATTCATAGCTTGTCCTTTCAGTATACATTTACGGATTTTTGTGCAGGAATTTTCTTCCTTCTGAACTTGCTGTTCAACTTTCTTCCTTCTGAACTTCCTTCTGAACTGCCTCCTCAACCTCCTATAGCAGCACCATACAGAATTTTGCTGTTGACAGTGCTGTGTGAAGTACTCAGTTTATTTTTTTAAGAGATCTTCTACTAGTCTTGAGTGCCCTGGGGCATTGCAATGAGGGATTTGGTGAACAGCATTCTGCATTCAGGTTATCAGTTGTAACATACGCATATTGCAATATTAGTGTCTTTAAAATATTTAAGTTAATGATAATTTTTAATGTGAAGACAGGAATATTGTCAGATGTGGAAAGCTGAATGAGGATATTTTTGGTAGAGAAACATTCAAAAAAGCAAAGTCTGCATCCTCTGAATACTAAAAGATTCTTAAAATTTTATCTTAATACTTCTACCACCCACAAGCTTACATATTAAAACACAACAGGGAAAAATTAGAAAAGATACTATTGTCACAGCAGTAGAGTGCATGAGTGGCAATTTATTACCCTAGTATCAGTAATTTGAGAAATAAGAAATATTTTATCCATTTTCTTTGTTTCAGAAAGCTTAACTGAAAAAGCCTGAATAGTAACTTTGCATTGTTCTAACAAATCAGATCCTACTACAGGTAAGTTAATTTCTCTATGACTGTCAAGAAGAAGCAAAATTAACACACTTGCAAACTATAAAAAATGTGAATGGGATAAGTATTTAGTTTTTATCAGAATAAAGATTTTGGAGTTGTTTTTTAACAGATCACAAGATTCAACTGAAATAAAACAAAATCACCTACAAAATAAGACACTAGAAAGCGTGACAGTGAAAGAAAATAATGTAGCCATGTTACATACAATTAGTACCATATTAACAAGAAGTAAAGCTTAATGTAACTTTAAACAGTAGTTTTTTTTGTTCACCACACATTGATTACAACCAAACCTGGTAATAAAGTTCTCTAAGTTTTTTTGATTATTCCAACAATATTTATAAAATTTCCCCCAGATTATGGAAATAGTTTTCACTCTCTTTCACCATTGTAAAAATGAATGTAATTACATGGTAGAGAAAAAAAATCTAAGAGAGCTCACAATTCTAAATTGTGAAACGTGATACTGGTATTTCCAGTAAAGCAGGGGTAGAGTTAGAGCACCAAGCCAGTTCTGGTCCAGAAAAATAATTGCTGTGTTTACATGGAACGATGGTAAGCTAATATGGTTTGCTGCAGAAGCCTGTGACTTGGAGTGCTGCACCATACAAAAGTTTTACATCCCAACCTGAGCTGGCTAATTAGACAGCAAATTAGCCTATAGCTACCTAGTCAGAGACTCTTTAAAACCTGCTGCTTGTAATTTTGGTTCCATGATCAGTATAGGCAGAGGTCTGGGTACATCTCTTTAAATAGACATCTGAAATGTAAAACATACATTTATTTTTAACTGATAATGTATAGGAAAGGCCATAGCTGAATATGTGGCAAACTAAAGGATTCCCAGGTCTGGTCTTGATTCTTAAATTCATACTGTACCTCACAGCCATGCCGTCAGGGTTTGATTCTGTCAGACTATAGGCATCTTTACAAGAATATTAGGCACCTTGCTTCCCACCAACTTCAAGATTAAATTACTAAATCAAGAATCTTTTAGTACACTTTTAATGTAATATCCTAATTTTTTCTTTGTTTTTTGCCCTCCATACATGTCACTAAATAAACGTTGGGGGAATAAATGTTGAGGCACAAAAATAATGGATTCAGTTGAGTATTGTCTTCCACTGGTGATGGACCTTCTGTCTGTTTCAGCTTTGTATCACACCTTTTTTCCTCGTATCTTTCTTTACTGTTGACATTTTTGTGTATAGGTACAGACTGCACTATATATTCTGTACTATAAAGTGGCCAGTGTGAAAACTTTGTTGAGAGATGAATGCTGCACTCCATACCAGCTAATAAGCTCAGTAAGGTTGCAGAAGGCTGCAGTGATATGTGTTAGTAACCTGCCAAAATACATGTGTTTAGTTAACTCATATTCTTCTTTGCCTAATTGCTGTTCTATAGAGATGGTACAAAAAGGATTCCAGGGGAAAAAAAAAAAAAGGAATTAGAATTCTTTCAAATAGGTATTTGCTGCCAAATACATCGGGTATTAAAAAGAAGAACATTCAGAACAAAAGTCTGATTTCACATAACCTGGAAGGCATAGAAGTGTTAAACAGATCAATAAAAAAAACTGTTGAAGTTTATTAGATAATGTCAGATATTGTTTTTTTGAAAGTTATCACAGAGAGGAGTATGTTATTTGTGAACAACAGAAAAGATTTAACATATTCCTACGGCAAGTAAGTTATTTTTTATGATAATTCAAAAAGGTAAAGCAAGGAAGCTTTACTGGAAAATGAGATATCTATCTTATCTATCTATCTGTCTGTCTCATTATTTGTTGCATTTATACATAGATGCATTTGGATATAACTATATTTATATCTCTCTGTATATATTTATACCTACATATTTATGTATATAAAATACTCTTCCTTTACAGTAAAAAGATTATTTAATTGATTAAGTCCATATTGCCTTCTGAAAATAATAGATCCATTATCTTCCTAGAAATTTCCTGAATTTCAGTGCATTACTAGAACAGCTTGTGCATGAGAGACAAATGCTACTAGCAGTACTTAGGGATCTTGAGTTATAGCTATGGGTAGAATCAGAAAGTCATACTTCAGCATGCCACCACTACTGACTTATAATTGAGAATTCAAAAAATATAGCATTTCTTGGAAGTTAATTTTACATTAAACTATGATTTTCAAGAAAATCTCCTTCAGGATCATTAGACCTGTAGTTCTTCAGCAAAATAATGAGCTCAAGAAACTCTGTGTTGTGTAACGCATCTGTATTTGAGGGATGATACTCTACTCATGTTCCACTTAAAGCTTCAGAATAAGAATTTAATAATTTATGTTTTCTGCTTGCCTCCCGCATAGGGGTGATTTCACCTGAAGAACGTATCAGCCATTATGTCAATAAATACACCATGTAGATGAATCCTTCTGAAACTACTGACAGTGTCTTTCATTTGGATAAAAATAGTCTTCAAATATCTAAGCAACTGTCAGCATTCCTGGGGTTCTCATATACATTCTCTTCAGTAATCTTAGTAGAGCCCCTAAGTACGGTAGCACTGTTACAGAATGTGATTGATGTTGGGTAATTAAAACCTTATCTGTCTGGAAACCAAGTCTGGTAAGCAGCAGTATTTATTAATGCTGATGCAGGGACTTACTAGTGTATGTGTTTGAATCTGTCTGTAGCAGCAGTAGTGTAAGAATTATTGATAGCATGGATTTATTTGATAGGTGTGCTGGGCCTGGGAGTCATATATTGATAGAATTTTTGCTGGTAATAAAATGTCAGATTAAAAGAAAACAGTAGCATTCTTATTTTTAATGGTGAGTAAAACTTACTGCCTGCTGCTGCCTCTGACAACATAAGATAAGCCTAAAGGTACATATTACAAAGGAATTGCGTTCCTTATACAAAGGTGCTTGTCATCTAAACCCTTGATTATATTGGAATGTCTTAGCTTCCAAAAGTATATCTAGCAAGAAGGAAAATCAGTAATTGCTTTGTAGAGGGGCATAAAACACTGAGCTAACATTGTGAATTTAGTAAGAAACTGAAAAATATCCTATCCACTGATACAGTGCAGAAATGTTTGTTAACTAACTGCAGTCATAGATGACAAAGCACTAGAAATGTCATAAAGTAGACAGGCAATATGTATGCATGCGTACACATTCACACACCCATATATATAACAGATGTCATGAGAATGACATTCCCCATTCATGTTGCCAGATATTCTGCTAACACTATATTCTTTAAAATCACTCCTCCTATTTCTACCTATTTTTATAGACACATTTTTATTTTCTGATCTTCTGAGTTAGAAGCAATCATGATATCACCAGCAGTTCTTGGATATTTTTGTTTGTTTGTTTTAAAGTTTAAATAATCCTTGTTTTTGCATCAGCCTACCATTTTGCATCTCCGAGATGTAAGATCAGCTGGACTACATACTCAGATTTCTTGGGCCAGAATCCTGAAAAATAAAAGAAAAACTTATTTTGTATCTCACAATAATGGCTTGTTAGTCAAGAATTTGACATGTCTGTCAATTTTTTAAGATGAAAAATATATACCTGTGTATAACAGCTTGGAGTCAACACATGGCTGAAATGAATTTAGACCTCACAGGGCTGTCTGTATTTTCATCTTTTCTCTCATTTCTCTTGGTGACATTTTTAAAATTTTGTTTATAGCCATTGCGATCACAGACTTGAACAAGCAATTACACACTTTTTTTGGTCTTTTTTAGAAGCATGTTTTTGGGTTTGGGGTTTTTTTTCATTCTATGTCCTTGCTTACTTTTAAATTGCGTGTCAGGTCCAGTCCATAGTAGTGAAAGTTAGGTACATTTCACCAACTTTGATACTCTAGCATACATTGACTTAACCTTCATATTAATATGTGATCCTTGTAACTAAATGTATCCTAAAGCTTTAAGCATGTGATCATGTTTCAGCATTTGTCTTTGGAGATGTAAATAGGGTTATTGAGCAACAAAATGATAATCAGCAGTTTTAGAGGTCGTTCATTATACACTGTATAAATATTTCATAAATTCCCCACTGTTTACAGATAGCAATAGTCTAAAAAGAAATTGCAAATGTTCAGTATCTAATGCAGCTGATCTAGTTGTTAACACTTGTTTTTTTAAAAAGCTATCTATATGTTTATGCAAATTATAACCTCTACTTGACATAGTTTCATAGCATGGTCCAGCAGAATGTGTCATAATAGAAGCTCCAAGGATCATTGCATTCAAGTTCATCTACGTTGTTAAAGAGATGCATTTAACTTAAATTAAAACATGCCAAATGCCAAATATCCTTAAATTCGTAAGTAAATCTTCTTGCATCACCTTTTGTGTTTTTTAGGTATTTATGTTTGGATATACAAGTGATGTAGAGTCAGACATATCATTTTGAAAAATAATGCCTGTTTTGGAATTTAACAGTTTAAGTGTTGGCATGAGGCCTGACTATTTGGCATAGTTGCTGGTTATACGCTGAATGGCAAGTACACTTTTTGGGACCTTTTGCAATCTGATATCCAGATACTGGCTTTGTCCCAGCTGTGTCCCAGACTGGGACATAGATATCTACAGTTCTCTGCCTTCCTTTAAAGATATCTTTGGTGTACAAATACGAAAGGAGGTGTGCTGTCTTCTGATCAGCTACTCAGTCTGGACTTAAAAATACCAGGGACTACACCTGCTCTGGAGTACAAATTCAACTTGTGCCGCCTCAGATACAAAGCTGTAGTGTGGTAGGATAAATCAAGACAAATGAATGCTTCCTCAATTAGCTGATGACTCTACTAATGGGGGAGTCTGTGGGGTCTTTATTGCCTGCTTTGAAGCCCTGCAGAAAAATGAGGACCAAATTCCTATCCTTCCCTGTTTTCCTGAACTTGTTATCTGGATTTGTACTGCAGAGAGCTTGACAGACAAATTTTTCAGTACAGCAAAAAGTAAGATCTGGAAAAAAACCCACCCAAACCAAGCAAAATATAACAACAATAAAGATCCAAACCAACCTATCTGCATTTTCATCTCAGTGCTATTGTGGAGCATGTTGGGACCTGACAGCTAGGTACTCTGTGTCTCCTACTTTGAGTGTAATTTAACACTTACTCTTCTAATAAAGAAAAAATGTTAATGTATTGAGTAAATAGTTAAATAATAAGGAATTATGTTTTGGAAAGAGAGACAAAACTTACTCTGATAAACTGTTTTTTTGGTGGGGTTCAGAGATCTGGGTAATTCCACATAGGACATAATGCTGCCCAGTCATTCTAATTTTAGTAGTTTTCTAAGCAGCTACTCTTCTGCTGATAAACGTATTCTCCAGCTCGTAATGGAAATAAGTTAGGCAGCTATAGGTGGTGTAAGAAACACTAGTCAGTCCAATGTGCATATGATCAGAGACGTTGTTTATGTCATTAAGACAGATACTAGAATAAAATATTGTCATAGAAATAACTGTTGCCCCATCAGCAGATGTCAGCTTTATGTTCTTAAATCAAATTTTCCTTTTCCCAAGCCCTTAAAAATCACTGTAGCTTCTAGAGCTGAAATGAAGACCGAGCATTTCCAATCTGTAGAATTGTAATACACAGTTAGACTACAATTTTTTTTTCAGTGGGCAGGTTTGTAAAAAAAATTATTAAAGTCACTGATATGCCTTCACCAGCAAAGATATTCTTAGTTATATACAGAGGTTGTAATGGCAAGTTATTATATCATTCTGTATTCATACTGCTCAATATTTAGGAAAATTGACAGTAAAGGTCGACGAAGACTAGAGAGATGTGTTCTAGAGTTTTTATTAGAGTTATTTGCTTGAGTCTGTTCAGCTTCACATTGTTCAGTAACTGGCCATTTTAAGTCAAATTACCTACCAAAATGAGCTGAGCAAATGCTGGCTCAATTTAGTTACATACTATGAAATTTGTACATTGAGTTACTCATTTTAGTGAATAGTTTGCTGAAGACTAACATTCAAATAGCATTTACCATTATCTTGTTAATAGGCCTTACTGCTTTAAATCTACTAAGAATGCAAATAAATGATAATTCTGCACTCATTAAGGAAATCTCTAGTGACTTACTTTGGTTAAATGTTCCAACAGGCATGTTTAGCACTTCTTTGGGGTTGGTAAAGTTCCAAAAATCTGTAAATTAAAGTTCTGTAGAGTGCTATAAAATATGCATAATGAAGCCCTGGATGTAAATTAAGAAGATTTATATTGCAGCATTCTGCTTATGTTATTCAGTCTGAATGCTTCACAGGTTTTTATGAAGCAAATAAACTGTTCTTTTTCTTGAAATTCATTTTGAATGGTCACCATGGATTCATTGTTACATTACTTAGTTCACACATTAAAGACTGAATTGTTCTTTTTAATCTATATATCATACTAAAGTTTTATTGCACAGTGCTTTTGAAGCCTAGGTACTCCATCTGTAGTAGCAGTACACTGAAGTTGCCTATAGACATAAGTAGTTAAAATAGAGCTGAAAACAATGTTTATGAATATTCTTCTACTTTAAACTCATGTATTCACTTGAGTCATGATTATGATTCCCATTATTCATAGCCAGTGAACATTAACTGAAAAAAAGTTTATTTCCAAGGGTCTTTAAATATTATTTATGGGAAATAAATACAAATTTTCATATAAACTAGAACCCCACATGGTTTTTCTGTGTGGCTTTCAGAGGAAAAGAAGCTAAAGCATAAGTTTGTGCACAACTGCCACCTAGAGCTATAGATCTGTCAAAAAAAACACATCAGGGCTTTGTGTATGTCTGTACCCTAAAAAAGGGCAAAAGCATCAAGAAAGAGAACCTGAGGTGCAGTTGTATTCTAGGAAACTTGTTGCTGTGGAATTGTTTAGTTCAGGAAAATACAGTCTTCCTCTGTGGAAGATCATACTTGGTATTTTAATAGATCGCTTCATTGATGATTTGGTTCTAGATCAGCTAAACTAAATGGTGGTCAGGATATTTCAGATCTGCACTGAAAAAAAATTATTTTGATTATGTCCTTAATCTTGTAGTCTTATTAAATTAAGCAACAAAAAGCAACTGCAGCATTTTACTTTTAGGGTCTACATGCATATCTGTGTATACCAGTATCATTTTTAGAATTAAGACCTACTATAGAACAAACTGTCTTTGGCATCTAATTCTTTAATTTCTGCTTAGTATTTTCTGTTTCTTCTTCTCTGTTTCTTTTAAGATGAAGAAACTCATGTTGTGGAATTCTGAAACCAGTTGTATGGAATAGTGCAATGAAAGTTAAACTCAAATAAATTTTAAATTAGCCACAGAATTATGTGTGAATAAATAGCAAGAATGTTGATAAACCAAATATTGTGAATACAATAACAGTTTTGAATGGTTGATTTTTTAATTTTGTGTTATTCAAAGATAATTTGGAAAATTAGAATTTTATTTTGGTATAACTAAGAGATTTCCAGGATTTCACAGCTATACTGTAGTATTTTATGGCATTTTATCAAACTGTTTTATTACACTGTATTAAATATAGGTCAGATCTATTTTGCAGTGTATGTTCAATGTAGCCATTCTTATCACGTTATGATAATAATTTCAAATTTTTTTACACATTTTATATATAAAAAAAGAAATAATATTAATGTGTTATGCAACTAAACCACTATGGTTGTATTACACATTATTCAGTTTGAACACCAGGGATTATAAAATGCCTTTGGAAATTAGAGCCAGCTCAAATTGTTAAACTTTGTTTTGTAATGAAGAATAGAGGAACAGATTAGTATTTGAGCTTTTGGATCACATTACGCTATGATGATAGAGTACCTCTAGAAACAGTTAAGACAGTAATGAATATGAGAACACAGAGCTTAATTGAGGGATACTTTTATAAGAAACAGCATATGTACAGCACTTCAGATTCAGAGTAGAAATCCAAACAAGTAAAGATAAATTATGAAAATAAAACCATTTAAAATGGAATAGCTACACATGCATTTGCATGCTTATCCACATATTCATTGAGAAATAAGTAATGTATTCATTTAGAGGAATTAGTAAGGGGCAGAGTAGAAATCCAGTGGCAAGAAGTACAGGGTCCAACTGGATTTAATCTGGCATTCCATCATAAAGAGTATTGTGACTTCAAAAAATGGCACTCAGAATCGATGGTTTGTGGCATAATTCCAAAACTGTTTGAAAGTAGAGTATATGGAAATGGATAGCAGGGAGACACCCCTGGTATAATATGGGTAGACCAGAGGTATGGCCAAGGAGTGGAGAACATTATATTAATTTAGAAGACCTTGTGTGAGACAGATTTCTGATTTCTGATTGTGATTTTATGGACTGGGCTAGAATCTTCCTGCTCCAAAATTTCATGTTGAAATAAAAACAGAGGCAAAACACAATTTAGATTTCACAATTTTAGCATTTAAGTTTTAGATTACAAATACACAAATTAATGAAACTACACTGTAAGCATTATAACAAGAACAGCTAATGAGAGTGCTGATCACTTTATTTCAGTGGGATAAGGATGTAACTGAACTGTGCCAGCTTCACAGAGTACCCAATGTTTTCTAAAAGTTCAGGTCTACAAGCCACATCTGCCTTGCATATGCCAAACAGGAGATTGTAATTAAAAAAAAAAAAAACACATTTGTCTGAAATCTATGGTCATATTCAAACTAGGACTTTCCAAAATTGGAAGAAATTAGTGAAAGTTAATATTTACTTTTTAAATTTGTATCTTTCTTCAGTGTTCTGCTGTAATTACAGGTTGACATCAGAGTGTGACAACAGAAAGACCAAACGTCTCTATCTATGGAAGTTAGACAGGAATGTTAAGAGGCGGTTTGTGCCTCTGAATGAATAAGAGCTCAGATGTTGACATACTTTATATTGCTAAGAGGAATGGCAGAAAAAAATATTGTTCAATATACTCACTGCTTTGCCAGGCACTTCAGATAATAAACCTTACTGAGAGGCAAAGTTTATTAGCTCTGTATAGCCTTGTATTAATTTTCTGTTTTGAGGTTCACAGAATCAGAGTGGCTAGGTTTAGAAGGGAGCTCTGGAGGTCATCTTGTCCATCTCCGCTGCTTAAGAAGGGTCACCTAGAGCCGGTTGCCCAGGACCATGTCAAGACCACTTTTGAATATCTCCAAGGATGGAAACTCTACAACCTCCCTGGGAAACCTGTGCCAGTGCCCAGTCACCCTCACAGTGACAAAGTGTTTCCTAATGTTCAGATCGAACCTCCTGTGTTTCAGTTTGTGCCCGTTGCCTCTTGTCCTGTCACTGGGTGCCACTGGAAAGAGCCTGGCTCTGTCTTCTTTGTACCCTCCCATCAGGTGTTTGCATACATTGATCAGATCTCCCCTGAGCCTTCTCTTCTCTGGGCTAAACAGTCCTGGCTCTCTCAGCCTTTCTTCATATGAGAGATGCTCCAGTGCCTTCATCATCTTCGTGGCCCTTTGCTGGACTCTGCAGTATCTCTGCATCTTTCTTGTACTGGGGAGCCCAGAACTGGACACAGTACTCCAGGTGTGGCCTCACCAGTGCTGAGTAGAGGGGGTCACATCCCTTGACCTGCTGGCAACACTCATCCTAATGCAGTCCAGGATACCGTTAGCCTTCTTTGTAGCAAGGGCACATTGATGGCTCTTGTTCAACTTGCTGTCCACCAGGGCTCCCAGGTGCCTTTCTGCAAACCTCCTTTCCAGCTGCGTTGCCCCCAGTGTAAACTGGTGCCTGAGGCTGTTACTCCCTAGGGTTATAAGCTAGTATTTCTGCCAAATGCTATACTCCTAAAAGTGAATACATGAGACTCTGAGACAAGCTTATGTATCTTTGCAGTGCTTTCTACTGCATGCTGTTGATGTTCCTCATACGGAGAGAGGCAGAAACGAAGCTGAGATCCATTTAGTAGCAGATTAGGCTAAACAACTATAATTAACAATGTTATTACATTTTATTAACAATGTTAATACATTGGCACACATGAGCAATCAAGTGCAAACACATTTTTGTCACTGTTTCAGCAAGCCGTCCTGGAAGAAAATGTAACATAATGCTGAAAACAGCTCTTAAAACTGTTGTCAGTATCTAGGCTGCTTATGTTGTTGTAATCAGGTAGTGTAACAATAGCAGCAGCAGATAACTTTTCTAAAATGCCCTAATGTAAATGAGGACAGTGCATGTATTTTCAAAGATCCTTCCCTTGCTGAGTAGTAGGTATCAGAAGCATATAATTGGTCTTTGGATAAAAGAAAAGCATATAGTTCTTTGTGTGTGCAGTGCTTAAAAACTTTTAAGTTGCTGTCAGTGTACATTCGATGATCTCTTTCGGATGCAATTACCCTGATTTTCCCCTCTTGTGAGACTCTGATCTTCAGGATGATCCTGTTTTCAAAGTTTACCTCTGGTGAATTTCTAAATGACTAAACCCATAGATCTCTGTACAATTTAGTTTTCCTGTTCTCACCAAGTTCTTGTCTACAGTGGGCACAATTTTAGCAGTTCCTATATAGTGAAAGAAGGCTGAATTTACTTGAGTGTTTTGTAGCAGATACCGATTTTCACCTTATTTATATCAGAGGCTGACATTAACACAGTAGATGTCAAATATGGAAGAAGATTCAGTGATTTGCATGCACTCCAAGCTTCTTAGGCTTAATTTGGAAGGGAACTCTGGGGGTCATCTTGTCCAACCTCCTGCTAAAAGCTGAGTCAAGTCAGATGGGTTTCTCAGGGGTCATACTCAGTCAAGTTTTGAATACTTCCAAGAATGGTGATTCCACAACTGCTTTGCGTAACCTGTTCCAGTGTTTGACTACCCTCATTGTGAAATGTTTTTTCTTCTCCAGAGTGGAAAAAAAAAATCACCCATAACACAGTTCATACTTACATATACATACATACATACGTGCTTTCATAGAATTTATTATGGCTGGGTTGCAGTATTATACTGCATTCAAACATTATATATATATATACACACATTCAAACATAATCAGAGGGAAGCTTATTTACTGTGCAGCACTAGAAACAATGCCAAAACTAGACTATAACATTGGTCAGTTCCTCAGTGCTAGTAAAGCTTAGAGGGGGTCTTCTCAACATAGTAAGTATGCAATTATTTTAAGTTCAGGCAGTGCCGATACAGTGTTATGGTCATTGCTGTATATTAGCCAGCTGTGTTTGTGTCATAGTCTCTGGAATGTTTTTACTCTGATGGTTATCACATTTGAAAGCCACACATTCATTTTTATTACTACCCATGCTAGTTAGATTAGGTTGCTCAACTACTTGAGGAAATACATGTATTAAAATTACATGTATTTGTAACCCTGCATGATAAGGCAGGCGAGATAGCTTATGAAGTGAAGACTCATAACTAAATGCATAGATTGTGATCTTATCCCAGATGAAATAATTTTTTTTTGTATTAGAATGCTAAATACATTGTTTAATTAAAAATGTTCCCCCACTGATTTTTTTTAATTCTTAATCAAAGCTCAATATTGGTATTTTACTGAAACTGAAATATCAAGAAATTATGACAGTATCTTTGATTCATAAATGGAGCATCATCTATCCCCTGTAAAAGACTGCCTGACTCTCTTGTAGGCATTCTAGATACAAGATGGGGTTTTCTTTCATTGTTTGTGTGTTTGTTTTGACTTCTGGTTCTCTTTTGTGTTGTTGGCTGCCATTAGTATGAATCTGCCAGCTAATGGAATGCTACAAGCTCTCCTTCCTGCGGGTACTGGTCTGCTGCTAGCTAACATTTTGAATATTTGAATTCAGCACCAGCTAATTCCCCTGGACAGTTCTTTGGTTCATTGCTTGGCAAGTAATTGCCGTTTACATCACCTGTGGTTTCTTGTTTTGTTTTGGATTTTCTATCTTTATTGTCTTTCCTCTTTGGTGACCTCTTGCTGCTTGAGAACCCTGATGCAGCTTCTTGAATCAGGAGAGATACATACAGCAAAACGGAAGATATTTGGCAATTAATTGATTATGAAGGGGCCTCAAATTATCTGGCTGCCTGAGGGAAATACTGTATTCCCCCAGAACAGTCACAAGCTGTTGTGCTTTGAAGATTTGCAGGAAGTGAATGATATGGGAGATTTTGATTAAGGGACCAAGGGCAGATGTTGCTTGAGTAATGGGATTTGTGCCACTCTATTATGTGCAAAATTCAAAACTCAAGATAACATATGACTTTTGTCATTATCCTTTTAATGAAAACTACAGTATATGGCTGTGAACACAAATCCTGCTAAGTAAACTCAGGAGAATTAGTTCACTGTACACTTGAATTCCAATTACTATGGAAAAATAACTAAGCAAGAAGAAATCAAGCCACCAAAACACTACAAAATTTTACAGTAATGACATTTTCAAGTACTTTTTTGTTTCATTGCTGGATTTTTTTATTCTTCTGCTTGCATTATATGAGAGTAAGAACAAATAATACAAATTTCTATAGCAACACCATCTTTCAGCCAAGTATCTCAATGGATTTTGCAAGCATTGACTGATCAAGTCTCACAATTACTATGGTACTGGAACAAGGCACAGGTGCCCTTAAATCACACCTGCCTCCTTAGAAATTAATTACAGACAATACAAGATTTAAGAATAGTGAGAAGTAAAAGAAGCAAAGCTTGATTTCAAGAAAATATGTTTAATGGGGAGGTAGCTATTGACTGTACTTTAATTTTGACTACTGTTCTAAGGTTAATCACCTCCCTGAGAATTGCTACACAGTTTTTGCAATGACCACTGGTAACCCTGGTTTACCAGTTCCTGGACAAAGTTAATTGAGAACATTTACGACACACTTGGAATGAAATTTAAAACTGCTTTTCATTCTTATTTTAACCAGCTACCTCATCAAAGCAAGCTATTAATTACATTAATCCATAAGAATATAGAACTTTGTTGTTTGAAATGTATTGCTTTTTAAGAAGTGATATAAATGATGACGTGTAGAATATTAATAGTATTAACTCCAGTAGTAATAATAACTTAGCATCTTATAAAATGTATTTATTTATACTACAGCCTATTGCATTATTCCCATTAAGAAGGATTTGTATTGAAATATCAGATATTCAATAACACAGTTTTATTGGCATAATATAAGAGTTCAAGAATTTTTGTTTTTGTTTTCGAGAAGTGTAAGAGAAAATATATTCTATTATACCTGAAGTTTTTTCTACTGGCACTGAGTTTCTGGATGTGCTTTCCCATGCTGAATCAGAAAGAAAATGTTCTAATCTATCATTTATGTTGTGAAGTTCTGTGTATTTATAGCTTCATTTTTATGATTTATAACTTCATTTTTATGTTGCTTCATTATTCACAGGTGCATATCCTCTTAACCAACTCAAAAGATAGTTCTTACTGACTTAGCAGTTTTAGTTGATTAATAGACAGGAAATATGATAAGCTAGGTTTTCTAACAGTGTCACCATATTTGGTCCTAGCTTTAAGTTTTCCTTTGAGCATCTTTAAAAAAAAATAATCCTACTGTGAATTTCAATCAAAATCATTCACATTCAGGTTATAGTCATTATTAGCAATCATCATTACATGTATGTAATATACATGCTTTGCATTTATATATCTATACATACAGACTCCTTAATATACCAGTGATATTAATTACAGAGATTCCCACATTCACCACGCTATGACTGAATATACATTTTAGAACATGTGGTTCATTTTAAAGGAATATTTGATTGCTCAAAGATATTTAACTTTCTCAATGCTTTAATCCAATGTGATAAAAGAGAAGGTACATTCCAAAACATACCAAAAATACTTTTAGATTTACATATAAGTTATTAGATTACCGAGGAAAGACCTAGAATTAAATTACAAGCAGAAGATGCAATCCCGAATATCAGGGCAACATGAAATTTGCCTGAAAGTACTGTTTCAAGACAGTACAGTAATGGACAATTAACAATCACTTGAAGAGAGAGGCTTCTAATAAAAATCAAAACTAGTAAATTTAGAGATACATCAGGGTGATGACTCAAAAGAAGTGATTGCCTAACAAGAGTTGTTTCTCAGATGGATTTTGCTACATATTAGGAAATTACCACATGCAGCAACAACAGGAAATTAAATTCATTGTATTTATTTATACAGTCATATGTTTATATATACAGACATTCCATGTTTGCCTTGGAAAAGAAGACTATTAATAAGTAAGCTGTCTTTCTGAATTTTACAAATATGATCAATACTTTATATGTGGTGAAAATAAACTCTGTGTGCATGGGCGTTTTTCAACAAGTTGGCAAACACAGAAGATACTAGCATTCCAGATGTCCAAGAACTTACGTGAACTAAAATGCAGTCACTTTTGGATGTTGAGCAGAGCATATGTTAGACATTTTAAAATAATAAAATATTAGAGTCTTTTTTTTCTAAAATAAAAAGCTTGCTGGCATGTTATATAAACCAGAGATAATATCTTAGCTGTAATGAAATCAACTCAGAAATTCTCATTGATTTTTTTTTCCCCCAAAATTTTTCCCATTAGTAGCTTGAGACTGAAAAAAGTGGAGGTATTTTAGTTGGCAGGGTAAGCTGTCTCCTTAGTGTCGGGTGACAGAAAGCACAAACTAAATTTTCACTAGTAAAGTTAGGACTTCATCGGAGTGAAGAGGTGGTGAAATGGCCATGGTATGTCTATCTGAACCTGTAAGTAAACATCTCAGGGACAACTCTTTGCTGTCATGTCTTCATGCTATCTTTAGTAGTGACATGAGATATAATGCATGTCAGGGTATTTATACTCTAACTGAACTAATTTTGCTAAAGACATACTTTTCTAATTTCTTACTTCTGTAATTTTGATCAGATAAGGTCTAGACAATATGGTGATGACAGTCATAATAACCTTCATAAACTTTTTTGCAAGGAGATTGAACTCAGAGCACTTGCAAAATAAATAGCTGATTAGGGTGACAGCCTTTACAGAAGAGCAAGATCTACTTTTCCAGTGCATGTCATGATGGAGCTAGTCTATCAAGCTTGAACGGTCTACCTTTTTCCCTTGTGCCTGTACAGATTTCAGTGGTTGCTAAGGAAGGCGACAGAGTACACACAGCCTCTCAGCAGCAATAGTCTCAATAGAGGGATCTCCACAGTCCTGCTCAACCACTTTCCATTTATGCAAGTGAGTGTGAGTGGGAATCTTACAGAGAGAGAGGGTAAAGAAATTCATAAATTAAAAAAGAGCTTTTCCCTCATGTACATCCTTCAAGTCTCTCTACCTTACTAGGGGAAGGTAAGGAAGAAACAGAAAAAACCTCCAAATGCTAACACATTTCAAATCTTGATTTTCAATTATTGCAGAGTGTGGTTGCAGCAGATTTGATTCAAAGAGCCACAGATATTCATTCCAGCTGTTTTCATGGCTCCACTTTTCCTTATTTTCTGCTGTTTCTATGCTTGTTGTTGTACAGTAAGTATCAACTATTTTTAATCAAGTACTAACTTGACAAATATATTGGAGAATGTGTTAGCCTTTAAAAGACAATAATTTACATTTGTGGAAAAGGAAAAGCCAACAAATGGGAAATACTGTTGAAGTCTGAAGTTAGATTTAAGCACGCACAACTTTTTTAAAGACCTTAAAAATAGAAACTGTTCTGGTATGATTTCTGCAGTATATCAGATGAAAGGTTGCTTTTGATCAGCATCAGCCATCATGTCTTGTCATCTTGTGATATTTATCCTTTAAAAAAATGCTGTGTACAATATAGCAAGGGCATGAAAAGGCTACTCCTCAATGGCTTTTAAGAACAGCTTGCAGAGGATTGTACAACCCATGCAACAAATCTGATTTTTATCCACCTTTCCTATTATGCCTTAAAACTTGTGAAGCTTCATCAACTACTGTAGGTCACTGTGGAAAAAAAAAAAAATACAAACCCCTCAAATTTTTCTTGATCTACATATATATTTCTTACAATTTGGAAGAAACAGACCATATAAGGGTAACAGTTCTTGCCTGTGCCTGTCTTAGATATATTTTTATATATCTAAGAATATGAAGACATCTAGCAAAATGCTATTAATTGATACAGTCAGCATTATGCCATTTGGCAGATACACAATTTAAAAAAATTAGTTCATTAACAGTCTGCTGAAAGGACATGGATCCTTACTATTTGTTATTAGCAGCTTGTAAAAGCATAATTCTTACAGTGTCAATATGAGAGTAACACATACAGCATTTGTAGACATATACATGCCAGGTGTTGTGTACAACCCATTCACAAATGCTCTTGACAGTACAAGCTTACAGGTTCAATAGGAATCATGTTTTTTCTTTAATCAATATATAAATATACAAATATAATCCCTGTTGACATCATGATAAGTTTCATATCTTACAATGCTTCTTTGGTGTCCTTGAAATAATAAAAGTACAAATGATATTTTAAGGCATTTTAGATGCCATATACAGTAACTGCTCTAAAATTATAAGATAGATTCTTGTATAGCAGATCAGATTTTTTCATCCTGAAGTAACTTAGGCTTTTTTTAATAAAAATAAAATCTTTTACTGTAACATCCAGGATTACCTACTGATTTGTCACAACTTCATTATGTGAAATGAGAAGAGGTTAAAAGTTTCAGGCTGGAGTAAGAGAGAAAATGGAGAGCTCAATTTCATTCTTTGTGTTATGCTTAAAATGTTGTTTGGATCCTAAGTTACCAAAGACTGAATAAAAAGTAGACCCTCTGATACACCACCTCAAGTTGTCACCACATCTGCCAAGCAAAGCAGGACTTGGCACAGCAAGCGACTATGTATGGCCTCCAGGGGAACCCGAGTGCTATAAGAATTGTGCCAATAGATGGAACTATTTCTTTTAATGTCAAGAACCACTGTTGCTTTGTTTTTGCCCTTTTAAATGGAACAACATAGTGGCCCTGATCTAATAATCTGATACCATTTTTGGAAGAAGTTGTTCATGTTTTCAAAATTCTAGCATAGAGATCAAAAGTACGGCCATCTGAAATTACTTCAGCAATTCTAACAAGCCTCTCTTCCATCTCTCTCATTTTTCTGAAGCACTAATTTGTGGTATTAGATGTCTGCCAAGTCAACCTAGAAATGGCTGTTCTCATCAAGAAATTTCTATCTAGATGCCAGTGATATGTCAGTGGTACTCCATGAAAGGACAGGAGGCAGTTAGTACAAACTGAAGTACAGGGAATCCCAATTAAACATAGAAAATGCTTTTTCACTCTGAGAATGGTCAAACACTGGCACAGATTGCCCAGAGAGGTTGTGGAGTCTCCGTCCTTGGAGATACTCGGAACCTCACTGGATGTGGCCCTGAGCAACCTGCTGTAGGTGGCCTGGCTTTGAGCAGGGGCGTTGTGCTACACCATCTCCCAAAGGTCCCTTCCAACCTCAACTATTCTGTGATTCTGTGATACTCTGACAGAATGGATTTGCTCTCATAAATGAGGAACACATGTTGTGCAGGTAAATGTAAGGAGTTTCATTTGCAGAACCCCTTGTATGGTTCATGTTGTATACAATTAACTTCTGCATTGATAGCAAATAGACTGTTCAGGGAAAAAAAAAGTCATACATCATACAGTCACATTCTTTGCCCCAACTAATTCACCCCTCCAAAAAAGGGCCTCAGTTTGGGCAGGAAAGAGGCATGATATCCCCCTTAATGATTTCTTACATTCACATTTCAAAGATGTGTACACGGTTTTAAGCTGCATGGTTCTGTTAGGGTCAGAGGAGCCAAGGCAAGGAGGTGATGTAGCAGCTACACTCTGTTCATTATGTAAAATAAAAAAGTGAATAAAATACTCACCTAAGACAAAAGTACATGATTGGACTGGGAATTTTAGTATATGCTGCCTTATCCCTTGAAATACAAGTACTCTAAAGTGAATGTGCTCATCTTATATGTGGAAAGTATCCAGTGTAATAAGAGAGAGCTCTTTCATGGTACACTCACTGGAGTGTCCCAAATCTTACTGGCATCTGCATAATCCAGAAATGTTCAGGACAGCTATCTGCAAAGTCTGCATGTTCCGTTTCCTGCTTGAATTTAAAACTCCTCTAGTTACCAGCCTTTCTCCAAAATTTGAGTGATACTTTGTAGAACAGTTTGTCCCCTAAAAGGTGTGATCTATGTCGCCATTTTAAAAAATATCTTTTTCATAGAAGATTGCCAGAAAATTAACACATTTCTGTGGGTAATAACTAAGCAACACATCAAATTCTTAATGCACTCCTTTGTGTCGCTCTTCCAGATTTATTTTGCAATAAACACTTATCTGAACTAATTCAACCAGACACATACCAGTAAGGTATTCAGTTTTATTATATTACTGCAATATTATTATAATTATGTAATTGAGCCATAGGCTAGATCTACAGTTAGCAGTAAGAAAAGGAACATCTTAAGGGATTTTCATTTGTTCTTGTAAATTGTGTGAAGTTGTGGATAAGCTTCAGAATCTTTCTGGTCTGGTAAGAATATTAATACCAGCCCATATTCATCATAGACTAAGGAATTTCCCAAATGCCTCAAAAGAAAAAAATCCAACATACTTCCCACACACCTTTTTTAGTAATTGCCTACTCCTGCCAAAGTCATCTAAAATCTCAATGCAAATGTAACTAAAACTGATTGGGAACTCTAGATACATATCATTGTGTGTAGTAAAAGTTCAGGTAATACTAACAGTAGATGCATGAACACAGTCAATATCTCATAGCAATAAAACTTATAACTCACCAAACCCCCATGTCACTTTACACTTTGCCGTTTATCAAGAACTATGGAATGATAATATTTAAGATTTTTTCTGGCTGTTTAACAACCCTTTGGTGGGGAAGGAAAGACAAAGTTAAAGATCCATCACAGAAGATGACTTGCTGGCCATGTCCTTTCTTTTCTGAAATAGTAGAGCATGGCTAGTATTTCTACTCAGTCTAGGAATGACAGTAGCAAATGAAGAGCATGGCAGCCTGTTAAGTAGCTCTCTCCTTATCAATAAGGAGAGCTGTAGATTACAATAAGAGCTATCCAGAAAATGGGGAAAAGATAATAAAAACTGTCCAGTCTCTCATAAAATGTTTTGACTGAAAGCAGTGAACAAACAGTTTTGAACAGGCCATCATTTTCTCCAGTGATTTTCCAAACTTGCTATCTCTTCTGTTTCAGAAGAGATACCGATTCCCTCCTTTATGGAGAATTCTGAATCAAATTTATACCATTGAGAGGAAGAGGTAGGTTCATGTGCTTTCTTTACATACTACATACACTTTAATAAATCTACTAATGGTCCCATAGGCATTACTGAGTGTAATGATTTTTTTTTTTTTACTTATTGTAGTTAATTCACTCTTTTTTATCAAGAAGTTTTAAAAAATACTCAAATCGTAAGCATTTTCACTGGGAGAATGGAGGCTTATATATATATATATCTCATATGTAAAGCTGAACTCTGCTAATTCTTGTTAAAATTGGACTCAGTTCATGGATTCACTTTTTTTTTAAAGGGCCATTCTGCTTATATATTCATATTTCCTGTATAGAGTAGACCATGAACTTTCATGTAGTCACTTTCATCAAACCCAATAAATAGTAGCTAAAATGGATTACAGTAGTAAGCAGCAGTTCAGTCTGTGGAAGGTAATTGGTAAAATAGATCCTGCATTTGGGACCACAACCATAATCTCACAATGAAAGAACAATAATGAAAAAACAATACTTTAAAATGTGAAATTGTGCTTTAATTAATTTGAATATTTCAATGAAAATTCTTTATAATCAATTAATGAACCAACGTATTGCCAGCAAAGACATTAGATAAGCAGGCGTTTTATAATCACAATGAATGTAAGCATTTATGTTCACAATACATATCTTAAGGTGATAGCTTTGCCATTATCAAGTATGGCAGCTCTCATATTTTTTAGTTCCTTTTTTTTTCTTTCTTAATATCCAGTTCCTGTTTCGTTTACCTTATTATATAACATTATTAATGAATCTCTGTTACTAAAAGAAACATATCATTGTGCTTCAGTTGGTTAATCATACCCTAAAACCCCTACAAGAAAACTTTTGGTTAAGGAATTAAAAAAGAGATGATGAAAGAACCCAAGTAGTTCTGTAGATTCTTAGTTGTTCAGAGAAGCTTGAAGTGCTATAGAGTGATTTTACAGTATGAGCAGGATAATGCTAAAAATTAGTTGCTTATTAAAGTAACAGATCTTTAATGTATATGTACAAGGATGTACTTTAACAATTTTAAAGATTTTGTTTTAAAGATTGTTGAATATTGGTGTCTGTTGTGTGGAAGTGGAAGATGAATCAATGAGAGAATCAGCTCTAGATAATAGAGAAGTGTCAGATATGATGGAGCAAATACACTAATGACAAGGGAGCTGTTTGTCTTCCCTACCCCCTCTCCTTAAGAAGTTGTGAGAAAGCATAGTCATGAGTTGAAAAAAAAAAAGCTTTGAGAAGAGCTAAAGGCAAAATGAATTTTAATTAGACAATCAAAACAAAGATCAGTATGTACCTCCAGAAAGGAGTAAATGAGCAATAAATAGATATGATCAGCTTGCTACATCTGTTCCTGTATTTTGTCTACGTGTATTTGAATAAATGGACTACATTTCCTATTTAAGTAGTTTTATTTCTTGAGACAGACTATGTTCTGAGCCTTTGCTATCTTGTGCTTTGTCATTTTTTCATCTTATTGAAGTTTTAGTAATTTGTGCACCTGTAACAGTTTGTGGCTTTGAAACTTTTTTCTGGTTCATTTTCAGTAGCCTCAGTTGTCTTGAGCTTCCTAACAGGGCCTTTGCTGAAGATTTCTTTGGCTTTCCTACTGGTTTTTTTCTCCCCTCTACTTCCTTTCTTGTTGGATCTTTTCCAAACTCTTCCCTTCTTTCTGTCGAATTTGAAAGACTTGTAGACACTGATGTCTCCAGTTTCCAGGAGGATGTTTTGCTGATCAGGCTTGTGAGCCCCCATTTACAGTTGCTATGGCTTTATGTATTTTATGGCTCAGAATCTTCCTAAAAGCAGTGGGTCAAAGCCTTGCCTATACATCTTGCCTTCTACTGTCTTGGGGAGGAACTTTGCTGCTTTAAGACTTCAGGGTTTTTTACTTTCTAGTCATCTTCTCTGTCTTTTCTTCTTAATGCCTTTCTGATGTTGTAATGAGTATCTTCCACAAATCAGTGTACTGTGAGAAAGATGGACAGCCCCACAGTGGTGTTTCCCCTCTGTGGGGAGATGGTTTTGGTTTTGGAAACTATCACAGATGCTCAACTGGGAGAATTTTCTGTGGTAAAGGGAGAAGAATCTGCAAGGATAAAAAAAGACATCCTGTAGCATGAAATCAGAGACGAAAAGGTTGAACCAAGAGTTTGACCAAAGAAGATTTTTCTAGTCTGATGGCACATCTAAGAGTAAGGGTCTGCTTTGTAAGCATAACGGTTTTATTTACAAGGTCTTTCTATTTTGTATTGAACTTGTTTACTTGTTTGTTTGTTTTCTCTTTTAGGAGTTAATTGTATGGAGTTTTATTCTGATAGTAGCTAGGTTTCTGGATTCAAAGTCCCTGTGGTGGTATTCTGTATTTCTCATTAATTTTAAAGTCCAGTCTTTGTACAACTTACTGTACTGATCCATAGTGTTACAGTTCTTTTGTTCTGTGGATTTGGTTAAGTTGTGCATATTGGTAGCAAGAGAGTTATTTAATAAACACATAGGTTCAGCAACATGAAAACATCTGGTCTGTCTGGTAGAGCAGAAAATCTGTTGTACGATCTTCTGATATTTTTTTAGCATGATTTCAAATGAACTGTGAGCTCCAGATAAGAATTATCCTATTGATTCCAGGTTATTTTTACACCTTTATTTCATATCTAGCCTTTCTCCTCTGCCATGAGCTCAATGAACCTAGTTACGCAAAACCTAGAAAGCTGTATGGCACTTTCAGCAGACTGTATGAAATACGTGTACAAACAGTGTGCATGAAAAAAAAGATACTCTACCTAATACTGCTAATTAAATCCAGACTTTAAAGTCTGTGAGACTCCATTAATGTCATTACTTTGGAAAGCACATTCTTGAAAGATGCCAAGGAGTTGGTCAATCTCAGAACACTATGGTGTTTTGATGACTGCATCTGTGACATGCTTTGGCCTAATCAGACATTCTGGTGTTGAGTAATCTACCTCAAAATTCAGCCTGAATAAATTCTGAATCTTACAGTCATCTGTTAGTGTCTTCTCTGCTGTGGTTGCAGCTGTTTAAGACCAAAAACTCTATAGTGGGCAAAACAGACTTAACTTGGGGAAAATTAATTTAATTTTCTGCCAATTAAAATAGATTCGGGTAATGAGAAACAAAAAGTCAAACATTAAAACAAGAAAGTTAAACAGTTCTTTGCAGATAACTGCAGTTATATATTGAAACTGAAGTGTTCAAAATACACTAAAGGATATTGAGGTTGTATAAGAGAATGATTTCTCAGTGCTGCACAAATGGGAGGGGAAAGACATCGATTTAGGTTGTGCATATTCCCCTTCAGCACTGTATTGGGTGCAGGTGCCCAGGTGCTGGCAGCGGGGGGCTGCAGGGCGGCCTCTGTGAGGAGAGGCCAGGGCTGCCCTGTGCCGGACACAACCGCTTCCAGCTGGTTCCAGCTGGCTCTGCAACGGACCCACTGCAGGACTGATTTGAGCCTGTCAGCGAAGCTGGTGCTGCCTCTGTGAAAAGATCTTTAAGAAAGGGCAAGAACACCAGAGAACAGTGAGGAGTGAGGAAAAAAGTGTGAGAAACAGCCCTGCAAACAGCAAGGTCAGAGAATAAGGAAGGGGAGGAGCTCCAGGAGTGGAGCAGGTATTGCTCAGCAGCCTGTGGAGGACCTGACGCCGAAGCAGATGGACATTCCCAGAGGAATGGCAGCCTGTGGAGAGCCCACACTGGAGCATGGAAAAAGTGTGAGAAAGGGAAAGCGAGTGGCAGAGAGAAACCGATTGTTAAACCCCCCATCTCCTCTGTGCTGCCTGGGGCAGGCATAGAGGAGTTAGAAGTGAAGAAGGGAAGCTGAGCCCGGGAAAGGGGGGAGGAAACATGTTTTAATGTTTGTCTTTTTGTTTCTCAATACCCAAATCTATTTTAATTGGCAGTAAATTAAATTAATTCTCCCCAAGTTGAGTGTGTTTTGCTTGCAATAGTAATTGGTAAGTGATGTCCCTGTCTTTGTCTTGATCCATGACCTTTCTCATCCTGTTTGCCCATCTGGTGGGGAGTGAGTAAGCGTCTGGGTGGGTGTTTGGCTGTTAGCCAGGGCTAACCCACCACAAGTGTGCAAATACTACCATCAGCCCTGCACATAGAAACTCAGGATAGTTAAAGAAGCAGACCAGCATAGAGCTGAGTGGAAAGCAAATATTGAGCTGGCTTGATATACTTGATCTATATCGTGGAACAGTTTAGATTTTTAATCCAGAAGAGTTCAAAAGAAATACGGCTGTGTACTATCTTACAAAGATGATAAACTGTTCTCACGCATGAGCAGCATGATGTGTTAAACATCTAGTAGAGACTGTGCATATTTTTTGTATATAGACATGAAAATGTCAAGTTTTGTGACTCCTTAAAGTAGACAGAGGAGGTATCTGCTCAGTTATGTTACTATTTAATATATCTTGAAATACAAGTTTATTTCACACATCAAAAGTGTAAACCAGTAAGTGCCTACATAAACAATGTTTTGTCCAGATACCTTTAATCACTGTTCCAACCTCATACTTTTCAAGGCTATATAAAAGTATTTATAAAAGCACGTAGTCACAAATTTACTGAAATGAACAAGTATTCACCTCTCACAGACAAACATTTTTTTTTTAACTTAGTTTAGATACTTTGTATTTCTTTTCTGGCTGGGTACACATTTATTACTCTTAAAAGACAGTATTTGGAAACTACTCCTGGCACTAACAAAGAAAATTTTACTGCAGCCACAATGAGTACATTTATGAATTTATATTCAGATACTTCCATAATCATTAGAGAAAAATGAATTGATAGAATTTGTATAGGAAATATGTCTGGTTCTTCTTCATTAATTTGTGTTGAGTTAAACACGGATTTACATTTTTAACTATATCAAGTTCTCTCTCTCTGCATTTGACACAACTACTTTGAGAACAGACTAAAACAGACATAAATGGACCAAAACAAATACTTTGCATAGGGAGTAACTTTGTTTTCTGGCTGACTTGTATCAGAATTCTGTTTTGTACATGTTCTATGGCTTGTATAAAATGCACAAAGTAATGAGGTTCATCATTATCATGCTATTGTCATTTCAAAGCATTGAAATGCAAAAATTAGCATTATCATTAGTTCCACAAGTTTTTTCCACATAATGAAAACAATTAATCAGTATAATCTGAATGTTTCAAGTCACTGGCAAGGAATGAATTCATAGACTCCTTGCAAGTAGTACTTGCACAATTTTTTTACTTCATTATGCAGGTATTAAGATTTTAGATGTCTGTTCTGGTGTCCAGTCATAAAAATGAATGGAAAATAGAGCTCATTCAAACCATTTGCTTACCCTAAGGCACGATCAACTGTATCTTCCTCAGTCCAGGTTAGAACATACTTAGACATTTTTAAGTGTGATTTATATAGCTCTGGAAAATCATAGCTTCTCTAGTGTATGTATTTCCATGTTCCTGTTCTTACTGGAGTTAAACCTGTTTGACTCTCCATGGGCTTGGAAGCAGTTCATCCACTTATTCTTGAAAGTTTATCATGTTCTTTCCTCATTCTCCTCCCTAAGCTTAGCAGGCATCATTCATTCAATCTTTCTTCAACAATGATCTTATAAGCCTCTGATCATTCACGTTTCTCCCTCCTGACTACCTCCAGCTGATGCCTAAAACTAAATGCAGCACTCTAAATGAGGCTTACTAATGTGAGATAAAAAGATTACTTTTTATGTTGCAAATGTAGCATGAGATCTCCCTCCTGTGCAAGATGACATTTCAACTTCTGTTCTGTTTATATGCACTAAATTCCCAGGTTGCCTCTGAATTACTGCTACCTGGCTGGTTACTCCCCACTGTACGTAGGCAGTTTATTCCTTTTTCTTGGGTGTGGAGTGTTGTACGTACTGAGTTCTGCCCTGCTTCCTCCTCTCATGCCACTCCTCTGGCTGGTCTGTCTTGGACTGTCTATTCTAGTCCTATCTTCTAGTGTTCCCCAGGGCTTCACTTCATGTGCCACTTTTATAAGTATTCCCTTTATTCTACCATTCAAAAAAGTAATAGTAAAAATAGATCCTTGCCTTGCAGAACCACTCTTGATATAGCCCTCCCTTTTGACAGGGAACTACTAATAAATGCTTTCCAACTACAGTTTTCAGCTGGTTTACACCCCTTTCATCTGCACCATGCTTTTCTAGCTTGTTTATCAGAATGTCACATCAAAAGAATTAGGAAAGTCAAGTTATGACATCTGCTTTCCCCCTCTTCTTAGGGTCTCCTATCATGTCAGAGAGGGAGATTAGATTGGTTGACAGTCTATGTTCACGATAGATCCATGCTGACTTCTTCTAATCTCTTTCTGTTTCTCCCTGTACTTAAGGCAGTTTGTTCTAGTATTTTTTTTTTTTTTTTTTTAGGAATTGATTTCAGGCAAGAGGTCTATGAATATAACACTGGGTTCTTACCTTTTAAAGATGGGAAGCATGATGCCACTTTTATTTTCTGAAATTTCAGATGTCCTTTAGAATTTGTCCAAGACAACTGCTAAAGCCTCCCACTTTATACCAACCATTCTAGGGATCTTAGGTCTGCATCAGCCTAAACAGACTTAGAAGTACATAACCTATTTAACTACTGTCTAAACTACTTCTTTCTTCTTACCTATTCTTACTGGTTGGTATCATGATTTTTTTTTTTTTTAATTTACTGGTGAAATATTTATAAATAGAAATATAGCTGTAATATGCAAAGACAGTCTCATCACAATTGTTTTTCTCAGCTTTCAGGAACTTTATTTCAGCTTTCCTATTTATAGTCTCTTCTTCGAATGAACATGATTTACAGAGAATAATAAGCTATTATGATGTATATAAAATAAGCTTATGAAAGCATTTAGTCATGTACAGTTTGCATAGAATATTACCCTTTGCTTGAACTGTAGTAGTTGTTTGCACAAGAGTTAAAACTGGTTTAACATTTGCATCATCCACATATTCTTCAGGCGACTGATGCATTTGTATAAAGTTATTCAGTTTTTATTAGATAAGAACTGCTTATTGTTTGCCAGGTAGTTTGATTTCTTTTTAGAAGAAGTTATAAACTCTAGAGAAAAAACATTTATTGGTGAATTTAAGGTGAGTTTTCATATGCAACACGTATTACATCCACTTGACTGTATTCATTATTGTAAATAATTAAAAAAAAGTTTTTTGAGAGACTCACAAAAACATAAACCACACAGTTACATCCCAGATCATGTTATCACACTGTATCCTGAATTTAGGATTGAAAATATATAAAGTACAGTTGAGTGTTTAAAGACTACAGTGTTATTTGCGTTAACCACTTATGAAGATAGGAAAGTAGTCTGGATTCATACTTGAAACAATGTGGTTTTAAAAAAAGATTGTTAAGGTAATATTACTGAAATGTGTAAGATTTTGGGCAAGTGAGAGCTATGAGTTCTTTATATATTTAGAAGTATGGGAAATTGTTTGCAGTCTTGGACCTGCAAAAATAAACAGTATTTCATCTGAAGATATAAAAAAAGCAATCATTTCATCCGAAGTTAACATACTCATCTGAGTGTGGACCGAAACAGAATCAAGAGGTCTTTTCTTAATCCCTGATTGTGGAAGATTGTTTGAACCCTGGTTACAGAAGTAAATGTTGATATTTATTTAATATTAACTTGATTGATCTCTTTTATCAATTACAAATGTATTTTTAATCACTTTTCAGCAGCAGTCTCTCTGAAAATAGTACATGTGTACACTTCTAGGATGTTTGAATACTAAGGCCCAACCTCAAGTAGGGTATCTTCATCGAAGATACGAACTGAGTGAAATGGAGGGACCTATGTTCAAATTCGTAAATTCAGATTCAAATGGTAAATTCTGCTTCAAGGGAAAAAAAACGTGATTTTTTTTCCCCCTCTGATTCATCTGTATTACTGTTACTTCAGAGCAGCTACTACCTCATACACAGCTCCTTGAAAGTCTTCACTGGAGTGATGTCAAGTGGGTTAGGCTGAGCTGAAACTGCCAGTTTAAAGCATGATACGGTTTCAGAAACATATGGAGTTCCAGTGGTTTGCATTCAAAGCAGTTTATTAGCAGCTCATGAGGTAGTCTTACTGTTGCAATAATACTTGAATTTATTGTACATTGCAGGCAGGGGTTAAGTTAATCCCACACACATTGCTGACCAGATCTGACAATCTATTCAGAGATGTGAAGCAGTGATAGCGCTGTGAGAGGACACATAGATTCAGAGAAATATATCCCTTTTAAATCTTTTACTTATGCGTTCTCTTTTCCTGTGAATTCATATCTAAGTAAAGGTAACATAAGGAGGTAACATAATTTTTTTTTCCAAACTATTCTGAAGTGCTGTGCAGCTAAGGCCTGGCAGTACTAAGTTACAAAGTAGGCAGATTTCTTACGCCAGTGATTTTGCATCACACCTTTATTTCACAAGTTAGTCAATACAAATACATCCTTTGGACCTTAATCCTACAGACTTTCATTCATCTGCATTTGTTAATGACAGGCATTGATAATGTAATCACATATAATAACTGTAAACTAGGTATATGGAGAGTATAAATGCTATGAAAATAAATTTGTTAAAGATGTAATTGATAGTACAAGGGGCTGCTAATCCTTTTAAAAATTGTTTTATTAAACCTGTCAATAATGAGAAACGGTCAAATTGCTATATGATTGTTGCAGTAAACAATATATTTCTATCCTATCTAAATATATATTTAAAATTACAGTCATGTAGGTTGGAAAGGACCTTCACAGGTCACGTAGTCCAAAGCAGTTGGACTGCAAAGCAGTTAGAGCAGGTTGCTCATGGCCTTGATGTTATTTTACCGATCAAGTTAACCCACTGGCAGTTTACTCATCCCTCTTATTTTGCACTTCACCTTGACATGCAGGGAGGTTTGAAAGGAAAAGGAAGTATGAAAATTTCAGTGAAGAAAATTTCTGAAAAAAATTTTTTTTAAGGATTAGTACATTTTGCATCTTGGAGTGGTTTTCTGTAATTTAGTAGTTAGAGGTGCCTGCGCACTTCCCCCTCCTTGATCCTCGCCCGTTCCTGAATGTGTCATTAACCGATTACTTGTTACTAAATCTGTAATAAACTGCTTCAATCCTGATTTGATTAAAAACACAAGGGTTGAGCATTTTTTCCTGTGACAAGTAGCAAACAATGCTTTGCTGTGTGCTTGTGCAGACACCTGTGTGCAACTTCCATTTGCTGTGAAAGCAGAGCAGGTGGCAGGAGCATACGGTGGTGACGGTGGTCACAAGCTGAGTGACTTTTGTTGGGGGATGTTCTGGTGGCCTTGTAGTCTCATGAGACCTGGTGGAGTGTGCCTCGCCCCAAGGTGGCAGGCACCTGCACACAATTGCCATTAGCTGTTTCATTGCTCCTTAGCACAGTGGACAGTGTCTGCAAACAAATTAGTATGCAGTTTGCGTGGCAGAGGCTGTGGAATTTAAGATCCTGAGAGGAGTGAGCAAGACAATACCAGAATTACAACTCTGGACTGCAGAAGAGCATACTTCAGCCTGCTCAGGGACCTGCGTGGTATGATCCTATGGGAAACTGTCCTGGAGGGCAAAGGGGCCCCAGGAGAGCTGGCTAATCTTTAAGCACACCTCTTCAGGGCACAAGAATTGTCCCTTCCTGTCAAGCAGGCATGGCAGAAGGCAAGTATGGATGAACATGGAGCTCCTGACTGAGCTCAGGCATGAAAAGGAAATATACAGATGGTGGAAGCAGGGACAGGCTACATGGGAGGAATACAAAGACATTGCCCACTCATGTAGAAATGGAGTGAGGAAGGCCAAAGCTCAGCTGGAGCTGATGCTAGCGAAGGAGGTGAAGGGCAGCACGAAACGTTTCTCTAAGTATATTGTCAGAAGAAGGAAGGTTAAGGATGGGGCGGGCCCGTTGCTCAGTGGGGCAAGGAGACCTAGTGACAAGAGTCAAGGAAAAGGCTAACGTGCTCAGTACTTTTTTTGCCTCAGTTTTCACTGGTAATGCTTGTTCTCTGGCCCCTTGGGTCCCTGAGCCTCCAAGCAGAGTCTGTGGGAGTGAAGCAGTACCCGCAGTATGGGAACAAAGAATTAAGGATCATTTAACCCCCTTGGAGGTACACAAATCTGTGGGACTAGATGGGAGGCATCCAAGGGTGCTGAAGGATCTTGTTGATGTCATTGTGAGGCTGCTCTCTGTCATCTTCAGAAGGTCATGGCAATCGGGGAGCTTTCTGATGGGTAAAAGAAGGCAGACATCACAGCCATTTTCAAGAAGGGCAAGAACAGGGATCCAGGTAGCTACAAGCCAATCAGCTTCACCTCAGTCTCTGTGAGGTTTATGGAGCAAATCATCTCAGAAGCCATTTCTAAACACAAGAACAACAAGAAGGTTATTGGGAGTAAGCGTTTATCAAGGGCAAATCCATGATGACAGGATGGAGTGCACTGTCAGCATGTTTGTGGACAACATCAGATTGAGTGGACCAATCACTACCATATAGAGGAGGGTTGCTCTTCTGAGGAATCTGGACAGATTGGAGAAATGAGCTCAGGGGAACCTTATGGAGATCAGCAAAAGCAAGTGCAAAATCCTGTGCTTGGGATGGAATCATCCCATGCAACCGTACAATCTCGGGGCTGACTGTGTGGGAGGCAGCTCTGCAAAAAAGGTCCTGGGTGTCCCACTGTACAACAAGTTAAACATGAGTTGTCAGTGTGCCCTTGCAGCAAAGGAGGCCAACTGCGTCCTGGGCTGTGTTACAGTGTAGCCAGTAGGGCCAGGGAAATGATCTTCCCATCTATTTGGCGCTTGAGAGACAGTATCTGGAGTACTACATCCAGTTTTTGGGCTCCCCAGTGCAAGAAGGATATTGAGTCCAGGACTGAGTCCAGGTGTGGCCACCAAGATAGCTGAGGGTATTTGGGGCGGGTCTGGGGGGACTGGGTTTGTTCAGCCTCAAGGAGAGAAGGCTCAGAGGAGACTTTATTGCTGACTACTGCCATCTTACTGGCGGATACAGAGGAGATGGAGCCAGACTCTTTCCAGAGATGCACAGTGACAGGACAAAAAGTAATGGACATAAGTGGGAACATAGGAAATTCTAGTTAGATATAAGGATTTTTTTTATAATAATGATGATCAAATGCTGAAAAAGGTTGTGTGATGTTCAAGACTTGACTGGCCATGGCTGTGAGCAGCCTGATCTGCTGTAGACTTGCTCTGACCAGGGGATTGGCACAGTTGACTTCTGGATCACCTTCCAATCTAAATCTTTCTACTATGATTCTATGAAACCTGTATGCTGGGTGGGAGAGGGAAGACTTAGGAATGGCAATATAAATAATTCAACTAAATAAACAATAGCTGAAGATGTAGCATGATGAAATTTATTTTTTTTTTCTTTCAACAGCAAATTTTTCAAAATGTTTATTGCAGAAAATAATTTTAAAAGAAATATTTTTGTCTTATCTGAGGTAAATTGGACTAATTTCAATTTTGCTTTTGCAAATTTCTTTGTTTTCTGTTGGCTTTAATTGCCTGAATAATCTTAGCAGCTGTATTTCCCAACTTCTGTATTCTTGCTTTTATTTTCCTTTGGTCTTTCCTTAAAATACACAAAAATCCTTGTTATTTTTATACATAAAAGTTTTTGAACATCTATAGAAAAAAATCAAGTATGCTTATAATGCCATTGATTATCTGTGCTTAACACTGTACTTTATTTAGCAGAAAATAGAATGACTTAATTATAGGTCATAAGTTCCAAGCTAATTGATCTTCTTTCGTCCAATGAGATTGCTTTAAACAGTAAACAGTTCTAGCTGTACTTTGGGTATCCAAGTGAAAACATTGAACTGTGTGTCTTACATCATCACAGACCATGTATAAGCAGAGTTGTGCAAAGAAAATGGAACTTTGGTCATTCCATGGCAGGAGAAAGTAACACTAAAGAAATGAGAATTCTTAATGCTACATGGTACTACTGTGGGAACAGACCAGTTGAGCAGAAAAGTTTATTTTTGAAACATAACACTTTCCATCCTGAACACCACAGGCAGCTTCACAAGTATAAATTATCTCTCCACTAATGAACATCAGGGTCACACTTAACTTGAGATTCTAAATCCATGTCATTATTCTAAAATGTGTTTGTGAAGAAAGATTAATTTGCTATGTAGTGATGGAGCTTTTAGGGGTTGCTTTTAAGTGACTTTGATTAACCTCAACAAGAGCTTAAAATACTTCAGTGCCGGAACATTTCATGAAGGTTTAAGATTTCTATAAATGAATCAAGGGAGAAAAGAATCAGAAAACCATAGCAGTTATGGGGTGATTGTGTAAATTAAAAGAACTGCAAACCTATAATTAATAGAATTATCATCTGTTACAGAATTCTTACAAAATGACAATCATAATTATATACTTTTAATCCTTTCTGAATAAAATGGTCCGTTAGGCAAACGTGTTTATATATACACACACACACACATATATGTGTGTGTATATATGTATCTTTGTGTATATAATTTCTGAACTTTTGATGTGACTTCAAAAAGTTAAAATCTAGCAAAGGAATTAATGAAGGCACATTGATGAACATTAAGTTCACTGAATGTCAAATTACGTTAGTTCCCAAATGTTAAAATAGTACTTAATAGCCTTTGATGCAGCAAAATAAAATAGATGTTTTCTTTGATATGCATGTGCAGAACAAAGATGGCTTTGAAGTCTGTTTTTGTGTATTCCTTTAGCAGCGAAAAACTGACATTTGATCGTAAACTTAGATTATCTGAAAGTATGAAAGCACACGAGACTTCAAAGGAAAAGTAGGACAATTTTATTGGCAGAGAAGTAATGCTACCTCTAGTGTCAGTGATGTTAATTGACTGTACTTGAACTTTCCCAAGACTTTAGGTGATTAGTTTGTTTAAACTAAAGGGATACTATTGTGAATAGGCTTTATAAACCATAAATGATGTAGAGAAATCATAAAATGCAGTTGGCAGAACGAATGATTTAAAAGTGACTTCTGGTTTGTTTTAGGTATAGCTATTGTTTGTCAGATCTTTGAGAACACCAGCCACCACTGCATAGCAAAATGTAGGCATATCCCTTTTGCACAGTCTGAAGAGGGACACAGAATATGATAGATCTCCTTGCCTTGATTAGCCTTTTGTGAAGTATGTAAACAGGTATTTGAAAGGATATGTCTCCTCCATAAAGACTAAAAATAAAACAGAAAACAAACCTCCCTACTGCTCTGCATTTTTTAGATATGATCCCAAAACTTTCTATTCATTATTTCTACACCTATACGTTGTATTTGGTAATAAAACACAATTTTGTTTCAGAAGCCCTTGCTAAACTTTCTGTATGAGCCAAATGGCTCTTCAGTTTCTGTGCCTCTTCACATTTGTTGCAAATCAGCAACAATTTCACAATTGTTTTATATTTACTTTTTGATGACTGAGGAAAATACAAAATTTCTTTCACTTCTCTTACGTTTCTATATTGAAAGTCTAAAATCATGTTTCTTTGGAGAACCTTTGCTGTTCTTGTTATCCTGTCAGTGGCATTAATTATATGCTTATCTGTGGTTCTCAATCAAATCAATCTGCAACAGAATAAAAGAAATAGTGTACCTAAAATGCAGGTTGTGCTAACCTGAAGATTTTCTCTTACTTCCTCCAAATACTGACAAAATATGATTACTCTTTCTGTCCCCTAGAATCTTGCCCATTATTTTAAGATTTGGTAGGGAACTGGTGGCTCGCAGATCTCTTCAACCTATAATAGTCTCTCAGGCTACTTCTGTGATGTCCTGGGCAGTGGTGCTGGTGAACATCTGACAGATGATGCAGACTTACTCCCTTCTGCCTCTGTCCTTTTTCCTCTGTGCCCTTTCCTGACCTCCCACTCGTGAACACAGCCCCTGCTCTCTCCGTCCCCTATAAACAAAGTCATTTCCCATTGGCTCAAAGTAGCCTCTTCCCCATCTGTCCTGGTTTCAGCTGGGATAGAGTTAATTTCCTTCCTAGTAGCTGGTACAGTGCTGTGTTTTGGATTTAGGATGAGAATAATGTTGATAACGCACCGATGTTTTAGTTGTTGCTAGGTAGTGTTTACACTAGTCAAGGACTTTTCAGCTTCCCATGCTCTACCGACTGAGAAGGCTGGAGGTGCACAAGAAGCTGGGAAGGGGCACAGCCAGGACAGCTGACCCAAACTGGCCAAAGGGACATTGCATACCATGTGACGTCATGCTCAGTACATAAACTGGGGAAAGCTGGCTGGGGGGGCCGCTGCTCGGGGACTGGCTGGGCATCGGTCGGCAGGTGGTGAGCAATTGCATTGTGCACCACTTGCTTTGTATATGCTATTATTATTATTATTATTATTATTATTATTATTATTATTATTATTATTATTATTATTATTTCACTTTATTTTATTTCAATTATTAAACTGTTCTTATCTCAACCCATGAGTTTTCTCACTTTTACTCTTCCCATTCTCTCCCCCATCCCACCGGGGCAGGGGAAGCGAGCGAGCGGCTGTGTGGTGCTCAGTTGCTGGGTGAGCTTAAACCACGACACCATCTTACAGATAGGGAAATTCCTCTCAGTCATAATTATCAGTGGCGTTATCCAGGGTCTGAGGCCTGAGTATTCAGTGGCAGTCTTGAAGGAGGTTTCCCAGAGCATTCCCAGTCTAAAATACATGCAGAAGCAAAAATGCCCTGGCTATCTTCACTAGTATCAGCTTCATGAATACTTTCCCAGACTTCTGAGTAATCTGCCACGACCAAAATATGCAATTTATCATGTGAATCCCCTGCCCCAGTGGGATGGGGGAGAGAATCAGAAGAGTAAAAGTGAGAAAACTTGTGCATTGAGATAAGAACAGTTTAATAATTGAAATAAATAAAGTAAAATAGTAATATAATAATAATAATAATAATAATATACAAAGCAAGTGATGCACAATGCAATTGCTCACTACCTGCTGACCGATGCCCAGCCAGTCCCTGAGCAGCGGCCCCCCTGGCCAGCTTTCCCCCATTTTATATACTGAGCATGACATCATATGGTATGGAATGTCCCTTTGGCCAGTTTGGGTCAGCTGTCCTGGCTGTGCCCCCTCCCAGCTTCTCGCTGGCAGGGCATGAGAAGCTGAAAAGTCCTTGACTAGTGTAAGCACTGCTTAGCAACAACTAAAAGATCAGTGTGTTATCAACATTATTCTCATCCTAAATCCAAAACACAGCACTGTACCAGCTACTAGGAAGGAAATTAACTCTATCCCAGCCGAAACCAGGACATTGGGTAACAGTTCTGCATTAGGAGCTCCTAAGTAATCACAAGCATGAAAGAAGTGGTAGATCAGCATTAGTGATGTGTGATTCTGTTCTGTTTCCATTTTATTACCCTAGAAAATGGTTTGGGCATTTAAGATTAATGATATGCAATTTGCTAGGCAGTTAGTGTGTTCAGTGCCACTCCCAGTAGATCCAGTGGTGGATGAATGTACTGTCTTCCAAAGGATGCTATGATCAAAGCAAGCTTCTAGTGGTTCAGCAGTACCTAGAACAACAGCTGTTTTAGGATTTTAATTAAATCCCCTATTTTGAGTGGGCTCACATCTGGCAGGCAGTGAGTAAACTGTGCCAGCAAAAACTCAAAAGTTCAGTCAATCTCTGACACAGGTGCCTCCCCAGCCATGAACAGCATATTGCACAATGGCTGTCACTGTCCCTTACTACTGTCTGTATATGGATTCGCTTTTACCATGGAGCCTTGTCTTTTCTGCTGGTTGCTTTGCTCCTTGGTAAACCTGCCCAGCTCTAGCCAGATTACTACTGGAGAATGGGTGGTCTGGATAAAGGAAATAGCCAGTATGCTTAGAAGAGGGGATGGTCATTTGAGAGTGGGAATATGTGTCTTAGTGAGTCCAAGGCTGGAGTGGGATGCAGATGAAAGGACAGCCATGCAGGGGAAGAGTACGCAAAAATGTCACTGTTTCACTAGAGTCTTACCCTGCAAACACACTACACAACAAAGCAATGAGGTATTTTTTATTTATGTGGTAAATTGAGATGACAATATAGACACACCTCTAGATACTTACTATTCAGGCTTATTGAATATATGGTGTCTAACAGTTTTGTCACTTGTAAAGTCATTTACAAGGAAAATATTCATACATCTTATTGCAGCAATTTTGAAACCTTATTTTTGTCAGAAATCATATGTCTCTCAAACTCCAAACTTTCAGGCCATGACAATTTCAAATTTGAATAAGAGAGGTACCTCACTGAATGCAATAGATGCATGGTTTGATAATCTTCTAAAGCTCTAGAGTCTCTAATTACAAACCAAAACCAAACCAAAACAAAACCCAAAATTAACTCAAAAGAGCACCATCACTAATTTATTTTCAAGCCCACAAAACAGACACTGATGCTTTTCATGATCAGGAAACAGACACAAAATATAAGGATACTTAACAGCAGAAAAACCCTAACTCTGTTTCCTGCAGAAACACCTAATGAAAGTACCCATGGTAATACTGAATGAAATTCCCATGAGTCAGAATGAAATTTCAGTAGCAAAAGAAAGGAAAGGACAGGACAGGGAAAAGGACAGGACAGGGAAAAGGGAAGGGAAGGGAAGGGAAGGGAAGGGAAGGGAAGGGAAGGGAAGGGAAGGGAAGGGAAGGGAAGGGAAGGGAAGGGAAGGGAAGGGAAGGGAAGGGAAGGGAAGGGAAGGGAAGGGAAGGGAAGGGAAGGGAAGGGAAGGGAAGGGAAGGGAAGGGAAGGGAAGGGAAGGGAAGGGAAGGGAACAGGCTGCCCAGGGAAGTGGTTGAGTGGTTGAGTCCCCATCCCTGGAAGTATTTAAAAGACATGTAGATGTGGCGTGTAGGGACATGGTTTAGTGGGCATGGTGGTGTTGGGTTGACAGTCGGACTCGATGATCTTAGAGGTCTTTTCCAACCTTAATGATTCTATGATTCTATGAAGGGAAGGGAAGGGAAGGGAAGGGAAGGGAAGGGAAGGGAAGGGAAGGGAAGGGAAGGGAAGGGAAGGGAAGGGAAGGGAAGGGAAGGGAAGGGAAGGGAAGGGAAGGGGAGAGGAGGGAAGGGGAGGGGAGGGGAGGGGAGGGGAGGGGAGGGGAGGGGAGGGGAGGGGAGGGAAAAACAAGACAAGGCAAGGGGGAAAAGAAAAGGGAAAGGAAAAGGGAAAGGGAAAGGAAAAGGAAAAATACCAGAAGCATATTCTTTAGTCTTAAGTATTTTTAAAACTTTCATGTCTTCTGAAGGGAAAATGTAAATATAAAGCTAGCTCTTGTGATGAAGGGGAATGGGGAATGAGAGAAGCATTATCAGCTGGTTGTCCTCACCTATGTAATGTATGTGAAGGTAGTGGTACACTGTTGCTTTAAGGCATCTAGGCCTACCTGAGACTCCCTAGAGTATCCTAGACAAAACAGTGATTATTTGCAACTGGAAGACTCAGAAAGACATGTATTGTACTTTTAGTCTTGGTGTAAACTCTTCCTTAAACCACTTTTAATTAGTCTTGGTTACTGAGTATTTGAATTTTCCTGTTGGAAGGAACAAGGATACAATTATACTTGAATGAAAGAGTGGAAGAGTGAATCAAGTCCAGAAACTGTGAATTATGTGACATTGTCATGTTCCACCTAGGAGAAGGGGAGAATGACTAAGGTCCGCAAATCCCCTCGGTGTGGATTCAGGTGAGATAACACTCAAGGTCCATACACAAACATCAACTTTAATGGAACGAACACTCTATAAACATCAACCCTCTGTGTATTAATATGTCACATAAGCTAAGTGGCTTTATGAGAAGTTGAGGTAGGCCTTGTGTTACTTAGCAGCATGAAGGGCAAAGAATGAGAAGGGGGGGGGGAGGGGGAGAGAGAGAGATCACCAATCCTAGATCCAGCATTGGACCTGTCAACGGGGGGTGTCAGTGTGGAGAGTGCCCCAAGGAGGCTTGTGTGTGCCCCTACTTATTGGCCCCAGTCCAAGGTTTCTAGAATCTTCTCTCACCCCAGCTCCAGGAATGGTTGAGACATTAGTCAGTCAAGGAGAGTGACAGTGGGCCCCTCCCCGTGGCTGGCTTCTGGAGCTTTCTTTTGGGGCACTGTCTGTGCTCACAGCACAGTCACTTGGGCCTCGCCCCTTACAGACATTTGAAGTATTTTTGTCATTGAATGAGAACTTGTCCAAGAAAATGAAAGTTACATATGGTACAAAGAAGGAAACAAATCAAGGTCTGGAGTCATAGTTCCTGTCCTAGTAAAATATCTCTGTAATAAAAACATATTGGCAAGACCCAGGTTTACTTTTTGTTTTAAACTCTTAGAAAATTACTTTGACTTAAAAGATCTCAATGAGATGAAAAGTTAAATAAAAAGATTATGTTATCTTGAATCCTCAATGGAAACTATTGTCCTACATTATTTATAACAAGTTTTTCTTTGATCTTCTATATTTACAGAGGGTATTACTAGTGAATGCAAGTTTTAAAGCTAAAATACTCCCATTAATTCTACAATTTATACTTACAGCAATTATTTGGATTTAGTTTATCTTAAGGGAATGTTGTACTAACAAACTAGTCATTAAAAAATAAGTTTATGCTTCTACATGTACTTGCAAAATCTGCCTACAAGGTTTCCATCTCAATATCTGGATCAGATTCTGTAGTTATGACAAGCTTGCAGTTAACTGAAAATGAAATAGTCACCATTTTAAGCTAACAAAGTACCTGATTCTTCATCTTCCTGCCATTTAGGTTTCCACTTATCTAGTATCCTTGGGAACTCTGACCTATTGGGCTTACACATTTGTTCCTGTTTTTAAATTACCAGAGCAGTACTCCAGCAGAACAATGAAGCTTGCAGTTGAAAATGTCTAGTTCTACTTGATAACTGAAACAAAAATAAATTCTTAAAAAACCAAAATACTTTGACCCAGACTTGGCATATGGGCAAGAAAATTAATAAAGTCATATCATTCCATCACTGAGACGCACAGACTGGTAAATTCTACAAAGTACTATTTCCTACAGGCGTGTCTGGAAATTTGTCTTAGTTTTCATAGACAGTTATCAGTCAGAGGAAAATCACTGTATCAAAGTACTTAAATTACATCAGAATGTTAACATTAAAGTAAAAGACAACTTTGCATGTATAAAAGACTGGAGTCTTCAAAAAATTGGATGAGGATTCTGTGCCTTTATCTCAAAGAAAAAAATGCTCAACCAGCATTAATGACCCTGTCCATTTTCTTGTTAGCGCAGACTTTCGGTTATTCCTTCTACTCAGATGTCTGGCATGGGCTTTGTCAAGCAGGAAATGTCTAACTTGAAAGGTGCCATTAAAGGAACTGAAACTAAAGGAAAACTAAGTCTTAAGATCCTTTCCCTTTCAGTCCTTGGTACAGCAGAGTGCTGTCAGGACTCATCCACGTATAGCCGTGCTCAGATGATGATATATGTATTAACAGCTGCATCAGTTACAGACTTAATCTAACTCATGACATTGGAAGCCATAAACAGTTCAGCTTCCTTTGTACCTGAAGCACATGGTCATATTGTTTGGAAATTTATGTAGCCAAGAAAGTCTTATAAAGCATAAATCTTTGATTTGAAAATTAGCGCTTCAGTCCCTAATCTCCCAAACCTTTATGCATGAGAATACAGTTCTCCTGCATGGACTTCAGAGACTACAGTAAATTTTTACTAATTGTGAAGAGTAGGATAAAATGTAGTATATGACCCAAGTATTACAAATAGTGTGACAGTACAAGAGAGAGCTAAACTCAGTAAATAGTGCCAAACCAGAACTGTTTAACTGGATTTAGATCTCACCAAGATAGTGAGGTGTGACTCCTTCACACCTGCTGAAAATATCTCGGGTGAGGTCTAATTCAGTGCAGTAGGATTCCCAGTTCTCCAGCCCTGCCACAAGCTGGGCACTGGAGTCCACACAGAGGTTCTCTCGAGGCTGCTGTGTTACAGGTTCACACAGTAGGGTCCCAAAGGTGTCTACTAAATGATCAGGTTTGCACTTCAGACTAAAGACCCTGGAAATACTCACATTTGCTTCAAACTTCTGGCCAAAATTTGAGTTAATTGTTTCAGCATTCATTAAACTAGCCTAAAAAGTGTTCTAGCATAATTTGAATATTTTCTAACCTGGTTATTTACTGCTTTGTCAAGATGTAGGCCACAAAGTTTGAGACATTATTTTGAGCACTTCATTGTGTGAAATGCAGGTTTTATTTTTTATTCAGATTAATATACTTTGACTCAAACAAATTTTTTACTCCTTGCTAAAAAGCATGGTATTTTCCAACTCACAGCTGTAACAGGGTGCTCAGTATCAAGTCTCTTCCATTTCTGGAATCATAAATGTAATGTCTCTTTATGTATGCTGTGACACTATTGCCAAAACATCTTATGAAGTATTCTTGTGGTTTTGCTTTAGAAACTGCAGAAGGGGGAAGAAACAATAATAATAAAAATAGGAACAGGGTTGTATATTTAAAATGCCTGGCAGCTGTCCAGCAATACGCTCCACAGTATGTGGGAGAAATTTAGCATTATGCTGGTGCAAGAACTTTGGCTCTATTTCTCTCTTCCGATAACTCATCCAGGAAGAAGAAATGACTCATATAATTAGTTTCCAATCAAATTATTGCCTGACAAGTTGCAGCAACCTGATTTGTACCATCTAGTCTTCATAGCTCACGAAAAGGAATGAGCCTGATAACTACAGCAAGCTTTAATAGATCAGGGCCAATTCTGATTCTGAGGAGTAGAGGGAAAAGTATTTTTTGAGTTTTATTTTTAAGCCGTCAGATCAACAAGAAGGGTATGGAAAGCATTACAAACCATCATTTGAATGTAAGAAAGCCACTGAACTAATTTGCATGTTTATATCCATGCGAGGATGTTTTTTTCTTATACCCAACCCGCTAAGCTGGAAAGTGTGGCCTCGAAAGTGTTGAGCAGAGGAGAGTAATCATTTCTCTCAATGTACAGGCTAAGATTTTTGTTGATGCAGCCCAGTATGCAATTATATTCCATCACTGCAGCAGTGTATGTTTACTTGCTGACCATCAGAAGCCCCAGCTCCTTTTCTGTGGATGTGCTTGGTATCCAGTCATTGGTCCTGCCTATAGCACTGCGCAAGAGTATCCTGGGTGTTGGACATTCCCTCTGTCTTTATTGAACTTCATGAAGTTCCCATCAGCCCATTTCTGCAGCCTGTCAAGGACCCTCTGAACAGTAGCTCTGCCTTCTAGCATACTGGTTGCTCTCCAGTTTGATGTGATGTTCAAAGTTGTTGTGGGTTCCTTTTTTGAAAATAGGCATAACATTTACCTCTTCCCAGTCACCACTGACCTTCATGGAATGTCAAGGTCTTTCAAGGGGGATAGAGAGCAGCCCTGCAACTACAATGCCTATCTTCCGTAATATCCTTGGATGAATCCTGTCCAGTTTCAAATTATTAATACCAAATAATTTGTAGGCTCTATTCTGCTAGGTCTTGGAAGTAAGTTTCATCATGTCCTATGCAGGGGAAAGTAAATGAGATAAAACCTTAAGAAGTGAGGCTTCCAGATCCCAGAGGAGAGAGACACCTGAATTGTGTGATCAAAGTTCAATTTTCATCCTAAAAATAGGATATATAGTATAGATTAAAAGAGACAGTTATATAAGATTCTTAGTAAGTATCTTTGTAAATCTTAACGACTATGAAGTGTCTGTCCTGTATCTGAAGCAGTAACGTCAAAACTTTGATGTAACAGAAGAAGCGTTCATCACAAGAACATGCATTGCTGTTTCTCTCTTCTCTTCAATGTTGTGAACTAGATATCTGGTGCAGAAACTGGCAATTCGTGGAGGTCTAGAGGATAGAACACCCTCATTAAGGGCCAGTGATCTGTCAAGATTTCCTGCAGTTTGGCCTAGAAACTTCCTTGTTGCTGAGACTCCTTCCTGATGGGTCTTCAAGGTGCCCAGGGCCTTCAGGAGTTTTCTGGGTGTGCTCGAGAGAGTGCTGGGTATCCTCTGGTTGTGATACATTTGCCAGGGAATTTATGGCAGAAATTGTTCTTCTGCATCTATCTAAAGATCTTCTTTAAATGAGTTTTAAATGAAATAAAGGTTTTTATAGAAACCTTTGCTGATTCTCAAATGAGAAACTTCTCACCTATTTTAAAGGAGACAATATCATAGTAAGATCCTACGGATCCATTTTTTAAAAAATAATTTTAATGAGGATGGGAAACAGTATGAGTGTACCTTGTTTTCAGTATGACGGGTTCTAGAAACTTGTCATATTCCTTGAACTGCATTCACAAATGGGATTCAGTGTAACAATATTAACACTACAGAATTAGGTGGCATTCTGCATTTTACAGTTATTTCAGGTTTATGATAAATGCAAAGTACTCATGATAATAAATAATAAAGAAGTGGAAATGTTCATTTAATGAAACTATATAAAAAATATATATATATATGGCATGTAAATTTAAATTATTAGCAGACATCCAAGCTGGCCTCCCACTTGGCTCGCTGCAGCTGTATATACGAGTCAGCTCCATACATTATTATAAATTCTTTTAATTAGTGTTTCTTTAAGGATTCCTGAGGTTACAAGCTAAAAGAAGATCATAGATTGATTGAATCTTTATCCCTCGGCATAAATATCTTAGCTTGAACCTAAAAAGAAGATCAGAAGTGAGACATGTATAAGAACTGCAGGAACAAAAATTACCGAGGTCAAAAGAGCTAGCACTTGCAAAGTCAGATTTGCAAAGTGATCATTTCACAGAGTTAATCAGATTTTGAGACAGTCTGATCACTCGTAGTTAGGGATACTGATAAATTTGCAAGACTCCATCTCTGCTAAACTTTACTTTCAGGAATATTGTACATTTCAGGGTTTGCAAGAACAGTTGAGAAAAACTATTTTGCAGTACAGAATAGCAGAGTTTCCGGGTGGGTAGAAACTCATTGGCACCACACTATTATGAAGAGTGGCTTAATGAAAGCACAACTGCAGCCTCTCTCTGAGGAGAACAGATTTAAAAAGGACTTTTGTTGCCTTTATTCACCAGAAGGAGCAGAATCAGCCAATCAATGAACCAGAAACTATATATCTGATTGAAGTTCTGTGTTGGGTCTCTTAAATAATTCCTTCAAACAATAAAAAGCAGCTTAGATCTGGTGAGTGGAAAAACAATCCTTTGATGTCAATCTTTTCTCTTGGATAGATAAGCTTGACTTTTCTAAGGAGCAGGAGGGAGAAGATAAATTCACGTTCAAAAATAAGTGTAGACTGTGGCACACTACTAGCTTTTCTGATGATGTTCTACTTAAATAAAATCAATAATGTTTTAAAACATTTTATGAGGTTCCTCTGTTGATAGTGCAATATAATTATCTTCCTAGATATTTGGAAACCTAGAGATTTATTTCATTAGAATGGCACTTTTAACTTTAATTAATCTGCTCTACAATACTGTAAGTAATATGTCTATTGTTATAATTATGTTTTTTAGAATCATCGCTTTCTGTCACAAAATAAATCTTGCAGATAGCAGAATTTCACTTTAACCATGAAAGTATGTTGCTAATAACAGCCAATCCAGGTTCCAAAATTAAATTTGGGTACTATGATCATTCATTAACAAAGTTTATACATATGCAGAAGTAGAAACCTACAAGAAAGAATTCAAAACTATTTTTCAATCACATTCAATTATTTTCAAAAACAGCTTTTTTGCTGTTATTAAGATGTTTATTCTAAAAGTCTTTATTGGCTTTGAAAATATGTATGTTAATTTTGAGCGTTTTAATTTTCAATTACTGTTTTTGAATCCTTTTTGTAGATGGTTATTAATGTAAAATTAAAACAAACCTGCATTTTTGAGTGAAATAAAATAATTCAGACTGATGCAACCTGATTGTTTTTCCTATTTATTTCTTCTTCATTATGTCAAAAACGCCCATCAAAATAACATCTCAAAATTATTTTTCAAATCAGCTGCCCCACAAAATAATACCTCTTTGAACTTTCATTTCAATAAGGATCAATATTTTTTTCTTGAAATAGTGCCAGATAATCATTGTAAAATGACATAATGCCTTGTGTCAAGCCCTGTTAAAAGGAAGGAAAAAATTGTAATGCATTTTTTTAAAAATATATATACTTTTTTTAATAATATACTTCAGATAACAAATTTTAAACTGTATTAACAGCAGATGTAGAAAACTGGGTTAGTTTGTTAATGTCCTTTCAATAATTCCTTGATAGGATGGTACTAAAATAATTAATATGGAAATTGCTTTGGAAGTAACAACTTCAACATGCCTTTTTACATGAATTGGTAAGCAACAGTACCCTAACTCTTAGATGAGTTCTGATAATCTGTGACTTCTTATTGTTATTTAGTCGTGTGCTATGTAATGTGTGCTACTTGGAGGCTGTTCTACATCTACAAAAGAGTTCTACCTTCCCTTTATTCCTATAAATCAGACCCCCAAAGTCTCTTATTAAAATCTATGGACAGTCTAGTTGTATCATACTATTGCAGTAGTCATGCTCTGGATTTTAGGGTGTTTTTTGTAACATGCGTCTTTCTCCGTCTCATTCCTCATTCAGTAGTGATTAATTTTCATTTTGCATTTATTCTTGTTCATACAATAACACTACATTAATTGTATGGTATTGTAATAGTGAATTTTAATTAATGACTTAGTCATTTGAAATTTGATTTCTTCAAATAAAGGTTGTACAGGGCTTTTTTTTTGTCCAGAGGGGGGGATTTCTCCTTAAAAAAACCCCTAATATTAATGAATCTAAGATAGTGTTTCGCGCATCGATATTTATGATTCAGCATTCATTTTCAGAAGTGACAGCTTCAAAATATATTTCAGTTCTGAACTCTTTGTTAAGAAAATTAAAGTGAATTCCTCATTTTTAATTGCAGCAATTAGCAGTTAAAAATATGAGAGAAGTCTAAACTTTCTTAACATTAGCATTTCTAATTATCTAATGTCCCATTTTTACTGAGGGTTATATAGCAATTTAATTGCTTTGTAATGACTTGTGAGCTACATTTGCAGAATGATTTTTCTTTACTTCTTTACTTGATTTACATAATTTTGCATAATATCGGTTAGGGTTCATGTTCTTCTGTAGGGTTTTTTTTAATTCCTTATAATATCAAGCACTGAGTTAGATAACTTCAGCTGATTCATGCATTTTTTTTTAGTTTTATATTATGATCTATATTTGGGCCTATTAATCTTTCACCAAGTTAATTAAATAATAATTTGAGTGGAAAAAAAGAAGAAGTAGGGATAAAATCATATAGCATTTATATACAGTTTCAGTCTTAATCAGTTGCTTTTTGCAAACTAATATAGATTCACATTTTCACATATAGATCTTTGAATTCTCAATGCCCGTAAAAACACAAGCTAAGTAGAAGATGCCTAAGTTTATGTCATGGTTTAATTTCAGTCGGCAGCTAAGCACCACGCAGCCACTCGCTCACTCCCCCCCACACCCCGGTGGGATGGGGGAGAGAATTGGAAGAGCACAAGTTAGAAGAACTCGTGGGTTGAGATAAAAACAGTTTAATAATTGAAATAAAATGATAATAATAATAATATGATAATAATAATAATAATACACAAAGCAAGTGATGCACAGTACAATTGCTCACCACCCGCTGACCGATGCCCAGCCAGTCCCTGAGCAGCGGCCCCCCCGGCCAGCTTTCCCCAGTTTATGTACTGAGCATGACGTCACATGGTATGGAATGTCCCTTTGGCCAGTTTGGCTGTGCCCCCTCCCAGCTTCTTGTGCACCTCCAGCCTTCTCAGTCACTAGAGCATGGGAAGCTGAAAAGTCCTTGGCTAGTGTAAGCGTTACCTAGCAACAACTAAAACACCGGTGCGTTATCAACTTTGTTCTCATCCTAAATCCAAAACACTGTACCAGCTACTAGAAAGGAAATTAACTCTATCCCTGCTGAAACCAGGACAATATCCACCCCTTATTCTATACCATCTGCGTCATGCTCAAGTCTCATATTTTCCAGTACATTTTCATTAATCACCACCCCCTTTTTTATATATATATATGTATATACACACACACAGAGATATCATTCCCTTCGTCTGTGGGCCATCCCTCTAAAATGTTCGGTGAGTTCATTTAGTCCATGACTTTGGGCTCCATCTGTCGTCAGTATCTTCCAGGGCAGGAAAAATGGAGATGGTATGTGGTGCTGGATTGTTTCATGTTGAAGTCAGTTCTGGTACCATCATCACTGTGCTTTGCTTGGTTTCACTGAAGTTATTCTTCATTAGTCTGGGTGATTCTTATTGTAATAACATTAGTATGGCATATAATATTATTAGTATGATTAGTGTATCTGTGTATTATTAGTATAACTATTATAACTATAATTAGTATTTAACATTACATAATTCAGATCATTGGCTATTCTCACCCAAAATCAAATCCCCTTGAGGTACACATCGGACTTCCCCATCCTTCCGCATTATCCACCAAGTGCACCCAGGTCCTTGAGCAAAAGCAATCCCACAAATGGGTTTGCCTTTGCCCGAGGCAGGAATAACCCAGACTGTCTTCCCCAGCATATTTTTTATGTGCACTACAGGGACTTTATTCCCATCTACAGTACGTAAAAGTTTTGACTGGGCAGGGCCTGCTCGATTGGCAGATCCCCGAGTGTTGACTAACCAGGTGGCCTTTGCTAAATGCGTATCCCAATGTTTGAACGTCCTGCCACCCATTGCTCTCAGTGTAGTCTTTAACAGTCCATTGTATCGTCCGATTTTCCCAGAGGCTGGTGCATGATAGGGGATGTGATACACCCACTCAATGCCGTGCTCTTTGGCCCAGGTGTCTATGAGGTTGTTTCGGAAATGAGTCCCACTGTCTGACTCAATTCTTTCTGGGGTGCCATGTCGCCATAGGACTTGCTTTTCAAGGCCCAGGAGAGTGTTCCGGGCAGTGGCATGGGGCACGGGATATGTTTCCAGCCATCCGGTGGTTGCCTCCACCATTGTAAGCACATGGCGCTTGCCTTGGCGGGTTTGTGGGAGTGTGCTATAATTGATCTGCCAGGCCTCCCCATATTTATATTTCAACCATCGTCCTCCATACCAAAAAGGCTTTAACCGCTTGGCTTGCTTGATTGCAGCGCATGTTTCGCATTCATGGATAACCTGGGCTATAGTGTCCATGGTCAAGTCCACCCCTCGATCACGAGCCCATCTGTATGTTGCATCTCTTCCTTGGTGGCCTGAGGTGTCATGGGCCCACCGAGCTAGAAATAATTCACCCTTATGTTGCCAGTCCAGATCCACCTGAGCCACTTCAGTCTTAGCAGCCTGATCCACCTGCTGGTTGTTTTGATGTTCTTCAGTGGCCCGACTCTTGGGTACGTGAGCATCTACGTGACGGACTTTTACAACCAGGTTCTCCACCCGGGCAGCAATATCTTGCCACAATGTGGCAGCCCAGATGGGTTTGCCTCTGCGCTGCCAGTTGCTCTGCTTCCCTTGCTGCAACCACCCCCACAGGGCATTTGCCACCATCCATGAGTCAGTATAGAGGTAGAGCACTGGCCACTTTTCTCGGTCAGCAATGTCTAAAGCCAGCTGGATGGCCTTTACTTCTGCAGATTGGCTCGATTCACCTTCTCCTTCAGCAGTTTCTACAACTTGTCGCATAGGACTCCATACAGCAGCTTTCCACCTCCGATGCTTTCCCACAAGACGACAGGACCCATCAGTGAACAGGGCATATTGCTTCTCATTTTCTGGTAGTTCATTATACATTGGGGCCTCTTCAGCACACGTTACCTCCTCCTCTGGCAATATTCCAAAATCTATGCCCTCTGGCCAATCCATGATCACTTCCAGGATTCCTGGGCGACTGGGGTTTCCTATTCGAGCCCGTTGTGTGATCAGTGCGACCCACTTACTCCATGTAGCATCAGTTGCATGATGTGTACAGGGGACCCTCCCTCTGAACATCCAGCCTAGCACCGGCAGTCAAGGTGCCAGGAGGAGCTGTGCTTCAGTGCCGATCACTTCCGAAGCAGCTCGAACCCCTTCATATGCTGCTGATATCTCTTTTTCAGTTGGAGTATAGCGGGCCTCGGATCCTCTGTATCCCCGACTCCAAAACCCATGGGGTCGACCTCGAGTCTCCCCTGGTGCTTTCTGCCAGAGGCTCCAGGTAGGGCCATTCTCCCCGGCTGCGGTATAGAGCACATGTTTTACATCTTGCCCTGCCTGGACTGGCCCCAGGGCTACTGCATGAACTATCTCCCGTTTAATTTGTTCAAAAGCTTGTCGTTGCTCAGGGCCCCATTTGAAATCGTTCTTCTTTCGGGTCACTTGATAGAGAGGGTTTACAATCAGACTGTAATTTGGAATGTGCATTCTCCAAAACCCCACGACGCCTAAGAAAGCTTGTGTTTCCCTTTTGCTAGTTGGTGGAGACATGGCTGTTATTTTGTTGATCACATCCATTGGGATCTGACGACGTCCATCTTGCCATTTTATTCCTAAAACCTGGATCTCCTGTGCAGGTCCCTTGACCTTACTTTGTTTTATGGCAAAACCGGCCTTCAGCAGGATTTGGACTATTTCCTTCCCTTTTTCCAAAACTTCTCCTGCTGTGTTGCCCCACACGATGATATCATCAATGTATTGCAGGTGTTCTGGAGCTCCACCCTGTTCTAGTGCAGTCTGGATCAGTCCATGGCAAATGGTAGGGCTGTGTTTCCACCCCTGGGGCAGTCGGTTCCAGGTGTACTGGACGCCCCTCCAAGTGAAAGCAAATTGTGACTTGCACTCCGCTGCCAAAGGGATTGAGAAAAACATATTAGCAATATCAGCTGTGGCATACCACTTGGCTGCCTTTGATTCCAATTCGTATTGAAGTTCTAGCATGTCTGGCACAGCAGCACTCAGCGGTGGCGTGACTTCATTCAGGCCACGATAGTCTACTGTTAGTCTCCACTCTCCATTAGACTTCCGCACTGGCCATATGGGACTGTTAAAGGGTGAGCGGGTCTTGCTGATCACTCCTTGGCTCTCCAGTCGACGAATCAGCTCATGAATGGGAATCAGGGAGTCTCGGTTGGTGCGATATTGCCGCCGGTGCACCGTGGTGGTAGCGATTGGCACTTGTTGGTCTTCGACCTTCAGCAACCCCACAACAGAGGGGTCCTCCGAGAGACCAGGCAAGGTGGACAGCTGTTTAATCTCCTCCGTCTCCAAGGCAGCTATACCAAAAGCCCACCGGTACCCTTTTGGGTCCTTGAAATACCCTCTCCTGAGGTAGTCTATGCCAAGGATGCACAGAGCATCTGGGCCAGTCACAATGGGGTGCTTCTGCCACCCATTCCCAGTTAGACTCACTTCGGCTTCCAATACAGATAGCTGTTGGGATCCCCCCGTCACCCCAGAAATACAGATGGGTTCTGCCCCTATATAGCTTGATGGCATTAGGGTACACTGTGCACCGGTGTCTACCAGAGACTTATACTTCTGTGGGTCTGATGTGCCAGGCCACCGAATCCACACAGTCCAGTAAACCCGGTTGTCCCTTTCCTCCCCCTGGCTGGAGGCAGGGCCCCTCTAATCCTCATCACAGTACTCGTTTCTCATTTCTTGTACGTATGAGTCAGAAGTTTCTTCATTAAGATCAAGAGTAAGATCAGCCCTTCTACTCTCTCTGGGGAACTGCCCGCTGGAAACTGGAGCAGCAATTTTCCTGGAAGACCCTCTTTCTGTGATTGTTTTCCCTTGCAATTCGCGTACCCGTGCCCCTAGGGCTGCAGTAGGTTTCCCATCCCACTTCCTCATGTCCTCTCCGTGGTCACGCAGATAAAACCATAGGGTGCCCCGTGGTGTGTACCCTTTATATTCTCTCTCTTGAGCAAAAGAACGCTTACTTCTAATAGCCGAGATACTGGTCCGTACAGGTGAGGAGTAGGATCTATCCTCTCTGAGTTGCTGGATCTCCCGGGACAGTTTCTCCACAGCCGAGACGATGGAGGAAGAAAGACTTTCCTCGTATTGCCGGAGTTGACTAGCCAATTCATCCACTGTTTGTTCCTCTCCATCTTTCCAGGTCATCACTGCCAATGAATTGGCGTATGACGATGGTGAGCTCCTTAGAAACTTCCGCCACATGGGTCGTGTGCACTTGACTTCGTCTGGATCTTTGGAGAGTTGTTCATTGTTCAGGTCATCATACATCACCTCCAGCACAGCTAATTCTCTCAGAAACTGGATACCCTTCTCCATGGTGGCCCACTTGCTTGGGTGACATATGACATCTTCCTTAAAGGGATACCTTTCCTTCACGCTTGACAGGAGTCACCTCCAAAGGCTGAGGATACGTGTCCCTTTTCCAATTGCTTTGTCAATGCCCCCTTCCCTAGAAAGGGATCCCAGCTGCTTGGCTTCCCTACCCTCTAATTCCAGGCTACTGGCCCCATTATCCCAGCATTGGAGCAGCCAGGTGACAATATGCTCACCTGGACGGCGGCTGAAATCTTTTCATATATCTCGCAGCTCACTCAGGGATAGAGATCGTGTGGTCACTGCCTCGTTTATGAGTTCTTCCTCTTCTTCCTCCCCGGTCAGCGGCCGGCTCTCCTCCTCCCGTTCTCGTGATGGCCCTTCTCTAGGGTCATCTGTCTCGTATACTTCTTCCTCTGGTTCCCTTTTAGAAGTAGCTTCTTCCTCCCTTACTAAACGAGCCGACTTCCGCTTCCAAAATTTCTTCTTGTGTACAGGGGCGACTGATACCGGCACAGGCTGGTTCTTTGGTTCAGCCACAGGGCCTGTTGCCGGGGTTGGAGTGGCCGCAGTGCAAGTGCATGTCACCGGAGTCCGAGTAGCCGCAGGGCCTGTTGCCGGGGTTGGAGTGGCTGCAGTGCATGTCGCCGGGGTCTGAGTGGCTGCAGAGCCTGTCGCCGGGGTTGGAGTGGCCGTAGTGCGTGTTGCCCGGGTTTGAGTGGCCGCAGGGCCTGTTGCCGGCATCTGAGTAGCTGCAGTGCATGTCGCCGGGGTTGGAGTGGCTGCAGGGCCTGTCGCCGGGGTCTGAGTGGCTGCAGTGCATGTCGCTGGGGTCGGAGTGGCCGCAGGGCGCGTTGCCCGGGTCTGAGTGGCCGCAGGGCGTGCCGTTTTACTGTCAGAGCCAGAGACCTTCTCTTCCCTTTGAGGGTACTGAATGGTGTTGAACAGGGCTCGGTAGGCATGGGCCAGGCCCCAGCACGTTGCAATGATCTGCCTCTCTCTGGAGTTGCCAGGGTGACAGCATACTTTGTCCAAATATTCTACTAACTTTTCAGGATTCTGCACTTGCTCAGGGGTGAAGTTCCAAAACACTGGGGGTGCCCATTGGCCCAGGTACTTGCCCATCTTGTCCCACACACCCTGCCACTCATAACTATCCAGCCTTGGGGCAGATCTCTGGATGATATTCTTAAATTGCTTACCAACTTTAGACAAAACCAAAACAATATTCCCAAGAAGTATTAATAGAAGTATCTTAACTGCCCAAGGATGCTCAAAATACTGAAAAGTTACTGTAATGAAGGAGGAAACATCATAGAAGAAGGTAGTGACTCTGCCATCCTTTATTTCCTCCGTACAAAAACTCTCAGAAAAGTTACTGCAATTGCTAGTTGTCTCCACGAAATGGTCTCCGTGGTACAGTAACGGCTTCATTGCGAAGTTTACATACCACAGTAACGACAAGGTCAATGTTCTATAAAACAAACCTCACAAGCGAGACATCACTATTCACTGCAGACCACAGCAAACTGCAAAACCCAACACCAATCTTTAACATGTACAGCAGGAAAAAGAGCGCGATGCAGATTATACAAATCAATATCGAGAACAGAGAAACCAACATTGTGACCCACAACTACTAACAGATATAAGTTCTTTAATACACTCCGGTTAACCTGTTATTATCTCAAACCCTTCGAGCCCCACGTTGGGCGCCAAAAAGGACTGTCGTGGTTTAATTTCAGTCGGCAACTAAGCACCACGCAGCCGCTCGCTCACTCCCCCCTACACCCCGGTGGGATGGGGGAGAGAATTGGAAGAGCAGAAGTTAGAAGAACTCGTAGGTTGAGATAAAAACAGTTTAATAATTGAAATAAAATGATAATAATAATAATATGATAATAATAATAATACACAAAACAAGTGATGCACAGTGCAATTGCTCACCACCCGCCGACCGATGCCCAGCCAGTCCCCGAGCAGCGGCCCCCCCGGCCAGCTTTCCCCAGTTTATGTACTGAGCATGACGTCACATGGTATGGAATGTCCCTTTGGCTAGTTTGGCTGTGCCCCCTCCCAGCTTCTTGTGCACCTCCAGCCTTCTCAGTCACTAGAGCATGGGAAGCTGAAAAGTCCTTGGCTAGTGTAAGCGTTACCTAGCAACAACTAAAACATCGGTGTGTTATCAACTTTGTTCTCATCCTAAATCCAAAACACTGTACCAGCTACTAGAAAGGAAATTAACTCTATCCCTGCCAAAACTAGGACAGTTTAAAACTGCAGTTTTACACTTAAGGCCAAAATGTTATGCTTAGGAAAATTTTATAAAACATGTATATTTTAGAATGTTTCTTCTGAATTGATCTTTATTCTTTTCACAGACACTTTTGGTGGTAATGAGTAAATGATAAACATTCAGATCAGTTTTCTTTTGTATATAGAATCATCTATGGAGCATAGAAAAGTCTTCTACAGAAATGGATGATAATAGGCAATTAATAATGTGAGAAAGTCTACAAGGAAAATTAAGGTTCCTGTGTCCAAATGGCAAATGGAAAATGTTCCAATGTTCCAATGATGTAGAATATTAAGCTGTTCTAACTCAGGGATGGTTACGTATTTCGAGATTAATACCTCCTGAAAAAATTACCTTTTTTGGCACAATTTGAAATGTATAAAAAATTTCAAAGCTATAAAGAGAAAGAAACACTTTTTACATCCACTCTAATCTCAAGCAAATTCTGCTATGTAGATTACATCTGTGTTTATTTTGAAGTCTGATCACAATCAATGACATAGACAGTGGGATCAAGTGCACCCTCAGCAAGTTTGCAGATGACAACAAGCTGAGTGGTGCGGTCAACACACCAGAGGGACGGGATGCCATCCAGAGGGACCTGGACAAGCTCAAGAAGTGGGCCCCTGTGAACCTCATGAGGTTTAACAAGGCCAAGTGCAAGGTCCTGCACCTGGGTCGGGGCAACCCCCGGTATCAACACAGGCTGGGGGATGAAGGGCTTGAGAGCAGCTCTGCCAAGAAGGACTTGGGGGTACTGGTGCATGAAAAGCTGGACATGAGCCAGCAATGTGCGCTCGCAGCCCAGAAGGCCAATCGTATCCTGGGCTGCATCAACAGAAGCGTGGCCAGCAGGTCGAGGGAGGTGATTCTGCCCCTCTACTCTGCTCTGGTGAGACCCCACCTGGAGTCCTGCGTCCAGCTCTGGAGCCCTCAGCATAAGAAAGACACGGACCTGTTGGAGCGGGTCCAGAAGACGGCCACGAAAATGATCAGGGGGATGGAACCCCTCTCCTGTGAAGAAAGGCTGAGAGAGTTGGGGTTGTTCAGCCTAGAGAAGAGAAGGCTTTGGGGAGACCCTATTGCAGCCTATCGGTACTTAAAAGGGGCTTATAAAAAAGATGGCAGCAAACTTTTGATCAGGGCCTGTTGTGACAGGACAAGAGGGAATGGCTTTAAACTAAAGGTAACACTGGGTAAAAAACTGGCTGGATGGCCGGGCCCAGAGAGTTGTGGTGAATGGAGTTCAATCTAGTTGGTGGCCGGTCATGAGCGGTGTTCCCCAAGGCTCAGTTTTGGGGCCGGTCTTGTTCAATATCTTTATTGATGATCTGGATGAGGGGATTGAGTGCACCCTCAGTAAGTTTGCAGACGACACCAAGTTGGGCGGGAGTGTTGATCTGCTCGAGGGTAGGAAGGCTCTGCAGAGGGACCTGGACAGGCTGGATCGATGGGCCCAGGCCAACTGTATGAGATTCAACAAGGCCAAGTGCCGGGTCCTGCACTTCGGCCACAACAACCCCATGCAGCGCTACAGGCTTGGGGAAGAGGGGCTGGAAAGCTGCCTGGTGGAAAAGGACCTGCGGGTGCTGGTTGACAGCCGGCTGAACATGAGCCGGCAGTGTGCCCAGGCGGCCAAGAAGGCCAATGGCATCCTGGCCTGTATCAGAAATAGTGTGGCCAGCAGGAGTAGGAAAATGATCGTGCCCCTGTACTGGGCCCTAGTGAGGCCGCACCTCGAATACCGTGTTCAGTTTTGGGCCCCTCACTACATGAAGGACGTCGAGGTGCTGGAGTGTGTCCAGAGAAGGGCAACGAAGCTGGTGAAGGGTCTGGAGAACAAGTCTTATGAAGAGCGGCTGAGGGAACTGGGGTTGTTTAGCCTGGAGAAAAGGAGGCTGAGGGGAGACCTCATCGCTCTCTACAACTACCTGAAAGGAGGTTGTAGGGAGGTGGGTGTCAGTCTCTTCTCCCAAGTAACTAGCGACAGGACGAGAGTAAATGTCCTCAAGTTGCACCAGGGGAGGTTTAGATTGGATGTAAGGAAAAATGTCTTTACTGAAAGAGTGGTGAAACATTGGAACAGGCTGCCCAGGGAAGTGGTTGAGTCCCCATCCCTGGAAGTATTTAAAAGATGTGTAGATGTGGCGCTTAGGGACAAGGTTTAGTGGGCATGGTGGTGTTGGGTTGACGGTTGGACTCGATGATCTTAGAGGTCTTTTCCAACCTTAATGATTCTATGATTCTATGATTCCAAAGGAGGGTAGATTTAGACTAGATACAAGGAAGAATTTTTTTATGCTGAGGGTGGTGAAACACTGGCACAGCTTGCCGAGAGAGGTGCTGGATGCCCCATCCCTGGAAACATTCAAGGTCAGGTTGGACGGGGCTCTGAGCAACCTGATCTAGTTGAAGATGTCCTTGCCCACGGCAGGGGGGTTGGACTAGATGACCTTTAGAGGTCCCTTCCAACCCAAACTATTCTATGATTCTATGATTCTAATCCAAGTCAGAAACTCTAACTTTTGATAAATCTCCATAACAAGGTTATAATATCTCATTCCTCAAGCTGTAATCCCTAGTTCTTAACTGTACCTTGATATTTGGAGGGCGGGAAAGCAGGGGAAAGACAGAAAGTTTTGGAAAACAAATATTGTTGTCTCTTTCTTAAATTTGGCTGTCATAATCCCAGGCAGAGAATAAAATAAAGGTAAAAATATGGTGCCAAGGCAAAAAAGATTGCTGGAAGATTTCCCCAGTGTTATATATCAAGGGAAGAGCATATGGCTAATTCTTATTGTGGTCATTTTAAGCTCTCTACTGATTCCCTAGGTGTGTTTTTTTAATTACTTTTTGTTTGGTTGGTTTTGGTTTTTTTAATTAATTTGTAAGTTATGATGGGTAGTGTGGAATCTAATCTGTAAACAGAAGTTCTGGGTACAGTTCTCTGTTGGGAAGGTAAAATTGGGCACATACTTTGTGTGCCAAAACTCCATGAACTCTAATGAAAGCTGTATGCATTCTACTGGGACCTAAACATTGACTGCATGGGAATTGCTTATTTTTGTCTTAGATTATTAGAGTATCTATTCTCAAAACTGTCATAGAAATTAGGTAGAAAAATACTGTGATTATTCTAGATAGATCAACATTTTTAATGTAAGTAAATAAAAGAAGGGGAGTTTGCCTTTATACTGCATAAGGAAGGAAAAAAAGTGCCCCAGATCAAAATTATTCCATTCCAGGTTTTCACTGAAATCAGGGTATAAATGGTATGACAACATAATTAAAGGACTTCTTTTATCTTAAATATAACAAGTATTGAGGACACACGTCTACTAGGGAAATATGTAGGCTTCATAACATCTCTGGATATTAAATTAATCTGTTATGTAATGCGTGAGAGAAGCCATATATAGACATAATTGGAAAGAGATGGACATTGTAGGTCTCAGGTAGGCAAATGTGATTTGATCTGTTTGTTCTCCAAAAGGCTGTGCAGAAGACTACTAAAATGCAAAAGACATGGTCACGTTAGCATGACTATGTTAGAATCATAGAATCGTTTAGGTTGGAAAAGACCTTTAAGATCATCAAGTCCAACTGTTAACCTAACACTGCCAAGTCCACCACTAACCATGACCCTAAGCGCCACATCTACATGTCTTTTAAATACCTCCAGGGATGGTGACTCCACCGCTTCCCTGGGCAACCTGTTCTAATGCTTGACAACCCTTTCAGTGAAGACATTTTTCCTAATATTCGATCTAAACCTCCCCTGGTGCAACTTGAGGCCATTTACTCTGCAGAGCCTTCCTACCCTTGAGCAGATCAACGCTCCTGCCCAACTTGGTGTCGTCCGCAAACTTACTGAGGGTGCACTCAATCCCCTCATCCAGATCATCGATAAAGATATTGAACAGAACTGGACCCAATACTGAGCTCTGGGGAACGCCACTTGTGGCCGGCCACCAACTGGATTTAACTCCATTCACCACAACTCTTTGGGCTCGGCCATCTGGCCAGTTATTTACCCAGCAAAGCGTACGCCTGTCTGAGCCATGAGCAGCCAGCTTCTCTAGGAGAATGCTGTGGGAAATGGTGTCAAAGGCTTTACTAAAGTCTAGGTAGACCACATCCACAGCCTTTCCCTCATCCACTAGGCGGGTCACCTGGTCATAGAAGGAGACCAGGTTAGTCAAGCAGGACCTGCCTTTCATAAACCCATGCTGACTGGGCCTGATCACCTGGTTGTCCCATACGTGCCGCGTGATGGCACTCAAGATGATCTGCTCCATAACCTTCCCCGGCACCGTGGTCAGACTGACAGGCCTGTAGTTCCCCAGATCCTCCTCCTGGCCCTTCTTGTAGACGGGCATCACATTTGCTAACCTCCAGTCAACTGGGACCTCCCCGGTTAGCCAGGACTGCTGATAAAGGATTGGAAGTGGCTTGGTGAGCACTTCCACCAGCACGCTCAGTACCCTTGGGTGGATCCCATCTGACCCCATACACTTGTGTGTGTCTAAGTGGTGTAGCAGGTCACTAAGCATTTCCCCTTGGATTATGGGGGCTTCATTCTGCTCCCCATCCCTGTCTTCAAGCTCAGGAGGCTGGGTTCCTGGAGAACAACTAGTCTTACTATTAAAGACTGAGGCAAAGAAGGCATTAAGTATCTCAGCCTTTTCCTCATCCTTTGTCACTATGTTTCCCCCCACATCCAATAAAGGATGGAGATTCTCCCTAGCCCTCCTTTTGCTGCTAACGTATTTATAGAAACATTTTTTCTTGTCGTTGTCCTGGTTTCGGCAGGGATAGAGTTAATTTCCTTTCTAGTAGCTGGTACAGTGTTTTGGATTTAGGATGAGAACAAAGTTGATAACACACCGGTGTTTTAGTTGTTGCTAGGTAATGCTTACACTAGCCAAGGACTTTTCAGCTTCCCATGCTCTGCCGACTGAGAAGGCTGGAGGTGCACAAGAAGCTGGGAGGGGGCACAGCCAAACTGGCCAAAGGGACATTGCATACCATGGGACGTCATGCTCAGTACATAAACTGGGGAAAGCTGGCCGGGGGGGCCGCTGCTCGGGGACTGGCTGGGCATCGGTGGGCGGGTGGTGAGCAATTGTACTGTGCATCACTTGCTTTGTGTATTATTATTATTATTATCATATTATTATTATCATTTTATTTCAATTATTAAACTGTTTTTATCTCAACCCACGAGTCTTTCTAACTTGTGCTCTTCCAATTCTCTCCCCCATCCCACCGGGTGGGGGGGAGTGAGCGAGCGGCTGCGTGGTGCTTAATTGCTGACTGAGATTAAACCACGACAGTCCTTTTTGGCGCCCAACGTGGGGCTCGAAGGGTTTTGAGATAATAACAGATTAACCGGAGTGTATTAAGGAACCTGTATCTGTTAATAGTTGAGGGTCACAATGTTGGTTTCTCTGTTCTCGATATTGATTTGTATAATCTGCATCGCGCTCTTTTTCCTGCTGTACATGTTAAAGATTGGTGTTGGGTTTTGCAGTTTGCTGTGGTCTGCAGTGAATAGTGATGTCTCGCTTGTGAGGTTTGTTTTTAGAACATTGACCTTGACATTTCTGTGGTATGTAAACTTCGCAATGAAGCCGTTACTGTACCATGGATACCATATCGTGGAGACAACTAGCAATTGCAGTAACTTTTCTGAGAGTTTTTTTACGGAGGAAATACAGAATGGCAGTGTCACTACCTTCTTCTATGATGTTTCCTCCTTCATTACAGTAACTTTTCAGTATTTTGAGCATCCTTGGGCAGTTAAGATACTTCTATTAATACTTCTTGGGAATATTGTTTTGGTTTTGTCTAAAGTTGGTAAGCAATTTAAGAATATCATCCAGAGATCTGCCCCAAGGCTGAATAATTATGAGTGGCAGGGTGTGTGGGACAAGATGGGCAAGTACCTAGGCCAATGGGCACCCCCAGTGTTTTGGAACTTCACCCCTGAGCAAATGCAGAATCCTGAAAAGTTAGTAGAATATTTGGACAAAGTATGCTGTCACCCTGGCAACTCCAGAGAGATGCAACTCATTGCAACGTGCTGGGGCCTGGCCCATGCCTACCGAGCCCTGTTCAACACCATTCAGTACCCTCAAAGGGAAGAGAAGGTCTCTGGCTCTGACAGTAAAACGGCACACCCTGCGGCCACTCAGACCCGGGCAACAGGCCGTGCAGCCACTCAAACCCGGGCAACACGCACTACGGCCACTCCAACCCCGGCGACAGGCTCTGCGGCCACTCCAACCCCGGCGACAGGCCCTGCGGCCACTCAGACTCTGGTGACATGCACTTGCACTGCGGCCACTCCAACCCCAGCAACAGGCTCTGTGGCTGAACCAAAGAACGAGCCTGTGCCAGTATCAGTCGCCCCTGTACACAAGAAGAAATTTTGGAAGCGGAAGTCAGCTCGTTTAGTAAGGGAGGAAGAACCTTCTTCTAAAAGGGAACCGGAGGAAGAAGTATACGAGACAGATGACCCTAGAGAAGGACCATCACGAGAACGGGAGGAGGAAAGCCGGCCGCTGATCGGGGAGGAGGAAGAGGAAGAACTCATAAACGAGGCAGTGACCACCCGATCTCTATCCCTGAGTGAGCTGCGAGATATACGAAAAGATTTCAGCCGCCGTCCAGGTGAGCATATTGTCACCTGGCTGCTCCGATGCTGGGATAATGGGGCCAGTAGCCTGGAATTAGAGGGTAGGGAAGCCAAGCAGCTGGGATCCCTTTCTAGGGAAGGGGGCATTGACAAAGCAATTGGAAAAGGGACACGTATCCTCAGCCTTTGGAGGTGACTCCTGTCAAGCGTGAAGGAAAGGTATCCCTTTAAGGAAGATGTCATATGTCACCCAAGCAAGTGGGCCACCATGGAGAAGGGTATCCAGTTTCTGAGAGAATTAGCTGTGCTGGAGGTGATGTATGATGACCTGAACAATGAACAACTCTCCAAAGATCCAGACGAAGTCAAGTGCACACGACCCATGTGGCGGAAGTTTCTAAGGAGCTCACCATCGTCATACGCCAATTCATTGGCAGTGATGACCTGGAAAGATGGAGAGGAACAAACAGTGGATGAATTGGCTAGTCAACTCCGGCAATACGAGGAAAGTCTTTCTTCCTCCATCGTCTCGGCTGTGGAGAAACTGTCCCGGGAGATCCAGCAACTCAGAGAGGATAGATCCTACTCCTCACCTGTACGGACCAGTATCTCGGCTATTAGAAGTAAGCGTTCTTTTGCTCAAGAGAGAGAATATAAAGGGTACACACCACGGGGCACCCTATGGTTTTATCTGCGTGACCACGGAGAGGACATGAGGAAGTGGGATGGGAAACCTACTGCAGCCCTAGGGGCACGGGTACGCGAATTGCAAGGGAAAACAATCACAGAAAGAGGGTCTTCCAGGAAAATTGCTGCTCCAGTTTCCAGCGGGCAGTTCCCCAGAGAGAGTAGAAGGGCTGATCTTACTCTTGATCTTAATGAAGAAACTTCTGACTCATACGTACAAGAAATGAGAAACGAGTACTGTGATGAGGATTAGAGGGGCCCTGCCTCCAGCCAGGGGGAGGAAAGGGACAACCGGGTTTACTGGACTGTGTGGATTCGGTGGCCTGGCACATCAGACCCACAGAAGTATAAGTCTCTGGTAGACACCGGTGCACAGTGTACCCTAATGCCATCAAGCTATATAGGGGCAGAACCCATCTGTATTTCTGGGGTGACGGGGGGATCCCAACAGCTATCTGTATTGGAAGCCGAAGTGAGTCTAACTGGGAATGGGTGGCAGAAGCACCCCATTGTGACTGGCCCAGATGCTCTGTGCATCCTTGGCATAGACTACCTCAGGAGAGGGTATTTCAAGGACCCAAAAGGGTACCGGTGGGCTTTTGGTATAGCTGCCTTGGAGACGGAGGAGATTAAACAGCTGTCCACCTTGCCTGGTCTCTCGGAGGACCCCTCTGTTGTGGGGTTGCTGAAGGTCGAAGACCAACAAGTGCCAATCGCTACCACCACGGTGCACCGGCGGCAATATCGCACCAACCGAGACTCCCTGATTCCCATTCATGAGCTGATTCGTCGACTGGAGAGCCAAGGAGTGATCAGCAAGACCCGCTCACCCTTTAACAGTCCCATATGGCCAGTGCGGAAGTCTAATGGAGAGTGGAGACTAACAGTAGACTATCGTGGCCTGAATGAAGTCACGCCACCGCTGAGTGCTGCTGTGCCAGACATGCTAGAACTTCAATACGAATTGGAATCAAAGGCAGCCAAGTGGTATGCCACAGCTGATATTGCTAATATGTTTTTCTCAATCCCTTTGGCAGCGGAGTGCAAGTCACAATTTGCTTTCACTTGGAGGGGCGTCCAGTACACCTGGAACCGACTGCCCCAGGGGTGGAAACACAGCCCTACCATTTGCCATGGACTGATCCAGACTGCACTAGAACAGGGTGGAGCTCCAGAACACCTGCAATACATTGATGATATCATCGTGTGGGGCAACACAGCAGGAGAAGTTTTGGAAAAAGGGAAGGAAATAGTCCAAATCCTGCTGAAGGCCGGTTTTGCCATAAAACAAAGTAAGGTCAAGGGACCTGCACAGGAGATCCAGGTTTTAGGAATAAAATGGCAAGATGGACGTCGTCAGATCCCAATGGGTGTGATCAACACAATAACAGCCATGTCTCCACCAACTAGCAAAAAAGAAACACAAGCTTTCTTAGGCGTCGTGGGTTTTTGGAGAATGCACATTCCAAATTACAGTCTGATTGTAAACCCTCTCTATCAAGTGACCCGAAAGAAGAACGATTTCAAATGGGGCCCTGAGCAACGACAAGCTTTTGAACAAATTAAACAGGAGATAGTTCATGCAGTAGCCCTGGGGCCAGTCCGGGCAGGGCAAGAGGTAAAAAATGTGCTCTATACCACAGCCGGGGAGAATGGCCCTACCTGGAGCCTCTGGCAGAAAGCACCAGGGGAGACTCGAGGTCGACCCCATGGGTTTTGGAGTTGGGGATACAGAGGATCCGAGGCCCGCTATACTCCAACTGAAAAAAGAGATATCAGCAGCATATGAAGGGGTTCGAGCTGCTTCAGAAGTGATCGGCACTGAAGCACAGCTCCTCCTGGCACCCTGACTGCCGGTGCTAGGCTGGATGTTCAGAGGGAGGGTCCCCTGTACACATCATGCAACTGATGCTACATGGAGTAAGTGGGTCGCACTAATCACACAACGGGCTCGAATAGGAAACCCCAGTCGCCCAGGAATCCTGGAAGTGATCATGGATTGGCCAGAGGGCATAGATTTTGGAATATTGCCAGAGGAGGAGGTAACGTGTGCTGAAGAGGCCCCAATGTATAATGAACTACCAGAAAATGAGAAGCAATATGCCCTGTTCACTGATGGGTCCTGTCGTCTTGTGGGAAAGCATCGGAGGTGGAAAGCTGCTGTATGGAGTCCTATGCGACAAGTTGTAGAAACTGCTGAAGGAGAAGGTGAATCGAGCCAATTTGTAGAAGTAAAGGCCATCCAGCTGGCTTTAGACATTGCTGACCGAGAAAAGTGGCCAGTGCTCTATCTCTATACTGACTCATGGATGGTGGCAAATGCCCTGTGGGGGTGGTTGCAGCAAGGGAAGCAGAGCAACTGGCAGCGCAGAGGCAAACCCATCTGGGCTGCCACATTGTGGCAAGATATTGCTGCCCGGGTGGAGAACCTGGTTGTAAAAGTCCGTCACGTAGATGCTCACGTACCCAAGAGTCGGGCCACTGAAGAACATCAAAACAACCAGCAGGTGGATCAGGCTGCTAAGACTGAAGTGGCTCAGGTGGATCTGGACTGGCAACATAAGGGTGAATTATTTCTAGCTCGGTGGGCCCATGACACCTCAGGCCACCAAGGAAGAGATGCAACATACAGATGGGCTCGTGATCGAGGGGTGGACTTGACCATGGACACTATAGCCCAGGTTATCCATGAATGCGAAACATGCGCTGCAATCAAGCAAGCCAAGCGGTTAAAGCCTTTTTGGTATGGAGGACGATGGTTGAAATATAAATATGGGGAGGCCTGGCAGATCAATTATAGCACACTCCCACAAACCCGCCAAGGCAAGCGCCATGTGCTTACAATGGTGGAGGCAACCACCGGATGGCTGGAAACATATCCCGTGCCCCATGCCACTGCCCGGAACACTCTCCTGGGCCTTGAAAAGCAAGTCCTATGGTGACATGGCACCCCAGAAAGAATTGAGTCAGACAACGGGACTCATTTCCGAAACAACCTCATAGACACCTGGGCCAAAGAGCACGGCATTGAGTGGGTGTATCACATCCCCTATCATGCACCAGCCTCTGGGAAAATCGGACGATACAATGGACTGTTAAAGACTACGCTAAGAGCAATGGGTGGCGGGACGTTCAAACATTGGGATACGCATTTAGCAAAGGCCACCTGGTTAGTCAACACTCGGGGATCTGCCAATCGAGCAGGCCCTGCCCAGTCAGAACTTTTACGTACTGTAGATGGGAATAAAGTCCCTGTAGTGCACATAAAAAATATCCTGGGGAAGACAGTCTGGGTTATTCCTGCCTCGGGCAGAGGCAGACCCATCCACGGGATTGCTTTTGCTCAAGGACCTGGGTGCACTTGGTGGATAATGCGGAAGGATGGGGAAGTCCGATGTGTGCCTCAAGGGGATTTGATTTTGGGTGAGAATAGCCAATGATCTGAATTATGTGATGTTAAGTACTAATTATAGTTATAATAGTTATACTAATAATACACAGATATACTAATAATACTAATAATATTATATGCCATACTAATGTTATTACAATAAGAATCACCCAGATTAATGAAGAATAACTTCAGTGAAACCAAGCAAAGCACAGTGATGATGGTACCAGAACTGACTTCAACATGAAACAATCCAACACCACATACCATCTCCATTTTTCCTGCCCTGAAAGATTATTATGACAGATGGAGCCTGAAGTCATGGACTAAATGAACTCACCGAACATTTTAGAGGGATGGCCCACAGATGAAGGGAATGATATCTGTGTATGTGTGTATATATATATATAAAGGGGTGGTGATTAATGAAAATGTACTGGAAAATGTGAGACTTGAGCATGATGCAGATGGTATAGAATAAGGGGTGGATATTGTCCTGGTTTCAGCAGGGATAGAGTTAATTTCCTTTCTAGTAGCTGGTACAGTGTTTTGGATTTAGGATGAGAACAAAGTTGATAACACACCGGTGTTTTAGTTGTTGCTAGGTAATGCTTACACTAGCCAAGGACTTTTCAGCTTCCCATGCTCTGCCGACTGAGAAGGCTGGAGGTGCACAAGAAGCTGGGAGGGGGCACAGCCAAACTGGCCAAAGGGACATTGCATACCATGTGACGTCATGCTCAGTACATAAACTGGGGAAAGCTGGCCGGGGGGGCCGCTGCTCGGGGACTGGCTGGGCATCGGTCAGCGGGTGGTGAGCAATTGTACTGTGCATCACTTGTTTTGTGTATTATTATTATTATTATCATATTATTATTATCATTTTATTTCAATTATTAAACTGTTTTTATCTCAACCCACGAGTTCTTCTAGCTTGTGCTCTTCCAATTCTCTCCCCCATCCCACCGGGTGGGGGGGAGTGAGCAAGCGGCTGCGTGGTGCTTAATTGCTGACTGAGATTAAACCACGACAGTCGTTTACGGCGGTAGCCGGATTAAGTTCTGGTTGGGCTTTGGCCCTTCTGATTTTCTCCCTCCATAACCTCACGATATCCTTGTAGTCCTCCTGAGTTGCCTGCCCCTTCTTCCAAAGATCATCAACTCTCCCTTTTTTTCCTGAGTTCCAGCCATAGCTCTCTGTTCAGCCAGGCCGGTCTTCTTCCCCGCCAGCTCATCTTTTGGCACATGGGGATGGCCTGCTCCTGCGCCTTTAAGATTTCCTTCTTGAAGAATGTCCAGCCTTCCTGGACTCCTTTGCCCTTCAGGACTGCCTCCAAAGGGACTCTGTCAACCAGTCTCCTAAACGGGCCAAAGTCGGCCCTCCGGAAGTCCAAGGTAGCGGTTCTGCTGACCCCCCCTCCTTACTTCTCCAAGAGTCGAAAACTCTATCATTTTGTGATCGCTATGCCCAAGACGGCCTCCAGCCATCACATCACTCACAAGTTCTTCTCTGTTCATAAACAACAGGTCCAGCGGGGCGCCTCCCCTAGTTGGCTCACTCACCAGCTGTGCCAGGCAGTTACCTTCCACACACTCCAGGAACCTCCTAGACTGTTTCCTCTCTGCCGTGTTGTATTTCCAGCAGACGTCTGGTAAGTTGAAGTCCCCTACGAGAACAAGGGCTAGCGATCGTGAGATTTCTCCCAGCTGCTTATAGAATATTTCATGTGCCTGTTCATCCTGGTTGGGTGTTCTATAACAGACTCCCACCATGATATCTGCCTTGTTGGCCTTCCCCCTGTTCTTGCGTTAGTAAGGCCTGCCTCAAAACAGGGCTTATTGGCTTGAGCAAAGACCCGTGCTATGGAACTTTACAACTCCGAGTTTCTTCAGTTTTAACCATCCAGGTCATCATATTTATCTGTAAATAGATATATAGGCCTATCATGTATGTCATAAATACCTCCAGTTACCTATCATAAATATCTGGAGTACTGTGTCCACTTCTTTTCTCCCCAGTACAAGAGAGACTTGGAGCTACTGCAGACAGTCCAGCGAAGGGCCACTAAGATGATGAGGGGACTGGAGTATCTCTCATATGAGGAAGGGCTGAGAGAGCTGGAACTGTTCAGCTGGGAGAAGAGAAGGCTCAGGGGAATCTTATCAATGTATATGAATACCTGAAGGGAGGGTGCAAAGAAGATGGAGCCAGGCTCTTTTCAGTGGTGCCCAGTGACAGGACCAGAGGCAACGGACACAAACTGAAGCACAGGAGGTTCCCTCTGAACATCAGGAAACACTTTTTCACTGTGAGGGTGACTGAACACTTGCATAGGTTGCCCAGGGAGGTTGCTGAGTCTCCATCCTTGGATATATTTAAGAGCCATCTGGACATGGTCCTGTACAACCAGCTCTAGGTGACCCTGCTTGAGCAGGGAGGTGGACCAGATGACCTCCAACCTCAACCATTCTGTGATTCTGTGTGTGCCTTTCATTAGGTTAGCCTTCTCAGCAGTGAGTCAATGCTTGAACATCGAGCTCTGGCCCTTCCAGTCTTAGTTGCAATGATATCCCAAACAGCATAGGGAATACAGCTCTCCAGTGTTAATTCTTGTATTCTTTATAATGGGATCATCCTAAATGCATGCTAACAATGTTTAGGTACAACAGCATTTGATGAAATATATTAAACTGATCTAGCTGTGCAAGGTAGCTATTCTTGAAGTATAACAGTTAATACAGTTATTTACTTCTCACCTGCCTCTGCAGAAAGTTTATTCTTAGACACTACTTAATTGCCATTGAAAGGTTTTTTGCATCTTCCTTTGAAGCATCTGGTAGGAGACATCTGTACAGCCTGTTATGTTAGCCATCTGGATAGCCCTCTGTAACTACACACAATTTCATACAGATATTGCAGGAGTTATTGTTTTGTGGGGTCCCCCCCAATTAGAAGTTTGCCAATGAGAGAGCTAGGTTGGATAAATACTTGCAATTTTCTGTTTCATCTGTTTTTTCCTCATGGCTAAACTTCATTCATTCATATTTTGGTAATATCTCATTATACTGCTTTCAAAGGAGCAGAGTAAGTTACGTGTTACTTAAATTCCTAGTGTGTATTCAGATTTTGCCAAACTTACTTATCACCTAAAATAGTCCTGCCTCTGTAAAAAGAATTCAAAGATGGTGCCTGTTGGTTTAGCAGTTATATAGTGATACGGCTCAGCCTGTTTCTCTGGTTAGATGAGCAGCTTTGGGTTACACTGGTTTTTGTTTGTGCGTTTTGTTTAGTTTGGTGTTTTTTTTTTTCTTTTATATTGTTATTCATTAAAGCATGTTTCTTCTGTGATACAGGACTAGTTGATTTGAAGTCAAAGGGGAAAAATATTCTTCTATAATCCCTTGTGCTTACAGAAAGAGTTTATAGTGAAATTAATAATGTGTAGTTAAATTAATGTGAGACTTTACATTGCACGTTTCAGAGCGTGGTGTTAACACATTTGGGTGTGTTATAAACGACATACAGCAGCTACTGTAATTTTCTCAAGTGTGCCTTCACCATAAATCTGACAAAGATGTTTTACTTTGCTGCTGCGTGATATGTTGATAATTCCTATATGCCTTTAATAGAGAAGCTGATATTTTATGAAAGCACTTCTGAGTCGACGCACATACATCAAATATAAATTGTCTGTGAAGTGACGCAGTAAGGTAATGAGTTAAGACTCATGAAAGACACAATTTTTTTTTCCTTTTTTTTGCCTTTTTTCACCTTCAATAATATGATGAATTCTAACGACTGAGATGTGGAATAAAATTTTTACATCACTTGTACATAAACCACTGACGTGTGGACACAAATGTTATGACAATTTGTCTACAGTACACTATTAGAGTCTCAGCAAACTGAGTGTTTGTTGTTTCTGGTTTGAGCGAGTTCTGCCTCCCCGCAGGCACCCCCTTCTCCCAATAATACTGACTAGCTTTGTGGGAAATGGAAGTAAATGATGTGTACCAATACTTAAACCCATAAATAATTATATTATTGCAATAAATATGTTGATGCAGGCATCACTGTTGTTAACAACGAGCAAAATGCAGACAAGAGGTTCTGACAATTCATGTGTAATCAGTCTCTGGAGGACCTGGCTTTTCCTGTGTGTGGTTTGGATTATAAAAATGAAGGGTGTTTTCTTTTTTGTCCTATATTGAAAAATACAGAGTATGGCTTTCTCTGTAAAGTATTTTGCAGGTTAAAAGACTAAAAATGTAGTATATAAAAATTAGCTGTTTTAACTAAAAAGTTAAATAATGTGAATTTTTGAGAATGCTGTAAAATGTAAAAATATTATCCTCATTTTACAGAGGAAGAGTGGAGATTTAAAGGCTAGAATTGCAGTATACAAGCCCAGCTAGGTAGAGCTGGGGCCAGGAGGGAAGAAAAGCAGCTCTTTAAGCATAATGTCATACTCCTTATGCTAACACTGCTGAAGTGCTTTAGGGAGCTCATGGAAAGCTTTACTTCACCATGATTAGGAAGAGCTGCATTTTCTTCTGGACTGATGATCCTTAGTAAAGGACAGTAAATGCAAAAAACATGAAAGGCAGTCCTTAACATTTCAGGGATGCTATCTTATGTTTGTCACTTCCACATATAGTCTTGTTGAGATCTGTGGCTTGGGCTTAGGAAATAATATTAATGCTCCTGTACGCATTTGACCTTCTGCTCTTTGAGTGATTCAAATAAATCATATGCTGAGACTCTTGGACAGATGTGGTAAATATTAGCCTTGCAGGAAATAGAAGTACTATGTGTGGGAGATGCTGTGCTTTCATACAAGCTGTAAATCCATACTGCAGATGGTGAGATACAAGTAAAGGTGAAAATGTGCTCTGAACTGTCAGGAGCCTTATTGTTCCTGTTTTTTGAAAAGTAGTATGTGGAATGGCATATAAAGAAATGGAGATGGAAGAAGTTTATGCCTAGCCCCAGAACTCAGTAATACCTTGCTATTTAAGCCATGTTTGAGAGAATGAGGTATATACTCTGTGACACAGTGGAGAAGCAGCACTGTTTAAGCAGTTGCTCTTTATCAGCAAAGCAGATTCCAAGGCACTGACCTGTACCTGTTAGTCAGACTAGCTGAAAAACAGCAGCATGACTCTGATGGATTCAAGAGGAATTTCATCCTATTTTTCACTAGGATGAAACTGGGAAGTTGGCACATTGTCTAGAAGAAATATTTGCTTATGAATCCAAATCAGTAGAATAAAATAAGTAGAATGGAGTTACAAAACTTTCAAAGCAAGGAATTGAAACAGGATACCCTGTATTCCATATGGATAATCTCATCATTCATTTTGGGCTTATTTTTTTCCTTGTTGTGTCTTCATTGCTTCCTTTCTGTTTTGACAAGAATTTCAATCCAAACCTTGAAATTATTTTAGTTAAAATATTTTTGTACTTAAGATTTTGTAAAGTAAAAAGTTTTCAGCAGTCGTCTTAGGTCTGTTTCTGAGGAAGATAATGGAAACCCTGTAATTTATGTAGAATATCTTTTGTTCTAGTTGACTTCCTAACATAGAATTACCTACAATCTAACAGAAATTGATTACATGCCCCTCTCTTCCAAGAAGCGTGAATATAATAGCAATGAAAACCAAAACTGGACTAAGCTAATAACAGCAGCAGTGGTAGCATAATATTAGCATACACTCCTATTTATAGTTTATACCATATACGTATTTATAGTACGGTCTGAATATATGCTTTGTTACTTAAGGTTTTCCTGAATACTGCTTTGCTACTTAAACTATTTAATTTCATTCTTATTGTTCTCAATATATTTAGTGCTGAATACATTTCTGTTAAGAAGCTTCTGCAGTCTGGCAAGTAGCATGATAAAACATCAGTGCTTTGAACATCGATCGGACAAACAAAGCACTAGGTTCAAAAGACAAAAAGAAGAAAAGATTAGCACACCTAGAAGCAAAATTGATATCACATATCAATAAATCTGATATGCCTCGTGGATACTGATTCAGAAAGGAAGATCACACAGCTGTGGAACTTGTTTAAAAAATTTGCCACTCAACTGATGTATATAATAGCTGTCCTTGTGGTGTGCAGATACAGGGGAAAAAATGAAAGCACTTCTGTTTTGCAGACAGGGAACTGAGGAACAGAGGGAATTGCTGAAGTCAATTCTCAAACATTTGAACTAATAGTTCTGTAATTAAACAATTTACTTTTAAGGTAGAAAGGATCTTCAGCTTCCTCTGACTAGGTGGGAACTGTGTATTCTTAGTTCTAAAAATAAGCTTTTAAAAATATGTGTTTAGGTATATCAACATCCCAGCTTAAAATGTTTCAGAATTTTGACAATCCCTCTGAACCTGAACTTCCCTGTATGCTTGTCCCATGCTTCTGCCGAATTAGTATAATGATGATACCTTGAGTTCACCGTACAATCATGCATACTCCAGGGAGCAGGCTAAGGGTGAAACACTGGATTGTCTTCACTTTGTTATTTTTCTCTTCACTGAACATACACTAATGATAAAAAACCCTAAAAGCACGTTCTTTTTTCTTTAGTCTTATGGCCAATGTAAAAGCATATTCTTGACATGCCTCTGAAACTGCAACAGGCATTAGATGAACCAAGTACTGCTAAGTTACCTAGAGAAAAACATTGCTTTATTCTCATACCGTCCTTTCAACCCAACTGAAAAGATCATATAACTGTTTTCATCAACTACTTTTTAGAAAGACTTCCATGAATTAGGTTGTTAAGAATCCCATATGTGCTGCTATGGATATTGCCTTTCCTAAATCTTTCCACATTGATTACTTCTCTTCACGTGTAAGGCACATTCCCTTGGCTTTCTTCTCTCTAATATAAATGGAGAAAAAACATGTACATTTTAAAAAGAAGCAGAAGCCTATCAAAAAGAAAACACTCCAGTGCACACAATTCTCCCCTCAGGGACAGGCTGAGAGAAAGAATGAATTGCACATGACAGCTGTTAGGGTTTGGTTTTGTTTAATGCAGTGCAGGCAGACGCTGGAAAGGGTGGCATCAAAATCCCAAACAAAATGAAACCTATCACTGAGCTATCAGGCAGTTGTGTGGAAATTCACATTGCTATGGTTGTATTATGCCTGTAGATAAGAGTTAGCATCTAATAGCTGCCATTTTCTTCTTTAGCTGACACAAAATACCGTATCTTTCTTTTTTTTACCTGCTTATATGCCATGAAATGGCTGGGAAAAGTCAAAAGATAATATTCATCTGCACTCTTCCTGTCTCTTCCTGCAGCACTTACTACATGCAAGTTATTGAATTTAAAACATAAATATCTCCAAATCAACTTTCTGTAATATTTGAATTCCTTTTCATTTTCAATAATGAAATAATAAGAAATATGTCTAAATGAAATATTAAGAAATATGGCTAAATTTAAGCACTGGTGATGCAAATCTGTTTAAAGAATTTGTTTATCACTCCTTAAAGGAGTTGAGGGGTTTGGTGGCTTTTTTTGCATGTTTCCTTCCTCCTTTGCTTTGTGAAGGTCTTTTACAACCAAGATATGAGGGTGGCGGGGAAAAAAAGAAGCGGAACTTGGTGTAGATGGAAGGCAGAGCAAGATCTCAGACCAGCTGTCATCCCAACTAAAAATCTGTTATAAGTATTCCTGAGCATTATTTTCATGATAATTAATTCAGGCCCCCTCCAGCTGCTCCAAGAAAGGAGTGACTCCCTTCCTCCCATTAATCCCTGAAGAATCTTTGATCCAATATTTACAAGTGCAGTCTTTTGTAGAAGAAATGAGAAACTTTCTCTTCCCTTCCCATCTCTTCCTCCCCTCCTGTCTTCCTCCTGCTGGAACATTTTGGCTGGATTGCCAGCCACAAGTAAGCAGGAGCCTGCTGACTGCAGGCTTCTCTTGGACAAGAGATACAGCTTGCTTTAAACACACTAGTACCCACAGTTGAGCCAGACAAACAGATGGAAAAAGTTTAAAATAAAGCTGCGTAAGCTCCAATGAGGCAAAAAATACACACTTTTTAAAGTTTTGTTAGCTTGCTACAAAAACGGCACCCCAGGGAAGGTTCTGTCACTGAATTTTATAGGCCAGGTGTTCACCTGAGCAAAAGCAGAAATGAAGAGTTTTTTGTTTGTTTTTTTTTTAAAAAGAGGTGGGAGTTTGCTGTTTTCTCTATTCTGTGAATGCTTTCACAGAAGAAATCAACAGGGGTCCCAAAATGCAACTTTAAAACCAGCTTAAAAGGCTTCTTTAAAGTGAGTATTTAAATATTATGAAGGTTTATTTCCAGTTTCCATTTCCCCTATATTTTTTCTGTTGTAGAATAATAGTTTTAGTTGCTTCTGAAGTGCTGAAAATCACTTTTAGGAAGACTTTTAAATGACAATAGATCCCCCCCCCCCCCCCCCTTTAGTCTTCTGGATGTGTTTTAGAGAAAGATTTCAAAGTGAAAATGAGCAGGTATGAAACTGCAGTTATTTACAATGATTCATTATTTTTTCCTTATTTTATGTTTTGACCTGGTTCTTCAGCTTCATCATACCTGCTGAACTCTTTTGACTATAGCAAAAGCATACCATTGAAAACAGTACAGCTACTCATAATGCATAGAATTAAATGACCAGGAGCAGTGCTGGAATGGGTGAGTAGCTTATTTGAGTCAAGAGAAAAGACAGCCAGCATCTTTCTTCGCAAAAATAGATGTAAATTGAACAAAATGTGGAGGAGATCTGTTCTTGTTAAACCATTGATTGAGTTTGTATTTTTTTAAATTATTATTACATAAGAATAAGTGACTTGTGGAATTTGGTAAACAGATTTACATTTTGTTAAAAATTTTCCGCTAATTGTATAGGGAAACTGCTGCAACATAGGTTAGATTTTTGTGATGCTATTTCAAAAATTGAAGCTTTTGTAACATTTCTTTCTCCAAGGAGTCTAAATGTGATTGCTTTACTCATCTAAGTAGACAAAATTGACAGCGATGGAAATACCACCTTATGAAAGGTAATCACAGTTTAGCTAGTGGCCTCCTCTTGATAAATAATCAAAATACCAGTTGGCTTTCCTCAGTAAGCATAATTGTAACTTTCTCCATATTAGTCATCCCAAAGCTACTAGAATATATCCAGTGGCTGGCAGGTAAGTACAAATACATACGGTCATGTTTTCCCAAGAGTGATATAACAGTGCTTAAATGTTTAGTTCTGACTGATTGATTACAAAACTCTGCACCACTAAGGCTCTTGAAGCAGCCAGTGTAAGTCAATTTTCTTTGCTTTTTTTTTTTGGTTCAGTGTTCCTTCTGGTACAAATAATAGGATAAAGCTTATATGGAACAGAATTACAATTAAGAGAACTATTAAGGGATAATGTTTGATGGGAGCAGGCTCTGTAATTTTGTTGTTCTTTTCTATAGCAAGAATTTTTCTGAAAAATATTGGAAAATAATTTTTTCTTGCCTTATGTAAATAACAGATTTTTTTTTTTTTTAGTTTTTAGAACTTTAAAACTAGTTGAATAATAAAGCTTTCTGTTTTGAGTCTGAAAAATAAAACACATATTTTTTATCTGGAAACTGAAAAAAAAAAAACACTGAAGGCTCTGATCTGTCCCAAGAGCTTTTAGTCTAATGTTGTTCATGTAGAAATTTCTGAGGCCATATGGGCACAGTAGGTTTCACAGAATCATTTTCAATTTCTGTCTATTTCTAACATATTGTTACACACAATTGTAACTTGAAAGGCAAGAAGGTTCATTTAAGGTTTTTAAAATTTATCAAATTTCAATAGATTTCTAATACAAGCTGTAAAATTTCTGTACTTGGATGAAATAATATTGAAAATGATTATGAGGTTTATGACATGGATGTTAAATACCTGAATTAAAAAATTATATTCCATCCTTAATGAATACTTATTTTCTTCTCCCTCCACCTCCCAAACCTTACCTCACCACCCCTGGTGTCTTTGCAAGCTTGATGTGCAGGTGCTATATAAGCATGTTTAAATCCCTTTGCTTGCATACATAGAACATGAGGCAGTTAATCAATTAAATATCTGCAGGTCTTTAAGTAACCAGAGCTAGAATGTAGACGTAGATTTCTGCTTGCAAAGAGAAATATATTTGAATAAAATCTCTTACACGCCATATTCCTCTAACGGAGTCAGAACTGTTTGATGCTACTTACTTCACAGGGTAGTCTGGTGTTTAATGAGGGAAATAAGTAAGTTGTGATAACACCCTGGAGATCTGGGAAACGGATCCTGGGAAGATGGTATTTCTTTTACATAGTGATCTGCTCTAAGCTCCTGCTTTATATACAAAGAATATCTTTCATAGCCACTGTCAGTCTTGTGAAAGCATTTGCAAATGATGATCTGTAAGCAATAGTGCACACAGTAAATGAGGTTTGTATTAATGATAAGCAAATGCAAAAGGGACTTAAAATTTCACATTAGAGTATTGGACAGGTGTTCAAGTACAGGTTAGAGTTACACGAGCTCTATACCTTATGATAGGGAAGACTTTTCTCATTAAATTTCCTCCACCATGTCTTTATCTTCTTGAGCTAGAATGCTACAATAATTTCTCTTAGCAGCATTGCTGCATAGGTGTCTACTCAGATTTTAGTTTTATCTCCTGACTGAGGAACTGTGAAAGTTGAACTCTATATTCAAGAACCGAATTTCATTTGATTTTCTTACAGGAATTTAATTATAAAATTATAGTTCCTCTTGGCAGGAACTATTTCTTTCAGATGTGTTCTATGAACTGTTTTCCTGGTTGGATTTTTATATTGTACAAAAATATTATTCATTTCCTTGCCTCTAAACTCAGGAAATACTTACATTTCTTTCTCTTTAATTTGCTCCTCTACCTCTCTCACAAAAAAAATATTGAGATAAAGGTGTCTTAATCAAATATTGCTGAGTTCTTACAACAACTTATTGTATGTTTTATATACTTCCATTTAGCTCCAAGCAGTTATAAAGGCTTCATGTGGCTGCATCTTAATGATACAGGATCGTAATTTATATGGCAAATTCACTTTGCCTTCTGCAACGAGAGTTAGTTAACCTGTAGAGCTTCTCCTGCCTTGATTAATGGTAGTTTATTTTGTTCTGGTTATACCAACCCTACTGACTTATTTTAACCTCCATCTAATGTCCATCTTACTGAATCCTGTTGCGTCAGTCCCTGTGTTTGTATCGGATAAAGTGCTCTTGGCTTCTTACATGAAAGAGGCTGTATCCCATAAAAGCCAGATATTTCTGCTGATTCCTTTCCTTTTTTCCAGTTTCTTTTGATAGAAGGGAAAACAAAACAGAAAAATGAGTCATTCAGATCTCAACAGCTCTTCCTAAATTTTTCCTGCTGAGCCAACACAGCATTCACAGCTAGGAGAGATATCAAGTAGCCAGCCACCTAGTTTTCTTACCAGGGCTACATTTTACTGTTACTTCACAAATATGCATGCCAAATTTGGGTCTGTTATAATGCATTTCAATCCTAACTTTAATATCTGATAATTTTGTGTTCATGGTATTTGTGTTTTAAGTTTGATATCTCAGAATGTATGTTTGCAACAGCTGAAGCATTTGGGAAATGGGAAATTCTGGCTCCATTATACATTAATAACAAAATTCTGACTACAGTGGGATGAAGTTAATGCCAGTCTCTTGCACAAGGCTTGTATGATATTTGGAGGTTCCTGATTAAGTGACTAAGTGACATCTGAAACTATATATTTATCTACATGGAGGAAAACCTGGTAAACACTGTAGATTTATTTATGGGTACTTATTTAAAAAGTTGATCCTAAATAAGCAATTTCAAATTAGGAAATAAGTTATATTTATTTTTCATGTCTCCTGCTTTTAGGAATTGTTAGTATTGGTGCATGTCACCATAGCTATCTCCTAAAATGCCTTGACTATTGGACTATTTTTAGTGGAGATAGAAGTTGTATCACTATAGTTTGAATTGCCAGGTAGTGTCACCATTACTAAAACAACATACACTATATAACAAGACAGTCAGATTTCCAAACTGTTCCTGATATCCAGAGGCTACTCATGATTTACATTTAAAGAGCTGTGCGGAAGTAAAAAAAATAGAGCAACATATCATATGTCAAATTGAGTTTGGACACAGTCTGAAGCAATTAGGATTATTTCAGTTAATAAAAAGAACACTCATGAAGACTGATATGGTATAAGGGTATTAATTTGAAGTGGAGATTATAACTTTATTTTGACATGTGCTGAATATGAGCCAGACGTATTACAGAAAAAGAAGTTCTGGGGTGATAGTGTGCAGTCTGACTGAGCATCCGCCTGAAGCATTCTGCAGCAAATACGAGATTCTAACATCTGTCCAAAAAAGAGGTAGGGTGGATTTATTATTAAGACACTAGATGGGTATTTACAGTTCTTTATTACTTATTAGTTCTGCTAATAAAGAACAAAAAAGGAAATAGAGTTATGGTGAGGAGCAGAAGAAAGTTTATTTCCAAGGACTTGTCCTGGATTATCACTTTCTGTTACATTCCATTTTTTCCAGGGCAGCGGTAGCTGTGCTGTACCTATAAAAGCTCATTCCAAACGCAACTCTGCCCTTTTCAAATCTTTTTAAACTCCTGCCCAGAAAACTGGAGAAGTACTTACATTCTGAAGATTTTCTGTAACGCAGTCTATATGCAGTGATGTTCAATAGGGAAACACTGAACAGCTTAAAAATCCATGGAGAAGTGGTATGGTCAGGAGATGACTGAACAGGCCTCTCTTCTAGGCAAAGATCTGTTTGCTCTCTGCAGTGCATACCATTTAGCAGATGTACAGATTTAACGGAGTGTGCAGGGCTTGTTCTGCAGGCTGTTAAGACACCGATCCTTTGCTAGGATCAATATAGCTAGACTGATTTAGGCTGACTGAGAACTGGGCTGCATGTATATACACTAACATTAGTTAGAATTACAATAGAGAAATGAATGCAGAATATGTAAAAGGGATGATTGACATGATTAGGTATTTGTAGCATGGAAGAGAGGAAGTTTTTGACAGTTAGTTTGTAGAATGTGGTGCCTAAAACCATGGTCAACCAAAAAGAGAAGGAAAAAGTAGGGAAGGGCAATAGGGAAGCAATCAATTGAAATTTATTTTACTAGAAGCTACTTGTTAAGTAAAAATTCTTGTATGCAGACAACTCTTCCTCAGTAAAGACTGCATTTTCTTAACCTTTCTAATTTAAAAAAAATCATTCATGTAAGTCTATTAAACAATAAACTCTTCCAGAAGTGCACTGTTAGAATAAACCTATGAAAAAATAGTGCTAAGTATGTAATCGGTCTTTTTGAGTTCTGTAGGGAGGCAGTTAATTGACAAGTGGTTTCTATTGATTAATTTACGAGAACAAAAAGAACAACATGGGATGAATTACTTCATTATTACTGATCTGCCTTATTTTTCCTTTTCAGATTATTTTTCTTTTTTTTTGCCACAGAGAAGAAAGAGATAAAAATACATAACTAAATATCTTATTGTTGATATTCCCAGACTATATGGGGCAAGATTAAAATGCAAGAGAGTAAGTGAAAAAAGAATTGAAAGTCAGTTTGTTTTCTAGAAGTTAATTCATAAAGGTTGACCCTCTCGTAGGTCTTTTGTCGACAGTTTTTGTCTTTCATCTGTGCAGCCACCGCTGCATAACATCCTAATAACTTCAGTGAGTTATTGTGGAGATATATTTTTTCTGACACATGCTGCCTCAGGCTTCTCCTGAAAACATCATTCTCCAGATTTTGGCAATCACTTAGTGTCTATCATTCTTTTCCATCCTTCCAGTCTTTCTCTTTGCCTTTTGACTACTTTCCAGGCAGCTGTTCTCATTGTCTGCTCTTAAATTCATCTCCATTTGGGAAAATGCATCAAGTTTGCAATAGATCAGTCCATTTCCAGCTCACTGCCATCCTTTGTTTGCAACAGTAAGTCTCACTGCTTGCAAAATGCAAGGAATCATATGTGACTCATTCATGTAGTATTTGTCAACTTTTCTTCTTAGAGCACTTGTCTGATAGATCTTTTCCTCAAGGCAAATGTAAACCCCATGTATTCAAGATCAGAGGAAAGCAATATAATCACAAATTGAAAGAATAATTTGCAGATGGAATGTATTAATTAAATAAGGAATTTAGGTTGAGTTGTAAGCATAATCTTTAAGACATTTACTGGATATAAAAATCAATCCTTCATACACTTAAGATCTTCAGAACTGAGCGATTAAAAAAGTTCCCCAAAACAGAAAGAGGCAAAGCTTGGCTATTCATTAAAATCATGATTAGGCAAAGTATATAATGGTTTATTGAAATGCAATGTTCAGTCATACAAGTGAAAAATTGGTAATATCTCTTCTTCATATGTGAGAATGAAATGTTGCAAAAGGTGGAGAGAAACATTATCACTGCAAATATTCAGAACTACATTTCTGTTCTTGCAGCAACAGGAATCACAGCTTTGTGTACTTCGACAACAGCCTGCCACTGTATTCGTCAGTATGTAGTAACAGTTAAATCTTACTCTCATTATTGTCTGTATTCTCAGGTACAGTGTGTTATACAAGGAAGGAAAGGCTGAATAACTACCTTTTTTGTTTAGAGTAATTAACTGGATGATCTAAACTACACCTCAGTGTTAGTGGTTCAGTTGCTCTTAGGAATTAATTTGTGCAGCACTTCAAACAAACTCTGAGCTTGAACATTAAAGAATGGTGGAACAGACTGTAGTTAGTCTTTGCTGTCTTTGTCCAGGAAGAAAAAATGATTCACTTTGACAGAATGAAAAGGTAGATGTGTATTTTTCTTTCACTCAGAGGGAAAAACAAAGTCTCCATAAAACCGTACTCTGTTGCCTTGGATAACACTTGCTGGTTTTTCCTTGTCAAATTGTTAGAAGTGTTTTTCCTCCCTGTTTATTTATGACTGCTTTTTTTCTTGTTCTGCATAGTCGATACTATGCAAGCAGTTCATGCAACATAGACCTTTGTTCAAAGAGCAAATAAATAATCCAGACTCCCAGATGCTGGGGTGAAAATGGAAGGACAGCGCGTTTAAAGGATATGTCTGTGTTACTGAGATTAGAGATTGTAGCTGAATAAAAAAATATCTAAAGTGCTGCTGGACTTAGCTTTCTCTTTCCAGTTTTCTAAATAGAGCCCTGACACAGGTACTGAAGATCCCCCATATGGTGAAATCAGGAGAGTTAGGTACCTTCAACTAAGATTAGAAAAACTCTTCACTGTAAGAGTGAGCCACATACATCTAGTCAATACTCGGTTAGTTCTGAAGTGCTCTCTGAAGTCTTTCATCTGACTTAGGACTCCAGGCAGACATTTGTTTTCATTTGATTTAAAGAATCCACTTCTGCAGATAACTGTGAACAACACTCAATTTTCTTAAATGCACTTTTTATATAAAATGTTCCACTGGCTAGAGAATTGCCCAGAAAGTAGAAGCATTAGGCTGTTTGTAATACCTTTCAGGGTAGTGTCACAGACTTGGAAGCCCCAACATACTCTTTTGGTGAAGTTGTAGTATCGCATAGCTTAGAATCATAAGATAAAGAAGTGGGATTATTTTTTTTTAAAGCATTACATATTTATCCATCTTTCATTAAGCAGTTATTTAATGAATTCTTTCTGAAACAGAAATTCCACATACCCCCATTTAGCTAGTCTTTCTCTTCCTCCTTTCCCCTCCCCTTATGCTATTCTTCACTCTAGCAGATTCATTTTTGCCAATCTTCTGTTGCCTTGTGCTAATGACAAAGGGAGGGAGGGAGGTAAAATCACAAAAATCTGGTTGTCATGAAAGCTAATGGCAGCAATCTGCTGGTTTCACAAGATGTACTTACTGCCATGTGTAAGGGACGAGGCCCAAGTGTCTGTGCTGTAAGCACAGACAATGCCCCAGAGAAAGCTCCAGAAGCCAGCCACGGGGAGGGGCCCGGTGTCACTCACCTTGGCTGACTAATGGCTCAACCACTCCTGGAGCTGGGGTGAGAGAAGATTCCAGAAACCTTGGGCTGGAGCCAATAAATAGGGGCACACATGAGCCTCCTTGGGGTGCTCTCCACACTGACACCCCCTGTTGGCAGGTCTGATGCTGAATCCAGGATTGGTGATCTCTCTCTATCTCTATCCTGCTTCCCAGCTCGCTCTTTCTCTCTCCCCCCCCCCTTCTCCTTGCTCTCTGCTCTTGATGCTGCTGAGTAACACAAGGCCTACCTCAACTCCTCATAAAGCCGCTTAGCTTATATGATGTATTAAGACACAGAGGGTTGATGCTTATAGAAGTGTTCGTGCCATTAAAGTTGATGTACGAGTTTGGACCTTGAGTGTTATCTCACCTTAATCCACACCGAGGGGATCTGTGGACCTCAGTCACTCTCCCCTTCTCCTAGGTGGGACATGACACCATGGTATTTGTTTCAGCATCCATGGAGGAAAAGAAACTTCCTACATCCTTGTTCTTAGCTTTTTAGACTTTTTAGACATTTTAAAATGTTTTCTTTGGATAAATAAACCCTGAAATAAATTATTAACAGAAAAAAATGTGAATTAAACTGTTTGGGGTAAATAAAAATAAAAAGAAAGAACCAGTTGTGCAAAGTTTTGTTAGTAATTAACCATACATAACCCTAGGTTCAGTAGCTATTAAAGCATTAAGGGTTATTTTAAGCACAATTACCTTGTCTCAGCTCCTGAATTTATAGAAATGCATCAAAAATATTTTCTTTATAGTAACTGTGTTTCATTTCCAGTTTTTTTCCCCACACAAACCATAAAGAATAGCCTTTCCTAAAAATACTTTGTTATTATGATAGTCTATCAAATGGAATAAAAAAGAAATACTTGATATAGAGAAAAATTGGCTATAGAAAAAGTTAAATTATTGCAGCTTTTATGACGAATTATAAAACTGAGAGATCATTTCAGGAATGGTCCTGGTGTAATTTGACACACTAAATCATCATGATAGTTCTAGAAAGGCCCTAAAGACATACTTACTTAAAGTACTTAAAGATAATAGCAACTAAAATGAAATAAAATTAATGAAACCTGAGGTCAATACCATTGTATTTCCATTTCTCTGAATTATTTACAGAGTGGCTTGCATTTTTCTGCATGAAAGATTTAATTTTAACCACTTTTTAGATAATCAGGCTTGTTACTCAGTTGGAGTTTTTGGCTGTTTGTGTACATACTCTCTTAAAAATCAGCAAGATAATTGTAGTTTTGGTTTGGCTAATTAAACTTCAGCCTGGACTTAGACAATGCTTACAAGTACCTGGACCATACTCAACAGAACATAAAGTAATGTCTTAAGAAGCTATAGCTTAATATATATAATATATAATTCAGATTAATTTAATCTGAATTAAAATTAATTATTTAATCAACAGCAACTCTGTTCTGAATTAAAGAATAATATGTGGAAAGGATCTGAAGCGTATCCAGTTCTCAGTGGGAGGCAGTGATATTCTGACCTAAGAACATATTTTTACCATCCTTGCTTTCACAAAAAATTGCCTCAGCATGCTGGAAGTGTTTTAGAGAAGTAGTTGTCCTCATGGACAATTTTATATTCTGTCTTATTCCAAGAACCTGTTAAATTGTGTAACATCATTTTCAAAAAAGAGGCATCAGCAAACTTCATTCCCTGGCAGAGAAGTGATTTCCTCACTTCACACACAGTGCCACTGAGGATGTGTAGCAGACTGTAGGACATTAATAACAAATTTTCTGGCTAAATACTGTCAGAATACTGCCTGTATTCTATTTTATTAATTAAATGCATATACTGTAATATATTTCTTATATAATTCTTTATATAGGCTTTATTCTTAACATTTTTTTCTTGTATGGTTTGGATTAGATAAAGAAACCACATAATTTTAAGTATTTTTTTAAATAAAAATAATTTCCAACTGCTTTTTTATGTGGGTGTGAATATGTGTGTAAATATATGCACAAAACCCATAAGTAATAATAAAACACTAGATATATGACTTTATATTCCTATTTGTCCTGGTTTCGGCAGGGATAGAGTTAATTTCTTTTCTAGTAGCTGGTACAGTGTTTTGGATTTAGGATGAGAACAAAGTTGATAACACACCGGTGTTTTAGTTGTTGCTAGGTAATGCTTACACTAGCCAAGGACTTTTCAGCTTCCCATGTTCTACCGACTGAGAAGGCTGAAGGTGCACAAGAAGCTGGGAGGGGGCACAGCCAAACTGGCCAAAGGGACATTGCATACCATGTGACGTCATGCTCAGTACATAAACTGGGGAAAGCTGGCCGGGGGGGCCGCTGCTCGGGGACTGTCTGGGCATCGGTCGGCGGGTGGTGAGCAATTGTACTGTGCATCACTTGCTTTGTGTATTATTATTATTATTATCATATTATTATTATCATTTTATTTCAATTATTAAACTGTTTTTATCTCAACCCACGAGTTTTTCTCACTTGTGCTCTTCCAATTCTCTCCCCCATCCCACCGGGTGGGGGGGAGTGAGCGAGCGGCTGCGTGGTGCTTAGTTGCCGACTGAAGTTAAACCACAACAGTCCTTTTTGGCGCCCAACGTGGGGCTCGAAGGGTTTGAGATAATAACAGGTTAACCGGAGTGTATTAAAGAACTTATATCTGTTAGTAGTTGTGGGTCACAATGTTGGTTTCTCTGTTCTCAATATTGATTTGTATAATCTGCATCGCGCTCTTTTTTCTGCTGTACATGTTAAAGATTGGTGTTGGGTTTTGCAGTTTGCTGTGGTCTGCAGTGAATAGTGAAGTCTCGCTTGTGAGGTTTGTTTTTAGAACATTGACCTTGACGTTAGTGTGGTATGTAAACTTCGCAATGAAGCCGTTACTGTACCACGGAGACCATTTCGTGGAGACAACTAGCAATTGCAGTAACTTTTCTGAGAGTTTTTTTACGGAGGAAGTACAGAATGGCAGGGTCACTACCTTCTTCTATAATGTTTCCTCCTTCATTACAGTAATTTTTTAGTATTTTGAACATCCTTGGGCAGTTAAGATACTTCTATTAATACTTCTTGGGAATACTGTTTTGGTTTTGTCTAAAGTTGGTAAGCAATTTAAGAATATCATCCAGAGATCTGCCCCAAGGCTGAATAATTATGAGTGGCAGGGTGTGTGGGACAAGATGGGCAAGTACCTGGGCCAATGGGCACCCCCAGTGTTTTGGAACTTTACCCCTGAGCAAGTGCAGAATCCTGAAAAGTTAGTAGAATATTTGGAAAAAGTATGCTGTCACCCTGGCAACTCCAGAGAGATGCAGCTCATTGCAACGTGCTGGGGCCTGGCCCATGCCTACCGAGCCCTGTTCAACACCATTCAGTACCCTCAAAGGGAAGAGAAGGTCTCTGGCTCTGACAGTAAAACGACACGCACTGCGGCCACTCCGACCCCGGCGACAGGCCATGCAGCCACTCAAACCCGGGCAACACGCACTACGGCCACTCCGACCCCAGCGACATGCACTGCAGCCACTCAGACCCCGGCGACATGCACTGCGGCCACTCCAATCCCGGCGACATGCACTGCAGCCACTCAGACCCCGGCGACATGCACTGCGGCCACTCAGACCCTGGCGACATGCACTGCGGCCACTCCAATCCCGGCGACATGCACTGCAGCCACTCAGACCCCGGCGACATGCACTGCGGCCACTCAGACCCCAGCGACATGCACTGCAGCCACTCAGACCCCGGCGACATGCACTGCGGCCACTCAGACCCCAGCGACATGCACTGCGGCCACTCCAATCCCGGCGACATGCACTGCAGCCACTCAGACCCCGGCGACATGCACTGCGGCCACTCAGACCCTGGCGACATGCACTGCGGCCACTCCAATCCCGGCGACATGCACTGCAGCCACTCAGACCCCAGCGACATGCACTGCAGACACTCCAATCCCGGCGACATGCACTGCAGCCACTCAGACCCCGGCGACATGCACTGCGGCCACTCAGACCCCAGCGACATGCACTGCAGCCACTCCAATCCCGGCAACAGGCCCTGCGGCCACTCAGACTCCGGTGACATGCACTTGCACTGCAGTCACTCAGACCCAGGCAACAGGCCCTGCGGCCACTCGGACTCCGGTGACATGCACTTGCACTGCGGCCACTCCAACCCCGGCGACAGGCCCTGTGGCTGAACCAAAGAACCAGCCTGTGCCGGTATCAGTCGCCCCTGTACACAAGAAGAAATTTTGGAAGCGGAAGTCGGCTCGTTTAGTAAGGGAGGAAGAAGCTTCTTCTAAAAGGGAACCGGAGGAAGAACTGTACGAGACAGATGACCCTGGAGAAGGGCCATCACGAGAACGGGAGGAGGAGAGCCGGCCGCTGATCGGGGAGGAGGAAGAGGAAGAACTCATAAACGAGGCAGTGACCACCCGATCTCTATCCCTGAGTGAGCTGCGAGATATACAAAAAGATTTCAGCCGTCGTCCAGGTGAGCATATTGTCACCTGGCTGCTCCGATGCTGGGATAATGGGGCCAGTAGCCTGGAATTAGAGGGTAGGGAAGCCAAGCAGCTGGGATCCCTTTCTAGGGAAGGGGGCATTGATAAAGCAATTGGAAAAGGGACACGTATCCTCAGCCTTTGGAGGCGACTCTTGTCAAGCGTGAAGGAAAGGTATCCCTTTAAGGAAGATGTCATATGTTGCCCAAGCAAGTGGGCCACCATGGAGAAGGGTATCCAGTTTCTGAGAGAATTAGCTGTGCTGGAGGTGATGTATGATGACCTGAACAATGAACAACTCTCCAAAGATCCAGACGAAGTCAAGTGCACACGACCCATGTGGCGGAAGTTTCTGAGGAGCTCACCATTGTCATACGCCAATTCATTGGCAGTGATGACCTGGAAAGATGGAGAGGAACAAACAGTGGATGAATTGGCTAGTCAGCTCCGGCAATACGAGGAAAGTCTTTCTTCCTCCATCGTCTCAGCTGTGGAGAAACTGTCCCGGGAGATCCAGCAACTCAGAGAGGATAGGTCCTACTCCTCACCTGTACGGACCAGTATCATCTCGGCTATTAGAAGTAAGCGTTCTTTTGCTCAAGAGAGAGAATATAAAGGGTACACACCACGGGGCACCCTATGGTTTTATCTGCGTGACCACGGAGAGGACATGAGGAAGTGGGATGGGAAACCTACCGCAGCCCTAGGGGCACGGGTACGCGAATTGCAAGGGAAAACAATCACAGAAAGAGGGTCTTCCAGGAAAATTGCTGCTCCAGTTTCCAGCGGGCAGTTCCCCAGAGAGAGTAGAAGGGCTGATCTTACTCTTGATCTTAATGAAGAAACTTCTGACCCGTACGTACAAGAAATGAGAAATGAGTACTGTGATGAGGATTAGAGGGGCCCTGCCTCCAGCCAGGGGGAGGAAAGGGACAACCGGGTTTACTGGACTGTGTGGATTCGGTGGCCTGGCACGTCAGACCCACAGAAGTATAAGTCTCTGGTAGACACCGGTGCACAGTGTACCCTAATGCCATCAAGCTATATAGGGGCAGAACCCATCTGTATTTCTGGGGTGACGGGGGGATCCCAACAGCTATCTGTATTGGAAGCCGAAGTGAGTTTAACTGGGAACGGGTGGCAGAAGCACCCCATTGTGACTGGCCCAGATGCTCCATGCATCCTTGGCATAGACTACCTCAGGAGAGGGTATTTCAAGGACCCAAAAGGGTACCGGTGGGCTTTTGGTATAGCTGCCTTGGAGATGGAGGAGATTAAACAGCTGTCCACCTTGCCTGGTCTTTCGGAGGACCCCTCTGTTGTGGGGTTGCTGAAGGTCAAAGACCAACAAGTGCCAATTGCTACCACCACAGTGCACCGGCGGCAATATCGCACCAACCGAGACTCCCTGATTCCCATTCATGAGCTGATTCGTCGACTGGAGAGCCAAGGAGTGATCAGCAAGACCCGCTCACCCTTTAACAGTCCCATATGGCCAGTGCGGAAGTCTAATGGAGAGCAGAGACTAACAGTAGACTATCGTGGCCTAAATGAAGTCACGCCACCGCTGAGTGCTGCTGTGCCAGACATGCTAGAACTTCAATACGAACTGGAGTCAAAGGCAGCCAAGTGGTATGCCACAGCTGATATTGCTAATATGTTTTTCTCAATCCCTTTGGCAGTGGAGTGCAAGTCACAGTTTGCTTTCACTTGGAGGGGCGTTCAGTACACCTGGAACCGACTGCCCCAGGGGTGGAAACACAGCCCTACCATTTGCCATGGACTAATCCAGACTGCACTAGAACAGGGTGGAGCTCCAGAACACCTGCAATACATTGATGATATCATCGTGTGGGGCAACACAGCAGGAGAAGTTTTGGAAAAAGGGAAGGAAATAGTCCAAATCCTGCTGAAGGCCGGTTTTGCCATAAAACAAAGTAAGGTCAAGGGACCTGCACAGGAGATCCAGGTTTTAGGAATAAAATGGCAAGATGGACATCGTCAGATCCCAATGGATGTGATCAACAAAATAACAGCCATGTCTCCACCAACTAGCAAAAGGGAAACACAAGCTTTCTTAGGCGTCGTGGGTTTTTGGAGAATGCACATTCCAAATTACAGTCTGATTGTAAACCCTCTCTATCAAGTGACCCGAAAGAAGAACGATTTCAAATGGGGCCCTGAGCAACGACAAGCTTTTGAACAAATTAAACGGGAGATAGTTCACACAGTAGCCCTGGGGCCAGTCTGGGCAGGGCAAGAGGTAAAAAATGTGCTCTATACCGCAGCCGGGGAGAATGGCCCTACCTGGAGCCTCTGGCAGAAAGCACCAGGGGAGACTCGAGGTCGACCCCATGGGTTTTGGAGTTGGGGATACAGAGGATCCGAGGCCCGCTATACTCCAACTGAAAAAAGAGATATCAGCAGCATATGAAGGGGTTCGAGCTGCTTCAGAAGTGATCGGCACTGAAGCACAGCTCCTCCTGGCATCCCGACTGCCGGTGCTGGGTTGGATGTTCAAAGGGAGGGTCCCCTGTACACATCATGCAACTGATGCTACATGGAGTAAGTGGGTCACACTGATCACACAACGGGCTCGAATAGGAAACCCCAGTCACTCAGGAATCCTGGAAGTGATCACGGACTGGCCAGAAGGCAAAGATTTTGGAATATTGCCAGAGGAGGAGGTGATGTATGCTGAAGAGTTCCAAATGTATAATACACTGCCAGAAAATGAGAAGCAATATGCCCTGTTCACTGATGGGTCCTGTCGTCTTGTGGGAAAGCATCGGAGGTGGAAAGCTGCTGTATGGAGTCCTATGCGACAAGTTGTAGAAACTGCTGAAGGAGAAGGTGAATCGAGCCAATCTGCAGAAGTAAAGGCCATCCAGCTGGCTTTAGACATTGCTGACCGAGAAAAGTGGCCAGTGCTCTACCTCTATACTGACTCATGGATGGTGGCAAATGCCCTGTGGGGGTGGTTGCAGCAAGGGAAGCAGAGCAACTGGCAGCGCAGAGGCAAACCCATCTGGGCTGCCACATTGTGGCAAGATATTGCTGCCCGGGTAGAGAACCTGGTTGTAAAAGTCCGTCACGTAGATGCTCACGTACCCAAGAGTCGGGCCACTGAAGAACATCAAAACAACCAGCAGGTGGATCAGGCTGCTAAGACTGAAGTGGCTCAGGTGGATCTGGACTGGCAACATAAGGGTGAATTATTTCTAGCTCGGTGGGCCCATGACACCTCAGGTCACCAAGGAAGAGATGCAACATACAGATGGGCTCGTGATCGAGGGGTGGACTTGACCATGGACACTATAGCCCAGGTTATCCATGAATGCGAAACATGCGCTGCAATCAAGCAAGCCAAGCGGTTAAAGCCTTTTTGGTATGGAGGACGATGGTTGAAATATAAATATGGGGAGGCCTGGCAGATCGATTATAGCACACTCCCACAAACCCGCCAAGGCAAGCGCCATGTGCTTACAATGGTGGAGGCAACCACCGGATGGCTGGAAACATATCCCGTGCCCCATGCCACTGCCCGAACACTCTCCTGGGCCTTGAAAAGCAAGTCCTATGGCGACATGGCACCCCAGAAAGAATTGAGTCAGACAACGGGACTCATTTCCAAAACAACCTCATAGACACCTGGGCCAAAGAGCACGGCATTGAGTGGGTGTATCACATCCCCTATCATGCACCAGACTCTGGGAAAATTGAACAATACAATGGACTGTTAAAGACTACACTGAGAGCAATGGGTGGCAGGACGTTCAAACATTGGGATACACATTTAGCAAAGGCCACCTGGTTAGTCAACACTCGGGGATCTGCCAATCGAGCAGGCCCTGCCCAGTCAGAACTTTTACGTACTGTAGGTGGGAATAAAGTCCCTGTAGTGCACATAAAAAATATGCTGGGGAAGACAGTCTGGGTTATTCCTGCCTCGGGTAGAGGCAGACCCATCCATGGGATTGCTTTTGCTCAAGGACCTGGGTGCACTTGGTGGATAATGCAGAAGGATGGGGAAGTCTGATGTGTACCTCAAGGGGATTTGATTTTGGGTGAGAATAGCCAATGATCTGAATTATGTGATGTTAAGTACTAATTATAGTTATAATAGTTATACTAATAATACACAGATATACTAATAATACTAATAATATTATATGCCATACTAATGTTATTACAATAAGAATCACCCAGACTAATGAAGAATAACTTCAGTGAAACCAAGCAAAGCACAGTGATGATGGTACCAGAACTGACTTCAACATGAAACAATCCAACACCACATACCATCTCAATTTTTCCTGCCCTGAAAGATTATTATGACAGATGGAGCCCGAAGTCATGGACTAAATGAACTCACCGAACATTTTAGAGGGATGGCCCACAGACGAAGGGAATGATATCTCTGTGTGTGTGTATATACATATATATATATATATATATAAAGGGGTGGTGATTAATGAAAATGTACTGGAAAATATGAGACTTGAGCATGACGCAGATGGTATAGAATAAGGGGTGGATATTGTCCTGGTTTCAGCAGGGATAGAGTTAATTTCTTTTCTAGTAGCTGGTACAGTGTTTTGGATTTAGGATGAGAACAAAGTTGATAATGCACCGATGTTTTAGTTGTTGCTAGGTAATGCTTACACTAGCCAAGGACTTTTCAGCTTCCCATGTTCTACCGACTGAGAAGGCTGAAGGTGCACAAGAAGCTGGGAGGGGGCACAGCCAAACTGGCCAAAGGGACATTGCATACCATGTGACGTCATGCTCAGTACATAAACTGGGGAAAGCTGGCCGGGGGGGCCGCTGCTCGGGGACTGGCTGGGCATCGGTCGGCGGGTGGTGAGCAATTGTACTGTGCATCACTTGCTTTGTGTATTATTATTATTATTATCATATTATTATTATTATCATTTTATTTCAATTATTAAACTGTTTTTATCTCAACCCACGAGTTTTTCTAACTTCTGCTCTTCCAATTCTCTCCCCCATCCCACCGGGTGGGGGGGAGTGAGCGAGCGGCTGCGTGGTGCTTAGTTGCCGACTGAAGTTAAACCACAACACTATTTTATTTGGGATATGTGTAATCATTAAGTTAGGTAAAGAAAATTAAATTCCATTCTAAACTGTATTTTTAGTTTCTTTCTAGCTTTTGAGTGGGAAAAATAATTTATGTTGGCTTCCAATTTGACAGATATACCATGAAACTACAAAAAAAATGGTTCTTCAAAGTTTGAGAAAAATTGGGCAAACTCCATCTGAGCTCACATCATTAAAAAAATTACCCTCAAATGAATTGACTAGTCTAATTTTTCTTTGCCTCCTGCTTTAAAATGGCACAAAACTTCTTTCACAGAAATTGAACTACCTAAGAAGTAATATACAAATGGTATTGGGAAAATATAAAAGTTAAATAAATCAAATGTAATGTTTTTCTTTTCCCTCCTCCAGTCCTAATCTAAGTGCTCATGGTTATTGAATTCAGTGGGGATGTATTTAGGCCTCAACCCAGCAAACCACTTAAACACATTTTTTATTTCAGTTTAAATTATATTTATCACGTAGGACTGCTGCCTACAAGTTGATTTACTTTCTTATAGTGTGTGATTTGTCATTCAAGAGTTATAATTAATATTTCAAATAAAACTTTTCTTGAAATCAGTAGATTTCAAAAGTAAAAGTACTTCTGAGCACTGGGGTCAGCACCATGTTTCAACCGGGAATTTCAGATATGCGTGCATAGAGTTGGGGACCAGAAAGAGCTTTGAGACAGATATTACTAAAAAGTAAGAGAAAGTATGTATCAGGAACACCTATATGTGGTGGCAAACTTGTGCTGAGAAGGAAGAAAAAAAATATTCACTTTTAAAAGGCCATTATAAAGTAAATTATAATTATATATTTATAGTGAAGTTTCATAAATAGATGTGCTTTTATTTTAAAAGTACTTTGGTTTTCTGTGTTATATATTCCAGAACAGTGCCCTGTATTGGAATGCAGGCTTCAGAAATGATCTACAGTTATCAGGCCTCACATAGTTTGAAAAAAAAAGATCTCTGCTGAGCCAAGTAACCTGTTTTTGTTAAGTGTTCTTGTTTATTTTCAAATTTATTTAACAAACCAGCTTGAAAGCTGAGCGTTTTAGAGGGTTATATGGACTTCAGATTTTTGTGAGTAAATCCCTATGCATATAAAATGATTCAAATACTACATAAAATAATTCAGTTATTTTTCATGAGGAGTACAAGAATTTATGGCGTATTAAGCTTACATCAAAGTAAACATACAGGTATTGGCAGCCACATAAGGATTGCTAATATCACCTGGAATGTCATTTCTGTAAAATTTGCTGGTTTTAGCAACCAATAGAAGGAAGCTCACAAAGGATATGTTTTAGATATATTTCCCTTAGGAAGGTTTGCGTCAGTAGAGACTTGACTGCAAAAATATATATGTGTATCTTTTTTTTAGAAAAAAAGGGCAAAAGAAAAATAAAACAGGTTGAAAGTAAATATCTGGTTTTATATAACGAAGTCTTCAATGTTGCTATATTCTCCATAATATGGAGGGATTGTACTAAATTTAGTAAATACACAGGTTCCATTTCTACAGTATTATACCATTATTACTTATTAAAATTCAGCAAGGTTGCGCCAGTTAGTGAAACTTTGCTCTTTCTTTCCAGGTTATCATGACTCCATTGTAATTTTTTCACGTACATCAATTTATGCCTGGAAGAAATATCTGTTGTATCAAGTAGGGAAATTATGTTGTCATTTTAACAAATAACCTTGTATTATAATACATATAATACCAAAATATGTGTGTGTATATATATGCAGATAACATCTATCTATAGATACAGCTATCTATCTCCAGTGTCTCAATGACTACTAAAAATGCTGGAAACGTACTGTAAATACGGTTCTTCATGGTCACCTATCAAGGGAATACAAGCGTGCCTTAGAAAATCCAAGGAAAGTGGAAAATATGTAGCTTAAAATGTTTTCATTTGATTAATTTTTTTTCCCAGATGTCCAATAGTTATAGGACAGCCAAAAATGTAACTCCTAGAGGAAGAATCACAAAAAGGAGTAGAGGAAGGATCTTAGAATGAAATAATTTGTTTGTTTGTTTTGGTACATATAGTCGTGGAAGCAGAAGGGCCTTCAGCAGAAGGTAAAACAGGTCTGAGACAAATTAGAAGGAGGGAGCAAGAGCAAAAGGTAGGAAATTTGATAAGGAGGAGCATTCAAAAGCAGAATATAGGAAAGACTGAGAAGAAGTTTGGGCGGGTTGACACGAGAACAGATTATTTCATTTCTACAATTTTCATAGAATCATATAATCATTAAGGTTGGAAAAGACCTCTAAGATCATCGAGTCCAACCGTCAACCCAACATCACCACGCCCACTAAACCATGTCCCTAAGCGCCACATCTACATGTCTTTTAAATACTTCCAGGGATGGGGACTCAACCACTTCCCTGGGCAGCCTCTTCCAATGTTTCGCCACTCTTTCAGTAAAGACATTTTTCCTCATGTCCAATCTAAACCTCCCCTGGTGCAACTTGAGGACATTTACTCTCGTCCTATCGCTAGTTACTTGGGAGAAGAGACCGACACCCACCTCGCTACAACCTCCTTTCAGGTAGTTGTAGAGAGCAATGAGGTCTCCCCTCAGCCTCCTTTTCTCCAGGCTGAACAGTCCCAGTTCCCTCAGCTGCTCCTCATAAGACTTGTTCTCCAGACCCCTCACCAGCCTCGTTGCCCTTCTCTGCACACGCTGCAGCACCTCAACGTCCTTCTGGCAGTGAGGGGCCCAAAACTGAACACGGTATTCGAGGTGCGGCCTCACCAGGGCCGAGTACAGGGGCACGATCACTTCCTTACTCCTGCTGGCCACACTAGTTCTGATACAGGCCAGGATGCCATTGGCCTTCTTGGCCGCCTGGGCACACTGCCGGCTCATGTTCAGCCGGCTGTCGACCAGCACCCCCAGGTCCTTTTCCACCGGGCAGCTTTCCAGCCACTCTTCCCCAAGCCTGTAGCGCTGCATGGGGTTGTGGCCAAAGTGCAGGACCCGGCACTTGGCCTTGTTGAATCTTGTACAGTTGGCCTCAGCCCATCGATCCAGCCTGTCCAGGTCCCTCTGCAGAGCCTTCCTACCCTCAAGCAGATCAACACTCCCGCCCAACTTGGTGTCGTCTGCAAACTTACTGAGGGTGCAATTTCATATAATTGTTCTAGGGCTTCCTTATGTTTTATGGAATCTAATTTTGATTTTTCACTGAATTCATCTCTTCTGTGCGGGCTTTAAATTAGACCAGTCATATAAATCATATGTTTTAGAAGAAAGCATCTGTAACATTCATTGCAAATAATGGAAATATGTATGTGTGTGCTGCAGATTTGTCTCCCAAAAAACATGCCAGAAAAGAGAGCGTGGGTAAAAGATGAAGACTCTCCTTTGAAGTTGATGAGAATACATTTAATGAAAAACCGGTATAAGTCTTGTATCAAGTAGGGAAATTATGTTGTCATTTTATGTCCTTTGGTGTTTTCAAGGAAACCAAAAAACCCAGTGCCTCCAGTGCCTCACCCCCAGAAAAGTGAGTTTTTCTAGGTACTTCATAAAAACATTGTTGACCCCACTATTTAGAGAAGGAAGCCGATGCATATCTCTGTGTATATCAAGCCTTGCATGTGGCCTTGCATTATTTCTTTTACTAAACAAGTTTATATCTTGATCTTGGAAGCCTCTTTCTGGGTTTCTTTATCAGTAAATTTTTGCAGAAATCTCATCTACCCTGAAGATTTGGGAAGGAAGAGTGACACTTACCCTGGACCCTGCAGCTAGCAAGTTTGCTGCATGTTAACAGAGGAGAGCAGAGCAGTATACCACCAATACATGAAAGACCTGGGATACTGTTCTTTTGTTTCAGCTCCCAAGAATAGTGGGTTGCAATAGCGCAGTCTGGAAATGATACAGATCTCTGTGGGCAGATCCTTATGCAGAATGGGAGTAACATTTTTGAAGAATGAAAAGCTGACTCTGACCAGTGTTGGTGGTGGGCCTCTTGCATACTCAACTTGACTTTGAAAAGCAGAGACATGGTCAAGGTGATGTGCTATTCTGCGTAGTTGTCTGACATGTTCTCCTCTCTTTTGGAGAAATAACAGCACTGAACTGACTTGCACAAGGCTATACTCTGGTAAACTAGTGTCAACTTCAGAATATCAACTTTTATGCCTATCTTAGCTTCCAAGTATGAAGATAAATGACCACACAGTTGTCTGACTTTATGTATGTGTTTTTTCTTGAACTCTTTTCTAGTTTATTACTCTTCCAGCAGCTAAATTCACTCACTGCTAATCTTCCATTTCCCTGTAACTAACTTGATCTTTCTAACACTTCATTTATCACCAGTGTGAGACTCTTGATTTATACCAGGTATATTCATCTTTTTCCAAGACACAACAAAGCCAGGCTTCTGCTGTGTTTTACATAAACTTCTTTACATCACTATATATTGCATGAATATAAACCTTTCAGTGAAACTTTCCTAATGCAAGCCATTATGAAGACCTTGTCTAAAGGTAATTATGAGCTGCCCTTTAGCTTCATATTGTAAGTTAATAGTGTGGCAAAGGAACACGTATGTATCAAATAAGATTTTATCTTTTGTTCATTTTCAGTACTGGCTTGCTCCGTGTAATGGTGTAAGAAACTGTCAAAACAGTTGACCTGGAAAATGTGCTACTTCATCAGAATGTGATCACGATTAGTATCGTTCAATTACAGAATGATGTTAGTGGTGCCTGATAGCTTTCTGATATTTGAAGTAACATTTAAAGCAAAAAGAAAAGGTTCAGTAAGACCTGACTTCCCAGGGCTGTTGTCACTTTGACATAAATTTCTTTGCAGAGAAAGCCTGACCTTATACATTATTGTTTCTGCAAGACATAGTTCATCAACTGCGTCCATGGGAACATGGAAGTAAACTGATATAGGTGTCTTTTTCTGAAAATTCAGATGGGAGGAGGGAGAAAGGACGCATTAGTTTCTTACCCTGTCTGGGAAGATCTTGGCTGGGCAGTGGGCACAGCCCACTGGACAGCTGAGTGCTACCATGTTAAACAACAAGGGTCTACTGCTACTTGGCAGCTGTGGTAATTATGACTTGGGGCATAATTGCAAGCCCCAGTAACAACACAGAATGAATTAGGAACTGAGCAGTCTAGAAAAGTCATTAACTATGAAAATGATTTACTGTTATGTTAATTGGAAGAATGGTGTCAAGAACTGTTTCTTTAAAGAGTTTTCCAATAAGTAGTAACAACCGCTAGCTGCAAGAGCACAGTATAGCAGCATGTTAGTTATTTGTAATGCCAGATGTCTGCAGATTTCATAGCTTTTTTTGAAGTTGCTCTAAAATAGGGCAGGGAGGGGAGGCTTTGTGAGTAAAGAAATACTCTCTGTCCTGATAACGACTTCTAACAAGGAACTGGGCAAGAGTTAAAACCAGGTATTGGGCTCTTTACAGACTCTGAATCGGCAGCCCCTGGGTTTGGAGGTTAGATCCATTCAAAATAGAGTTTTCCTGTCTGGAGGAAAAACTGCCCAGGAAGGGACAGAAAGCATCTGTTAAATGAGACTGAATTTCCTCTGTGGTTTCATCTATGCCATGATGAGTGGGTGGAATTTTACCCTGACATCTTAGATAAATGCCTTGTATGCATCTGAGATTAGGTGTGGTAGCATTGTAATATTTGGCACTCGGTAGTGATCCAGAAGAATGAGCAAGAGTCACCCTTCTCTTTGTGGTGGAAAGCTTTCTCCTGGAATACTTAGATCTCTAAAACTTACAGTCTCAGAGACTAGCTTCAGAAGGCATTGAATGCTGGATTGCTCAGCTTGCAAAATGATTCCTCTTGTTATCAAGGACCTTAAGGTTTTCTTCACTAGTTTAAGCTGAATAATATGAAGCCTGCATTCAGATGTCCCTATGGCAGCTGTGAGGAGAGAAAATTGTAACTTCTTCAAGATTAAAAGTTCAAACTGTGATGGTTGTACCTTTTAACCCCATAACTGGCTTTTACCCTGATCTCTGTAAGCCTGTTAGCTTCATCAAGTTGAAGAGATCATGACATCTTCCAAAGCACCTGGGGGAAGCATTTCCTTTCAGTTCATTGACTAAGCTGTTCTCTGGGACAGCAATGTCACCCAGCTGTGTCTAGCCTTTTTATGCTTAAGTTATTATAATTAATATTATATTCTTTACTCCTTTGCACTAGTACATTAATATTTTTAACTACTTTAAATAAAAACCAAAACCAAAACCAAAAAACAATTAGGATGAAAAGCAAGTGCATGCAGGAGATGAGGAGTTACCACTTCTATTTAAATACAATTTATGTAGGAGAACTGGGAGAAGATCTTATGAAAAACAGATTGGACGTTCTAATATTATGCATTTTTTGCCGCTTGTGACTTGTAGCATACTCAAATTCTGCCTTATTAGTTACTAATCTTAAAAAAAAATAGCTTTCTGTCTTATCAGAGTGAAAGTGAATCATGACAGGATATTGCAGAATATGTAATAGAAAACTGTCCCATAATAAAACTTACACTGTAGAAATAGTGGCAGCCTTGGTTTCTTCATTAAACTCAAAAGCATCCACTGTTCCTGTTATGTCAAAAAGGACATATTTAACAAGTAAAATCTTTTTGTTGAACTTGAGATAACAATTGAGCATAATTGCTACTTCTAGACTGAACTAGTATATTTTCACCTGTTTGGGTGAAAGGCATGTTTTAAGGATCTGTGGAATTTAGAGTTGTTCCAGAAATGGTCAAAAACAGTCTTTCTTTTAGATAATGTATTCCCCAAATTAATTTTGTATATAAAATCATGTTAGATATCAGATTTTTAGCATTGTGGCTGAAAGTATTTTTTCATTCATATATATACATATATGTACTAAACTATAAGCTGCAAACAGTGTAAGTATAGGTTAGCTTAGTGAGATAAGGAATTCCTAACTCTTAATATTAGATTAAAATACACCTCTTTTTGATATTTGCTACATGTGATCTTGGGCTAGCTAGACAACTTGTGTGGGTCTTTTTCCCAAATATACAGGAGATGATGTTTTCCTTGGCTAGATTTTGGATAGGTACATTGTAGTAAGTGGCATTCATACTAGATGCCAAATACTGCAAAATGGTAATTTCTTGAATGAGAAGTCATACAGATTTTTTTATTTTTGAGAGAGAAAGAAAGAGAAAGAGATAACATAAAATATGCAAATTTGTAGCTACATCCCCCTTAACCAGATTTGTATGCCCACATTTGTTCGGAAGATAGAACTTTAGTAGGTCAATAGTCTACTTTGAGACAAACCATAAGAGATACAGAAACAAGTGCTAGACAATGTAGCCTCTGGTAGATTTATGAGAAGCTCACATAAACTAACTGGTGTCATGCTTTAAAATTTAGGATGTGTTTACTGGGATAAAGCATGCTTATGATTTTAAAATACAGCATGAAGCTAGGTCTAGGTGAGGCAAAGTTATTTGGCTTTGGGAAAGAAACTTAATCTGTACTGAAACAGACAAAAAACTTAAAGCAGATCTGGGACTATTATGCCTTTGCATGCTCTTAGTAAAGAGAGACTTTCTATTTATTTCTTTCTCTGTTTGAAAAATATTAAATTTAGGATGAATTATGAATAGAGATGGCTTCAAAAACATGAAGCCATCTCTACCCCCAAGAGAAAATAGTAGCAACTTTAAGCTCTCTAGAAGAGCAACTGTTTTCTCATTATATTTATTCATAGAATAATAAGTTTTGACATAAGATCAGGACCTCTAGGCACTATTGCTATTCTAATTTATTTAATACATTGAAGGAATTCATGTTAAATAAGGAGTGCTTTGACACAGAGCTGAATTGATGCCTCCGTGTCTTATTTGTCTTTAACTGGGCTTTAATCATTACAGTTTTGTTGCAATCTATATCATTAACTTCACTTAAGCTGATTGCCCATTAAATATTGTAATGGTGTGTTAAGCACTTCAGGAAATTAATATGTGTATGCTAGACATTTCTCATTGTCTTACATTAGCTGGAATATTTTGGATACCTGCAGGATCATTGCTAATAATAAGTAAGAAATTAAATAATGTAGAAGGCTGATATAAATTCACTGCTTTATCATGGGCTAGTCACAGTTTTTTGAACATTAACTATGTCTCATAGTGAAGATCAGCTGGTTTGTAGTGTTATTAAAGTTTCACAAGATGGGCTTTTCAGAAGGAGAAAAAAAAGGAAATGTCCTTAGTTGGGAGGAGGAGTTAGCTGCCTATTGCAGATTGTGGAGCTTTTTAGAGTAGTATAACATAGATTATTATGAAAGGTTTAATTGCATTGGTATTCTCTAATCAGGACTATTTAAACAAGGTCAAACTAAGAAAACGCTATATTTTTGGAATTAGGAAAATTCTATGCATATTTACCTACCTGAGTTCAAGTTGGGCAAAGAAACTTAATAATCATAAATTTTTACTGTCACAGCTTCCTGCCAGATAAATAAAGTTTATGTAAGACTGTTGACCTGTGCATGTCTCATATTTATGACCTTGATTTCCCAGTGTAAAACTTCTATAAAATGTTTTTGCTCTTAAATAAAAAATGTTGTATTCAAAGCTAATATTAGCTATAATCAGTGAGTATATTTAAACTAATGCTGACACATGGATTGCCACTCTAATAGTTTGTCTGCTGTTTCTCAAATTCTGTTTCTTTGAGAAGAGGAAAAACCTCATTCCCATGTAACTTATTAGAAACATATGAATATTTTCATCATTATTTTTTTTCCCCCAGTAAAAATAGGTGAGAATATTGAGACCAAAATGTGTGTGAGGTATCAGTATATATTCTGGGAATTTTCTAGTGTAAAAACTGACCTGAATTAGAAGTGTTGGGCCTTGCTAAAAGGTAAGTCTTTGAGTCAGGAACTGCTGGGCAGGAAGGAAGAAGTCACAGAAATGGGAATAAGAGAAAAATTTGAAGGAGGTATTTGGCTGGGATCATTAGTTGAGTGAAATAGCCAAGGGGTATATTGGATGACCCTGAAGACTCAAGTAATAGAAATGGGATGAAATTCAATAGCACAGCATGGAAGGTCATACACTAGGGGACTAATAACAAGCATTTCTGCAATAAGCTAGGAGCTGATCAGCTGAGGTGCAGTAGTCAATCACAGGATGGCTCTAAGTTTAGGACACGATACAATCCAAGGGTGTGTTAGCTAATATATTTCTAGGAGAGAAAAGAAAATCCACAAACCAGTATAGAGACCTTATTTGTAATATTAAGTATCATTTCAGTCATCTTGTTTTCAAAATAGATGGATTTACTCATTAATAGGTGCAGAAAGGTACTACTAAAGTATCTTGGCTTTTAACCATTAAAATAAAATCTTAGAGGAGGTATGATTTGTTCCATATAAGCACTTTAGGGAGGTAAATATCAGTACTAGACAGTAAGTCAATGTGTTTTGCTGGGATATGAACAAATACGTATTAGTTGTCTGTGGATCAGAATGGGTGGCAACTTAAAGGCCGATAACTATCAGCGTTGTGATATTCTGGTTCAGCTTTCTAAAATAAAAAAAAAAAAAATACAAACAACCTAGATTAAGTGAAGCTTTACCAATTTTAGATGTTTTGGGATCTGGCTATCTGTAATATCAAGTACTGTAACAGAAAATACTTTTTAGCTAGGTCTGTGGCTTTTTTTTTTTCCTTTTCCTAATTTATGTGTGGAAAATTACATTAACCAAGGATTTGGCCCCAACCTCTGTATGATCTTCACTGACCAAGAATATGGACAATAACTTTTTTTATATTCATAAACAGCCATTAATATGTGTCTATGATGGATGCAAAAATGTTACAGGAGGAAGGAGAAGCCGGGAGATAGATTTAAAGAGGAATGATTCAGAGAGCAGTTTTGGCATGTAAATACACTTTGGACAGATTGAGGACTAATTTTTTCCAGAAGCTCTTGTGAGTGAAAGCAAAATGGGAAAAAAGCTGTTTTGGAGCTAAATATATTGGTCAAGATAAATTAATGGGTTAGGGTGGAAGAATAGTTTTTCAGAAATGCATAGATGTTCAAAGAGCTTCAGGAGTTTATTTCTGACTTGGTAACTGAGTAATTATCAATGACATGATGATTATTGCCATGAACCCATTCAAAGAGGAGTACTTGTTTGCTACTTATTTGTATGTAATACAGAGAGTAGCAGGCTCATTAGCTTTGCCTTTGGTCAGCAGAGCAAAAGGATATGACAGAGGAAATTAGCTCTCCCCGTGGTTGAAGGCTCTGACATCTGCCATGGCTTTTTTCCTGACTTGCAATTGCCTCCTCAGTTTGCTACTCTAGTTGAATGCTCCCCCTAACTCTAGGCACATGGTAATTCACATGTGAGCACTTAATTAATTGGTTCATTTAATCAGTGTGTGTGCAGAAAAGGCCTTATGCTAGCAGTATTTCTCCCCAAGAGAGCTTGCCCATTTGAGAGGCATGGTCTCTATGTCCCCTGATAGCAATTAACAACTACCGAATTGCTCCCGCTGAACAATCATGAAATTCGTCTGTCTCGGATCATTTCATGTAGTATAATAGTGCTTAAATTTAGTATCTTGCCAAAGTAGGGCCCATTAGAATTGACAGTGATGTCATGTGCTTTTTGAGCTAATTTGAAAGAATGCCTTATCTAGATATGAAACTACTTCATGCTTGGTGTTTACATATTGATACTTGTTTGAATATTTTTACAAACATTTGGGCAAAATTAAAATTTTTAAATTTAAATTAAGAGCATTGAAATTAAAAGCCTTTTCTAAATTTAAATTAAGAAAGATCAAAAATAAATAACAGTAAATATCAGCATAGATTTCTGCTTCTGTTTAATAGCTAAAAGTTCAAAATAAAATTTATTTGTCTAGATAATTAACATATTAAGACTTAATATCATTCCTACCAAATGTGATTACTTGAAGGCCAGACTTCTAATTTTTTTTTTATTTTATTATTTCTCTTCAGGAAAGCATGGTGAACAAAGATATCTAATAGGTTTTGCATGTTTTCTCTGAAAAACTTGTTCAACAAAATAACACTTTGTAAATGTGTTGTTTGAACCAGACAGCCCAGACACACTCGCCATTTGACACACTTGAGTGAAGCGTCTGACCAGTAAGGGTCATGCTAAAAATCAGGATCCTAACATCTGAAAAAAAATTACAATGGTAGCTGTGAATGAAAGCAATGTTTCTTTAAATCCACTGCTTTTTGAGTTTGTAAAGAGCCTTGACCTCTAAAGCTTCAGATTCTTTCTGTAAAAGAGGTGGTGTCTCCTCTGACTAACTCTTGACATCCAGAAAAACAGTCTTTGAAGGCAGAGATCATTTGAGCCTGCATGTTCCTTCTAAAAAACACATTCCAATTAGATTAATCTTGGAACTGCTTGAGGTTTTCTTTTTGGGTTTCAATGCTATGAATAATCTATCCAACAAGAACTGGGACCACCAGTGTGTTTGGAAAGGTCGTCAGCCACTGTCAGAAATTTTAGAGGGAACATTCTCAGGGGCCTTTCAGATCATGTGTCCAGGGCAGAATGTGTCCATTTCTTAAACAATAGAATAAAACTGACATTTCAGTCTAATAATGAAAGTCAATGTTGTATCAAGCAAAATTTTAACTATTGTAGTAATGTGAAAGTGCCATTGCCTTTCACCTTTGGATCGCCAGACTAGATTTTCCTCACTCTACTCTTGTTTTAGACTATTTTGAGTGCACTGACCCCACATGGTTACATCTAACTCACACCAATGTAAATCAGGTATATTAAAAAGTACTTTAAAGCAACACTGAATTAAACCCAGCAAAACAGAAGAAAAAGCTCCCATTATTTGATACTGAAGGACATTGCTCTTTCTATGAAGTCTCTATATTCCTAATTTTTTTATATAGCTGCACTTATTTTGAAGAAAAAGATACTCAAGCAGAGAAAGTATTGAACTAAAATAAGGCAATAGAAGAATAAGAGGGGGCAATTAAAATAAAGTCTATCACTTTTTTAACTTTAATGTCATTTTTGCTTTTACCTCAATTAGTTTTTATTTCTTTTCCCAATTGCATCCTTTGGTATTCTTTCTCATTGTTCCCTAGATAACATGAATTCTTTTTTTTTTGTCTAACTTCAGTATAGCCTCAAGTGCTGTCTTTCGGGTAGTGTGTACCAGTCATTCTCAAGGATTTTAAAACAACCTCCTCTTCTTCCTTTTCAAACATTACTCTTACATTTAGTACAAACTCTTCCAGAAATAGTCTAGATTTGTGCTATCAAGGACCTCTTCTTACTATTTTCATGGGAGAATTAAAAATGTCCTTAAAAAACAGGACATCTTTTCCCTCTGTCCCTCAAAAAAACCACCCCACAACACTTTAACCTAAAAAATCTTCTGAATATGAGTTCCCTTAAGAAACTTAATACCCAAATCCAGATACTTGTCAGATGGAATAAATTTGAGCACATCTGAACATAATGCCTGCCCCACTCATACCACAGGCTTTCACTTTATGCACCTACTTAAAAAACAAAGTCACAGCAAAAATGACAGAAGATTTGCTCTTCAGTATTTGTGTCTCTCTGAAGTCAAACCTAGAAAAAATTGTCAACTAATCATTGGAAGATTAAAAAAAAAAAAAGGACAGATTAAAAGATTTAGTCTGCTAATTGATTAGTATTTTTAACTTCAAAAAAAATCAGCAATGTTACTTACACTTCTGCAACTAACTGCAAATGCCCTTCAGAACAACTAAGTGAATATGAAACAAAGAGAAGACATTTCCAGAAAGACTTGGTTTAAATTAAGATAAATTTGTTTTTAAGGTTTTTAATATCCAACCATGCCTAACTTTGGATGAACTTAGAGTAACACTCCCTGGATAAACTAGCATCCAGCATTAATGTATAGGTACACATATGTCCTCCTTCCAGTCAAGAAATAAGGTAATAAGCTCAAATCCAATCTTCTGGTTTATATACTGTGAACATTTAGCAGTATAAATAAGTGAGATGAATTGTCTTCTCAGCTCTCTTTATCACATTAGAATTGCAATAGCAATAGAAAAGAGAGATTAAAAGAGAATAAACCAAAAGGAAATGCCAGTGAAGACAGAGGAATGATGTTAAAGGGTTGCTGTGACACATTTAAAAATGACCATAAAAGTTCTTGCTATATTCAGTGCTTAGTGGCAATTTCAACAACTAAATAAAGGTTACACTAACAGTAAGAGCTAGTACTGTGGAAACGGAAGTTGCATAGATTTGTTTTCAGTTAGTTTGTGTCAAATTATTTCTGTCTATTGTGTCAATAATTCAAATTTATGCTAGTTAAAATGCTGAAAACAACAATATTTATAAAAATCAGCTGTTATTTTAAGAAAGAGCAAGGAAATAATTTTGCCTTTTTTTAAAGACTGGAACTGCTGAAATAAAGATTAGTTAAATTTCCTGTAAAAATAAACCAAGGATATCTTTAGCAGAAATAAAATGAATTTAATCTTCATACTATATCATGTTTATGCAACCAGAAAACAGTAAAAACTGTTTCTTTTTCCAAATGCAAGGATAGTCATAAGTAGTCATGTTCACGTCTTTTTAGAATAGAAATTAGAACACGTATTATAATAAATAATGGCAAACAGAAATCTACCCTTAGCCATGGGGTGTGCAAGGTTATTTTGTCATAGAGTGCCTCTGAGAGTTCTAGATCTTTGCCAAAAAATTCAGCATGTTGAAATTAATTAATGGGTACGCAAGTTTAAGGGAAGATGACAGCCAGATTTGAAGAGAGTACTGTGTCATCAGCCTAATTTAATTTGGAGGTCAGGATTAAAAAAAAATGAAGACACGCTAGATTAAGGAAATTGTTTTTATTTGTTAAAAGTATTTGATATGACTGCATTATCCAAAGAACTAGTAAAGTCTTAAAGACATTTTGAAGATTTTAATATCCCATTTACATTTTCAGCCATTTATTTTTAACTGATTTGTCTGTCTTTAAAAGTGATTAATGCATGGAACCTAGACACACTGACTAAATGAAAAAAATCCCCCTTAGGAACACTTCACTGACAACATTGTCCTAGTTACTAAAATAATAATTATAATGAAAGTTTCTGGAGATAAAATTATATCAAAATATGCCTCTGAGCTTAAAACTTAACTTAGTCAAGCTAAAATTTAGCCTGACCCAAAGTTTATTGAGTCAAGCTATGTGTTTACAGAGCTCTTTATTTGAAGAAAAAATAACTCGATAATGAATCTGAGAATAAAAATACAAATGCATGCCATATAGGAAAGATCTTTTATGTGATTTTTTAAAACAATGAATTTTTACATACATATTCTGTCTACAGTGGGATTTTATTCTGAACTGAAGTACACTTAGGAGATAGAAGAAATGATAATAATTCCCAGAGCTGCAGTCTTTTTAATTAAATTTGCATTCTACCTGTCCGTGATAGATGGGTAGGCACTTGACAGGAGATTAAAGTTAAATAATGCCCCTTACCCAATAGTTAGTTATTTTTGTATGTGATTTTGCAGGTTTCTTGACAATAGCTTTAGATTAAAAAACTGAGAAATTTAAGTATCTGTGTGTGCATGTGCACACACATTTGAAAAACATTAAAAGTGCAGTTTGCACCAAATTGTCCCTGTTTGAATCCTAAGCTTATTTCTAACTGCCTGAAGGCATTTTGGCACTCTCACATTTTAAATACTAAATATATGTTTAGTCTGAAACTCTTACACAGTTATTGCCATCCAAGTTCTTATTTCTTCATATTAGGTCATATGTTTTTCAATTTTCCTTAATGTTTTATAAATATTACATTAAAATAATATTAAAATATTACATTAAATTCAGTTTTATGCATAATTTGGTTTAATGTTTCCTAGTAATTGTCCGTATATTTTAGAGCAAAATTATAGCAAGCTTTTCTCAGCTGATACGTTCTTGGTAGTTGGAATCACAACTGAAACTCCATTTCTGAAAATTTATACTGCAATTTCTATTGAAATTTAATTGTTATAATTTCCCAAACAGGATTTTAGAAGCTGTGGCTAGAGACATAATGCCTACCTAATAGATCTTGAAAGTTAAAAAAATGTGGAGACCTTCATTAACTCATCGCTTTACAGCTACATTCCAGAAGTGAACTGTACCATATGGCTGACAAAAAAGAATTAAATAGCAGCTGTTAATCCATTGGGTTGAGAACACGACGTAAAAGACTATCTTTTGCCTCCAGTATGTATCTTTGTCTCAGGTATATGTACCTAACCTGATTATTACCTTAGTAGGTATAGCACATGTATCTTGCCAGACAAACTACCAGTAAGGTACGAAGTCGTGCAGATGTACACATTGTACAGGTGGGGTTACTGAGGAAAGAAACCAAGGACATCGGGGAAATCCGGAGAGCAGTGTAAAGCTGATGTGCTTATTTTATTGCATGGTTGGTTATTAATTTGCTAATTTGTAGATGTAATGGTCTGAAGCCTTCTTGCATGTCCTGCATTCCCTATTCACAACTATTGTCTCTCCAGCTCTTACACCCCTGCGTTAGAGATCCCATGTGAATTTGGTGCTGTCATTACAAAGGAATCTCACAGTGATTTGGCTCTGTAAACATAAAGAAGAAATGTAAAGCTTAGTTCAGCTACTTAAGGTATTTCTTCTCCTTTGTTGATACAAAGCATATGAAGTAAGTTAGAGCCAAACTGAGTCTTGCACAAGGATTCTTTTTCTATACCCAGTCCAATTTATCCCAGAATATAGGCTGGTAGGAAGTGTGTTTAGTGAGGATGTTAGGGGAAGAATATTAAGCGATATATGAGAAAAAAAGATACTGAAGGTCTATACACTGGCACATTGGACTTGTCAGTCATATCACACACTGAATTCAATCAAACATATTAGCATCCTTTCAGCCATGTGGACAGATAAAGACAACCTTGAATACCACTGCTTGTTCAAGACTTTTTAAACAAGGCTGTTTGACACCAAATACAAGAAAATAGCAGATGGAAATCGGCATTAACTGAAGAGACAGCTATATGTATCAGTATTTGATTATTCATTTCCAGTTGAATCTGTCATCTAGAAGTGTTACATAGATTTCATTATTGAGAGTTAATATTATTGCTAATAGTGTGATATAGAATTGCTCTTTTTCTCCAAAAGTAGGGTACTTGTTAAAAGTGATAAATAATTAAGAGAAAATATTTTGTGCATCTGCTGTAGAAGAATACATTGGGAAAAGAATGAGAACAGAGACATGCCATTTGTGAAGAATGGCATTTTTATTATTTCTATTGCAGTCTTATCCTGAGGCCTGAACAGAGGTTGACTATACAAGCAACTAATTTAGCAGTATATTTACCCCTTATAAATTGTTAAACATTCAGTGACAATGCTATTTTGTTCATATTTTTCCTTTTATCAGTTTTGGAAACATGTAAATAACTGGTCTCACTATGCTAAATTGTACGCTTACATAGAAGATGTATGGCTAAATAGGATACTTAGACACCAATTGCTACCTTACTGCGTAAGCTTAAATAGACACTTAGGACATGCACCTGGAAGTAATACTTTGAACTCATTTTTTTTCTTACTGGTAATTTATTTTAGCATTAGGGGAATTAATAGACCTGTGGCCCTTCTCATAACATTGTTCTGAATAGATGGGTCCAAAACTGTAGTGCTTCATGCTGTCAAGGAGCAAACCAGTTTCACTAAAGTAATAAAAGCAAATTTTATGCAGGTTTTGGAACTATGCTTTTGATGAAAGTCAAAGGGGGGAATGTGGATGTAGACTTAGTAAGGAGTTAATCGAGGTAGTAGAGAGAACAATGAAATGAAAAAAGAAAGGGAACACAACAGGAAAGGACTAAAACTGAAAAAGTAATGGATTGAGGACTGCTGGAAAAAAAAAGAGATTAAGAGAGAGCAGAAAGAAGAGGTTTGGAATACATTGCAAAATGTAAAAATACAGAAAACCTAGCCAGAAAGTAAAATGTGTAAGAACAATTGAGTTTTGTCCTTACATAAGAACTGTACACATTTTGGGTCACATTTTAACTTTAATTGCTTAAGATTTTTTAAAAATAAGCTGTTTGATTCAAATATCTTACATTTTGGGATAGGATAACTTATGGAGCAAATCAATAAATCAGTAAATCATTTCTTTAAATTCATGCCAGCTTTCTTCTTCAGAAATTATGTATTTCTCCTTTTCCTTCTGACTCAATTTTTCCCCATTCTTTGTGCAATTACAGGTATTGGTGGAAATCTTGCCTTCCCCATCCCCCTGTGAAAAAAAGCTCATCTTTTTCATTTCTGAACCTGCATCCTCTATTCTCCTGAGCAGTGCCATTAGCTTTACAAAGAAGATAAAATGGAAGAGCAGCATGATGAATTGCAGTACCTATCTTCCTTTGCATGCTTCCTTTGCATCTCCTCTTTTAAAGGCATGTGTCATTCTCATGCAGGTGCTGTATGTCTGACTAAAATAAAAGATTTGTCGCATGGAGAAAGCCTTTTTTGGCAGTTTATTTACTGTCTCACCTCATTCTTGTCACAGTATCACACTGAAATGGTTTATTTCCAAAATTTCTGCTCTGGATGCGGGCAAAGGGGGAAGAAAGAAAAAAGTGCAAACATAAAAATTCAAAGGAGACAATTTTCCCCCTTATACTCTTCCGAAAAAGGATCAAAAAATAATTTTGATTATGTATTTTTCTGCAGTTCTCATCAGAAAATGAATTCAGGAGTTGTGAGGATGATCAACTTTTTCCATTTAAAAAGAGCTATGTTGTGTGGTCCACATCATGTTTCAACCCAAATCTTGCTTTCAACCTCACTGACATAATTTTGTGTTCTGCCTGCCCCTGCAGCTCTTTATTCAGCACTGCGTTTGACTGAAACAAATGACAACAAGTGGTTTGAACTTTCCACCACAGGTAATTCTTGGTTTTACTTGAGGCTCTATAGATGTTTGCACTGGGGACTCACTCCTATAACTGGCCTTTTTCTACATTACTTTGATGGTGAATAGTAAGCAAAGAAGCAAACAGCCTGCTTCAGGATTAGCAAGCCAATACTGCATTCACTTATTGGAAAATACATTTGAAAGAATAGAATTACTGCCCGTGCAGACAGAATTACTATCTGTGTTGTCTTCTACTAGTTAGTGAATGAAACATAGTTTTGAGACCCTAGAGAACGTGGAGTAACTCTTTTTCCTTGTTTTATGTGTCATTAATGTCAAAGGCATTTTAGCCCCTATCTTAGGCAATACATGGTTCATAATGCAGGGGAATCTTAATGTTTACAGAGCTGTATTTATTTTTCAGGTGTTTAGATGCGTTACCAGACTTCATCAGCACTACTCTTACGAAACATGTGCTCTGGTCTTTGAGGACCAGACCATCCTTAGACCATGACTCTTCTACAGCAGGAATAAATAGGTGAAACAACCGTGTTTTTTTTCATTTTCTTATTCACTTAATGTAGTAGAAGTTTTCTCTTTGAATGTAATGATAATTGTATTAGGCCATTAATTCCTATTGCTGTGCAAGTGTGGGGGAGAGATGCCTTGACATAAATATCCTCAGGGCTACAAAGGACTTCATTTTTCCAGATTCTTTATTCTTTTAGGAATTAGAAAATAAACCCCAGACTTTCTCCATTTATTTTGTTGCTTGGAGGACCAAAGCACATGGATTTGCCATCATAAATAATACTACATTGACATGAGGAAGAGCTGTAACTAAGTGCATAACTCCCCAAATGCAGTTCTGAAATTGAGTTCAATGGGATAGCTTATGGTACATGCAAAAAGTTGCCAATAATTAGTGAACTATCCATATGTTGGCATATAGACAATAAATCATGACTGAAGGAATTTCTTTCTGAATAACTGTGCACCTCTGTGCCCTGAAGTTATTTTCAATGGGACAATAAAACTGGATGGGTCTGATGTTCTGTGGATGTGATTAGGAGAGGTGGACTAGACTTTTTGACATTTACCCAGGCTACCTGAATTTGGGTTCAGACTGTGTTCCAGTAAAACTATTTGTGCAATCTGAAACAGTTCTACTTGAAGATATTGCAAGAGACCTGCTCAAGAATATTTGTTATAAACATATGTCTTCTTATGTATGGCTGGTAGGTTGCTAATTTGAAACAGAATACTATATTCGTAGTACAGGTAAAATAATTCTGGAACAGGTTGAGAATCTTTTGAAAAGTGTTAATATTAAATTTCCCGTTATCAAATCTGAAGCTTTACCAGCTTGGGTTAATATTCTTTCATTCCACAGAAGTTTGATAATTTCTTAAGTTCTTGGCACGGCATTGAGCATTACCTTCCTGGCCACACCTGCATCATGCAATTGAATGAAGTTCAGATGTTTCTAAACTGGCTGAGACCATGTGAATTCCTTGATGGCAGTGGTATTACAGGTCAGAAAGTTGTCGTGCTTTTGGACATAGGTTGACAAGGCTGTAATACTGTTTCCAAGGCCTGATGTTTGTTCACTTACAGTGCCCCTTCCATTTCGATGTACCAATGTACCTGTTTGTAGTAGCCTACATTTAACATGGTAGATTTATCTATGGCTTGTTCAGCTGACATACTTATAACGAAATTTAATATTTTTTTTTTTAAAATGAAGCTGGAAGTTCTATAGGAGTTGTTGCATTTTCCTAGGTTGTCTTTCATTTATCATGTAAAATGTGGTCTTTCAAACTGTTGTAAATACGCTGTCTGTGAGCTTCATCATAAGAACACATCAATTTTCAAAGCAATAGGTAAGTTATTGTGGAGGATTTTTTTCTTATTTTTATTGTAATGCATATAATTTAACATAATGATCTGAACATTTTTTTTAGCTGAAGTGATGCTATTTTTTCACTGCTTATTCACATGGGAGATACATACCAAACTGGAAATACTTACCTACAAATACAACAGCCTGTGAACTTGCATGAGGGATTTATTTGTACTTATGAAAAGGTTCTGTGATATAGTTTGTTGTGTCACCTGTAGCATGGCATCTGTTAGTTTCATGGGTTGTTCACCTTTAAATTTTAGTTTTGAGAAAAAGACATCTAGGTAAATTTTAGAGCACAGTAAAGAATACAAATTCACTCAATATATCCAAGGACACAGTGGGAGCAATATATAGTGTTTATTTTAGTATTCAAACTTAACTTTTACTGTCTGCATACTGTGGTTCTTCAATTTAGTTTGTTAAAGAGCTGTTTAAAGGATTTGTTACAGAATAAAGCTACTTCACTATGCTCCCTATTGCAGTTGAACCATTACAATTTATCTTTTGTTCTTGAGTTTAGTCTCTTTATGTCTTGAGTGACTTCTGGATATCAATCTCTTTTGTACTGACTTTTTCAGTGGTACTGAACAGTGTATTTTCTATGGTATTTGGAGGAATATACTTAAAAGAAAACTGTTAGTTTCCAAACAATTTGGATTTTTATTGTATCATATACATTTTTATCAAGATACTAGTTCAAGAGTGTTTTCAGTAGCATGAATGTTTTACGCCCCACTGAAGCTCATAAAACTCAAGTGAGTTAATAAGCTTATTTTGGTTATTCCATAGTCTGCGTTCTGTATTTTGGTGAATAACAACTGAATCAATTATTAGTTGCCAGCACACCCAAGTTATGACATCTCAGTTAGTAACTGAATACCTGTGAGTGAAATGTCATGAATAAAATGAGCGTTAAACTACGTACCAATTCCTGAGAGGTTCCTTAGCTTGTTTGTTTTAGTTCAAATATTGAATGGTGGGGAAAAATCCTATTATTTCAAGCAAGCGAGTAAAACTTTGAAGAATCACAAAACCATTAAACAGCCTTCAGGTAAGCAAGTATACTTAGGAGGTTCTGACAACAAAATATCATCTACCTAATGTGACGTGGGAAGGACCTTTATACATAGATGAGCGTATATCAAGAAATAATAAATTGAAATTAAACCAAAAGGAAAATGGCAACCTTATTCTCCCTGTCTCTGTATACTAAAGGAAAGAGAAATTATTTTGTTCCAATAAAGGTGAAATTAGTGGTATAAATTGTTATTTTTATCTGTCTCAAAAATAGTGTTACCTCTGCAGTATTTTTTTGCTCTTCAGTGTTGCCTTCCCTTTTATTCTACGTGTGTATATTTACATCGGTAGGAAAGCAGTAATCCCAGTTCTCTTATTTACAGTCTTGGTGGGTGTAGGTAGTATGTCTTGCATTTGTGTTGTAAAGGAGGCAACTGCTTGAAGAAACTGGAGTTGAGAAAGGCATTCCTCATTCCCCACTTGAACAGACTTTGGTCTGGGGAAATTTATTAAGAACTCTGTGTGTGTGTGTCCAACCCCCCCCCCCCCCCCCCCCCCCCCCAAATGAACATGCTTTATGCCTTCTGAAAGCCTGTGTTTTCAATAAGGTAGGTGAGAGTGTTGGTGTGAAGGCTTAGTCATGGGATTGCTGGCTGGAAAGGACCCCTGTTACACTCAAAATCTTCTTATGGGCAAAAAGAGGAGCACGGGAACACTGCTTACGATGCAGTCAATAATTTGTTGCTAGTCCAATTGTTCAGTGTTTCTGTTCTCTTTGTTGACTCTAAAATTGGTTTTAATTGAACTGTACAAGGTTGCATTCCAATAGTGACTGAGCATTGTGATTTTTATTCACAGTCTAGGGCCTCTGGTGCCGTTGTATGTGTGTTTCTTCCACATCATTTTATTCTAGTCATAGACAATTCAAACTACATTGAATAAATACTTGTTCTCACTACAAACTGAAGCTAAGAAAAAAACAAATTTTAGGCAATACTTACCAGATTTCTTCACAATTGATATCTCAACTAAGCAACATAAAATCAGCTCAGGCGAAAACAAACCCAGAAAAATCCTGAGACCATGCACTGTCAGGTCAGTGCAGTCTTTGGCCTTTTACTAGTAATGTTAAAAAAATCATACTTACTGGTTCATATTTCAGCATTCCTTTTTCTGAACAGACAGTTGCAAATGGGGGCTACGCAAGCCCTGCCTTCATACAAATGGAGATACGCAACGTTTCTAAAATTCTCTAACAATTTTATATTAAGAGTTCCCTAGCTAATTACATGGTTATGTTGTAATTCTAAAGCATGTACAACTGATCTGCAAATAGAAAGGGTTCCTATTGATCACTAATATGGGGTCTCCAGCATGGTAAAGTAAGTTCTGAAAGCACAGGAGTCTTGTATTGCTTCAGTTGTGTCCTGCAGTGTTCTCTATGGAAATACTACTATGTTTTCTGTGCATCTGTGGATGGGAAGACTAGCTGTCATCATTCTTCATGATGATTAATCATGAAGTACACGATATATTAAATTCTGTCCATCTCATTAGGTGCTCTATACTGAATGTCAGAACTAGCTGAGTAAAGCTCACCTTTACTAGCTCAGTAAAGACATTATCAAATTTACCAACAGATTCCAAAATATTCTTTGGGATGAAGAAGCTTTGCTAGGGCAGTTATTTTTTAAAGGAGCAAGGAGGGAAAGAAACCAGTGATTTATTAACTTGAGTTTTCTGAGGAATATTGCTTCATGTCAACGATGCTACAGTCACAAAAATCTTCTGTGATACAGTGAGATTGCAAGTAATGGATGGATGATGTTGGGCATCCAGCCTGAATGTCCTGACAGTGTAATATGAGTGGAGTATGTCTTACCATTTGAATACTATATACCACCACATAAATGTGGTGGTAATGATTTAGATTATATTGAGTGTTTCAGTCTGAACTTTCCTTGCTAAATAACAATTTGAGTTTCCTGACTACAAACAGACATTTCAAAGTGAAGAGAAATGCAGTGTAGTCTTTACTAAAATAAGCAACATTAACCCTACTCTTAAAGCCCTTCAAATTCTATAAATGTACTTATTTTTAGGCTTTATATTATGTTTTAAATACAGTCTCTTTTTAAGTGTTTGCTGTGTAAGATAACTACAGAAAGCCCAGTCTTCTGCTTTAGTCTGAATATCACATGTTGAAATACCCTATAATTTCTCTTGCAGCAGTAATTTAAAATATATGTATAGTAATTATATACACACAAGTTAGGTATAGTAAGGAACACATTTGGATGATGTCTTCTTTCCCATATTCCTTTTTGTGTGTGTCATCTCATACCAATAGGTCTTTGGGGTATAAAACACATTGTCCTAAAGAGTATTCACCAAAATATCAATATATCATGCAAAGATTAAGTCTTATAGTGTATATTAGTAATTTAATGACTACATGTTCCACAACAGTATATAATAACCTTTCTTGAGGTTGTTTAGCCTGGAGAAGAGAAGGTTCCGGGGAGACATTATTGCAGCCTATCAGTACTTAAAGGGGGCTTATAAGAAATATGGGGACAGACTTTTTAATAGGCCCTGTAGGGATAGGACAAGGGGTAATGGTTTTAAACTAAAAGAGGGTAGATTCAGACTAGATATAAGGAAGAAATTTTTTATGCTGAGGGTGGTGAAACACTGGCACAGGTTGCCCAGAGAGGTGGTGGATGCCCCATCCCTGGAAACATTCAAGGTCAGGTTGGACGGGGCTCTGAGCAACCTGATCTAGTTGCAGATGTCCCTGCTCATTGCAGGGGGGTTGGACTAGATGACCTTTAGAGGTCCCTTCCAACCCAACCCATTCTATGATTCCATGATTCTGTTTAATCTACAATCTGTGATTACTTGAAAAGCACGATCACATATAAAGGGAAATGTTTCTAATTTTTCTTTCTTATTTTAAAATGCTTCTGCAAAGCTTGGGAGAGCTCTGCTTATAACTTTATTTTGATTGCTGAGGAGCAACGAGCAAAGAAGTTATGAAACAAAGATGTTCTAAGGAGAAAGAAAATAAAGAGTGATTGCTTATCCTAACAAGAAAGGTTGGGATGTGGTTCATCAGCCAGAAATCTCTTAATGGCTCCTATTTCTAAAGAAAACATAACTTTTGAGATTATTACAACTCATCAGAGTTGTATGATGTCTCACTAGCTCATAGGCTGTGACTCTTGTCACCTTTCTTAAAGAGAAAGGAAAGCCAATTCTTGAGAGGTTTTTCCGGACCTCTAATTGAAATGTAAAGTAATTCCTATTGCTGGAAGGATAAAGACTAGGGCTTGTAGTTGGAAAGTTGCAGCTGAGAGAATGTATCTGCTTAGAGACAATGCTACATAAAGGATACTCTATGCTGCCATTATTTTTGATGTCTGAGACAAAGACATTTTTCTCTCATTCTTAAATAGCTTCATTTTTTTCCACACAAGGATGGGGTTATTGCTTTAGTTCTGCAAGAAAACCTCAGTTATGACATTCTGTAATTGCATTTTGAGAGAATCCAAATTAAAAAGGCATCAGGCGCTATTAAAGTGAACGTGAAATTGCCAGGACTCTTGTGATGATTTATTATTTTCTTTGAAATAGTTTTGAGGCTATGTTGATAGACTTGCTGTTGTGGTGTGACTTTCCATAGCAAGAGTATGCATTTTTCTTTTGAAAGGTACAACAGATCACTGCTCCTATTTTTGCAGTACAGTTACAGATTATTTTATGAGAATCTCAGGCGTTGGAAGGGACTGGAGAAATGCAGCCAATTCCTTCTGATGATATTCCTTACCTTTAGTAATGATTATTCACTGTGTTAAATCTTTAAGGAAGCAAAACAGTAGATAATCTGTTCTTTAAAATACGTGAAGCTGCTGTTAGTTGTTAAACAGCAGTTAAAGAGCTGTTAGAATATTTTGACAGTGGAGCAGCAAGGGGGAAACCAATTAGAAAATAATCATGAGGCTGAATGAGCAGCTGAAGATGTGCGTATTGAGAATGGCAGGTGATGGTTAAAGAAGTTTTACAATTTGTCTGTGTTTAGAAAATGCCTGCACAAAGAATAGAAAAGTACAGCAAGGCCTGTGCAAGAAATCCGTTGAACATAGATTTTAAGGACAACAGGGCACAACTTACCATGCTTATTGTTACTCTTTACTCCAACTCTTTTTTATTCTCAAGTTTGAAAAGGATTTGAAACTTCTGAAAACAAGGGATCGAGCAAGACTATTTCCTTCACTGCTAACTTTTTTTTTAAACAACTTTGTCATACCATCAATGTGACAGTGTCTAAGCATGGCGATACAGGGAAAATTATTAGATACATTTTTACCACACATTTCACAATTTAATTTCTCTGGGTTGCTTATTCATGTCCACATGGTAGGAGTTCCACCCACTCGGAGGGTGGCCTGAGCTAATTTAACATAGATGAAGTAACAGAAATCTTCAGTGCATCAGGGGAGTAGGAGGTCAAAGGGAGAGGGAAAACCGAATGAGCAGCTGCTACACTAAAAGAAGAGGCATCAGGTACCCCCTGCTGTTGCCACTCTTTTTACATCTGTAGCAAGTGCCCACATGACAGCAGGACACCTTCAGGATGAGCGTATGAATGAACAGTTCTGCATGCCAATAGTAAACAGACAGTTTTACTATATCTTTCTATACTAAACAGATAATTTACATAAAGGTAAATATCCCTGGTTGGTGTACTCTTCTGTTTTTTCTGACTGATTTGTATATACACCTCTGCAAATATTTCAGTAGTTTGGAGGAATGCCTCACCGACAGGGTTAATGTTTTGCTATGTTTGGAGCTCGCCTGTGTTTCTCTCCCTCCGTTCCATTCTTTGTTATGCCTGTGCATACAAAAGCCTTATGATATGCTGAGGCAGAAAATTCTCTGCCTCATCCCCTCCTAATCTCCCATTACTGGATCTGAAAAAATCACACTTCGTATAATCACCTGATGAAGGAGACAGCCTGTGCATCAGCTCTCCTGCGTAGCTCAGAATTTGTTCTTTATGGACAAGTCAATTAGCTAACCTAAACAGAGTAACTATCTGATAGGTAATTTATTCTGTGTTGAACCAGTGATTAAAAAACTTTAAAAAGTCTAGATTTTGTAAATCTCTTGCACTGTATCTTGAGGTTGTAGGAGAAGAGTATGGATTCTTTCCCCTTAGTCTGAAACTTTTTCCTTTGCACTTTGCAATGCACATTACTTACTAAGCAGAGTACATTTAAAAGAAACTTTAAATGTTTTTCTAGCTAAAGATGTATCTTTTGGATTACAGGGAAAAAAAAGAAAACAAAATGTATGACCTACATCTATCATAAATAACATGTATTTCCATTATTCTTTTCCTGTCCCCTCTACAACTCTCAGTCTCTGATGAGCAGAACATGAAAATTCTATCATGTTAAAATTAGAAATGAACTTTTGAACCTTCAAGGCTGAAAATTAATAAAACAGCTCTGTCCTCTTTTGTTGACGTAATAAATGATATAATGCCAGTAAGAAGAGATTGTACTGCAGAGTGATTTTGAGTTAGAAGGATTGCACTGTACCACCAAACACACTGTAGTTAGAGTAATCCTATTAAGAAGAAGTCGAAGTATGAATGGAGACATTTGTTAAGCCAATATACACACAGGAAGATGAAATAGCGCAGTATTGGTTTCACAGTGTAGCCTTATTTTGTTTTTAATCATACTTCTCCAGAATATATCCAATTTTTTTCTAATATGGTAATTAAAATTCTGTTCCCATATAACTTTACAATTGTTTCTGTGTAAAAGTTTATGCGTATAGTATTATATAAAGAGTATAATCTCATAATAAATTATTTGCTAAGTCTATCAGTTTGTAGCTGAAAGGAACTGAAGCTTTTTTTTTTTTTTTTTTTCTGTAAGGGTATGTGATGACTTATATTTTTCTATAGAAATTGGTCAACTAGAAAGTTCTGTCAATTAATTTTATTCTGCATCTGTCCAGACCTATTCCAGATTAACAGAAAATAAAAAGTGAGCATCTTTCTCAGCCTTCAAAAATGAACCAAGATGTCAAACATCAGTTTTGATTTGTAGGAAAACAGTGTAATAAAAGTCTGTGTGAGATCTTACAGAAGGGGAAAATGCCTACTAAAACTTAACAATTCTTAGGGTCTTATCTCTTTGCCTCAAAATTGTGTTTACTTCAGTATCGATACGTTTTAAGAAGTCTGTGCTCATTGTTTGTGTTTCCTCTTTTTAAGTATCCCAAGGCTAACAGGAAAAGGAATAAATACATTATTAGCTTCCTGCTAATAAAGTGTAAGGTCTTCTGCTGATGAGTTACTAGCATGACCACTTCTGGTCTTCATACAAGCAACATATTCTTTGATTCATTGCTATTTTGTTCTTGGTTATTAATGAAGGCCATTCATTCAACCCCTCTGCTGTTTTTTCTGATGCTTTTTCTTTCTCCCTCTTTGCCCCTCCCATGCACAAGCTTCTCTTTCCATTTAATTCTTTCAAATCATAGTATCTTTCTTATATACTTAGACGCATTATAGGCAAGATACGTTTGCAGGTTTCTCTTGTTTTTGACTAATTTTTAGGAAAGTTGTTACAAGTCATTACAAACATAAATTGCTCATCTAGCAATTTTTGGAGGTAAATGTGGGAAAATAGGGATTTTCTCGTCTTCAGAGTTTAGGCCCTCACTCTATTAAATCATACTTAAAAGAGGTGGAAATAAATGATTATAAAGTCTTTCTCCATAGGAAATGACACGCTCTATCTTAAGTTCAATAATCTTGGGACAGATTCTTGCTAAATCAACCTCGTACCTATGCCTTGTTTTACCCTGGTTTAGACACATTAAAACAGGGTAATTCTTGGAATTCCAAGAATTCTTATAGAAATTACTAAGAAAAGCCAATAAGGACGTAGGAAAATAAATTATGATGATGGTTAGCGGGGGTGGTGATAGTTCCCTGTGGATAAAGGATGATCTCAGAGTGGAACATTATTGCAACAGATTAGAATATAAGGTGCAGTCACAAAGATTTAAACTGAGAACTGCTTGGGACTAAGTTTTAAAGTATGTAGAAAATCTTTGATTTTTAAGGTGAAGTTTTACGAATATATGTTTTGAAAATTTATCTTCTCCTAAAATATTGTTTGGAAATTATTTTAGTGAGTTTATTTTTAACACACATTGTACATAACCTACCATTAACTCTTCTCTTAGAGTGTCTACTTGTTTATGACAACTCTGTTATAAATTAAAGTAATTGTGGAAGGAAGTCTATGTTCATCTGTTGCTAATAGCAACAACTGTCTACTTCTAATAAATTGGCTAATAGTTTTCTTTTAGGTTACCTGATGTTTAAAAATTTGTTTTCCACTGACCACAGACATTCTTATGCATCTGTTCCCCTTTAGTTTGGGATTTTTTGTTTGTTTTTTTCTTAGAAAAACTACAACTTCAGTATTCATGAAAATCTTGCTTAGAGGAGGGGCCAGTCAGAAATACTGCCAGTGTTATGGAAATTCAGCATGTATTTTTGAAGTCTCTGATCAATGTTAGAAAATCAAAAGTTATTTTCAAACATCTTCCATAAATACTCATTTACAAAGTCAATGATGGCCAATGGATTTTGTCATTCTATAAGCTTGTTCCAGTTATCCATGTCTGAGATGCTATGAATGGTAGCTGCCATAGATGGAAAACAAGGAAATACAATGGAAATAATTTTAATCTGTCCTATGCTGCCAAATTGATGAAAATTCCTTTAGATACGTATGGCAATGACCTTATTGGTAGAGTAAGTCTAAAAAAATAGAAAACTATCTCCCAGTGCTGGAAACTGCATCGTTAAAGCACAGTATTAACTTCCTGACATCAGTATCTTCACACGTTAACTTCCTCAAGCTTTGCACTTCATTAAGTATCAAATGGTGCATTCAGGTGAATTTGAATTTTGACTTTTTCTCCCTTGATATTTTAGTTCTATTAAGAAAAACAAAAGGCCATGCTTTTCATTTAAGCTAAAGCACCTTTATCATGCTGAAGTAATGTGTCCATCTATCACTATTAATTCAACCATCTTTTTAAGTTAATTGCAAAAAGTATTATCTGATAGGCTACCTCTCATTTAAACCAGAGTTTGGTATAAATGAGAATTGATCCCAAACTTTTAAAAAGTAAATGCAAAATCTGTTTACGTTAAACTACGTATCAGTGGTTTAAAAGACGCTCAGTATTTTCTTACTAATTTCAAACCATGTTTTTTGTGTCACAGTGGTGCAATGTTTATCTCTTGACATTCTTTTTACGTGAACTAAAAATTGTCTTCCTAGGCTGATACAATCAGTTTGTACCTCCGTGATAATGAATTCAAATAACTATGCTACTGCATACCTTGATAAGAATGTAGAGAAAATGCAAGCATAGTATATTAACCTGCATACTATGTTTCTTCCAGTGTTAAAAGACCAAGAGGAGAAACAGAAGCGACACTGTTTAATAATTAAAGTATAAAAGTGTAATTCAGATGTAGAGCTGTGCAAGTAAATCATCCATGGATATGTACTTTAATTGAAAATAACTTGTGTTACCTATGATCCTATCCCATGTCTAGAACTGGTATATCATGATTCATTTGACGAGTACTGCTGTTCTATGTAAAACATTGGGAAACAATATTCAGGTAAAACATTCGGTTTTTGTTGTCACTCATTTAGGGAACAGGAGTAATACCACATGGCAAACTTCCACTTGCACTATTCAGAAACTCTCATAAGCTGTGCATGCCTTTAAAGTAATGGAAAACAAAGCACCTTATGAAGCAATTTCAAATATAAAATAAATTTGAGGGTTGCATATGCTGTATAGTTGCTTCAGGAAAACAAAAAGAGAAGCTAAATTAAACAGATAAATGTATTTGTTACAAATTCTAGTTTACAAATATGTCTTATATATTTTAGAAAACTACATGGTATAAGATGATGAACATTTCACACTAAAGAATGGCGATCCAGAAAATCTGCATGAGTGACCTACACTTAGTTAACAGAAAACTCACAGCACAAGCATATATAAGACATCCTGCCCCCTTCTGCCATGTGGATGACTGAGCACCCTTCCCACCGATTTTAGAGTCATTTGGGGATAGAGACATCTTTCACCTTTCTTATTCAAGGTTCTGCTTCTATGTAGAGTAGAAGAAAAGTGATATGGAGATAAAAAGAAAACAAAAAGGAAGAGTATGTGTAATACTGGGGTTTACTCATTTCAGTAGTCACCTAAAACTGGGAGTTTAGGTGAAGTCCTGAGTTCCTGACATTACTGGGTTTTTTTTATAGCAATCTAATGTAAAATGCATGAGTGATCTTTCATCAGGATGTCAGTCCTCCAAATAATTCAGGTTTTGTTTAGGGGAAAAATGCTGCTGTTTCCAAGATCTCTTCCCATGAGGAATGTTTAAATTCTTTTTTTGTCTGAAGAGACACTGCAGGTCTTCTAACTCACCTCCTAAACATGGTGTCAGGGTCACTGGCACTTCAGTCTGCCTTTGGTCTTAAATGTATCATTCAACAGGCCAGTGCTTAGAACTTCAAAGTTGGGGTGAACTGTTAGAGACTGAACTTGTAACACTTCAGAATATACGAATCAATACGATCTGGAACAAAATATGCCCTCATGAAAAGCACACTGAATAATATAATAGGGAAAAATCAGGTTCATATGTCTTTCATTCTGTCTGGTACTTGTTTGCTAGTAATACACAACCAGCTGTAATCAGACACTCTAAAAAATCATTCTCCACCAAAACAACTTGAAGCCTTTCAGAAGGTTGGATCTGTCAACACCATTGACTTCTGTGCCTGAATATACTTCAGATGGGAATGAAAGATTATAATTTACATATATGAAGTTCTGAAAAAAAAAAAAGACAAAAAAAGTCACCAGAATTCAAGAGCAGTATTTGTTCTCAGTGTGTGTACAACAGGTGTGATGGTCCGCAGTTATTTATACTGTATAAATAGGTATAAATTTTTCAGGTATTATGTGCCTATTATGACTTTGTTGGCAGCAATATTACAATAATATTACTGTGTTGCTCTTCAACTGCTTTTTAGTGTAAGGACAGAGCAGGCTTATTTTATTAGAACAGAACAAAGAGATTCCACCAATAAAGATAAGTATATATTGCTTTCAGGGAATTTGTATAAAGTGAAATCTTGCCAGAAGTCAAAAATCTATGTTGCAATTCATCACATTTGTTTAGACTCTGATGACTATTAATTTAGTGCCATAGTTACTTTCTGTACAGTAACATAACCTTAATGGGATTCCAGAATGATTCATTTGTAACAGGAAAGAAAAATATATTTCGTGCATCAGACGGTATAGGTCAAAGTTGCAAAATACTCTACCCAAAAGATATTGATTTGCAAGGTTATTATTGCTGTTCATCCGACCTGTTTTACTGCTGGAGGCCATGAACTTTCCCGTATGGTGAAAATTTTAGATGTTGTCCAATGTTTTCATCTTTAAAATGTCCGTCAGCAAAATCTTTTTCAGCGTAGTAGATAAAGAATTAGACTCAGCATCATCAGGATCACCGTTCAGCTTAAGGCTTCCAGGAAATGGTTTGTAATGATGTATATTTGATAGATTTGATTACCTATCAGTGATGCCGTGTTGGTTAGGTGTCAGTACTTTTGAAAGGATCAGTATTTTTAATTTCCATATTCTTAAATCAACAGATGCTTCAAAAATATCCTAGGTCCCATTTTAAAGATAATAGAAGAACGACTTAAAAGTGAATTCCCCATTGATTTGTCCAATCAGGCTCCTGAGCTGCATTTGAAAAATGAAACTTCACATCTAAATCATCTAGTGACCTTGGGAATTAGATGGCTCATCCCTGAACAGTCGCAGTGCCTTTTCATTCATGCATTAATACACTGATATAAGATGGAGGAAGTAGATTATTTATATTTCTGGTTGACAGAAAGAGTTGAACTTCAGTGTTTTGTACTTGTTTGTTAATTTACAAAAAGTCTCCAGTCCTGTAAATTCTCACTTCGATTCTTCTACCCAGAAGTGTCCCCAGTAGGAAATGCAAAGGTAATGCAATCAATATTCTAAGCTCAAATTTCTTTCCTTCTTTTCCTTGAGAAGTACCCTTCAGTCTTCTAAACTATAACCTGCAGTAGCTGTGCCACATCTCCTTAATGGTGCTACTCACATTTTTAAGAGTGAGCATCTGGTGGAGGCGAAAGGAGGACAGCCGGTCTGTACTTGGAGGCATCCCAGTCAGCAGCCATATGAGCTACATGCACGCACACACGCACACGAGGTGTGACAATGTATTGGTTACTATCTGTCTTTAAATCTGCTACCTGCTAATGCCCATATCTTATATTTGAGAAGCTGTGAATAATCATTCCCTACCTACTGTTTTCACAGCTTTATAGACGTGATGGATGGGATTGGGTATAAATATAGACACCTAGTACTGCTTTAGATGCCAGGGTGTTCTTCTGTCTGTCAGTCAGCTCTCTAGGAGGATATGGGTCTCATATTTGTCTTTTCGTATCTGCCAGCATAGTTTATACATCAGATAATTTGAGTATTTAAAGTGAATCTTTATTCTGGTTTTGAGGTATCTGAATCTCATATGAATTTGAAGTCCTTTTTGCATCTCTACGTATGGAGGAGCATTGAAGGTGAATGCACTTTGGAATGAGTCAATGGGATAGTGGTATTTTCCATTCCTTTCTTAATATTGTCTAACATTGACTTACTGTGTCTCATGTGACTCTTACTTGGCTCTTCTTTGACACTTAAAAAATTGCTATTGGATGATTTATTATTAGCTTTTCCAGCCTCCCTTCCATTATTTCTAAATTGTTGTTCCCCTAGTTGTCATGTGATAAACGACAAGAATAAGAATAAATATTATTTTTCCTTATGGTTTAAAATTTATTTCAATAGAAATTCTCTGGTACAGGTTTATATAAAAGATGCATTCACCCATGTTGGGGTTGGTTTTTTTTTCTGCACAATTCCATTGTCCATGCAACACCCCTGACCAGTTCCCAGCCTACACCTCTGGCCTGACTCCAGCTGCTGGCCCCAGATCCACTCACGCTGGTCCTCCCAGTACCCGGCACTTAGTCCCTGCAGCACTCGTGCACACGTGCGCACGTGCGTGTGCATGCACACGCACACGATAGAGAGCGGGATTACACAGAGATAGTCAAGAAGGGATTTAACATGAAGACAGGACAGACTGTGGTGATCAGGTGCAGGGCTCAGTCAGACAAGCATACTGACCAGCTCCATTTCACAAGTGACCGACGCCTTTCATACCTGTCTGTATTTCCACTTTGTTCCTGCTGATGCCCTTCCCCTGCACATTATCCCATCAGTTTGCATAGCTCCAAGATCTCTGGCAACATCCTGGACCCTCAGGTTTGCATCCTTATCAGCTGCAAGCTCCTGGTTTGCCTGCAGTTTCTTGATAGCCTATGAGTTAGTGTGACGGGCCAGGTTTGTTTCTGGTCATTGCCTCCTTTATGTTTGTCTGACAGGTTTGTGCCACTATATATTTTGTTTCTGCCTTCTCCCTTCTCCTTAGTATTCCATGTGGCAATGTCCTAGATCAGGTAATACGGAAATAAGCATTCCTGTGTTTTCTGTACCTTCATCAATTAGTGTGACTGACCAGGTTTGGTTCTCCTTACTGCCTCCCTTATCATTTGTCAGTTAGGTTTGTTTCTCTCTATGTTCTCATTTATGGCTTCCCTCTTTTCTTGTTATCCCTTATGCCCTATTATTATAGACCACAGTCTATTATTCTTCCTTTTAAAACTGACCAGAAAACACTGAAAGCTTATACTTTCTTTCCTTTCTATTCTAATCTATTTCAAACACTGTGTGTAATCGGGTGTCATTCCTGAAATGGTTTGTTGTCAGTTGATCATTGTATAATGCCCATTTACTGATTGATCATTGGATGCAGAAAGAAGCTTTCCCAAATCAATTGAAGAATCTGCACTAAAGATTTCAAATTATTTGCATCTCTCATTGTCTCAAAACCTTGATGGTGTTTTATTCTTGTAATGAAGTTTGCTGCAGAACTGCAAATGGTTTCAAAAATAGATGAGACCCTAATTCCAGATCAGTCTTACAGCTTTGGGCATGGACACAGTCTGCCTAAGAGAAACCTTGAAAAGGGTGCTGGTTTGTGAAAAAAGAGAGGGAGTTTGAAGGAAATCAAGCATATTTGATTTTCTGTTACATGCGTGCAAAAAAAAATCAGTTTCAGGAAATTTCAACAAAAGCATATTTTCATATAGTCTTTCTTCTACCTTTGATAGGCATCTCAGTCTACAACTAACTAGCCTAATTGCAAGCATGAATGAGTAAGTAAGTACACATGCTTAAAGAGGAGTAAAAGAATACATTGTTCTTTACCAGTGTGCAAACTTTATGGAGTGTAGACTAGCTTTAGAACACTGTTATCCTTATAACAATGAGGTCATACAGATCAGAACATTATTAATGCATAAAACTGGGAAATCTGGCAAGAGAATTATTGGCAAATATTTACTGAAATGTAATATTTCACTCACTCATCTATTTCAGCAGCACTCCTTTTTTATGCTTGATTTTCCTGATCGAAACTGCATTATAACAACATGAACATTCACTATATCTTTGTCGTATATTGATGGTGACTAAATCTTGGATTGCTTATACCAAAATCTGCCTTTCATTTTTCTTGATCACCAATCAGGAAATGGAAAATTGCTGTGAAAGCCATACATCTTCAATCACAATTACTGACCACCACTTGGATATCACCTAGCAACTGTAAATGTTCAGCATAAGCTTTCAGAACAGAGAAATCTTTGAACGGTTTCAAATAATGAATGCCTGAAGGAGTCATAATTTTCCTGCAGGTATTTTGTGAGAGGAAGAAACAGAACTAACTGAAACACACATATGCAAAAGCATCAAACCCTTTTGCCTATAGTCTCAGACAATTAGCAAAGCTCCCTGTGTTAGGTGAGAATCCCATATATGAAATTCTATCAAATCCAAATGAAATAGATGGTTCAAGTGTGGTGAGCTCTATAACCTCATATTCCTCTAGGACACATCCGTTATCCTGTGTATTTGCAGAGAATTAAAAATTTTCTAACATAATACTGGTGAGCTAAGCATGACTGGAATCTTAAACAAAGATTTGTTTGCTTCTGTTCTTCAAAAATAGAATATAATGATGTCTCCAAATGCTGCAAGTTTCCATCCTGTTTGTTTTTCATCTTGCAGTGTTAATAACATTCTGCCGATCAAATTCACGTACAATTATTTTGAAAGCCCTTGATGTTGTCAGCTCCGCTTTTTATTAACCAGATAATAAATGTTTATCTTTTTAATACACGAGGGATGAATGCCTCTCAAATGCAAAAACATTCATTTTAGAAAAAAAAGTAGATATTCTTTCTAGGCATGTGTTGTTTCTTCTGAATCTGCATGAAGTTTGGCAACTTTCAACATAAAACATGGATCATTCATTGTATTTTGTCTTTTGTTGTTGATTGGATAAGTAGTGAGAGGTGAAGATGGAAAGATGGATAGGGTAAAAGGCCCCACAACTTAGCTGTTAGGTTATAGCACAGCATATTTACTTCCTTTATTGTTCAAGTTTTTTTTTTTACTTGGATTTTTTTGGCCAAGTACTTCCTTTGTTAGCTGAACATGCCTATACCAAGAGGTGGTTATTGATTTTTAATAGCTTCAAAGGTACTTTGACCATTTTTCTTTTCTTCATTTTTAACTTATCCCTAAAAGAACCGAACAGGTGATGAGTGAGGAACTGGTGACAGCGTATAATTTGTCATGGAAATAAATTCATGCCATTACTTTAGGCTTATCAATTATATTTTTATTTAAATCTTGGAGATTTAAAGGTGCCACTGCAAGGTGTCAGATATTCAGAAGTTATCATTATGGCTCAAATCCTACTTTTTTATCCCTACTCTCAACTTTTAAAGATTCAGATTTAATTTGAAAAAACAATAGTTTGCGTGACAATTTTGATGCCATTCTTTTAACAAATCAGTACTTTTGTTTGTTGGTATCAGTCCTTTTCCCCCCTACTTGCTAGATCACACTGCTCCAGGAAGCTTATCTCTAAGTTGGACAAGAGCAATAGTGTTGCTAATACATGCAATTTAACAATAAGAAGAAACTTTCTGTCTCCAAACTTCAATTCTTCTTGTCTTAAATCTAAAAGATTTTTACTTTCTCCATTAACTGTGAAGCTGTTTCTTCATCTTTTTATTATTAAAATATGTATATTATATAAATTATAAACATCTCATACTTTTTCACTGTGATGTGAATATGCTAATAAGTCACAAATTTGCTTTTCACACAGTACGTATCTGCGCATCCTAGCTTTCTGCTGGTTAATGACAAATCTTCGCTTTGCTTAAAACATTTTGGTTTTGATTATTTTCTGTGCTTTTTTTGTCATGTTCTTTTATGGTATTGTGCATAATTGAAGCTGAACTTCACACACCCTAGCTGCAATTAAAATATTCTAAGGGCTGTGTGCTAAAGGTAGTGGAAGTACTTCTAACTGCCATATAGATTTTGGATGGAGTCTATCAGATGTATACTTTGCTACAGTAGATGTGTTTTACTGAATGAAAGCTTTAATCTGTGCAGGTAAAATGTATGAAAAAAGGTTCAATGAAGAATGAAGAAAAGAACGAAAACAGAAGTGAAAAGGAGTTTAGTGTGGTCTTTTTGTACTGTGGCTGTGCTTAGGAATTACAGACACAGGTTTACCTTCAGTTCAACTGAACAGCGTCTTGTTTGGACCCATCCCAGTTTTACCACCAGTAGTACTTTGTGATGCCATCAACCATGAAAAAGGATATCTGAACACAGCCAGCACTCACATTCTGAAATGCATGAAGTTATTAAGGTATGCAGGCAGGTGGACAGCCTTGAAAGGGGGGTGGACAAACTGAACATTCCCTAACACAAGGTACAAAGGAAAAAAAATAAAGCTTGAAAGAAGCACTGTGGCATATTAATGAATTTTAAGTTTGGGATATGATCAACTGCACAAACTTGATGTTGCAGTGGTTTAAAAAACGTAAGGTGATGGGTGTACTACGTTTTGTTTGTATAGGGGAAGAGACAAATTTGGAAAAGGCAAAAAATATTTGATTAGGTTGGGATAATATTGATATAATATTGTAATGAATGAACCAGAGAGATAACACAGTAAATGAAAACAAGGTCTAGAGCCTCAAGAAGATAACATTTCATCAATAAGCCGTTAGGATTGCTGAAGAGTTTGTAATAGCAATTAATAATCCTTCTTAAGCAATTAAGGATGTGCTTGGGACAAAAATCACTGCAAGCTACACAATATCCAATAGTTTTTACCTCTGCTGTGGAATGATTTAATTTTTTTTTCTGGGGCACAGAATACGGCTGTTTCAATGGATGATGAAACTCATAAAGCTAAGCTTGTAAAAGAAAACTTTATTTTTTGTTCAAGTTGCAAGGAGACTACATGTCTTCTCTTTAAAGTCCGTGACAAAAAAAATGGGAACCTCTTCAAAAGTATTAAGTGATTCAAGTTATTGAACTAAAGTCTGTGAGCTGCTTAAGCAGAGAAGCCTCTGATTGACTTCTTTTCTTTCCTTCCCACCTCCCAAGAACATGAAGGAGAATAGCGGTGGTGATAATATACTTGGTATTTTTTTGCATAAATCAAGGAACAATATGTACCACAGGAATGCTGAAAAATTTTTGACTTTGAAATATAACCTTCAAGGGAGAGTGCACAGGGCACAGTGGGGAAGGCAACACAGTTCACATGATTCATTTCCCTCAGGGGTTCTTCCAGGGAGAAAATAACTTTTGAAAGATGTCTGGGATTATTTGAGATCCCTGAAAATTCAGAATCACCAGGACAAACAAAAAAAGAAAGAATCAGAGGGCTGGAGCATTCAGCTGGGTAATGTATCATTGTGTGTAATTCATGTAATTCATTGATAAAACTCAGTTTTTGAAACATAGCTGATTTGCTCATGTCTGTACTAATGAACTTACTACAAACTGTGGCACAGGCTTGAAAAGTGACATGTGACTGTTGACCTGCTTTCTAGCAAGATGTCAGCCAGTGACAGTATTTTCTCAGGTGATACATCGTGAGCAAGGGGTTGGTATGGAGAAGGCCAACCTATTTTGGGAAGAAGAAAGCTGAGGCATGAGGAGATCATTATCATTTGTGCCTGTGCACAAATGTCATAAAACATTTTATTTTTGGAGATGTAGAGCATCAGCACTACTTTGGGGTGTTTTGTGAGAAATTGAGCTTCAAGAAAGAAATCAGGTGTGGCTCCTCATAAAACAATTACTATCATTTTGTTACATTAAGGACTAAGTATCCAAATAGGACTGATCTTTGCAAGTGAAAAGCAAAGTTCCCCTTGAAGTAGGTAGTTAGGTCTGCTACCATGGGATTAACTAGACATTTTTAATCTTATCTCTCAAATCTGTACAAGTCCCTTTCCTCAGTACAAAAGTAGGGGACTTGTACCATATTCAGAATTCATTACGACAGCAAGAAAAGTAGTTTTGTTACTTGGAAACAACTTCTTGTGTCTTTTGTTGTTGTAACAATCAAACTCGGTGTCCTGGTTTCGGCAGGGATAGAGTTAATTTCCTTCCTAGTAGCTGGTACAGTGCTGTGTTTTGGATTTAGGATGAGAATAATGTTGATAACACTCCGATGTTTTAGTTGCTGCTAAGTAGCGCTTGCACTACTCAAGGACTTTTCAGCTTCCCATGCTCTACTGACTGAGAAGGCTGGAGGTGCACAAGAAGCTGGGAGGGGGCACAGCCAAACTGACCAAAGGGACATTCTATACCATGCAACGTCATGCTCAGTACATAAACTGGGGGAAAGCTGGCGAGGGGGAGCCACTGCTCAGGGACTGGCTGGGTATCGGTTGGCGGGTAGTGATGCATCGTGCATCACTTCCTTTGTATATTCTATTATTATTATTACAACTACTATTATTGTACTTTATTTTATTTCAATTATTAAACTGTTCTTATCTCAACCCACGAGTTTCTCTCACTTGTGCTCTTCCAATTCTCTCCCCCACCTCACCTGGGCAGGGCGAGTGAGCAAGTGGCTGTGTGGTGCTCAGTTGCTGGCTGAGATTAAACCACGACACTTGGAGAGGAAGTAGAGCTAAACAGCATGGTTTATAAATCACTTGAGCTAAAGTAACTTTAACAAAAGTCAAGATTTTGCGATCCTTCTCAAAACAGTAGAGGAACAATTGAACACCCCTTCTCCCAAAGAAAAAAAAAAAAAAACAACATAAAACCAACATAGGAGTAAATAGTGCACACAATTATAATGAGGTTTATTAATATTCCTGATTACCAGTTTACTATCATACTTTCCTGGATATACATCTGTGCTTCTGTGTGCTGGGATTAACTGAGCAATAAAATGCCTTCTCAAGGTCATCTTAGTCCTTCATTTTTTCCTTTTAGCTTTTGCTGTTGATGTTTTTTTTTTTTTTTCAGTTGTAAATATAATCAGGAAAGATTTTAATGGTTTAATAGACAGACTGTGTAGTTTTCAGAAGTAAAAACAAATTAAGTGACTTTCCTTTAGTGAGTCATTAGAAGAGTCACTCAGTATTAATTTCTACTAAATGACTGCCTAGCATGGTGGTAACTTAGTCACTTTAGTGACTCAGGTGGACTGCAGTTTCATTCACAGACTTTCAATTTGACTGTGTGTAGGCAATGGGAGAAAATGACTGGATGTGACTTCTCAGCTGGCTTGGCAATAATACAGCCGGAGGTAGAAAAAAAAGGCAAGCCTAAGGAAAGCTTCAGTTCCTGTACTTAATTATTTAAAAAAGCTGCCTAATTGTAAGCTTTATCTCTGACAGTTGTCAGATGTCTTCCTGCAAGTGAAGATCAAGAAGAATAATTAGTATGTAGTCTCTTTGTCCCCCTGGCTAACAGAATTTTTTTTAATCTGCTAAAATGTGCATTGACGAAGTCCTTAATGGAAGGCAGGGATTTTCTCAGGTGAAAGTTTCCTTTCATTTTATCTAATTCTGTCTAGTTCTGGTTTTCAGACAAGTGCCTTTGTGTAGTTTTTAGCATAATTTCCTCAGCAAATTGACAAAAGGCTCCTACTGTGAGAGAAATGTTTCAGCATAGTTCTTTTTCTCTAATGTAGAACATAGACCTCCCTGCAAATGTAACTTTGAGCTTTGAAAATATCAATCATGTGTGAATCCCTTATTCCATTCCTGTTTTATTCCTAATTAAAGCCTTAATTGGCTCACAGCATTGAATATTTTGGACTCGATTCTTATCTGAAATACACAAATATATGAGTTAATTCAGTTTCTAGGTAAAGCAATTAATACTTCACATACCTCTACCTTTAAAAACTGGGAAAGCAAGAGGAGACATTCCTCACATGAGGACTTGAGGAGTGATGGGAGAGAGGATGAAACATCTCCAGTGGATGCAGAAGGGTGAACTCCTTTGGCTTGCTTTTGCACTTTCATTCAGACAACCTCACTTAAAGTCAGTGCGGTGGGAGAATCGCAGGTGACTGAAGGAGATTACAGCTCATCTCACTCCCTGTGTACCGCTACCTCCAGTAACAGCCAATGTCTTCACCACAGAAGTCTGAGAGACTACTAAGCTTGGTCAGGCACTTGATCACTCTTGCCTGCAACAGTATTATTTTCCCTGAACCCTTAGCTTTTACTTATTCTTCTCTCTGTTCTGCGTGGTCTTTTACTTCTGCTTTCCTGAGCTCCTCCTAAAATTCACTGTCCCTCCCAAATTGTTTTTTCTGAAAAAACATAGCTTTAATGATGGGCTGGTAGGAGAAGCCCTTCAATGACTTTAAGTTCTATTTCTGTTAGCAAGTAAGGATAGCCAACTGAACAGTGTATACTGTTTATTATATAGTAATAAAAGGTACGTACTAATCAAAACATAAATTCAGAACTATCAAAACAGGTAGAACCATACATGCATGCTGGTCATGCTAAACTTCATAATATTGACAGGCATAGCAAAAGGCTGAAAACCATTCAGGACAGCTGAGTGCCAGACTATTTCAGTTCACAGCAAATATGTAGAATTAGTCTACTTCATACCATGCTGTTAAAGACAACCAAAGAGTGAGAAAGTGAAGTCAGCCTGACAGGCATCGGTGGGGGTCAGAAGGAAGAGAACGTCAGAAACCATCAGAAAAGCTGAGTCGCAGAAAAATAGCAGATGCTAGAGCATAACCCAGTCACCACCTATGCCCAGTCCCGAAGTTCCTTATCACAGAGTAGGTTAAAGCTTGTGAAGGTTTATATAATGAATCATAGAATCATAGAATGGTTTGGGTTGGAAGGGACCTTAAATACCATCTAGTTCCAACCCCCCTGCCATGGGCAGGGACACCTTCCACTAGACCAGGTTGCTCAAAACCCCCTCCAACCTGGCCTTGAACACTTCCAGGGATGGGGCATCCACAACTTCTCTGGGCAAACGGTTCCAGTGCCTCACCACCCTCATAGTGAAGAATTTCTTCCTTATATCTAATCTAAATCTACCCTCTTTCAGTTTAGTCATTACCCCTTGTCCTACCACTACATGCCCTTGTAAAAAGTCCCTCTCCAGCTTTCTTGTAGGCCCCCTTCAGGCACTGGAAGGCTGCTATAACGTGTCCCCGGAGCCTTCTCTTCTCCAGGCTGAATAACCCCAACTCTCTAAGCCTGTCTTCACAGGAGAGGTGCTCCTGCCTTCTCATGATCTTCGTGGCCCTCCTCTGGACTCTCTCCAACAGGTCCATGTCCTTCTTATGTTGGGGGCCCCAGAGCTGAACGCAGTACTTCAGGTGGGGTCTCATGAGAGCGGAGTAGAGGGGAAGAATCGGGTTGGTTGTTGGGTTGACAGTTGGACTTGATGATCTTAGAGGTCTTTTCCAACCTTAATGATTCTATGATTCTATGAATCATGTCCCTTGATCTGCTGGTCACACTTCTTTTGATGCAGCCCAGGATACGGTTGGCTTTCCGGGCTGCAAGCACACATTGCTGGGTCATGTTGAGCTTCTCATCAACCAACACACCCAAGTCCTTCTCCTCAGGGCTGCTCTCAATCCATTCTCCACCCAGCCTGTATTTGTGCTTGGGATTGCCCTGACCCAGGAGCAGGACCTTGCACTTGGCCTTGTTGAACTGCATGAGGTTCGCTCGGGCACATGTCTCAAGCCTGTCAAGGTCCTTCTGGATGGCAACCCTTCCCTCTGTTGTGTCAACTGCACCACACAACTTGGTGTCATCAGCAAACTGGCTGAGGGTGCACTCAATCCCACTGTCCCTGTCGCTGACAAAGACGTTAAACAGTGCCGGTCCCAATACCGACCCCTGAGGAATGCCACTCATCACTCGTCTCCACTTGGACATTGAGCTGTTGACCGCAACTCTTTGAGTGCGACCATCCAACCAATTCCTTATCCACTGAGTGGTCCATCCAGCAAATCCATGTCTCTCCAATTTAGAGACAAGGATGATGAGATCTATCTTCTTCCCACGTACAGATTTGCCCTCATCTATTTCTATTTCTCTCTGAAGATACGCTAATTCTTGAGATCCTAGAGCAATTTTGTCAGTGTTTAAGTTTTTCACAAGTCTCAGAGTCCTGAAACTGAAAATTTTGTGATTGATAAAGGAAAAAAAGTTGTTGTTTATGTATGTAGAAAGCCATGAAAATATGACTTGAATATATCTTAAAAGGTTAAGACACAAAAAGAAGTTATATTATTATAAACATGAATGCCTCATAAGTTCATATTAAATCTCCTCATTTATTTATACATATGTTGTTCATGTATGCACGTACACACACGCACATGCAAATATGTGTCTTTTAAAAATATGTGTTTGGTTTTATAATATTTTGAGTTGCGACAGCCTTCCTACATTCAAGGAATGCTTTTCTATGGGCAATAAATTTGCGTTTGTAAATTGATTTTAAATAATTTCAAGTGAAAGACTCAACAGAAATGTAATAAATAAAAATCTTATTTGGATTTGTAGTATGCGTGTGACTATGGGAGTCAAGAGCTAAGTCTTGTGGAAAGCAGAGTGGAAAATATATATTATATATAGTGCTCCATTGTATAACGTTACTTTTTCAGCAAAGCCTAAATTAAGAAAGTCAGAACTTAGGAAACCTCATAAGCTTTTTAAAACTTGGATTAACCTTTCAATTTTTTACAGTTGACAGTCACTTTGTATTTACAGAAATACTATTTAAAGTTATATTAAAATAATTACAATTCTCAGTGAGAAAAACGTATATTTTTAAAGACAAATATAAATGTAAAGATGTAGAGAAAAAAGAACAAAGCAATGCAGAAAGATATTAATTAACATTATTCCACATCTGTCTATAATTCTAGCAGTGCAAAATTGTTAAAATTTAACAGGAAGATAGAATATTTTTCTGGAGAGGGAAAAAATGGAAGAAAATACTTATCTGTTTAATAAATAAATGAATTATTAGTATTATGGGATACATGTGACGCTAACACATGACTATAATGTTACAGTCATAAAGGCTATTTCAAACAGAGCTGTATATCTAAGAAAAAATAATCAACTTCTAACCTGAAAAAAAAAAGAGACGTGAGAAAGATACTATATTGTACAGCTGTGCCTGTGCCACTTGGCATGTGTACGCCCTAGGTGTCTTGCTGCACTTGTCATCCAGCTGTCAGGGTGAAAGGACTGTTCCTCCTCTCATGGAAGCTACTGAACAAAAAGGGGCTTGAGATGAGAGAGGCTTCGTGCATCCCCAAGGACATCAGCATGAACTCTGCGTGAAGGCAGGGAACACTCACCGATGCGGGAGCCTGGAAGCAATTCAGATACAGCTAGGTAATTCTCTCCCAGCCCGAGGGCAACCTGAGATGAACAAGGAGTTTAGCTATTTTAGAGATTCATGATTTGATGTCTTTGCTTTCAGGTCTGACACAGTCCCCTGTAACAATTTTGTCCTAAGTGCATACATTTCATAGTCCCTTTTGGCTCCACAAAAAACTCAAAAACCAAAACCACACACACACACACATTTGTTCTTCCTTACCTTAAGTCTTAACATTTTTAATCTTTATCTGTATTTTTTTTAAAGTTATATTTCAGTGACAATTGTGTTCAGTTACTGTTTTCAGTCGTGTTTACTGTCACCCACCTTTCCATTATTCACTTAGACTGTTTTTTCTGATTCATCAAATCCCACAGAAAAACTTCGGCATTTATTCTTTCTTTTTCCATTTCCTTCAGATCTGCTGAAATGTAATATGGTCTACTGAGCCAAGTAAGTTTATATTATTCATGACCGGAGAAACTTTCTGGATAATTTCTGTTACCTTTTGCTTTCAAAAGTAATCAGTGGCACATACCATTAGTATTTTTCTTGTATCAATCCATTCCTCATTTATAACTTGTCCATTATACTTATTCTCTTTCCTCCTCTAGGGACAATGGCAACAGTTCCACTCCTAAGTCTCCCTTCATGTTTCACATTATTTTGCCAAATGCATATTGATATTTGGATGGCCAAGGCAAATTTATGCTTGGGCAACTAATGTGATTTTGTCTTATTATCAAGCCACTTTAGTTCCTGGAAGGCATCCAAAATCAGCATGTGACTGTGCCTTTTCATATCCTTAATATTTGCATTTAAAATGACCATATGTTAAGTGTGTGTAGTCCAACAGAAGTAATCACAAACAGTATGAAAAGTAGGTTTGGTACAGCAGAAAACCAACAGTGATGCTTCCAGTTATATAGTTTTAATTTTTCCAGACACCTGCAGTTTATTGTGGCACTACTGAAAGTGCATAAATTGTGCTCCATTGTCGGTAGCTTTATTGTACAATCTTTTCATCTGGACAGCTGTTTTGAATGGATTACAAGTAGCTGAAACAGACTCTTTTTCCCTAGAGAATGCTTCCTGCTATTTCATCTGTGAAGACATTTAAGTATTTCTCTGCCTAGCTCATAACTGTTCTTTATATGTTGAAAGAAGTTGTATAATTTTATTTATTTAAAAAAAAAAAAAAAAAGGTAAAGCAGTCAGTTTAGTGAAATACCAAGGGTCACGATCACCTGTGGTAAAATCTGTGAGTTAATGGAGCTGTATTAATTTATACTCAGCTGAACTTGACATAATTCCTGAAATACAGTAAAACTGAAGAACAGAACAGAGAGTAACAGTTTAATGTAAGAAAATTGCACTGAAACTACAAGCTGCCCAGTGTATAAAGTTCTACAGATTACTAAGGGCAACCTTTCAAAAGTGTGATGGGGATTTAGGTGACCCACACTTAATAACCTGGCGTTTTTTATGGCCTTGTCATAGGCATGTCCTTAGACAAAATTTTAATTCTTGATCAGATTTATAGAATATACAGTATTAGATAAATAGGTTACTCAGGGTCAGATAAGTAGAAGGTCTCATAGACTTCAGTGACAATCGAATGAGGGTCTTGCCATCCCTGTCAAGTGGGCTGATGACTGATGACATCATAGCTCTGTAGCCTAAATTGGCATAAACTGGTTCTACTGTGGGTCTTGCTGTTCCCTCCATGCATCTCACTGATAACATCTTCCTTGTGCTGACACAGGCATTCATTCAGCCATGCACTACCCTGGGAACAGATTTGGGTTAAAACTGTTTTGAAGAGGTTATTTCTCAATGTATGTTATTTTGCTATTCCAGTTCATTGTGCAGCTTCGCAAACACCAAGCAGTGGCACTCAGAGGAAGAGCTTCACAGTGGTAGGAGAAAGCAGCTCGGAGCAGAGGCAGCAAAGGGCAAGACCTCTCCCGGTGTTACAAATTCTGGCTCATTCTTGCTTGAGGAGCTTGTTGAACAACATTGTTAGTCATAACAGTTTCAATCTTTCCTGTGTTATTCTGTGATCTAGCAAGGTGTTTTTTTATTCTATCTGAATAAATCCTTTCTCTCAATTAGAAGTAGCTCTTATACTGTAACACATTATCACAGAACATCATCTGAACAGAAATTTGAAAATGTTGTTTTTTCTCCTTCTCAAACTCCTTCTTTATTTAAGGATACTTTCCCCTTTTAGTCCCCTGTTAAATAATTGTTCTCATGTCTTGACGGAAGAATATAATATATATTTTTCCTTTCTTATTGTTATTTTCCTTAAAAAATAATATGCAATGCAGAAATATATAGAGTCATTATTTGGAAATAAAATAAGATCAGACAACTGCACTGAGTGGTAAAGAAAATTGTGAAATGATTTCGTAACCTTACTTCTGTGTTCACATGTAACTTATTTATTTCTTAATTAGTTTGTATTCTTTTTCAAAAGTGGCTCATATAAATTTTATATTTTTAACCACTGAGGCATGGGACAGTGAATGAAACTGTGTACTGTTACTTTCAATATTAGGCAGTTCTTTCACCTGCTAAGGAAATAAATTTTGAACTTTGGTGATATTTTACTTTCCAAACCACCTAAGCAGAGTGTTTGACAAAATTAAGTCTTTGATGGGGAAAAAAAGAGGGTGGAGGGAATATCAGAAATTTCCAATTACTATTCCTGATAAAACATTTTTCAAAAAATTATATAGACTCCTTGAAAATAATTTGAAGGTATTAGATTGACTACTTCTGAAATCTGCCTGTTTAATTTCTTAAACAAGAGCCAATAATTAAATGCAATAAAAGATGACAAGATACTGAGGCCACAGTTGTACATAGCTGAGGAGATGATAAAACCCTAGTGAGGATATTCTGAGTCCTGTGATCAGCTGCAAGTATGAAGTGTCACTGAAGAATACCAGTCCTTTCCTCTGTGTATTTTACATAGTGTGTACTTTAAAAATGAGTGCTGTAGCACCAGCTTTGGATTTGTTTTCCTATAATGGCTTGTGTTTTCAGCATTACCAAGTATCTAATCGAGTAGTTTAACTACAGGCAACTGGGAATTTCATATAAATAAAAATGTGAAGGACTTCAAGGTAAAAGAGAAGGTCGAGTCCTTCTGGAGTTGTAGGTGGTTTAGTGCAAGAATGTACAGGTAATAGTCTTAATAGATCTCTTCTGCACTTAACTTCCATTTACTGCCCATTTACTTCTTGGCAGTCACTTTGTCTTGGTACTGTGGCTCTACCTCTATACCTCTTCATGGGAGAAATGCTTTGTTTTCTGTTTCCATGTTGCCTGCTAACCTGACTCTTTTACACTGCTGAATATTAGACTTCTGCCATGGTCTTGCTGGATCTACTCCTGGATAGCTTCTGACTCCGTCAAGCCACATTTCTTCAAATCTCTGAGTATCTCCACTGCTTATATTCTAGAGTTTATAAAGCTTTCCAATAGCTGGATAGTAATGTTTTTGATAGCATATATCCAGAGGTTTTCTCTTCAACTAAGGTGAAGTTAGAGAAAAGTTTAGTGAAACTTAAAGTTAAGGGATCCAGTTCATCTAGGCTTGAAATGTTGCAGTCCACTTTTTTACAGATTACGAACAAAGAAAAAGCAATCACAGTCCTGCATGAGGGAAAATTTCTTTGGGGATACCTAGTTTTATCTTCTTAATTTTTGTGTATCTAAATTGATGTAAGGACAGAAATGACAATATACAAAATCATAGAATCATAGAATAGTTTGAATTGGAAGGGACCTCTAAAGGTCATCTAGTCCAATCCCCCTGCTGTGGGCAGGGACATCTGCAACTAGATCAGGTTGCTCAGAGCCCCGTCCAACCTGACCTTGAATGTTGCCAGGGATGGGACATCCACCACCTCTCTGGGCAACCTGTGCCAGTGCTTCACCACCTTCAGCATAAAAAATTTCTTCCTTCTAGCTAGCCTAAATCTACCCCCCCTTTAGTTTAAAGCCATTCCCCCTTGTCCTGTCACAACAGGCCCTGCTAAAATGTCTGCCACCATCTTTTTTATAAGCCCCCTTGCAGTACTGATAGGCTGCAATAAGCCTCCCTGAAGCCTTCTCTTCTCTAGGCTGAACAACCCCCAACTCTCTCAGCCTGTCTTCAGAGGAGAGGGGTTCCATTCCCCTGATCATTTTTGTGACCCTCCTCTGGACCCGCCCCAACAGGTTTGCATTCTTTCTTATGCTGAGGGCTCCAGAGCTGGACGCAGTACTCCAGGTGGGGTCTCACCAGAGCAGAGTACAGGCGCAGAATCACCTCCCTCGACCTGCTGGCCACGCTTCTGTTGATGCAGCCCAGGATACGATTGGCCTTCTGGGCTGCGAGCGCACATTGCTGGCTCATGTCCAGCTTTCCATCCACCAGTACCCCCAAGTCCTTCTCGGCAGGGCTGCTCTCAATGCCTTCATCCCCCAGCCTGTATTGATACTAGCGGTTGCCCCGACCCAGGTGCAGGACTTTGCACTTGGCCTTGTTAAACCTCACAAGGTTCACACAGGCCCACTTCTCAAGCTTGTCCAGGTCCCTCTGGATGGCATCCCGTCCCTCTGGCGTGTCAACCGCACCACTCAGCTTGGTGTCATCTGCAAACTTGCTGAGGGTGCACTCGATCCCACTGTCCATGTCATTGATGAAGATATCAAACAGTACCGGCCCCAATATGGACCCCTGCGGGATGCCACTCGTCACCGATCTCCATCTGGACATTGAGCCGTTGACCACTACCCTCTGGATGTGACCATCTAACCAATTCCTCACCCACCGGACAGTCCACCCATCAAATCCATACCTCTCCAGTTTAGAGAGAAGGATGTTGTGGGGGACCATGTCAAAGGCCTTACAGAGGTCCAGATAGATGACATCTGTAGCCCTTCCCGTGTCCACTGATGTCGTCACTCCATCATAGAAGAGCACTCGGTTGATCAGGCAGGATTTGCCCTTGGTGAAGCCATGCTGACTGTCTCAAATCACCTCCCTGTCCTCCACATGCCTTAGCATAGCTTCCAGGAGGATCTGTTCCATGATCTTCCCAGGCACAGAGGTGAGACTGACTGGACTGTAGTTCCCTGGGACTTCCTTTTTTCCCTTTTTAAAAATGGGGGTTATGTTTCCCCTTTTCCGGTCAGTGGGAACTTCAACGGACTGCCACGACTTCTCAAATATGATGGATAGTGGCTTAGCAACTTCATCCGTCAGTTCCTTCAGGACCCGTGGATGGATCTCATCAGGTCTCATGGACTTGTGCACCTTCAGGTGCCTTAGATGGTCTCAAACCTCTCCCACAGTGGGCGGCTCTTCATTCTCCCAGTCCCCGCCTTTGCCTTCTGCAGCTTGGGCGGTGAGGCTCAAACACTTGCCAGTGAAGACCGAGGACAAAAAGTCATTGAGTACCTACACCTTCTCCATGTCCTGGGTAACCAGGTGTCCCATATCATTCCGGAGAGGGCCCACATTTTCCCTCGTCTTCCTTTTATCCCTGACGTACCTACAGAATCTTTTCTTGTTGCCCTTGACATCCCTGGCCAGATGTAATTCTATCAGGGCTTTAGCTTTCCTAACCTGATCCCTGGCTGCTCAGACTATTGCTCTGTATTCCTCCCAGGCTACCTGTCCTTGCTTCCACCCCCTGTAGGCTTCCTTTGTGTGTTTGAGTTTGTCCAGGAGCTCCTTGTTCATCCATGCAGGCCTCCTGGCGTTTTTGCCTGACTTCCTCTTTGATGGGATGCATCGCTCCTGAGCTTGGAGGAGGCGATCCTTGGATATTACGCAGCTTTCTTGGGCCCCTCTTCCCTCCAGGGCTTTGTCCCATGGCACTCTACCAAGCAGATCCCTGAAGAGGCTCAAGTCTCTCCTGAAGCCCAGGGTAGTGAGCTTGCTGTGTGCTCTCCTCGGTGCCCTTAGGGTCTTGAACTCCACCATTTTGTGGTCACTGCAGCCCAGGCTGCCCTTGAGCTTCCCATTCCCCACCAGCCCCTCCTTGTTGGTGAGAACAAGGTCCAGCATAGCACCTCTCCTCATTGGCTCCTCTACCACTTGGAGAAGGAAGTTATCATCAACGCATTCCAGCAACCTCCCGGATTGCTTATGCCCTGCGGCGTTGTCCCTCCAACAGATGTCGGGGTGGTTGAAGTCCCCCATGAGGACCAGGGCTTGTGAGCGTGAGGCTGCTCCTATCTGTCTATAGAGGGCCTCATCCGCTCGGTCTTCCTGGTCGGCTGGCCTGTAGCAGACCCCCACTGTAATGTCACCTGTCCCTGCCTTCCTTTTAATTCTGACCCACAAGCTCTCGGTTGACTCCTCATCCATGCCCAGGCAGAGCTCCATGCACTCCAGCTGGTCATTGACATAGAGGACGACACCCCCTCCTTGTCTCCCCTGCCTGTCCTTCCTAAAGAGCCTGTACCCCTCCATCCCAACACTCCAATCATAGGAGCCATCCCACCACGTCTCCGTGATGCCAAGAAGGTCGTAGCCCTGCAGGCGTGCGCATGTCTCTAACTCCTCTTGTTTATTCCCCAAGCTACGTGCATTTGCATAGAGGCATTGAAGTTGGGCCCCCGATGAAGTGGTCATACTGGCTGGAGTTCCTTTGTGCTGCTCTTCAGGTGCTCTCCTGCTGACCTGTGTTCCTTCTCCAGGCTCTGGGCACCTATTGTTGGTCCTGGCATCAAACTGGTAGGAGTGGGATGGATTGAGGTTCCCCTCCCCCAGCATCTCTAGTTTAAAGCCCTCTTCACCAGCTTGGCAAGCCTATGACCAAAGATGCTCTTCCCCTTCTCTGACAGATGGACCCCGTCAGCCCCCAGTAGACCACGTTTCTCAAAGCGAGTCCCGTGGTCTAAGTAGCCAAACCCCTGGCTGTGGCACCAGTCCCGTAACCATTTGTTGACTCGCCAGATTCAACTGGCCCTTTCAAACCCCTTCCCTTTGGCCGGCAGGACTGATGAAAAAACTACCTGCGCTCCTGAGTCCCTTACCGCCGCTCCCAGGGCTCTGTAGTCCTTCTTGATAGTCCTCAGACTGCTCCCGGCTGTGTCACTGGTGCCCATGTGAAACAACAGCAGCGGATAATAGTCAGTGGACTGTACGAGGCTTGGTAGCCTCTCGGTGACATCCCTGATGCGAGTCCCCAGTAAGCAGCACACCTCTCTAGAGAGTGCGTCAGCATGGCAAATGGGTGCCTCCGTACCTCTCAGAAGAGAGTCGTCTACTACTATTACCTGTTGCCTTTTCTTAGTGGCGCTGGTTGTTATACGGGGGCCAGATCGGGCTGCATTACTCAGCTCCAGCGCTTCTCCTGGTGTGACAGGACTTTCCTCTTGGGCCTGCAGAGCGGTGAAGCGGTTCTGCAAGGGCACCTCAGGCTTCGGGGGTAGTCTCTTCCTCCTGCTGGTCCTTGCCTTTGCAACCGTCCATCCTTCTGCATTATTGGCTCCCCCGCTCCCTTCTGCGTATGCCGGTGGGGGAGTTTTTGGCTGTTTGGCCATGGGCTGTGGGTCCGCTGCAGACTGCACTTGGAACCAGCTATCTAGCTCCTTCTCCTGATGCTACACAGCCTTCTCACCGCCTCCTGCAGCTCAGCCACCTGCTGCAGGAGGTCCTCGGCCTTGGCACACTTTTGCAGGCAGGTCTGCCGCCTGTCCCTGCCCCAGGAGAGAGGTCTAGGCACTCCCTGCAGCCTGAGGTCTGCACCGCAGCCTCTCCCTTCAGCAGTTCTGTCCACGTGGAGGCATCGGCCGCCACTGGGGTAGATGGTGCAGACCCCCCAGCTGGAGCTGCGGCCTTTACCGTCAGACAAGTGCCCACCGTTCTGCCTTGAGGGTCAGGTGGGATGAGTGCCCCTGACCTGTGCCCAGTTGCTGGGTTATGTGCACGCTGAGTCCCCCACTTGACTCGTGGAATGCCTCTCCTTCGAAGAGGCACCCTCCCTGTGCGCCCTTCCATGCAAACTGCCACACCACACCCTAGCTGACGTGCCACGCCCTGTTTGACCATCTTGTTCACAGTGCTCCTGGTGGCAGCGCTCCCTGGGGCTGCCTTTAGCGGGAGTGGGGGGTGGCAGCCGTTGCTCCTGGCCCCGCCCACACCTCGTCAGCCGCCCTCGTGAGAGCTGCCGGCTCCCAGCGGCAGGGAGGTCTGCGCTCCCCTGTGGGTTCCCTGGCTCAGGAACCCCCCCCGTACGCCACGATCCACCGCTCCGCTGTGGGACGCGCCTGCACCAGAGCTGATCATCTCTGCGAGTGAATTATTTGAAATAATTCATTTCAAATAAATAAAGACTTTTTTTTAAATTGGAGATTATTTATTTTTCCTCCAGGACAGATTAACTTGTTGGTTGGATTCTCTATGGCTCATAATTAGTGTAAGTCATGATTGTGGTGCGTCCTCTGGCTGTGGACAGAAAGTGTTCTCAGTTCTAGTATAGGCTGTCCGCACAAAGACTGCCATTCTTTGAGGAGTGTTGTTCAGAAGTTGCTGAAGGTGAAAGATAGAATAAGGTGATAGGATTTGCTGATAAGTGAAATTTAACCATGTATTGATGTTGTTTGGTGTTAGTAAGACATTTTCATTTAACATTGAGGTTTTATTTGAATTAGCAGTGCTTTTGAACTAAAGTTAGTGATGTTCAATAAATCCCCCTTGCACAGAGGGGAAACTTGTTATGCTATGAAGGTAAAATTCAGTCATTCACAAGCACAATGTGGTCAAACATTTAATTTTTTTTAGTAAAACCTTCTAATCTTAGAAAACTAACTTCCTTGTCATGGTTTCTAAGGTGATATTGTAAAAAAGGCTATATTATTTAATCAATAAAGTGACTGACAACAATGTCTAGGACATATGGAGACACTGTAATAAAAGTTTTATTGTTTCCAACAGTGTTCTGGTCTAACTAGTAATCTTTTATTATCAATAAACCAAATCTTGAAGGAATATTTGCTATCTTAGGCACTCGTGCACCTACTTCAAGCCCTTAGAGAAAAAAAAAAAGCACGAATGCGGGAGGTTTTGCACTGTTTTGATCTTGTGACTGTTAGGATGTGAAAGTATGAAAGGATTGCAGGAAGAAAAAGAAGACAGACAATGCCATGGATTTGAAAACAGAGAATTAACTGAAAAATCATACTGAAAGAAATAGTTTGCACCCTTCCCAAACATATTACACTTTTCATATTGCTTTCGTGCTTAAGGATGGTTAAAGAATTTCACTTCTGCGAAAAGCCCTTTCCAGTTCCTTCCTAGGGCAGTATTAGATCCACACTGTGCTTGAGCAATGCTCTGACTAGATGCTATCTAGCAAATGCAACCACAACACTGATATACTTCTGTGAAAGAGCAGTAAGGAACATGTGCCAAAAGGAGTGTGGCACAGATTACAGTGCTGTCATGCTGGATTTAGGTGCGTTTTCAACACATCAGGTGCAACAACAAGGGGGAGGGGCTAGAGGGGAACGGCCACTATTCCACTTCCATTCTGAAACTCAAGGTGGAGGCTTAGGGCATCGTTCAGACAGTTTTCTTCAGAGAGTACATCTTTCAGTCTGAATTTATCAAATTTGAAGATTTGCCACACTTCTACCTTAACTAAATTTATACAAGGGACTTGTAATAGACCAACCTAAAGGATTCTTATTTCAGAGACAAACCAACTGCTGAAACATGTTATAGAGACATCTGAGCAAGAAACCCCAGTTAGGTTTATCAACAGAAAAGAGCACCATTTGTTTTCAATACTGATGTCTGGATGAGGCATAGCTGTACCACATATTACCTCAGCTACCTTAATGAGCAGGCAGAGTTCATTGCTCAAATGCATTTCTGGGCTAACACGGATACATGTCATTCAAGATCTCAGTTAGTAGATGTTCAGCCAGCTTGATGGACTTGGTAGTGTGCTCTGTTACACTCTGGTTCTGGGAAATACATGCGGAGTCAGCTTTGTTGGATATCTGTGTTGGATATATCTATGATCCTACAAAGAGGAGAGACAGAGAAGGTAGAAGAAATATGTGCTGGTTGAGTGTTAGCAAGCCTCTCTGCATTGAGTTATCTGAGACTAATCATTTCACCCTGATGTATACCTGACCTATTCCAAATTTAATTTACAGTGTCTTAAGGTGTCAAGGTTTTAAGCTCTGTTCGCCAAAATAAGTTATGGCTGTTCCAGTTCTTCCATTTCAAAATAGCTTCACTTTACATTTCTGTACTTGAAACATCTGGCTCATGTTCTTCTCAGGAGTAGTATCTGCAGTAACAGATAATAAATAATTGGAAAGAGGAAACTGTAAGTCACGATCTCCCTCTCATGCTGCTTCCTTGTAGCTGTTCCCTGTAGCATATATTCTCTGCAGCTGTTTTTCCAGGAGGTGCCCAACACTAATCATTTTGCTGTTGAAATGTTGATGGGCTTTCATAGTTCCTCTTGAAGTAATGTATTCTTAGGCCAAAGTGTATCTCTCCTCTGTGCTGTAGATTCAGCCTTTGAGGTAAGGGGCATCGCCCTCTGCTCCTTGCAATCCCTTCTCTGGGATGAGTGTTCCAGCTGTGTCCCTATTTGTGGAGGGAGAGGTATGGTCTTCAGCATACTTGTGCTTTGGGGTATAAAAGAGGGCCTTTGCCTTAATTTGCACAGGATTTCTCTGAAGGGAGACCTGGATGAGTGAGGGTGAGGCACGCAGCACGGCCACCTGTACTTATGAAGGGAGGGCAGAGACAGGGTGCAGGCTGGAACCAAGGCTATGAAGTGCACTGGACAATGGGTGTCTGCCACATACTGAAGTTTCAGCTTATGACATCAAATCAAAAAAGCACATGGTCATGTGTTAAAGACTGTCCCTAATCACAACAATAATTATATAAACTCTTAAGCTAAGTATCTTCTTAAATACTATCTTGACTCCAGAGTACTTCCACCTGAGAGAGGGAGAAGGAACTCAGCCTTAGGGAAGTCATCAGAAGATGGGAGAAAAGTCATCTAAAATGGGAAATCCTGGGTACCTCCGGAGTTCTATAACTATTTTCCATTTCACTTAGAACTTTAAGCCATCTAATTTCCTATGTGTCTACATGCATTTTTATCACTGAATAGTCAGAAGTTCATACGGTACATACTTTCAGAACAAATACTCAGCAAAACCGTAGCACATGTTGATTTACTGTCTGTCTCACCTTCAAAAGGTAGTGTGGATAGAATTTCTTCTACCTATAGGTAACGGTAAATTCATATGCACATGTGTTTGTGCTGGATGAGTATGATCTAATGATTAGGCCCTATAGATCCTTAGGAAACTTCTGTACCTCAAATATGCAGTGTCAGACAGGAGCCCACGAGATACACTGAGTTAGAGTTTGGCTATGTCAGCGTGCTGCATGGTAGTGGCTGGCCTGCAAACCCTTTTGATTTCCAATGTTCAAGCTCATTCTCTGTTCGGTGCAGCCCTAGCCTTGCTGTGTTTGCAATGCATTATGCTGCCAGAATGCAAAAGGTTATCTCCAAAGCAGGCAGGATGATACAGCCCAGCAAATCTTTGAATGAAGCAGCTGTATTGATAGACAAGAAGATAGAGTTCCTTGAAACCCACCCTGCTAAAGTGACATAGCTGTTTGGCAAGACAGAGGATATCTGCAAATAAATATATATATAAAAAAATATAATTTCTACATTCTATATATATAATTTAAGGAATATATATATAATTTCTATATTCTGTTAAATGTAGTTGTATTGAAATTTCAGTACACTGCTGTATTGCTCTGCTAAGTTAAAATCCCTTGTGACATCAAGTGTCTACAAATGACTAAATTTGGTATTAAGCATTAACCCCTCTTCAAGTGGAATATCTTAAAGGACATGGTCAGAGAGTACTGAACTCCGACAGGGAATACTTTTCCTAAATCCGCACCATGTCTATTCAGGGAAGCCAAGTGGATGTGTATTGATGTCTTTCTGTTGTTTTAAGTTAATTTAATGAGTTCTCTAAACTTTCTGACAAAAGAAATTAAACTTTATTCTGAAGAGCCCGTGTTGTATCTGTATGTGCTGTTGCTGTCAACGTGCTCCCTGTGGGAGCTTGCTGTTAACCTAATTTGGTTGCTACCAGAAGATGTATGCCAACTAGTCCATCAGGAAGTAGTTAGTCAATTACATAATCTCTTTCCACACAGTATTGATTATCTTCAGGTATTCATAGCAAACATTCATATATATTTTAGGAGGGAGTACGTGTTAGATATACTAATATGGACCTTAATTTCAGCATATGTTTCACTGGTCTTTCCTTTCTTATTCTTTTTCTGTGCAAAGGCAGCATTAAAACTATACTGTTCTGCTGCCATAGTGCAGAAGAGACAGATAAGGTCCCATTGATGCCCAGTAAAAATGTGTTCTGTTCCAAGGTCTGGCTAGTGAAGATGTCTTCAGACTTTAATGAGCTTCTGGAAAGTTTTGTTCCAAGAGAAATAAGAAAATGGCAGAAACTTTGTAAGGTTTTGATTAATGAAAGGAATATAACATTGCTCTGTTCTTGTTTTTTTGATAATTAAAAAAAAAAGTGGAAGATAAATGTGTCAAAACAGTCAGGTTGAACTGGCATATTGTTTCTTTTGTATTGGTAACCTATGGCTCTGTCGTGTTGATTGATTTATGTTTTCATCAATTCATTAATAGACCTTCTTCAATTTGATCTTTTTACCTTTTGTTAGGATAACAATAAGATGATCCGGGTATTGTAAAACTGAATTTTATCACAAAGAGAAACCAATACATTGACCTGTCAGTTAACAGGGTATGTGTTAGACAGAAGCAGGTAGCTGTGCATCTACTAGGTATATATTATATTTTGAGTCACTTACTGGATACGATCCAGCCATACGTGAAAGTTTTGATGCTGAGCCCAAAGTAGTAAAATCAGAGTAGAAAGGTTTATTAGCCTGGATACATATTTCTGTTCTAACATTAAGTAATAAGAATTGGAGTTTTTCTTTTCAGAGTCAAGATATAATAAAGTTTCCTGTCTCATTAATGGTAAAAATATCTCACTTGTTGCCTAATGACCTGAGATGTCTGCTTCAGTAACAGATGCTTTTATCAATAAACCAAAATCAGTGGCTATGTTATTACGGCTCTCCCCCCCCCCCCTTCCCCCTTTCCTTTATTTGACCTTTTCATTTCTCAGCATGACTCCCAGTGACTGTTCCAATATAGCAAAGCATGTGTGCTAGTAGGTAACTGCTTTTGGTTAGCAACTTGGTAACTGCTGTTGGTTATACTCTTTTGTTAGTATCACACATTACAGAGAAAAAGCCTCCAACCTAGCAGCATAAAAGAGAGGAGGTTATTATTATATCTGATGGTTTTGTTATGGCATCCAGTATTCCCTCTTTAGGAAGTATATGTATATCTCAAGCTATGTACCTGATGGAAAGACATGCTTTTGAAAATACATTCATTCGTGAAAGTACCACCCTGAGCATTTGTATTTTACCATGATCAGGACACAATCATAATCTTGATGGTATGGTGGAAGACGTGCTTTTCCACAAGCAAATGCTCTTGTGAATGAGACAATTGTAAAAATATTGAGATGTAATATTTAATTTTAAAACTAAAATTCAGCTTTATTTATATATTTTTATATATATATAGTATATATATATATACTAAGAATCTCTCCAAAAATCTCAAGTTTCCAAACCATGCAGCAGTGAGGTCTGCAGGGAGTCTCCCTGCAGAAACTTCTTACCTCTTTACAGAAGAGTTCCTCATGTTATCTGTTGGGGAAGGCAGACTGTTGAAACTTACCTTGAGTTCAGTGATATGAAATGTAAAATGAAATATGTCTTATTTTACAAATTAAATTGCTTCCAGCAGAGAGGGCAGAACTCCATCAGTTACATTGCTACCACACCCGCTTGCAACAGTAAGTTCATGCAGTCCTAGAACTTGGGAAAACAAGTAATAAACAAATAAATAAATAAAAAACCTGTCTGCACTTAGAGCAACAATGCTGTAACAGGGAAAAGCAATTTGGGTTTAACATAATTTAGTTGCTGGGATTGAACTTGCAAGCCTTTAAAGGAATTTCTAATGTAATACTGGAAAGGGGAAGAATTGTATGTAATTTGTTTTTACTTTAAGTTTACCAGATCAAATATATTGTTCAGAGTGGGAAGAACCTTGGCTGGGCTTAATAAGGTATTTTGATGCTATCCATTATATCGTTTGAGCAATATACTCTGTAGCAGGTCTATTGATAAGAGTGAATCTTACAAAAACAGTAAGGTACTAGTGAGGTACTTCTGGTATTTTATTTTCTAATCTTCCTTTACAGAGAATTTATTCATGCTGAATAGCATTTTGTGTCTCTTATTAAAAATTCATATCTCAGTCTCATATACTGATGTCATATACATGATGTGACACGGTAACCTGAAACTTGAGTTTATAACATATCAGATCTTTATAAGTCAAGGTATTGCCACAAAAAAGTTGCAGGGAGACAAAAATGGAAGCTGTTAAAAAAAATAAAATTGGTGCGCTCTTAAAAAAACCAACCACAAATAAAAAAAACCCCTCTAAATCATATAGGCTTCTTAAACTTAGGGTCTTTGGAAGAGATCTGAGAGTATTGATCACAGTAGTAAATTTATTATTTCTTTTCAAGTTTTTCCTAATTTTATTCTAATACTTCTAGTTATTGTGAAAAGCACTGTATTAGAAATCAAATGCATATGAAGACCAGTATCCTGCCTAGCAGTAGATTCAGAAGGAAGCCCACAGGGCAAGAGCAAAGCAAGCACACAGATTTTATCGGTGTGCATTCTCAGTGCTAAGAACATGCAGCTCCAATACTTGCTGAGCCTGAGATAGTTTCTTGTGTTTAAGATTGATTATTCTTCCATGCGTTTATCAAATCTCCCATTAACTTATCTAAATGAATGTTCCATGAATGTTCATCCTACGGACAGGCAGAGGATGTGATATTGATTTTTTTTTTAAGCACTATTATTTGTACTCCAGGTTCTTGGAAATACTCGTTTATTCTACACACTATACATATACCTGACAAAATTCAGTCTTCCCCCATCCCTATGTTCTGTATCCTGCTTTTAAACCTTCCCCCATCCTTCTATCTCTGAGGTCTGTACCTAGAGGCATTCTGGCCCTTAATTAACTAAACAATTAAAATTTATTAAAAAATATGAATGAGCTGCATTAATTGTGGTTTGCCTCCCTTTTTCCTATTGTGGCAGTGGGTAATAAACAGCAGTCTTCAGGTGTAAGCCTTGAATGTCTGACTGAGACCTTTCATCCCTAAATTAATATTTGCAGTAGCAGATACTCAATCCAGTATCATAATTCATCAAAGCCACTGAGGACCACCTTCCAGCTTCTGTAACTGCAATATGATGCTGCACTTGCCTTGATGGCTTCATGTCTTGTTAGCTTATAATTTAATGGGAATGGAATAATAAAGTGGAATACAATTTCATCTTCAGAATTTTCTTTTCACCTTTCCCTTAAATTCTCTAGTGGCATGTTGCTATATTGATTCCCTGAAACAATATTTTTTTATAATATTAAGAAGCTTAAAGTGATTGGAAGGGTTTACCTGGATTTCAGGACACTCTGGTAAAATGCTGTATTGTGGCACTGACTTTTTGGGGTAAACTTGAGCAAACTACATAACCCTTCTGTTTCTCACCTGTCTAAATTAGAGATAATAGTATTTTACTGAGATACCAATCCGCTGAGACATTTTAGTAAGTTGGATCAGATAGGTATGAAAGAATAGATATTAGAAAAACAAATGAAAGTATAAACCCTTGTTTCAACTGTGAAAAAATATGTGGAAAATGGCCTGTTAGAAGTTGTGTCAAATTGCCTGTGGTGCGGAATCTTGTTCTTCAGGAGCTGCTGGAACTAATTCTTCCCTCATACCAATTCTATATTGTCCAGTGGTGTGGCAGCCTGTGATAAGAGACTGTTCCACATTTAGAAAATAAGAATAGCAGCTGAGTTAAGGATGTTGCTGGAGACTTAACTTACATATTTTGACTTTTAAGGGCTTAAGTCAGACCCCCAACTTTATTTAAATGTATTTTATATTGAATTATAATCATCATCCTACTTACCTCCCATCTGCTAAGCTGCTTAGAAAATAAACAGCATGTACTGCCTAAGCATATGCACTGAAAATAAACTGTCAAAGAGCCATTATGGGATTATTCTTTTGTTGTAGCTGTCATTGGGTGAGCTGTTCCTCATATGCTTGCTAAATTATATGACTTTTTTTTTTATATTCTCCTTGCTTTATATGCCAAGGTGTCCCTGCTCACTTGTTTTATATAACGTCACTGAAATGAAACAGAGAAGCTTTATTCTGCAGCATTCATTCCTGCCTGCCAGATTGCTAAGTGACTTCTGCTTCAGAAGTCTCAACATTTTCATGCCCTGACAACTGGATTTACAAATTGTGTGATTTGGGTATCTTGAAATGAGAGGCAAGGAGATATTAAAAAAAGAACCTGCTATTTGCCTGTTCTCATTTAGTTTTAAGTCTCTGATGTGATCCTTAGATACTTCACTCCATGCCAATCTGATCAGAACCTCCTATATATTATCCCAACCCTACAGAAATCTCTCCTGGTTTTACTTACTGATTGAGATCTCTGGGTAAGAGTAGATGTTTCTTTTTGTTTTATATTACCTTATCCTTCACAGCTTCTTTTCAAAAGTCAAGTTTTATTTCCCTTCACCATCCCTTTGAGGGTGTTTCACAATAATTTATCCATAGAACTTATATAAATAAATAATTTATATTGGACTGTTTTCCTTAAAAGAGGGGTATTTTGTAATGACTAAATTAATACTGTATAATGTTCCACTGAAGAGAGCTACACGAACTGTCTGAAATTAATGGAGAAGGAGAAAACACTATAGAAAGAGATATTTAAGCCTATTAGCCAAAATTTTCTGTTTGGTCTGTGCAAAGGCATGGATTTGGGAGCATGAGAATCACAAACAAATACAGGTCAAATGTGACATGTATCAGCCAGTGAAAAAGAAAAAGGTTGTAGGTAGCAAGAATTCTGAAATACAAATTCTGAAATACAAAAATAAAAATTTTCCTTTTTAAATAGTAAGGGGAGTTGTTTGCTTTTACAGTTTCAATAATACAAAATAAAGTGGCATTATTTCACATCAGGTCAAGGTCTATGGCTTGAGTCTTGTGAAATAGAATATGGGGCTTTGGTGTGTTTTCTTTTGTTTGTGTTTTTCTTTGCATTTGATTGACCTGAAATGATGTTGTATTATTTGGGTTAGAGCACTGTGCAGAAAAATATGTTCTCATCAAACTCGATCCTAGCAATCCCTTAAGACCTCCTGTCCATCAGAATTTACTGAATATTCTGTAGCAGGCACTGTGCTGCTAGGTCATTTTATTGGAGAACCCTGAGTCAGTCTTAACAATATTATTAAAGCATAATGTTGCTGTAAAAAAACAAGTGAACAAATCACTGTCTTCAATAATATTTGAATGTTGTTCCAAGAATATTTCCATCTTTGTCATGTAATGATACTGTTGCAGGAATGGATGTTTTCACATAATGTGAACTACTACCAGACATAATAAATTTGCAGGGGTTGATACCAGTGATATACTAGACAGTTGGAAAAGAACACTTCAGTCTCTCTTGGCAGTAGGCTTACATGATAACAGTCCTCAGCAGTTCCTCAGCTGTTACCTTCTGCTATGTCAATATCTATTTTTCTTCCTGCATGCCTGGAACTGGAGAGCTCTTTGCTAGTATCAGATATTGGTGGCTGGATAGATTGTCTTTAAATCTCCTAGCTCTTTAAATGGGTGTAGGAAAACAGCTAGAATTAACCTGCAAGTTTATTTTACTGGGTTTGTTTGTTTATTTCATGATCAGCTATCATAATGATTTAGATTCCTATTACAATGACATATGTCAGCTTTCAGAAAAGAAGTTAGGCAATGTCATGGGAATAGGAGGCAGCCCCTTTCTAGATTTTCTAACTGTTCCTCAGATATAGTCCTTTAGGATACATTCTAACATTCCTTAACAGTTGCCAAAAATTCAGGCAAAATATTTCAACCAGAATAGTGCAGCTCTTTCTAAAAATGGGACTACGAGGAAAATATATTATTTAGCCTTTTTCTAATTTAAACGCAGGTCAGTTCTTTTTTGCAAAGCTGTGCAACTTTCCTGCTTTGAGGGAGGGCCTGAAATCCTTAAAGGGAACAATCTTTGTCAGAGCTGTGGTTTTCCAGATCTGGTCAAACTCTCAGTTTATACGTGTTGCTTAGAGAGTTTATTGGACTGCAGACCTCAGGTAGCATTGCACATTCGCTACTGCAGGACTGAATCCTGGTGGCAAGGCAGGAAGGCCTTGCCCTGCAACTCCAGTGCCTGTGTGCTACAGGCCAGACTTAAGTCACATAAGAAACCTTGTGTCTTCTACGATCTCTTTCCTGGTACCTATGTGCTGTGATGGATAGAAAGCTCCAGTTGAGATTTTAGAAGGAGTTAAGAACTGGAGGGTGGCTAAAGAGGTAACTTGAGGAACAGTGTTTGAGGATGGAGACCAGAAGAGCAAGTCTTTGAGACAGGGAAGCTGGAAGTTGTGTGTGCAAGAGACAAAGACAAGTTAGGGAAGAGGACTGAGAACTGCCGTGGAGGTGGGGAGGAGAGGAAAGCTGACTGGGAGAGGTCAGGAAGGTTACTTCACGCAGGTAGTACGGACTAGGAGAGAGAATGAGAGAGATGGACAAGGTGAAAACCAGGTGGGAGATCACACAGGTAAAGGCAGGAACTGGAAACAGATGGTAAGGATTTGGGAATTACAAAGAATTAGGAGGAATGGTAAATAGGACTGGAGTGAGAAGTCTGCCAAAATAAATAGAATTGGGAAAATAATATTGGGCATGGAAATGTGTGTCTAATGGCTGAAGAGAATAAAAGCATATATTTAGTATCTATTTGAAATACATAATATTTGCAAACTACAGAGAAATTGGTCTTGGGTTGTTTGTTGCTTGTTTTGTTGTTTTTTTTTTTTAAAGGAATCACAAGGTCTGAATTCCGCTCAGAGCAACAGGAGATGTGCTGTGCACGGTTCATAGGGAAGCACATTTTGAGCTCGCATAGAATTATGTAACTTTAGGACTCAGTTTTCCCACTGTGCTGTATAACTCTCTAGGATGCTAATGGGGAATATGTATGTATCACTTGTGGAAATTAATCCTTTATATATAACAAAGTTTTTCTCTTTTTTTTTTTTCCTACTGACCCTTATCTTTTTTTCCCCCTCTGATTTATTTTTTCCAAGACAAATTTTACTGGAGCATGCATTTATTTGTCTAATTCTGAGGTAATTTTAGTCACAGCTTAGTAGAAAATTACCTATGGATGCACCCAATCTGTATAGTTGATAAGACAACTTTAAAATAACAGAAATATAAAACTACAAATAATACTCCATAAAATAATAAATAAAGAAAACTAACTTTGTCAAAATTTAACAATATTCATCATGGAAGCTAGTTTACACTTGGTTTTTATAATTCAAAGCAATGGAAAGAATTCTAAGTAATTAAATACACTTTAAAAAGCTAGTAAAACTATTATTATCAGATAATTACTATTATCTTTCACTTTTAAATTAGTAAATATTTGAACTTTCTTGAATATAACTATTATTTTCAGTGGAATAGCTCTGATCCTGCTAATGCTGGCATATATACTTGCCTTCACATACTGTCAGACTCCTGCAAAGTTTTGTGTATTCCTCTTCATAAAAGTTCCATTTCTAATAACAAAATGTTTCATAGCAGTAAATGATTTCAGTAAAAAGAATTGAGTAAAAGATTCCAAAGATTTCAAGATCAGTGTGTTCATTGCGTACTGCATAAAGCTTCAGGTTTAAGGAACTAGAAAGTATAGATACCATTGTCTTATGTCAATAGCTATATTACTATAGTTAAGATAACAGTGTTCTATGGACAGGTAAACCATAATTTGGTCAGGACTTTATTTATTAATATGTATTTGTTAATGCGACATCCTCTAAAACCGTTGCTACTGATCACTGTTAGTATCAATTGCTATACATAAACCTATGCTAATGTGTTTATCAGTTACTGATACAGAGATTTCTATAGCAAACTTCAGGCTTTTTTTTTTTTTTTGTCATTTAAATTATCTTTCTTTCTCTGTCTCGAGGATGGATGATAAATTAGTACCATGTTCATGCTCTAAGAATTACCTTGTTGGGATAGGTTTAGGAGGTCTGGAATAGCTCGTTGACTGGGGTTAAGTATTCGTTTCTCTAAGCAGTTTGGAGCAGGTTTTTCGGGCATTGAAGGGTGGCGATAGATATGATGCAAACAAAAGTATGTTGTATAACCAATTGTAAGTATTCTGATCTTAATTAAATTGTTAATGTTGCATTTGTTAGCAATTATTTATTAATTCAAACAGCTGTCTATGGTTTGTCTGTTACAGCAGACAGTTATCCTACTGGCCTACACTGAGTCAGGCCACACGTGCCTTGTGGTATATTTTTAGCTTGTGATATGAATAGGAAGTTTTGGAAATCAAATGTGTTGTTTCTAGTCCTGAATCTAATCCTTTTCTTACTTCTTATCCCCTACTGGTCTCATTCTCTTAAAATCTTGTTCCCTCTCTATTCTTCAGAGGATGCTTTCCTTATAATTGCTGTGTTATAGTTTGCCTAGAGGTATGTAACTGCTCCCAACCTCCTGCGGTTGAAATTCTTGCTGTAAAGATGTTTTATTTTCCCCCTGAAAAGTGTCTATTTCATGACTTTTGCAACCTTGCTTAAAAGTAAAATTGGACAGTAATCCTTCAGAGTGCTTAGATAAGCCCCTCAGGGAATGATAATGATATTGGCCATTTTCTAAATAGCTGAAACAGAGCTTCTGTTTGAAGGAACCATTAAAGAGATGAGTAATCGCTGGTGACAGTTCTTCACAATGGTATTTCAACAACTAATTAGGATTGTTGTCACAGTTAGTGGCATTTCTTCTTGGTAAAGCAGCATGCAAAGTAGCCCTTATATTACAAAGTACTGTGGCTGACAGCCCAGAAGCAGGTGATGGCTATGAGGTCGGTGTGCAGCTGCCCAGAATAGTGAAGAAATGATTAAATGTCTGCAACCTCGGAGACAGAGATGTTCTCCAACTAATTCTTGTGAGACTCTGACATGTCATCTGGTGCTGATATGAAGAATCTTTCTAGACCTATTTCCTTATCTAGGAAAAGGAAACGGTCACTAATGAAAAAAGTTTTTAAAGCAAAACCTTCACACAGTCCAGCATCTATGCAGTATATGTGTAATCTTGGGTGGTGAAATGAATTATCATATTTTCCAGACTAGCAGTCCATTTGGAAATGACAGAATGAAAACAGTACAGAGAGCAGGAACTGGAAAAATCAAGATTTCACCTGACTCCAAATATCTTCCCTTTTTTAGTGGCAGCCACAAGTTTTGCCTTCATTAATTCAGCAGCTGATTAAGAGAACAGCCTTTTGATTCTTTTGTGATTATAATGTGCTATAGTTAGAAAAGACTAAAACAGTAAAATGATAACAAAAAGTATGTTATTTGTATTAATCATGGTGTTTGGAGAGAATCCATTTTTTCTGAATATGTTTTCACTTTTTTTCAGGCATAAAAAAAAAGAAAATGTGTTAATATAATTCCTTGAGACGGTAAAACAGGATACTTCTACTTTCAGCTTGATTAATTTCAGTACCTGATTACCTTGAATAAGCCAGGCCAAAGCCAGCTTTTTTTCCTGTGATAAAAGTTTTTCATTAACATTTGCTTTACACCACAGTGGGGATGAAACAAAACATTTTACTATTTTTGAAATGGGAAAAACTGAAGAGGCTTATAGGTGTTCCCACTAGTTTTGGATGACCAAGGCCCTGTGCATATCTGTATTGCCCTGCAAATTTCTTGGAATTAATTTAAAACGGTGGGAATCTGCACTTACTCAGTTGTCTATAAGGAATCATTTCTAATATATTCTTTTTAATTTGTACTCATAATAACTGATCCAAAGAAGAAAAAATACAATCCTGTCAAAATACAGTATAAAACTATACATTTTGTTTCCTTCATAATTAAGTTTGGTCAAAGTAGACATTTCTGTTTCTAGAAAAATTGAAATGTCATGATTTTTTTAAAACTCTAAAAGGGACACAAAGCCAAAACTTTATTTATGTATTTTGAAGGAAATGTAAAGAAGACTTTGACCTTTTTCTTTTAGCTTCAATCTTTCTCAAGTTTGAGAAAGATTCTTTCTCATCCTTTCAAAGGCAATAACAAAAAATACCACATGTATCTGGAACGGTAAAATATCCAAAAAATTTCCTTGTAAGTTCTTGCACTTCTCTCCCATAGTATTTATTTTTGTTTTATACCATACTTTATGAAGTCATAAACAATCCTAAAGTAAGCATTTGATTCTTATTGGTATTGCCTCTTTTTCAGGGAAGTATTTTTGGCACTCTGATTCCCTGTTCCTTTCCCATAATTGCATAACAGTTTTCTCCCCAGTCTTCCAAAGTATGTTGAAGAGTTACATTACACATTTTTTTCGACAGAGACAGCTTAAAATATTTCAGATCCTATTCTGCTTCTGAATTGCATTTTGTCATTCTTCCCATGTAGTTGTACAGTCACAACTGTTTGTGAAACCATGTAATAATCCCAATTACTGGAGTGACTGAAAAGTAGAAATTGATCTAAAATAATTTGTCCTTATTTTTTTTCTACATAAATCACTTCAGTGACCTAGTTCACATAATCAACCATACACATGAATGTGTTGGCACAACTGGTAAACTATGTGTAAAACTAATACATGCAGAAAAAATAAGAATTTTTTCAGCCAGTTTTGCCACTGTGGAAAATGTATCGTGTAGATGCATCCAAAAATAAATGCTCCAAGTTGATAATATGGATACCACTCAGTGTATTAACAATCCTCTGAAAGATCAGGTAATCTCAGTTTCTTACCAATGAACTGCCAGGTCTAACCCTGCCCTGCTCTATTATGAATTTCCAGAGCAACAAGGAGGACATTAGAACCACTCATTCACTCCTCTACAGTAAAAGGAAGTGTGAAACGTCATGTTAAAATTAATATTTGTTTTACAGCAGGTGATTTTTTTTTAGAGCAAAGATATAGCTGAATCATGATGGAAAGTAATATTACAACAAAGCCCATTTTTTGCCACTCCAAAGTTACTGCAAATCATCTGAGGAAATCAATAAAGTTGGTCATAAATGTGTAAGGTTAGGCACGTTGTACATACCTTAGACTTTGCAGAAATGAAATTAATAGGCAAGCTTCACTTTCTTGTCTGTGTTTATTAATTTGGTGAAACTCTATTTAGCTAAATGGAATTACTACTGATTTTTACTTTGTAGTGTTGGTTTTATTTTGAAGGAAACAGTAAAGGAAGAAACCTTATTAAAACTGTTTGAATTTGTGATGAAACAATGTTTAATTGAAAATGCCAGGCATTCAAGTAAAAATAGTTTCATGGAAAGGGATTGGTTGTTCAAATTTCTGAACTAAGAAAGAGATTGTTAAATTTTTATTTTATTTCCTTCCTATGCACTTGGTTACTGGAGCTCCCAGAGATTCCAGAGCTTTGAGGCTTCTTGGGTTTGGGTTAATTGATAATCAGGTCCCCATCTCTTAAGTAAGAAGCCTGGAAAAACTGCTAACTCCAGCCTCAGTCAGAAAATTTAGACCCCACCTCAACTGGGAGTTGGATGCCTAGAAGACTGTGGTAGGTTCTGAGGTGTGGCGTCCTCCAATCATGCTACAGAAGTTCTTCTATTTTGCATGAGGCGATCACCACCTTGATACTGAAACTAAAGTGCATTCTCGCTCTGTTTCTCCTTAATTTTTTTTCCAGCCTTCCAGTAGCATCCTACACAATTGCTGTGACTGACTATTTATAGGCATATCTGTATATTTGTTGAGGAATTAGGGATGGCCATGATGGGTGTGTTTGGAAAACTGATAAATCATGCCAGTTTTAGAGTTTAAGATGAAACTTTGCTGAACTGCCATTCACCGACAGCACACTTCATAATAAATGGTTAGTTCTTAATCATCATTCATTATCCCTACGTAATCTAAGCAGTTAGTCCCCAGCAATCACATCCCAAATTAACGGTGAGTAAACAACACCACTGAGGCGATGCCCTATTGCCCTACATATGTGGAAACAGTCCTTCATAGCTCAGGTGTAGAAGCAGCCAGGCTCAGAGCTCTTCCACCAGGCAAGCCAGAGTCTGTGTAGTATACAATGCTATAAAACAAGCAAGAGGAAGGTATATCTGGGAGTCGGGATGAATAATTGACCTAATAGGTCTCATGACACAGAAGTTGAGGCACAGAAAACAACAATAGCAAGTTTCAGGCCAAAAATATGTGTATTTAGATACTGAAAGATGCAGGTTAAACATATAATGTGCAGCATAAGTTTGAAGAACTTTTGGAAAACATGCCATGAACATTTCTAAGGCAATATAAAAGTTTGGCTCTAATCCTTAATTATATGCTGTGGTTTGAGGCTGCAATCGATAGTGAAACTTTAGGGGAACCAGCATTCATTTTGCAATGACGTTAACTTTGGAAAAAATAATTTAATTTCTTCCTTCAAATATAGAAGGATTCATCTCTTTGGTATTTTTATATAGTCAGACATCTGAGAGTGAAATACTTTTTATATAAATTAACATTTCAAATTAGGCTTCAATGGCTAAAAATGTCTGTTTCTTTGGAACAGAAATCTAGATGCTCCTGGAGAATGAGTATGTTTAAAAACATCAACTACAACATGACCCTTCAAAGAACAAATCTTAGTAGGATTCCTAATTAAAGTACAAACCCAAATTTAAACAGAAGCCTATACATCATTTCAAACTTCTCTTTTATCACTACATTCTTCACCTAGTTCCAGCAGTGAGCCGAATGGCAAGCTGTCAAAATAAAAATTAACACCAGGTCCTAAGGACAAATAGATATAAAGATTGATTTAATAACTCAATACTTCTCTATAATTTGCCAGAGTTTTAAGGAATATTTTATAAGTGTATATAGTTTTATCTATATTTTAACAACTCACTTCAGTTAAAAAAAAATAACTTCTTGTGCCTTTTGTCTTCCTCTCAACTATATTTTCTACTTGTCATGGTTTAACCTCAGTCAGCAACTGAGCACCACACAGCCGCTCGCTCACTCCCCCTGCCCCGGTGGGATGGGGGAGAGAATGGGAAGAGTAAAAGTGAGAAAACTCATGGGTTGAGATAAAAACAGTTTAATAATTGAAATAAAATACTACTACTACTACTGATAGTAATAATAAGAAGAAGAATACACAAAGCAAGTGATGCACAATGTAGTTGCTCACCACCCGCCAACCGATGCCCAGCCAGTCCCCGAGCAGTGGCCCCCCCGGCCAGCTTTCCCCCAGTTTATGTACTGAGCATGACGTCACATGGTATGGAATGTCCCTTTGGCCAGTTTGGGTCAGCTGTCCTGGCTGTGCCCCCTCCCGGCTTCTTGTGCACCTTCAGCCTTCTCAGTTGGTAGAGCATGGGAAGCTGAAAAGTCCTTGACTAGTGTAAGCACTGCTTAGCAGCAACTAAAACATCGGAGTGTTATCAACATTGTTCTCACCCTAAATCCAAAACACAGCACTGTACCAGCTACTAGGAAGAAAATTAACTCTATCCCTGCCGAAACCAGGACACTACTATATCAGTATATTGTGGTATTAATGCTGTCTATCTCCTTGTTAATTCAGTCTTTTTGGTTAATCCATATGATTAATTAATTAATTTTGTATGATTGCAGAATGTCTATATTATAGAAATATGGGTACTTTAAATAATATTCACATTCCTGAGTTCCCTTTATAACTGTTGCATTTACCACAATGCATGTATATATTATCCCCTTTAGAAATTCTATCGCTATGTACCTGGAACATATAACGTATGGAACGTAGAATATACAACTTTTCCTGGGTGATATTGAGTATGTTGTGATTAATGAAAGAAAATAATTCCACACATGGTTTCTTATATTCTTTGATAATTAATATTCCTCTCCAGATTTCAGTAGCAAGACATAAGCTATTGAAAAGCTTCTTATAACCTGAAAGAAATCCTTTTAGAAAGCAAGCTTGCTGCATGCTCTGCAGTTGTAATTTCATGGGAGGTAATGCCTTAAGAAGGATGTTCTGTTTCACCCAGTGTGGAATTTTGATTTTGAAACATGATTGTCTCTAGTGACATACAGTTAAGTTTTTAGTGTTTAGAAATTTGAGGCTACCTGTAATAAAAGTTAGGTACCTACATGAGAGTCAAAGTGGTCTTTACACACAGAAATCGATAAAACTTTTTTTTTTATTCATTTGCCACCTTAGCCTTGGAAGAGTGTGGGCTTCAGAATCTACTGAGATAGCTGGGAAAAGAAACTAGAACTAAAAAATGGCAAAAAGTGGGGAGAAGAAAAAAATATTGTTCAGAAAGATAATGACTGTAAACCAAGAGGAGGAAGGTTGGAACTGGTTGAACTGGGGACCTGGGAGACTGACTAAAAGATTAGGAGAAAGGTTTAGAAGGGTCTGCTTAGGAAAGAGGACATGACCTGGCAGCTGGGTAGGAAAGGGAAAATTGGACAGGCTGTTTTGCTTACGTGAACTAAAAGGAAATTGGCTTCTTGGAGCACCTCAACTGGAAAGGAATCACCCCAATTAGATCAACAGCTAGAAGGTGGTAAATAGTAGATTGTTCAGAAATTGAGGTAAGACGAACAGAAGAGTATAAGGCAGAACAGGAATATACATTAAGTAATGCAGCTGTACATTAAATTATGAAAGTAATTCTGACCATAAAAAAAACCAGCCTCTGCAAAATCTGCAGGTGTAAGACTATTTTCTTTCACGATGAATCTGTGCTTTTTAATGTATTAACGGGTGTTTTAAGAAGCCTATATAAAGCATTATACATGGAAAACCCTTTTTATGATTGTTTGGAGAGTTCTAGTCTGATCTAATGAAATAGCCTTAATTACGTATCCATATGCTCGATCTCATATGGAGAGAAGGAAAAAAAAAAAGGCATTTTTTGCTGCTGATACTGCTATTGTCGTTACAGCCTGCTGCTGTTGGTATCACTGAAGCAGTTAGTTCCCTTCTTTCCTTCTGTACTACAGTATGTTAATTCCTGGAATGCACTCTCTGTTCTGATGTGTATTTGGTGAACCCAGTAGCCTTCTTGCAACACTTGCTTATGAAAACATGTTTCTAAAGATCTATGACTGCAATAAAAGCATGTCTGGCTTCTAACACCTGCACACACTTGCACACCCACATTTTCTTGAAAATAGTCCCTTAAAAAAAAGCAAGCCAGAAGCATGTAAATAAACACAAGCCATAGGTACCTCACCCTTTTGCAGACTTTGATCTTAAACCTAGACTTTCTTTCAACCAAAAGTCCTGGAACATAAAAATAATGCTTCTACAGTTTTGTTTTTTTTTTTCATTTCTAAGTGGTGTGGCCGGGGAAACACTGTCTGTACTTGCATGCTTTTCTTTTCCATTCTGCAGGTTTCAAAGCATATCATCTCCATCGTCTTTACTGAGCTGTTTCCTGATAGGAATAGACAAACCAAATACAGTATCATAGAATAATTTAGTTTGAAAGGGATGTTTGGAGGTCATCTAGTCCAATCTCCTGCTCAAAGCAGGTTTAAGCAGATCAGGTTACTCAGTGCCATGCTCAATCAAGTCCTGAACACCTCCAAAGATGGAGATTCCACAGCCTCTCTGGGCAACCTCTTACAGCATGAACGCCCTTGTGCTACAAGAAAAATCCTTTCCCTGTACCAGATTGTGTTCCTTGCTTCCTGGCCTGTTGCTGTGCACTTCTGCGAAGAGTCTGACTCCTTCTTTGCTATATTCTCTGGTTGAGTATTTGTAAACAGCAATAACATCTGTCCTGAGCCTTTTATTCTCCAGGCTGAACTGATCTAGTTCCCTCAGTGTCTTCCCATACATAAAGTGCTACAATCCTTGACCATCTTGGTGGCCATCCTTTTGACCCTTTCCTGTATATTAATATCCTCCTTTCACTGGAGAGCCCGAAATTGGACACGGTGCTACAGATACGTTCTCACAAGTGCTGAATAGGGGGGAAGGATCACTTCCATGGACTCGTTGGCTACACTCTTCCTAATACAGCTCAGGATGTAGTTGGCCTTGTCTGCTGTAACGGCATACTGCTGACACATGTTCAACTTGTTGTCAAGCCAGATCCCCAGGTCATTTTCTGCAGAACTGCTTCCCGTACAGTCAGTCCCCAGCTTGTATGGTTGCATGGGGTTATTTCATCCTAGATGCAGCACTTTGCATTTCCTTTTATTGAACCTCATGAGGTGTCTGTCACTCTATTTCTCCATCCTGTCCAAGTTCCTCTGAAGAGCAGCCTTGAGGTACAGCAGATTGACTGTTCCCCTCAATTTGGTGTTTTCGGCAAACTTCCACCAGTTTGGTGATAAACTGTGAGAGAGGGTGTCAAAGGCCTTGCTAAAGTCAAGGTATACCATATCCATTGCCCTCCCCTTGTCTGCAGTACCAGTCACTCAGCATAGATAGCAATAGAGTTGGTCAGAATGGAGTTGTGCTTGGTAAACCCATACTGGCTGCCCCCAATCACCCTCTTGTTCTTCATGAATTTGGAAATGGCTTCTGAGACTGTTTGCCTGTCCTCGGTCACTAAAAGGGCCAACATATGGAAAAGGACTACAAGAAATAATGAGAAGGAGCAGTCCACAGCTGGTTGTATGCATTGATGAGAAAGGAAGCAATATGAAAAGGGAAATTCTCACTGCTTCACAGTGAAAGAATGGGAGGAGAAGGAAAGAAGGAAATTCTCTGCAAAAGGTCTGTGGCTCTCCTTTCTCAGGAGAAGACATCACGGGGTATCAAACCCCTGCTTTGCCCTAAACTGTTGAAGGAGAGTTTGATGCCCCATCTTGATGAAAAGCATAAAAATTATCTACTAGGAAAGAGTGAAGAGAAACAGATCTTGAGTCCTCTTTCTTTTCTTAACTTGGATGTCTAAACAATGAAACTTTTTTTTAAAAAATCAGTATTTCATATTTATATAGTGTCTTTACGAACACATGAATGAGCATTTTGTTTCAAACTGAGGAAAGTACACATACATACTCTTACCACAAGATTGCATAAAGCAGTGTACAGATGTCACTGTCAGAGAATATAATTGTTTTTAAGAGGAGGATAACAGTGTCATTTTCCTCTAGCTTTGCAGGCTGACAAGGCATAAGAGCACAATAAAAGTGGAGATTATTCATTAAAAAGTAGTCTAAAAACATATTACAATGTTTAGTTAGTTTAAAAATTTTAAGGCAGAGAGGGAGAGAAACAAATACCATTTACATTAATTGCTATCTCACTTACACCCACAGAAGAAATAGCATTCCCTTCTGAAGAAATAAAACAAGCAAAGAGGATAATGTTAGGAACTCTGATTTTTGTAAAGAAAGTTTTCTTTTGTTACATCCTTCAGTTCCAGAGGACTAAAGAAAAACTTTTTATATGTTTAGTAAGAATGAAATGTATCTCATGGGACAGGGACAAAAATCTTAGTCAAAGACTTAAATAGAACTTAGGCAGTTCACAAGGCTTGTGTGGACCCCCCTCTCAGGTCGATATCTTACCTATTGAAAGGTCAAGCCATTCTGTTGCTTCAATGCAAACTACTAAATAGGACTGTGTCATTCAGTGGTGTGCCAGAAGTGTAACAGGCGTAATCTAATCATGATTTGAAATTCCTAGCCATGGTTAACCTTTAAATACTTATTTGAGCCAGTAATGGATTTCAGTTCCTAATGCCAAAATATGATACCTGCAATGACGTTTTAGCCTTGGAAATGTAGTTTGAACTTCTTGTAATTATAGGTTTACAAGAGTGGAAAAATAAGACAGAAATGTCCCAAATATCTGAGGGCATTAACACATTAAACACTCACTTCCCACTAGATCTTTGAAAAATTCTACGTTGAAAGTGTGTTATACATTGCAGCGGTTTAAAGTCCTTAATCTACAGTATCAATCTTATCCAAAGTTAAATGCCTGGATTCCTCTGAGCAAGTATACAAGGAAAGAAGAAAAGTGAATTGAAGCTAAATAAAATAAATCCTGTCCCTTCCTCACCCTCAAAGAACACAAAATACCTCTATAAATAAATAAATAAATCTAAACCAACCGAACAACAAAACCACAAATAATTTCTCTGAATTTGTAATTAACTTCGCTCAAAACTCTGAGCAGTGAGCTAGGATTCTATTGGGTCAACAAGCTTCAAATGAAGTCAGCACATAGAAAGATTAGGAAGGTCCCTAAGCAAGAACAGGTTATTCCATGTCTCTTTTTTCTCAATGGAAATAATAATTTTAAAGAGAAATTATTCTGAAACGCACAAAATATCTCATTCACAGTCAAGGATCAGTGAATTGTGAATTTAAGGCTGTATTTATCTCCTTTAACTTTGGGCAAAAATGTCTTCCTATTAACACTACTATTTTATTGATATTCTTTGTACTGATCTGGTAAAAATAGAGCATAGGGAAACGGGTATCTTCATAAATTAATACTAATCACTAATTTTTTCCCCCAGCTAAAAATCAGATGATTTACTTACGGATGTAAATAAACACAAACACACTTTGGCATTCTTTGAAGCTGTATTCTCTTTTGTATGTTCTGATCACACTTTTTCCAGACATCTTTTAGTAGTCAATCCTAAGACACCTCCTTTGGATAATGGGATGTCGGCTGACTGGTGGGTTAAATGAGTCATTTGCAGAAGCAGAGCCCTCACTGTGAAGTTGCTCCTTGTCTACGCACCTTCAAAGGGAACGGTGACCTAGCTGCATGTCGGTGCTGTGGCTTTTCTCTCAGTTTGGGAACTTGTGGGCTAGGTGCAGCTGATCAAAAAACTGCCCCCCTGTAGTGAAAAGGCAGTGGTGGTCAGCTGCACAGGTGTGAAATTCAAGTGTTACACTGGGAGAAGGAAAGAAGGGTTAGGACAGAGAAGCTCATTCTTAGCACAAGACTTGTCTCTTCATTATTTTTTATTTTCATTTAATTTTATCTATTCAACTCTCAAAGGATTAATCTTACACAATAGACTATCAAAACTGGCATGTGTGCTCCTAAGTCAAGTGAACTCAGAGCTAAGCTTTGTATGTGTTTAATTACTGCTTTTCTGAGCATTCCATGTCGCTGCCATTTCTACACGCTTCTTTTCAACCTTCAAATCAGTTGACAACTGAATAGACACCTAACATGAGTGTTCAACCTTATTGTGTAGGTAGCACTATGCTGTAATGAAGCATAGTATTTGTTGGTCCAGGTTTTTAACATTCTAGTAAGAATTCGCAATTTTTGAGGAACTCAAACCCTTCGCTAACAGGGTCAGATTTTTAAACGATAGTCGTGACAGTCATTTAAAACAAAAAAGTAAACAAAACCTTTTAGAAAATACATTAATCTGATGATTTAATAGTTGTACAGTAACTATTCTCTTTCAGGAATAGGTGAATTGCATGTGCTAACTATAGAGATCCAGAAGAATAAAAGCTTAGGGCATAGGTTTTGCCACGGAACAGATAGGAAAAGCTGTATTGTAGGGATATAATGAAAATGGTATACCTTGGATGTTGGACATCAATGAAAAGTCTGAGCAGAAGATGATAGCCTGATTACAGGTCTGAGAGATTACTGCTTCATACAATAACCAGAGAATGAGGGAGCAGAGAGGGGTTGGGAGGTGAAAACATTAAGATATTCTTTTTTTTAGATATTAAACTTGAATTCATAGCTAGTCATCCATGAAAACAAAAAGTCAGAAAGATAAGCCAACATATTCCTGAAGGCCTTGAAAGAGCAAAGGTAATTTACTAAGACTGTAAAAAATATTCGTTTCTTGAGGGGGAGTCAGGAATAACTTAGAACTCCTCCATATACAGTTTTTTACATAATTGTATGCTGCTAAAAGTATTCAGGTAAGTATTATATGAATACAAGTTCCACACTTTACAAGTTTGTCCCCCACGCAGTGATTATATAGTAGCAAGTGGGAATAAAAACGACAAATGTTTTAGTAGTGTGCAAATTCTTACATTCATTCTTTCACATATTAAAGTGTTTTTCCCTTCCTGAGAACATTATTATAGTAATTATTATTATAGCAACTAATGAATTTTTTCTTTGTGTTATAGGAGTGTCTCAAGGCAAATACTTATTTTTATTCCTTCATATCAATATTTATACATACCTCAGTCAATAATCAAAGACTTTGTGGTGCTAAGCACAATGCTGAAAAATAGTTCTTGCCCTCTGAGAACTGAAGTCAGCAGTGTGTCGTACGATAGCATTCAAATAACAAATGAATGTGAACGAAATCTTGTAACTGCCCTCTGTTGCCACCAAAACTTTGTCCTTTCCATTACTACCTAATTAAATCCAACCTGCAGTCCATAAAACCTGGTATTGTGAGAAAGCCAGAAGGCTCCATAGCAACTTGTAAGAACACTAACTGTAGCAACTAATGACAATTTCCATGTCTCTTGGTCATTTCCAGACCCATATAATGTGCCAGGAAACTCATGAAAAGTGAATAAAACAAAGTTTGAAAAAATAAACAAACAAAAAACCCCAAATAAAACAACAGCAAACCCCCCCCCCCAGAACTAAACATGAGAACTTTGTTTACAACATCTTTCTCTCTTGGAAAATGAAACTTTAAAAGCAAATGCTGTCAAGTTTTTCTGGAAGATGAAAAACAGACTACAAGCTTGATTTGGATCATGTACAAGGCCACTTAAGAATGTCTTAAACTGACATGAAAAAGAAGTGTTTCTGTTTTCTTCCTTGTTTTTCTACCAGATGAAAAGAATGCTTTATTGTACTGGATGTTAGTCTTGGTGAAGAACAGAGGCCTAACTATACAGATGAACAAGCAACAGCTGATGTGCATTTTCAATCCTTCATTTTAATTCTATTTTTTCATTTGACTTGAAAACCTAGATAATATTTTAGTGTCCAGATTTTTAAAAACACCAAAGCCTTTTCAGATTCATCAATTTTTAGATACCCAACATTGATAAGTAAATTTAATGTAAACATGTTCCCAAAAGGCTGTGATGAAATTTCATGCTGAGTAAGTGATCTGAATGCCTACCTTGGTATAAATCACAGGCATGAATAGGGGGAAGACATTTGGAAGGAAAATCAGATCCTCATTTCTACAGCAAATAAAATCCCTCATACATCTTTATCTTGACAGCAAAAGAATGGTATCTGCTTGAATGCTTCTCATTTCCCACTATGGCTTTAAATGAAAGCAGCATCCTTTGTACTTTCTTATTTGAGAATCAGTCAGTATTGTTTGCTGCTGGGGAATATCTATGACAAGGCACAGCTGAAAAACATTTACTTTTTCATTCTACAGGTGTCACTGTCTTGGTTTTCATGTGTTTGGGAGAACATTAAATACTTTGCCAAAGTTTGGGTACTTTATGAGATACTTTTTGTGCTAGAAACATTTCGGATCCAGGTGTTGGTTGTTTTATGCATGTGTTTTTTAGGTCTATTCTCTATTCTTACAATTAAGATAGATAATATTACAGAAATAAGATAAATTAATTTTCAGTTGATTAAACAGCATAATTTTAATCTTTTTTAGAGTGTATGTTCACCCATCACTAAAAGTTTGTAGATATTGTGTCTATCCCCCTCAAGCACCCCTGTAACTGTACGCCTCTATAACAAAAACCTGGGAGATCTTTGTTTTGATATATTTTGCCATGCACAGAGACTTGTGCAAGGATATACATGGTTTATGAATTCAGATCAGTTTTTATTGGTTGATACAGCCAATAGGTAGCTAGGGCTAACAAGCTGCTAGGATATGCATCAGCGTGCTCATCACACCCAATGAGGTACCAGATGGGTTCTTCAGTCAGCTGCAGAAAGGTTAGGCTGGAGTATTGCTTGGCCTCCATTGCTTTGAATGCTCTATACATTTCTAGCATATTTCTTTTTTCTTTTTTTTTAAATTTTTTTAACGTCTTTTCTTGTGAGCGTTTCCCTCCTCCCTGCACTACTGTTATTCTTTCAACAATTACATATCTGTGTTTTTACTTTTTTAAGCTTGCATGGCTTTAGCTTGTGGGCTTTCTCAGACCTCGGCAATGATTTTGTCTGTAAAGGTAACCAAACAGCACATAGCTGTTCTGTACCAAACTGGGTTTTTCAATAAAGACCTCTGGGCTTAGAGTTACCCGCCCTTGAGATGGACTTTCCAATTCAAATAGCTATGATAATGTAAAACTTTATTTTTCTTATAAGGGTATGACAATCCACGTACTGTGCCTTGTGACTAGCTTTAGTTATTATTTCTGTTATTTTCAAAACTCTTAATGTTTTGAAATCGTGAACTTCATTTATTGGGGAAAAAAAGCAGGGAAATAGGCTTTTCCCTATTGTCTTCAGTAACTGTTAAAAATTAACACATTCTCATGTTACCTTTACCATCACAGGACTTTCAAAGCCCAGACAGTGTAAAAGATGCATTCCTTTGGAGGAAAGCAATAATACCGTTGTATGTGATCCAATGAGATTAATTTCAGAAAATTAATATATTTTTGCAAAGATAGAAAAAACAAAGTATTTTAATACAATTCTCCCTATTTCATGAAGAAATTAATTTTATTTCCTCTTTAGTTTCTGCAGGTGATTAACAACATGGTCAGGTCAGACTTTTTCCTTCCCTGGAGTAGAGGTTTACTGCTCCTTTTTAAGCAATGCTGTCAGTAGAAAAAATATAGCTAGCCTATAAGATATGGGACAAGTAGCAGCTCTGTAAGGAGAACCTTGACAAAGCTGATGTTACAAAGCTATAAAACGTAGGAAGATTGCAGCAAAAACTGTGCTGAGGCAGAAATTCTCTGTAAGCTGAAACATAGCTTTATCAGTGCAAAAGTTCTATTTTTCCAAAAATGTAAGGAAACATTGGTTTTGTAATAATGGAGAACTATTCTTGTGTTTTAATGTGCAATGTATTTGCCTTTATGTTGGATTTTCTAAGAGCAACACAGCCTGATAATCCTGATTAACCCAAATATACTTATAAAATCTTAAGAAGTAGATGAATATTCTTATTATTACATGGCACTTAAGCCACAATGAAATATATTTCATTTAAAATGTGACTAAAGAATTGAGGGTCTTTTGGTTGTTTTTATTTTTAGAATTATAATCACACATGATAATCATCTTGTAAAAATATTTGCAGCTGCATTCCATATTAACATTCTGTGATTACAAAATTACATTCTTGCTATGTAGTATGATTTAATATACAGGTAGAAGTTATATATACACATATAACTAGCTATAAATATTTGGAAAATATATTTAATCAGTTAAGATGATGTTAACATTTCCATCACTACTTAGTGTTTGAGCATGCCCAATGCAGGAGAAATTCTCAACAACTAACCTCTTATGTCCCCATATGCAACAGACGTAGACAAACATGCTAAGATATCTAATATATGAATAATTTTCCTTCAAAACATGTAAGAATTATTTCTAACTTCTAATAGATTTGTAAAACAAATATGTTTTTAATTACTTACTATATAAAGGGGTATTCAAATATTGCAGGTGGTTTTTATAACTGTGTGTGATAAGATCAATACAAATTATGAGTGGGTGAAACATTTTTGTTAAGAAAACATATATTTTTGAAATATTCTGGTACTGCTTTTGATGAAGCAAATTACATATTTTAATTTTTGAAAGCTTTCTTCCATTAAATAAAACAGTTGGTAACTTTGACAACCTTTGTTATTACGCCACTCATTCATCAAAGACAAACAATATTATATCTGATTATTACTGAAAGTTACACCCAAAACTCTTAAAAAAAGAGAAGGAGATGATACAGAATATAATACTAGGAAATGCAGAAATCCTTGATTTCCAAAATGTCACACAGAAAAATATTGCTTTCACATGGACTGTGTCCTGGGTGTTTCAGGACAGGTAGATGTATGTATCTGTGGCCTTTGAACCAGTAATATTACAGTTAATACTTACATATTCAGTATCTTTATATTCTGAAGCACATGTATTGTTATTCACTTCTGCAACAGGAAACTTGGGAAAGCGATTTAATTATATAAATACAGGCTTGCACTGAGAATTCATCCTTGTAATTTTTTTTTAATGTAATTCTCTTCAGAGGTAACAGAATAAAACCATAAAGTAGATACAAGGAAAAATATTCAGATGCCAAACTGGAGAAAAAACAGAACAAAATGGGAGATTTGTTGTCAGCATGCAACTCATAAGTGGCTGCTTTTCAAAAGTTGCTTTGAGAAAAAGAAAATACTTTAAGTCTGAAGAGATACAAGACAGCAATAGTGAAGTATAACCTCTGTGCAAGTTTAATCGAATAAGAGTAGATGAAGCACTATTGCATGTCCCAGTTCAGCAAATCCTTTAAACGTTGCTGGGAATTTTTGTTGATTTTTCCTGTTTGATGTGGTAAACATCCATTACACATTAAAAAAGTATACAAATATGCCACTGATCCTCTGGTCCTTGATAAGGTGCCAGCCACTCACTATCAGCATTTGCATAAACAGCTGGAGTTTTTCTGGACCTATTCCTATCATGTAGCTGGATGCCTTCCTGATTGATTGTACTTCATTGTATCTCCAGTGAGCTAGCTTGTTTATGATATATCTGAAAACTTCATAGAGACAAATGGATACATTCTTTAGTCACATTTAATTTAAGCAGACTTTGAGATAAATTTAATAGGGAGGATGGTCTGGAACATGCAGAATAAGCTGTACTCTGCATTTTCATAGGTTTACTAACAGATATGGGGAAATCTCTAGGTTACAATAATCTGTTCTTTTCCCTAACAGAATTATTGTATGCATCACTGGTTTAAGCTGTTTTCCATGGGGGGGGGGGGGGGGGGGGGGGGAAGAAAGTATATTTCCTAATACAGTAAAAGTTTCTTAGTACTAAAATCACAAAGTTAGCAAGATGAATGTGACTATGTATGAAAAGGATTTGCATGCTAGGAGACATTGCTTACTTAAGAAGAAATTACAGCAGTGTAGAAGCAATTCTTCTTTTCTAATTTAATGTTTCATTATCTATTGAGCAGGTAGTGTTTTTGTTCTCATTCCTTTATATCTGATAAGAATCCATGTGACAGATTTATGCTTTGGGAATATGAGTATAAGACAGTCTACCATGGACTGTACTATACACAGAGTGTTTTCTGATAGTCTGTGATGATCCACAAAAGTCAATGTTCTATGATCTCAAATTGAAAGAAAGATAAAGCTATTTTAAAATTACTTACCTTTATTCTCCCAACTTTATTAGAGAGTTGTCACATTATACAAGGTTAACAAGATGAATAGCCTCTGTCCTTAATTCGGATTACAATAAAAATGTATAAAAGTACAAGAAATGTAAGTAAACTCTTTTGTAACAGTAGCCTTCATTTCTTAAAAATAGAAGCAATGTAATTCTTTTTGGGCAAATAAAAGCAGTGTATTTTGGGAATGTTTCAGAAGCTGGAGAACTGTATTTTAAAAAAATAAATACTTGGAGCAAGAATGAAATATTCAGAAGGGGGAACAAACAGTTAGAGAACGGTTAGTAGATCTCCTATGAAGGATGATATTTAATGACAATGAGATTCAAGAGAATATGCATGAAAAAATAGGAATGAAATGTTTAAAGCAAACTACAGAAAACCAATTAAAAATATTTTAATAGAAAAAAAGATTGATTATGGCTAAGGATAGTATCAGTTTATTGGTTTTGGTCATATCATTTAATATGGAGGTCATATGATGGAGAAAGACTAGAGAAATCATGCTGAAAAAATCAATGATAGAGAATTTATGGTAGAAAAAGTCACTCTTTCAACTAAACTTCCCTGACACAAGATGAGCACAAGTTTAGAGGTGTGCATGAACCTGGAAGAAATGAACGATTTAGTTGCTAGCTTTTGAGGTTTGTCATACACTTTTATTGTCCAACAGACAATGAAAGTCCAACAGACAGTCCAAAACTGGCTTCTGTATTTCAACAAAATGTCCCTATCATCATTTCTCATTCTCAGCTATAGAATGAATTAACTGTTCTCTATTCAATTACACATTAAGAAAGAAAAAAGAAGTAGGAACACAGACTGAAAGAATTAAATCCTTTGAAGATTATTTCCACTGTTAACTAATTTTCTTTTGTAGTGTAAAACCCAAACATCTGAGAAGTGAAATTTAAAGGCCCAGTTCCCAAATCTTTAGGCATATATCTAATTAAAAATCACATAAAATCACCAAAGTTTGTCCTCAATGAAATGAAATGGAAGCTGTGGAAAACAAATCCAGTAAAAAGCAATTGCTAATATTACACAAGTGGATGTTAGCTTTATAAGGAGGTTAGCTGTTTTAACAAGCAATCTCTTCTAAGGACTGTGAAGTGTTTAAGAATAGAGCTGCTGTTTTTAATTTGATTTCTTATCACTGCAGTTTTAGTTAGCTATTTTAGATATCTATAAGAAAAAAAAGCATATTGACAAAAAATACTGACTTGGCTACAAGATCGAAGAATCAAGATTAAAGCAGGATACGGCAGAATGTGGCAGGAAAAAATAGTTAGATTCTTATTCTGCAAATATTCAGTTATAATACTTCAACAGTACTCCATCCTGAAGTTTAGTCTAAATCTTCCCTTAATTTCAGCTCATCAGCTAGTTACGTATTTTATGTTATATTGAATAATGCCTTATAGAAATTTTTATCAAACTGTCTGTCCTGACACCTCTTCCTTACCTCCTTCCCTGCTTCTTCACCCAACACAAATGTCAAGGTCACAATAATCAGTTAGAAGTTTCTTATTTCTGGTGTTCCTCTTTTTTTTTGGTGGTAGCTCCATGAGGAGCTTTAAATATTTAGAACCCCCCTGAAAGGAATGGTTTTTGCTGCTTAGTATTTTTACAACCTAAGAAACCTCCTCTTTTTTGGTAGCACCTTGAAGTTGTGAAACTCTCCCTTTTCCTGAGCCACCATCAGCAGTTCTAATCAGTGTTAGCACTAGATATGTTTGTGCTGCTCATAACACTCTTAGGCATCTCTCTGTCAAACCCATTCCACTTTCTGACCTTCTAGAGCTTTCTGACATTGAAAATAACATTACAGTTAAAATCTTGTTATGGGCAAAAGAACACACTATATATATGAAGCTAAGAATTTGGTATTAGTCCAATGGATTTTTTAGCAGTCTAATAGTCTAATTTGTTTAATTAATGCAGAAAAAAACCATTAATAGCACAGTTATTATTAATAAAAAGAAAACCCAGCCACTCTCCCCTCCTTTTTTTAGCATCTACCCCTTTTCTCTGGTGTTATGCTCGCCTTCTCAATGTCCTTCTGGATCCCAAGGTTGACAGATTCAGTCTTCCTCAAGCAGAAAGGGGTGTGGGGGAGGGGCGTTGCAACAAGTTGTCACAATCACTCCAGAGGCCCTCACTCGGAGGTTCATGATCTTCATAGTACAGGTTTCTTCCCCCTCAGTCTTGCGGTATTCTTGGGGATATTTATGTTTTTCTGTCACAGTCTGCTTCCTTCTCTTTGGTGTCCAGCTCAAGTCTGAAAGTTGCACAAAAGCTTCCTCCAACCTCAGTTGACAGCAAGGGCAATTGCTTGTTGTGCCATGACCTCCTCCGTTGGTCAGGCTTGACCATGGTTGTCATTCACAGAGCTTCAGCAGAAGCTGGTGAGACAGTGGTCACTTGGCCACCAGCCCACTGCTCAAACAATCTGTAAACAACTCAAGCCAAGGCAAGCCCAGGGATCTTGTATTGTCACGTCAGTCCAACATCGCTGGCCTTTTACTAAAAATGGCAAAAATTTTACTTACTGTATTACAGTAGGAAATCTACAGAAAATTATGTGCTTCTTTTTGCACTCTCAGCCTTTTTTAGGGTAAATTCTATAGCTTTTAATAGATTTCAGCTGCTCCAGAGAACTCATGCAGCCTAAGTCTTTCCTGCCTTGTTTTATTCTCTCGCTGTTTATTAGTCCTGAATTCACTGTCCTCTCTGAGTTGGTGCAGGTTAGACATAACTTATCCATCATAAGGCAGCTATATTCATTTTACTTAATCATTAATCCCAAAGTCCTTTTCCATATGCTGCTTAACAAGCTGTATGTATTAGTTTTGCCCATCTTCCTTAATGCTTGATCCTTTGATTATTTATATTTATATTTTAAATTTTCTTTATAATCCATACTGGATTTCAGAAGCAGCATTTTGTTGGGTGCTTTTAAGACAGCTATTTATTTTGGCCATCTGGCTCATTCATACAGTGCAGAAAAAAAAGAGATCTTGAACACACATAAAATGAAATGAGGCTTTGAAGTAGTATGTCTCAAGACTATTTTCCATTTTGCAGAGCATTTATGGAATCATCTCCATTTACTGGTCCTTGTAGAGAACTATGTGGGATTTGATAAATATTACTCAGCAGTTGTCTTGCAGTGGGTAGCTTTATTTTTAATTTAGCTGGTATTTTAAGATTTTAACTGCTTTTTTTCAACTTTTTTTCAGGATGCTTAGTTTAGAAAAATATACTAGCAAGCCTCTGCTGTTTTGAAGTCAATATTTATCTAGATTCCCCTCAGAATAGCAGCATATGATATTTGGGACAGAGTCTATTTCCTTGTTTCTTGCTTCGCGTTATCTTTTCTGCATTAATTCTGATGGCAGTTGTCAATGTTATTTTCCCCTTTCTACCGTGTACCGTTTTGTGCTTTCCCAAGGCAGTCAGTCATTCTAGTGGTAGTGTGTAATTTGCTTTGTGAAGCAGACATCTTGCCATGAATGTATGTGAAATTTCTTTCAACTCACACCCAACATATTCACTTCCCTCTGGTGATCAATTTTACTTTTCTATGTTTACCTGATGACTTCTGTCTGAGATAGGCTTTACTAGTTAGCCGAACTTCAGGTTCATTAGCATACAGGGTTTTATTATGTGACTCAAGCTTACCAAATTCACCTGTGCTGTTACAGTCACATTTTCACGGAAAAAAACCCACCTCTGAAAATAATATTCTTTCTCAGTCTCTTGCCAAGTTAATAAAGTAAGATGGTTAGTCAATATTAGTGGACTCCATTTTAAGCTCATCATAGGTAGCAGAGGTTTATTCATTAATATCAAAATACAAAAATATTCAAAGCTTCTGTTTAAGCTTAAATTTAAAGTTTGACGAAGATCAGTCTGCAACTTCCCTGAAGGTTGCAAAGCCTGAATGAATATTCATCCATTGCTGCAAAAGTTAATTTTCACTCCTGCAACAACCTAACTTGTTCTTTGTTTATTTTTTTTTAATGGAAATTTCTTGAGGCCCTATTTTGATAGGTCCCAGGTGTACAGTTGGTTTCCTTAACATCATCAGACTTCCCTATTGTCCGTGCCCTTTCCCATTTCTTACTGTGCCTTCTCTTATTGCAGCGATACTCCATTTTGTGATTCTCTTCATATACCTTATTAAATAAAGGGGATAGGTGTCTTTTAGAAATGAGTGGTAACACCTACTTGCAGCTGAGGAGGGAAGGTATGGTCTCCAAACATTTAGGGCAGTAGCAGGGGTCATTATGTTTTTTACAGTTGTGTTTGCCTTTGCCTATCTTGCCTACATCTTAAATTCTGAAACCAGTACCCTCATTCATAGCTATAATAATGAACAATTAAGAATAGGCTGTCAACTGGATTCTTTTTACACTTTTGTTCATTTCATGAATAGCCTACGTCTATTTGGATTCTCAAGAAAGAACATTTTTTCCTATTCTACTGTATATGTTAGAGGTATATAAAAAAATATTTCTTATGCATTTGACTGATTATAAATTTTATGCAATTTTCCTTCAATTCTTGAATGTGTGTACAGAGTATATGTATATGTGTCTGTGTGTGCATGTGTATACACAAGGGCATCCTTTAAGACTGCAAAGAATGCACGGTTCCTCTGTTCCTGTTTATTTTATGAAGTCTGCCTGAAAACAGTAGCCAACCAATACATTTTTTTCCCCAAGACTGGGAGCCATGGTCAGCTCCTGCATATGGAGACATAGCTATCTCTCAAATTATAAACCAAGCTTTTTTGTTTTATTTCCCCTTCCTCATCTCCCAAAATTTTCTGTATATTTTGTTGTAGACAAAATATCTTTTCCTTCTAACAATTTCCATGGAGACTGGAATGGTCATATATGTAACAGTACAAGTATAACTGATAACAGAATATTTTTAGTGTTTTGTTTTTAATGGAGATGGAAGTCCTTTTTACATTTGATAACAAAGTCTGAAGCTAGACATTTCTACATAAGTTTTTCCTTTGTTCAACTCATTTTATTTGGGGATTTATTATTTTTTTTTCTCTTTTTTTCCTACAAAAATCCCTAGGTATATAGTAAAGACCAAGAAATGCCTCTTCAGTTTTTAAGGAATGCTGAAAAGAGTGGAAATGAGGGGAAAAAAATTGCTACTTTGAGTGTAGGTCAGGTTACTTCTGTTCACTTAATCCTCACTTTCTACCCGTGAAGGCCCAGTCCCATATATGCATTAGGTTTTGGACTCTCCCCATAACTCTTGGTGGTAGCAGAGACTGAAAGAGAACAAGCCATATGCTGTCACGTTTCTAGTCTCATTCCTTTGGAAAACAAAGGTATGATTTTTAAGTGAGTTTTTAGGCAGGAAGAGACATGTGAGTAGAGAAGTACTTTTACAAAGTGGGTAGATGAACAACTGAGTTTTTGTAAATAAGAATAATGAATTAAAAAAATAAGAAATTAATGTATTTGGAAGGTTGCCATAGGATTTTGTAGGTGAAAGAGTATTATTTTCCCCAGCAAATGTGATATATGTCACAAGATGGGAACTCTTTTGTGTAACTTGAGAGCAAAGCAGTAGCATGCACTAATGATTTAGCAAAGCTTGGACAGTTTCCCAAAGCTATTTTGCTTTTGTACAAGTGATTCAAATGCCTGACACTCCATGCTCTCCAGAAAAGCTGGTATCTCTACGTAATAATTTTAGCTGATTTCTCCTGGCATGGTCTTATTAAGCCTTGTCACTTACAACTCCAAATTTGGATTGTCCAAGCATTTTAGAACAGCAGACAGTAGTTCATTCTAGATATCTGTTAATTTTCTTGGGCAAATAGTAACAATTTCTAGCCTTTAGAGCTCATTTGTTAAATGTAGCTCTCAGAGCCCCGCATGCCTCCACAGGCCTGACTGTTTGTGCCCCCCTGAGACTATTGCCCTCCAGCCATGGCCCAGGACCCCATTTCAGCCCCACCAGGGCTGAAAGATGCAGAGAAAGATGCAGAGAAAAGAAAGCTTCAAGGTTATCATTGCTGAGAGGGTTTCCTAACAAAAGCTTCTAACTCTTTAAGTTGTGGTATGTAAGGGCCTTTAAGAAATGGATATGAAATTAATAGATAAACATATTTTGAAGCTTCAAAATGCTGCTGCTGAAAATACTAGCTGATATTACAAATAAAATAGATTTTTTTGCATTTTTGAGAGATGACGATACAGGCTCCAAGTGGCTCAATCATTTTTCTGGTATTTGTCTTATAAGAAGAGAAATCAGTTTCTCCATAGTTGAGGGAGGAACTATGGCCGTCTTAGCTTGGTTTTCAGCAGCTGCATTACCACAGTTAACCCATCGTGCTTCTCTCCAGAAAAGCTGTTTCTGCAGTGCATTAGATATACATTCTGATTTATCTGATCCTCTTGCCTCTTCTAGCAATATAATAGCTGCAATAGAGTAAAAGGTTAATTGTAGGGCTATCTAGTACACTTTATCATAGGTGAACATAAATGTGCACGCAGTTCCAGGAACTGGTGATTGATAGGGGAGAATAAATCAGATTTTATGCTCATTCTGATTTTTTCACTGAAAAGTACATATATTAACAGAAACCGTTTCCGCAATAAACAGAAGCATATTGGAAAAAAAAGATGATACAAAACTGGCACGGTCCTTTGAGAGCAAGAGTGAGACCATTTTTAACACGTTAGGGATCCCACCCATTTTTTATTGATCTGAAAATATGCTGTGTGAGCAGCATGCCATAGTGACTGAGCAGTATTAATACCCCAGCAATGCACTTAAAACTGCAGTTGGACAATTTGTGTGTGAACTTCCATATAAGTCTCTCTTGTTCAATCTGGTGCTTTACAGAAATGTCCAATGGTCTTAATAAGCTGTCAAGAGAAACAGAGTAGCTGGCATAGCTAAAGTGTTTCTGGGGCTTGGGTTAGTATTTCTGCTGGCAATACATTCTGCTGTGGTGCTATACCAGGTTATTTCAGGCTAGCATGAGTATCCACTTCTTTGAAGTCTTACATTCAAGTACAATATTTTCTTATACATTTTATGTTTAATGTAATTATCATTCTTTTTCCTAATGAATAATATTTTACAGTAAGTTTATGGTAGCAATTTACATTAGGTTGTTGCTCAAAAAATTTATTTTTGGTTTGGAAGATTTCTGTTTAAAAACTTCAGCTGTATTTTTATTTATCTTGATTTAAAAGGCATCAATCACTCCTTCACTAATATGTTATCTCATTTAGCAGACTGCTCAGGGATCTGATTACATTCTACTGATTTTAACTGTCTAAAAATTAAGCATATAAAATAAACTAGTCATATTTAACTTGTTAGTCGCAGCTAGTCACAGAGAATAAATGAATGATTCATTTACTATGTTTTAGTCATTCTTGTGTATTCAGAAGAATTATCTTTATAAGGTGTTTTCTCTCAGCTGATGACAAGTGCAACCTAAGTATCATAATCCAAAAGTTTAATTTTTGATGCCTATAATGATGAGATAGTCTCCCCCTCCACCTAATTTAGAGACTTACAGTTTAAAGTACACAGTATTCTGAATCTTGACTTCTCCTTGGCTGCAATTTAATTCCCTCCTTGGAATATTTATCTCACTTCCTAGCCCTAGAACTGACCAGAAATCAAGCATCCTTTCTAGGACCTTTCCTCTAAAAGAAATTGATTTTTCTTACTCTTCATTTTTTTTTTATCAAGGATTAATTTGGCATAGTTATTCAAAAGACAAAGCATATTTATTGAGGTTTTGATAAAGCATAACATATGAGCCATTCTATTCATTCTGTGCCTTTACAGAATCCTGGCAACAATAGCAGGGTAGACCAAAGTGTGTGAATATTTTCTTTAATAGCAAAAAAATGCTCATCATCTAAAAGTGATTACTCAAAATTTCCTTTTAGTCCTGACGGTAATTCTCTTCTCCATACAGTGTTAGATTATGGCACTTGAAAAGAGGCCTGATAATGCTTGCTTAGCCTTGCCTACAATTACTATTCTGCTAAAACTAGTCACTACTGCTACTTATTATTTTAATGAATCATGTCCATTCCTTGTATGCACCCAGGTAAAACACTCTGACTTAGCTACTTTAACTTAATGAGGATGGTGAACCCAATGTGCATTACCATAAGGAACGAGCTGAAAACTTGGAGTTGTCTAATCTCTATAGGTATCTGTCGTCTCATTTTACACTCTCTGGATGATGGACATTTGCAGAAGAGTGAATTCCCTTTAAAGTTTCAAATTTAATCAGGACATTTGTTCAGCCTCCACTCTGTCCCTCTTGTACCCAGCATACTCTCTAAGGATTAAAGAACTGTTACTTACCACCTTTATCTGCTAAATCAAGAAGGAAGTACATATACTGTTCCACTTGATCTTTAAAAGATTTGAATCTCAGTCACCTTTGGAAGACTCCCTGTGTTTATAAAGGATGAATCTTTTACTGATGGAATAGGCAAAGGCAATAGAATATATCACTTTGTATTCTTCCCTTTCAAACTTATTGCTGTGTTTTAGAAACATCTTAAAATTCGGGGTTGTATTTTCATGATGATAACACTGTCTAACATAGGTGTTTCCTCACTGGATGAGTGTAAAGTAGACTAAAACAACAAAAATATTCTTTACCCTTTAAATCAGCTATTTTATTAAATTAAAATTTATTTTTAAATGTATTAAAATTTAATTCTCTCTAATAATCTATCAGCAAATTCATTACCTGGAATTCAAGAGCTAAGCAGCCAGAAAAATGGATGTCTGCTCAGCAGCATGTCTGTAGTGATTCTTTTAAAAATTATCATAAAATTATTTTGTATTTGATCAAGATTGGAGTGCTTTCATTAAGTGCTGTAAAATTTCACCTTTGAAACAAAATGGTAAGAACAAATTAAGGACAAAGAACAGGACGAAACCACTGGCTTGATATTATCAATGAAAAACTAATTCTGAATTAATTGCTAGCAAAAATAAGTGAAAAAGTGCAAGTGATAGCAAATCCAGGAATTGAATCCTGCTCTGCTGCATCTCTTTCCTTATCTAATTATCTGCAGAATCAACACTGAATTGGTCTTCTCTTTTTCTACAGAAAAACAGGTTGCAAAAACTGGAAAGAGTACAGAAATTATTTATGAGTGATTTCTGATCTAGTAATGCTAGTAATATTTTTCTGTCCTGTTTTGTTTAAAAACTTTATCTGTTTAGTTTACTCAGGAAAGAGTAGGTTAGTTATATTTTAAAACTATTTCCAGGAGAAGAGATATTTTGTTTGGAGACCAAGCTGAAGTGACTATGGTGGTTAGAAATTGACACTAATTACATTAAAAGTAAAACGTGATTTACATTTTGTCTTGGGAAACAGAGTATTCTTGATGTCACAGTGTCTTTGTAATTAAATTGGATTTTCTATTTAAAAGAAATGCCAACCACAGTTTAAACTGGTAATTATGGTCATCCCAAATTATTGGGTATATATCCAGGGTTTGCTATCCAGGAGTCAGACAAAATTATCTTAATGATCCAACTTATCCTTATAAGATACAATTTACAATTGCTAAGGGAAAAATTTTGATGTAAGAAAATTAAGGAAAAATCCTACCTACTGAAATCTATTAAAAATTATGCCCTTTTTTTATTATTTTATTTTGGAGCTGTAAAATGATAAGAAAACCTTCCACTTTCTGAAAGAAACATTTTTGCAAGAGCTGCCATCCTGAAATTTTTAAGTACATTGTGAGGAAACTTCATACAAATAGGAAAAATGAAAGCAATGGATGTCTTTCACAAGATCTCATCCTGCATCAGAGATAACGTAACTGTAGGAATGCTTTGCTGAAAGACATCTGTGTTGTGGAGATGAAGTCAGAAAATCGTGCAGAAAGCTTTGGCATATGCAGAGCGACCACGCTAGAATTTCCCTGCTGCCCTTCCTGTCTGCATATTGTGTATACCTGTGTGGCAATGTTCACACGCAAAAATATACATCGATTTGATTACATGTGGTACATTAAATATCCATGTAATAGCTCAATAAGTGTAACCACCTGTATTTTAAAAAAGAATAAAAATTTTGCCATGTTGTGCTAAGGCAAGACACAAACCTTAGCAGTATGTAAACAACTTGATTTTGAGTTATATCATTTAAATTGAGATCTATATGTACTAAGAACCAGAGAAAGCTGTGATAAAAGCTTGTGCAGAGCTTTTCCTTCCACTTGATGTTCTATAAGCAGGGACTTATGATGAGGGCTTTTTAACATAAAGAAAAACAAGATATACTGTTATTTGGGTGTTTGAGTAGAATCAGGTAAAGGTTACATGAGAAATAAGTTAATGGACTGAAGTTTATAGCTGTGTGTATAACTGTCAAATCTCTGTGTAAATTACCTTTCTCTTCTGCTGGCTGGAATGCAAAAATCCAATAAACTGTTAATAAAAATGGAAAGGTCATATGTAAATACCACAGATCTTGAAAATGAACCAGAAAAATATGATAGTTTGCACACAAATATAATTTCATATTCTGTTTCATGGTGTCTAAAGTGGGATGGGGCTTACGTGTTTTTATCAAAGTATGGTGAGAAAAGATTCTATTAAGAAGAGATTTGCTTTAAATCTGAAAACAAGTGTTTGATCACTAATTGGCTGTTTGTTTCTCCGGCTTAGAAAGAATTTTTTTACCTTATTAAGAAGATTCAAAAATAAAGACTGATTTAATTATTCTAGTAATTCACCAAGAGCATTTACAGTGGAATATACATTGTCTTTTCAGTCCACCTGAGCACACACTTGTTTATGTATTTTTATTTACACTGAAAATATTGGTAGCATACTTCCTAAAATAAAAGATGAAGGATTTTGCAAGAAGCCTGATTGCATGCTCAAAAGACTGGAATTTATACAGGTGCCAGCTTCAATGAAGTCATTATTGCCTGTATTTTGTTCCTGAAAACAATATTATACTTTTATCTTTAAAAACTGAGATTCTCCAGGTACCTAAGTGATATGCATTTATTTAATTTGAATTAAATAATATATATATATATATATATGTATTGTAAACATAGTGGTTTGTAAATCTGTGGCGGTTGATGGAGGTCCATATTACTCTGGAGTTTTCCTTCTTGTTTCCTTCTCTCCTTCCATTAAGCATATAGTATAAATGTTCTGGATGCTTTCATAGTACTGCTTGCCTATTTAAGAAATTACTATTTTTCTTCTGGGCTGTTAAGAAGTACTACTAAGGGATATCAGCCTTAATATTTGTAACTAGAAGACATTTTTGTTAAGAAGGCAATTTTCTCTTAGAATGAGCTTCAGGCAGTGGATTAGTTTAGAAATGACCTGTAAGATGGGTGCTTTGTAATCAACACATGATTAAAAAGCCCCACTGCTTACCTTCAAAACAACATCTTGATATCAAAGATGCTCTAAAATTAGAGTGATTACCCACTTATTTTTCTAAACAGAAAGATAGATGATGGCTTTAATCAAGAATAAGCATTAAAAATAAATCGGGAAGGACACAGGATATGTAGCCATGGGATTACATAGTCACAATAACAAACACCTTCTTGGTAGCTTGTTTTTAAAGGAATTTTTTATTATATTTTTTTTAACAAAGCTTAATTTTATGTGCCATTGAACTGAGTGGTAGAAGGCAAAGGTCACCCATCCAAAGGGTCCACCCTTTGGACACTTAGGGTACTCCATTCTTCTGTAAAAATAATGTAAAAAATATTCTTACTTTCAAGCAAAGTTTTGCTTTTTCCTGATATGCTTTAACTTCTGAATTACAGAAAATTTACATCAAGAAAGAGAGGTGCCACCAAACCAAAAGTCTAGATCAGACTCACACAGTATGTTTTGTTTGGGAAATTTACTGGCATATCCTATTGTATATCTGAATAGAAAAGGGAGTAGAATAGAATACAACTTCACTGCCTACTTCTATTCATTCTTTTAGAAGACCAGATGAAATGTTAGCCTATCAATCATCAAAAGCTTCTAGTCCCTGCATTTTGTGAGGCTGGACATACCTCCCATTTATAAACCTTCATTTATGTATGCCTCATGCTTTAAGTTCCAATGGCAATGCAAAATTATTCTAACTGTATACGAAGAAGCATAAAGCCACTGTAGAAATAACCTTTGCAGGCTGCCAGTTAGCTGGTGCATCCACATAGTACTGCTCAGTATTACGCAGAAATGTAAAGTAGGATTTGTCCTGGAGTGTATTAATATCCCGATGCAATTTTTCTGCTTCTGTTACAAGAATAGTTTTTACCCCATCCAAGGGAAGTACTATTATTCCCCCAGTTTTTATCTTAGGAAAGCCTGGTGATGTTGAATCCATTTGAAGAGCTGTGAGAGACTTAGAAATCATAAAAAGGATAAAGGAAAAGACTCAAAGTGTCAAAGATAGTGTCATTCCTTGTATAGGTGTTACAAACTAACTCATTGGTTATGTAAAGACACAAAATTAGAAATAGTAGAAAACCATTCTGTCCTGTTAGCATATTACACAATGGTGTCCATATGGACCAAAAAAAAAAAAAAAAATCTTTTGTAAAGTTGATGAATTATTTTGTGTGTGTTTAAATAGAGATTTGCAAATTTGGATGTGGAAAAATCACTGGGAAGCAGCCTAAGGTAATCATCGTTCATATTTTAATCCATTAGAGCTGCAGTTTCAGCAATGAAAATACTGCACAAAAGCATTATTTAAAAAATCTGGTACTTCTATGCAGCTGGAGACACCTGTATTTTGTTCACTAAGGTAGATCTGTATACTGGAAAACCTGAATAGAATTAAATTAGCATGAATTCAATTTTTTTCAAAGTAAAAAAGTGCATCTAGCTTATGATAAAGAGTTTTAAGGATATGTGTTATACACTGTCATAAGGATTTGTAGGCTTACTGAGTAATGTGTGACTCTGTCACCAGCTCCATAATTAAAAAAAAAGTTATTCCAGCTCTTTTCTGCAGAAGGCTTTTGAGAGTCTTGAGCTCAGTGACTTCTACAAACACAGGAAGTGAATTGATCAAATAATCTTCAGAACCACTGTGCTGTCATTTTTTTCATTCTCTGTGCAATTCTTTTCTCTGTGTGCTAAATCATGTGGAAGGGAAAGAGGCACATTCTGTAATCGCAGTAACAATAATTGGATTAAACACCTCTTTTTAAGTAACTGTCAGCATTTTTAAAATGTTACGCTTTGAAGAACCGTGGGACTATTAAGTGTAAACTTGCAAGTGTTTTCAATTTCCATTTCTGTGCTGCAGACTTTCAAGCACTATACAAAAAAGTATTTGCAAAACATCTAGACAACTAAATGTTCATGGTGCATAATTAATAACTGCATGGAAGCTGGTGAACAATATGCTTTAGAATACTCAGTAATTGTGACATATGCAAATACTTCCTGGAGTCAGAAGCTCCGGTCTTTTATTTATTTATTTAAAAGGTTTAGATGATGCTATCAGTAGTATGCGTAGAAGCACGATTTACATTTTTCTATTGTAAACTGATCATCTTCACAAACCATACCAAAGCTTACTGCAATCAGTAGAGACTCTTACTCTCTGTAGCTGGCACTGGACAAACGAAATATCTTTATTGCATATGCTATAGATTTTTATTCACCTACTGATGCTATGTCAAGTCCTGAGTATTATAGATTGACCGCTGTTTTGCTGTTCAGAAAGAATGGATACTGTTAAAAAATAAGCTGAGGAAAAGTTACCTTGGGAATTTATGAGGATATTTTTTAATAATGAAAGTATTTCATGGGAGTTATTTTATTTAGATTTAAAACTTTCTAGATCTAACATAATACTTGACTTTAACCACTTTGTTTTTCCTTTGACACTTTTCATATTTTCCATTTCTCTGAGCTCACTCTCTAGGCAAGCTGGTTAAAGAACTCTGAAAAGAAAAACAAAATAAAAAAAAGAAGAATGTTCAGTCAGGCTTTTGTTCTGGTTTTGTTCTTTTTTCCTACTCAGAGCTCTCACACATCAGTTTTAAATAACATCAAAATCACTGACTCCATGATTTTCTAATAATTTGAAGGACAATTAGTTGGTGGCACTGAACAAATGTAAAGCTCTCCATATTCCTAAATCAGATCCGCTTGTGTACCATACTATCCATAAACTAAAGTGGCTCAGTGGACACCCTTTGCTGAATGATTTGTTGAGTCAGAATACCAGACTCCACACTGAAAGAGCTTCCTGTATTTGCTGAGAAGATACTCGTATGAGAGACATACATGCATGGAAAGACGAGGGAGCTGATTCATAGCTTCTGGACGATATCCCATCGTTTTGCTATGAACATTCTTTGTTTGCACGAACTTTAAGATTGTGCAAGTTTTGTTTTTTTCCTTAGCTTTTCTTTTATCTTAGGAGAGATTTAGTTTCATTCCATCTTTGTTTTTCATGCAGAACTATAATGCTGAAATAAGTAATAGTGCCTTCTCAGGTTTGGTGTTGCAGCTACTGAAGCTGACACAGAAATGGGACCCAGAATAGTATTACAAAATGTTAAGGATATAGTTGTTACAATGAGTAGAAAAAAATGACATAACCATCACTTTCTCTTGCAAGACTTCATAGACCAAAGCTGCTGGGCTCGTATTCATGTTTTGCTTCAACGTCCTTAATTTCTGTTCTCTCGAATGGAGCAATATTCCCAGAGACTTCAAGTCCTACAGCGAATTTCACTGAACCATGTGAACTCTGCAGTTCTCTGAGGTCTTGGGACTGCAGAAGTCTGCTCACTGGGTGTGGAAGCTGATGCTCCTAATAGCTGATTTTAAGTCACAAAACTTGTGGTACGGCATAGGTGTTAAAATGTAAATTGGATTTCTTTGTTAAAATAAAAATAGAAATCTGATATCAAAGGAAACATGCTAACAGCTTGGAGATAATAATTTCTGTTACTAAACAGGGAGACTGTTTTAAGATAGAGTTGATACTGTTGAAGGAGATTGATATGTTTCTGTTGCTGCATTTGAAAGACGTATTTTACAAAAGATCTGAATTAAAGAATTTTTTCAGTGTTTGAAAAGAATTCTAACTGGTTATAGGAATGTACATCTAAGAACTTTTTTAGTATTTAAAATGGATTTGTGGTCATTTAGTTATAGCATTCATTTACAAATTCCTATAAGTGTAGATCATCTGAAATGAATGTCACTAAAATAATTTGGGTAGGGTTAAGTTTGGTTTTATTTATTTTTGTTTTGTTTTCCAGATCAGCTAACAATGGAGATAAAATGAGTCTAACATCTTCCCACATATAATTATTTATAAATTATTTTTCTCTGAAGTTAGGAACATAAGTTTACAATAATTTAGGATTCATTACAGTAGCCCACTAAGCATGGGGGTTACTCAGAAAGTCTGAATACAGTTTCAAAGACAACGCTCAGTAATAGTCAGCAAAGAAAACCGAGTGGCACAAATTATTAGAAAAGGGACATGGAACTGACTCAGAAATATCGATGTGTCACTGTTTTGCAGTGTTTTGGCAGTGTCTTTGAATATTTTGTGAGGTGCTGGTCTGTTTTAACTCAAAAAGGATATAGTACCACTAGAAGACTTTTGAAAGGAGCATCAAGAATGATCAAAAGCATGACATACTTTCCATAGAAAGGACAACTCAGGGTGCCAACTACATTGGCACTGTAGCTTGGATTGGAAGTCTGCTTTAGAAGCGAGTCTTTAGATTGTTTCCATTTGCCATTTGCTTCTTCAGTTGCTGAGAGGTCTGGGAGATCACAAGCTGGATTATTTCCTTCAGATAAAGTTAACTGGAAGATTTCCACTAACGTTTGAGTTCTCAGTCCATGCAAACATTCTAGCATTAGTCCAAAGTAAAACATCGCTAAACACACTTAGTGAGGATGGCAGGCTCTTGGCATCAACTATTTTGCTCTTCACATCTGTTCCCAGTGTACTACCTGCTAGTGTCATCATATTATTAAGTAGGCAAGGACTCTTCAGTTTGGGAAAAAAGCCAGCTGAGTAGAGAGGGGGGAAATATTACAGAATTTTATTAAAGAGAGAATAATTTAAACAATCGGCTTGAAAAACTTGTTTTGTGATTTTTGCATCGGATGATAACTATTGACTCATTGCTGCTATCAGTACCAGTTAAAAAGTAAAAATTACCTGAATGCTTTTTTTAACACCTTTTTCATATATAAAAGTATGTCATATGCACAAAAAACAGAAGGGAAAGACAGTAATCAAGAGAGAGAATTTTAACATGATCATGATTTTTTTTTTTTTGTTTGTTGTTTTCCTTTTGTACGATTTGTGTTGTTTTATGCTGCTGACTTTCATATTCACCAGGGCTACAAAGAAACTGATATCTCTAAGGTGTAAGCCCATTTACTCCAGCAAAGCCATTCATCTGACCAACAAAATGTTTGTGGGATTGAGCTTCATTATAGATTCTGTAAACTTCTGTACAAATTGCTTATGACCCACATTCCTCACTGCCTCCCCTTGCTAGAATCTAAGGTTATAAAAATTACTGAAGCAACAGTACAATACTACATTGCTACCTGATGGTTAGCAAGCTTCAGCTTATTTACAGTCTACGTGGAATACCACAGCTTTTTTTTTTCCTTTTCTATTTCTCATGTTCCCTTTAATATATTCCTTTAAAAACATGCTTACTTAAACTAATAACTATGATTTGAGGCCTCAGTATAGTCTAAAACCTTTATGATTCATAATAGCTTTTCTTCTGGCAAGCTTTCATAAAAGTTTAGTACAGCACTTGTGTTCTACAACAAATCTGCACATAATCCAAGGAAATTTCACTCTTTGCCCCTAGCAAACTTGTTATTGTATCGCTCAGAGATGCTTGTGGTGACAGTGACCACTGTGTGGCAGGTGTTCCATGATGTTGGATAATCAAATCCCTATGGGAAGCTGCATATTCTCTTAATGTCGCTACGTTCCTGCCAGCTCCAGCTTTTGAATGATAAATGATGCAATTAAAGCTTTTGAGATGTGCATAAAATAACTCGCCTGATTCCTGTTAACCCTAAATAGGTCTGTGACATTATGGAATAAATCTGACTGTTATGTCTCAGTAAAAATACATTTTTTTTCAAACCTAACATTCTTCGTAGCTTCCAAGCAATAAAAGGAAATAAACCAAGGAAATTTTTTTTTAAAAAGCTACCATTTCCAAGGATGCCTTGAGTATTGACCAAAAGTAGTAAGATAATGAAAATTCCAGATGTCATTTTTTCTAATTTCTCTCTTAAATTACTGACTTAATGTTGGTTTTACATTTGACCAAAAAGAAATTTTATTTACCCATTTAGTTGCGGACTGAAAGTATCCAACAGTTGTTTTTATATCATGATTTGCTTTAAGGATATCTCATTTTGCCTGTTGCTCTCCTTCTTATTTTGAAGTTATTATCCAATTTATATATAAAATTGGAAACTGTGCCTGTGAGTGACTGAAACAACCTGGTAAAAGTGATATTAAGGGCATCATTTTATTCAGCTGGATGGAAAAAATGGGATATTTAGCAGATAACCTAAAACTGAATTAGCTCTACTCCCTACAATTTATTTCCAGGGCTTTTCATCCAGGGGTCATATGATTTGAAGCTATACTTTTTATGTTATATCTTTTATATAAAGAGATATGTATCTATTCAGTCAATTGCAGATTTGACTGAAATAAATTTAGCAAGAGTTTAAGCCAAGAACATTTGAAGATTATTGAGCTTATGGGAAAAGAGAAGAAAACTGCTACCCCTACTCCTGGGGAATAGGAAGGCAAGTGTAAAGGGGGAAAACTAACACGACCAATTCCTTTTTTGGCTGAGTGATCAAATACTAACCATGTCCAACTCTGAAGGCCCTCGACTTGGATCTCCGGTGAGACATGCGGGAGGAACGTTTTCTACATTTGCAACGTTAGCTTGTGCCATGCCTCATTTCTGGAATACCAGCTGTGGAGCTGTCACCTGGCGTCTTTTATGAATGTAATCTTCATAATAGGTGCTACCTCATGTTTCAATATCTTGCTTTGTCAAAGCTCGTATCACTGTGAAGAAGATCAGGATAGAGTTTTTTTAGTATCATTTTTTATTAAACAAACAAACAAACAAACAACTCATCATGCCAATAATTCCACTGATACAGAGGCAGATCAGAAAGAAGGAATCAAAGCACGCAGCCAACCACAAATCTTGTCAGAAAAAAGATAAGCACTTTCACGTTGATTATGTGGTTGCCACGTCAATTAACCCAGAATGCCATTAGTATTTCGCTATTTTGTGGACCCAGTTTCCGTTATCAACAGTGACACCATTTCTACTGGCAAACTGGGAGGTTGCATGGGATCACATTAATTCTCCAGAGGGAGGCTACTTTAAGAAACCTTTATCTTTATAAAAATTCTCAATATGTTACAGATAATTATTTCTGTTCCCAAAGGTAAAATAGCTTTATTCTGCATGTGTGTGTATGTGTGTATTCATGTATGTACGTGAGCGTACTTCTACATACACTTTCTAGAAAGTCACTGTTTATAGTGAGATTTTTGCTGTTTCTCTTCTTGTTTTCCGACATAATAAAGCAAAACAAGAAAATACGCTATCCTTTTTGTATAAAATCTCAGATTTAACTTTAAAGTACCATGCAGAAATCTAGCTAAAGGTAGATGCCTCTGCTGCACTGTTTCTTCAGACCAACTGTGATTTTGCATTTCTTTTTGCTTTTATAGTTAGCCGTTAAGAAAGTTATAGAGTTTGATCCAGGTACAAAGTCACCTCTCTTCCTAAGTCCTGGAAGCTAGTCCTTTTTTACTCCTAAAAAGCTAGAAGGTAGAAATAGAAGCCTGGGATCAAATAATTTTTACTTCTGTAAGCATCTGTTTGGTGAATATTCCAGAAACAGAAAATCAGTGACATTAGTTTGGCAAGAAATTGATTTGACAGTATATTCAAGTAGTATTAAGTTTCATTATTGTATAGCATAGTAATCTATAATGTTCTACCATTAGGAGAACATATATTTTAATGTCCTTATTCATCAGTTGATATGTCTTGTCTGGAAAAATTCTGATGAAAGAGGAATAAGCTTATAAAAAGAGTGAAATTTAAGCATAATTTAATGTTGGTTCATCCTTTTGGGGATCAACAATATTACAGGTGTAATTATAAAATTAAACTGTAATTATAACTCATTCTGTTATCACTTCTGTATGTTTATATTCCCATTTCTTATAAAGCATGTTATAATGGTTCTCAGTTAAGATGTTGTTTGTAGGAGGCTTTCTCATGATACAGAGGTGAAAGGTGTTTATTAAAAAAGCAATAAATCTTTACTTAATAACTGACGATTCTGGCCCTGGCTTTCTTGTGGTTCAGAGGTCACCTCTTTCATTGACTGTGACCATATTTGATTCAGCTAGAAATCAAAACCACAGAAGCATATGAAACAGCAATGTAAGAAATACTAAGTAAATGGGATTGTTTTTTCCTTTCTTTATTTTCAAAAGAATTGGAACAATAACCTTACCTCAGGTAAAAGGACTGTTATTCAGTTTACGCTTGTAATTCAAGTATTAAATTAAGCACAAGAACTCTTTCTGAGTGAAGATCTAAAAAAACTATGTTCCACTTCCCTATTGCTGTTTTAAATGTCACTCACCCTTAAAATATTTCAGTTTATCATACATGAAATATGGACAGTAATACTCGTTTGCTAAGAGGTCTGACAGGAGACAGTTACCAATTCTTGTGATGCTTTTTGATCTCTTAGGTGCAATATAAAAAGTGGCATGGACTGTTTCTTCTGTTCATAATGAAAACCATAATTTATAAGGTGCTGTCAAGCAAGTCTAAGTGTGAATGTTCTATTATTTGTTCTCAGTTTGTGACAGATATGATTATGTTAATTTAGAATTGTTTTTTCCAGAGAAGAAGGAAAAACCCCAACTATACAGAATACCTTTTTTTTCAGGGAGGCAGGTCTGTAGGTGGAGACATTAGACCATATTTCAATTAAAAGCATTTGTACTTATGTATAAGATAAAGCATTTTTATGACCATAACTAAGGATTTATCTTTTGGAACAGGGTTTTCATGGCAAAGGCAAGAGGAGCAAGATACACAGACTGTTACAAAACTAATTTGTTGTTACCATGATATTAGAGCATTTTATGGTTATGATCACTGGGTAGATGCATTGCATGCAACTTACCTTGTCCTAATTGCAGAGTCACAGACTGTATATGGTATGTTAGTGGACAACAGTATCCTACAACACATTTTTCTCCAACTATTATCCCTCTTATCCATCTCTTTAGGACTTAATGGTTTGAGATCTGAGTTGCTGGTCATTACTACATTTTGTTTTGTTAGCTTTTTAATAATGGCAGCTGTTTTCTCTTCCTTCTCCCCTTTAACTAAATGCCACTGATATCATCTTATCTTAAAAAAGATAGGCAATGTGTAAAAGAAGATGGGGCAGGTTTTGGTTAATAGGATCTAGAGCCTTAAGGGGGGTGGGGGCGAATATCCTTAGAAAAAGCATGCTTGAAAATCAACTTGACATGGAGGTTGAATTGTTTTGTGTTAAGTCGTTCATAAAGTCAGGTTCTTCAAAGCTTTTGATAGCATAGCTGTTTTACATGTTAGTCCACTACCATACGCTTTGTCTTGTACAAATTTAAATATTCTTGAAAGAAATTTTAATCCAATTTTAAAATATAAATAGGAGAGAGCTATTAAGCTGTTAAGAACAACATCAAGTTTTATGTTTTGTAAAGATGTGGTTATTCTTTGAACCACGGGTGTACCTTTGTATCCATGAGACATCATAACATAAGAATAGATGTATTGAAGATGCAATTAATTAAATATTTTATCTACAACAGTGGCCATAAGTCAGTTTGCAAGATATAATATAAAGATCTCATGCAATGATACTTCCCTGAAACATCTTGGGGATATCAAGTCACTGAGTTTTGGAACTTCCTCTTGCTAAAAAGCAATACAAACTATGTGCTTTAGCAGGGCAATTCTCAGATGAGTAATACACTTTAAATTTTACCAGGTGATTTTTATTTCATGTTAGTGATTACAGAATAAACCTGATAATCCCAGGATCAGAGAACTAGGGTAACATAATAGTTTACTGAATCATAGAAAATATTATGAAATTACAGACTTAATTTTGGCTAATTTTCCTCAGATAGGACTCCCTTCATCACAAAATGTAGATCCAATAGCATTAGTTCTGATCTTCACAGTCCATTTAAAAAGTAAAGTTGAATTCTCAAATGTTCCTCATTTTTCTTGTTTTATTTTTGAATATGTCCTATGTTAGGAAATTTCTCATAACACATTTTGTTGATATGTGTAATTAAGATACTTCTTTTGCTTTATATTCTGTGGAAAAGAACATAGTAAAATATTTAGTCTTTGCCAATACCAGGAAGAAACTGGGAGCTAGAATCCTGTTTTTGTAAATGGTATTCTGGTAAAAGACGTGTTCTTAACCAACAAGGAAGAACAAACAATACATAAAACCTAAGAGACCTATTGTTCTTCAAGAACAAATGTACACCTTAACCACAGATCAAGGGATAAAGAGGTTCAGTATAACCCATCACTGGGGAAACCTTGAAATAGTAGGTGAAGTAACAGCTTTGTGTGTGTGCATTCAATGCAAATAAATACCAGGTGAAAAAACAGTTTATAGATATATTAGAATGAGCAAGGACTGAAAAAAATTCTCTTGTACAAGAGTAAAGTTTGTCCCAGACACGCGGAAAAAAAGACAAGATGCATAAGTAAGTATTTAATTAGGCAGCAGCCTCATTAAGGTAATTCTTATGGGAATCCCTTGCACTAATTTAGTATGTAGTGCAGTTCATGATTCCTCTCAATAATTCTTACAGAACGGAAAGCTCCATATCACTTAATGGACAATACTCAGCTTCAATGTGGGACCCTGCTAATTTCCCTTTTTCTGAAGTTTTTGTTTTGTTTTGGTTTTGCTAGATCAGACAGCGAGGGATTACAGATTCATTCCCAACACCTTTTGAGGGTGTTTCACCTTAAGTCAAGTTTCTGTTGCAGTTTTTCAGAGAACTAGATGACTAGATGCCCCATGGTATAACAACACTTACTACATAGCCAGCTCAGGGAGAGAGTCCAAAATTCATATCCTACTTACATCTGAAAATGTTAATACTTACTTAACTTAACATTGACCCTAAACAAGTATGTCATCATTTGGAAAATTTAGCCCTCCTCTGTGATTAATGTTATTGTGAAGTTAAATTTTTCATTTTTCATACAATCTTTCTGGTTCCTAATGATTTGTGTATTACCTGGACATATATTTACCGATAACATAACATACACAGACTTACCATTTCCTAGTCAGTATTATCTAGCAAAGAATTTAGGAGAAGTTTACAGCCAAGTGGAAAATGTCACTTTATGTGCTCTAAACATTTGGTTCCCTTTATAAGGAGCTTGAAAGATCAAATTCTTAAAGATCCCAAACTGCTCCTAGTGTTTGGTTGCTTCCCAGCTACCAAACAATGTCAAAATACATTTTTGTACCATGCAATATCTGTCCAATGATGTTCTAAGCAGAACTAGAAATAAATATTTACCCTTACTTCTCACTTCTGTTCCTCCGTATTTTACCACCTGCTCGTATGCAGAACTGCTGTAACAGTTGAGGTGCAGGAATGTTCTGAGGGGAATCGATGTCTACCTGAAGGCCAATTATTTAATTGTTGTATGTGGATCAATTGAAAACGGCACTCAGAAGCTTTCTTTTCTACATTGAACAGATTTCGTGCAATTCTAGGACACGGAAACAGCTGCAGCTTCCTGTAGGGAGAAAAATGTACATCTTAATCAATTCAGCACTCAAAATACCAACTCATTTTTTTGTGATACCTTTTGGATATACTTTAATAAGACAGACTTCTTTGGGATGAGAAGAAATTTAGAATTCGACTATCAAACCACCAGAGTCCATTGAAGTTCTGTGTAATGAGTAGAATTCTCTAAGTCCTGGTGAGTTAACACTGAGTAGATCAAAGCCTAAAAAAAATCTTCAGAAGGTGGAATTTATTAAAAACAAACAAAGTCCCTGATTGAATGTACTGCTTATGAAATGTTCTAGTTTGACAGCCCTAGAGACCAGAGTCATCTCTATTCATCCAAATAAAAGGTATAGTGTAAGTAACAGCAAGGTAGCTGTCCTGTATTTCTACAGTAGTGTGAGAGAAAGGATGGATGAATGCCTGGGAAGAACCAAGAAGATAAAATGTGCCTAAAGTTGGAAAAGTTAAGTGGATGTGTGTAGGGGAATGCTTATAATATAGAAACCTTATGCAGAGCAAGGTCTGAAAAAAAAATAAGGGCAGCAAAAAGAGATTTACAATTAATTCAGATTACTAGCAAGTTGAATTCAGTTGTCTAACTTTGTACAGGTAATTCTACTAAGAGTACAGAGGCCAGGTTTAGACCACTTCTGGCTTAAATGGTGCATGTGGGTCTCATCCCAATTCTGAGTCCAAATGCAGCGGAAGAAAGTGGCAAACTTGAATTCATGATCTAAGAAGTGCTTCTAGATTCCTCTGTATCTACTAGTATGGTTATGCTAATGGCTGAATAATTTTAATTGGAGCAGTAAGGCAGACCACTCAATTTCAAATTCATCAGAATATTATACAGGCTATAAAAATGTAAGCTGAAGGGTTAAGGTGAGAAAAACCTTTATTTGTCATGTAGCAAATGTATTATTTTTCATTGACAAAACTTAGCAAAGGAGAAGTAGCAATGCTGAATCTTCTAATAACAGTCTTCAGCATCTGCTTTTGTTTCTTGTTCTTCTTTCTATTATCAGCGTAGTTATGATAGTGCCCTTTATAGGCTGAGAGCTTTCCAAATAACAGTGGGAAGGCATTACATTTCCAGGAGACTCACAAACTACAGTGTTCTTTATAGTAAAATGATTAAGTGACATAAGGAAAGAATTTGGATAGCTTTGTTCTGTATAGGCAGCATGGCACAAAAACCCCCCCTCAACATGGATAAAGTGAAAGTAGTAGTAATGCATATGGTAATGTCTGCAGCAAAGTATGCTAATGTCATCTGTTTTTGCATGCCATCCAAGCAGAGAACTAGAAGAAAAAAAACCAAACCATTGGAACATATTGTATCACTACCTTCAGTGCTTTTCACCTCATAGCTTAATCTTCTGGCAGGATGGAAATCCTTTACTAGCAAGTCTTGGGTGTTACAGTTCACTTTGACCAGACACAGATGTATAAAAATCACTGTAGTTCCTACCATTATGGTAATAGATTGAGGTAATACAGCCTGCTGCAGTACTAAGGGAACTGTAGCAGATTTCATTTTACTATCCCTTCATAAGTGCTGTATTTAATTACTTGGATGACATTCCTCCTGCAATGAGAAGGAGATTTTGTACCATATCAGTGAAGTTACATGAGCAAAACACTTGGCCCAGGACTAGAGAGCACTTCCCTAACTACTTAAGCACATGCACTTCGAAAGAAGGAAAATGGAAGTCATTATTTAAAAACAGACTTCCCATTACTGTAGGACAGAAAGTGATTAATGAATTGAATGAATAATATGGAAGCTTTAACTGCCTACTGTTTCCATATCTTACTGAGAAACGTCAAAAGATGCAGCGACAAAATTATTCTAAGTCCATTTCCTACCAGTTCCCGGTATCCTACCCAGGCTTAGTAGCTGACAAAGTGCTACTTGCCAAAAGCTGATGTTAGCCGGTATTGTATTGGCCCAAAAGAGCAATCATCATTTTAGCTAATAAGGTTATAATGACTCTTCCTGCCATTACAGTTCACAGTTGGCAGAAGACCTACAGCAGGTGGATTGAGACTTCTTTCTAACAAGCTATCATCAGTGTACTCGTGTTGTGTCAATAAGAAAACTGCTGTCCCATATTCCCTACTTTACAGATTTTTCTCCACTTGCATGCCTTGCCTCCAAGTTAAGCATTTTTGCAGTTGACATTTGTTTAAGCAATTTAGAGCTGTCCTGGGAATATATCCCAGCTCTCAGAATTAAAATACTGTTGGGAGAGATATTTTTTCTGTAAAAAGATTTAAAAGAAAGTAAAAACTAGAAAAAAAAAAAAAAGGTCCTCTGCTTAAAGACAGGGTGGGGGTTGATAAAATGATAAGGTGGGGGATGATAAAACGAAGACGGTGGGCAAGCAATATTGGTATTATTGGCAGATTTCCACTGACTAAATTTGAGCTATTTTAATTTATGCCTGGTGAGGATTTGGACCAGTATCTCTGATAAGAAAAGTCCTTGCAGTATGCACTGATATTTTGCAGCAAGTGCCTCATTTAATTTTAGCTCAAAATGGAAATTATTTGGCTGGCATGTAGGCTGTAATATCAAATTCAAGTCAACAAATCATGTCTGATGCTACTGATATTTATTCAAAAGCCTTGCCACACCAGTGTTTTTTCTTTACTGACCCCCTGCTATTCCTTAAAGTCCGGAGGGAATTTTACTTTAACATCCAAAGAGCTTTTTTTAACATATTTCACACATTTTCCACTTGCTTTTTTGTTGAGATGTTGAAGCACCAAACACAAGATTGTTGTCACTTTGACAACCGCATTACATTCTCAGATACACATGAATTCCTACTGCAGAGGTGAACAGGCAAACAGTTAGTCTGTGACAACAGTACTGATAAGAGGAGGTGAACAGAATGTCTTTATGTCTGTATTTGCCTGTGTACCATGTATATACCAGTGATTGGTGGCAGGTTATGAAAAGAGTGTGTTAGGCTGCCCTTAGTACCCCGTATTTTATCTTTTTTTCTTTTCCCCCTATTGATTGTTTTACCTTGTTTCTGCAAGTAGAAAGATTAGGAATGGGCCTCCATTCGCTTAAGAATCAAAACTTATAAAACTGTGATTTTTTTTCTGTAGGACCCATCTTTCTATTAATTTTTTCTATCTCTAGAGATATCACAATACAGTTATTTAAGTTTTGTCAAAACTCCTCTCCTTTCTGTTCAATAGCTGTTTCATAACTTAGGAAACAAACAAACATTTAAGTATTTGTTTCAGTGTTGATTATATTTAAAAAAAATAAATAAAAGCAAAGAGCTTTTAACAAGCTGTTTCACACAGAAAATAAAAATATTTTATTTTGAAACATTAACTGAAATAATGCATTTGACTGGTCTGCAAAATATTAGTTTTATTACTACTGCTAATGTGATGGTGATAATGACAGGGATCAAAACTGAACAAAAATAATATTATAATTGGAAGGAGAAGCAGGAGAAAACAGGTTTCCTATCCTAATTGCCACATCTAGGTACCCAGTATTTTGGCAGTTTTTATGTAAATGTCTTCTGTTATTGTACTATCGTTTTGATTATTCTGATGAGAAATTAGGAGTTATCTTTCTATATGTAAATCATTATTTCCTTTCATACAAGGCAGCTGAACAAAGAAATATAAGATAATTAAGTACCCTTAAAGTCAGTGTAGTTAACTGCCTCTTTGGAAAATGGCCTTGGGTTGTTTTCCTTTGGAACAGTTATAGAAATACCAAGGTGAAAAGCTCATCCCTCACTCCTAGGGTTGTATTTTCACTTCACTGTTACCCCATTGAACATCTGGATAAAGGTGAAGCTTGAGGAGATGACAAGGAAGGTGACTCTTACTGCAGAAATTGATGATAGAGTAGAGCTCGCTTTAGTCAGATTAATGACTTGAATCACTGGCTCAGAGTTGTCCTTCTGTATCCAGAAATGCCAGTAGTTTCTGGTGTCCTTTTATCTACATCTTTTGCCGCAAAATTAAAACAATTTGAGATAACTGAACCTTCTGGGTTTACAAACCAAATAAAGGAAAAAGATGTCAAACCAGCTGTGGCTTCAGCAAAATTGATTTAAAAATCAATTCCCAGTAGGAAAGATTTTTAAATAAATAAAATTAGATGTCACCATTACAGTTGTGACTTTAAAGATGCATTGCATGGGCACAGTTCAGCAACAGTTTTTCACCATATGTCTCCACCTTTTGGCAATGTTTGGTAAGATACAAAAGAATCAAACTACTTGCTCTAAAATACATGCTAGTAATAATTCAGTGGTATGACAATAATGTTGTCAAATAGACTGTCAAATACTTTGTCAAAAAATTCAGTGATATCACAATACAAGATTATTCCATGACTATGACAAAAAGGAAGTAAATTGTTCTTAATCTTAAAAGCCCTAACATAGGGCTTCCTCAAAACCTAACTATAGGAAGTAGAAATTGGCTGTAATAATTTCCCAAAGCTTTTAGAGTTTTAAAAAAAATATATTTAAAGTGAAATATTCTCAAAAGAGCAAGGTGTTCACTGGCAGAAATATAAAATGATAGTTTGAAAGAACAGCAGTATGTGCTGAGATAAATGGGCTGATGCTTGAAAATATTAATGCATTAATTGGAACATCTGATTCAAAAGTATAATTTAATAGGTCCAAATCATGTGAGAGAATTTGTTTCATGACAGTTGTTCTTCATGGAAAATAAACCTACAAATTTAGGTTTTAGAAACAAGAATTATACAGTCAAAACCAGTCATTTAACTTACACATCCAGATTAATAACAGAAGTAGCATATTGATATGTCACTCATTCTCTTAATTAATTATCAAATTTAACACAAAATGTAAATAATTTAATTCCTGTGTTACTCACGTTAGAAATGACACTGCAAAGACATTTTCAGTTTATTTCAAAGCAAAATGCTGGTTTCTTAAAAGATATTAAAACTGAAAGAGAGGTGAGAAATGAAAACAATGTGATCAAAAAAACAGTAGATCTCAAAAAGGCACTTTCAAATATGTATCCCTTGGTGGAATCTATAGCCTTGATACATGATACAGGGAGACAAGCAGGACTTTTAAGAATGAGATTCACAAAAGCAATTCCCTCATTAACAAAAGCTGCCTAAAGTAGTAAGCAGGAAAATGGAGAAGAACAAGATGCTTGTGCCCGCATGGAAGAGTGTCTATCTTTCTCTCTTTCTCTGAATTATTTATTTGCTAACTACAGAATCACAAAATCACAGAATGGCTGAGGTTGGAAGGCACCTCTGGAGTTCATCTTGTCCAACCCCGCTGTTCAAGCAGAGCCACCTAGAGCCAGTTGCCCAGGACCTTGTCCAGAGAGCTTTTGAATATCCCAAGGATGGAGACTCCACAACCTCTATGGGCAACCTGTGCCAGTGCACAGGCACCCTCACGGTAAAAGCATGTCTCCTGTTCTTCACATCGAACCTCCTGTGTTTCAGTTTGTGCCCATTGCCTCTTGCCCTGTCACTGGGCACCACTGAAAAGAGCCTGGCTCCATCTTCTTTACAGCCTCCCACCAGGTATTTTTATACATTGATGAGATGTCCCCTGAGCCTTCTCTTCTCTAGGCTAAACAGTCCTGGCTTTCTCAGCCTCTCTTCATACAATAGGTGCTCCAGTCCCTTAACCATCTTAGTGGCCCTTCATTGGACTCTCCAGTATGTCCATGTCTCTCTTGTACTGAGGAGTCCAGAACTGGACACAGCACTCCAGGTGTCCAGTGCTGAGTAGAGGGGCAGGATCACCTCCCTTGACTTGCTCACTTCTCCTAATGCAGCCCAGGATACCATTTGCCTTCCTTGTCACAAGGACACATTGCTGTCTCATGTTCAACTTGGTGTCCACCAGGATCCCTAGGTCCTTTTCTCCCAATGTGTACTGGTGCATGGGGTTATACCTCCCCAGGTGCAGGACTTTGCACTTTCCTTTGTTGAATTTCATAAGGTTCCTGTCAGCCCATTTCTCCAGCCCATCGGGGTCCCTCTGGACGGCAGCACAGCCCTCTGGTGTATCAGCCACTCATCCCAGTTTTGTGTCATCAGCAAATTTGCTGAGGATGTGCTCTGCCCCATCCTCCAGATCATTAATGAAGATGTTGAACAGGACTGGACCCAGTACTGACACCTGAGGTACACTGCTAGTTATTCATCTCCAAGTAGATTTCATGCCTCTGATAAGTAGCACTGATGGTTATGATCCATCAGCCTTCTGGGTTTTGGGCCCAGAGACTTCCTCAGAAAACCCAGGTGTTGAAGAAGATCTACTCCTCTGTAGTGCAGAGGTAAAATTTTGATTTAGTTTTCTATTTTTCCTACAGTTTTTAAACCTGTTTAAATTTTCATAAGAATACTTACTTAGGACATAGACATCTATGGTCAGGCATCCTTAATGCCTGTGATTAATTAATTTTGCAAGGACTAACTAAATAATAACTAAACCAGAAAAAAAAAACAGTGAAGTATATACACTAAGCTTGCCACAAAAACCTGTGTCCCAGACCCTAGTTGAAAGGGTGGAGTTTGGTTTTGTTGTTTGTTTGTTTTGTCAATTTTTTTTTCAGAAAATAAATCTTTCACTGAGGGCTGTAGTATAAGATATAATTCCAGCTCTGCTATTCTCTTGGGATAAAAGCAGAAGTTCTGGAAATTCTGGAAAGCCTTTAGAATGTCCCAAGAATTAATCAAGGTAGATCAAGACTACGGCAGATAGATCAAGACTACCTGTCAAATTAGCCATGTTTTTATTTCATTCTTGATTGAGATTGCTATGATTATGAATATGTGGTATTTAGGAATTGGTATAGTATTGTCACATATTTTAGCATTGCTAAAGGTTTTATCCAGTTGGGTCTTACAAAACTTTCAAGGATGGAAATTGTGCAACCCCTCACTTGCCCAACCTGTTCCTATAGTGACTCTCCTCATGACAATTTTTTTTTTTTTACAGCTAGTCAGAACCTCTCTTGTTGTTTTTTATACCCTTTTCCTCCTGCCATGATCCACTGTGAAAAGCCTGGTTCCACTTTCCTGATAATATCTTGTAAGGTGCTGGAAGGTCCTTCACTATGCCTCTAAAATAAATACAATTTCAACAGTAACAAATGATGTTTAACTTTTGCTCCAGACTTTGCTCCCTAGGCAGAATCAGTAGCATGGATTCATTTCATAGGCTCATTAAAGAGGCTGAGGAGCTGTGTTAATATTATTCACCTTGGGATTCAATGAAATTTATGATAATGAAAAAAATACTTCACTTGCTTTCAATGGGCGTCCATATCACAAGCGAGATAACTGAGGAAAAGCAGCATGAGTGCTCCAACCCCCACTCTCCAAACTCCTAAAATATAAACAGCTGAAATAAATGTAACCGGCAACGAACACAGATGAAAAAGTGACTTTTTAGCTTAGTAAAAAATCAGAAAATGGCATGTTCTATAAAGACAGGTATTACTCTGAAGTCAGTTTATGGAAGACTGGAATAGTACATAAATGTGTATAAGATGAGAAATCAAATGAAAATATATAAGTTGATAAACTATGCCAAAAAGTATAGATTTTGACAGATCTGAGTTACTGTGTGAGTTACTGACTGGAATAAGAATTATTGAATACATAAATAGGCTTCTGTGTGTGTCAGTCTCAGATTTTTCTCTTATTTTTATTTTATTCCACTGCACAGAATGTCTTGAATGACCAAAATGATCTGAAGCAATCTTAAAGACCTGTTCAGGAAACAGTTTACAAGCTGGAGTGAAGACTATGTTGGGCAAACTTGAAAGGCTTTGGAGGTTTGATTTAGATAAGCATACAAAGCATGAATATTTATTTGAACCTATTTAACTTCTTGTAGCTTATTTTTGTTCTGGATCCAAATGACTCCTTCAAAGCTATATTGGATGTATGGTTGTAATAAAGAAGAAAATATTAACAGCTTTCAAAATGTTTGAGCTTGAGCTGGCAGGGAATGGTCTTCTTTTGCCAGTAAAGTTTGCAAGATTTTGACATTTTTCTTCTTCTGTATCTGTAAAATACTGATGTGGTATCATGAAGATGAGCCAAAAAAAAAAAAAAAAGATGAAGAGGGAGACAGAGAGTATACCATAAAGTATTGAAAGGGTGAGCGTAGTTACCCAGGGTATAAATATTGTGGGCTCAAAGTCCCTGTGTTTTTTTATAGGTTAGGAAAATTGCTAATTGACCATGGAGTGAATCCATAATAAAATGTTGTATTCCTTAAAACCAATTTTTGAACAGAAATACACATGAAAAGAAATATTGGAAAAGTTGTATAAGGAGTTCTTGCAGGTATTCACTGATAGGAGTGAGTCCTGAAGATTCAAAAAAGACCAGTGTACAGAATTAACTGAAGATAAGACTTATGTGAGCACTAGGCTATTTCTGTATGTTATGTTGAACAGTTTTTGGTAAAGGCTTAGAAACTATTTTAAGAGATCAAGTGAGAAAATGCTTTGAAGGACTCAGCTTGATTAGGAACAGAAAATACAGGTTTAGGAAAAAAAGAAATTTATGCACTAAAGCTTCTAAGTTGGAGAGAGAAAATTGAGACTGTACAGTTAGAAATCTTTTGGCAACATTTTCTTTGCAGATGTAGAAGTTTTATAGAAATAAATACCTGAAACAATAGGTTGATTCCTTGGGCTAAAAGATAATTAAGAAAGAAGCTTCCTATTGAGAATTTCAGGAGTCACTAGTAGGCAGGGGTGCTTGTCTGGATGGCGTAATATGGTGCATTTTGGGCCAGCAGTATGAGAGCTTCCCCAAAGCTTTTTGTCCATACAGTCACTTAAGTATATTACAAGACTCTGAAACTAGCTTGATCTCAGCAGGACCAAAGAGAGGCATAAAGAGTAGACACGAGCTGTTGAGGTTAGGGAATGAGACCTTTCACCTCATTCCATCATTCGTAGAATGAGTAGACAGAGATTTACTTGAATGTGTTATCAGAAAATTGTATTGAATCTTTTAAACTTTCTTATTTTCAGACTTGATCATCAGTAGTTCTTAGCATGTGTTTGATATTCAGCAGTCACCTTTCAAGCTTAGTGATTGAAGAGATGTCATGTTGTATTATTTCTGTTTCCTGAGTAGATAAGCAAGTGAGTGATGTTTTTGTGGTGCTGCCCAGTCCTGCTGCTGCAACTGTTGGACCAAATGAACATAAATTAACTTTATGCCAAACAGTCTTTTGCTTTCTCACTTCCTTGCAAAGAGTGAAGGACAGAGTGATCATATGAAATCTCATAGTGTTCAGACACAGTAGACCACGTTGTGGAGCTCCACAAATTATTGAAATTGAACTTCAGTTGTCAAAATACATTAACAAAATTTGAGAACATGGTTTGTGATGTATTTTCCTCATTTTTCTAATTATGACTGATGCTTACAAGCTCATGCATAAAATCTAGAAATTGACAATGGTCTCCACCATTCTTTTGTAAATTATCATAGGAAACAAGAAAAAAAAAAAAGGAACAGAGCAGCAAAGCACCAAAACTACCACAAAACTGTAAACCTGTAGAGGCAGAAGTTGCAAATCATTTCAGCTACGTGCTGAAATAACAGTCCACAATAATGGAGAAATGAAACATACAGGCTACAGCCTTCAAACAGTGTCTTAGTGTAATGTTAGAATAATAGAATTGTTAGTGAATACAGCTCTATCCCTTGTTCATTTGTCATCTTAGTAAGATACCATGCATTGCATATTTAAACCATGTATCATCTGTTTTCATTCACAAAATGGAACTTAAAAACAGTTATTGCCCCTCTAGATAGGGTTCACACTAGCTGACACATTTCCAATTAAATCTTTTAACTTAAAATGTCCATCTTGCAGCAAAATGTAGTTGGAAGAATACCCATGTCAGGATGGAATTGTTTCTTTTCCAAACAGAGAAAACAATCACAGATTATATAAAATGGTGAAGGTATTGAGACAGGAAACTCACGTCCTCATTTCTCTTCTGAATTATGAACAGAAGAGACATAAGTCAGCATATGTTTTATCTGGAGTGAGAACTCTGACTGTAGGGCTACTGAGTATCCAAACCTCTATTTACTTCTAACACTACGTAGTTTACAAATACTACTGTATTTTTTTTTCATATTTTTTCCATTAATTAATAAAATATTCAGCTTTCAGAAACAAGGTTTTTTTAATGAAACAGAATTGTTTTATTGCCAGTTCTAAGCATGCTAACATTGTATCATTACAAGAATTATTAGTTTAAGAAAAAAGGCCTCCAGGAGGGACAAGTGATTCAGGTTCAATTTATTATTAAAACAATTTCTGAGTGTATTAGTGTATCAGTATTGGTTTGCAAAAAACTGACAGCAAATCTTGCCTTTCTCCCACATTTCACAAGAGTGGTCTCTTGAGAGAGAGAGAGGCTGCTGTTGACAAACTTTAATCTAAGTGAAACTAAAAATGGTTTTTGTGTATGTCTAACAGAAACATTATAGGGTTGGCTTTTCTTCTTCTGAAGCATGTGGCTAAAAAGTTCAGAAGAATAGATCCATGTTTAAAATATCCCAAAATTACAAGGCACTTTTCAAATATCTGGCTTAGAATTCAAATTTAGAAATAGCGGTGTTGTCATGTGCTCTCTTCAATCTGTCAGGGTCAGCTTTCTGTTTGCCAGGTCATCTGCAGAATTCATAGGCATGAGTGGTTAGTGCAAATCAGGATATACTTTGATAATTAAAGGAAAATTCAAGAAAAGCAAGAGTTTTGGATAAAGGCATACTTTTCTAGCCAATTATTTACATTTTTGATCAGCATGATTATTATTATTGGGATAATCAAAGGCAGAGATTAATCTATTTGAGTATTATCTCTCTAAACAAAGAATTTACTGTAAACCCTACCTTTGTAATTTTTTTTCCTCTTAACTAGTTATTGTTAATTTAGTAAAATACATATCCCTTTGATTTAAATTCAAGTTTCTTTCAAGCTTGAACAGAACCAAGAAGCAAAGCTGTCAGTAATAAAAAAAACCAGGTATCTGGGTGTCACTGCTGTGTTACTGGTATCACAAACATTTGCATCTGCAAACCTCGTCTAGTCAACTTATATGTCAAATAAAAGAAAGGACTGATAGCTATTCAGAAACTGTTGCTGTCAGTTTACAGACGGACCTTTGGAATTCAGCTACAATGGGTTTTGTTTTGGTTTTCCTTTATACTTCTGGGTTTTTTTGCCTTTTTTTTAAATCATGAGAGTCAATAGCAAGGTTATTAAAGACACAATAGATTTTCATTTATTTAAAATGCCATATAATATGAGAAGGAGCCTGAGAAATGGACAACAGCTGTTGTCAAGGCAATGTTTATGGCAATATTATAGCGTATTTTATTCCAAAACCATTAAAGAAGGTAATGTAGAGAAAGCACGATGGGAATAGCTAGACAAGTTGAGTGTAAGTATAAGCTATGAGAAATGATTCATTCCTGATATATCAGTTCCCTAATGGAGACTGCAGGATCTAAAGTGTTTCAGTGTGTTGGCCTTTGTGTTTTAATTTAGGAAGATAAACAATTTGTAGAATTGGTATTTAAGAAAACAAATTATTAAAGTTTCCATTTGATATTCACAAGGTACCTTTAGAAAAGGTGTTGTCTGAATGAATATTAAGTCAAATATTTTACTGTCAGTGCTTAAATGAGGTCTATGATGCAAATAGTTTTGTAAATATCAGAGCTTCATCCTGTAGAGTAGTAACCAACAGGTTCTCTAAAAGCTCATTTCAAAAGTAATTTCTGTTTGGAAAGTAGAAGTGTGAATCAGGTAGAATGATCTTCTCAAAAATATAATCATTAATTAACTCTAATTCTCAGTTTGAATATAGTGAATATAATAAATACATTCAGTGGATATGGTTGCAAAGTCATCTTATTTTTACCATTAGGTAAAAATTGCCACATTGAACAATGTCCTTAAAATGACAATACCATCAAGCTGATTTCTCTGTATCAGCAAGAAACAGGTAAAAGCAAAAGTTTTAATTCTAAATGGAGAAGGTAAGAATTTTCCAAGATTATATGACTAGTTTGCACTAGTTATCTGTTTCTCTGTTTTACAAAACAGACTGAAAATTATTATCTTTTTTCTTTTCATTTTCAGGCTACTTTATTAATTTCTTGCAAGAAATTCTTAATAATATACTGTGCTATACACTACACAGGTATTTAAATACACTTTATTGGGAGGAAATTGTGTTTTTAAAAGCTAAAAATATTGTGATGATTAGACCATATAATTCCCCTACTGGTATTTACCTTCCATTGCATTGAAACTAATAGACATTGTGCAACTAATATAAAGGCAGAATATGTTTAGTTATGTTTCTAGTTTCCTATCAGTTTTCTTATTTAGAGGACTAATTTTTTGCTTTAAATAACTTATTTGTAATCAAGTTCAACATCTACTCTTCCCTCTCTTTGTGTTCTGCACAGAATTAAAATACTGGGGGGGGGGAACCCCTATTTGTATCTTTACCTTTTGTACAAACCACTCCTACCTTTACTTTAGTCCTGAATCTGAGAGGACTTTGGCCAGGATACAGAGGTCTTCCACTCACATCTCTTCAGAAGTTTGCTGAAGGTTGCAATGTGTTCATCAGTGACCCAAGTCCTGCGCCAAAGTTCTGGTCCTAAATGAAGGTGATGAAGTTGCAGTGGCTTCTTGGGTTTCCCAGTAACAAAGACAAGGCTCCATCTTCCATGCTCTTTCCTCATCCTGTAGGGATATTTCTGTCACAGACAGTGGGAGGCAAATACTGAGTCCATGACAGGTGTATCTACATTACCAGGTTAGTGCCCTGAAGGGGTTCTGCTTGGTGTGAATTTGCCAGCATCTGTAGTTGGCGCCTGTAGCCGGTGCCTTGCAGTATGCCATCTAGGAGATCAGATAGCTGAAAGCAGTTTCTCTCCTGCAGGGACTAAGGCTGAAGTCACACACAGGGGTGCAGTCCAGAGCACCCTGCTTGCAATGTGTATGCATGGTCTCCCAGTAACCAGCTCTTTATGCGTACTGAGAACATGCCTTGGACTTGCGGCTGGAACAAGCTTCACCGCAAAGATAAATGGTCCTGGGGCCGCAGTCTTTCATAGTAAATAAAACCCAGCACCTTCTGTCTTTGCTCTAGACCAGTCATTAATGTGGACGCACTCGATGAGTTTGGTTGTATGGGCCAGACTCACCGCAGTTCAGTTACTGCCAGATGGTCACTTCTGTCACTGTAATGCTGGAGCCACCAGAACGGTGCTTGTTCCCAGCACTTCACTGCAGCATCAGAGCAATCTCCCATGTTAGAGTTGTTGTTGTAGGCTGCCTGCAGATGGGCAGGTTACACTCTGGTGATACTTTTAAGCTGGTTTTTGCAGCTAAGGATTACGTGTGAAATCCTTGTCCTATTCCATTATACTTACACTGGATAAGAGGGACATAGAGGGTTGAAAACTCCAGAAAGCCCAGTCATCTATTTCAGTGAATATTTTCCCATTACAGGAACTGTTGACAAATGATGCAGGCAGGTTCACAAGCTGGGTGTCTGGTATACGCCTGGAACAAAAAGATGATATCAGGATTGATGCTGAGCATAAAAGGGCCCTCTTAAAGTTGAAATGGTACAAAAGTGCTGTTGAATTTCCAAATACAGCAACTGTCCACCAAAACAGACTATATGTTAAATTAGATTAAGCTCCCCTACCCATAATATTTCATGATCAGAAAGCCTTAGAAATAACTGAAAGCCATCAGTGTAAGAATTCTGTGATGTATCACAAAATCTCACTCAAGTATTTTATTTTTTGGAAAGTGAAGCCAGAGGTTTTATGAAAATTGTGTGTCCCTGGAAGCAGGGGACACACACATGGTCTTTTGCCTGAATTTTATGCTTCTTGAAGCTTTTTACTACATCTTATGAAAGTGACATATTAACTCTGCATGTCACAAGTGGCACAAATCCTTTTATTTCTGAACACCACATCCTGCACCTTCCGTAATTGAGAAGTTCGGTATGCTGATAACTGCAAGTGCAAAGACTGGGGACTCTCCTGGGAGAGATGAAAGTTGTGCTCTATTAGATCCTGATGATGAATCATTACCAAGTAGGGAAAAAATTTTAGTCACTCGATTAAATTTTCACACACACTGTGTTTTTAATTTAATAAACAACTATGTAAAGGCATAGAAAATATGTTAATTATTCTGGAAAAGAATGAAAACTACTCTTTCAGAAAATAGTTTTACAAGTTATATAACATCAATCATTTTTCTCCAGTTTTCTAGATTTCTAGGTGCTATACTTTAAATTAAATTACTGACAACGAACCCCTGCAAAGGATATGTTTACTTGTCTTTATAGTGTTGTTTACTATAATCTCTGTATGGCAAAGGAAACACTGACATGAAAACAGCCACTACATCTCCATTGTTGATCAAATGTGTTGTTGATATTTAGAAGTAGGTGGGCACACTTCACATTTAACGAATGATCTGTTGGGCAATTTTAATGACAAATACAGCTCTGTGTGGTCTGCCATTTTCCTGGCAGAGCATTTATCCCCGTCAGCACTGCTGTGAATTTCTGCACATCAGCTAGACAGAATTGAACTCAATCTTTTATCTGCCTTGGGAAACATCCAAGACATTTCCAATTTTCTTCTGAAATGCAGCTGACTAGGAAGCAGTGGACCTTAAATTAATAAGGGTTCATCAAGTCATAATTGTTATCATTCTGATCCCGTGACTCTTTCCTGTTGTGTACACCTGGTCACATGTGCTTGCCTTATTTTCTTTAGAGCATGCCACAGCCAGACATGAAGAAAGTTTGTGTCTGTGTGTGAGACAGGACAATCCTGCTGTTCTTAGAGCCGGGTATGGACACAAGCACCAGAACTCTATTGACATGAAGCTGTTCGTAAGCACTTCTTGCGTTGCTTTCCATGTTGATTTGGCTTGTATTTCATTGTGCATAATAGATACACATTTATTATTGTCTAGTATACTTTTGAACAAAATTTGTTGATATATCCTTGTTTATTTAAATTCTGTTTTGTAAAAAAAATCTAAAATAACAAGTGAGTTATGCTTTGAAATATGTTCTCACAAATATACAAAACCACTTTTAATAACTTCTGCTCCTATTTACATAAATGCATATTCCATTATGCACATTCCTCCTATAGCAGACCTAGGTATAAGCCTGGTGTATATGGATACCAGACTGCAGCTTGAAGTCTTGTCTTTTCCATTGGGTTTTGTGTGAACAGCCGAATGCCGCAAGTGGTGTGACCCGCTGTCAGCATTTGGAGTTCAATGCAGGGAAAAAGAAGAGACTTAGAGAAAAATCATACAATAAAATTTCTGATGAAATGGAATTGTTAACTTCAAGAATGGATCCTTGCAATGTACTCCTATGTTATGGAACATTGCTCCCATGAACAGCAGAAAGAATCTAAGCTTGTAGGAGCTCTTTTTCCCTGAATTACAGACATCTGAGGTTAGGAGCTAGGGAAACTGAGTTTCATTCAAGTTGAGTTAATTCAAGTTAATTCAACCTGAGTTCAGTTTGTTCAAAATTAAGAGCAGGTTCTGTCCACGGACTTTTCAATTTATACACTATAATACTGAAGAGGCAGCAAAAAGATGGAAGGATGTCTATATCATTGCTTTGAGACAAAGGTTCTTGAACTACTGTCCTTTAACTGTGGGCTGCTGGTTTTGCTCCTGAGCAATATAACAAGGTTTCTTTTTGCCCTTCATCATAAATTCTAATATTTTCTTTCCTGACCTATGGGTAGTAAAACAAAAGAACAAAAAAAAAGGAAAAAAAAACAATGGTTCACTTGGATCCTGCAGTCTTACAGAGAAGCATCAATTCTTGGCTTATCACCTTTCATTGGATGAGAATTAAAAAAAAAAAAAATACAAGTTGCTATGAGAAAATGGGATAAGAAAAATGAAGGTAGTGTGGGCAGTAGTAGTTTCTCTTCATTCCTGGCTGCAGTTATTTAGTATTCTGCCCATACTTCCAGTCTTTTATCCTGCCTGCCTCCTGTTTCTTGTTTTCCTGGCATTCAGCCTTGCTTTGGCTGAGCTGATAAGAGGCAGCTGGCACAAAGACTCATTTGCATCTTTCTCTAGCTCTGCAGTGACTCAATGTGGTAGGTAACAGCTATGGAGGTGGGAAAACTTGGGATAAGCTAAGATCCTGGAGGAAGGGCAAAGAAGGAGAGAACAAGTAATTAGAGAGATGGAAAACAAAGTCAGCATGTGCTAAAGAGATCAATGCTTCTGAAAATACAGGGTGGAGACAAGGACTCTGCTTGAAACCGTCAGAGGTGGAGACTTATTCTCTGCAAAAATCTTCCAAAGAATGGGAGACTAGATGTGGTGAAGGAGACAGGATTTATTTGGAAAAGGATTCTTAGGTGGAGTTTTTTTAATCTTAATTAGTATTCATGAAAGCAACAATAAGATGATGCTCTTATTTTTCAGTTTACATTTTTACTTAACATATAAATAGTAAATCTACTCATAAATGTACTAAACATACAATGAGGGAGGAAAAAGGAACATCTTGACATGTCTAGCAATTCGCAGTATTTTCTAACCTGTAGTCTAGTATATTTGTTGTTTTCATTTCTTTTTTGTTGGCTTTTAAATGAAGAAAAATATTTTAATATGCCCAAATTAATGTTTTCTCTGTCTTTGGATCTATGGTTTGCCCCTTACTGTATACTGTATAAAGAAATGTATCCATAGATGTTATTTCAACTCTTAAATGCATGGAATCTACTAAACAGCATAAATTACAGAAGTGAATGTTTCAATAATGAATAAAATACAGCCATATTTCTTACGTTTCTTAATGTCTTTTTCCTGGATTATTCATAGGAAGACTTGAATACCAAGTGACTGTACTGGAGTATTTATCTCTAAATATTCATCATGAGTTCACTTAGCAAATCATTGCCTGAGTTAGAAACGTTTCTGATTCCCAGCGGATTGTTAGTGTCCTTAGTTTTGACTGGTGATACTTGTTTTGGGGATAAATGTCAGAAAAGTATTTAAGCAGATGCTGAAATTGATCCCTTTGGCATGACTAAGAATAAGCCTTATACCTAGCATTTTTAAATAGTGTAAGAACATAAGAAATACTCTTCTGGATCAGATCAAATGGTCCACCAAGTTCAGTGACAGTAAGAGATAATGTTTAGGGAAGGCACACAAATCTGGCCAATAGCTGATATTCATTTTACTCATACTTCTCCACAGTCATAGGATTAATGATCCTGACTGTTCACCTCAGCATCTAGTTTTCAAGCCTATATTTATGAATTTGCCTAATCCCTTTTTGAAGCAGGTGATACCATCTACCTCCACATTCTCCTGTAGAAAGAGATCCCAGAAAATTTCTGCCCACTGTGCAAAGAAATATATTCTTTCAGCTGTTTTAAATTGATCTCCTTGTTGTCTCAATGGGTGTTCCTAATTCTAGGGTCAGAGAATTAGATGACTAACAGTTCCATGCTTACCTTACCCACTCCATTAATGAATTTGAAACCATGATCTTGCCTCATTTTTCTCTGCAAACTGAAGGGTGCACAGTTGTTTTTATTTCTCCATTTAAGGAGGTGAGATGCCCTTCATCACGTCAGTTGCCCTCTTTGTGCTTATTCTATCTCCAGGATAGCCTTTCTGAGATAGAGAGAGCAGTATTACATGTACAACTACAAAAACAAACAAAAAAATAAATCTTTCCAGAGAAAGGTACTAAAGTTTCTCCCTCTCAGGAGAGGGGTTAAAAAAAACAAAAGGAGAAAGAACAAATGATATTTAATAGTCACTGTACTTAAAGCTGAAATTTGACAGAACTGAATGGGATTTGATGAAAAGAACATAATAGAACAGAAATCACATTTTTAATTTGCCATAAAACCTGTATAAAGTGTGATTATTTAGTTATTTCAATTGTGCATAAGAATTCTTTTCCATGGGTAGGCAATATATGATTACTTGCACAAGAAGCAAAGCTGCTGACTTTGTGGTTGATCTCAATACTCTCCTGTTCTGTGTCTGTGATAACTGCCAATTATTTTGCCACAGAAAATTTTGGGACCAGACACTATCACACAGAGACAGAAAGTGTATCTTGCATTCCACTGCAGAATAATAGTTCAGCAAGAGTGTAAATTGCCAGGATATCAAGAAAGGTTTTTTAGAGTTAAGAAAGACTATTCTCCTTAGAGACACAGAGACAATTGTTTCTGAGACTCCAATATCTTCAACTGATAAGAATCAGAAAAGGCTCATACACTACTCAAAGTAATAGTTGCTATTATGGAACTATCATTAGAAAGTCATTGACATTCTAACACCCTGCAAAAAAAAGTGGTCTGATAATTAGATGGTAAATAATTTCTAGCATGAATAAAATATGGTACGTTCACATAACCACATGTGATTTTATTTGTGCAGTCAGTTTGAGTCTGAAGAAGCAAATTATTTCACTCATAATTATGTGTGTTTTAATTTTGTCAAAAAAACCCCCAAAACACCAACAAAAACCACAAAAAACCTTTTCCAAACTCTTTGACTTTCTGTGATCCAAGACTGGAAGAAGGAAGGAAAAAAGAGGTTTCTGAGGTATTTCAGAAGGCTTTGCTTTCATTTTTTTCTTGTAAAAGTATGACATTCTTAAAGTATTCTGAAAAATATGCTTCCAGTATGCAACGTCTTCCTCTGGACTTCATTATTCATCAGAAAATCTTAAGGATGGGACAGCTTTTTCTCCATGACTGAAATTTTCAGCAAGACTCCTGCATGATTGCAATTCTCTCACGGTATATCAATATGCAACATATTCCTTGCAACATACCTTTAGCCTGTATGTTAACAGGTGAGTGCTGAGGCTCTTGTTGGGTAAAGATGATGTTTGGTCTTGTTATGGGACAGGGACCGTTGTTACATGAGTGTCCAGTTTGCTGAATGCATTTTAGCTATTTTACTTCTGAGGCACAGGTACAGACCTTTTGTCTTAGGTAATCTATTGTCTATTGTGCTTAGACTTTTTTTTTGGCTTTTACATAAACTTCATATGCTTCCTGACACATACTTTGCTCAGTCTGAAACAGAATCTTGACACTTACTGTTTTAATAGTCTTCTTTTAATCTTCATCAGTATTAATAGGATAGGTCATGATTTTCTCCTGTACTGAAGAAAAGATGACACAGGGCCTTTTCTTCCTAATTTTTGCCTTAGTTCTTGCAGAGGAGCCGATTCTGAATCACACAGGAGGCTGATAGGCAAGGTCTGAATTGCTGGTCCACCTCACAAAAGGCTAAGGTAAACCACTTTCAAGACTATGCAAATATTTGTGATTTGCAGTTCCACTCTTGAAGTGGTCGGTTAGTTTTATGTGCTTGCTTCCAAAGTGAAGTGAACTAGACAGGGGAAATAAAGAACTGCTCCTGAGATATGATGTCCTTCATGTAAAGATGTTCAAAACAATAAAAAAGGATTTTTTTTTCTTGGCAATTTGTAACACAGTAAAAGATGGGTACACCAGAGATGGAATGCGCCCGATTGTTCAGTCAGTGGATTCTTGGTACAAAATATCTCTGGATATAAGTACTCTTACAAGACAGACAGGGCTTACGCTCATATTTCATGCACATTGACAACCTGGTGGCACAGTTACTACTATAATAATTTATTACAGAACTGAAGAAACATCTTATCTTTGCAGCAGAGATAAGGAAAAAGAAGGTCTGAATGTCTCTGTGTTCCTGCTCCCTTTTTTTTTTCCTTTCATTTTCCTTTAAATATACATTTTTCACAATTTTAACTTCTATTTGGTGACCTATAACCTCATCTGTTTTCAAGGGCACTTCAATTTAAGAGCAGCAGTAACAGTGACAGGAATAGCAGAAGTAGCAGCAGCAGGGATTCTGCCTGTGTAGCTATGAGAAGTATTTCAGTAATGAAAGGGATAATTGTGGCTCCCTGCCTCTGCTGTAATTGAAAATCTAGTATAGTGCTTTTTCCATTTAACTTCATTGCTTGAGTTCAAATCATTGTACAGGAGGGAAAGCAACACTAGAATAATGTATCTAATGGTGCTTTCCTGACCATTCACCAGTTTGAAACCTAGCATTAGAGTTAAAAGGAAGAGCAATTAGATATATTCAATTATTGCGGAGGTAAAGAACTATAATTATAAATTTCAGTAATGAAAAAATACTGCTTACCAAATATTTACTTACTAGTTCTGTCTACCAGGTTGTCTCCGATGAGCTGGAAAACAAGTAACATGTTAACACAATGGTCAAATTTATGCTGAATTACAATGGAAAACCTTTTCACTATAGTAATTTCAATAACATGTAAACAAATGGCTAAAGCTGTTCCATCCACTGACAAAGCACAACTTTAAATCTGCAACGTGTTGAATATTTTCACTTCCTACGGTCTTAACTGCCAATGTATGTAGTACATCACACAGTACTCTTCTTTGATAATAACTTTTCTTATATAACATGGTTTTCAAACAACTTTCTTCTGGTGACCTGATAACTGAGTTTCTACAACAGCATACATATGAACAGAAACACAATGGGTTTAACCACTCTAAATGCATCTGAACTATATGTTCATTATTTACAGTCACCTGTATCACTGTGAAAAAAGAGCAATTCTGAAAAAAGGTACTAATTATGCATTTGAACAATATGTTTACTGACTTATAAGAAAATGTAGTCCCACAACACACAGTCTTCCACCCACTCTGATGTAGTATCAGTTGGCTTCTATTTTCAGAGTAAAACCCATGTGGATATTCTGTAGTGATGAATCCATGAAGTCCAGTTTTGTCCTTATCAGTACTTACTTTGGTGTCTTTCAGGCAAAATTAATGGAGCTACTATGGACTTACCTCCTTTAAAATTGGAGGAAAAAATGGCTTTTTATTTAATGCATGGGAATGGAGAAAGGTACTTGATGTTTTGCAGCAGCAGGCAAAATAAGAAATGCAGGGAAAGAATATTCAAGGGCATGGAATAAAAAGGAGCTATCAACAATCATACTTATCCTCTTCTGCCCTAATGAAAAGTGACAAAGCTCTGTTTATTTTTTGTGTTTGTATTTTTTGTTAGTGGCTTGGTAAAGGAAGCAATATTTTTAATAGGTGGATATTTCTATTATGTGTAAGGAGATGGAGACTTTCATTTAGACTTTCCAGTCTAAATCAGTTAAAGGTTTTTTGAGGCATCCATTCATGTCTAATTCATGTCCTGTGAAAAGTCATTCATCCTATGCTAGTGTTAAAAAACGTCATGGAAACATAGATGTGAAGGCAAAAGAGCAGAACAAATTAAGGTCTCAGTGTGACCTGGTGGAGAAGAACTCTGACTAAGCTAAAATTGTGGGGATTTCATTATTATGTAGTCATTAGCTTAGTCAAAGCTAATTTGTTTTGGGTATAAACAGAACAGGAAAATGGGCAACATTAACAAATAACTGTGTGAGCTCAAACTGATCTGGATAATGTGAGTCCTTACACAAAACATTTATTTGTACAGGTTCTTCAGAACACCTCTAAAATGAACACACACACAGACATCCCATGTGCTGCAATACTGTTATTCTCCTGAATGGTTATCAGATTTAAAAATCAAAACAACAATTGGACTATGTATTGAAATACAGTTACAGAAATAAAGAAAAAGTGAGGAAATGAGATATTTGAACATAAACACAGTTTAAAAAAATAATAAAAAGGAGATGTCCTTCCAGATGTAGCTGATGGGCAGATGAAAAGTTAAGTAAGATAATAAACTACAAAGAAGCACAAGTAACACTATAGCAAAAGTTATACACTTATTTTTTCTAAACTTGTGGTGGAAAAGACAAATATTTCCGCTTTGGGTTGTTGGTACACTACTGATATCTATTTCAAAAGTGCTTGTATTTAATAGACTTCTAAAGAGGACATGAAAAAATAATTAACCATTTTATTCCAAAATTTACAATTGAATAAATAGTCCTAAAGATCTGTGATAAGTAATTCAGAGATTATCAACTGATTTAAATTACTTGATAAATCAAAGGATATTAAATCAATGTAATGTATTTACCAGATTTTCAGTAATCCAGTGAGTCTGAGTGTTTGGTTATGTTTAACATTTTAGGTATCTACTACTTATCCTGTAAAAAAATGTTTCGTATTCTTGCAAGCCATTTTGCCTCTGTTCACAGCTTTCTGCAAATGGTTCCAGTTAAATAACCTGGTTTTACCTGGATTATACATTGGTGTGGGTCAGTTGCTGAAAGCATTCATGGGTCAATACTTAACATCAAAGGTAACTGTCTCGGGGCAATTACTTCCTAACATTACTCAGCAGAGCACACAATTTCAAATTATTGGACAAATATGCATAGTTGACCCTTAGTCAAGACTTTTTGCTGATGGTGGTAAAAGAGTCTGTGATGGTGACAAACTTTATGATTGTAGTTGCATTTTATATATACTTATTTGGCTTTATTAAGATAAGGGAGCTGGTAAAGAATGGCATTTGTCATGGTTTAACCCCAGCCGGCAACTAAGCACCACACAGCCGCTCACTCACTCCCCCACAATGGGAACAGGGAGAGAATCGGAAGGTTAAAAGTGAGAAAACTCGTGGGTTGAGATAAAGACAGTTTAATAGGTAAAGCAAAAGCTGTGCATGCAAGCAAAGCAAAACAAGGAATTCATTCACTCCTTCCCATCGGCAGGCATTGTTCAGCTATCTCCAGGAAGGAAGGGCTCCATCATGTGTAACGGTTACTTGGGAAGACAAACGCCATCACTCCAAACGTCCTCCACCTCCTTCTTCTTCCCCCAGCTTTGTATGCTGAGCGTGATGCCATATGGTGTGGGATATCCCTTTGGTCAGTTGGGGTCAGCTGTCCCAGCTGTGTCCCCTCCCAACTTCTTGTGCATCCCCAGCCTGCTCACTGGTGGGGTGGTGTGAGAAGCAGAGAAGGCCTTGACTCTGTGTAAGCACTGCTCAGCAGTAACTAAAATGTCCCTGTATTATCAACACTGTTTTCAGCACAAATCCAAAACATAGCCCCGTACTTGCTACTATGAAGAAAATTAACTCTATCCCAGCCAAAACCAGCACATTCTCCACCCCTGGTTCCATACCATTTACATCATGCTCAGGTCCCACACTATCCAATACATCCTCATTAACCACCACCACCCCCTTCCATCCTTTGTTATAATACACAGATATCATTCCCTTAGTCTATGGACCATCCTTGTAAAGTGTCCATAAAATGTCCACAAATGTCCACAAAATGTCCACTGACTTCATTTAGTCCATGACTTTGGGATCCATCTGTTATGGTGGTCACAGGAGAGGAGGTGTGTTGCATGGAGTTACTGGGCACCAAAGCCAGCTGAGGTCGGGTCACTGCTGCACTTGCACTGCTTCTTGTAAGGCTTCTCCTCCATTGGTTCGGGTGGTTCCTGCTATAGTAATTCCTATAACATGCAGCTCAAATCCCAGGTTACAACAGTTTAAAGGTATTTCCATTACAATATCCACCCTTGGCCCCTTTGGGTTTATAGGGTTGGTTATATAGGGTTTAACATTGCAATGAACTCCTGCCCTTGCCCCTGCTCCGGCTTGGCCTTATCCACAGACTGCAGTCCCTTAGGGGTGTGCCTGATCCAAGTGGAGCCTTATCTATGTGCTACAGTCTCTTCAGAAGTAAACCTGCTCCAACATGGCCTCACCTATGGCTGCAGTCCCTCCAGGGGTCAACCTGCTCTATGTGTGGCTTATCCATGGCCACACACTTTGAGTTGCTCCAGCACGACCTCCTGCACAGTCACTGATGCTTCAAGGTGTACCTGCTGCAGCATGGACTTATCCACAGCCACAGATGCTTCAAGGTGTACCTTCTCCAGTGTGGACTTAGCCTTGAACCACAATCCCTTCAGAGGTATACCTGCTGCGGCACAGACATAACCACGGCCACAGACACTTCGAAATGTACCTGCTCTGGTGTGGACTTACCCAAGGTCACAGATGCTTCAGGGTGTCCTGCTCCCACGTGGACTCATCCACAGGTCACAGTCCCTTCAACTCGAGTTCACACTGGAGTTCCAGCCTGTCCAATACAGCAGCACAGAAACAGCAGTGATGCCCTGGCCATCTGCCAGCCCAGGCGCATCGCCATTGCTGTTATCAAAATGTTTCCAGGCACAGCAGAGTAAGATGATAAGCAGTACAGCAGTACAGCAAGCAGCAAAAGCAAAAAGCAGCCACGAACGAGCACTAGACTCTAATATCCAGTGAGGCAAGCAAGCCCCATGGCAAGCACAGGAGCCTGTCAATTAATAGCTAAACAGCAATGACAGCTATAAATTTGATCTGGCACATTCCAATCAAATCTGTTGTTATCTTGAACCCTTCGAGCCCCACATCGGGTGCCAAAAAGGACTGTCGTGGTTTAATCCCAGCCGGCAACTAAAACTCTAGCATTAAAACTCTAACTTTTATTTCTGTCTTAGAGAACTAGTGTGCTGGTGCCACAGATCATAAAAATGGGGTGAAGCTTTTGACACATCTTGTAATTTCTATCTTAAACATCCTAGAAAACTCATTATTTTAAATTCACAAACAATTTTACTACTGAAAGATCTTATGGATAAATAATTTTTACAAGTTTCTTCTGAGCAGGCCAAAGAAAATAATTTCCATTGCCATCAGAAGATAACGTCCTGCCTCTATTGTGCTGCACAGTAGAGAATATTTTCTGCAGTATCCTTAAAGACAGATGTGAGAGACAAAGTCTGAAGTTTACTAGCTTTATTTGTTGTTTTGGCTCCAGTGCAATAAATACAAGTGAGAAAGATTTCTGTTTTCTGCCCACTGTATTTTGTTCAGGTAAGACCTAGAGACTCTAAGTGGTTTGTCCAATTGTATGACTAACTGGAAACCATAAAATTGAAATTTTTTTAAGATTTTATTGAAAAAAATTTCCTTTTTCCTGGATATTCCTGGCTTCCATTAAATCTGAAAAAAATAGCAATTGATGACTGTATAATTAAAAATGGGGACCTGACATATGGTTGTATACCAGGTGGTTGAAAATATTCTCAGTTCTGAAAAGCAAGCAGAGATGAGTAAATACTAGAAACACTTCCTGAGTGCTCATTAGAATTTGAACCATTGGGAAACTTTAGCCTTCCTTCCACAGTGGAATGCTAAATCTCTATTGATATGGGAAACAATTTCAAATTCAAATCATTAATGGAATTATAGAATTATTGTTATTAAGTAAGAAAGGAATTTCATAATATAGATATTGATTGAAAAGAAAGTTTTGTATATGTACTGAACACAGCATTTGCATATCAAATTAACTGAGGAGTTTGATGTTTAGCTAGCTGTAAGGTGCATGAGGAATTCCCCACTCCCAACAGGCAAAAAAGAAACTATTTTGTCACCGTCATAAGTGTCATAGCCATTTATAACTGCAAAGAATGTATATTCTAGGTTCTTGATAATATTCTGTGAATATTGTGGGAAGAGTCTATTAAAAAAAAAAAAACAGTGATGAACTTGTACTCAATACAGACCAAAATTTGAAGAAAATATGCTTAATATCAAGGAGGAGTCACTGTTTTCTAGGACAAACTAGAGAGAGAGGAATTGTGTGCACACTCTGCACATGGGAACAAGGCAGGATTGGGCATACCCACACACTGTACAAGGGCTTATTCCAAGATGTGGGCTGAATTGCAGGTTGGTTACTGTTTTAAATAAGTGATCTTTTCGTTCCTATTCCTTCATTCCTACTGTATCACAACTTCTGGACATGCAGTTTCAGTCTTGGCGGGAGTAGCACATTTAAAAATGCACATAATATAGGTATACTTTATTCTGCAAGGTATAGAGGTAAAAAATGTTGTTTATGCTGGATGGATGCTTACAAAGTTGTGCTTTTCCTAATGGAACAGTTTTTACAGCTGAGATTGGTTCAGCTTCATGACATTCATGCATCAGTGTATGTCACATTTTTCACAGCAGGATATTTTATGATTGTGTACTGTAAGTTACTCTGCAAACACACAGATATAAAAAAATATAAAATTTTATGAATGAGGAATCAGAAATTCAATTAAAGAATATTGTGACCATAAAATACAACAATATTATATCTAGGGGAAAAAAACTGTAAAAAAAAAAAGGAGAATTATATCTTTGTGAATTATTTTATTTGTTCAAAAGAAAATAATTCTTATTAAAAAAAATTAGTATTATTTCATCAGACAACTCACATATAGTATAAATCATGAATAAAATTAAAATTTTATTTTCACAGAAGTACATTGGCAGGGGCTTTTGACTCTCCTGATATAATCAAGATGAACCTTAGGGATACTTTACCTTCTTGCAGTTCGTAAGGATTATGTCTTCAGCTGTGTGAGATGATGCAGCATGTGCTGGAATTATTGTACAGTGTTTGTCAGTAAGGAATAGTAGTTGGAGGGATGGGTAATTCTGCCAGGTATTCTCTGAGGTGATTGATCGTTACTCCTTATTTCAGTAAGTGAATAATTTATGTTGTCAGAGATTTACTGCGTGCTGTTTGGCATGTGACAAAGTGATTCCAAACTGTACTCTCTGAGTTACTTCAACTGCGGCAAGGCTGGAGTAATTACAGTATTGTGTAAGTGGAATTTCAATGGAAGCTGTAAAGATAAACCCAGTGAAGTGCAGAAGGCTCTTTTTTTTTTCATCTGGGTATATGATGCTGCTGCCATACCTGAGTGTATCTGCAAAGAAATTCTGATAAATTAAATATAGAGGTTTAACTTATTTTATTGTGTTTAAATTCAATAATTACTTTGGAAGATAGAATCATACATACCTTATCAACTTTTTTAAAGTGCAGACTATCAGGAACAATTGTCTGTTAATTCAGACAATTGTGTGGTAAAAATTGGAATGAAAACCTAGGACCAACAGTTGCTACTCAAACCTTTTGAAGTGGAGATTGGAACAGAATGTCAGTGTCAGATACAAAGAGAGATATTTCCTAGTCCTGTCCATATGTTCAGCTTTTCCCATTATGCTAATAAACAAATATTGAAAGAGCTTCTACACACTAAATACTAAACATCAGTTTCTGTGCTTTAATTACATTAATAAAGTCTTTCAGCCAATGCACAGTAGAACAACTTGATCATATACCCACTTTTGTGTTGTACAACCTTGGCTTGTTCTTTGAATCAGTACTTGAGAAACATAGAGAGTATGACATCATTTTCTGTCTTAGTTCATTCAAGTCACATTTCCAAGTGTTTTTTTCTGTAGCCATAAGGGACAGACTTTTTTATTTAATGAATGGAAGGAGGAAAAAAAATGCATGGCAGAATGCACATCATCTAAACATTTTATTCACACTTTCACTTACAGCAGACAGCACTGTGAAGAGAACAAAACAGTTAAAATCTTCAGCTAAATACTATGAGATTTGGGACAGAATCACCAGACCCAGAAACACTGTGTTTTTCTATGGAAATTTCTTTGGGGGGGGAAAAAAAATCTTTTGGAAATGTGGTGTTTTCGTAAATCTTGTAAAACAAACAGGAATCAGATGCATCCAAAAAGTGAACTGACCTTCGACATGTGCCCTTTGAAGTTATTGTGATGAACCAGTAATAGAGTTCCTCACAGAGAACCTAGTTTTGACCAGTAGAAGCATATATAAGAGATTTTTCCTTGAACTTAAATTCTACAATTGAACACCTATAAATATTGTCCGGAACCATCTATGAACATACCCAGTTTCTCTATTCCAAAGTGAAATAGATAACCTCCACACAAACAAGTTTGAAACTAATCCCACACTATGCTACTGAAGTAATGTCTCTGACAATGAACTTTCAGTTCTAATGCCTCAAGGGACTTCTTTATGAAACTTTGTAATAAATCAACCAACCTTATATAAGGATCAGATTAGGGATTTGCATACTGGTAAATGGTTAAGCAAAGCTTTATGTTGCTAGTATTTTTAATTGACATCTTTAATGAGTTGTAGCATCACCAGAATCGCTGGTTTAGCTCCCCTCTATTTGACTACATAGGACTTGAGTTTACTTTAGATGTACTTGCAGTCATCTCATGTGAAGAAAATACTGAAGTGTATGAATGGAGGGGGCAAAAATCATACAGAGTCCCTGCTTACCACAAATAAATTTGCACACAGATAGGACATTTTCATGGACCAATCTAATATAAGCAGATTATCACTAATCAGAACATTAGAATTTCCATTAATTACAATTTCGTAAATTTAAGGGACTTCATGTTGACGTACTAAAATTCTAGGCTAACAGGATAAAGTTTATCTTTGCAACCAGAAAGTGCTGAAAGCATTATGTATTACTTTTTATAACTCAAACCCTGGTTTGTATCTCACTATTAGTAATGATTTTGTACAAAAGGGCTATTTTTGTTTACTTTCACTATATGAACATAAGTAGAATCTTCTTTGAATACAAAGCTGGTGTTTTCCAATGAAAATCCTGGTGAAGATCAATGCAAATACTTAATGGGAAAATGCCTTTTAACATGATTCTTCTAAAATCATTATAGATCAGAGAGGATAATATGTTTATGAAGATGTGACTATTAGCAGATGTAGAGCTTTGATGAAGAATAGCAAACCAGAATAACAAACTAATGTGAAGAACTAATGGTGCTCTCTTAAATTACTGATTCAGCCTTACCAGGACATTTTTACTTCCTTAATTTGAATTTAGAACTTGTTTTTCCTACAGACTAATTTTTCATTTACTGAATTTGCTTTATGTGTTTTATGGTTCTTTCAGGAAACAAACTTTAAAAAAGAAGAAGAAAAAAAGTAGTAATGTTAGATAGAAATTAGTAACATGAAAGACTGGAGGAAAGCAGACAGAAAACTAAAGAAGAATACCAAAATATCTTGTAAAGATATATGGTAGTGTCCAAGTGCTGATAAATTGATGTCTACATGATTACTAGCAGTCTTCAGAGTTGTGTAAAGGGAACAGGATCTGGTTGACATTCAGTCGTTAAAGTGACTGTAACCCACCAATGCTATAAAGCCATAACAAGAACAGGTCTCCAGTAGAGACAGGAGAATATCAATATGAGTACAAAATTTTAGACCCTAACAAGAAACAACATATTTCCAGAAAGGATTCTATAATTTATTCATCAATGGGGATAGGCTTTGGTACCCTGTAAGGTATTTTTCTGACCTTTTTCCTATGTTTACTATTTCTAGCCTGTTTCCTAGTGCATGATAATGCAGTGCAATAGCTGTAGTTGCACTGTCAGGGCCCAAAGGAGGAATTTCAGCCGCTACTATATTCACATGCGACGTTATCTCACCAAATGCCATTCTTGAAGAACTTACCCCTGACATTAATATTTCTGTTCCACAAATAAAATGTGGGCCACTTACATTTAGTGAGGCAGTGACAAACATTGAAATTAAAAACTTTGCAGCTCAGGCCTTTATTCTTTTTATTCAAATGTGGCTTCACAATTGAAGGAGGTATCACAAAAAAAAAAAAAAAAAAAGAAAAAGAGAAAATTTTCCATTTAGTGACAGTTTAAATCTTTAATAATAGATTTCATATTGGGCATTTGCCTGGGAGCTTTCATCTAAGAACCTCAAAATATTTTGCAATTTTTAATTTTATCTCCTAGGATCCCCTTGGGAGTGATCACTGGGTTTCTGAGAAAATAAATATTATGAAGATAAAAACTCACATAACATGCACATTTAAAACCTATATATGGTTGTCTTGGTTCTGAATTATTTAGAAAAATTCTGACCAATTGTTGTTATGTTTTAGACTTGTAATATTAATATCCTATATGAGTCCCTGGAGGAAAAAGTCATATGGAGAGAAAAATAAATTAAAGCTTTCACAAATCATTCGACAGAGGTTGATTATTCAGATTTTTTTTTTCTGAAATATTGGACGGCTGTCTGGTTATTTCCATTTTTTAGTCTGGTTTAAATAAAATCATAATAAGTAGACTTAGAAATCATATGAATTGAGGTTATTGATGATTAGTACAAAATAACATTGCATAGCTTCGATTAAATACAATTTTTCTGACTTTTATAGGAATCTTGAAATCATTTTGGTTTCCCTACTTTATCTTCAAGAACCCTCTCTGGTATTTGATGAATAAGATTATTTTTTCCTTTGATATAATGAATAATGAAATATTTCCAGTTTTTTAATTTTGGGACTGATTATTGTACATTATTTTACATTTCCTGGTATTTTTGTCCTTGGTATGCAAACTCTTGAGTACGGAACAGTATAATTTTGTGAGATTTGCTCACTGTTCACATTTTTACTGAGCTATAGTGGCTTCATTATGCACCTAAGTATGTCAGTGTCTTAATTTTTAAGCAATTTAACGTTACACTACATCCTTCCATATATCTCTCAACTATCTAGATTCCACAGTAAAGGCTGACCTAACTTCATCCTTAGGAAGACAGTTGAATCTACAGCCAGTGGAGAAAGCGGTGCAGTCCACGGACAGATTCACCTTTGTAGGATGGGATGAATTATTCTCTGGGGGGGTTTGTTTTATTATCTACAATGGGATCTAGACAAATAACATATACTAGGCCACTACTTTTATTTTTTTCTTGGATATGTTTCAAGATAATTTTAGATACCTTCCCTTTAAGTTAGCATATACATAAATCTTCTCTTTAAGGCACTGGAGGTTTATCAGAAAAAAACACCCAACAAAAGAAATTATGGGAAACCTTTGTTCTGTTTATGTGGTGTCACTCTGCTGCACAAAGTTAAACAAACACTGAAGTACCATTAAGAGTCTAACAACTGCTTTCACTCTGACTGTGCTGAAACTTCAAAAATAAAAAAAAAGGAGCCTAAACTGAAGCCTGTACTCCTCATACCTATGAGAAATGTTTTATGTTGCAATGCAAAACAGAATAACGTCAACACTGTATCAGCTGTTTTCTGTGTGAGAGGAACATAGCAGGGTTTGATGCATATTACCTGTTTGTTTAACACATTTCTCTCTCTTGGTACTGTTTGTACGATATTAGACCTCGTGGTTATGTTTGCTATTCTGTTGCTTTCTGGGAGTGGGTAGGTGTTTTGACCTTAGAACATGTTGAAATTACTAAGCTTTACCTTCGATGTCCTCGGGGACTCAAATGTTGCCGCACCATGAAATGAAGCTGCCAGGAATTCAGATTTATGAAACTTGTAATGTACAGAGCGGATAAGCTAATATTTTAGCATGTTACATTTATAAAACTGATCTCAGTGTCCTTGTTCTTAAAACAAAGGCAATAACTAAAGAAGAGCAGTATTTGTTTGTTTGTTTGTTTATTCTGATACATCCTCAGTCAGTAAAAAGATCAGGGTATTCAAAATAGGTTAGGTTTGCTAGAACTGAAATTCTTTTTCCCTGGTAATAGCACCATACAACACTCTCAAAGAGAAAACTAAATAAAGAACAATTTACTCTGGCAGAGACCTTCTAGTAGCTCACACTGAGAGAAAGAGAGAAGGGCCTTGTAACATATGGTGGCAGCTGACAATGGGCAGGTGGGAACGACTCTTCATGATATCCCTGCTGGCTTCCTCTATGCTGATCACAGAGCGTTGCTTCTTCTTGGGAACCCCTGACTGGCCTGAGGTCTAGTACAAACCCTTCAGAAAAGAAGGTCCTTAGCAGATGAAGGCTTAGGCGCAAAGCCATTAGCTCAAATTCTACCGAGTCCTTGGAGAAACCTAGCTTCATCTCAAAAAACAAGAGTACAGGTGCTCTGAAAAGGTACGCCCTGTAACAAAGATGCCACTAAACTTGGAGTGAGTTTCTTCTGCTGGATGTAAGATGCCCTTCAATATAGGGTGCGTAGTAAAAATTCCTGTCAATACAGAAATGATAATGTAGGTTGGTGTAGTATACCCTTAACACTAACTGTGGTTATTAATTGTATTCCTATCATTTCTTTTTGCTTAGCAATGGCACTTTCACATTATTACAAGTGCATATATGTATACATACACAGAGTAATAAAACTATACCAGGATATGACATGCTTAAGCATCAACTATTAAAAGTAAATAGCAGTAATAAAAGTGTGGCCACCAGATCATGCTAAACCAGATTTTATTGTTGACAGCAGTACTCATACATAGTGAAATCTGAACTTTCCCAGCCCTCCTAAAATAACACACAGACACACAAGGAAAAGGAGCAGCAGAAGACATTTTCTCCATGCAGTACCAAGGTTTGCAAAAGCAATACTGGCAGAAATGGGTTCACTGGAAGAATTTGAAACTGGAGCTAGCAGGGGATTTTATGGATGAGTTCTCAGAGGCTGATCCATGCTGGGGGGAGTGGGAAACAGGGGAGGGGCAACAATTTGAATAGAGGAAAGGATTTTAGATTCCTGTAGAAAAGAAACAGGGACAAATTAGGTGGATTTTAGTGGACACAGTCTTCCATACCATATGGTCCAGTGCAGCAGAAGTGTGATTGCCTGCTAACTTCAGGCATGCGACTAGAAACACTAAATAGTAGTGGTGCCTAAACTGATAGGCGTCAGCACAGGTTTCAGTCAGTGAGCCTCAGATCTTGCTAAAGCCAATCCCAGGCCAATCCCAGCAAGGCATTTTAAAACTGCCTGTGGCATTTTCAAATCAATCCATCAGTCTGTAGGTAGCAATGTAAAGAATGCACAGCCAACACAATACCTGTTCCGACCAGTGACAACTCTGCTAGTGCATTCTGAGCAAGCCACAAGCAATTCAAAAATCCTGTGAGGAAAGAGTCACAATAAATGAGTCTCTGTTCCCAAGAGTTTGAATCATGATTACAAGGATCAGGAAAAAACAGTGTCACCTGAACAAGGAATAATGCATTATAAAATTAGGTGCATGGAAAAAATAGTCTTGCATACAGATCACCCTAGCTTACTATAGCATTCATCTTTAGAGTAACCTTTCATTTGTTTCATGGAATCTAAAGCCAGGGGAAGCAGTGTAATACAAATCTAACAAACCTATTTTCTTCACTGTTGGAATTTTTGTTTGTTAATTATGCAGAGAGAAAACCCAACATTTCAAGGCAAACTTAAATTAATCCTACAAGGTATGAGCCACCACTGAAATCTATCCCTTCTGTGCAAAGCAATGAATCCTAGTGCAGGTGAACAGATAACTAGTTGCTATTGGGCTTATGATAATGTGCTCTGGAAGAACATGGTAAAACAGACATTGGAGCCAGATTTAGTAACAGTATTAAAGCAACCAGCTGTTATCTGTAATGGTGCTTTCCCATTAAGAAATCTGTGTAAGTGAACACTAAAATGGGTTTTCTTTTCTGAAAGATGATATTCAATTGAGAGTGCAAACCTACAGGTACTGAAAGGACAAGACTTCTTGCACAAAGGATTCCGTGTATGTTAGTGGTTGAAAATAGCTAAACTTCTCTATATACCTACATTTCCAGGAGTCCTTTGGCAGACATCTAGTTTGTTTCTGCTCTATGAGTGGACATTTAGTTAATTTTTTCAAGTACACTTGGGATTTCTTATCTTCTCATCATCAAGTAGCCAAACAGCCAATGCAAAAGCAGAAACATTTCAAAGATCTCACTTGTGCTTAAATGTTTTTTTTTCTAGGCAAAATCCAAACAAAATGGAGAACATTTCTCTTGCAAGTCTTTTTTTAATAGAATGATGTTTCACCTAGCATTTTTGTTCTTGATGGTCAGCTCCTACCTGTGTATACAGTAATTAGCACACTGATAAATAGAACTTTAAACTTAGAAATACCTTCCAATAAAGAAAATACAACAATAAATATAATGTATTTCCTCAGACAAGTTCCATATTAAAACAAATGTCCACAGCTAAAATAGCATTTTATGAGACCTTGCTAGTCATATTCAGCAGAATTGTGATTAATGAGATCTTCTAAATCAAGTCTTACTGCCCATTTTTCCACCATTGGCTTGTAATGCTTCTGAAACTGCAGAGCTTAAATTGGCAGAAATCAAGCTACAGAAAAATAATATTTTTGCTTCATGTACCGCATTAGATTATTTGCTGACACTAGTGTTGAGGTCTATGCAAATAATCCAACCAGACTAAAGGTAAGAAGAAGCATTTAGATGTAAACGGGATAGTGTCAATTAGTCTTTTTGGCCTGACAGTTCCTGAAAATATCATTTGAAGAAATATCAGAAAATAACAGTGAATGGATTATCACTAAAACTGCTGAAGGAAAAAATGTAGCTTTTAGGAAAAAGTGCTGGCACTAAATTCACCTGTTATCTGGCATAAAACCCACAGGGGGTTAAGAGAAGAATGGATTAAGACATGAGAAAATAGAAAAGGTTGTTTGTTTTTCCTCCTTGTGCCTATGTATATCACCATTTTAATTTCTTTTACTGATGTTTCACTTAAGCTTTTGGTTCTGCACGTATTAAAAGAGCCCAAAGGCTGTTTGGATACCTGCATGCATGCAAGTCTGTCTGCATTTTACTGAAAGCCTCTTTGCTTAAGAGTTCACAATGTTCTTTAAGATTAGATTCCTTTTCAGGTTATATATGTCTCACTGTCCCTCACGTTCTTGGTAAACTTTTTTATATTATGTTATTCTTTATTACCTGTAAGATAAAACTTTTGGACAATCCATTCATGTTTGGGGTTTTTTAATGTTTCACTGTGTTTCCTTTTTAGTTCCCCACAGCTTGTTCAACCTCTTTTCCATATTGATTTTGATCACCTAGGCTTTTTCTAGTTCAGGGTGCTAGGACTTCCTACAACTTTATCCTTAAAAATCATCTTTTGTATGGTTATGTGTTCAGTGAATAGCTTTAGATAAATTTGCATCAATTCAGTATGATTACTGAAACAAGAGATCTACCCTAAATCAAAAGTAATAATGAGCAAGGACTTTCTTAGAAAACGGACAATAAATTTCTCCTATTTTTCACAGTTTGCAATATATTGTCACCATGTCCAGTTCCATTATTACCCTCTGTTCCAAAAGCAAATTGCATCTTACACTGTTACATGAATATAGTTATTATGACAGCTCAGCATGTAGTTTTTATACCAGAGCAGAAAGTGAAAGGTAAAAATTGGAAGGAAGTTACAGAAATAAAGAAGTGATATTGAAATTTAAAGCTTTTGTAAAATTTAATTCTTTCTGTAATCTTTTCCATAAATCTTTGTTCTATAAACTGCATAATTTTGAAGAACATAGTATTTAGTTCCATAAAATCTAAAAAAAAAAGAAAAAAAGATTTATTTACTTGGTGCTGCCAATGCCCCCTGTAATAGTTCAGTAAAAAGTGACAGCTGTGCTTTAGTGGTTTACAATGGTTAATTACAATCATATCTTTCTACTGGTACATTTTATTTTTGCTCTTTTATTAGGATACATTGGTTTTGAATAACAACTATTTGCACTAAATAAACCAAAAGTTTTTTTCATTTCAGTTATGTTTACTACAAGTTTCTGCTTGTCAAGAAATTTGCATAAAAATAATCTGTACTCAGTCACGTGAAACATATATATTTTTTAAAAAATCCATTTAGTGCAGTCATGGGCTACCAGTCCAGGGAAACAAAGAGGAAAAAAGAGTTCAAGAGAATAAAAGTATATTGGGAAAAATAATAGGTGAGAAAAACTGTTTCTAAGAGAATTTTAGACTCAAAGAAGGATGTAGACTAGGATTATGGCAGGAGTTATAGTCTCTTTCTCCCTCTCCGAGATGGAGAAACTGAACCAAAACTGAAAAACTGGATGATTGTGTCTAAATCTAGCCAAGTAATAAACTGTAAACAGATGAGAGAAATCTATAGTTTACAAGAGAAAAATCAATCTTTTCAGAATGTTATTTTAGGTACATTTTTTTCTGTATGTAGTTCTGTTAAAAAATGAAGAAGAAAAAACTTCAAAAAATTTACAAAATTAGAGTATTTAACATGCAGTAGATGATGAAGATTTCATGACTGTTTTGGCATCATCCACAGACTACATGAAGCCCTCCTACTAAAATCAGCTGTTCAGTACAGAAACATCTCATGCAGTCATTTTCAAGTGGATGTCTAGGCATCACCCAGTATTGCCTACTGTGTTGACTTGGCAGACCTGGCAAAGAACTTAGTTTCCGTAAACAAGTCATGGGAAAGCATTGCTTCATGGATGACCAATTTCTGACTTCTCTGTGAAAAAGCATAGTCTGAGACTTCGGTAGTTCCAAGGTCTTGGGCATCTTGGGCCTGGGTAGCAAAGTGAATTATTCTCAAAAGCCATGGCCTCAAATACATAGACATTTCAATGTTTTTAAAGCCATTATTGTTCAAGTGTTGTGTGTTTAATGTAAGAATGGAACTATGCACTTCCATACACAGCCAAGTGTGTGTATGCAAATGTGCTCCATACAGCAAGAACTGTTCCAGGTCTACTCCTGACTCTGACTGTGCTAAATTCAGTGATTTGCAAAACCTGAATGGTACAGCACTGGAATGAAAAATAACAGTTTTCTCAAACAAGCCATAGCTACATTGCCTCAGAGATCTGTTTAGGAACAGCTAGTGCAAAAAATGCAGCAAAATAATAGTTAGCACTTATTGATATGTTATCCTTTTCCTTTTCAAAGCACTTTACAAACATTAACTAATTAATTAATATGTATAACTCATCATTAGACAACATTTCAAGAACTCGGTATATAATTCTCTAATGGCTGTTACTAAGAAGTCCCTTTGAGAGGCACTCCAAAAGGTTAATGCTTAGTGTTGGAGAGATCATTAGCCCAGCCTTTCTAGACTAGTTGCTCTTGTATATATTTAAGATATCCCATGTACTAATAATTTTATATGGATTTATGTTTCTGAAGCATGGGGTTTATATACTTCTTATTTTCTAGAGAAATTTCTAGAGGAAGGTATATTTTTACGTGACTTTTCTTATTATTTTCTAGAGATTTATTTGCATTCTACATTGTATAGCCTGTAAGAAGACAAGCTCAGCAAAAAGTAGAAATATAGAGGTGTTGCACAGTCTGCTTCATGTGATTCTTTTGAGAATTATCTGTTGTGAATCAGAAAAAAGAAAATATCTGATTGCAATCATTGCTTTCTGACAGCTTTCTGAAATGCTTTTTAGAAACATGCTTCTTTCAATTAATTATAAAATCACAAGTTGCTTGGCTATAGTTTCCCAAATCTGGGAGACATTGAGTTTCAGCCTTTGATGGGTTGCAATAAGAATTTGTATTTGACTGAGGAAGTCGTTAAAATCTCTACTTTTAACATTTTAGTAGAAAAAAAATCTCTTGTCTAAGCTTCTATCTAGGGATTAGGTTGATATAGCTCATTTGCACTTTAACATGTCACGCAGCAATGGTGTGCTGAAGCTGACAGCTGGGACATGACAGCATCTTGTTTATCAATCTTTTACTGGTATTTGATGAGGTTTATGAGAGAGGCTGGCATATTTTGTCAGGAAGGTTAATATTTAAGCTTCTTGTTATATAAATAAAGAGTAAAATATGTAAAATGCGTAAGTGTAAATGACTACTATTCCAACTTAAAGAATTTCCTTTTTGAGTTTTCACTGAACAAAACAGGAAAAAAAAGAAGATCCCTTGAGTTATGTCTAATTCATTTTTTATTAATCATGCCAAGGGACCTAAATCAGTGACACATTTGGCTGGAGAGGCTGGATCTGTACCTCCTCTCAATCTGAGTCAGTCTTTTCCATTTTCTTCCTCCAGTGCCTCAGTTTTCCTGCCTCAGGAATGAGTTGATTGCTCCAGAGCTGAACCAAAGTGAGAACTGCAAGTTAGGCAGTATAAATTATTAGGTGCAGAGGGAGCCAAGCAGAGCTGACTTTGTAATCCCATGTTATCTTCAGCTGTACTAAATCTTCCTGGAGGAGATTTTTTTCTTGTGCACATTAGCCTTTCCTTGGAAAAAAATTGCTTACAATCTTTCATCTCACGAGAAAGTTTTCCTCCAAAATTCCCAAGTGAGTGATCTGATAAGCATCTAGAAACACTTTATTTTATGCTTTGGGAAAAAAAACATACATTTTGTACAGGCAATACTAAAGATACTAAAGATACAGAATCAAAACCTATACATGAATTTATGAAGTTAAGCCTCTGAACAAGGATATTATAATCTTTTCAGGGATGGAGACCTCAGCTTCAGATTACTTTTCCATGGCACCAGCATAGCCAAAGGCTACTGTTATACCCTCAGGATCTTTTTCACTGGCAACAGCTTTGGACTTCTATATACACCTATACTGTCTAAACATGCTATGTTAACTTGAGTTGTGCATGAAAGTTAAAGAAATAATGTTTGTTTTTCTTTGTGAGACTTTAAGAAAATGTTTCAATATGCTCAGATTGCATTTATAACATTTGTTTAATTTAATTTTAAATTGCTTAATTTTAATTTATTTTATTTTTTCATTTCAATTTACATAAACAGATGAAAAAAATATTAAGTTAAAATATGTTCTGACTGTACTTTGTAATGATAGAGGGGTAACTGTATTTACCTGTAGGTTACATTTGCACCACCCTTTTAAAGAAAGAGATTTTAGGAATGTGAGACCAGATCTCTTTGTCAAGCACTTTACTCATTCTTCCTGAGCACATAAATTCCAAAATAGATTAAGTCAGTTTTGCAGGTGAAAGCAAAAGCCTGGGAATATTTGAGAAGACCATTCAGCATGCGGTCTTCTGCTATTATTTAGCATTTACAGTTTGCAGAATAAAAATTAAAAGGTACAGTAAATAGCTCTACTTTTCTACAGTGTTTTCTTAAACCTTTAATCTAGAATAATTTCAGTATTTTGATCTATCCTAATTCAGATCAGGAAAAAAGTGACATTTGGTATAAGCTTTTTTCCCCCTCTCTCTAGGAAATAAAATCCTCTGGGTTTTTTAATAAAGTTCTTTTGAAGTTATGAAAAAATGAGGAGCTGGGGTCTTCTCCTTTTCCCTTTTTCCCTTTTCTCTCTTTCTCTTTCTCTTTCTCTTTCTCTTTCTCTTTCTCTTTCTCTTTCTCTTTCTCTTTCTCTTTCTCTTTCTCTTTCTCTCTCTTTCGCGTTCTTTTTCCCTTTCCCTTTCCCTTTTCTTTTCCCTTTCTTTTTCCTTTTCCCTTTCCCTTTCCTTTTCTTTTCTTTTTTTCTTTTTTTTCCTTTTTTCCTGTTTTCCTTTTTTCCTTTTCCCTTTCCTTTTCATTTTCTTTAAGGGAGAAAGAAGTAGTAGAAAGTCTAAAACTGTCCCATATTTAGTTGGCTAAAACCAATTAAATCAGATTAAAATAAAATTAAAATACAGCTACTGACTACATTTGCCTCCCTTAAAGGACTCTCGCTTAGTACTAACCTTGCCATTCTTTTACCACACTTGATTGTACAGGAGGTATATGTTTGTGCTATGGCATTATGATTAATATTCCCTTCCCGCAAATACTTAGTTTGGAGAGTCCCTGCTTAGTAGCTAACTCAGTCTTAGTTCTGTCAGCACCAAAGACAAACATTACACTTTGGAAATAGGCATTATTTCAGCATGATAGTCCTTGACATTGAAGGATTAACAGATTATTTAATCAATAGAACCCATCATTTGGTCAGAAACTGCAAAAAAATAATGTCCTATTCATTAATTCATAGTATTTATTGTAGTAACATTCATCACAATGTTCCAATTAGCTATTTGCGTACATGTCACAAGTATTAATATAAGATTTGCACTGTAACTCATCATTGATTAACTGGACCATCATTTTAAAGTGCTACATTATACAATGTATATTATATATACAAAGGAATTATACAAAGCAGCTGTCTTTTGCTTTCAGCTATGTTTAATTTATGCTCATTACAGTTTCCAAAGATACATTTTTTGCTGCATATGCAAATGTTATGATAATCTGTTATTTAATAAATCCAAATAAATCTTTTGACAATGAAAGATTCAAATGAAACAAATAGGATTCATGCACAAGTAATGTAAAATGTTGTTAAAGAGAGGAAAATGTTCCTACCTTCCTGTTAATTTTTAACGAATAAAAATAAAAACAACCACCTATTACTGCAGTGCTTGGAGGCAATTATAACTGCATTTAAAACCAGAAAAAAACAACCTGACAATAAAAAGAAAAAAAAGGCATTGAAAATATTCATGTGCAAAGTCAGGTAATTATCTTTCCTTTACAAAAAGTACCCTCATGTCCCAAAAAAGACTTCAGAACACTTATTCATCAGTAAAAATTTCTAAACATACATGTCCCTCAGATGCCAATCAGACTGATAGTTATTCTGGTATGCACTACAGAACATAATTTTCTACATTCAAAAGAGTCTAATAATATTTTGATAAATGTTATTCAGACATTTCCCCTCTTGATTAATGTTGCTAGCTGGTCAGCATGTGAAGGCATTGTTTTTTCTTTGAGAATGGTCTAGAAGAGCACTCAGTAGGATAGAAGGACATGCAAAAAAAAAAAAAAAAAAGGTTTTGGTGCTTTTAAACTCCATGGGATTCAGTAATTTCCACCTGGAACTGAAAATCCAGTGGGCCTATCCACTGAAACCTGGATCAATGAAATAGGACAGATTACATGTTAGGGAGTACCCAGCTATATGTTTTAGAGGGATAATGAAGAAATTCCTCTGGATATGTTACCATAGCAGGTTAAAAATACTTTTAGTTTTCTTCAGAGCATAAATATTTCCCAAGCTTATTAAAAACAAAGACTAATGAACTGGAGGAATTTAGTGTCTGTGATGCAGACATTAATATTGTCAACATGTCAAAAAATAGTTTTTTGTAGTACATATTGAGGTGTGCCTGAAATAGTTTTTAACACATAGAGACATAGAGCTTTGGAAGAAAAGTGAAGGTCTAAAGTTTCACATGGATTTTTCTTTTTTTCTTTTTTTCTCTTTTTCTTTCCTTATAACATGATCCCTAACTGGGACTTTGGTATTCACAGAAATTGTGAGTTTATAACTACGGGTTAATGGCATGAAACCAGCTTCCAGATATTAGGCAGAAGATGTTCTAGGGGACAAGCTGTTATAAATAAATGATGAGTCCTGCCATTTAATTCTATTATTCCTTTGCAGTGAATTAAACTCAGACTACTTAATTTATTCTTCTACATCATCTTCTTACCTTGATTGGAGAGATGGGAAACATGAGGTGGTCTGGTCCATCCCTTAAAGATGATATAAGCTCACCATAATGAGCTTACATTACAGCTCATTGTAACGTTTTGTAGTTTCAATTCTATGTACTTTCTCACTGATACAATGGAATTCCATCCACCAAGAATAGAAGAGATTTTTTTTTCCTTTATGATGTGGTGTCTGGGTTGTCCCCAGGGTTTATTTTAGCTACCAGAAAAATAAATATATTATGAAGAAGCTTCTTTAGTTCCCATAACTGTTACTTAGGACTGCTGCTTGGGTTCAGCTGTAGAAACAGGTGTAATGCTACCATCATCAAAAATTAATATTTTGTATCTTCTGGAGACAGAACAAATTATTCTGTGGTTTTTTAATGATATATTCTTTTGACACATATGCTTAATTCATTAGAAACAGTAGTGGAAGAGGTAGAGTGAACCTCATAATCTGTTAGGAATTGAAACTTGTAGAGTTCTCATAAAAGAAAAAGTTATTTTAAATGGTTCATTTCACTGTTTAGACAAGGAGAGACATTGCATTATGTATGACATTTTGTTCATGAAAGAAGAAAGAAATAGGCTCCAAAGTTTCTGGGGAAAAGCTTAACCTGTATCAAAGTGATTAAAAGAAATCATAGAAAAAAATGACTATGCAATGCACATTTAATCTAATCTTCAAGTAAGAATGTTTTATGATTAGCTAATTCTGTTTTTGGGGGCTGGATGGTGACTTAGCTGCAGTGTTAAGTCTGATTACTTTGGAATGCTCTTTCAGATATTTTAAATGGAATTGAAAGAACATGGATGGCTCAAAAATAACTTACTGCATTTGGACACAAGCTGGTGTTCAATTATTTAAAAAGGAAATCTATGACAAATATCAAATGGGAAAAAATAATCCAATTTTATGTGTACCAGAAAATGAGAGAGGTCTTTTATGAATTATTTTATGAAGAAAGCTTAAGAATTAGCAATCTCAAAGTACCATATGCAAAGTAAGATTAAATTGAAATAATGCTTCTTTAAGTATGTTAGAATTACACTGATTTAAGATGACACAAACTTAATATAAAACTATTTTTTTCAATTAATTTATATATTGCAGATACATAACTGAATTTTGAAAGAAAATCCAAACTGTGGTACAGTTATGATTAGCAAAATAACAAATCTAGAACACTATGGAAAGTATAGTTACTGAACATCTGCAGTTATAATTACTCTGTGAATGTTGTTTTTGCCACAAGTTCATTGGAGTATCTGAAAGTATAAAATTGAAGAGATTATATTTTTAAAATTTTGTATAACTGAGTACTGTAGAAAACCTAAATATTCCTCTAGTAGATTGCCTAGAGGGCAACTCACTATGCAGAACATGCACACATGAGTCTTTGAATATAAATGTGCCTTTACTTCTGGACCTAGTGAACCATATAATAAAACATTTACATCACCAAGAGCCATAAAACCCTAACTTCCATCTTGAGGAGACTATGGACAGAGGATTGAAAGAAAGTTCAAAGGCTGGAATGGTGTTGTGGCAAAGGGTTATGCTGTTTGTGTTTCACATGGTAACTCAAGGTGGTGTCTCAGCAGCTCTTGGTGGTTTGCTTCCTCCCGCATCTGGATATTCATGTCTGGTATTATATCAGCATAGTTCTCATGTCTATTGTGTATAATTATCCTATCCGTAGGGTTTGCAGGTCCACTGAATCTTATGCCTGTTTTCAGGAAACCTGTGTTGGCTGTTCCTTCTAATGTTCTTACATTGATGGGAAAATTTGAAGGCCTTCGGTACAAATGTCAGAAAGTATTTGTATCTGCTAATGTAACGTTTCAGTCAGAAATCTGTCCAGAAGTCTCAAAATGTGATGTATTATTTCTTTTACTTCCTGTTAATGTTCAAATTTATCTTACTCTCTTTTAAAGGTTTTAGATTATCCAGCTTTTGATCTCTTTTTCTTCTCTTACTTTTTTCTTTTATCTTTTTTTCCTTTGTTCTATTCAAGGCAGGGTCCTAATAAACTCCCCTGTCTTTCCCTTTACGCAGCCAATCTACTGATGACATGATCTGCGGCAGAGTAGAACTCTCAAAAGTCTTTTACAATGCCACTTCCATACTCTTCTAACTGTGGAATTAACTTCATGCCTTGGAGGTTTTCCTTAATATGTACAAAATTATTTGCTATATTTCATCTCCCAAAATCCTTAAATATTTCATTAGAAGGCCCAGTGTTTTACTCAGAGTTTCACAAAATAAAACTTTGGCACCCAAAGGAAAAATATTGTGACTTAATTGTTTGTTCTAGTTAGCTGGATTACTTACTTTATCTGATTGGAGTGGAAAAGCCTTAGGTTATACAGTACTTAAGGTAAGAACCTTTTGCATCTATCTTTTCAATAAAATAGCTGGCACAGGGCTGACACTACTTTAATAGCAAAAAAGAGCAATTCTTCAGAGTGTAATCATTTCATTGTCTTTGAGGAAGTGACTCAGCATTCAAAATAAAAGATATGAAAATCAGAGAAATATATTAATTTTCCTTGCATTCTTTACTTATTGCAAATTGGAAATTACAGTTTTAACTTACATTAGCCATGTTGCAAGACAATTTATAAAAATTACATATTTATAGCTGTGAATAGTTATCCTCTATTTTCTGTTATTAAATTAGTTTCTAAGATGACATGTAAATATTCTAGAACTGTGCACTATTAATGCAATAGAAAGACTTTTGAGGTTAGACTGATGTGCTGTGCAGATGTAAAATCACAATCTTTTCTTTTTAGAAAAGGTAAGTAGTGTTGTTTGTCTCCAGACCGAACACTTAAAATATAAAATAAAACTGCCCAGGCTCAAAAAGCATTGTGAGTACACTAGATTTTTGCATGAATGTTTTAAATTAATCTTTGGTAATGTCTCATGTGAAATATCCTAACCTTATCTTGCAGTTTTCAATGAAGACAGTAATTTACTTTCATGCATAAAAACCTTCTTATATTAGTAAGAAGAGGACTGCAAGAGGTGTGTTTATTATAAGATAATAATACTCCTGAGGGAAAAGAGACACTTAAAGTAGCTGTATCTTGAAATGCTTCAGGAGTCTGATTGATCTGCAATCAACAAGGTTTGGATAAAATACATATGAAAGTAATAAAACACCCACAGAGAGGAGCTGTCTGGGAACATTACAAATTACATGCTTCTGGAGACATTTGCTATATATGATATCTTCTGCATTTCTGAATTAATTAAAGTTTTTCATATCTGCTGAGAAGTTAGTGTCCAAAACTCTCAGCTCAAAACCACTATCATCAAAAAAACAAAATGAAAGTCTAGGTACAATTTAACTGTGTAATCTACATTATATTCCCTCTAACTCTGAATGCAAAAAAGAAACCCGAAGACTTTCCAAAGTTTTCAAGAACACCAAGCCTGGACCAGCAATGTATAAATCAGGACTTTTTATGACTGAGGCTAATTTCAAGGATACCAGCATGCAATATTGATACATTTGTTGAGTTATCGGAGTATAACATATATGTCTCATAGAGCTCTCACACTTTTTTTTTATCCTAGATTGAGATGCAAACGCAAAGCAGAATAGTATTTTATGTGATGTCATTATGTAAATTATAGCACTTACATTTTAATTGGAATATAAACAGACATATGATTTCCTCAAAGTTCTTACTGAAAAACAGCAGTAAAGGAAGAAGATCTCTAGTAGGTAATTTAACAGGTTATTTAACTAATTTGTGCAACAGTTTTAACAATATTGAGTTTTTCCTTCAACTCTAATGGAAAGTTGAGTATTTGAAAATCTCTCTCATGCAGTAAGTAGTGATTTGAAATATTTGGTGTCTAAATTTACTCCTTGGTGCCAAATGTTTTCATTTAGCTAAATTTTTTGTCAAACCCCTCCCTCCTTCTCTTCCTCAGTGTAGTGGGAAAGTACTGTACTAGTACTAGTTTTGTGGAACATTTTCAGAGTTGTGACAAAATAAGATTTTTTTTAATAAGTAGTGATTGTTGACTTCTTTATAGAAGAAGATGAGAATTACCCCTGAAGTATGCTGAAAGTTTGTTAATATAAACATGTAGGCAACTGCATTATAAGTAATGTGTAGGCAGCTGACTGAAAGTATGATTGTGATATTTTCTAAGGGAAATTCTTGAGATATTGCAATTTGCATTAAAAAATGCCCTGCAGTGTATACAATTGAATTCATAAGTATTCAAGAACACAGTAGCTAGTGTCATTCTTATCCAGTCCCATGAGATTCTTTTAGTGGTGCAAATACGACAATTTAGTTTTGATAATCATAGGTCAGTAAAAAGTCTTTTTGCAGGAAACTTACAATGAGAAACTAGAGATTTTGCAAAACATTAAATTATAATCCCCCTTTCAATTCAAAATTAGTTTAGCTGGTTTTGATTTTTATTTTTTGCTCCAGACTCTGTGTAGACTATTTATATCAGAATAAAATATGCCTTGAATGTCATGTATATCCAAACATCTATTCTCCAAGATAATATAGCTATTTTGAAAAACTCTTGGCATATACAAGAGCTATAGTTCAAAAAACTGTCAGTGCCTCGTACTTCAGTTGAATTTTTCAAGTTATCAGACATTGTAAAGGTGTCTAAGAAAAATGATTGCAGAATGTATGTATACCATTCCTACTATAAGGCAATGTTAGTCTCTTCTCAGTGAAGCTGAAGAAAATTTAAATAACTCATGTGAGGAGTAAACAGATACACCATTACAGGCTGGGGGATAACTGTGTGGAAAGCAGCTTTGCAGAGAAGCTCCTGGGGACCCTGGTATATAAGAAGTTAAACATGAGCCAGCAGTGTACGCTTGTGGCAAAGGCGGCCAACAGTGTCCTGGGCTGCATTAGGCAGAGCATTGCTAGCAGCACTAGTGAGACACATCTGGAATGCTGTGTCCAAATGTGGGTTCCCCAGTACGGGAGAGACATGGAATAATTTCAGTGAAGCTGATGAAGAGGTTGGAGCATTTGTCACACAAAGAGAAGCTGAGAGATCTGGAGCTGTTTAGGCTAGAGAAGGTAAGGACCATGGGGGAATCTTATCAATGAACGTAAATGCCTGAAGGGAGAGTATAGAGAAGACAGAGCCAATATCTAGGACATTCTAGTAATTTTGTATTTGATAGAAATTTGTCAATACCATTTCTCTTGAGCAGTATACATGGATCCTTTATCTTTTTAAAGTAGATGTTTTACTGTTACTGATTTTTTTTAAACCTCTGTACTACATCTCAAATATCAGTTTGCATACCTGCACAAAATTTTGAAAATTAAATCGGGACCATTTTGATTACAGCACTGCTGCTTTTTCTAACTTGCTTAATACAAACCATTGGCTTGAATGGATATTCTTTAAAGGACAACTGGGGCCCTGAAATTAATGGCAGCAGCCACAAAAACAACAGGTTTCCCATGTAGATGTCTGCAGGCAGAAGAGACAATCTCTGGCAAGGATCATACTCAAGTAGTGTTGCTGACAGGGATTGCCCCTGAAAGTAGGTTTTTTTTTCATTTCCAGTTGTTTTTTTGTCAGTTGCTGGCAAAGATCTGTGCCAGGAAGAGCACTGTGAGAGAGAAAGTGAAGTACTCTGACAAAATTAGAAATGGATATGTGCCAACATATGTCTGCTTTTTGAGGACTGAGGGAACTACTGTGCTGGCACATAACAACATAGCTTCACACCAAAAACATTTGGTGTCTCTTTACAGAGAGAAAGGGAAAAAAACCAAGAGAGTAAAAATATTATAAAGGCAGTTCACCAGTAATTTTAATATGATTTAATTTGCTAACTGAGAAAAATGCTGGTGCAATTTACCCAGCTTGCAATGCTATTGAGTCTTAACAATCCTGTAGAAAAAGGAATAACTATTTGAACCATATAAGTGCTATTAACTTGAAATCAGATTCTAATTTCTCATTTTAATATAAACAAATTTAGACATTTAATGATAAACATTCAGGTTGTGTTACTTATTTAACTACATTTGATAGCATTTTTGCCCAAGATTGTTTCCTGTCTTCTTGGCTTCCAGGATGAGAATCCAGGCATTTTTGAAATCAGTCAGGAACAAATGTATCATATGCTTCCAAGTTCAGCAAAGAAAACTCCTTCTGTATTCACATATGCTGGGGACAACTGGCTACAGAGCATATCTGCAGGAAAAAAAAAAAAGGGCCTAAAGGTTCTGGTTGACAACAAGTTGAATATGAGGCAGCAGTGCACCGTTGTGGTGATGAAGGTTCACCAGTTTTTGGACCGCATTAGCAAGAATGTAGGCAAAATGTAAGGAAAGAGATTTTTCTCCTTTATTCAATACCTGTGAAGCTGCAACTGGAATACAGTGCTCTGTTTTGGTCCCTCTGTTATGAGAGCTATAGCAACAAACTGGAACAAGTCCAGTGGCGGGTCACTAAAGTGGTTAGGTGGATGGATGATACAATGTACAAGAAGAGGCTGGTACCTAACTACAATCTTCCACTACCTACAGGGACATAAAGAAGATGCAGCCAGACTATTCTGAGACACACAGCATAAGTGCAATGGTGGCAAATAGCAGCAAAGAAATTTCCAAGTAGTTATGAGGAAAAAAATCTTCACCTTGGAAATTACTAAGCCCTGGAACAGGTATCCCAGAGAGGTTGTGGGATGTTTGTCCTTGGTGATTTCCAAAACTTGACTGTGAAAAGCCCTGAGCAACCTGCTTTAACGTGGAGGTTATGCTTGATCTGAGGAGAAGGTTGCATTAGAAGACCTCTAGCATGAAATCTGTATTTTTCTATGATTGTATATAAAATTTTCTTATACTATGGATAATTTTACTATACTTTTCTAATGTGGACAACTATTGCCATGTTTTATTTTATTTTTTAAATTCAGATATTAGTTTTCTCACTGTTTATTTTGATGGTATCAGCCCAATTTCTTTTAAAATAGTGTTCTGATTTAACTTTGTTTACTACTTCAAACACTTTTTTTCTTTACTGAATATGTTCAGAACTTTGAATCATAGAATCAAAGAATAAAACCTTTTGGAAAAGGCCTTTTCCGCTACCTTTGTCAGAAAGTCCCTTGCCCCACTGAGCCCCTAACCTTCCTTCTCCTGACAATGTACTTAGAGAAGCCTTTCATGTCGCCCTTTACCTCCTTCGCTAGCATCAGCTCCAGCTGAGCTTTGGCCTTCCTCACTCCATTTCTACATGAGTGGGCAATGTCTTTGTATTCCTCCCATGTAGCCTGTCCCTGCTTCCACCATCTGTATATTTCCTTTTCAGGTCTGAGCTCGGTCAGGAGCTCCATGTTCATCCATGCTCGCCTTCTGCCATGCCTGTTTGACATTTTGCCCATTGGAACAGACCATTCTTGTTCTCTAGGAATCTATACTGGAAGGGCAATAAATAAACTAGGCCCAGGTTATAAACCACTATTTGCTTTCTTTTCTTACACAGTGATTACCCACATTTTCTAAAATTTATTAGGGATTTTTAATTAATATTCAACCCATTTAAATGTTTAATTTTATTATGTTATTTATTAATTGATCTAATTTTTCTTAGAGACTTTGGAATCTTCTGCTAAGTACTTTGAATACATATACATTAATGTATTTATAAGCCTTGTGCATCAAATCTTAGTAAAGCAGAAGGCATGATTGCCTCCAGAATCATAAACAAATAGAAAATAATTCATGGGGACACCTCACAAGTTTATCTACCCTAGTTTGGTGCTCCTAAACATAGAAACTGAAACTGGTAGATGCTTGTCTGTCTTGTTTTTCACAGAATCCGGTCATTCATATTCCAGTGCTTACCCTGCCTTACAGTTCATTTAATTTTTCTTAAAATTTTAGCTCATTCCTTCTTGTTCTATTCCCCATAGACATGGAGAACCTTCCTTTTTGTGACAACATTTAGCATATATGAACATTGTTATTTTTGATCTCTTCAAGTTTCCTCCATTCTAAATAAAGGAAACTCAATTAATTCAGTCTTTTCTTCTGGGGATTTTTTTTCTAGATTGCTTATCACTATTACTGCTCTCTTCTGAACTTTCTCTAATTAGTGCCCACCTTTTCTGAAGCACACTGCTGAAAGTTAAACATGGTATTCCAGTTGAGACTTTGCATTACAGAGAGGAAATATTTTTTTGTGCTTTACGTACAGTATTTCTATATCATAAAGAGAATTACTTTTTTTTTTAATACTCTGACAGTTTCCACTTGGTTCAAAGGGAGACCCCAAGGAATCGTAAAGGGAAATTTTTGGGTTGGATTGAATTTACTCCTGATGTTTCTCAAAATCAGTCTATTTCAGCCATTTCGTTTCTGATTATGAAATGTGGATGATACAGAGTTATATCAATAATGTACCAGCAATCAAGATGTTGCACAGAAAGTGTTGGACAAGTTTGAGAAAATAAAAGGCTTGATATTTGTGATCACACAACTGAAAACAAGTTTTTAAAAAATGTATTTGCTGTGTTAAAATACATGTAGAAGTATGTTGCATCTCACCCTTTTTGTCATGGTGAAGTGGTTAAATGTTGTTGTAACTACTGACCTCAGTCAAGAGCCAGTGATGAGCTGCCTACACTACATGTTTGAACTAAGTAAATTTAGGAAGATACAGAATAGTATTAAATTTATTATAACAGTAGGTTCAAAAAAGGAGACATTTTCTTTGGAACAAATACTGAGTCTGCAAAAGCAAGTAAGAGAACATTTCCTTTTCAATGAGGCAAAACATCAGTCAAATACAGGAGATTAATCATAGAATCATAGAATCATAGAGTCATTAAGGTTGGAAAAGACCTCTAAGATCATCGAGTCCAACCGTCAACCCAACACCACCATGCCCACTAAACCATGTCCCTAAGTGCCTCATCTACTCGTCTTTTAAGTACTTCCAGGGATGGGGACTCAACCACTTCCCTGGGCAGCCTCTTCCAATGTTTAACCACTCTTTCAGTAAAGAAATTTTTTCTCACATCCAATCTAAACCTCCCCTGGCACAACTTGAGGCCATTTCCTCTCGTCCTATCGCTAGTTACTTGGGAGAAGAGACCGACACCCACCTCGCTACAACCTCCTTTCAGGGAGTTGTAGAGAGCGATGAGGTCTCCCCTCAGCCTCCTTTTCTCCAGGCTAAACAACCCCAGTTCCCTCAGCCGCTCCTCATAAGACTTGTGCTCCAGACCCCTCACCAGCCTCGTTGCCCTTCTCTGGACACGCTCCAGCACCTCAACGTCCTTCTGGCAGTGAGGGGCCCAAAACTGAACACAGTATTTGAGGTGCGGCCTCACTAGGGCCCAGTACAGGGCCACAATCACTTCCCTACTCCTGCTGGCCACACTAGTTCTGATACAGGCCAGGATGCCATTGGCCTTCTTGGCCACCTGGGCACACTGCTGGCTCATGTTCAGCCGGCTGTTGACCAGCACCCCCAGGTCCTTTTCCGACAGGCAGCTTTCCAGCCACTCTTCCCCAAGCCTGTAGCGCTGCATGGGGTTGTTGCGGCTGAAGTGCAGGACCCGGCACTTGGCCTTGTTGAAACTCATACAGTTGGCCTCGGCCCATCGATCCAGCCTGTCCAGGTCCCTCTGCAGAGCCTTCCTACCCTCGAGCAGATCAACGCTCCCGCCCAGCTTGGTGTCGTCTGCAAACTTACTGAGGGTGCACTCAATCCCCTCATCCAGATCATCGGTAAAGATATTGAACAAGACTGGCCCCAAAACTGAGCCCTGAGGAACAGGGTGCCAACTGGATGTAACTCCATTCACCACAACTCTCTGGGCCCGGCCGTCCAGCCAGTTTTTGACCCAGCGCAGAGTACACCTGTCTAGGCCGTGAGCCGCCAGCTTCTCTAGGAGAATGCTGTGGGAGACGGTGTCAAAGGCCTTGCTGAAGTCCAGGTAGACCACATCCACAGCCTTTCCCTCATCCACTAGGCGGGTCACCTGGTCATAGGAGGAGATCAGGTTGGTCAAGCAGGACCTGCCTTTCATGAACCCGTGCTGGCAGGGCCTGATCCCCTGGTTGTCCCGCACATGCCTTGTGAGCGCCCTCAAGATGAACCGCTCCATAATCTTCCCTGGCACCGAGGTCAGGCTGACAGGCCTGTAGTTCCCCAGATCCTCCTCCTGGCCCTTCTTGTAGATGGACGTCACATTGGCAAGCCTCCAGTCGCCCGGGACCTCCCCCATTAACCAGGACCGCTGATAAATGATGGAGAGTGGCTTGGTGAGCTCCTCCGCCAGCTCCCTCAGCACTCTCGGGTGGATCCCATCCGGCCCCATAGACTTGTGAGCGTCCAGGTGGCGTAGCAGGTCATTGACTGCTTCCTCTTGGATTATGGGGGGTTCATCCTGCTCGCCGTCCCTGTCTTCCAGCTCGGGGGGCTAAGTACCCTGAGGATAACTGGTCTGCCTGTTAAAGACTGAGGCAAAGAAGGCATTAACTACATTAATCTGACCTCTGAAAGTTATTTACATCTCCAGGAAGTGATACCACACTTAATATAATGAAAATTGCCTACTGAAATATACTAATTTTAAGGGGAAAAGATTAATTTTGTCTAGAATCAGAGGACTTCAGATTGCAGACTGACTGTTCCACCAGACAGATGTATATGTTTAATGGCTGTAGTTTGAGACACACACTGATAATCTAGAAATGAATTAAAATAGGAACGTCTGGGAAAAAGAGAGAGACACCTTTAATCTTAAATGGTGACTTTTCATTTCTTCACCCGTGTATTTTGTGAAGATTTTAATGGCATTGCTTAGTTTGGATGCTGTAAATACATACTTTTATTTGCATTTTACTTTAGCCAAACTTGAGCTAAGAGTGATTTTAAAGTAAATGGTTAGCCAGCAAGTCTTCATCTATTAGCTAAGGAGTCATACTCCTGAGTTACTGGGGCTAGCTTAACAAGTGTTTAGTTCCTGGGAATGTCACCAAAGCTGAGTGTGTCACCAGAGAGGCTCTGCAGGCCAGGTGGAGAATTGGTATTTCAGTCAAAACAGGAAGAAGTGATTTTTCAGTGATAGTCAGGAAGTCTACTTGGATAAAGGTGTCAGCGAACATACTTAAATCCTTATGGTCCCCAGGGAGTTTGTCACTGATTATCATGGAGAAAAAAAAGTAGTAGTAGGAGCTTGATGTGCTGCCTAGTGGAATATTAATACAAGATGCCATATTATAGAGCCATAAAAAAAGAAAATGGGATCTCATTATTGCATTCAGTGTGCAGTTTCTTCCCTGTATGGAAAGAAGTTTTAGAATTGCATACAGCTTCTTGGAAAGGCTTTATCTGGACTCAAACATATAGTTCTGCTGTTCCGGTTAATAAGCTTAGGAAGTGAGTGCAATGACAGGCCACTGAAATAATAAAGGTACCAGACATCTTATATTACAATATTAGAGCATCTCTAAAAAAAAATCCCAGCACTTGTAAACTCTGGGAAAGGCAAAAATAACTTCCTAATTAAAGGATGATGGTGGTACAGTTATAAGTAACAAATCAGGATGTGCTCATTGTTAATATATTTACATTAAAAGAAAATTCATAGCCATTGAGCAGGAAGAGTCTGGAACAGAGTCTTATAAAGTAAGAATAATGGAGACTAAAAAACCTTATTACTTCTAATATTGAGATTAATAAATATATGAAAACAGGAGATGATTTGGTGTCTCAGTATTAGGGACTATGCTCAGTGATCCACATAGTCGTTCTTATTTTGTATAGAGACTATTCCATGACAGCCTCCCCCACTTTTTCCTCACAGTATCAGGGAAGAAGTTAACATTGTCAGGTTTATATTCAGGATATCATGTGCTTCCTTGTGTATGTATGAAGAGCAATCCAAGGGTGTACTTCTGGCCACTTTCCATTTTCTTACACCAACGTGACCACCTTTTACTGGAAGCTAATAGAGTTTAGCAGAGGAGACGAGGGCTTGGTTCTGAGCACATTGTATTTACTAGTATAAGCATAGCCTATATTTCTTAATTTCTCAGATATTATTTGATAAAATCTACTCTTCTCATGCTACTTATACATATAACAGCTGTAATATGATATTTTTTATTATTATTATTTGGGAGGGGAAAGAAGTGTGCTTGAGCATCTAGGGAAGGAGAGGTAACTTAGGACTGCTTAACATGCTGAGGTGCAGATAGGTATCCATTTAATCTATGCCCCAAGTCAAAGTGTTATGAACCAGTTCTGCTCAGTCCAATAGCGGACTGCAATAGAGATAGACTTTCACACACTGATGATAATCTTTAAAATTTTATCCTATTGATTTTGATTGAAAGTTTATAAGATCTTACTGCTTGATACATTTACTGACATTTAACATGATTTATTCTATAGGCTTTTGTACCTCTAATCATGTTGTAACTAGGGAATAGCAGCCCTGACTTTTTCATGCAGTTTCCCTCTCCCTTGTTGCTCTACAACAAAGTAGCAAAACTCCAAGGAACCTGCTCTAGTGTAGAATGAATTCTTTTATCTTCATCTGTGTTCTTTGTCAATGTTTTTGTGCTATATTAAATTTACCGAGATTTTATCATATGAGGTGGGCTTAGTTGTTAAAAATAACTTTAGGATTTTTAATCCTCAGTGTCATGTTGTGTGCATCCCAATTCATATAATTTACACAAACATATTTATGAATCATATATAATTTGATATTCATGCTAGATATGAAGGTATATGTATATGCTTATACAGTATTCTCTTATTCATATTGTTATTCATAACAGCATTAAACATTCATATGCTTTTGGGTGTACCAGGAGCTATCTCATCAAGCTAATAATTAGACATTAGGGATAAACTCCTGTCTCCATGGCCTGAAGCTCCCATTTTTTATTCAAAATTATGCCAGAGCTGGTTTACATGCATCTACTCCTTTTGAAAGTCAGAGTAGATTGACTATAATGCATATATTAGAGAAAAAGCTAGAGTACAAAGTGCTATTTCTCTCACTCACCGCAATTTTTGGCAGTTGAAGATGCTCTAAATGGAAGGATATGGAGAAAAGGACTGGGAATATTTATGCAGAAATCAGAGACTGGTATAGGTAGGAAGAACACTTTTGATTGGAATGCTCCACAGCACTTATAGGACTGAGTACAATACGTTCAGTTCACACCTAATTTATAGAATGTGTACTTCTCAGGAAAAATGTGAGTATATGTTATTGCTCTAATTAGCAGTAATGATATTTCCATTACTAATAAGGAAATAATATCCATATTATTGTATTTCAAATATAAACCAATAACTTAAAAAATTTAAAAGTCTTCCCTGACATGAAAAGAAGAAGATATATTAATTTTCTCCTGCAGTGATGCCTGGAGCAAGACAAGTAATAAATTAAATATCTACCATAAATACAATGGTATTTCAACATACAAAAGCCAAGATAATGAAAAGCTAGGGTGTCATCAGCTAAACTGAAGGCTCTAGAACTTATTCTTTATATTTCTGTTTTGGCATGCTTTTGCCTTAAGTGGTAAATCTCAATTTTTTCATTATTAGATTATTTGGTTATTTAATTATTTGTTTCTTAATTTAATTGTTTAATTTAGAACACAGATTGCACAGAAATATGATTACAGAGCATGCTCTCAATTTTTGTGCGTAATTGCACAAAAACATTTAAGTACAAAAAATAAACGTATATAAGCTTACATGCACTTTCACATATGCACATATGTTAATATATGTGTAGCTGTACATGTGAATACAGGTGTGAACAGTATCTAGTGCACTGGTATGTGTCTTCTACTAGTTATGCTAATGATTAAAAGAATCCAAATCTTTCTATCTGGCTGAGGATGTTTTTGAGCAAAGAGGAAGGAGACCTGGTGTACTGGACTCTGGAAGTTCCCAAGACTTAGATAAAATCAGTGTTCCACATGATCTCTTATGTTTCTTGCTATGGCCCCCAGCTATACACATCAAGATACCTCAAATTTGTGCCACATCTTTTACCTCTGGGGATTTGCACTAAGTACATATCAGATTCTGCCCATTAATCATTCCCAATGATTAACAGAAATTAAAAAATTATTAGGTGGGGTCATTTACAGTTTTGCATCTAACTTGTTGTAGAAGTAATACTGAGAATCTAACAACTAAACACATTGACCAACACTGTGAAACATCATCTGTGGTACAGTGGTACCTATATTAAACTATAATACTCAGCTTGATTGTCATGATGACAAGCAGACATAAAGCTACTAAAGTCTGAACTCGCAGCTGAAATGTAAGTATTACATGATCTGATGATTTTAGCAATTTTTTTCAAATGAGGAAAACCACTGGGCAAAAATGAATGTTGAGTGTCTTTTTGTCACTATTTGCTCTTCTTATTATGTACCTGTCTTTCTGTAGAGGGACAGAATTAATCTCAGGTATCTACAATTTGTGGCAGTTGCAACAGTTGGCAAATACACTATTAATTTTCCATCTATTAGTTAGTGGAATATATTTACAGAAACAGTCATAAAATAGATCCATTACTAAACAAACTATATAAGGATGTTTTGGCCCAGGGCACTGCCTTCTGGTTATCTTTAGAATATAACCTTAAATATGCTAATATACTATGCTAATATTAGAAACTCTTACGCCCAAGACCCACATTTAGATTTCCCTGGATTTGATCATTTATAAATAATATATGTACTCTGTAAATCTCTTCCCAGTCCATAGCTCTTTTTCAGTGGAGATGCAGATCTCTGAAAAACAGAATTTAAATAAACTTGCTGTCTTCTCTAGTGTACCCCAGTAAATTAATTTTTTGCCATTTGTAGTTACAGTTCACAAGCATTGGATTGACATGAAATCACAAGATCTCAGCACTTGCCTAAGCTTGCCTTCAGCTGAGCTGAGTTTAGCTTGTTTTTAGGACTGGCCAAGTGATCGCTGCCTCACCTGTTTTATTTAACTGAAGCTCTGTGAATGCCATCCATAACAAAAGTCTGACCAAGATAGTCATGGCAAAAAGAACAATTGCTCTTTCTGTCAGCTGAAGCTGGTGGAGGTTTCTGTGCAAATTTCACATTTCAGCAGGGCATCAAAGAGGATGAAGTAGACTGTGGTAAGAAAACTTAAAAATAGGCCCATAGCAATCCTAAGTCTGAGGAGATACTCAACATTGAACTTCCAGCAAAGAGGGACAACTGGCAACCTGCTGTGACCCCACCATGTGTCTGCTTGAGAAAGACTGGTGCCACTGACCTTTGGAACCTGAGAGATGAGCATAACAGCAAATGGAAGAGGCACCTATGAGTAAGTTTTCTTGCATAACAACTGTAAAAACATTATTATTGAGGCTGTTCTGTGTTTGGACTTTTAAGTGTTATCATTGCTGTAACTGGGCTAATAATGACTGTTGGGATTTTCTGGGTTGGTTTTGTTTGTTTGTTTGGTTTTTTTCTTTGCTAATATTTGAATTAGCTAGCAAAAATTGGCTCCACATACATACAATGTGTTCTTTTTTGCCCATAACAAGATTTTGAGTGTAACACTACCTTTGGGAGATCTTCACAAGTGTAACACAGTCTGTTCCCACAGCTTAAAAGCACTATGTCCTACTGCATCATAGATACATACTCCTACATGTAGAGTTGAGAATTTTACAGCAGTTGATTTAATATTTTTAAAGTATCACAAAATAGTTGAAGTTGGAAGGGACCTCTGGAGGTCATCAGGTCCAATCCACCTGCTCAAGCAGTGCCACCTAGAGCCAGTTGCCCAGGACTATGTCCAGACAGCTTTTGAATGTCTTCAAGGATGGAGACTCCACAGCCTCTATGGGCAAGCTTTGCCAGTGCTTGGACAGCCTCACAGTAAGGAAGTATTTCCTGATGTTCAGACGGAAGCTCCTGTGTTTCAGTTTGTGCCCTTTGCCTCTTGCCTTGTCGCTAGGCACTACTGAAAAAAGCCTGGCTCCATCTTCTTTGCACCCTTCCTTCATGTATTTGTATACATTGATAAGATCCCCCTGAGCTGCCTTCTCTCCAGGCTAAACAGTCCCAGGTCTCTCAGCCTTTCTTTATAGGAGAGATGCTCCAGTCCCTTCACCATCTTACTGGCCCTTTGCTGGACTCCCTCCAATATTTCCCAGTCTCTCTTGTACTTAGGAGCCCAGAACTGGACCCAGCACTCCAGGTGTGGCCTCACCAGTTCTGAGTAGAGGGGAAGGATCACCTCCCTCGGCCTGCTGGCAACACTGCTTGTAATGCAGCCCAGGATACCATTAGCCAAGGGCACATTGCTGGCTTATGTTCAACTTGGTGTCCACCAGGACCCCCGGGTCTTTTTCTGCTAAGCTGCTTTCCAGCTGCGTGGCCCCCAGCATATGCTGGTGCCTGGGCTTATTCCTCCCCAGGTGCAGAACTTAGCATTTCTCCTTGTTGAACTTCATGATTTTCCTGTTAGCCCATTTCTCGAGCCTGTAATACATTTTTAACATACAAAAATTTATAGTGTTCTGTGTTATGTGGGTGATAAATACCTTTCCTTCTCTTTGCTGAAAGAGCTAGCAAACCTCCCTCTCGCCTCCATCAGCTATACCCTTTCCAAACCCTTCATTGTTTCCTTGCTACAGATACTTCCTCACCTAGTATGCTACTGACTAGACTACACAGTCATTCAAATCCAGCATGTTATTTTTACATTGGCCTATTACATCTAATGAACTCTAATGGATATGCTTACAAAAATGTGTTAGAGACTTTACAGTTTATTTGGTTATTCAATAACCAATTGACATCTTAATTTTTTGCTTTTAAACATTCATCCTCATTAGGAGAAGGACAATTCTGTCAGAAATGGCAAGACTCCCTATACTCCAATAATTCTTTTTTCTAAAGAAGCAGCACACCCTGCACTTTAGAAGAGTACTCCTGGCAGCCCCTTCATAGACAGCCAACTTTTTAAAACTAATTTTTCTTTGGTTTCCACACTTGCTTTCAGTGCCTATGAACTGTATTTTTGTCCAGATATATACTGGGACTGAAACTGTTTTATGAAGAAAAGAGTCTCTGTATCATTCTTTCTCCACGAGGATAGCTAAAGACTTGCCAAAACATACACAGCTGTTAAAGCTATGGCAAGGCAAGGTTAGCACTTGAGACCAAGCATCTTACAGCTCTTCAGTATGGAATTCATAATGTAAACACAAAACATACTATCCCGCAACTTGTGGAGTTCCCAGTTCAAAAACTTTTTAATCCTCAGATTCATAGGAATTGAATTAGTTAGTTTCATTTATTAGTTCCTCTAAACTGATGTTCCGATGCACACTTTAGCATATTTTGAGGTCCCAGTCCTGGTCAAAGTGCAATGTGGTTCTCGCTTAACCTAAAGTCCTTGGTTTCTTGTGAATGGAAGGTATGTTCTTAGAGGAAAGCAAGATGTACAGAGCATGTGGTGTGAGGAAGGGCCAAAGAATGCATCTCGACCTGGCCTGCAAACAATGCTGCGTCCCCTGGTTTGACAAAGCCACAGGTAAGCATTCTTTTATTAGACCTACTATTGTGAAGATTGACAAAGGATTTCTAGTGTGCAGAGCTATCATTATTTTCGTCTATGCCATTGTTTCTTTTATGAGCAATCTCTACAGATGACTGTATATTCTGTGTGTGAGATATTAAAATTTTAGTTCCTTTAAGACCCATGCTGAACTGGGGGGGAAAAAAAAAAAAACAAAACAACTATGCCTACACTTTTTCTTGAGAAGTAGCTAAAATAACTTTGATTTCTAGCAGATGCAGTTTGAGCTCAGATGTCTAATATAATTCTGAGGAAATCAAATTCAAGATTATATTACTTTTCTCAATGTTTGCCCCATATTATTGCACGTGATGACTGTTTATAAAATATTTTGAGTGCAAAAGATTCATAATATTTACAGTAAGATAAGTATACTTTTACAGAAAAATCAAGTCATCAAGAAAAATTTTTTTCTTCCAGTGTGAAAATCACCATTAAGATATACCACTTCATTTAGAAATTCACTGTATTCAAAACAACCACATAATGCTTTTAAATATAATAACTTGGCCTTCAGTTTACTATAAAATAATAGTGCATTTCATTTTACTATGGTTAAGAATAGACAATATTTTAAACATTCATTGGTCATGCAGTTCTGACTCCTATATTGATTCTGGCAAGACTCTACCTGAGATAAATAAAATAAATGGATGCTTTCTTCTTACACTTACATTATAATTACACTAATTTAGTCCATACTGCCTTTCTGTTCCTATTTTTGAGCAGCTGAATCTCAAAATGCAGATTTCTTGAAAGAAAAGCAGCAATAAACTGTGAAAGAAAGACTTAAAAATTGTTGGATTTTGGTAAACCTTGTCATTCTCTGTGTGATATAAAATGAAATTTTGAAGCACATTTTTAAACCAATATTTTACACTCACTTTAAGGCATTTATATCTGGAAAAGACTGATCTGATTTATGGGTCAAGTGCAGACTATTTATGTCATTTGAGGTCTAGTGATAAAATGTCATGGTTCTTTTCATGGTCTTACTCCTGACTGCTTCTTAATAACTACAGAGGAAGATAAATCTTTTGGTTTTATTTCTTCTAACATGCAGGGAAAAATGAAATTTACCAAATTAGTTTAAAGTTTTGTTTAGTGATGGAAAGTACAAACAAACAAACAAGTCTAAGTATTTACTGACCTCTAAATGGGTCAGATCTTTTGTCCACATGCTGGTGTGAAAGAGAGTCGAAGGCAAAGGAAAAGAGGACAGAAAACAAAACATGTTAGCAAGAGGACTAAGTTATGAGTAAGGTTAATATCAGAGATTGTCAGCTCTTTCCTTCTAGGCATACGTGTCTCTCTGTCTTCTCTGTCTAGGAAGGTTGACTAAGGAGGTAAGAGTTCTCAGATAGCACATGTGGAATAAAAGACAAAATGCACAAAAGATTATTATTGATGTTGCTGTAATGGTTTGTAAAAATTAGGGAGCTGTACTATACTGTTTTAACTGTCACAATTCTATGCATAACTTAAAATAGTCTTTGTTGCAGTGCTATACAGTCTGCACAGAAAAAAATTTTCCAGGTCAAGAAAATTTTCATCACTCTACCGACATCCTTTCATGGATCTGCTCAGTTTAATATCCTTGCAGTTAGTCAACTTCAAGTAGAATTTTCTTTCCTTCACTAAGTGATGTGGAGTGGCTCAGTCATTATGCCCCACGGTCAGAGTTTGCGGTTTACGCTGATTTCACACACTTTGCCTTGTGCTTTGAATTATTCCTTCTTTGCATTGTCTTATGTGACATGTATACCTTCCCTCAGTCGTTCAGTCTACTATTAATTCTGTGCAATACATAGAAATGTTTTGTTTTCACTTCACTGATCTATTCACTATGGCAGTTTTGTAGAAGAGTTTATATGGACATAGAGATTTTGCTCTTTTTAAAAAATATTTTTCTGCAAGTTGGGATGTTTTTATTACCTTTCTAATAACAATACAACTGCTTATTTAATTTTCCAATTCGAACAAGTGAAATTCCATTACTTGAATACCAGTACATTTCATATGTGTATGAAATCTTAGAATATTGATGAGATAGCAAAAATGTAATAATGCTAAGCATAAGCAAAAGTTTTATAACAGAAGCATTTTTTGTTAAAATTATGTGTTATAGAATCTTACTTTATACGGGAATTGTTGAACTGTCAGACTTATTAAAAAATATAAAAAAAAATTAAGATTAACTCTGGAATCCTAAAATATGTTCTGACTATTACTTATGCAGGACCTTCAAACTGACCTGACAAGTGGAACAATGGAAAAATCTACCTTTTCAGGAGAACATCAGAAGTACAGACATCTAAAATTAGTCTATTTTATGACTTCCAAGAAGTGAAATTGTGTTACTTAATGTTTACATTTTATTATGTTCTTTTTTTTTTTTTTTTTTTTAAATAGAGCACACTTTGATTTTAGACTAGATTACCTTTCATATGTCATTTTCTCCTCTCACAAAATATGTAGACAGCTAGGTCAAGCATTCAAATTAAGGCATTCAGCTGCAATACCTAAACTAGGAAATACCCTGGACTTGATGAGAAGAGATGCACTCTTCCAGATCATCGTTCAGATCTTGCAAGGATTGCATCATCCTTGAATCTGTGGACCTTTGAAATGCTGTCCAAAGTTAGTGCATCCATGCATTTTTGTGACAAAAGCATTTCATCCACAGAAGACAAACATTTTGAAAGTTGTTTCATGTACTAAAATTTAATTTAAAGATAGTTTAACCATACTTTATGAAAAAAGGCACTCCAGGTTTTCTTGGGTCATCTTTCTCAGTTTCTACTGGGATGCAGAGAATTTGCCAAATGTACATTTGATACAGTGAATTTGAGAGGTTAATAGCAGTAAATGGGTGTGTGGCTGGAAGGAAGAGAAGAGTGATTGTACAGTAAAAGAAGTGATTCTGGTTGTCTCTTAAATTTTTCAAAATTCAAAACCAACTTATTCTTACAAATTCCCTAGAGCTGTGTTAGCTCATTTGGAGCTCCGAGTTTTGCAACAGTGTTATACTTTTAGCTTCTGTTAGAGAAATTCTAATGAAGATTCTTCTTTTTGTTTGTTTGTTTTAAAGAAGTTATTTTAAACTTGCAAATATAAATATATTGTGTAAAAGACAAAAGTATATATCTCAGTAGAAAAACAAAAACATTGAAATACTTTCCCACAATAATTTTTATTTTATTTCGACTGATTATGCACTCTTTCACCTGTCATGAGTTGTCAATTGCAAAAGAAAGGGAAATGGAATCTGTGCAATTGCCAACTGAAAAGGACAAATATACAGCACAAAATGGGACTGTTGATTAGAAATTCAAAACTCTCATTCTGCTCTGTTACTGATGAAACCATGTGTTTCCAGAGAACATATATATATGTCATATATATTATTTTGCGTTGTTTATAAACCAACAATCCTTATGGTTTCAGTGAAACTGCATTAGTTTAGCTTCAACCATCCTATTTTATTCTTGATGCTTTGTCACTGTGAAACCACAAAGTTTTAATGAAACTCCTGTACCATTGTTTAAGACCCAAGAAGGGAAACCAGACATTGTTTTATTAGGGATGTGGGTGAAGTATTTCATATTTCAGCTGGTCATATACAATGCCAATAAACCTGTGGTTTCACATATCTATTCCTAGTCAAGTGGGCAGTGGTTTCCAGGGAGTTTAGCTGTCCTATACACTGAAATAATAAACTCAATCAGAAAAAGAATATAAAATTCATAAACAATATTAGACACAGAGTAGTCCAGGAAATGGAGTTTCACCTATAAATTTCTTGACTGTAAGTGGTGAAACAGTAGCAATCATAAATAATACAGGTTTTTATGTTTTGCATTGTGTGAGTTTTATAGAGCTCAAATGGAACATAATAAGGAAACAGCAAAGCTCTCCCTGGGTACTACATAAGTTGTGGGATGAATTTTCCTCACTGATGCCAAGTGAGCTTTTTCCCCCCCACTACAATATTCATATAAACAGCAGGGATGCATTTAATTTCATAAAAGCTATATATAACTGCTAATTATAAACGACAAGAATTGATTGCTATATACCTGACCTAACATAATTCTGTTTAAAAGTATAACCCTCTGTGGTCCAAATTCTAGGTTTTGAGAAGTCCTTTAATGCCTTGCAATTACATATATGTTTTGCTGGAACACTTTCTAAAATTTAAATGATATATATATATAGGTCTTCAAAACCACGTGGGATAGAGAGTGAGATTATGCAGAGGGACAATTAAGAAAGTATTTAGTAAGAAGATAGGACAGACTGTGGTGGTCAGGTGCAGGGCTCAGTCAGAAAAGCGTACTGACCAGCTCCATTTTACAAGTGACTGACCCCTTTTATACCCCTTTCTGTCTGTTCTTCCTTTGTTCCTCCCTGAACCCCTTCCCCTGCACATTCTCCCATCAGTTTGCATAGCTCCAATGACCCTCTGCAACAGCCTGGACCCTCAGGTTTGCATCTTTATCATCTGCAAGCTCCTGGTTTGCCTGCAGTTTCTTGATAGCCCATCAATTAGTGTGACGGGCCAGGTTTGTTTCCAGTTATTGTCTCCCTTATGTTTGTCTGTTAGATCTGTGTCTCTGCATATTTTGTTTATTATTTTTCCCTTCCTCTTGTCATACCATTTTGACAAGGTCCTTGATCACATAATCTTACAGAAATAAATGTTCCCACATTCTACATACCCTCATCAATTAGTGACTGACCGGCTTTGGTTCTCCTTATTGCCTCCCTTATCATTTGTTGATCACATTTGTGTCTCAGTATGTTTGTTCATGGTTTCCCTTTTTTCTTATCATCCCCTTTTGCCTTAACAAGGTCCTTGACCAGATACAGGAGGGAAGGAGGGAGCAGACACTCTTCTTCCACATACCCTTATATTTACAACCTCAAAAATTTCTCTTCAATTAACACGATGTCTTCACCTTAGCAGAACAGCGGGCACCTGTACAAGCAAGTGGAATCACAGAATGGCTGAGGTTGGAAGGCACCTCTGGAAATCATCTAACTCCCTGCTCAGAGAGGTTCAGCTAGGGCAGACTGCTCAGGGCCACAACTTTACAGCCTCCCTAGGCAACCTGTTCCAGTGCTCAACCATCCCCACAGTGCGGGTTTTTTTCCCCCGCATTGATATTTAAATGGAAATTTCTTACATTTCTATTTTTGCCCATTTCTTCTTGTTCTCTTACTGGGCACCACTGAATCTCCTTTGACTTCTTTACACCATGTCATCAGGTAATTATATGCATTCATAAGATCCCCCTGAATCTTCTCTTCTCCAGGATAAACAGTCCCAGCTCCCTCAGCCTCTCTCACAAAAATCCCAAGATTTTTAGTCCCAAAAATCTTTGTGCCCGTAACGGAGTGTCCTACTGTCACTGTAGTGAAGTAGTGATATTGTGTGTTCAAAGGATGACTTTTTCAGACTCTTTAACATCATCAGAGCAAGAGGAAACTAAAGCAGGGGGATAGGAGGTAAAAACCTCAAAAAAGTAAAAGTTTGGGAAATTTTCATCTTAATCCACAAGTGATTAAACATACTGAACCACGTACTGGTGCTGAGATGCCACAGTTGAGTCTTACCCTGATTGAAAAAAATATATCAGCATATTCCAGAGTTCAGTCTGAAAACTGTAATTCTAAGTTTGGACCAGTTAGTTGCTTTTCATGGTGATCTCTGAAGGCAGAAACAAATTTTTGTCCATGTTTGTTTGGCTTCCCAGATCCCTCCCACATACCTTTATATATATATATTATTATTTTTTTAATACTACTGAAAGCTAGGTTAGGTTGCCAGATATTCTATGCTGAAATCCAAGGCAAACCAGGAAAGATAAGCAGCATTTCTTCGTCAGCCTGTGAAGCAAGTGTCAGGGCCCTGAGTGCACCCACAGGCCTCACTGGCCTTGCCCAGCCCACCCTGGAGCTTCCTCCACCCCTTCCCATGGCCCAGGACCCCCCTTCAGCTCAGTCCCTACCCCAGTAATTCCCACCATAGCAATGCCAGCCTCCAGCCCTGCTTCTGAAGTGTCCTGTCTTAACTGGGGCCCCTGGGCACGGGGATGCAGGTGGTGGCCCCGGGTGAGACTGGTTAGGGGCCATAGAGGCCATGGCTGCCCTCAGGGCCCCGATAGCGAGTACAACTAATTGGACTCACCACACATGCGAAACATGCATGAACAATAGCTGGTTTTTTTTAAGATGTCTAAGAAATTGGGATGTGATGCTCAGAGAAGTGGCCATTTTCTTAGGCTTCTTATATATCCTGTGGGATTACGCAGTCTAATGTGGGGCCTTCTGAATGTTATGCAGCATATTGCCCATATGGCCAAGTATGTAGACCAAGAATGGATCAGCAGAACATCTAGGACCTCCAGCTAGGTCTACAGATACCTCAGATACAGCAGGGCTGAAAGTTGCAGCTGATAAATTCCAGGAAGCTTGCTATATTCTTTGTATTCAGAGCCTTTTCCTTGGGGTGTCTGTATAATAAAAGGGAAGGCAGTTTCCCTACAATTGTATCTACTAAGACTAGGACTAAAGAGCAACTTTAAGTTTCTGGTAAAAAAAAAAAAAAAAGTAAGCCTTAATATACACTCTTCATATAGGATTAAATTCTTAACTCTAGATCACAAAGGACTGAGCAGGAATCAATCTTCCCTTTTCTGGAAGTAGTCAAACTTAAAATTTTTGTTGGAGTTTATACTGAGAGAGGGAGAGAAAGGCTAGAGAAGGAGATGCTAGCTTGTTGCTACAGTAAAGGGAAAAAATGAAAGCCATGGTGTTAACTAATGGCGTAGCAAATGTCTAAGAACATGTTCTGTAACTTAATCTGCAGGACAGCTGGGAATTCAGCATGGAATAGTCATGCTGATATGGCCAATGTCTCTATAATTTAGCTCTAAAAAGACAGTTTTGTAGCAATCACTTTCTCTTTTTGTCATGTAATAGTAATCTACCTATTTGTCAAAAACAAACAGTTGAACACTGATGCGAGTGAAAAACAGCAGAACACTGAAATTATTTTATCCACAATGTTTAATTTATCCAGCTCAAAATTTTTCTTCAAGTAGGGCTAAGAAAGTCAATACACTTTATTATCATACTCTCATTCCAACATTTAGAGGATGCTGAAAATACTCAGTGTCCATGCTTCCTTGTAGAACTGATGGTGATAGCATTTTAAGCACCCACCTTCAAATTCTCTGAAGACTTTAGCTTGCAAATATAAATACATTGTTAATAATTAAATTGCTTGGATAACTGAAAAAATAAAATAATGCTGGATATAAGCACAGTCATCACATATGAACTTTAGGTTTATTTATGAAGTCATGCAGAAATGTACCTTTCATTTTCCTCTGGTTAGACTGAGAAATTGCTTTCCACCATCCTCAACAAAACAGGACACAATTACCTCTGAAAAGCACGTGGACATAAACTGAGTAAACAATTACCTGCCATTTGAGGAATGTAACCAGTTAGTAAAATTAATTATATGTGATATTCAAGAAGTCAGAGATATCTGATTACAAAATCAATATAAAATAGGTACACTCCTACCCATTTTTTCACATTTTAAACTATTCTAGATGAGAAAGTAGACTTCAAAATGAGAGTATTTCTAAGGAAATTAAATGTATTTTAAAATGTTAAAATTAAGCACTTTTTTTTTAAACTACTTTCAATTCTTTCCACAATAAATATGTACTTTTTCACAATTAACATGATTCTGATCAATGTTCTACTTTTGATATTCTGTTATTTTTTGTATTGAAAACAGTCCTTTGGAAAAATTTCTTCCTTTTATTCTCCTGTGGTTTGGGGTATTAAGTGTAACATATGTTTAAGTACACTGTAATTATCAATCTATTTCTGATCTCTTCACTAATTCCCTCATCTGTAACGTGTGTTCTTTAGCAATACCACTCTTAAAAGCTGCTTTGTCTAGCTGTTAATGTTATTTTTCTTTATCAGGAACTGAACAAATTTCTTCCTTCTCTCCAGATGGGGATTATGTAAAATATAAACTCTACACTTGTGCTCCTTTGTGTACATATGAAAACTTTACAAAGTCTAATGAGAAGATCTAGGTAGGCCTCAAGGTAGATATGTTTATTTTTTAATAAAGGATTGACAATTATAAATTTTGAAACAGACTAGGGAAAGTTTTGTAAATCAAGTTTGGAGGTACTGTCAATTTTAAAGTGTTATCTCATGAATTATCAGAATACCTTTAATTAAAATACAGATTTGTAGTAGAAGAAAGGTTCCTTGTATGTTTTCTCCCTGAAGCATACTATTTAATTCCTATTATTTAGGCAATCTGAATTTAAAACTGAGGAAATTAAATGGCATTTTTAAAAATCCAGAGGATTTGATATAACATCTCTTCTCACATGCAGGTGATCCTCAGAGAAGCTGGTTCTGTTATAAATCAGGGATTTGCCTTTGACAGAGTTCTAAATGAGTAAGGAAGAGCTACCAGAGTAATCACACGATAAGGGCATGTATTCACAAGCAGGAACAAATGTATGCTAGCTCTGCCTACAGCTAAAGCTTGTGGCAAATCAGCTAATCTGAATACTGTCCTGCTTTCGGCAAGGATAGAGTTAATTTCCTTCCTAGTAGCTGGTACAGTGCTGTGTTTTGGATTTAGGATGAGAATAATGTTGATAACATGCCGATGTTTTAGTTGCTGCTAAGTAGTGCTTGCACTACTCAAGGACTTTTCAGCTTCCCATGCTCTACCGACTGAGAAGGCTGGAGGTGCACAAGAAGCTGGAGGGGGCACAGCCAAACTGGCCAAAGGGACATTCCATACCATGCAACGTCATGCTCAGTACATAAACTGGGGGAAAGCTGGCCGGGGGGGCCGCTGCTCGGGCACTGGCTGGGCATCGGTCGGCGGGTGGTGAGCAATTCTACTGTGCATCACTTGCTTTGTGTATTATCATTATTGTTATTATTATTACATTATTATTATCATTTTATTTCAATTATTAAACTGTTTTTATCTCAACCCATGAGTTTTTCTCCCTTGTACTCTTCCCATTCTCTCCCCCATCCCACCGGGGTGTGGGGGGAGTGAGCGAGCAGCTGTGTGGTACTCAGTTGCCGACTGAGGTTAAACCACGACAAATACATATAAAACTGCATTAAACTGCACCTCTTACTAAAAGAACATATCCCTAAGTTTTATTTTTCTTATGCCATGAAGTTGTTTAAACTCATGATTTGTTACCAGAAAATCTCTACTTTCAGTACCATTAAACTAGCCAGATTTGCAATAGTAACAATTTCAATAATGATAATGTGCAAATTATTGATAAATTTGTAGTCTTATTGTGGGGATGGGAATCTCACTAACGGACATTCCTGAGTTTGATTTTAATGAGCAAACACTGTACCACCTGGCATGACAAGGCACTTAAGCAGAAAACAACGGAGAAAGGAATGTGCAGCTAGAAGGAGAAAAACAAGATAAAGACCATGAGGGCATTTCGCATGATCAGAAAGAACGGGCCAATCTGCTAGAGCATAGATGCGCGTGAACACAAGGCTATAACCTATCTGCAAGCTGCAGGTAGCGCGTGTACACTTCTGCTTGCTATAAAAGACACTAACAAAGAGCAATAAAGGTCTTTGGTTGCCGTGTCTGCCGGAGTCCGTGCCGCTTTTCACCCCCACATCTTATGTCATGGAAAGATGATATTTCTGGTTTATGACCAGTTTCTCAAATTGCTTAGAACTGTTATGTGTCATTACTTTTTCAACTGGCCTTCCTCATTTCTGTTTGAGAATTTGCCTTATTTTCCCCAGAACATGATTCTTTTATCATAAGATTCAATGGTAAATTCCCAGTGAAAAGCACTGAGAAGAAGGATAAGGGTATTTTGGTACCAAATGTGTTCTCAGAAGAGTTAAGAAATCTTTGCCTCTTTATGGTTTTAAAGTCATGAGCAGAAAACAGATGGAACTACCTTGAAATCAAATAAAGTAGCCTGTAATAATGAAATGCTTTTGCTGCTTGATTGTGAAGTTAGCTGCTTTCTGCTTCATTGGCTGGACATTTAATTACTTACCCTATATGGCCAATAAGAGTTCTGCGAATGTGGTAAGAAAGGAGACAACTCATTCTGAAGCAAATGGCTGTCAGTAGAAAAGAATTAGTGTCTAAGTTATGTTTTGTCTCAAGTGTTCTTGTTAGCTGGTAGGAGCATTCGAAACTGACATGAAATACCTTATTTGTGTAAAGGCAGGATTGCTACATTACTTGGGGGAAAAAAAAAAAGAAAAAGCTCTATCATTTGAAGGGGAGACATTTAATCCGCAAACAGATCAAAGATGTAAAATTTGAATTCTACAAAAACTAGGAGTGTCACAAACATTATGCTTCCTGAAGTCCAGATTTTATTCCCTCTTATAGTTGATCAGACCTTTTGAAAAAATACAACACTGATGTTTCTAAAACTTTTGTTTACAGAGGAAACAAATAACTACTTCTTTTCCAGTAATAAAGTCTTAGAAGAATGATAAATGCAGAGAGAAACTGAAAAATATTTTTTTGTGTTTTGTAAGTCAGATGAAAACATTTTGTGAAACAGCAGGGTAGTGGTCTTTACTGCCACTCAGAAGAGATTATCTTCTTTCAGGTTAAGTGTTTGGTCCTTGAGAAAAAATATCTTGACACCTGGTAAGACCATCTGTGCTCATGGTTCTGTTTCCTCTTTGCTCTTAAAATGTCTTTGGATATCAGCTTGTTGAATGTGGAAATATTACTTTAAAAACAGTAAAAATATAATAGCTCATATGTCCATAGTCATATGTAGCCTAGCAACCCAGTAAATGTAGTACTGCATTAAGCTAACAACAGAGGCCACAAGGCTTGTCAGAGTTTTTCAGAACTTGCCTTGGCCCGTCTGGAGCTGTGTTTTATCTTATTTAGCTGTAACAAAAATTATCTAAAGACCAGATGACTGTTATTTACTTTGTTTTAGCTGTTGTACAATTGTTGTGTAATGCTTATTGCTGTAAATATTTTTTTAACTAACAGATAGTAGCAACAAGTGTTTTTTCTGTATGGAATGAGCTATTTATGACCCTTGAATAATATGCAGCATAGTGGAGTATTCTCCATGGTGTGACAGCAGAAGCCTTGAAAGTACAAGCACAAGATAATACTGGAGTTTCTGGGGTTGTAAACAACTAACCAATGGTCACTTACTGGTTATTAAAGGGATGCAACCTTGGGAACTGCAGTAAAAACAGTAAAAGCAGTTTTAGTGGTAATAAAAAACCCCCAAAGAACAAGTATCCAACATATGTAAAAAACACATGATATATGGTAAATTTGCATGGAACTGTGAACCAGTGAAGAAAGTACAAGGTGTAGAGTCATTTCTGTATGTTTGATAACATGCTGCAAGTGGACCTAAGAGTGAGGAAAAAGAAACCATCTGTAGTCCTCCTGGAAATGGACTTGGGATATTGATGATCTTTTCTGTACTCTCCCCAGCTGAACCTTAGGACCCAGAATGGCAGTGGAAAGCTAAGCATAATACAAAAGAAAGCGGTATCATTTGTAACTGATGGGGAGGTACACCTATATTATCTAATAAATATTCTGCTCAGTCATTGGAAATTACTTTTACCTGTTGTCAAGTAAGTTTGAGACCTGTGACCTCATGGCTAAATCCTTTAGTGACAAAATTTTAATTCATATCTTGACTTCAAATTCCACAGTTTTATGACTAAGTCAAGTTCCCAGGTGCAGTCTGAAAAAGTCTCCTAATTATGAACTACTTTAGAAAATTAATAGAATGTTCATTATCTACTGCATTATGGGAGGGTCCAGGGACACCAAACAATCCTCTGTACAACTATGTGTGTCATCTTCTTATGCTAAATTCAGATCTTGGCTATACCTTTGAAACTCACGTAAGGGTAACTACACAGCTGCAAATCCAATTTTTATGCTTCACTAAGTATTAAACTAATTAGGAGGTTTCAAGTAGGGAGAAAATACTCCATTTTACTTCCTCAGTGGCTTCCACCTAATCATTTGAAGATTTATTCCAAAATGAAATCCAGAAGAGAAACCTATTTTTCATGCTATACAAAGCTAGCTTGAATATTTTAGTATTTGCCCATTTTATTTATTGTAACATGGAGTCTTTTATGTCTTAGGAGTGACATCTCCTTTAGAAATGTGCTGCAAAAAAAAATTTTGCTCAAAGAAGTGTTGCATATAGGGGAAAGAAAACCAAACACAGCACCTTCCAGCTACAAATAAATGTAAAACAATATAGAATAAATTTCTTGAGTCCACAGACCAACAATGGTAACTATCCTGCCTCCAGACAATAAACATGTCTTTCTTTAGGAAACAGCTTTTTTAAAGCTAAATTATCTCATTGAAGATAACTAAGTGTTGATGTTCCCTGCCATTTAAAACTAGGCCTACACATCTTATACTAAGCTTTCAGAAATTAGAGGGTGCAGCATCCTCTAGGTGACTACAAGTGGGAAAGGTGCTTATACTTTTCTGCTGCCCTGTGAGACTGAAGATTGCCAAATCTTTGCCTCTCCTGTTTTTTAAAGACTGTTTTGAATATGTGGAAAGGAATTTGGATAGAGTATGTGAAATGGCCATTTGGAGTACTGTAGCAGCGTATAGAAGACTGAAAAGCCTGTCTCTAATGTATTCAGGCACTCCTTTCAAGGAGAGAGGCACATCATAGTTTGAGAAAGTATATATTAGTCAAGATTATAAACACTTCAGAAAAGTTTTTCAATATAACATTTTTTATCATGTTTATTGGGTGCATGGTTCCCCCAAAACATAAAATCATTTCACGGTATCTCTTCAGTAACTATAGTTTTTCTGTGATATTCATAAATTGGGTATATATGTGTGCCTGCTGTACTCTGACAATAATGTCTATGAAGATCAGAAAGACTGTAGCCTTGTCACTGCAGACATTCCTCTGGAAAAAAATCATACTCTCTCTTCATAGTTAATCAAGAAATGATATTTAACTCACTTTCCACTAAAGGCTTATCCATCCACTCCAGCACAACACAGACTTCAAAACAGCAGGTAATTTGTTGAATTACAGTACATGCTGTCTGTCTGTTCTATGAGAATCCATTAAGATCAATTAGTACTTCTATTTCCATAGAGTCTTTCATAACCATTCTCTCAAAGTACTTTGCACAGATTAATACTGCACGTTTTCATGCCACTTATAAATAATTATTTTGTTATTATTACTTACTAAAGAATCAGTACCAGTCTAAAAAGTTAGGTTCTGAATTATCCTGGAGCAAATGACATTGCACATTCATTGAAGATACTTAATAAGATAACTTTACAAAGCCTTGGTCAAATGACTTCTTCCTCCTACCAAGATCAAAGGTGCTGGCAGAAGCATCTGGTTAAAATCCAATCAACTGTCTGAGAGGAGGGTGAGAATGAGTAATTATTTCAATTAATGAGTTCAATTAATTTTACTTTTCATACTGCATAGCTGAGTACATGGGTTTTTTTAATGTTTTTGGGGTGGATAATTTTGGGGTTTTTGTTTGTTTTAAGGGCAGGCATGTTTAGGTGCTATAATGCTTTAATATTTTGTGAGAGCTTCACTCAGTTACCACATCTGACAAACGCAATGAAAAGCCAAGACTTTCTTCACTTTCAGTAACTAAAAATTTGAATTCTTACACTACTCTTGGTAAATATTCTCTTCTTTCCAAAAATAGTGTAGGTCAGAATCACAAGACTACTGAAAGGACTTCTTTGTGTATATAGAATCTCTACATTTCTCTCAAAATTGATTCTGTTATAGCTCTCTGATACTGCCACTGAATTTGTTTGTTATATGAAATGTAAAATATTTTTATTACAAAACTCAAGTACAGAGACAATGAAATCACACTAGATGTAATAGAAAAGTAAGAGTATGTACAAATAAGTACAGGGGAAAAAAAAGTATTTTTAGCCAATAATCTTGTAGAATGCTGTGATTTGTCATGCATTTTGCCTGAGTTTCTAACTCATTCTGATGAATTCACAAAAATAAAATTCACGAACTAATACATGTATATTTTCCATTTGATCTTTGGCAGGTATGTGCTCATAATTCATATTTAGAAAGTTCTGTGAAATATTTTTTGGATATATATACGTATATATGAGAAAGAATATTCATGTATCTTTACCCTTTAGATTCATGATTAAGCTATGCAGCTGCAGCATGTGTATGAAGTTTGAATATTCTTTCTTAAAATGGTGAATGCGACACTCCACTCCCATATATGATGTACAGAAGTACTTTTGTTGATCTGAAAAGGGCAAATATTAAGACAACTTGTATATTCCATGCAAATTCATAAGCTTTCTTTCTGTAAAAAAATCTATATGTATGGACCTGTAATCACATGAAATACATTAACTTTACTAAAATTCAGTTGTGTTGGCTGTCTCGATTTTTGTAGATTTTGGCTTAAAATTAGTGAAGAGAAAACTAAATTTATAATTTGGTTTTGCTAGCCTTGTCTCTATTCTAAGAATTTAGAGCTACTATATTTCCATGGGCATATTAGACTAATTTCTTTACTTCCTACAATCTGTATAATTTTGAAAACAAAACTCACACAGAAATTTTGAGACCAGTCAGCATTGCTCATAATCTTCATTGGTTTAATGGTAAAATAATTGACTTCAATAGCAACACAGTTTGATAATACACATCTTTCAGCCCTCCTCTCCCAGCTAGACTCTGTATCTTTTTAGGTAGCTGTTTCTGTAAACAGTATGACTGTTAAGGTCTGCACCTCAAACTTAAATATATCTGCCATCTGACCTACTCATCTAAAAATCTACTGCAAGTAAAAGAGCCTTCTGATTCATAATTTAAGGGAGTCTTTAGAGGAAACTATTCCATTTGTCTCTAAATTATCAGTGATAAGAAAGGACAGGTATTTTAGATTGCCACTGGCAATGAAAAATGCAATGTAAAGCACTGCAATCTTAAAGAATTACATGTAAAAAGCTAAAATATTGTAAACATTTTATTACTTAAATCTTCATGCAACTTCTTCAGGTACTGTAAAAAAATGAAGTCTTTCTTTTCAGGCAAGTCAGTCAAAATGTAAATGATGAAAAACAACAGCACAAAACCTATGAAAAATGAAAAACATTACTCCATTGAACAACTGTTACTAATGAAAATAGTATTCAAAACCATGCTAGTTGCTCCATGAAGTTTTTTTCCAGTGCCTTGCAATTTGTATAATGAATCTCTTCTAGTGGTGCAAGACACTAAAATTTTTATTTTCTAGGTATTTACATCGACCTTACTGAAGTAAAGTTGACAAAAAACAGTAGAATATGTGGTTTATACCTTTCTTCAAAGACGACTCAAACTTCAGTTTCAGTAAGTAGCAACTTATCTTTAACCATGCCTTAGAACATGGTTCTGGTTTTAATGTAGACAGAATCATTGCTGCAAATTTTGAAATGAAATTTTGGTGTTTACAACTGAAATTTCTAGGGGAAGGGAAAGACAAAAGAAATGCACCATCTAAATATTTTGTCATATATCTTTGTGGAATTAGCTGGTACTGAAATAGTTAATGACAATTTAAAAGCTATTTAAAAGCCACTTTTAAACTATTTATTAGTGTTTTGACCTATAACTGGTCAGGGCACTATCTCTGGTCTCCAGCTAAATAGGTGTCTCTGAGGCAGGGAATTGCAAGGAGAGATAAAAAGAAAAGCATAAGTTAGTTCAAAAGGAACTTGAAGAATTCAGTAAGTCTTGCAGTTTTAGATCAGCAGAGGCCGTTCTGGTTCTCCTGGGTCTAAAATGACAGAAGCAAGATACAGCTAGCTACTTTGAAAAACAAACATAACCCCTTTATTTTTTTTCCCCTTCTTTGAATGTCTGTGTCTCAATTAATTGCTATTGGCTATATTTTCTTCAGTGATTTGTCACGCATCTCAACTCCATATGGAATCTAACATTTTAATTTAGTTTAAGTAAGTTTAATGAACTAACAAATTGTGGGTAAACACGTGACAATGTGAGTGGTTTGGGGGTCCTGTTTTATTGCTTTTCTTAATCTGCTTAAAGCCCTGTTTGGTGATAACAGGCATTCTCCTCACTCAAAATATGGATCAATTAAGAGCATTATTTCCATCAACTGTATTCACCTCATTTTGAAAAAGATTTGTGCCATTTTAAGCAACCTATAAATGCCTGTTGCCTTAAAGAGCAAGGAATCTTAGCATCTGTCTTAGCAATGGTCTTAGCATCTGGCTAAACATTTGAAAGTCAAAATTGTCATTTTAAGCTGCTTCTCAGGTTATCACTTTTATTTCTCTGTATCAGTACCAATGCCTTTCTAAAGGGTTGCTCATTAGTGTTAACTTTGTATGATAGATTTGATGAACTGATAACCTTTTTCAACAATAAATATTTGTTTTAAGTCCAAGCCATTTCAAAAGACTGTGAAGGACTAAAATATAGTCATGCTATAAATTCAAATTATGAAATATTATTCACTGGCCCTTGCAATAGATTGCCATCCACTGAAAGAGGTGTTCAACCTTTGTTCACTTGCTTTAGGTTGCAAGCATTCACTTTTCCTGCTCCAATTCCACCCAAAGAAAACTGAAATAAGATAAAAATGCTGCCACTGAAACATGTAGCAGATCTCATATCGCAGAGGAAGGAGGACCACAGCCAATGTTAAGGGTAGATGGCTTCAAGATTGTGGAGTATATAGGGCAGTCTCTTATAGCTAAAGCAGCCCGAGGGATTATGAATCTGGTCTACAGGGAATTTCTCATAACTGTAGATTGCATCCCTGTTTTTCTGTTCCTTCACTTTTATTTCTCTAAAATACCTCTGTGTTTTTCAGAAAGAACAGTGTCTGCAGGGAGGCAATCCCCCATCAAAATGAAGCAAGCCTTCTATGGGCTGTTTACATATGAAAGGGGAAAAAAAAGTGATATATCTTTATTCATAATACAAATAGGTTCCATATAAGTGCTTTATTCAGGGTGTTTCTGTGTCTTTGTACATTTGTGGATCTAATATTTTATAAATTAATACATTTTTAACAGCTACAAAAGTACTGGTTTGGATTACTCAACTTCTGTTTCAGCACAACATTTGTTTCTATGGCTGTATCATGAAATGCTTTGAATGTACAAGTTTGTGCAATCTAGAAATTAAAATTTCAAAAATCAGCATGAAGAGATAATAATTTAAATAAATGAGCTTATTTTTGTTTCAGCTACTTTTTTATCTGCTTCCTATTTGTACCACTTCAGCTACTATCTAAAGACTTAACAGAACTTTAGTTTTATATAATAATTTTCAGTATCCATCTGTAATTATTTCCACTCAGAAGATTAAATAGCTCCACAAATTGGTGCTATTTTTCTACATGTACACACGCACATGCACATACACATACACAGCTGCCATAGCTAGTAATTCCTTAAAAAAAACAGTCCCTAAAAGAAATCAGAAAAAGAATTCATAGACTTAAAAGTAAAGGTTTTATATTAGAGAAAATCTTTTTATGTCAATGTTACGTCATTTCTAAATAGTTTTAAAAACACAGTGTTGTAGTGTCACCTACTAATATTATTTAGCAAGGTAAATTATTTAAACCAGAATACCATATCTTTATTATAGAAGTTATGATTTCCTGTTTACAATCTACCAAACAATGAAATTTGGGTTTCACAAGCCACAATGTTAAATGCATATGCAGAACTGTTTACTTCAGAACACATTGCCAACATGCTTATGTTTCTGTTGATAAAATTAGAATGTTGTGCACAGCATAAAGACAAGTCTAAAAGATATGACTGGGAGTATTGAATGTGGTTGATTGTTACATTCTCATTTTATAAGCACAGGAAATCTATAATTTCCAGACAGTATAAGAATTGTACTGAGATTTAAGCAGAAATATTCTGTGACATTCTACATAAAATAAGTGGTGGCCTTTTTTTTTTTCCCTGCAAAAGGAAAAGGATTAAAACATTAAAAGACTTACACATTTCACTAGGAGACAAATCTTTTGAATACTACTTGGAATAACTAAATCTTATACTTTCACAAGTATTAAAACACAGTCTTAAAACATTTTTGGAAGGACAGGTCCCTGCTAGATTCATATCCAAAACCTCTTTTTTTTAAAAATGTGCTTCAGCTTGACTTCATACTTACCGTGACCACAGAGCAGACTCTATATAAGGTCCCAGTCCTACCAGAACTACTAAAACAGCCTTTGCCACTATTTGCACAGGCTTTTGCTGTTGTTAGTGACTCTGACATAGATCAGACCCTGGAGGTTCACCTCAAGGCACTTCATATGGAATGGAGAAGGTGGTCAGACACAGGCAGGAACGAATCTGATGTTTATGAAAATCAATGTTTTCTCCATGTGACTTGTTAAGTGAAGTGGGATGACACCATTTTGTTGGATGTTGAACATAATTCCTCCTTCATCATCCACCTCCTGTTACTGGCCACAGCAGCACCTGCAGCATAGTCTGATTTTCTCCCCATTTAATATGAAGGGAGATAAACAAACAATACTGTATCTAACTCATTATTCTCATTTGGGATGGCTGACAACAGGTCCAGAAGTTCCCCATAATGTAAGACTTACCAGATGTTCACGTAGTGCATGCTTTCTTGATCCTTTCAAAATTTTCCTAGGCAGTGGGTATTTTGAGAACCTCATCTAGCTTCATGTTTCTGTTGTAAAGTTTATTTGCCACTTGGTTGTCAGACCTGTTGCTATTACTTTACCTTGCAGATATCATTGCAACCAGCCTTTGTGCCTTCTCTTCTTTTCAGCTCCTCTCATTGTAGATATCAACATCAAGACTATCATAACAGAAAAAAAAAAAAAAAAGAAATTGAACCAATGTCTGTATGCAGAAAAGGTGCTCCTAGTTCCAAAGCCTAGTCTGAAGATCAGAAAGTAAATCCTATGCTAACAGTATCAACCTGAGCACTAGATATTTTATTTTTCCAGGTAAAATTAGCATTCATAAGAGGCCAAAATAACAAACGAGGCAACTACAGTAGCAAGGATCAACTCTTGTTTAAACTTTTCAGAATATGGAAAAAGAGACTGAGCTGAACCAGTGCTGAAAGTGGGTTTGTACTCACAAAGAAATAGGGTCTCAGTAGAATTAATGATGCATTTTTTTCCAAATGCAGATGGTCCGAGTCCAACATTTGTGTTATAAAACTCACAATAACTACAAATGTATGTGCCATTATAGTCTAATCTGAATTGTTTCTCCTAAGTATTAAGTTCTAGTCACTTAATAATAAAAGATTTTCTTCAATGGCCATTTCTATTAGACCATCTGACAACAGGTCCTGAAGGGAAGCCAAAGGTTGCAATCCAGCTGAACAGAATTCATGGATGCCTGAGTACGTGAGATTTCACTTCCACACTGGAAGACTCCAGGAGAAAAAAGATCATAGATTTTGTTTTTTTTTTTTTCTTTTTAATGACATTTTCACATGGATTAAGAAAATAACACTTGAAATTGCTAAATTGGACATTACTGATGTTTTTTGCCTAATATGGCTTAAGTATTAGAAATCCACAGCTTTCTGTAAAACGAACTGACAGCTTAAGCAGTTGTTTTGGTGAATTTGCTCTAGAAAAAAACAAATAAAAAAAATCCCAACAGCAATCAACAACCAAAAATAATTAAGCACACAGAGGAATAGACAGCAGGGTCTTGGCAATGTTACTCTCATATTGTTTGTCCTGCCAAATAAATTCAGGCTTGAGGGGTTTTGGATTTGTATCAAATATTTGGAAACAATCCTGCCCATTTCCTCACTGCATCTGATTTTCCACATGTTACCAAATAGGGCATAAAATCTGAGAATTCCTCTCTCACAGTGAGATTTCTTAGGGCTTGCAAATTAGAAATGGTGAGAACATGAATGATTTAGTTGCTTCTGAAAGCAATATTGCCTGAATCAAAAAGAATATTTAAATATACCTAGCAAAATGAGTTTCATTTAAAAAGGTTTAATGTAAGTAATCAGGTTTTGGAAACAGTCTGGAGATCTTGCTACTAAAATGCAGAACGGATAATATGCATTTCTGTATAGAAACTCATATAAAGGTCATACCCACAAAAGCAAGGTTACCAAATAGACCTTTTGAGCTGTCTCCCACAAGTGGTGTAGTCCTGAAATATTAGAATGCTGCTTTTATCTGCTACTCCCTTAATACTAAAAAGTTGTACTATGAACAAATAAATGGGCAAATGGAGGCTAGTACAGAATTTGGCAGTCTTCTGGCTAAACAAGACAACTTGTCTAGGAGTTATTATTGATCTATTTTCATCTACATTTTGGTTTTTAAGTAATTTCAAAGGTATTAAACAGATGGGGAAGGCACTCATTTTTATTACTTTTATAAAACTAAATAAAATATTATTTCAGGTGAGAATAAAATTAAAATGCTGGAGATTAAATTAATTTCTCACTTCTGCCCTTCCCTAGATGAAAGGGATAGAACGTCATCCAAATATATGCTTCCATACTTCAATATATGAAGTTTTGTATTAATACAACTCCAAACATGGCCGTCCAGCTAAGATTCTGGAAGCTTGTCCAAATGTAATATTTGTTGCTGACTTTAGACAATTATATTCGGCATTTAATGACAAGTCAAAGCTATATAATTGCTGGGTCATTAAATTATTTTAAGTGTTATGGTGCAAGATAATCAGTGTCATGGAGCATGAGAACAAAAGAGAAACAGAAGTTTTAGTTGCCAAAAGCATATATAGAAAATGAAATCTCTGATGTGAATAGCAGTATTGTTTGGTAACCTGGCAAAGAAGTAAATAGCTTTCCATTTCTGTGAAGATGGTAAGATGAAGAATAGCTGCTGTTGAGTCAAATAAAGATTTTCAATTAAAGGAAGGGCTTCACACATTAAAATGTATTCCTGTAGAGCAGGATATGAAATATCAAACGATTATAGCAGAGATCAGGGGTTTTTACATGCTATGTGACTCAGCCATTAGTGCTAGAGGTGATTATAAATTCCTTGTTAGAGAGAAAGATATGAGACTGGTAAAAGGTTTTTGTTGCTGACAGGCAGATTTTTTTTTTTTTTTAATAATTAAAACATGTTTTTAAAACCTTTTTTTAATATTTAAGTTCAACTATTTGCTTGTCATATTAACTTGCACTCCCAAAGAGTGGCTTAGATGGCAATGGAATATGTAGAAAGTTGGAGAAGTATAAGGTTTAACCACTTCCATGGTTCCATGGCAGAGCTAAAATCCAGTTGTCCCTTTTAAAATTATTACTGTTCTATACTTTCCACCAGCACTGAGGAGTTTTAGAAGGGAATCATCACTAGAGTATCCAGTTTGAGGGATACCTAAATGTTTCTATCACTGCTGAAGTGAGGTCTTGGTGATCTGTATAAAATAAGTAAAATGAAGTAAATTAAGTAAAAGCAAATGAAGAACCACTTTTTTTACAGAATAGTTCTCTGGTCAGGACATTCAGAATTCAGTTCCAATAGCTTCTTCATTGTCAATTATAAATTTGTAATGTCTGGCATATGTATCATGAGACTTAAGGCTATCATAATACAGATAATTTAGAAGCTGTATGCATGGATCCCTTAAACTTAGTTATTTCTGTCCATTTGCTTTCAAGACCTTTGCTTTCATTCTTGAAAGGAAGAGAAACAAAATCTTACAACAGTGCTGTCTCCTATAAAGCTTAGGCAGAGTCAGAAAACACCACATGATTTTAAGCGATCTAAGAAACTGTAGCATAGATTCACTTCATCTCATTGCTGTTAGCTTTTGATTTGATTGCTTTATCTTGCCAGAAATGTAAAAGGCAAATGAATAATGATGAATGGGCTATGAAGTCATAAAGAACTAATGGCAATTCAGCTGAAAAGTTTAATTAATATGGCACATAAACAGTTTTACCTGTCACTGCAGTTCTGACCTTGTAGTTTCACGTATAGGCAAGTAACTTAAGAAACAGCAACACACAATCCAGAAGTAAGGATATTTGTATCCTTGACATGTGACAGAACAGCTATAAGTGTAATTGAAATATAGTATGCATTTGGCATTGATGCAGATACCTAATTTTGATGGTGTAGGAGAATGACCAATGTGACATTTTGCTCATTTTCCTCAGCTGGAGCTTGTACAATTTCCCAAGTGTAAATGACCTTATAGTTTTATACAATATAGTCTTGACCCTGACTGTTACGGCAGCTCAGAGTGTGAACATGCAGTCAGCAAAACAGCCCTACTAAAAGTTAGCTATAATTTACAGTGGGACAAAATCAACTGAAAGTTTCAATGATAATGTCTGATGGCCTTGACATCCTACCTTGGTGTTCCCTCTGCTGATTCTCACTCTTTTTGTTCCTTCCTCCTCTCTCTGTCCGGTGTTTTCTGCCCTTTCTTAAATATGTTATCACAGAGGTGCCACCATCTTGGGTGACGGGTTCAGCTGTGGCCTGCGGTGAGTCTGTTGGAGCCAGCTGGGACCAGCTATGTCTGGCACGGGCAGCCCTGGCCTCTCCTCACAGAGGTCACCTCCTCAGCCCCCCACTGCCAGCACCTTGCCACATATTCTCAATACACTATTTGGGATAACTAAGCATACAATTAAATGCACAAAAGATCTATGCTTATTTCTACCCAATGTGTGATCCAATAAGCATTCTCAGGGGACACCTACCTTATTAAGCCTTAAAGAAAATATTGGGAAAAGGTGGTGAAAATTCCTCTTGTATATATATAGTATTCACCCTTGAGAAACAGTAATGCAGGACAGAAAAGTCATGAAATTAATTTATTCCTTTTAATTAAATCTACAGAAATTCTTACTTTCTGTAACACAGAAGAGTGCCTTAACCGAAAGCCTATACCATATTACAGGTCAGCTGATTTCAGTCTGATCTGTTGAAGGCGAAATTTTAAAATAACCCTTTCCTTCCTCCAATATTCCTTTTATCTGTTTTAGCTCCACAAGGTAGACTTGCTCTTTTAATTTTTCTATTTGCTGTGCTTTAGTGAGTCTAGAATTAGGACTTTGGTTTCTTTGGCTAACTTAAAAATCTAATGTAAAAATAAATGGGCATCTTAAAAGTAGGCATCATGAAGATAGAATAGAAAGCCCCTTTGTGACACCAGTACATTACCTTTTTGCTTAGCAACAACCTAAATGACTATTGCTTCTTTAAAAAGGATTTTTATTGTAAAACAAGAGTTCCATGGGCTCCTTTTAAATTCTGTTCTGAAAAAAAAAATCATTCAAATAATTAATTTAGTTGGTTATCTAATTTAAAATAAAAAAAAAACCCAAAGTAGTCAACTTACTCCTAAAAATCCATATTTTTCCAGGTGTTACAGTCAAATATAAATTTTTGCATGACCTTTTACTGTTTATCAGAATAACTACCAACATAAGGTGAGAACAGTAGCAAAGACCATCAGTCACTGTTACCCTCTGTCAGAGTATGTGCTCTAGCGTGATGGAGTACACAATACAGAACTACCTTTTTTTTTCCCCTCATGATCTTTAGCATCCATAACGAACTTCTACCAGGGCATATTTTTCAGTCTGTCTTTCTGGAGGCTGTGTTTTAGTAGAGAGGCTTAATTTTGCACTGAGACAGCTGCAGCTCTTAATTGACCACTTGACAACTGTTGCTTATAAAAACACTATTTCCTTTAGCTAGCAAGTATTTTTACCTACTGCCATGTTTTCTCTTAACATATTCCCAATATTTGGACAAGGATTCTTGTTTTTCCCCCTATATTTAGAACATAAAACAAATGTAGAATCACTTGAAACATTAACAGGAAAGTGCTGGTTCTAACCAATGGCAAGGTGGCTTTCAGGAAAATTTTGTATTTTTGCAATTAATTTCCTGTGTTAAGTATCTTCTCTGTAGAATTCTATCTCTCTCTCTATTGGCATATTTGAATAAGTTAGGAATAAAAGAAACTGATAATATTTTGGTTACTCAATTTTGTTAGTCTTCTACAGCCTATATATGATTTACCTTTCCCATTTCCATTAACTTAAAATGTAACTTGAAGTAAATATCTAGACACATTTTTTTATTTTTACCTTCATGCCCTTTTTTTGGCAATCATGAAATCACTTCAAAGGAAGCTAGATGTGTTTTTGAGTGCTGTGTCTTTCCCTTAACTTATAAGATGGATGTTACTTAAATTAAGATAACTTTTACAACAACAAATAATAGTCCACAGTAATTAATTTTTGTAACAAAAGCAATAAGTGGGAAGAACATTATATGGAAAAATTGTTTTTCAATTTAGTAAATACAGGATTATTTGGATCTTTATTGTGAAAAAATAAAGAATAAACTCAATGTTTTTAATAATATCTACAAAAGTTATTACTGCTTTGTAGTGTATTAATTTTTGGAATTATGTTTTCTGATCCAAATTTTCATTCCTTAATAAGTAACTTTTTAATGACACTGAAACAATTTAAGCCATTTTAAAGACTCGGAAAAGTTCCTTGAAACCTAGTGGTGCATTCTGTGTACCTTTTTGTACATAAAAATTGCTTAGTAATAAAATAAAATAATAAACGAAGTGAAGCAAAATATAATGCAAATGTTCTTGACCATTCAAGTGCAACTCTTTGTCAAGTTAAACTGATTAAAGATGAGTCAAATCCTGGGCTTACCAACTGGCTTATCCTTCCATTGTGTTATTGGCAAGAAACAGCTGATTAAGACATTATATATAATTACAGAATCATAGAATCATAGAATCATTGAGGTTGGAAAAGACCTCTAAGATCATCGAGTCCAACCGTCGACCCAACACCACCATGCCCACTAAACCATGTCCCTAAGTGCCTCATCTACACGTCTTTTAAATACCTCCAGGGATGGGGACTCAACCACTTCCCTGGGCAGCCTCTTCCAATGTTTGACAACCCTTTTGGTGAAGAATTTTTTCCTAATACCCAATCTAAACCTCCCCTGGCGTAACTTGAGGCCATTTCCGCTCATCCTATTGCTTGTTACTTGGGAGAAGAGACTGACACCCACCTCGCTACAACTTCCTTTCAGTTAGTTGTAGAGAGCGATAAGGTCTCCCCTCAGCCTCATTTTCTCCAGGCTAATCAACCCCGGTTCCCTCAGCCGTTCCTCATAAGACTTGTGCTCTACACGCTTCACCAGCTTCATTGCCCTTCTCTGGAAACGCTCTAATACCTTGACGTCCTTCTTGCAGTGAGGGGCCCAAAACTGAACACAGTATTCGAGGTGCAGCCTCACCAGTGCCAAGTACAGGGGGACAATCACTTCCCTAATCCTGCTGGTCACACTGTTTCTGATACAAGCCAGGGTGCTACTGGCCTTCTTGGCCAGCTCATATTCAGCTGCCTGTCGACCAGCACTCCCAGGTCCTTTTCCTTTTTTATGTGCTGTCCTTTTCCAGGTCCTTTTCCTTTTTTATGTGCTAGGCTGGATCAAGACTACTCCAGGTCCACTATATTTGCTGGAAAGTTGTTATCTCAGAAAAGGTTTCTTGTTCTTACTACCTTGTGTAATCACTTATTTCCTTTTTCTTTTGATTTCTTAATACAAAACACCAAACTAATGGCTAGTAGTACTGTACTTAAAGCATATGCATTCTAATGTGTTTTAATGTGCCTACAGAACAAGCTATGAACCACTAGAAACAACATATTTCAGGATGTGTTTTGCTGTAGAAATAGTGCTTGCCTGAGAATAAGCCACTTCTCGCTTTTGCTATGTTATCCATTTGTCCTGGTTTCGGCAGGGATAGAGTTAATTTCCTTCCTAGTAGCTGGTACAGTGCTGTGTTTTGGATTTAGGATGAGAACAAAGTTGATAACGCACCGATGTTTTAGTCATTGCTAGGTAGTGCTTACACTAGCCAAGGACTTTTTAGTTTCCCATGCTCTACCGACTGAGAAGGCTGGAGGTGCACAAGAAGCTGGGAGGGGGCACAGCCAAACTGGCCAAAGGGACATTCCGTACCATGTGACGTCATGCTCAGTACATAAACTGGGGAAAGCTGGCCGGGGCCGCCGCTGCTCGGGGACTGGCTGGGCATTGGTCGGCGGGTGGTAAGCAATTGCACTGTGCATCACTTGCTTTGTGTATTATCATTATTGTTATTATTATTACATTGTTATTATCATTTTATTTCAATTATTAAACTGTTTTTATCTCAACCCACGACTTTTTCTCACTTGTGCTCTTCCAATTCTCTCCCCCATCCCACCGGGTGGGGAGGGGGAGTGAGCGAGCGCCTGTGTGGTGCTCAGTTGCCGACTGGCGTTAAACCACGACAGTCCTTTTTGGCGCCCAATGTAGTGGCTCGAAAGGTTTGAGATAATAACAGATTAACCGGAGTGTATTAAAGAACTTGTATCTGTTAATAGTTGTGGGTCACAATGTTGGTTTCTCTGTTCTCGATATTGATTTGTATAATCTGCATCGCGCTCTTTTTCCTGCTGTACATGTTAAAGATTGGTGTTGGGTTTTGCAGTTTGCTGTGGTCTGCAGTGAATAGTGATATCTCGCTTGTGAGGTTCATTTTTAGAACATTGACCTTGACGTTAGTGTGGTATGTAAGTTTCACAATGAAGCTGTTACTGTACCACAGAGACCATTTCGTGGAGACAACTAGCAATTACAGTGACTTCTCTGAGAGCTTTTTACGGAGGAAATACAGAATGGCAGTGTCACTACCTTCTTCTATGATGTTTCCTCCTTCATTACAGTAACTTTTCAGTATTTTGAGCAGCCTTGGGCAGTTAAGATACTTCTATTAATACTTCTTGGGAATATTGTTTCGATTTTGTCTAATGTTGGTAAGCAATTTAAGAATATCATCCAGAGATCTGCCCCAAGGCTGGATAGTTATGAGTGGCAGGGTGTGTGGGACAAGATGGGCAAGTACCTGGGCCAATGGGCACCCCCAGTGTTTTGGAACTTCACCCCTGAGCAAGTGCAGAATCCTTAAAAAGTTAGTAGAATATTTGGACAAAGTATGCTGTCACCCTGGCAACTCCAGAGAGATGCAGCTCATTGCAACGTGCTGGGGCCTGGCCCATGCCTACCGAGCCCTGTTCAACACCATTCAGTGCCCTCAAAGGGAAGAGAAGGTCTCTGGCTCTGACAGTAAAACGACACGCACTGTGGCCACTCAGACCCGGGCAACGTGCCCTGTGGCCACTCCGACCCCGGCAACAGGCCCTGCGGCCACTCCAACCCCGGCAACAGGCCCTGTGGCTGAACCAAAGAACCAGCCTGTGCCGGTATCAGTCGCCCCTGTACACAAGAAGAAATCTTGGAAGCGGAAGTCAGCTCGTTTAGTAAGGGAGGAAGAAGCTTCTTCTAAAAGGGAACCGGAGGAAGAACTGTATGAGACAGATGACCCTAGAGAAGGGCCATCACGAGAACGGGAGGAGGAGAGCCGGCCGCTGACCGGGGAGGAAGAAGAGGAAGAACTCATAAACGAGGCAGTGACCACCCGATCTCTATCCCTGAGTGAGCTGCGAGATATATGAAAAGATTTCAGCCGCCGTCCAGGTGAGCATATTGTCACCTGGCTGCTCCAATGCTGGGATAATGGGGCCAGTAGCCTGGAATTAGAGGGTAGGGAAGCCAAGCAGCTGGGATCCCTTTCTAGGGAAGGGGGCATTGATAAAGCAATTGGAAAAGGGACACGAGTCCTCAGCCTTTGGAGGCGACTCTTGTCAAGCGTGAAGGAAAGGTATCCCTTCAAGGAAGATGTCATATGTTGCCCAAGCAAGTGGGCCACCGTGGAGAAGGGTATCCAGTTTCTGAGAGAATTAGCTGTGCTGGAGGTGATGTATGATGACCTGAACAATGAACAACTCTCCAAAGATCCAGACGAAGTCAAGTGCACACGACCCATGTGGCGGAAGTTTCTAAGGAGCTCACCATCGTCATACGCCAATTCATTGGCAGTGATGACCTGGAAAGATGGAGAGGAACAAACAGTGGATGAATTGGCTAGTCAACTCCGGCAATACGAGGAAAGTCTTTCTTCCTCCCTCGTCTCAGCTGTGGAGTAACTGTCCTGGGAGTTCCAGCAATTCAAAGAGGATAGGTCCTACTCCTCACCTGTACGGACCAGTATCTCGGCTATTAGGAGTCAGCGTTCTTTTGCTCAAGAGAGAGAATATAAAGGGTACACACCACGGGGCACCCTATGGTTCTACCTGCGTGACCACGGAGAGAACATGAGGAAGTGGGATGGGAAACCTACTGCAGCCCTAGGGGCACGGGTACATGAATTGCAAGGGAAAACAATCACAGAAAGAGGGTCTTCCAGGAAAATTGCTGCTCCAGTTTCCAGCGGGCAGTTCCCCAGACAGAGTAGAAGGGCTGATCTTACTCCTGATGTTAATGAAGAAACTTCTGACCCGTACGTACAAGAAATGAGAAATGAGTACTGTGATGAGGATTAGAGGGGCCCTGCCTCCAGCCAGGGGGAGGAAAGGGACAACCGGGTTTACTGGACTGTGTGGATTCGGTGGCCTGGCACATCAGACCCACAGGAGTATAAGGCTCTAGTAGACACCGGTGCACAGTGTACCCTAATGCCATCAAGCTATACAGGGGCATAACCCATCTGTATTTCTGGGGTGACAGGGGGATCCCAACAGCTAACTGTATTGGAAGCCGAAGTGAGTCTAACTGGGAATGGGTGGCAGAAGCCCCCCATTGTGACTGGCCCAGATGCTCCGTGCATCCTTGGCATAGACTACCTCAGGAGAGGGTATTTCAAGGACCCAACAGGGTACAGGTGGGCTTTTGGTATAGCTGCCTTGGAGACGGAGGAGATTAAACAGCTGTCCACCTTGCCTGGTCTCTCGGAGGACCCCTCTGTTGTGGGTTGCTGAAGGTTGAAAAACAACAGGTGCCAATCGCTACCACCACGGTGCACCGGCGGCAATATCGCACCAACCAAGACTCCTTGATTCCCATTCATGAGCTAATTCATTGACTGGAGAGCCAAAGAGTGATCAGCAAGACCCGCTCACCCTTTAACAGTCCCATATGGCCAGTGCGGAAGTCTAATGGAGAGTGGAGACTAACAGTAGACTATCGTGGCCTCAATGAAGTCACGCCACCGCTGAGTGCTGCTGTGCCAGACATGCTAGAATTTCAATACGAATTGGAATCAAAGGCAGCCAAGTGGTATGCCACAACTGATTATCGCTAATGTGTTTTTCTCAGTCCCTTTGGCAGCGGAGTGCAGGCCACAGTTTGCTTTCACTTGGAGGGGCGTCCAGTACACCTGGAACCGACTGCCCCAGGGGTGGAAACACAGCCCTACCATTTGCCATGGACTGATCCAGACTGCACTGGAGCAGGGTGGAGCTCCAGAACACCTGCAATACATTGATGATATCATCGTGTGGGGCAACACAGCAGGAGAAGTTTTTGAAAAAGGGAAGGAAATAGTCCAAATCCTGCTGAAGGCCGGTTTTGCCATAAAACAAAGTAAGGTCAAGGGACCTGCACAGGAGATCCAGGTTTTAGGAATAAAATGGCAAGATGGACGTCGTCAGATCCCAATGGATGTGATCAACAAAATAACAGCCATGTCTCCACCAACTAGCAAAAAGGAAACACAAGCTTTCTTAGGCATCGTGGGTTTTTGGAGAATGCACATTCCAAATTACAGTCTGATCGTAAACCCTCTGTATCAAGTGACCCGAAAGAAGAATGATTTCAAATGGGGCCCTGAGCAACGACAAGCTTTTGAACAAATTAAACGGGAGATAGTTCATGCACTAGCCCTGGGGCCAGTCTGGGCAGGGCAAGATGTCAAACGTGCTCTATACCGCAGCCGGGGAGAATGGCCTTACCTGGAGCCTCTGGCAGAAAGCACCAGGCGAGACTCGAGGTCGACCCCATGGGTTTTGGCGTCGGGGATACAGAGGATCTGAGGCCCGCTCTACTCCAACTGAAAAAGAGATATTAGCAGCATATGAAGGGGTTCAAGCTGCTTAAGAAGTGATCGGCACTGAAGCACAGCTCCTCCTGGCACCCCGACTGCCGGTGCTAGGCTGGATGTTCAGAGGGAGGGTCCCCTGTACACATCATGCAACTGATGCTACATGGAGTAAGTGGGTCGCACTGATCACACACCGGGCTCGAACAGGAAACCCCAGTCGCCCAGGAATCCTGGAAGTGATCATGGATTGGCCAGAGGGCAAAGATTTTGGAATACTGCCAGAGGAGGAGGTGACGCGTGCTGAAGAGGCCCCAATGTATAATGAACTACCAGAAAATGAGAAGCAATATGCCCTGTTCACTGATGGGTCCTGTCGTCTTGTGGGAAAGCATCGGAGGTGGAAAGCTGCTGTATGGAGTCCTATGCGACAAGTTGTAGAAACTGCTGAAGGAGAAGTTGAATCGAGCCAATCTGCAGAAGTTAAGGCCATCCAGCTGGCTTTAGACATTGCTGACCGAGAAAAGTGGCCAGTGCTCTACCTCTATACTGACTCATGGATGGTGGCAAATGCCCTGTGGGGGTGGTTGCAGCAAGGGAAGCAGAGCAACTGGCAGCGCAGAGGCAAACCCATCTGGGCTGCCGCATTGTGGCAAGATATTGCTGCCCGGGTGGAGAACCTGGTTGTAAAAGTCCGTCACGTAGATGCTCACGTACCCAAGAGTCGGGCCACTGAAGAACATCAAAATAACCAGCAGGTGGATCAGGCTGCTAAGATTGAAGTGGCTCAGGTGGATCTGGACTGGCAACATAAGGGTGTATTATTTCTACCTTGGTGGGCCCATGACACCTCAGGCCACCAAGGAAGAGATGCAACATACAGATGGGCTCGTGATCGAGGGGTGGACTTGACCATGGACAGTATAGCCCATGTTATCCATGAATGCGAAACATGCGCTGCAATCAAGCAAGCCAAGCGGTTAAAGCCTTTTTGGTATGGAGGACGATGGCTGAAATATAAATATGGGGAGGCCTGGCAGATCGATTATAGCACACTCCCACAAACCCGCCAAGGCAAGCGCCACATATTTACAATGGTGGAGGCAACCACCGGATGGCTGGAAACATATCCCGTGCCCCATGCCACCGCCCGGAACACTCTCCTGGGCCTTGAAAAGCAAGTCCTATGGCGACATGGCACCCCAGAAAGAATTGAGTCAGACAACGGGACTCATTTCCGAAACAACCTCATAGACACCTGGGCCAAAGAGCACGGCATTGAGTGGGTGTATCACATCCCCTATCATGCACCAGCCTCTGGGAAAATTGAACGATACAATGCACTGTTAAAGACTACACTGAGAGCAATGGGTGGCGGGACATTCAGACATTGGGATACACATTTAGCAAAGGCCACCTGGTTAGTCAACACTCGGGGGTCTGCCAATCGAGCAGGCCCTGCCCAGTCAGAACTTTTACGTACTGTAGGTGGGAATAAAGTCCCTGTAGTGCACATAAAAAATATGCTGGGGAAGACAGTCTGGGTTATTCCTGCCTCGGGTAGAGGCAGACCCATCCATGGGATTGCTTTTGCTCAAGGACCTGGGTGCACTTGGTGGATAATGCAGAAGGATGGGGAAGTCCGATGTGTACCTCAAGGGGATTTGATTTTGGGTGAGAATAGCCAATGATCTGAATTATGTGATGTTAAGTACTAATTATAGTTATAATAGTTATACTAATAATACACAGATACACTAATCATACTAATAATATTATATGCCATACTAATGTTATTACAGTAAGAATCACCCAGACTAATGAAGAATAACTTCAGTGAAACCAAGCAAAGCACAGCGATGATGGTACCAGAACTGACTTCAACATGAAACAATCCAACACCACATACCATCTCCATTTTTCCTGCCCTGGAAGATTATTACAACAGATGGAGCCCAAAGTCATGGACTAAATGAACTCACCGAACATTTTAGAGGGATGGCCCACAGACTAAGGGAATGATATCTGTGTGTGTGTGTGTGGTGTGTGTATATATATATAGAGAAAAAAAAGGGGGTGTTGATTAATGAAAATGTACTGGAAAATATGAGACTTGAGCATGATGCAGATGGTATAGAATAAGGGGTGGATATTGTCCTGGTTTTGGCAGAGATAGAGTTAAGTTCCTTCCTAGTAGCTGGTACAGTGCTGTGTTTTGGATTGAGGATGAGAACAAAGTTGATAACGCACCAATGTTTTAGTTGTTGCTAAGTAGTGCTTACACTAGCCAAGGACTTTTTAGTTTCCCATGCTCTACTGACTGAGAAGGCTGGAGGTGCACAAGAAGCTGGGAGGGGGCACAGCCAAACTGACCAAAGGGACATTCCATACCATGTGATGTCATGCTCAGTACATAAACTGGGGAAAGCTGGCCGGGGGGGCCGCTGCTCGGGGACTGGCTGGGCATCGGTCGGTGGGTGGTGAGCAATTGCACTGTGCATCACTTGCTTTGTGTATTATTATTATTATTATCATATTATTATTATTATCATTTTATTTCAATTATTAAACTGTTTTTATCTCAACCCATGAGTTTTTCTCACTTGTGCTCTTCCAATTCTCTCCCTCATCCCACCGGGGTGTAGGGGGGAGTGAGCGAGCGGCTGCGTGGTGCTTAGTTGCCGACTGAGGTTAAACTACGACACCATTTCATAATCTTCTCTTTCTCATCAATAAACTGTTCAGCTGCTACGTAATATCACTTGATGTATCTAAGGGTGGTTCAGACATCCACTTAAAGTTGACAGATATGACAGAGGCTACAGATTTTTTTTGGATCAGCAAATGGTGCCAGGTAAAACAGGCTAATAGCAATTACTGGCAAATACAAACTAGTAGCAAATACTTATATCTGGGCAATCAAATCAAACCCAAAATATAATTGTAAGTTCAAACTTGTGTTTTTTGAAGGGTAAGAGTTGGGGATGTAGGAAGAGAAGAGAATGGGAAGGAAGAACAAAAACACTAGACTTCTAAACCTTTTCTTTTTATGTTTAGAGCACTTATTTTTTTACCTGTTCCACTGTGATATACCTGATCTTGCTTCAGTGATGAAGTACTTCACAGTGAACATTAATTAGAATGATAGCTGGAACACAAATGTCTCTGCTCCCACAACACTACTCTAACCATTAGGGTACACAGAAGCTTGCTCATGTTCTAACTTTTTTATATATTTGTAAGAAATATATATTTATTCCATTGAAAGGGGAATGTCTTTCAACAAGACTGTGAAGACATAGGTGATGGAAGTAGAAGGCAGAAGCTCAGAATGTCACATCACTGAAATGCTCTAGATGTACTGAAGCTGCTTTAGCTAGTTGCCTAGACAGCCTTAATGCCAAACATGAGCAGCAAAAAAATTCAGGCATCTCATAGAATCATAGAATCATAGAATCATTGAGGTTGGAAAAGACCTCTAAGATCATCGAGTCCAACCGTCAACCCAACACCACCACGCCCACTAAACCATGTCCCTAAGTGCCTCATCTACACGTCCTTTAAATACCTCCAGGGATGGGGACTCAACCACTTCCCTGGGCAGCCTCTTCCAATGTTTAACCACTCTTTCAGTAAAGACATTTTTCCTCACGTCCAATCTAAACCTCCCCTGGTGCAACTTGAGGCCATTTCCTCTCGTCCTATCGCTAGTTACTTGGGAGAAGAGACCAACACCCACCTCACTACAACCTCCTTTCAGGTAGTTGTAGAGAGCGATGAGGTCTCCCCTCAGCCTCCTTTTCTCCAGGCTAAACAACCCCAGTTCCCTCAGCCGCTCCTCATAAGACTTGTTCTCCAGACCCCTCACCAGCCTCGTTGCCCTTCTCTGGACACGCTCCAGCACCTCAACGTCCTTCTGGCAGTGAGGGGCCCAAAACTGAACACAGTATTTGAGGTGCGGCCTCACCAGTGCCGAGTACAGGGGCACGATCACTTCCCTACTCCTGCTGGCCACACTATTTCTGATACAGGCCAGGATGCCATTGGCCTTCTTGGCCGCCTGGGCACACTGCCAGCTCATGTTCAGCCGGCTGTCGACCAGCACCCCCAGGTCCTTTTCCGACAGGCAGCTTTCCAGCCACTCTTCCCCAAGCCTGTAGCGCTGCATGGGGTTGTTGTGGCCAAAGTGCAGGACCCGGCACTTGTCCTTGTTGAATCTCATACACTTGGCCTCAGCCCATCGATCCAGCCTGTCCAGGTCCCTCTGCAGAGCCTTCCTACCCTCAAGCAGATCAACACTCCCACCCAACTTGGTGTCGTCTGCAAACTTACTGAGGGTGCACTCAATCCCCTCATCCAGATCATTGATAAAGATATTGAACAAGACCGGCCCCAGTACTGAGCCCTGGGGAACACCGCCTGTGACGGGCCACCAACTGGATGTAACTCCATTCACCACAACTCTCTGGGCCCGGCCGTCCAGCCAGTTTTTGACCCAGCGCAGAGTACACCTGTCTAGGCCGTGAGCTGCCAGCTTCTCTAGGAGAATGCTGTGGGAGACGGTGTCAAAGGCCTTGCTGAAGTCCAGGTAGACCACATCCACAGCCTTTCCCTCATCCACTAGGCGGGTCATGTGGCCATAGCAGGAGATCAGGTTGGTCAAGCAGGACCTGCCTCTCCTGAATCCGTGCTGGCTAGGCTGGATCCCCTTGTTGTCCTGCACATGCCTTGTGAGCGCCCTCAAGATGAGCCGCTCCATAATCTTCCCCGGCACCGAGGTCAGGCTGACAGGCCTGTAGTTCCCTGGATCCTCCTTCCGGCCCTTCTTGTAGATGGGCGTCACATTGGCAAGCCTCCAGTCATCCAGGACCTCCCCTGTTAACCAGGTCTGCTGATAAATGATGGAGAGCGGCTTGGTGAGCTCCTCCGCCAGCTCCCTCAGCACTCTTGGGTGGATCCCATCCGGCCCCATAGACTTGTGAGCGTCCAGGTGGCGTAGCAGGTAGTTAACTATTTCCTCTTGGATTATGGGGGGTTCATCCTGCTCGCCGTCCCTGTCTTCCAGCTCAGGGAGCTGAATACCCTGAGGATAAGTGGTCTGACTATTGAAGACTGAGGCAAAGAAGACGTTAAGTACCTCAGACTTTTCCTCATCCTCAGTGACAATGCTCCCCCCTGCATCCAATAAAGGATGGAGATCCTCCCTGGCTCTCTTCTTGTCATTAATATATTTGTAAAAACTTTTTTTGTTGTCTCTAACGACAGCGGCCAGATTGCATTCTAGCTGGGCTTTTGCCTTTCTAATTCCCTCTCTGCATGACCTAATGAGACCCCTGTACTCTTCTTGAGTCGCCTGCCCTTTCTTCCACAAGCGGTAAACTCTCTTTTTTTTCCTGAGTCCCAGCAAAAGCTCCCCATTCAGCCAGGACAGTCGTCTTCCCCGCCCGTTCTTCTTACGGCGTACGGGGACAGCCCGCTCCTGCGCCTTTAAGACTTCCTTCTTGAAGAACGTCCAGCCTTCCTGGACCCCTTTGCCCTTCAGGACTGTCTCCCACGGGACTCTCTCAACCAGCGTCCTGAACAGGCCAAAGTCTGCCCTCTGGAAGTCCATGGTTGCGGTTTTGCTGGTCCCCCTCCTTACTGCACCAAGAGTTGAGAATTCCACCATTTCATGGTCGCTAAGCCCAAGATGGCCTCCGACCACCACATCTCCCACCAGTCCTTCTCTGTTTGTAAACAGCAGGTCGAGCGAGGCACCTCCCCTGGTAGGCTCACTTACCAGCTGTGTCAGGAAGGTGTCTTCCACACACTCCAGGAACCTCCTAGACTGCTTCCTCTCTGCCGTGTTGTATTTCCAGCAGACATCCGGGAAGTTGAAGTCCCCCACGAGAACAAGGGCTAGCGATTGAGACACTGCTGCCAGCCGCTTGTAGAACGCTTTATCTGCCTCTTCATCCTGGTTGGGTGGTCTATAACAGACTCCCAGCAGGATATCTGCCTTGTTGGCCTTCCCCCTCATCCTTACCCATAGACAGTCGACCATATCATCATCACAATCGTTGAGCTCTAGACAATCGAAACACTCCCTAACATACAGGGCCACCCCACCACCTCTCCTTCCTCGCCTGTCCCTTCTGAAGAGTCTATAGCCATCCATTGCAGCACTCCAATCATGAGAGTCACCCCACCATGTTTCTGTGATGGCGACTAAGTCATAGCTATCCCGCTGCACAATGGCTTCCAGCTCCTCCTGTTTGCCACCCATGCTGCGTGCATTGGTGTAGATGCACTTGAGCTGGGCTATCGATTTCTCCACCAGCATCGGCACGCCACCCCTAGGCTCATCTCTAGTGAGCCTGGTTTTATCCCCTTCCCCCTTCAAACCTAGTTTAAAGCCCTCTCAATGAGCCCCGCCAATTCATGAGCGAGAATCCTTTTCTCCCTGTGAGACAGCTGGACTCCATCTGTCGCCAGCAGGCCTGGTGCCGTGTAAACCTCCCCATAATCAAAAAAGCCAAAATTCCTCCGATGGCACCAGCCCCTGAGCCACGTGTTGATCAGGTGTGTTTTCCTGTTCCTTTCAGTATTCTCCCCTGCCACTGTAGGGATAGAGGAAAACACTGCCTGTGCTCCCGATCCTTGAACCAGTCGCCCCAGTGCCCTGAAGTCCCTTTTGATCACTGCAGGACTTCTCTCTGCAACCTCATCACTGCCAGCCTGTATAACCAGCAGCGGGTAGTAATCAGAAGGCCGTACCAGACCAGGGAGCTTCGTAGTGATGTCTCTGACCTGAGCCCCGTGGAGGCAGCAGACTTCCCTGTGGGACGGGTCCGGTCGGCATATTGGGCCCTCTGTTCCCCTCAGAAGGGAATCGCCTATGACAATTACCCTCCTTTTTTTCTTAACAGAGGCACTCATAATGCATGGGGCTAACTGCCTCATCCTAGGCGACCCCCTGGATGGACCTTCATCTACATCCTCGTTTGCCTGGCCATCAAGTTCCAGGGCCCCATATCTGTTCTGTAAGGGCAACCGGGAAGGTGAGGGAGGCCGGGCGGGCGTTTGCCTGGCACCCCGAGCAGGGACCTGTTTCCATTCCCCCCCGTCACTTAAGGTCCCCTCTTTCTACCTGGTGGCAAGAAGGCAGGGGATCCTCTGCTTCTCGTGGAGCCTCTAAGTCAGAATCCCGCCTAGACGTAGTGATAAGGGAACGTGAGCTGGGTTTAGACCGTCGTGAGACAGGTTAGTTTTACCCTACTGATGATGTGTTGTTTTTTTATCTCATGGATTTGTAGCATTTTTTTGTATTAACAGATACAGTATTCAGTATTTTTAAAATGTAGGCATGCAAAAGACAAAGTTTGTGTAATTTTATTTACCTCACCAAGCTTTTTTCATCATAAAAAAATTTCTGATGTCATATTAAAAATTAAAAATATAAACCTTCAGATGAGATAGTCAAATCAACATAGAATTTCAGATACATTTAGTCTTTTTCCTTATTGCAAAACAGTTGTTATCAACTGACTTGTTAAATGTCTTGAGGCATTTGAAAAATATGACCTGCTCTTCTTAGTGTGTTACCTCTGACATAATTATAAATACCATTTCCATTACATTTTACCTACAATTATATCTTTTCTCAGTCCTGTTTTGTGAAGTTATTTTATATTCATAGTTCTGTTATGTTTTCCTCTCAGTCTTCCTGTTTCCTACTGCATTGCATACTTACGCATTCCCTTTTTTGTCTGACTCCCTCAATAAATACCTTGGGTTTCTTTTCCTTATGTTTTTCTTGGAACAGCAAGCCTGCTAGGCAAATGGAAGAAAACTTCAGAGCTGTAATTTTTGTAATGGCTGTTTGCTTGAGCTTGCTATAGCACAAACAGCTTGCTCTAATTGTACTAGATAAATCACTGGGAAAATGCTACTCTGGTTCTTAGATTTTATATCAGCTAAGTTGTCCCCTTTGGTGTTTTAATTTAATGAAAGAAGTTAATTGATGCAGAAATAGCTTGAACAGGTACAGGCAGCACTATTATTTGGACAGTGTGAGACAGACCTGAAGTATGATTTCTCTAACTTCTGAGTCCAACGTGAACTTGATTAGAAACCTGGATCTGCTGAGACAGAATACAGTCATCATTTTCTTCTGGTGTTCATTATTTTGGTTTGCGTCTTCATTATTTTGGTTTGTGTCTTCTTGAGGCCTTCCCAGAAGTGCAAGTCTCTAAATTACAGTCCCAGTCTTGACATTGTGATGCATGTTAGCAGAAACTTCTGTTTGCACGGTGGAGGACTTAATTCAACAGAGGTTTGTAATAGTTTGGAGATACTCCTATGTAAGCCACTTTGTGGTATTAGCAGCCAAAGTCTAAGCAAATGCTTAAATTTATTTGAGAAAAAATGGTTTTACATCATGCCATGCATTTCTGCCCTAATTCCTCTACTGTTCTTTGCCTTATCTTTGCTCTTTTTCTTTGAATGACATGGTCACTAACTTAGTTATCTTTTTAATCTGCTTTTTTTTAGTACTGCTGTAGTTCTCACCCTAGCTGTCTGCATATGTGTGGTGGTTTAACCCCAGCCAGCAACTAAGCACCACACAGCTGCTTGCTCACTGCCCCCCGGTGGGATGGGGGAGAGAATCGGAAGGGTAAAAGTGAGAAAACTCGTGGATTGAGATAAAGACACTTTAATAGGTAAAGCAAAAGCCATGCAGGCAAGGAAAGCAAAACAAGGAATTCATTCACTCCTTCCCATGGGCAGGCAGGTGTTCAGCCATCTCCAGGAAAGCAGGGCTCCATCACGCATAACGGTTACTTGGGAAGACAAACGCCATCACTCCAAACGTCCCCCCCTTCCTTCTTCTTCCCCCAGCTTTATATGCTGAGCATGACGTCATATGGTGTGGAATATCCCTTTGGTCAGTTGGGGTCAGCTATCCCAGCTGTGTCCCCTCCCAACTTCTTGTGCACCCCCAGCCTGCTCGCTGGTGGGGCAGTGTGAGAAGCAGAAAAGGCCTTGACTCTGTGTAAGCACTGCTCAGTAGTAACTAAAACCTCCCTGTAGTATCAACACTGTTTCCAGCCTAAATCCAAACCATAGCCCCATACTAGCTACTATGAAGAAAATTAACTCTATCCCAGCCAAAACCAGCACAATATGTCTATAAATATCATGCAATTGAATCCGCTCTTCAATGCAGTTTATCTGACACTTTAAATTAAATTATGGACTAGCAGCTGGAGAACTGAACAAATAACACTACAGTAAGAATTTTTCCACTGTTCTGTCAGAACTGAAAAACATCATTATTGTGCTCTAGTAGGAAAACTGCTTGCTCAAACATTACCTGAATCACGATGTTCCAGCTCATTGAATCTAAACTTATTCTATGCTCGAGTGAACTAAGTCTAGTGCATAATTATGCACGCATGTATAAGACAGTCTAAGTGAGGCCTATTCCTCCTTCCACACATTACAATTTTATATTCATTCCTTTTTCATACCTATTTGAAATAATAATTTTAAAAATAATAGCTTTGATAATGCTTAACTTGGTTGTTTTCCCATAGTATCTGTTTCTCTTTTTTAGCAGAAAAATGATTTAGGATCTCCTGTATAATGTTTAGCACTGAGGTTCTCTGAAGAATCCTGCATGGCTGGTACTCAACAGGGAAGCTTCTTTGGCAGTACTACATTAAATCATTATACAGGAAAAACCAAATGTTACTACTTTGGAATGCAGACATTGATTACTGAAGAAATATACTCATTTACAAGCATTATTTATCATTATAATTCTCTTAGTGCTGTGCATAGTAGTTTGCATGTGGTCATTTAACAGGTTTTCAGGGGAGAGGAGATGCAAAGCACATATAAAAGTTCTCAAAATGCAGAAATAGAATGTTAATAACTCACTAATTTCAGGAGTGACCAGTGGCAGAATGCTGAATATAGGGTAACAGCAGACGCAATAGAGGTGGCCTTCTGCAGTGCTGCACTTATCCTGTCAAGGATGTGAACATATTTGAGAAGGAAAGTGGAAGCAGCATCAAAGTGAGAGAGAAAGAAAGTGGTGCAAAAAAGTGTATACCTCCTTCTCAGTTCTGTAAATTAGAGTCTCATCTGAAGGAAAGGAAAAGATCCACTGCAATGTTTGGGGCTTTAAGTAAAAAATTTCTGTACTTTCCAAGAAACTGTATATTTTTAGAAAATGACCACCATTCTTTTTAAAAAAAGCATTGATATTAATGTTTCAAATTTCCTTGCACTTTTTTGAAATATCAAAATAAATATAAATAATGTACACATAAAATAATAAAATACAAATATAATAAATATGATTTTTTTTTTCTGTGGCCTTTACTGCAAATCACCTGCGTTGAAGTAATTAGTATATTAGAGGTTATTCTGGCACCGGAGAAATGCTTCTACTGAATTCCTTCTGCTTTTCACGCAAGAATTAAGGGGGGTTTTGGCTATAGAGAAAGCACAAGAATATTATTCTGTAGATCAGTACTTGGAGAACTTTCACAGAAAGGAGCAGTCTCAGATTCCGGACCCTGTTTCAAGATATGTCTTTCTGCTTTATTTGTTATTAAGAAGTGGTAGCATTCAAGATTTTGATTTTTGCATTTGGGAACCAAGAATCCAGGTTATTTCTTTATGGACCTCAGTAGAATCCAAAGGCTTCCCTTAGCCATTACTGAACAAATTTCAGTAATGTTTGCTTGGGAGGGGAGGAAATCATAACCTCACAAAAATAAAAATCTTTAAGAATTTCACAAAAAGTAATATTTTCCTATTAATTAGGATAATTTGCATAATGAAGCTATTTGTATTAACCTTAAATTTACAACAATGTATTACATTTGTGTCATGAACAGTGGAAGTTTGTCATCCTTTTTTTAATTTAAAAATAAATGCATGAGTTTTTTCTTTGTTTGGTTTTGGATTTCAGTTGGGATTTTAAACTGCAGTTTGTTGCAGTTTGTTACTGTGTGTACATGTGAGTTCATCAGTCTATGAAAAGATACATGCAGAGGGGACTGCTGTCTCAAAATAAATTTCCTTATTAGTCACATGCTGTGCAAGCGAGTGTAGTGATAACACCGGTGTTAGGAACACTGCTGTAAAGTCAATGCTACAAACTGAAGTGTATTTATCCTTCAAATACAAACACAGTTATCCTATCTCATTGTGAATTTAAAAGTTTAACTTCATAATTTGTCTGTGAGGAAATAAAAATTTACATATAAAGAGAGAAAAATATTTTAATTTAAAAAGAAGCAGCCACATGGTAGGACAGTTGGAGACTTGACAAATTTACAAGTGCCTTGTAAATTATTTTTGCTGTTTTCTTGAGTAAAAGGATGGAAAGAGTGAATACATTCAAAATATTCAGTAAGTTTATCTGTAGCACTGAATGAAATAAGGACATGTTTTCCCCATCTTTGGGCTGTTGTAGGAATAGGTGATGCTATGACCTTCCTTCACTGATGTTGCTAGTCATATTTTTCTGAAGTACAGGTAGATTAATGCCTTTAAAAGAAAAAAAGTCTTTATAATGTCAAGAAAGTAATTTTAATCATAATTCTTTACAACTCATTTTAGCAAATGAGCTATGTGGATGACTTGGACAAGCAATATGTTATGAATTTACAGCTCAAAAAATAGTGACATTTCAGTAGCTTGAAAAAAATATTATAATGAAAGTAAGTACATATTGCTTACTGCTGACAATTGTTGTCCAAAGTAATTTATAAGGAATTTAAAGCAATTTGTTTTATGAAAAACCTATGTCTTAAGTACTGATAAGTACTTCCAAATTATCTGCTCTGTCAGAAATAATGACCCATATTGCAATATGACAAAGTAAGTAGTACTTATAGATATAATTATAAATTATAAGCAAGTAAATATTCCCTTAAGCAGGTACATTCTTAAAGCAATTTACAACCTTTCACTACACAGATTACTGGTGGATCAGTGCAGTAATCAAATTGAGGTCAAAGTTAAAATTAAATCAATAAATTTGAGGTTCAAGTAAATACAGTTGATAATTAGACCTACTTAGGAAGTTTTGTCATCAGAGGGTAACTTCATTAAAGTATGTTAACATCAATGTTAGTATCCATAAGATCAAAAAAGCAAAACAAAATTACTCAGCTGACAACAATTACAGTATAACTTGTATTCAGGAAACTTATGAGAATTAAGTCAAAAATTGATTCCTAAATTTCATTGCTGTGTTCTTCTTTGGTAATTTTTCATCCCTCCTCCAGAAAAACCCAGATCCTTTCTGTTGGCTCAATGAAAACTGTAAATAAACCTTTTTTGGGAGGGAGGATGAGAATACTTGGATTACAAAAGAATATCTGGATCATCCCTGAAAGAAACATTATAAGATTGTGTGTTACCTTTGAATAGTGCAATCTAAACCAGGATCTGCACAAAGACAGAGTGTCTGATAAAGTGAGTAAGAAAAGCCTAGATTTAAACATTGGATACATGATTTTTTTTGAATCCCATTAAAAATGTATATTCTTTTTGAAGTAGGGTTGCTGTTGCATGCAGCAGCTATGAATAAAATCAATAGCAAATAGCAAGTAATCAGATTATTGGGAAGGAGATTTGGCTTGATAGAAGATTTGGCAAAAAAACCATGCATGATTTCCTTTCATTCTACACATTTCTTTCATAAACACTTCCAACAATATTGTTTGTTTCACCAGTAGTGAGTTAACATTTTAACATGCATTTTACCTTATCTTGGTTCAAGTAAAGGGTAATTTCTAGTAATTGGTAAATTGGAAGGCATTTGTCATGTAACAGTTCTATAGATATAATATGCGAGTACCGCAGCCCTGATTTCTCAGCACATTCTCCACAGGGTATGTTTCAACAGGATTGCCACTTGAAAGCAGCAGAAGTGCTTTATAGTAAACAATGAGTATTAGAAAATAGTGGGTACATGTGTGAACCTAAGGCAAAGAAATTTGTAAAGGCTTTTGGGCAATCTGTGACCTATCAGCATTACCATCCTTGCACTATACAGTGTCTTAATAATCTCATCACCAAAGTTGTGTAAACAGTAGGAACACCCTCTTTAGGCAATATATATGATCTAAGGAAAAATTACCACAGGATGAAAGTTCATGACTTACTTAGTACATATTTTTAATCATATTTAGGAAAAAAAAAACCCAAACCCAAACTCTGTTTCTTGTGAGGCTCAGACTAAACTCTGAATTTATGCTCTTCATTGCTGTGATAAATGATTAAAAATAAATTCAGAGAGTATTTGCTTTCCTTAACAGCTGACAGGAGTAAGCAGTAATGTATGTTTAAAGGGCCTTCAATATTAGTAAACTCTCATAGAACAGAAACTCTAAAACAAGAATTTGTTTTTATGCATCTGATTCTGGTTTTGTTTTCTGTTGTTTTGTTATAGTACTTCCTATAGCTAAAAAGGATTGAATATTCCTCCTAATAACTCATTCTTAGGAATTCTTTATTAAGCCCATTTCTTCTCTTTTGAGATGCTTGTTATTCTTTGAAGTTATGTCTCTTCAGGCTCTTCAATATTTTCTATTGACTTTTCTCACTGTAATTTAATTACTTTTTCTTTTTCTGAGACTGTGCAGAAATGGAAAGTATTCTCTCTATATACAGGCTGTACTGAATTATATTTCTTGCTTGACCTTTAAATATTAAAAGATGAGCAAAAGTATCTCGAAATAGATTTAAACATTGGATACATGATTTTTTTTGAATCCCATTAAAAATGTATATTCTTTTTGAAGTAGGGTTGCTGTTGCATGCAGCAGCTATGAATAAAATCAATAGCAAACAGCAGATTTAGTCATAATATAATATAACAAATGGGAATACTTGTAGTGGTATATGATCCCTGAAAGTGAAACAAAATGAGGCAGGGGGTGGGGGGGCTTAAAAAAAAATCACTTAGAGATAATACAGGAATTCTGTAATGGGTTCTTTTTCACAAAAGAAACTAAACATCAGCCAAAATTTTCATTTTCATAGAGTCAATGAAGCAAACAGTTTTATTTTGGTATATCTTTTGCAATGGGGCACATCGTTAGGACTCATAGAGATAAAAATTGTAACAGTTGTAAAATTTTGGCATGATAGAAGAAAAACAGAGAAAGCCCCATTTAGAAGGCAAATTTTCTGTTCTTTTCTTCATGATCATTCAGTAAACAGCCGTTCAATTATACTCTTACACAAGTAAAATAATTTACTTAAATCTCTCCAAACTTAATTTGGTAATTTTGGGGGTCATTATTCATACAGGAAGACACTTTAAATAGGAGGAAAAAATTATGCATGATTTTTGGTAAAAGCTATAGTTTTGGCAAGTTTAGGGATTAAAGAAAATTGTAATAATAGTTCATTTTCTGATTAGGTAAGCAAACTTAAATTACTTTTATTTTTCTTTTATTTGAAACATTGGACAATTTTGACCATGAATTAATGATTTATCTCCCTTGAAAAGAATCCCAAAGGAACAAAGGTGTGCATTTACATGGTTGACTCCTAAGAGAGTGCTGTCCAAGGGTTAGCAGTGAGAATACAACCCCCTACTCCCTGAATACCAATTTTTATGAAACTGTGGGTTTCTGGCCCTAGTCAAAGTAATTTAATGTAATTTGGTTATTTAATTAGGCAACATGGACTTAAAAAAAAAGAATAGATGTAACGCAGCTATAGTAAGATAAGTGTATAGTGCCATTTTAGGTGTCTCCTGACCTCCAACTGCTGCTGAAGAAGGGTGTGTATCTCCAACAGACAGGTCATACCTGCAAGCCCCATGCAGATATTTCAGATACAATAAGACATCTAAAATGTTTCCTCATGCTTGGGTTTGGCAACTGAATCACTCCCCAAATAATTCCAGTACTGACATTTTTTTTGTGGCTGAATTTGAACTCTAAACAGGAGATTATTCTCATGGAAAGAAGAAAGAATACTAACAATTGACGTTCATATTACAGTTGCTCACCTACATTCACAGCTGAAGGATACTGACGTGTCCGTTACTCAGAGCAAGGTCTCTGTCATAATTAAGGGCTTAAGAACCTTATGAACTCAATCATTTATATATTTGAAAATTCTTATTCAGCTGACATCTAACTCTTAAATTGTAAAACATGTTTGTAAGATATTCCAAGAATCAAATGTTCTACCCAGCTTATATCTGCTTCTGGAAACTGAACTTCTTTCTTTTTAAAGTCATGGAGTCCTTTCTTTTTAAAGGCACAGACATCCTCCGAGAGCATGTCTGTGCTCACGTAACTCTGTGTCTGATTAGAACTTCTAGGCAATTAGTTATAGAAGGCTGTTTAGAAGATTGTAGGTGTTTATTAACAATTCATAAGCACCTATTATTGTCGTTTACCTCTTGTATGCAGATATTGATCCCAAACTTATAGTTCATAGACTGTCAGTTAATTACATGTCATTAAAAAGTCAATAAACTGCTTGAATCCTGATTTGGTTTAAACTACATGAACTAAGCATTTTTTCCCTGCAACAGTATCTAACTCATACTGTAGATACATATATCTACTCAAAATCTAACTGAAATGGGACCCACAAATTGCTTAGACAATTTTTTAATTTCTTAAGTTCTATGTGCTTAACTTGGGTCTACAAAATCCACTATTCAGGAAGGTACATGAGTACTAAATACATAAGTACTAAAAACTGTAACATCTGCATACTTTTAAACTTGGAACTTGCGCTGACTGGAAACTAGAGTAAACGCTCTCTATAAAGTCTGTTGCCATGTAAGACCTTGTGTCTTACTTGGTGCTGGATTTTTCAGACTGTCCATTAATATAAAGGCTCTGTAAAGCAAAAAAATGTCAGTTCACCGCAGAATAGCCATCCACATGTAAAAAGATGAAGCTAGAAATGCTCTATGAAACTTCAGTCTTCTTTTGCATTGTAACGTTATTAAGAAGACACTTTCTTTGAAGACAGTTTATTTAACTGTAGATTCAAAGTGTGAAATTCCAATAAGGAATGTGAAATGTCACCAGCTAATGGTGAGGAGGCAGTTCCAAAATATAGGAAGCCCAAGTTCAATTCTTGTTTTGTTTGGGTGAAGCCTAGTTGATCACATTCTTCCCCTCTACTTGTATAAAGAATATAAAGAGCTCCATAAATATCCCTCTGGGTACTTTTATGTTGTATCAAAACATAAACAATACATAGAAGTTACAAGATTATATAGAGATATTAGAAATATTTATTCTACTGATAAAGACTAAAGAACAGATTTCTGTTTTAATAGGACAAATATCCATTCAGAACAAACAAATATCTTTTGCGTGTTCCAGTTTCCTCTTAAAAAATTTAATGCCTTTGTACAGGAATATTTATATGGGTTTGTGAGGTATTAATGGCCTTCTTTTTGGTACAAAGCTTGTTAGAGCTTCAGACATGTTTTGGTGAACTGAATTGTATCAATATCTATTTCTGGACTCTGGTTTCATGGACATTAGGCAGACTTTTCACAGCTCCCTTTTTTCTGTGAGTTCTGTTGATTGTCTGCAAAAAAAGCCCTTTTGAAATTAAGACATTCTTTCATTTTAAAATATGAAATCTGTTGACATTCCTTGGGTGGTGTTTTTTTCTTTTCTTCTGCCCCTCCTTTCTTCTCTTCCCCCCCCCCCCCCCCTTTCTTTTCTTCTTTTTCCTTGAGTGTCCTATGCAGCAGTGTAATTCATTTAACTGTTTATGAGTTCGTCTCTAGGAGATAGTTTATGAGTTTGTCACTCAGAAATAGTGGATAAAAACAAGACAGAAAATTAAAGGCATTTATCACAGAATGTTTGTTTAGATTATAATTTTTCACATAGTTTCTTAAATTTAACTGACATTTTGTTATGTCTAATTTTATGAAATACATGACCATGTTACTGTCAGCCAACATTTGAAAAAACATAGTGTATAAGGAAGCAAATTTTGAATCCAAACAGGTTACTAAATTTTCTGAGTGTCAGAGTTTATTCTAACTTGCCTTTTGATTTTCCTCTTTGAAGAAAGGAAATGTTTTTATATTTGACACACTTTAAGAATTGTATCTTACATTTTTCAAAATTATTTAATAAATTAAAAAATTTGGTGTCAGTACTAAACTGTGTATGTATCACATATTACACAAAATTGTACTAATAAAGTTACCAAATCCAGCATTATGCCAAGCTTAAGGTTCTTTGTGTAATCTTAACACACAGAACTTCAAAACCTTTGTGGACTCTAGTATGATCACTTAATGTAATAACATGTATCATAATGCTTTTTTAAAAATTAAATTTCTGTCATTCAGCACAATGATTTTGATGAATTTAAAGTCTTAATGTTATGTTACTACAGTTTTACTTATATCTTATTATGTTTTTAAAACAAGCTTGAATCCAATGTTCCTCTCCCCCAACTATCACCGCTTCCAAAGAAGCCAAAGAAAAAAACAACATTAAACAAACAGAAATACTATCAGGCCATATCAAAAGCCAAATCAGCAAAGGATCCTAAGTGAAGGTGGAAATGTTAGATCTGTTTTTGGAAAAGAGATGCAGATTTTGCATCCTTGAGCTTTTTTGAGTTTAATATAAGTTTTGCATATACCTCTCCTGGTTTAAGCAAGATTTTATCCCTTCTGATCCCCTCCATTGTCCCTGCCTTCTCTCTCTCAGCTTGTGCTGCTATTTGTAATTCACTTTTCCTGCAAGAACAAAACCAGTATATGAAAACCTGTTTTCAAACTTTGTTTTGTTGTTTGTGTGTCACTTATTACACCATGGCACTAAGGAGACTTCTTCTGTCTCAGAAGTTTTCCTGTTAGAATGAGATCTTTTGCTGTTACAGTTTTAAAACGTCAAGAATAAACTGCAAAAACTCTTACATAATAGCCTGCTTCATTTTGAGTTCCTGGCATGTCTTGTACTCAATTAGAGGTATGTGGAAGAGTCAAGGCTAAAGTAGGATCACCATGTCTACTAATTGACTGAGGTAAGCTACATCCAACCAGTCAAGAGCAAGGCTATTTACAGCTAGGTAACCATATCAGCAATACCATATAAGGCTGAGATTGCCTACATATTGATATCAGAAACACCAAATTTAAGTGTGCAGATTTTTATGATTTGATATTAATGAAAATTTTAATTTTTTTTTCTTTTTTGTCCTAAGGTTGCATATGTGTCTATAAAAATGTATATGCATGCATGTCGGCGTGAATATGTCGATAACCATTATGTCAAAAAGCTGATGTGATAGTCCAGGTGCTCAATAAACTCCTGTGAGAGATTATCTTTTCCTGTATGAGTGCCCTTTCATCCATTCCATTTCCTTAAGTGTGAGCAAATGGCTGTCATGACGCTGTTCTGTGTTGGTCCCCATCCTGACAGTTACTTTTATGTATTCTTGTAGACCATAGCTTCAGATATACGACGAATCACAATACAGTTCATTGCACTAGTGGCTGAACATTATATCTTCTTTCTCTCCTTCCCTGCCAAAAAAAAAAAATAAAAATTACAGCATATAGTATTCTATTTTGTATACTGTAATTTCATGTGATTCTGGGATGGTTGACTTCAGTTATGTGTAATAATAATATTTCCCTAACAATGAATGCACAATAGACCCTTTACTGTCTACATATTTGGCAGTGTTCACTAAACTCAACAGTAACTTAAACTTCAGAAGTGCTTTATGAAGCTTTCATTGTTTTAACTTTTGAAAACTTATAGCACAATATTAATATGTTCACTATCTTTTTCAGAAACAATGCTTTTATTGAATTAAAATTCTGAGTACTTTGAGTATTTGGTGCACCTGTTGTTTTGTTTATGAAATGCAATATACTTCAGAAATGAAAAGAGCAATGTGGAAATATTTCTGTGAAAATGTAGATCATCACGGTTACAATGTGCTTTTGAGTAGGGACACTGTAGAATGAAAGCACTCAGCTGATCTGCTTGAATATGTTTTCAACAGCCTACACTTTAGGAACATTTGGACAACTCTTTCTAGCTAACAGTTTATTCTCATTAGCATAGCTGGTATAATACACAAGGAAGACTGCTACTCAGAATGGTCACAGCTCGGAACAAGCACAGAAGAGCTTTAACAGAATACTTAGAATGGAGACTTGAATCAGGCATTATGTATATCTTCTAGACTATGCTCTGCCATTTGATGATGTTAAGATGAGTCTCCAAGTTATACACTACCCTATGAAGCTCTCCATACTCCTAAGAATCAATTATTTTGCAGCTTAGATTATTATCTATGATCCTATCTGATTATTGCATCACAGATAATTTTTGTGACTCAATTAAAATCACATTGTTAGTCTATCTCTGTTGAGAATAAAGATGATCATTCATTAGTTTAAATTGTGCCTATACCATTGTTCACTCTAATTAATTCTAATTTCCTTTGGTATATGGTATTTTCTTCTGAGAATGGGCAGTTCATTTTCAATTTGTATTGTTGCCTTTGATTTCACACATTATAATACTAAGTTTTTCACTTGTCTCTGTCATAGCTTTACAGTACTGAAAATCATCTCTCAGTATAAACTAAATACACACATCCTCACCATGGCATTAATGTACTTAAAGTAGTCAGGGTGTTTGCACTCTCCAAACATACATTTAAATAAGATGGACACAGTGTTCAGGTATTTTCAAAGCACTGTTTCATGTTCTTAAGAAAATTCTTAAAAGTCGTATAATTTGTTATAGAGATTCTTCTTCATAGTAGTTTATACTGAAGTTCCATGACCTCTGTAGAAATCTTTTCACAAACTTTTCCCTGGCATTTGCAATATTAATTTACATCAGTACTGAAGCTTTCTTTTCAGTAAAGAGCTTACTAACATTTATTTTATTTGTAGGTTTATGTCTTCTTCAGAGTATAATAAATGTTCACTTTTCTGCTTTATTCTACATTTTTAGAATACATATTATCAAAGCATTCTAAAATGCCAAGTATGAGGCAGAGGTGAAACCAATCTGTTCACTAGGTTAAGTATTTTAAAATATTTTATCATGTCCTGTCTTGTTTAATTATTTCCTGTGGAGGATTTTAATATCACATGACTGCATATTTCTCAGATCAGTTTACTTCATCTCAGAAGGAGACGATTGTACTAGATAAACCACAGACATATAGTTTCTTAGCTCTAAACTGTGTCTTTGACTGCCAACAGAGACTGCAGGTAACACTTCTCTCCGTGAACTTGGACAACTTCCTAGTTGCCAGCTTGATCCATTTTAGCAAGCAGTTTTAAAGGATTTAAAAAAATAAATCTCTTAAACTTGCAACTTTTACCACTCCATTTAATGTTTTTATTTTTCCTGGTTTTGTTGCACTTAGCAAATCACTAGCCTCCTCAATGGTTATTTTATTTCCCTATGTTGTACTTTTCCATTTTTCCTGGGCACAATCTTGGTTTTTTAGCTCGTCTCCTAAGAAAATAGGCCTTATAAGCCATATTGCCAGTGGTTTCTGACCCTAATACATTTTTGCAAAATTTGATATGGATGTCTAAGCTTAAAAAAAAAAGACATTGCAAAAAGTGTCATCGAAATAAATATCTGAGTGAAGAAAAAGTAAGTTCATGATGCCTTTAGGAAAACACAGCTCAGAAGGAACTCAGACACCAGAAAAAACCTGGGAAGATATTTTAAGTCTTCCAAACACAAGGAAAAGCTTCAATCAGAATTAAAACTGTAAGAAATCTAATCACAAGATACAAAACCACATGAAAAACAACTTAATGATTCTAAGTTTTTTTGTTTGCTTGTTTTTTTTTCCCTATAAAGCTCCTATGTTTAACCTTTTTTTTTTCATGATCAGTTGATTATGCTAAGGTTTTCTCTCTGCCTTAAGTTTCTTTTGCCTTATATTGATCAGTGAGAGGGGATGAGTTAAACAGTTTGAATAACATTTATTTCCTTTTCCTTTCATTCTTTCACAATGCTCTAGACAAGAGAGCAGGAAATGCAAACAAATCCTGAATTTTGTGAAAATTCTTGCCTTAGCAGTCTCTGGATGTCCAAGACACACTATAGATGGGTTTGAAATTTAGGATTTGAGCTGAAACAGATTGCTGATCCCCCCCCCCCCCCCCCCCAAAGGGAGGGGAGGAATGCAAAGATGACTTTTAAATTTATTAGTGCTGAGTATAACTAGTTGAGAGTGAATGTGGATATATGTGGATTGCCTTTGAGCTCTCTTCTTTCAGTCAATTTTCTCACGTGAAATTGCTAAGACAATAATTGTGTCTGAATGTCTGCAACTCTCAGGTTATTTTTTAGGTCAGATATCTTTATTCCATATTGGAAAAAGTTGTCTAAGAACATTAATATACCATAAAACCCACCTTGAATTACATAGATTAAAAGAAGGATCACCTTCTCATGTTTAGGAGTTTGTTGTAATTTTATTTTGGACTTAATTTGTATGATTCTATTAAAATATAATAGAGCTATGTTTTTAGCTCTAAAATTTAAGCTCTAAAATAAAGCTAAAATTTAAACTGGCAGTCAGTAGTGTTGTTATAAAATAAACCTCTAACCTTTAGCAAGACTTTTGCCAAATTGAAGAATTCAGATTTACTATCACACTTGTTTTCAGGCAAAAATTGTAGAAATGGTATATGATCTTATTATTTTTTAAGAGAAATTATTCATAGGTAACTGATGATGAAAGCAAATAAACGTCTTCAAATGAGAAATCACAGTGCTGTGCATTTTTTACAAGTGAAATCAACTGCTGATTTAACAATTACCATGCAGTTTTATGAATTTAAAATATAGCCAAAGACCTAAAATTCTATCTTGAAGTGTAGCAGCTTTTCCCATAGCTTGATGGTTGCTTATACAAGCTCAGTGGATTCTGCTAGCTTTGCATCTGAAAAATTCATGTTGATGTATTCATGTTAGCATTTAAAGAGTGCATTTTACTGTACCCAGTTCCCAAAGGAATAATTAATATCTCAACTTAGATCATCTTTGGCAGATGAAATCCTGTTTTTCACATGGCATCTTAAGCTATTACTTTGTGCAGGTGTTAGAGGAGCAAAAGGTTCATCAGTTTCAATGTCTGGCACATGTGACTGATGCCCAAGGGACTTGAAAGACAACATTGGAGAAACCTGCTCTCACTCACTGGTTACACACTTCCAAATTGTTAATGGTCTCATTAGGCATACTACACAGAATGTGTGACTTATTAATTGTGGCCTCTCCTACGTGAAATTGACTGCATAAATTTGTTACTCTTTGAAGGCCTTTCTTACACATCAAATCATTTTAAAGCCATGGACTCATCAGTGATGTAGTATCACTATATTGTCACTAGAGACACTGCTGTAATGTAAGATCTACCTTGGTATTTTTAATGATGCATTCTGTAATAATATCACAAATACACTGTCGAGCTTCTATTTTAAATATTCTTATTCAAAAGAATGGAACAATTTGCTCATTTTCTATTAAATTTTATTTTTAATCACTTCTAAAAAGTTGACAGTGAATTTAAAAAAATTCTTTGTAGTAATTTTTTTTGGGGGGTCACAGAATTTTTGACTAACAACAGGCTAAATTTTCCCTGATGTCTCTGTATTCCTCAGAGTTATATGAAAAAAAATTACATTCAAGATTAGTGAATAACATCCTGGGTAAAATTCAAAGATAATATGTACCTCTCCTGACATTTGTTTATCTACTCAACATATCCATCTGTTCAGGTAAATGTATTTTTATTATTTTTGTGTTTTAAACTAGTGTAGTTACCAAACACAACCAGATTAATTTTTAGCATTTAAAAAGATCTTCTTTAACCAAAAGGTAAATGTGAGAATTTTCTGCCTCAAACAAAAAGTTTGAGAAACATTATAAGAAACATATAACTGAAATTATAAGGGGTTTATGTCTGAAATTTTTAACTAGCTTTACCTGCAGCTGTCACCATGTACTCCAGATAAACAAACATTTATATAAATAAGTATATAGGTAAAACCAAAAGAGTCTGTTTGCAAAAAGAAAAGGAAAAAAAAGAAAATTAATTAAATTTCAGGAACATTTCAGATGCATGTGAAACAGCACCATTTTTTCATTTTTTTTCATGTCATTTAAATACCTGGTACAAATGTGTCAACCGCTTTTATAGAGCGGGAAGATTATAATTTAAGCTGTCAAAGGGTGAAATTATTTTGAGAGGTTTCATCAGCAGGGGGTTGGAAACAGTTTAATGTAAGAGTGTCTGCAATTAATGGAGTTGTATCTAGCTGGAGGGTTAATTTATTGTGCTACCGTTGTCTATCTTTCTCTCTAACAAACCCCACATTTTGGAAAATTCCTTTCATGAATCCCATGTGTCTTCAATAACATAACATAAATTGGCATGAAGAGTTTACAGCACAAAAAGGTATTCCTTTTTATTTTTCTTTTCCAGTTATTATTGAATTAAGATTTTCAGGTCAAAGAGGTTTAATTTAGTCTAAAGAGTGTACATTTGGCAATAAATGAAGACTGTTTACACCATATTTCTTCTAATTTAAATTATTTTTAATTTGTTTTTTCAGATGAACATTGAGAGTTTGTCTCTCAGACAAACAAAACCATTTTTTCCTAAAAGGGGTGGTGTTTAATTTTGGATAGACAACGAGATTGTTTTGGATTACAACAGATATATGTTTTTTATCAAACTAATCAAACTTGCAGAGAGACAAAGAAAGAGTCTCAATGAAGTTCTCAATTAAGAGATTGTGCCAGTTAAGATTCTTATATGAGGGTTTTTTTTGTATTATAAGTTAGGTTCCCTAAATCTCTTAAGCATATTAAAAACCTTCCTATTCCTTATGAAGTACAGGTTCTTTAGGATAATGAAGTCAGATGAGTAGCTCTGGAAGAATTTGTATCTGAGAATTTACATTTCTGAAAGCCCTGTTTTAAGTCATGGCTTATTCTACACCATATTTGCATCAAGAAAGTGACTACTAAAAGCATGATACCATTGATGTAGTTCCTCTGTATTAAAACAGGGAATACTAAGAACAGATGTGTGGGTACTGCTCTATTTCCTGTACACTTCACCACTCTCATCTCATCTCATCTCATCTCTAAAACCCACACCAGAATTTTCCTCCTGACAAGATTCTTTGTATTTTCAGTCAGCACATGCAGAGTGATGGAGAATTCTGAGAGCGTTCAGCCACAACACAAGGAATGGATCCATCCTACAGACTATCTACAAAATTTAGTTTATGCCAGTGGGAAGAAGTAATTGGATAAATGAAATTAAATACAGAAAGTAATGCAGTTCCAGTGGGTAAAAGAATTAGTCAAGTACCAATGTTAAAAATAACATGATATTTCTTTATAAGACTACATAAACTAAATTTTTAGCTATGGACATTGATGGCTATTTTGTAAGTATTGAGAGGATTTATAGAATAACTAGAAGGTATATGTTAAAATAGCTAATAGGAGACAAAATAGGTGAAAAAGATGAACTTAGTTTCAAGAAATCTTGAATTATTAATTTACTGTAGATAAAGTAATCTTCAACTGGAAATAGTGGAGCTTTATTTGTTTGATTTTTAAATAGTGCAGAACAATATAAAAAAAGTAGCGTTGAGGAAGTCCTGTATTGGTCTTGATCATTTTCTGAAAACATGAATAGGAAAGGTCATATGGTCGTACTGTTGGTTGCTGCTTCCTAATCTGTCTTTTCAGACAGCGAGGTAATGCATTAGCTGTTAATTAAATTAATTCTTCTCCTATTCCCCCCCCCTCCTCATTTGTAAGGGTAGAAAATGACTCTATGCCTATTGGACCTATTGTTTTTCCCTTTTTGTCCTTTTTTTGTTTCAGTAGAGCAAGAAATCCTGAGCATAGAAGGCAATCCTGAAGTAGGAACCAGGCATTCAACGTAATATTTCAGCATTTTCTAGTTTTCTGCCAAGGGCTTATTCAAGGAACGCATCCTGTCTTCGAGGCTGTTAGAATGGCCCTCAGCATGCTTATATTGCTTCTTGTCTTTTGCCTTTTAGAATTCATAATAAGTAACAGTATAAAAAATACTGCCAGAGCTTTTATTTGTCACTTGATTATATGGTTATTATCTCGATCTGTGAGGGATCTTGAAAAGAATGCACTGCGGAACCAGGGCAAATAGATTAACTAAGCTCAGAGACATAAATAATTATTTGAATAATAGACCTAAATTTTTTTTTATGGCTTTACCTGACAGTGAGAGTACTTACTATTTTGCTGTGATGCATTTAAACAGGTTCTTTTTTGAGTGACATCTTAGTTAGCTGATTCCTTTGTTCACTTGCATGAATGAAACCAGAATTTCAGAAACCATCTGATAATCTTGAGCTTATTGTTACAAAAACCTCAACCACTGAAAATCGGGTGGAACAATTATAAATGAAAGGCTGCCAGTGAGATAACGCCACTAATTAAACAACAATAATAATAACAACAACAAGTAATAATACCCCAGGAAACTACAAAATTCATATTTCCTAAAAAGATCTACCAAAATTATGTTTTTCAAAATGTTTATCTTTGGATGAAGACAATTCAGACCCTAATGAGAAGGAAGGAAAAAAAGAAAAGAAGGAAAAGACAAAAGTTGGTAGAATGAAATGCAGAAAAGGCCTGATGTGTTTGATGTTGAAACAAGTATCATAAATCATAAATACATCACACAATTTTAGGAATGCATAGATTTACTCAGGCAAAGGCTGTTAGTCTGTTATTACTGTCATAAGACTTTTTGTTTTCCAAATACAATAAAATTTGGGACTTGTCTGAGTAATATGGAACAATTAATTTTAAAAATCTTGGTGGTCCTAGTGTTTCTCAGCCTTTAATGAAGACTTTTTTATCACCTTACTAGAAAGGTCAAGTCATTTCGTACCACAGGGCCTTTCGACTTATGCTTCTTTACTGTTCTGCCAGGGAGCAACAAGGAACAAAACATCTTTTCAATGCAAGTGCAGACCAGACAAATGAAAATACTTTTATATCTGTAACATCTGAATGAAATATCACAAGTGCTATTATCCTATATTTTATTTAATTGGTTCTTTTTCGGTTTTGGTAGCATTTTGTATGGATAGAAATAGCAGGTCTTTTTTTGTGTTTCTTTTTATTCAGTGCCAGTTAGTAGTGCAGAAGGAGAAAATCTCAAGCAGATTGAAAGCACTCCTTAAAATATCCTATAAGGTCAATCCCTTAAATATAATTATAACCATAAACCAATTTACTGCTATATACTATATGCTGTGTCCTATGTATTGTGTTCTGTGTCCTATGAAGTCTCTATGTACCCCAGATCCTCAGATAAGGATGATTTTCATGTGCTTTGTGGTCAGCACTACTGGTGCCTTGGGGATTAGGATTCTTCCCCCCACCCCCCATCTCTGATAGAGAAGGTTTAGTTTTCTGTTTTGTGTGAAAAGCCATAGTTTTGAAAGGTTCAGCATTCGAAGATAGATAATGAAGTTTAAAGCTTGCTTTTTACTGCAATACTTTCCACCAAATTATGATGACCTTCTTGCAGTTTCCATTAAAAAATTCAATCTCAGTATCTCATACTCTGAATGTGAATGTAAACTCTAGTTTATAAGGAAACAGAAATTTAAAATTCCTCACATATCTACTGTAATCATTAGTATTGTAGCAGTGATTAGTAAACCCAAAACCTCCTTTGATAGTTTAAGAAACAGCATATGATAATAGATACATAAACAATTACTAGATCCATAAGTTATGATTTTTAAGTATTTCAGATATGACATTCTTCTTAAAGTAATGTATTTGAAATCCTGTGTCTTTTAATGGAGAAAGTTCTTGACTTAGTATTTACAACATACTACCAACAGCAATAATAAATTATATCCGGTCACACAGATGCTAATGATATTTTTAGACACCCATTGTTTAAATACAAAAAGATTTAAGAATAACCTTTTGTAATACCTTTATAAAGCTAAAGAATAGGCTTTGTGTAATAAAATTGTTTTTCAGTTTTTAAAAACTGTACTGTTAAAACTTAAAATCTTATATATTTAGTAACCTTTTGACTAAGAATGATACGTGAATGATCGAGAAATTGTAGTTCATTGTATGAAAAATAGCATTTCAGTCTTTAGGAGCTGAATAGAACTTATTATAATTATATTCTAGACTTTTAATTCCTGATTTATTATATCTGCAAATATATTTCTACTTTAATGATAATTTTTACAATTTATCAATTAAAGTACTTTTTTATTCCAGTAGCTTTATTCCATATTGGTAATATTAATATTTCTAAATAGTAGGAAGAATAATTATTTTGAAAGCAAAAGTAATATTTTTCATAAGCATGACCTTTTGATAGAAATACCTGTATTTCTTTATCTATTTGTGAGGAAAACCTGTGTTGTAAACCATTGTTTTCTTCAAAGTTTTGCAGATTGCGTAAAACAAACCTTGCATTATTTAGTAGTTGTTACTGAATGTTAAAAACATTGCCCAATTGGCTATATCATTCTGGCTTATATAACACCATAACATCAAAACACTGTAAATAGTTTTTTGAATGCTGCCTGTATCATACACATACATTTTTGTTCAAGCTTCATCACCTCATAACAGCATCCAACAGCAAGGGGAGCTCTAAGACAAGTTGGAGTAAACGGAGAAACTTGTGAGAGAAGATTAGAAATACTGTCAGGAAAAGATAGAGTTTGGAGGCAAGATTTGGAATGGGGGAGGGACATAGCTGTTATTCACCATAAGTGAGGCAGCCAGAGGTGTTTACAAAGTACATGAAAAAGAAGAAAAAAGTGTAGGAGACTAAGAGAAGCAGCCAAGTGACTAAATAGAAATGATCTAAGCACTTTAAAAAAATCAAGCTCACAATGCAAGATGTGCCAAATAGCTAAGAAAACCTCCTAGATATGATATAGTGTGTAGAGAGTGGTTGAAATAAGTAGTAAATCAGATGTAGATTGATCTATCCAGGATATAATAGCACCTATGAATTACAAATATAATTTACTTTCGAGTAAGTCTGAGGAAGAGGCTATATGAAGGGATGTTATACTGATTTTCACTCAAAGGCATGAAGATTGTACTAGATCATTTTGTCTACATAGAAGTAGTTTTTCATAAATATGCTGAACTGGTTCATTTTCACAGCATTCTTTGTATTAAGTTCAAGATGGTACCTTCTGACCCAAATCAGAAGGCTGAGATCTAGCAAGCACTAGATTTGTAATAGCCTATCAATTATCATTGACATCAAGGTTCTAATTGAAACATTTTAAGAACACTTTCTGTTATTTAGATTTATATCTAGCATATAGGTAATTGAATAGTAGAGCACTGTGAGATATTAATTATACAAAATTATTTGGCATGTACTAATTCTGAATTTATTTCACTCAACCAGCAAAAGAAGCTTTATTTTGAGCCACTGTAACCTATATTGTAGGATTCAGCAAGCACATGCTTTCTCATCAAAGGCTGCCTAGTTCACAAAAAACACATACTTGTGCATATGAAAATATATAAGTAGAGAAAATATATAAGTAGAGACAGAGGGTCCAGAGGAGGGCCACAAAAATGATCAGGGGGATGGAACCCCTCTCCTCTGAAGAAAGGCTGAGAGAGTTGGGGTTGTTCAGCCTGGAGAAGAGAAGGCTTCGGGGAGACCTTATTGCAGCCTATCAGTACTTAAAGGGGGCTTGTAAAAAAGATGGCGGCAAACTTTTTAGCAGGGCCTGTTGCAACAGGGCAAGGGGGAATGGCTTTAAACTAAAGGGGGGTAGATTTAGACTAGATACAAGGAAGAAATTTTTTACGCTGGCACAGGTTGCCCAGAGAGGTGGTGGATGCCCCATCCCTGGAAACATTGAATGTCAGGTTGGACGGGGCTCTGAGCAACCTGATCTAGTTGAAGATGTCCCTGCCCGTGGCAGGGGGGTTGGACTAGATGACCTTTAGAGGTCCCTTCCAACACAAAGTATTCTATGATGATTCTATATTTGCTATATGACTGTAATGGTAGACAAGATTTGTTATTGCAACACATTGTTTTATATATACTCTGGAAGCAAGAGGCAAGTTTTTTCAAAGCAAGCAAGACAATGGATAGCTACACCAGGAACAGAAAGGAATAAATAGCTTTATCCTGTCTCTTTTGGTTTGATGTTTGACCATCAATTAATTGGACCATCAATTAATGCTGTCGATGTACATTTACACTGTAGACTGCTTTGTTACTAGCTTGTAACAGATGAAACTTGAGTTTGATGCAGCTTAAACACACTGAATTTAAAATCTTAAAGTCCTTTTCATAAAGCTGGCAAAATTAATCAAAGATTGAGAAACCAATTAACATTCAGAACAGTACACAAGTTGTTAGACTGTGGTTTGTATAAAGTCTTCTGGAAAGGTTTAGTACACCTTGTCCCAGACCTTTCCTATAACTCTTGCACTCAGTGCAGGGTAAATGGATGTCTTTGTTCTCACTCAGACTTCATAGCTCAAGCTGAACAGGTCAAGAACTTTACACTTGAAACACCAGATTAACTTAATATAAACTTTTTTTTTTCCTTCTCAAAACACAGTATGTTAGTACTTTTATCAGATTTATTTGAAATCATGTGGAATGGACTATATGATGGCATTGAGCTTAAATAGAAGCATCCATTGAATAAAGAAAGCTGTACTGATAGAAATCAGACTAAATTGTGAGTTATGAAATGTTTTTCCAAAGTATTTAATAGTCCTCCCTACAGAGGACTATCAGATCATGAATTGTTTCAGTGAAATTTTTTAGCCAAGATGCATATTATTAGAATACATATTAACTTTGCCTCTGCAGCTAGAAAGATTATGATAAATGTACTAAAATTAGTTTTACTAAAATTACTACTATGTTAATGACCAAACTTGCCCTTCTTATACTGTCTGGGCTTCTATTTATATTAAAGGATATTTTTGCCCAAGAAAGGAATTCTTTTGGTTTGATGTTTGAAAATTACATAACTTGATTTTTTTTTTTTTCCTTTCTTGGTTATGAATACTCAATTTTGGCAGAGTGAGAAAGCAAATTTGGTTAGAAAATAAAGTTACAAATAATGAACAACAGAAACAAATAACAAATCCTAATAAAAATTAAAAGTAACTTCTCTCGCATTCAAGTTAAACATTTATTTAAAGAAACCCAACATCCTCTGCAAAATATTGTGTACAGTGCTATTTAAAGAAAAATAAATGTCCTGCTACAAGGCATGAATGACTTTAAAGTGAAGATGAGAGTTTGTTTTCAGCCTGTAGGAATTATTAAATAGAAATGACTAGCACTAATGTTACAGTACAGAAGTGTGAGTGGTAAGCAAGATCAAAAGGTTCAATGAGGTAATTTTTTTTTTCCAAGGAAATGTGTTATAGAGAAATGTATACATACATTTATATAGGAAAGTATACCACTTTCTTACAGCTAAACAGGAATAGAACAGTTTGGGTTAATACTTCTAGCTATTAGAAGTTTCTTAGCTACTAGTAGTTTCTGACAGATACTGTGGATTGTGACATAAGAGAAAATGCTTAGGGTGAGTTTATCTGAAATTTTGTTACATATTTAGAATTTGTATCCTACAAAAAAGAATTAGACCCATGCCGATTCATACCAGCTGAGAATATTTCTGTGAGTCCCAATTCAAAATGATTAAATATATATCTGTTATAGCCACTAGTTCAGTGGTAGTGGCCCTAGGTAGGGGTGGTTGCCCTAGTTACAATATATTGGCTTGATACAATAAAATAATCTGGGATACAATTATATGAAAATGCACTATATCATAAGTGATCTGAGGTGTCAATTGATAAAGATCTTACCCTCTACTCTACAGATCTGACTTATCACAGGGTTAGATTTGGTCTTCATGAAGCTGTGAAGAATGATTCAGAAAACATTCTCTTAGACCAAGGTTGTTTGTTTTGATTGATTGTGTCCTTCATTTGTTTTTTGTTATCCCGGTGAGAATACAGAAAATATTAAAATTTGTGAAAATTTCCAGGTGATATTTTGATTCAAATAGATTTAGAATAGATAAGGATATACTTTACCTTCTCTTTGTCTCCTGATCATAAGAAATATGCTTCTAAATAGGAGTGGTAGCAAGTGTAATTCATCAACTTAATAAGGAACTCTCATCACTTTGGTGTGTTGATTTAAACACATTTCCAAAAATCAAAAGACTGAACATTCTTGTTACTAAATGCCAGCAGCTGATGACTTCATAAATCTTTCATTAATTTATGTTAAATTTCCATTGACTTCATTCAGCATTAACTTTACATTTCTATGTGATTCTATTTCAGAAGGAATGCATGGAAGAGAGATTGATATTTTGACAATATTTTTCTATATAATAAACTGAAAAAATCTAAAATAATCTTTCAGTCATGGTTAGATGCCCAACCTGACACATCTAAACTTAAACATAGATACATTGAGTCATAGTAACACTGTGACCCATCCTGCATGGAGGCAGCTAAGGGCTATCAACATGTAGACAAATATTTTAGTTATGAAAAAGAAACTTAATGTGACAATGTGTGATTTCAATCAAAAGCAAGAAAGTTAAGGAGGAATATAGCTGCCCATGAGCTGTGCTACCAGGCTGAACCATGTCTAGTTTTGAAATTCATTGTAAAGGTGAGGGAAAAAATTTGAAAAGCTACTTTCAATTTTAATTTGAGCCTTTTAAGCTTTATTCAAGCTTAATTAAGCCTTTTAATTTCCACAATGTATTAATGTGATAATTTCACTGGCATATTAAAAAGTCCAGATTTTTTTATCAGGGCCTGGTTGTATTATACACAACTGAGACAGAATGATTGGTTATACATTTCTACATCATAAACTATGTGGAAAATGAAAATATTAAAAAATATAAACCAGAAAAAACTAAGTTTGACAGATCTCCTTTTAACAAATTCCATCATTCCTACTCTCTATTTCTACAGTGTAGAATTTGTTACTTGCCTTAGAGTCTTTAACTGACAGAAAATCCCATTATATGTGAAAGAACTACATTAAAAAGGTATATATCTTGAGGTTATTTCATTTATTTGTTTATGTGGGAGGGGGTTGTGTTTTTTATTTGTTTATTTAAAGCCTGATCCCATTTCTTTTCAAAACAGGATTCATTCAAGAGCTGATGAAAAATGTATTTTTTAATTTTTTTTTTTTCTCCCCCACATAAGCAAGTAAGCAATCTCCTGGTTCAGTAACTGTAAAGTAACAGACACTACTGCAATCTAAATAGCCGTAACTGAATCCTGACTTTGCTTCACTGGTCTTGGAAAACACTAGTTTGGGCCTCTCTGCTTTCCACTGAGAGGAGTTTCTACTGGAACCCAGTTCCTTCTGAAGCTTTTCAAGATTCGTATACCTCTGCTAGGGTATACTTTTCCTGTTAGCTTAAGTGGTGAGTTTAGGATGCCTCTTGTCCTCTCACAAACTTCTTGCTTGCTAACATCTGTCAAGGGAGACTTCTCTGGCCAAACCAGGTCTCATGGCTGCTAGCTTAGTGGCAGAGTGCCTCACTGGCATTCGAGTCTCCTGAATTTGAGCAATCTTTGGAGACTAAGCCAGTAGGCCCTTTTAACATTCCTGATAAATACATATAAGCTTATCGCAAAAGGTCCTTACTACCAGTCATAATACCAGGGAAAAGTGGAGACCAATTTTTACTTAGTCATAGGCACTGTTAAGGAAATGGTTCCTAGATTTGAAAATAGAAATATTGGCAAACAGGATAGTGTGGTCTGTGTAGGCAGGCAGCTGAATGAAAATAGTATTTCTGATGTTGTTAGGAGTGGGACATGCATAGATGTCATGTCTCTAGGCAGTCTTCCTGCGTAGGAATAATTTCTTAAAGCATTGTTCCAGGGCACAATTTGCTTCAATGATGAAGCTGTTGTCAACCTCTGAAAACATATTCCTAACCTGGCATTGGCTTTCCTCTTTGCACTGTCTGCACAACTACTTGCAAAGCCACACTGTAATTCCATAGTATGTAAATATTACCTCTCCCCACTCTTAATGGAGAGTTATTTTTAAACTGAATCAGTGCAGTAATCTTACTGACAGAGCAGACTTCCATAAAGATGTTATGCACAGAGGGCAGTGATGTGAGACATGTAAGTAGAAGTCACTGGGAATGAAAGGGCTGAGAACTTTTAGAGAGAGCAACTCACTAAAGACAATGCATTAATAAATAAACTCTCAGAAATTTCTCATCTGTGTCTTTTTTACTCACTGGGCAGCCTACTGAATCCAAGTGTATTTCTGTGTGTTTCCCTATACTTTCCTCTGCACAGTTGGAGTGCTGTATCTGGTTCTGGACTCCCCAGTACAAGAAAGACATGTACGTACTGGAGTGAGTCCAGCACAGGACCACAAATATGATCAAGGGGCTGGAGCATCTTTCATAAGAGGGAAGGCTGAGAGAGCTGGAACTGTTCAGCCTGGAGAAGAGCAGTCTCAGGAAGCATCATATCGATGTGTTTAAATACCTGATGCAAGTGAATGAAGGAGAGGGAGCCAGACTTCTCAGTAGTGCACCCTGATGGGACATGAGGCAAAGGGCACAAATCAAAACCCATTAAATTCCATCTGAGCACAAGAAAACACTTTTTTTTTTTTTTTTTAATTTATTGCAAGGGTAGTCAAACACTGGAACAAGTTACACAGAGAGGTTGTGGAGATATTAAAAACCCAGATGGACACAGTCCTGAGCAACCTGCTCTAGGTGACCCTCTTCAAACAGGGGCATTGGACAAGAATTCCCTCCCAGTCTCAATTATTCTGCAAATCTTAATCTTTATCTTTTATTTTAAATACCTGGTCATGATTATCTTGTCAATTAAATAGTACTTGTCTTTGATATGCAAATATGATTTTGAAATATATAACGTCCTTTCTGTGCAGGTGCAGAAGACATTATCATCTAGTTTGCTAATAAACTTTAATTTATATAATACAAATTTGTCTTTCTACTAAGAGGGCATAAACATTTCAGAATTGTTACTAATTTTTTTGGCCTATAACTTTTCTTTATATATTATTATAGTATTTTACATTTTACAGACATATGAGTGCCAAAGAATACAGTTTATGAAAAGCTTTTAACTAGAGTAGGACTCTCAAGTAACAAAACAAACTTGGAAACAACTGGGTTGAGAAATGCCCCTTATCACTCTGCTCATTTTGAAGACTACAAATTTAAGTTAAACAAGCAAGAGAGAGAAGGACAGATTTAAAAGAAAAAAGCCAAAACTTACGTTATTGGAAAGAGTTGGTATTAAGTATTGTAATAGGGAAAATATTTATCTTTACATACAAAATTAGAATATTAAATAGGCTGAGATAAAAAGGAAATAAAAGTCTTTGAGATGTGAAAATTATTACATTTCAGATTCTTTATGTTGTTGAAGTTTCAAAATGTAACTTCATTTTTTTATAAATCATCTTTCAGGATATTGAACATCAATTTCCCCTTGGTCTCCACAGGTGACTTTCCTAAATAGGAAAGCTAACCACTTGTTCCTGTGCTAAATTAGTCAGTAATCAGCAAAATGGCCTTTCTTCTTATCCCATAGTACCTAAGAGACTTTAAAGAGCCTTATTGATAGCCTTTTGGCAATTCATTATGCTATAGCAAACATCATTCCTGTCTATGTCCATTCCTGTTTCCTTTAGTGAGAACCAATACACATATGAAACACAATTTCCTTTTACAAAACACTGTCAGCTCTTCCCCATTCTATAATAAATCTACCTATTCTCTATTGTATTCTCTAGCAGTTTAACTAAGCTCACAGTTTCCTGACCAATATCTTAGAACTGTTATTTAAAATAAAAGAAGGCGGCATTATGTTTACCATCTTCTATGTCTCTGGCATTTCTAGTAGTGAGGCATTTTTCTGAAAAATAATGGCAAAGCAATATCTACTTTACCCTATTGAAAATTCTGCATACTCTCTCATCTTAATATTTTTTGCTTCTGTAACTGTCTTGTGTTCATAGAAAAGGGTCTTGAAACTCATAATCAGGAATTACTTTATTCAGAAAATATTTCTAACTTAAACATATTGTCAGTTTCTAAAGAGTTGCATGTTTATAGTTTACAAAGCAACATTGGAACAATATTGGGAACAGACTTTTCCAAGTCTGAATGACTCACAAGTCTGACTCACAAGTTCAGAATGTGAGAAACAGATTCTCAAGGATCTAGTTCCTCTAGATGGTTGGTTTCACTGTTTGTTTTTATGTTTTTTTCTTGGATTTCTGATTCCTTCTCAATACTTTTATGTTCAGGTTATTTACAGACAGCTTTTTAGTATGTCACTTCCAGTTTATGTTGACTTAACTTAATACTTCCTCTGACAGTATACTGATAAGACAATGACAGGCCACGAGCCTAAAACTTTTTAAGAAATGACATAAATTTAAAATAATTCAAACTTGGTTCATATACTTAGTTCTGCATTCGTCAGTGAGACCACTTACTCTAGAAACAGTATGGATTTAGATTTCATAAAGTTTTTTATAGTACTAGATTGAGTGGAACATGTTTCTCTACATGTAAAGTCTTACATTAAAGTGGGAATTATTAACAATGTTCACCAGCTGCATGTCAGTTAAGAACTACTAAAGAAAGACTGCAGTCAAAAAATGCAATAAATCACTTAATCATCTACAAGCATAAGCCTGAATTATTACACAGTAACATATTAGTTCTTAGCTACTGTAAAAAGACACATTTTCTGCAGCTTAAATTTTGAATTGGTTACATACAACCAGCCTTATTATAAGCGTACTCCCTCCAAATACATTTGGTCTGATTTTCTTTTTCCTAAAAATTTGTAAGTAGGAAAGGGGGAAGGTGAAAGTTTGAAGACAATGTGTGAAAGGTTTTTTAAATTACAGGCCAAAAAAGGTAACCTATTGTGAAATTATGACCTTTGTCCAATGTTCTTTTTCTCCCCAGTGCTTGAAAACTGCTTATTATTAGTCCTATAGATTTCTTCTCTACTTAAATCTCTGTTTGAAGTCATTCAGAGGCTACTCTTGAGAAAAAGTATTTGAAATTAATCAAAGTAAGCTTTATGTTTTGTATCATTCTTGTTGCGATTTCTTGGGTAGTTGCATGCTTGTAAGTGTTAATATGAGAAAACTTTTTAGGAAAACAGAAAGGAAAATTTTTTTTTGGGGGGAGTATTTTTATTGTTATTGGCTTTAGTAGGAAGAAAATCTGGAAAATTTCCATTGTTTCTATTTCCAAAAGAGAAGAAACACATGGCTCCAGCTAAAGTTAATGTGTTTTCTTTAAACTTACAAAACACAGGCCTGTGTTTCTGAAGAATGTGGGTGGAAAATTTAGTTCACCCTTTATAGGTGTATCTTAAAATTTAAATGTTGTAATATAGTTTAATGTTATAGTATAAATACCTTATTTGCCACTCAATTCCACTGTGAGTCTAAGTTCTATTTTTCTTATAATCCCAAAAAAGATACTTTCAAATTATAAACCAAGGTAACTAGAGTTTGTTCTGGAAAAGATGAATAAATCTTATTAGAAAACTTCCTCTTTTGAAACTCTCTGCTTTAAAACAATGACAACTACCCAACATTTTTGAAAGAGAAATTGCTAGAAAATTTTATTAGAAATGTATGCACTGAGACAATTTTCTTCTCAAAGTCTTTATTCTACCAATTAAATAACTGAAATATAGAATCATAGAATCATTGAGGTTGGAAAAGACCTCTAAGATCATCAAGTCCAACCGTCAACCCAACACCACCATGCCCACTAAACCATGTCCCTAAGTACCTCATCTACACGTCTTTTAAATACCTCCAGGGATGGGGACTCCACCACTTCCCGGGGAAGCCTCTTCCAATGTTTCACCACTCTTTCAGTAAAGACATTTTTCCTCATGTCCAATCTAAACCTCCCCTGGTGCAACTTGAGGCCATTTCCTCTCGTCCTATCGCTAGTTACTTGGGAGAAGAGACCAACACCCACCTCGCTACAACCTCCTTTCAGGTAGTTGTAGAGAGCGATGAGGTCTCCCCTCAGCCTCCTTTTCTCCAGGCTAAACAACTCCAGTTCCCTCAGCCGCTCCTCATAAGACTTGTTCTCCAGACCCCTCACCAGCCTCGTTGCCCTTCTCTGGACACACTCCAGCACCTCAACATCCTTCTGGCAGTGAGGGGCCCAAAACTGAACACAGTATTCGAGGTGCGGCCTCACCAGTGCCGAGTACAGGGGCACGATCACTTCCCTACTCCTGCTGGCCACACTATTTGTGATACAGGCCAGGATGCCATTGGCCTTCTTGGCCGCCTGGGCACACTGCCAGCTCATGTTCAGCCGGCTGTCGACCAGCACCCCCAGGTCCTTTTCCGCCAGGCAGCTTTCCAGCCACTCTTCCCCAAGCCTGTAGCGCTGCATGGGGTTGTTGTGGCTGAAGTGCAGGATCCGGCACTTGGCCTTGTTGAATCTCATACAGTTGGCCTCGGCCCATCGATCCAGCCTGTCCAGGTCCCTCTGCAGAGCCTTCCTACCCTTGAGCAGATCAACACTCCCGCCCAGCTTGGTGTCGTCTGCAAACTTACTGAGGGTGCACTCAATCCCCTCATCCAGATCATTGATAAAGATATTGAACAAGACCGGCCCCAAAACTGAGCCTTGGGAAACACCGCCTGTGACCGGCCGCCAACTGGATTGAACTCCATTCACCACAACTCTCTGGGCCCTGCTGTCGAGCCAGTTTTTGACCCAGCGCAGAGTACACCTGTCTAGGCCGTGAGCCGCCAGCTTCTCTGGGAGAATGCTGTGGGAGACAGTGTCAAAGGCCTTACTGAAGTCCAGGTAGACCACATCCACAGCCTTTCCCTCATCCACTAGGCAGGTCACCTGGTCATAGAAGGAGATCAGGTTGGTCAAGCAGGACCTGCCTCTCCTGAATCCGTGCTGGCTGGGCCTGATCCCCTGGTTGTCCCGCTCATGTGGGACATGTCCCGCTCCCGAGCAGCAGCCCCCCCGGCCAGCTTTCCCCAGTTTATGTACTGAGCATGACGTCACATGGTATGGAATGTTTCTTTGGCCAGTTTGGCTGTGCCCCCTCCCAGCTTCTTGTGCACCTCCAGCCTTCTCAGTCGGCAGAGCATGGGAAGCTGAAAAGTCCTTGGCTAGTGTAAGCATTACCTAGCAACAACTAAAACATCGGTGTGTTATCAACATTGTTCTCCTCCGAAATCCAAAACACAGCACTCTACCAGCTACTAGGAAGGAAATTAACTCTATCTCAGCTGAAACCAGGACAAGCTCCAAACCAAAATGCTCAGCCCATTTCAGATTGGGATTTCCATCTTTGTGGTTAGTGTAGAAAAATAATTGTTTAATACTACCTAAGCAGGAAAGGGCAGGCAGAGCAAGGTCTACTATGTGTTTGAACGTATTCTGGTAAGCTAAAGGCCTGAAAGAAATCTATCTTTCTAAATCACCGGGCTCTAGACAATCAAAACACTCCCTAACATGCAGAGCCACCCCACCGCCTCTCCTTCCTCGCCTGTCCCTTCTGAAGAGTCTATAGCCATCCATTGCAGCACTCCAATCATGAGAGTCACCCCACCATGTTTCAGTGAGGGCGACTAAGTCATAGCTATCCCGCTGCACAATGGCTTCCAGCTCCTCCTGTTTGCCACCCATGCTGCGTGCATTGGTGTAGATGCACTTGAGCTGGGCTATCGATTTCGCCACCAGCATCAGCACGCCACCCCTAGGCTCACCTCTAGTGAGCCTGGTTTTATCCCCTTCCCCCTTCAAACCTAGTTTAAAGCCCTCTCAATGAGCCCCGCCAATTCATGAGCGATGATCCTTTTCCCCCTGTGAGACAGCTGAACTCCATCTGTCACCAGCAGGCCTGGTGCCGTGTAAACCTCCCCATAATCAAAAAAGCCAAAATTCCTCCGATGGCACCAGCCCCTGAGCCACGTGTTGATCAGGTATGTTTTCCTGTTCCTTTCAGTATTCTTCCCTGCCACTGTAGGGATAGAGGAAAACAACGCCTGTGCTCCTGATCCTTCAACCAGTCGCCCCAGTGCCCTGAAGTCCCTTTTGATCACTGAAGGACTTCTCTCTGCAACCTCATCACTGCCAGCCTGTATAACCAGCAGCGGGTAGTAATCAGAAGGCCGTACCAGACCAGGGAGTTTCCTAGTAATGTCTCTGACCTGGGCCCCAGGGAGGCAGCAGACTTCCCCGTGGGATGGGTCCGGCTGGCATATTGGGCCCTCTGTTCCCCTCAGAAGGGAATCGCCTATAACAATTACCCTCCTTTTTGAATGAATGAATGCCATTTATTTGTTCTTTTGACTTACCTTAAAATATAATTTTTCGGTTTGCTGAAGTCTTTCTTATTAATGCAGGTAAATATGAACATAAATTCTCGGTTCTCCTCAATTTCTCCTTCTGCCTGATGCTAGCCCTATTTCTCTATTTGTCTCTACATTACACATCAGTGAAAGGTCTGACAGCAGAATATCTAGACTTAACAAAAACATTACTGGCTGTTTGTGGCTAAATCTGAAATCAGTCCTCACTCCTGTTAACTGCTTGGCTGCACCATATGTACAAAGCATGTGTACTGCTGCAGTTGTAGTGCTATGAAGGTGTGTATGAGAGATTATAGACAGAGCAAAATGCAGAAAAGGCTCACTGTCGAAAAAAAAAGAATAATCCTCCCTCTCTGTATGAGGACTTCTCCACTAGTAAAGGAGAAGGTTACGTAAAATAATTATTCACATAGCATTTTATGAGATGTTTTGACATATATAAAGGTTATTAAATCCTAAAGAACCATTTCATTACCAGTAGATAGAAGAAACTAACCTTTTTCAATCTTGATCTTCATTTGATGGCTGGAAAACCAGCCTCACTAAAAACAGTAGGTAAGAGCGTAGTGTGAGTGTAGCCAGTTTGCGTGAAAAGAATATCCAAAACTGAGAGGGCATTCGACTAACGCTCATATGACCGAGAACTGAAGATGACCATCAAATGTTCTGGAAGAAGATGTGCATATGCGTGGGCGTATGTTTGTATGTGTGGTTAAAGCTTTTGGGGGTAAGTTATAGGAGGCTGTTTAGAAATTAAGCATTATCAATTCATAAGACTTGAAGTGAAGGAATTTTCCTTGTAGCAGTAGGCAAATTTAACCATTGGTTTATGCAAGAAGAGAAATAAACCCAAGCACTGAAAAACCTAATTCATTATGTGTTTCCTACCTGCAATAGTAAATAAAGTATGGTGAAGTTGGTTTCAGTTTCCAGTCATTTACAGTTTATATTTTTGTATATGTTACATATTTATGAAAGTTGCATATTTTTGTCTGCCCCAAATTTCAACTGTTTAGTATGTAGCAATGCTTGCTTTTTCAATGTTATGACTGGGAATTGAAAAGACTTTTACACATTTTCTACCTGTATGCCTAATTCAAGTGTCTCTTGAGAGAATAATAAATCAATGCGTTTTATCCAGTGGGATGCGTAACCAAATAAGAACAAGCAGTTCTATTATAGTTAAGTGGCTAATAGTTTAAATTACTACTGTCTGTTTACTACAATAATATTGACCTTATACAGTCTGACTGTGTCCCTAACTCTTAGATTGTAAAAAAAGAATAATTAGAGTGAAGGAACATGTTTACTTTAATAATGGAATCCACCTCAGATACATTTGTGTTAAGCATTTTGCACCCGAATCTAAGCCTTTTTAGCATAAATTTCATTAAGTGCTCTTCTGCTTTCGTGCCAAAGGGAGACAGAACATATTTTAGATTAAGCAGTAAGTTTGTACTGCCAATTCATAGTAGATAATAAAAATGCTGAAAATAAGCAAGTCTGGAATCAACAACTGGGAAAAGAATATAGCAGTGATGAAAAAATTGAGAACAATGATGACAAGTATTTTATATACAAGTCCATGCTTCCGCATCACAAAAGATCAAGAAATATTAAAGAAACAGGTCTTAACATCAGTGGGAAAAAAGCAATCAAAAGAATTACTTGGTAAGCTTATACTAGTGGGGTTTTTTTTTTGCTTGTTTGTTTTATAATAGCTGTGTTTTATTCTCCAGTCTCCTGAAAATAAATGACAAGTTGTTTCTAAGATACGATTACTGACTGTGCTACTTTTTCCATGGACACCTAACTGAATTTGACAATGCTTTGTTTGTAGCACTTTCCAGTCACTTGTCACAGTGTTGGAGTTTTTGTTTCTTTGTTTTTTCTTTTTCTGTGAGCGTATACTTCAGTTTTCCTAAAGTTTGTGTTGTGAACGAAATTTGGCAGGCATTTGAAGACAATTACTTGAATTCAATCAAAGGCAGCAGGAGACCTGCATGCATGAGCAAGGAGCTCCTGACTGAACTCAGATGTACAAAGGAAGCACACACGAGGTGGAAGCAGGGGCAGGTGACCCAGGAGAAGTATAGAGATGCTGTCCAGTCCTGTGGGGAAAAAAGCCCCTGACAACAATATTACTCTGTTTGAGAGGGCCTAATTGTGTCCTTTCTTCTTTCCTTCTCTTTTTCTAATTGCGTTTAACAAATTGCCTTTACTTTGTTCCTGAATTATTCCTCATGCTTGCCAATGTTAAGTCTCATAAGAATTAGGTTAGGTTTTCAAGAGACTTTTGAAAGTGAAGAAGGAACGTTGTCCCACAAGATAAGCTGAGAGAGGATAATTTTTGTTTGAAAGATACAGTCTAGAGATGTATCAGTGAGAAGTTATTGTGTATATGACACTGTGTCATATATATGTTGAGAAAAACAATAGTCACTTCAAATTAGGAAAGCCTGATAATTTGAGAAGCACAAAATAAGGTTCTTCTGCAATTATGACAAACTCCTTGATTTTACTGAATGCAGAGAAGGTCTAGACAAAAGCTTGAAATAAGGCAAACAGATGGCCGAAAATAGAGGAGGAATATTATTTCTTTAAGTTATAGAATCATAGACTAATTTTTGTTTTAAGGGAGCTGTGGAGGTCATCTAACCGCTTCCTCAGATTTGGTCTAGCTGAAGCAGGTTGCTCATGGCCTTGTCTAGGTGAGTTCTGAGCACCTCCAGAAATGGAGATCCTAAAACCTCCCACAGTTTTTTTGAGCAGCCTATTCCAGTGTTTAATCACCATCAGGGAGAAAAAGTTTCACCGCAGAATTTCTTCTGGTGCCTGTTGACCTTTTGTAATGTGTTCATGTCCTTTACTACAACGAGTGCCAGGAAATCCAAACAGATTCTAGTAGCAGAAGAGGCAGCTGGGTCTGAACTGGAGCATTTCCCGTAAGTGTGCACTTGTGTAAGTGAGGGGAGAGAGCAGGAAGAAGGAGGCAGAAGAGAGTGATACCAGTGAAGAAGAAATGGTGGAATTTCCTGGCCTGTATCAGAACTAGTGTGGCCAGCAGGAGTAGGGAAGTGATCGTGCCCCTGTACTCGGCCCTGGTGAGGCCGCACCTCGAATACTGTGTTCAGTTTTGGGCCCCTCACTACAAGAAGGACGTTGAGGTGCTGGAGCGTGTCCAGAGAAGGGCAACGAGGCTGGTGAGGGGTCTGGAGAACAAGTCTTATGAGGAGCGGCTGAGGGAACTGGGGTTGTTTAGCCTGGAGAAAAGGAGGCTGAGGGGAGACCTCATCGCTCTCTACAACTACCTGAAAGGAGGTTGTAGCGAGGTGGGTGTCGGTCTTTTCTCCGAAGTAACAAGTGATAGGACGAGAGGAAATGTCCTCAAGTTGCGGCAGGGGAGGTTTAGATTGGATGTAAGGAAAAATGTCTTTACTGAAAGAGTGGTGAAACATTGGAAGAGGCTTCCCCGGGAAGTGGTTGAGTCCCCATCCCTGGAGGTATTTAAAAGACGTGTAGATGAGGTGCTTAGGGACATGGTTTAGTGGGCATGGTGGTGTTGGGTTGATGGTTGGACTCGATGATCTTAGAGGTCTTTTCCAACCTCAATGATTCTATGATTCTATTCTATGATTCTATTCTATTCTATGATTTAGCAGGATTCAAATACATTCAAAAACATATAATGGTTTATTCCTCTGGTAACCCTACAAAAATCTAACTATACTTTTAAATAATCACTTTATTCTTTCAAGAAACAAGGCTGTTATTTTTTGAAAGACTTTAAGTCAGAACCGGCTATATTTTTTTTTTTTTTTTCTGGTCCTTTCACTATTAATTACGTTGTAAGGAGCAACCTGATTGCAGTCAATACACCAAAAATGTTGCTTTGTAACTCTTGCTCAGTCATGTGTGCTTGCTATAAGTCAGTATATTAAAGTGGAGAATAAGATGTAGAACTGTCCTTTTTTCCAGAGATTTCACTTCAGAAGCAAGCAGCAAAACATATTTAGTGGCATTCCTCAACAGCAATTTGTTTTATGAGAAAACTGTCATTGATTTTTCCGACAAATATGCCCCTCTCTTTACCAATCTTCCATAAAAATCAGTACCACTAGCAAAAGAATTGAAGATGCAAATCAGAGCATACACAAGTGTAAAATCAGGTTAGCCCTTCAATATTTACTCCAATTTGATTAAATTATGGAACCATTTACTTTCTGTGCCAGGCAATAGAATCTGTTTTTTAATGGAAAATGTGAAGTGTATTATTTTGGAATCTCCATTGCTAAAACAAATTGTTTCCAGTCTTACTCATTTAACATTTTCTGCATGGCAAAATGAAAATTCTTCTGTTGACATATAAACTTTTGATACCCAAAATACAAAGCCTACAATAGAAGAGTATACTCCTTTAGCAATTTCTGCAAAGCTTACAACCTTCAAGACTCAAATTTTAAACACTTACAAAAAAGAAACGTTTTGTTAAGAAACCAAAATGACAAATATTTTTTCTTTGCTTCAAATTGAAAATGTTAGTTTTCTATCCATAAAATATTTTGAATCTGTTCATTCAGATATTAGACTGCATTTACCTTTTAGCATATATTTTCAAATAATTCAAGTCTGGTTTTCCATTCTCTGCTGACTATGGTTTTCTAGTGAAAAACACTTATAATGAAATGTGTTTTGCTGTTGATAAATATGATTTATGCATCTAGTCATAAATGTGTGTGTATATATATTTTAGCCAGGAATGGGGAAATAAAAGTGGATCTAGGCTTTAAACTGCAACAAACAAGATTTTGTCTGTATTCTTTCAGGGGAAAATTAGGTTAATATTGAAAAGAATTTTATTTAATTTTGAGCACTTCAACAAAGTGAAATTTATTATTTTCTTTTGGGGAATACTGAAATATTTTATAATGAAACATGTTTTCACAGTAAAATATTTTGACATTTTTCATGCTACTTCCATAATTGCAAACTTTTTTTTTCCCCCCTTAATTTTTAATGTAACTTCAATTTATATGAATACAAAGGCTAAAATGCTTTCTAAGGGATAGAAACTACATTTTTTAATTCAATTCCCTGTTAAATATTGTTTAGTGGATTGATTTGGAATGATTTTTGTACATGTATAGCTTTTTATATTTTAGTTTTCATCATTACATAAATAAAGGTTTTATGCAGCAAAAGTGTAGAGGTTAATTCTGACACAGCCTCCAGTAATCTTTTGCAAAGTTAATAGAAGGGTCAATATTCAGATTCACATGCTTGAGTCAGGGAACTGAAAAAAATCTTCACAAATTCTGTGTGCATAGGGTCCTGTAAGGCAACCTTGTGGAAGTTTTTGTTATATTTACGTACTTGAGTATGTTGAAATAGCAAGGCACAAAGGTGATTTTACTTTAGCTTCCTATCCATATGGACACTGAATTTGAGAGCAACTGAATAAAATTTCACTGCAGTACTTGGAGAAGAATGCCTGTATTTTTTCCTGTTGTGATTTATAGACCATAATTTTGAACACAATACATTCTTGCCTGTAGACCTGAAGCTATTCCCAATTAAATTAAGTTGAAGAATCTGTAACTAATGGAATGTGGATTTTAAAATTTTTTAGTTCTCTTGAACAAACATTAATTACATTATTTTTAGCTTATGGCAGTTTTACACCTGCTTTTGATTAAATGACAATAAAATCTGCATATTTGTTGTATCTTGGGATGAGAGGAGTACATTTTTTCATCTACATGAAAGAGTATCTGTTTGAAATTCTGCCAACTTTACGACAATGTTATTGTAGTTATTAGTTACTGTCAGATACACTTATTTAAATATAATGATCCTTATTTGATTGTATCCTACACTTTAATACTATTTCATCAATAATAATTACTACAAGTATAATTAACAGCTCAATTATATAGTATTTACTCAAGGTATCTAGCTGGACAAAAAGATTACATTTAGTACAGTGTCTTGAAGGCTAATTTTAAAAAAATGGACAGCCATTAAGAGTAACTGTGTCTGAGGAGAACTGAAAACTTCATAGGAAAGCTTTTGTGTCATATATCTGATTGCACTAAGATTATGAACATAAACTCTTTCAGAGTGTAATGTTTTTCAGCTCCATAAACTTCTTTTCTGTCATAATACTTCTACCTTGCAATTTTCAGTCTTGAAAGTGTTTCAATATCTACTCAGCCTAACTTTGTAAAAAACACCTAAATACGTTATCAAATGACAGCCCTTCAATAAAAAATGAAGCTTCATACTTTGCAGAACACAAAACAATTTTATTATGCAAGCTGTTTTTACCTTCTGATCCCCTTTTTTTCAGCTAGGCAAGATTTAAGAAAGACAAAATTTGTTCTGTCCTAAATTTTCAGTTTATGGCCTGAAGAGAACTGTAGCTTATCTAATTTTGCTTGAAAACAAATGCATTTCCAGCTCATCTGATAACATGCAAACCATTTTTTTCAGGAGAACATGCATATATAAGATTTGAAGATGATCTCTGATAACCCTTTAATGTTCAACAACAGAGAAACTGTTGCAATAGATGATTAACTATATTTATTTACTATATGAACATAATAATAATAATAATAATAATAATCTATTAAACATTAGATCTTCATATAGCATGAATTATTTTATTGCCAATTACTTTACATGGAGCTGAATTAATTTATATCAAGAAGATGGCTCAGTCAGTGGATTTTTCTTTGCTTATTCTAAGGACCAGACAGGCAGTCCTGTAGAAAATTGAAAGGCCAGTAAAATGCAACTTTGTTATTCAAGACAAATCAGTGTCCATACTTAGAGAAAGGTGTGATTGGACTGATTAAATGCTGTGAAATATATATATCTATATGTTTAGGAGGAAAGATCATGATTATTTCCATTGGGGGGGGGGGGAAGCATGGCTTAATAAAATTTAATTAATCAATGTTGTAATAAAAGTGTATCAGAGGATTCTGTTCTGCCTGAATGACAATATAGCAAAAAGGTTTTATTAAAAACCATTAAATTATACTTCACATAACTTTTAGACTATGGAACTTGCTAAAAAGGTAATTTTTCGACCACAGTAATTTAGTAATGCTCAAAAGGGTTAAGATGTGTATATGTCTAGTATAGAATGGATATCTGTGTGTGTATGTGTGTGTGCACAAAATTCATATTCACTGTAATGTAATTCAGGTTGATTTTCACTTTTCTTTTCAGAAGAATAAGGTCTTCCTATTATTGAAGCTCAAATACATAGCAGAACTATGAATATGTTTGACTAATAAAATGTCACAGGGAAATATATTGTGGAAGCCATTTTAAATCTTTTTCTTTAGGCTTTAAGCTATTCTCTCGCTTTCAGATACATTCCATAGATGCTTGCAGAAAAGTTCTCTACCATTTTCTGAAGTGGCTGATTTTAGACATTCTTAGAGACACGATACTACTACAGACATAAGCTTGGTCTGATCCAGTATGAGAATACAGTCAGTTTTGTCAGGTTGCTATAAAACCCAGGTCTTACAGTGAAATCTTTATTTCCTCTAACTTTATTAGCATAAAGATTAAGTTTTAACATGTTGACAGCTTCACTGATTTCAAAAGGAGTTTTATTTGCTTAAAGTTGTCCTTGCTACTAATACATTTCTTTTCTTATTTTATATTCAGAAAGACTGTGCTTAAAGGCTAGTGTCATCCATTATTATTGAGATTAAACCAACATACCACCAATATATAAATAGCTGTTTGTTTAGATGTTTAATGATTTAGTAAAGGGGCTTTTATATCTTTTTTTTAATAAAAACATTTTGTATTTTGTATTACCAGAGAGAATGACTATGATGAATAAAGGAACTGAAGACTTTTCCAGCAGATGCAAAAAGCAGAAAGTAATTACACAGGCAAAGAAATGTGTGAAATAAATTGGCAGGAAACAAACCCCTTAGAACATACTTTGTCCTTCCATAGTAAAGGCCTGTAGGCAGAAATTCTGCTCCCACTGAAGTAAGTGACATAGTATAAGTTGGATTTAATATTTTTATGTTTTAAAATTAGGATGTCCTTATTACTGAAACTCAAAACCAGCAAAAAATGGTTTTTGTATAAGTGTTTAGCAAAACTGAATCCTAAGTCAGTTAAGTCCCGCAGTTTCCATGTCTTTCTTTGCCTTAAGCCCTACACTCAGTAGTTATTCTAGAAAGTTGTCTATTACGTCAACATACATGGCTGAAGCAGAAGGCCAACACATGCTGTGTGTTGGACGTTTGTAAGTCTAGGAGCACTGGATGACATCAGCAGTCCTATCTCACCTACCTTGAAGGATGACTTAATGAGAGACTTTTGATATTCTAGTCGTATAATTTTTATATTTTTAAAACTTTTGTAGTCATTCTTTTTAACTTCCCCTGAAGCTTAATGGGTAAATTGGAGAGAAATAGATTTGATGGATAAGGAATTGGCTGGATGGCCGCATCCAAAGAATTCTAGTCAATGGCTCAATGTCCAAATGGAAACCAGTAATGAGTGGTGTCCCTCAAGGGTCAGTACCAGGACCAATTCTGTTTAATATCTTCATTAATGACATAGACAGTGGGATTGAGTGCACAGGCTGCAGGGGGACAACCTGCATCACCATGGTCTTCTCCATGGGCTGCGGGGGAATCTCTGCTCTGGCATCTCCTCCCCCTCCTTCTTCACTGACCTGGGTGTCTGCAGGGCTGTTTCTCTCACATTTTCTCACTCCTCTCTCACAGCTGTTGCACAGTGGTTTTTATTCTTTCTTAAATATGTCATCACAGAGGTGCCACCAGCATTGCTGATTGGCTCAGCTTTGGCCAGTGGTGGGTCCTCTTGAAGAGGGCTGGAACTGGCTGTGCCTGACATGGGGACAGCTCTTAGTGTTTTCTCACAGAAGCCACCCCTGCAGCCCCCTGCTGCCAAAACCTTGCCACATGAACCTGATACACGCACACATGCACAAAGGACTTGATTCACTGTGGAAAATATAAACGTGTCCAAGTCTTTCCAGTTGCTGGCATTCAGACCTCTCACACATACACATATACCACACACCCCCTGGCCTCACCTGTTGTTGGCACCCGGACTTACAGACCGTGTGATCCATGAACTCTTCTCCAGTTGCTTGCAGTTAGACCTTGCAGCACTCATACATAGCACAGAAATTACAAAGGAAAAATAGTTAAGAAAAGGATTTGATAATAAGATAGGATAGACTGCGGGTATCAGACATAAGACTCAGTACTGACTAACATCTGTTTACATGTAGAAGGCTGCTTTATATCCTCTCTTCTCTATTTTCCCATCCTTTTCCCTGCCCAGTCCACCCTGATTCAACCCCTTCCCCACCTTTGGTCCTTTCCCTAAACAACCCATAATAAGTTTTACAAGATACCACATGCCGGTTCTAATATCCTGTAAGAAGTTTCTCACAGTCCCTCAAGACCCCTCAACTATCCCATAATATTGTAATAATCATGTTCCCACTTCTTATCAGATACTAAGTCAGATTGACCTTTTTCAAGGCTGTGTCAGGGTAGTAGTTCATTTAATGGCCCATCAGTCAGCGGCTGAAGAGTTCTGTTTTTTGTTATTGTCTCCATTATCACCTGCTCATTAATTTCTGTGTGTCTGTGTGTTTAATTTCTCAGTTTCCTTGCTTTTTGTTGTTTCTTTTATACAAAACAGTCCTTTACCAGGAAACTTAATGAGCTAGATGCTCTCACGTTCCACTTAACCTTACAAAATGTTCAAAGATAAAGGAACAATAAAACATAAAAATGGGAAAACTAACTTTAAAAATTAAAATTAAAACAATAGGAAAAGTAGCATAACATCAGCTAAATTTTATGAACGAAAACTACTTACTTCATTATGAACTACCAAATTTAGTACGTATTTACAATTATTCACCACATAATTCACCGGAATAGTTCATGTCATTTTTGTGAGTATTAGGAATCAGACATCTTAATAGATATAGCTTATGTTGAAATAGGGAAGAGGAATACAAAAACAGAGAACAGTTAAACCCATAATACAACTAAATAATATAAGTACAACAAGTAGATAAAAAGCAATGTGTCAAAAAGAGATGAATTCTGCCCTGCAATCAACATTGCAGAAAATTATAACAAATATAGCTTTTTGAGGTTCTACCTCAATTTACAATCTTCAAACCTGTGACAGTAAAGATTAGCATGCATGTAATGCTGAACATCATTAACACTTCATAGGTACTTTAAACTTAAGAAATTATTTGAGAAAGTCTCTGGATATCAGGTAGGAAGACAAATAAAGAACGTGGAAGTTAAAAAACTTAAGAATGTCTGAAACAAATTTGTGGCTGTACAAACTATTGGCAGCCCATCCCTGACTGGGTATGACAGACAAGACAGGATTTCATTCTAGGTCATTAAAAGATAACCAGAATAAATATTTTGAAGCTTGAGAGCCATAAACCAACATCTTTTAAATGCTGGTTTTACTGCCAACTCTTGCATTGATCACTATAAGACTGTTGTTTTAGTTATGTCTATATGGGGTTTCTTTAATATTAATTCATAAACCAAAAACTGGTCTATGTCACATACCAAAACCTCTGCAGATATGTACAGAAACCTCTTAATGTCAACCTTAGTGTCATATGCATATAAAGCAATATAATCTTATCTTAGTAACCTAGAATGGGAAGTGTCCTTATAGCTCAGCTGAAAGGGAAGAGGAGCTAACTCAGCTTCTATAGCTGGGAGACAAGTCTTACTCTCTTGACAATATTGTCACTCAAGGAAAAGGGTAGAGGTACAAGGCAAATATATTCCCCACACTGTACATTTCTAGGTTCTTACAGACTTCATCTTAATAACTTCCTCAACAGAGATTATAGCTTTCTGTTTGAATAGCCCTTGATGGACTTTCTTTGTTAATAAATGCCTAATTCCTGTGAAGCCCACTGATATTTTAGGCCTGTGACATCCAGTGGCAATTAATTAATTCCACAGTTTAATACGAAAAAAATACATTTTGTTTCTTTTAGTCTGCTGATTGAAAATTTTATTGAAGGACCACTCTCCTAATTTTGTAAGAAATAAAATCATGTCAGATTCCATAATTCTGTATATGTCCTCATTCAACTCTTTCTTTTTTTATTCAGGTGAAAGCTCCTAGATTTTTATCAACATTCTCTTCCAGAATCCATTTTTTATAATTTCTAACTTCTTTTGTCATACCATGTCCTTCTTGTGGTGACCAGAATTGCATGTAATGTGATTATGAATCTGCACATTCTGCTTATGTTTCTTATTCTGCATTCTTTTCCATTCCCGAGGCTTCCTGACATTCCGTTTGCCCTAAGAGGTTCCTTGCGCAGAGAGAAAAGTGCTTGTCATGACTCATAGAGAATGGTGGTTTTGTATTTTGAATGTTTCTCTGCAACAAAATATCTTCTTTTTATGTATATGAAATGAATGAAAACGTATTTTAATGGTTTTGGTGTGATATATATATATATATAAAAGATATATAGCATAAAAGGCACTAGATATCTGTTTGGACCCGTACAAATATCTTGAAAGAAATAATTTATGCTCCTGAACCTTTGACAGTGTAATAAAAAGGAAGCAGTTTGGCTACACCATGCTTTCCAAAACTTCCAATTCATTCATCTCCCAAAATATGAAATATCAGCAATGCATAATACATTTGAAACAGTATTTAGAGATTACATTTCTGTATTGTGAGTAAAATAATGCATAATTTAAAAGAAGAAACTTTCACCTATGTGATAAAGATTTTTGTCAGTGTTTCCAGTTCGAGTTACCTGCTATAGAATACCACATGCTAAAACACAGTTGTAGCTTGGTGATTTTGTGCTGAAATGCTTTAAAGTTAATCCTTTGTCACAGGACAAAAAATGATCATCATCTAGGTCATCTCTAGAATCTTTTATTATAATTATTTCTATACTTATATAATACATGTTAAGGGAACCAAGCTTAAATAGCAATTTCTGAGATCTATATTGTAACGTAAAATTGATTTCATCACTACACACTGGATTAGGAATTGCAATGTTGGACTTTTTAACATCATGAGCCTTTTCCTGTTGTTGGATAATGTTACTCAATTTTATTAACATTTTATATATTTTTGAGGAATATTTCTACGCAAGGGTATAAACTTTACACATTAAATTTCATATATACTATCCGAAACTATTCTTCTGTGATATATTAAGATTACAGTTCCAGTCTCCCAAATCATAATCCTGTAATTTATGTAACATAATTATGTAACTTTGCATGCCCTGCAAAGTTCATGATCCACCACGTTATAGCTTTGCCTAAATAATCCATAAAAAATGTTAGAAATAATGATTTCATAATTAGTTTTTGGTCTTTCTAACACACATAAAATGCGTATCTTTAATGCCAGACATGCCATCTTTCATTTTTTCTTGGAATTCATAGCTTAGCCAAAAAACTAAACTGCCTCTACAATCATTCTAGTGAAATTTTGTCAGAAGATTTTGGAAAACCCAACCAGAAAGTCCAGAATTCTGAAATGTGAATATCTGTGTTTGATTCAAAATGTTAGCTATTTCACATCAATGATATATTTTCAGAAGTTGGTTCTGAGGAATCAGTGTTTTTAGGTACTCATGACTGTCAAAGCTGATGGCCCCACAGATTCTTTGTGTTTTGAGTTATTTTTATTCTTTGTGCTCCATTCTCTCTTCTCATACAGCTATGTAAAGAGATGGTGTTAGGAATGGGGAAAAGCTACCCTGGTTCATTGCATGAGTTAATATGGAGATGTTCGAGCTTTCAAAGCCTTTTGGATTGGATTGGAGGACAGAACTGGGGTAAAGAGAATAAAATGTGATGAAATCTCATTCATCGTTCTTTTCAGGCTTAATTCTTTCCTCAATAGCCTGCCTTAACTATTCTTCCAATGACACCAAGCTTTACCTTGGGGAAATTAGTTGGTTCCCTCCGAAGAACAGCCCAAGGATGAACAAAAATATACATAGTGTGCTTGATCAGGTACCCAGGACCAAGGAATATATTAAGATCCTAAGTTTTTGGACATTATAGCTGAATTTCAGGAATAAAAATCTTATTAAAAAAATAGAGTTTAATTAATTTCAAGTTTCAGTTTTCCCCCCATGTTGATCCTCCAGTGACAAATTTATCATTTTATATACCAAGAAACAGAAATTAAAGAAGCACGAAAACCAGCAAAAAATTGACATAGTTAGCAGTGACTTAAGAAAATGAGTTCTGATTTTTGATGAGAAAGCAGGACATGCAGTCAGTTTTTACGTTATTCTAAAGCACAATTACTTAAAATTGATTCTAGGCATCTTCGATCTTTTTTTTTTTGTTCAGTTCAGACCATCAGAAACTAAAATAAGAGTGCTAATATGCCAAAACCACACCACCTGGTTTGTTTGTTTTCTTACTTTTTAAATTGCCAGTTTATAAGGCAATTAGAAAAACAATATCACAGCAAGACTGAAACAGTATTAGCATTAGCAGCTTGAAATCAAAGAAAAGTTACAAACTGCATTTCTTATTATTTGGGTATATAAATAATAGGCATCTACTCTATCTGAGATATAGATACCTATTACTATACCTATTTAGTAATTCTATTTCTCACAAAATATGTGTCATGTCATCTTCTCCTACATTTCTTACATACCTGTATATATTGTCCTGGTTTCGGCAGGGATAGAGTTAATTTCCTTCCTAGTAGCTGGTACAGTGTTTTGGATTGAGGATGAGAACAAAGTTGATAACACACTGATGTTTTAGTTGTTGCTAGGTAATGCTTACACTAGCCAAGGACTCTTTAGTTTCCCATGCTCTACCGACTAAGAAGGCTGGAGGTGCACAAGAAGCTGGGAGGGGGCACAGCCAAACTGGCCAAAGGGACATTCCATACCATGTGACATCATGCTCAGTACATAAACTGGGGAAAGCTGGCCGGGGGGGGGGCCGCTGCTTGGGGACTGGCTGGGCATCGGTCGGCGGGTGGTGAGCAATTGTACTGTGCATCACTTGCTTTGTGTATTATTATTATTATCATATTATTATTATTATTATTATTATTATTATTATTATTATTATTATTATTATTTTATTTCAATTATTAAACTGTTTTTATCTCAACCCACGAGTTTTTCTCCCTTGTGCTCTTCCAATTCTCTCCCCCATCCCACCGGGTGGGGAGGGGGAGTGAGCGAGCGGCTGCGTGGTGCTTAGTTGCCGACTGAGATTAAACCACGACAATATATACACTAGTAATATAGTACAATATAACTATTGGGTTTTCATAGATCTCTGAAATGTATTATTAAAACAGTATATATTAAATACATGAATAGAAGTGTATACACATTATATGTATTTACATACTTACATACATATAATCGTATGATTATATGTTATTAAAGAGTTTTAAAACTCTTTTATATTCCAGGACTTAATTTCAAAGTATGTAATTCCCATGGGTGTAGATTATATTAAGATCTATGTCAGTGTAAAGGATGCTTTTATTAGCTGGTCTTAGGTGTCAGTGACTTTAGAAACACTTCAAAGTGAAATAGAAATCTCCGAGTTCTAGTTTTAGCAATGTACATAAAAGCACAGAGGTGACAAATAGCAAATAGAGATTTAATCTTATGTGAGTCCAGTTTCACTACAGGTATTTTAGGTATGTTACAGAGCAAATAAAGGAGTATGTAAGGTGGTGATTGATAGATCTACTACTATAGCTTTTGAAATCCCTGTAATGTTAAATAGCCAATTCCATACAGTGAGCTATGAAGCTATCTCACTAATAATAACAAAAATTTTTTGTTAAAGTGTGTTAAGACAAATCTGCTGTGAGAACAGCAGATAGACTGCACCGGTATGGCACCGTAATCTAACTTGGACTGATAAAACCATGAGTCGCTATGGTTTGGGTTTTGACATGTTAGCAGAATATATGCTCTCCATGAACATGGCCATCAGTTAGTATATCATACTGAAATCTAAGTTGGGGTCTTTACTGCTTCTAATTCTTAAAGTAACTCTTTGTTACAGTAAGCAGTGTTGCCATTTTGACTTATACAATGATCCACCAGTGGGAAAGATAACCAATGTCATCATAAGTAGTGACATTTGTATATTGTTCTGCAGTAATGTTGGATCGTTTGGAGAGCTCTGAGCTTGATGCAGATAGTTCCTTTAGTATAAGTCAGTGACAGAGTTAGTTGTAAGTCCTTTATCCTCCTTGTTCCTAGCATTGTTTTCTGTTCATTAGACTAACCTATAGAATGTTGCTAATTTAATAACCTAAACCTCTAGTTTACACAAAAAATGGGTTTCCTAATAACTGGTTATGAAATGGGTTATCAGTACCTCTCTCATTTAGGTTATAACTGAATATATGTAGGCCTGTATATCATTTAGAGAATTAGAAATCTTGGTGATGATAGTGTTTAAAATTGGGCTAGTTTCAAACTTCGAAACAACAGTTCACTGTATTGGTATTTTTTAATAATACACATAGCCAGTGATTAATTCTAAGTCTCTGTTAATCATTATAACTACAAAATGAAACCATGAGTCCTTACAAGCTTATTTTAAATTAGCTGAGAGTATACAATACCATGGAGCTGATGCTGCTTCTTAACATCAATGGCTACTGTCCCTGACACTCTCAGTTACTGAGGATGAAGTGGCCAGTCCCAAGAGGTGTGTGATGAAAGCAGATGGGTTTGAATCAGACAGCCTTTTTCTTCTCCATTTCTTCTAGCTGGTATTTTATGCTTCTTGGCACTTTCTCCAAACAAAAACGTGGTGATCTCATTTGTTCTTGGCATGATTAATTTTATTTTTGGAATCAGGACTTGGTTTCCCCAGGCATCTGTCTTGCTTATTCTTCAGGATTATTCTGGTTCCATCAGCCACTTCTCCCACCTGCTCAGTCTTACAGATGTTACTGCTTTTTCTTCTACCCTGTTTATACAACCACTTGAAAGGTTTCCCTTTGCTCCTTTGGGATTATGGTTATTTTTTATATATTTATGCTTAGCTGTTACAAAATGTTGTTAGTATTATACAATAGCTAGTGGTTACCATGTTACAGAGTACTTATACAACGATTACATTATCTGAGTGCTTATCTTTAGGTTTAAGCAAAACACCTGCTGATATTTTATTTAGTCTGCTTCTGTTTTGTCAGCGCTATAGGCCTTTGCTGTGGCTACAGTCACCTGCTGCATGATCTTGGACAAGACACTTCATATTTGTGTCTCTGCTGTATCTTTTTATATGTCTAATTTATATGCACATTAGAATTTACATTACATTTCTGGAGCTGCCACTCAGCAATTGTATGTATAGTGTCTGTTAAAGTAATGCAGTCCAAGCGTACCTTATAGTTCTGATATTGTTATTTATATAGTAAATACATCCCTTAACCTCATAAAAATCTATTGATACTGCTTTATGTACTTCGTTATCTCATTTTTTTTAATGCTTTCAAAAAATTTTAACCCTTCTTGTATTTTCTTTCCTCCAGTTACTGAGAATCTATTCCTACTACCAAAAAAGAAGCTCAATTTTATTTCAATCAAGACTGAAGTGTAGAACATAGAAACTCCAAGCTTTGCTCATTATTTGGGTTATTTCATATCTAACTTCCTAACAGTCTTTGATCTTGCTAGTGTAATATTCTTGCAGTATATTGGGGATGTGATGAAACAGAATCTCCTAATTTAAAATAAGTGGCTCCCAATGCACAGGTAATTGGGTCTAAATAATTTTAGACCCACTTACACCTTGCAGCTACATCTATCAAAAAAACTCAGGAGACTTGCATAAAGAACTGAATAAACCGAAACTCTTCTAGTGCACTAGTTAACAGTATTATCACAAAAAGAAGATTGCTAGAATGTGTCAGTTATGTCTCATAATTGATCAAGAATATGCAGATTTATTAATTAAATAGTATATAAAACATAATCCATTTAAGGAAAAAGAAAAGAAGTGAAGTCTGAGCATCATTAAGTAAAAAGAATCCATCACAGAAAAAAAGAAAATTAAAGTTTCTTCTTTTTCACCTAATCTAATCTTTCTCACTCCATTAAAATAAATAAAATAAAAGAACAAAACTTCTTACATACGTATTTTACTTCCCATCTAGTTCAAGTCTACCTTTTGCCTTTGGAGTGCTGACACATTCATCTGAGTCAGCAGATGTTCATGCGATTTCATCCTTTTTTATCCTTTTGTTCCATCTTTCTCCTATATGTAATAACACCCTGCTCATTCTTCACCTGTCATATTATGTTATCTTTTGCCCTTTGTACATCTTCTGCCTATCTCTGAATTGCAGACTCCTAATTGCCTCCTTGCTTATCATGATGTCCTAATTTCTTACACCTTACTTCTCCATCCTGTTTCTTAAATGCATTCTTCTGTCCTTCAGTTCTGCCTTCATTTGAATATTTGTGTGACTGGGTTTTGTTTGGGTTTTTTCTTCCTTACCTTGGGATTGAAAATAGGCTGAAAAATTACAAGGACATAGTCAGTGGAAGTTTTTGCTAAGATTAAACATGTTATGAAATGACAGAGTTTCTGAAGTTTTTCTACTGTATTTAAAATATTAGGAATTTTGAAGGCATAAAGGAAAGAAAACTGTATAGCAAATCCTAACAAGATACAGACTCCCTGTGTTATTCAGTTCCCCAGAGGGCTATGATATCAATGGAATACAATCAGCTTTGAAAACAAGTTATGCAAAATCAACCGCGCTTGCTTTTTCAATTGGGCATGATTTATATAGTGCATGACACACTAGGTAGCCTATACTAAAATAAAATCATTAAAACATAATAGGCTTCTAGACTTAAAATCCTGAAAACCACTTTGGATACACAGAGCCCATATTTTTCTTAGATTTGAAGGGAACCTATGGCTCTGCAATTCATGGCACTAAGCTTTTGGTAGTAGCTTTAAGACAGTAAAGTGAAAAAATTAAAACTGTAATAAAATGTCTTCTAGGGCCTGGTTCAACAAAACTCTTATACGTGTGCCAAGCTCTAGTCATTCGAATGGTCTTACTGATTTCAGAGTTAAATAAAAGTGTAATCTGGTCTATATCTGAAGAAAGGAGTTCATGAAAATTCCAGGTGGAAGCATGAAGCTTAGTCTTCTGGCCAGGATTTTAATAAACTGTGTATTTCAAGAGTAAAAAGAAAAGCACATCAACTCTTATCCAACAAAGTTTTGACAAATTGCTTCACTGAAATAGAGGTCACAAGCTGCCCATCTTTAATTAATTGTGGTATTCAGACAAAGGCAATTTACTTAGATGGAGACCAAGGGCAATAGAAAATACTCAGCTTATTTGCTTTTGGGGTGGAAGTAAGGAGGGTGAATATCATCAACTATAACACCAAATTTTCCTTAAAAGCCAACTGACTATTTTTTATTGTGTTCCAACGGTCTAGCCAATACCGGTAGTTGCTAGCAAATGAACATCAAAGCTAACAGTTTTGCAAAGTGAACAGTAGAAAAAGCAACTTTTCACTTGGAGAAAGTGGCATGAATTCATGTGCAGGATAAAAGATTGCCCTTGAGTAAATCTAGTAAATGAATATTTTAATGATTTTGCTTGCTCTGCAAAATTTATCATGACTGTATTCAAACTCAGTAGCTAAACCTTTTGGAAAATAGCCATACAAAAACTCTCCAGGAATATTCTGACTGACAGGAATGCCTCGTTTTGAAAAAATTACCTCTGTGAAAGAGGGACAGCACTTTTTACTTTGTTTTTGATTTTTGTTCATTTGCTTTAAGTGATATTTAGAGACAGATGGCAGACAGATGTGTAATGAGAATTATATACACTCCAAAAGAATTTCACCTTTTGCTGTTGGATGAGGCTATATCATAGTGGTATTTATAATGGCTGGTAAAATACAGGGAATTAGGACAAAAGAGAAAAATAACACATGGAATAAAATTTGTTTAACCTTCTAAGTTTAGGAAGTAAAAAAAATTAAATATACCAGTACAAGATGGGTCTTGAATATTTCAGACTTATTTTTGATAAATGATTAAGATTTATTAGTGGTTTATAGTGTTAATATCCCTGTCTTACTCTGAAGAAGTATATTTGATCTTTGCTATAACTATACCGCTGCTGTTCCAGTGATATGAATCTCTCTTCTCTCTACAAGCCTTAAGAAGCAAACAAATAGACAACAAAATTTATAATCATTAACATTTTTCTGTAACAGACAATAGCTTAAGGTATTTTATGTTTTCTATAAATGCACACACACATATATATATTTATAATATCAGCCATCAAGAGAACTTGCACATCAGAAGTATAGCTGTCTATAGCTGCTATAGATTTCTCCAGAGTCAGTTCATCTTAAATATTTTTTTTTTCTCAAGTTTTTCACATTTCCAGAGTTTTGAGATTTATTTTCTTCCAAAGGAATACAGCTGTTATGTAGATTCAGAGATTAAAATCTGTCCCTTGATATTGGGCCAAAAGCTTAAAAATTAGGATCAGGTACTTAAACCAAGATAAGCAATTGAATCAAGTACATCTCTGACCTGTGATGCCATGTCCCATTGCTAAGCTGAACATACTTTTAAACAAGAAGTTTGTTCTTTCTCCCAAGCTACCTCTTACTCTAGGAAAAATCAAAAAGAACTTCCACTCTGTTTCTTACAAATTCCTCCTCAACATTTTTCTTTGGCATGTTGTCTTCAGAAGCTTCACAGCTGTACAGATAGATGTTCTGTGACTTCTATCACAAGAAAGGTACTGTTTCATCTTTTCCTTTTTCCTAGGCATACAGTAAAATATATTGTTTTATGATTTAGACTTTATGCTCCTTGCTGCAGAAATTGGTTTTCTTTTTTGCTTGTACAGTATCCATACAGCAAAACTCCTAATAATAACCTATAGCTCAAGAGAAATAAAATAGCGAGCACTAATATTGTGTAGATTTATTTTCTTATTCTCACATTTCTTAGAGAATTTTATATATCTGTAGCTGACATTAATTGTTTCTACAGCAGAGATAGCACATTGTATTAAGTCCTCATAGTCTATTACTAGTTGTTGCTGCTTTGCTTTAATTAATTATTCTTTTAAACTGCCATTATGTATATTACGTATTGACATTCAGAATCTCAGGAAGGTGAATTATTCAAATATATGCTTTTTTTTTTTTCTGCCATATATAAAGCTGTTGTACTATTTCCCATATATACATTATGTATACATTTCTCTGCTTATACATTATTTCAAGGTTACAATTGAAGATTATAAATCAATTATTGCAAAACAGCTCTCTTGAACAAGAAAGGAAGAAAGGATATTTCATCATGTTTCACTTTTCATGCTTTGGTAGTAACAAGTAACATATTTACCTGTTGCATGCTCCACATTTGATAATAAACAACACAGTGTATGATGTTATATATCCTTTTAATGATCAAATGTCTGTTACTGAATATGAAAATTTTCTTTAAATTTCTCATTTTATCTTTTTAAGAATTTCTACAAAATTATTCACTCATCACCACTGATACTATCCTGGTATTTGTATGTTATTTAACTTTATATTCAGAATACTTAAGTCTCTATTTAGTTGCCTTATATTTAGTGAAAGCATATGGGAAAATGGACTTTCAGCTCCAAACCTGAGTTTGCTGGGGAATCAAAGGGCCATAGAAATGTCGGCTGGACCTCTGGAGGTCTCTAGTCTGACCTTCTGCTCAAAGAGGCCTATCACCAGCACTAGATCAGGTCAACTGTGGCTTTATCTAGGCGGGTGGTGGAAACCTTCAAGGATGGTGATTTGAACACCTCCCTCGGTAACCCACTCCCGTGCTGCACCAACCTCCTGGTGAAAATGCTTTTCGCAATGCCCACCCTGGACAACCTGTGCTGCAGCTTGTTGAAAGCAGTTTGCTAGTTATTCCAATGCTCTTGTTAAACCTCTTGTCCTGGTTTCGTCAGGGATAGAGTTAATTTCCTTCCTAGTAGCTGGTATAGTGCTGTGTTTTGGATTTAGGGTGAGAACAATGTTGATAACACACCGATGTTTTAGTTGTTGCTAGGTAGTGTTTACACTAGTCAAGGACTTTTCAGCTTCCCATGCTCTACTGACTGAGAAGGCTGGGGGTGCACAAGAAGCTGGGAGGGGCCACAGCCAGGACAGCTGACCCAAACTGGCCAAAGGGATATTCCATACCATGTGACGTCATGCTCAGTATGTAGAGCTGGGGGAAGAAGAAGGAAGGGGGGGACGTTTGGAGTGATGGCGTTTGTCTTCCCAAGTACCTGTTACGCGTGATGGAGCCCTGCTTTCCTGGAGGTGGCTGAACACCTGCCTGCCGATGGGAAGTAGTGAATGGATTCCTTGTTTTGCTTTGCTTGCATGCGTGGCTTTTGCTTTACCTATTAAACTGTCTTTATCTCAACCCACAAGTTTTTCTCACTTTTACCCTTCCGATTCTCTCCCCCATCCCACTGTGGGGGGAGTGAGCGAGCGGCTGCGTGGTGCTTAGTTGCCGACTGAGGTTAAACCACGACAGTCCTTTTTGGTGCCCAACGTGGGGCTCGAAGGGTTCGAGATAATGACAGGTTTGACTGGAATGTGCTAGATGGAATTTATAGCTGTTATATCTGTTTAGCTATTAAGTGGCAGGCTCCTGTGCTTGCCATGGGGCTTGCTTGCCTCACTGTATATTAGAGTCCAATGCTCGTTAGTGGCTGCTTTTTGCTTTCGCTGCTTGCTGTGCTGCTGTGCTGCTTATCACCTTACTCTGCTGTGCCTGGGAACATTTTCATAACAGCAATGGGGATGCGCCTGGGCTGGCAGATGGCCAGGGCATCGCTGCTGTTTCTGTGCTGCTGTACTGGACAGGCTGGAACTCCAGTGTGAACTCGAGTTGAAGGGACTGTGACCTCTGGATGAGTCCATGTGGGAGCAGGACACCCCAAAGCGTCTGTGGCCGTGGATAAGCCCATGCCAGAGCAGGTACATCTCGAAGCGTCTGTGGCTGCGGTTATGTTTGTGCTACAGCAGGTTTACTTCTGAAGGGACTGTGGCTGTGAGTAAGGCCACGCTGGAGCAGGTATATCTCTGAAGACATTGTGGCCCATGGAAAAGGACATGCTGGAACAGGTGCATCTCAAAGTGACTGTGGATAAGTCTATGCCGCAGCAGGCGTACCCCTGGAGAGACTGTGGCTCATAGATAAGGCTCCACTTGGAGCAGGTACTACCCTAAGGGACTGCAGTCTGTGGATAAGTCCAAGCCGGAGCAGGGGCAAGGGGAGGAGTTCATTGCAATGTTAAACCCTATGGTTTGATCCGAAGGGACCAGGGGTGGAGATTGTAAGGGAAACACCTTTAAATTGTTGTAACCCATGATTTGAGTTGCGTGTTATAGAAATTACTATAGCAGGAACCACCCGAACCAGTGGAGGACAAGCCTTACAAGAAGCAGTGCAAGTGCAGCAGTGACCTGACCTGAGCTGGCTTTGGTACCCAGTAACTCCACGCAACACACCACCTCTCCTGTCCTGAGTGACCACCATCACAGATGGAGCCCAAAGTCACGGACTAAATGAACTCAATGGATATTTCATGGACATTTCCGGACATTTTACAGACATTCCACAAGGGTGGTCCATAGACTAAGGGAATGGTATCTGTGTGTTATATCAAAGGATGGAAAGTGGGGTGGGTGGTTACTGAGGTTGCACTGGAAAATATGGGACTTGAGCATGACGTAGATGGTATAGAATGAGGGGTGGATACTGTCCTGGTTTCGGCAGGGATAGAGTTAATTTCCTTCCTAGTAGCTGGTACAGTGCTGTGTTTTGGATTTAGGGTGAGAACAATGTTGATAACACACCGATGTTTTAGTTGTTGCTAGGTAGTGTTTACACTAGTCAAGGACTTTTCAGCTTCCCATGCTCTACCGACTGAGAAGGCTGGGGGTGCACAAGAAGCTGGGAGGGGCCACAGCCAGGACAGCTGACCCAAACTGGCCAAAGGGATATTCCATACCATGTGACGTCATGCTCAGTATGTAGAGCTGGGGGAAGAAGAAGGAAGGGGGGGACGTTTGGAGAGATGGCGTTTTTCTTCCCAAGTAACCGTTACGCGTGATGGAGCCCTACTTTCCTGGAGATGGCTGAACACCTGCCTGCCAATGGGAAGTAGTGAATGAATTCCTTGTTTTGCTTTGCTTGCGTGTGTGGCTTTTGCTTTACCTATTAAACTGTCTTTATCTCAACCCACGAGTTTTTCTCACTTTTACCCTTCCGATTCTCTCCCCCATCCCACTGTGGGGGGAGTGAGCAAGCGGCTGCATGGTGCTTAGTTGCCAACTGAGATTAAACCACGACACCTCTTCATATGCTATTGTACATATATATTTGTGCATCTTTTCCTAGTTTTTGTGTCCCCATAGAAATTGCTGTTACTGCTTCTCAGTACCTTTGGCTATTGTTATTGGGGTTTTTTTGCATGCATTACAAGGCGCTAGATGTGCAGTTGCTGAAGAGGGATGTGGGAAACACAACTATCTAACTCTTTAAAGACTACTAAAACACATATGCAGTGTGTTATAAGCATTACAAGACATAGTCACGGCTGTATAGCTTCCTTGTCTTCTCACTTGTTCTGATCAGTTCAGGACAGCATCAGTCTAAGCAAGGTGAGTATCTGGTTATGCCTATACTAACAAAATGATCAGAAGCATGCTTTTGAAGCAAATCTACTGATTATCCTCATTGACTGTGCTTTAGTTAGCCCCACAGTGATCACAAAGCCCAGGAACAGGATTCTTTTTAGATTAAACTGAACTCAAAGGTGTGTTCCTCTTCAAAGAATTCAAAGTAACCTCCATTAAAAACAGATAGTCTGCATATCAGGTCCTGAAGAGCAATGTTTTGGTCTGCTCATATTATGCTGTATTACTTAGTAATGTTGATGTAGATGAACAGAGTAATATATAGGTCTTTTTCATGAATATGTATGAATAAAATATAGTTGATGGAAATAACACTTAACAGCTTTATTCTTCAGTATGATATAAATGGGCAAATAAAACAGACATTTATAAAATTGTCCCTAGTGAGTGCTAGGCTAAATCTTCAAATTTTCATACTCATATGCTTAATAATTAAATACAGTTGTCATTTAATGTCATTATATTTATGTTAAGAGTAAGGAATATGTTAACTGTTATGCTTAGAGAATTATGATGTGGGTTGTCATAAACTTTAAATGTTGGATAGACTGATAACATACAGAATGAGAACAATTTCTTCATTAATTTATTCATTTCTTCATTAATATTTAATGAATAAATAAAAAACAAACTTAAAACTCTCTTACACTAACAATCACATTCTGCTATGGTAAAATATGATCTCTTGAAGAGGCATATCTAGTTCAATCCAATGTTTTAATACTTTATTACCTACCTTTTTAAAGCAGATCAATGAAAAATGCCCATAAGAACTTCAGGTACCCAAGATTTGAAATTTTTGATACAGTATGTTTTAAATAGTTTTTGTTTCCTTACTCCTTACCTGGGCACAGGTTTGTAGTGTCGTTCTTCAGGCTGTAAACCAAGCGTTGTAAACCTGTATTGCTTACTTGTACTTTTTGAAAGAAGTGTTTCCTAGTAGAGAAATTTCAATCATTTGGGTTTCCTTGTGTCTAACTTTGGAAGTGATGCTACCTTATCAGAAAAAGTGAAATAGTTTATAAAATTAATTTACTTATAGTAAATATTTGGCCAAGACTTTTTACACAGATTACTAAAAATACATTATTTCAGCATGTTCTATATGAAATAACACTGAATTCCACCTGAATATATTATGTGGTACTCAGAGTACTTTCATGGTATGATAACATCCTGTCAGTCTCTTGTGTTAGTGAGTGAAGATTTTTAAGATATGATATGAGTCTCTTAAAACCTATTTTTTCTCAGGTAGTTTCTCTGAAATGCAACTATAAACCTTTTTGACGTTCCATTAAATAGGAACTTTATGGTATAAAATAGCAAAACATATGCCTCTTAGTAAAATTGGAATGGCTATGATTCACGTCTTTACTTCTACAAATAGTTTAATTCCGAAGTTTGTCAACTTTATGTTTAATACCATAAATTGATCCCAGAGTTCTTTAATTTACTATACATAGGGAAATAGAGGATTTTAGCCCCACAGTTTTTCTCCCAATATTGGTGTAAGCTGGACAGTTTCCTTCTTCTTTACAATCCATCAGAATAATGGCTAGGATGGGACTTTGTGCAGGATACTCTGGACACATCTCTCCACCTGGAGTCATATGTACTTATTCATTACAATTGTATGTAAGTAACTGTGCAAAGGAGAGGTGCAAATGTTTGTTGACTGATGTGCCTTTCAAACAACAGGACTAGATTTGCCCATAATTGTAGTTTAATAAAAAGTCCTTTGTTATTCCTATGGAATAAGAAAGCAAGCATGTGCAATTTTATCCGAGAAGATTGGAGCTGTATCATGACTGTGTTATATGACAAAGTTACTGATAAAATCTAGTACAAGTGTTCATAAAAACAACAAGATACACCCTTGCTAGAGTTGTTTCCTTGGCTGGGAAGTGCTTCTCGGTGGCAATTACTGCTTCAGGGAATGTATATAGCTGTTGTATTCATTGATTAAAAGGATACAAAAGACAAATCTTACTGATAGAAATACAAATTGGGTCTTTCAAATCTATCAAAGACACATAATATGATAAAGTTTCTTCAGGGCGCATATTATTTTATATACTTTCAAACTGTTCACAAATCTAATAAACTGATCCTCATCAATTTTTTTAAGGGCTACAATAATTCTTTTCAGACTGCTCAAAACTGTAGAAAGATCTTCACATGTATATTTAATGAAGAAATAAGACCCTCTTTAGAACAAAGCAGAGATTTCATTCCTTTTTATGAATAAGGGCAATTATAGTTAATTCCACTTCCTCTTTCTGCTCTCTGTATCCCTCTCACAGTATATGAAACTGGAATGCCTCATTATAAACGGCTATTGGATGAAAGCTTATGTGCTTGAAAAGTCTTAAAAAAACCGAACAAAGCTATATCCATCGAAACGTAATGTTGTTTCTAATTCAGATGCTGGAATTCAACTTCATTGCACATACTTTTCCTATTAGTTGTGAACGCATGTGATTTTGGAGTTTTTTTGTTTGTTTAAAATCTTGGACCAAATACTTACTGTGTTCTTACAGGTAACATTTTTTGTAATTACAGCAAAATCTTGTATTTCTCAAGACAGTTTTTAAATTAGAGACAAATATATGCAAATTTTGACTTTAAATTTTGGGGATTCGTTTGTAGATTTCAAAAATCCTCATCACCAAATTGAAAGGACAGTAAAATCACAGTCTGAGATTATTACTGACATCATACATGTTATTGCCCTTAATTAAATTACATTTTCCATACAATTACTGATTTATTTTTTAAAAATGTAACAATTCTGCCATATTTGTGCAATAGTTGAAACACTGTTGAAGTATCTGATGTCATTAGAGCATGGTCTCTGTCTTGAAGAGTTTGAGATATGGTTGCTTCTGAACAGGCTAATCTTTTACAACAATTATGTTAAAGTTCCTGAGCTATGGGTGCATGAAAGCCAGAGCTTTTCACATTTTAAAAATATGATTTGTTTCTTGTTTTTGTAGTACTAAATTAATGCAAACCTTTTTACTAATTTTCTCCTTTATTTATCATCATGCTCCAGTTCTGCTATGCTGTTCAGAATATAGAGGTATGTAATATAACTCAGTAATAAAACTCCTCTTGATAGGCTATAGGCTGCTGAAAGGGCCTTACAAGCCTGTGATGTAACATTATGGAGCAATGGTTTGTGGAGAGCAATTTATAAGGTAGGATAGAGAGTGATATATCTCAACATAGATTCTTATATTATGATGTCTCTTTTATGTAGAATACCACAAATATTTTTCTATAAAGTTGGAGCATAGTGCATTAGTTAGATCTGAGGTATGACTTAACACTATGATGTCAATGTTGGCTTAGAAAAAAATATTTGTTAAAAAAGTGTAAACTTTATAAATGATGGTTGGTATATTGCAAACCCATGCAAGTAAGCCTCCAAAAACAAGCAAACAAAATTATTAGAGAAAACAGCTATTTAAAAAGCCTAAAGTATATTGTTTGAAGAATACACTAAGGATTTATTACTTTTCGTCAATGAACACCATATTATTCATTATTGAAATATTGATTCTGATAACAAGAGTATCTTCAGTGTATTATGTATAACTTCAATATTTTTGTAAACCAAAAGACTAAAAATCAAATGTAGGTTACATTTAGATGATTTGTTTAACTTTCTATCACTATATGACAGAATAATAAGTTATGGAGATCCACTTGCTGCTTATGATCCTTTCTATATGTATATAGTAATATTACATTTACTTTCTGCTGCCAGTGATTTAAATAGATTAAGATAATTTCTGGCAATTTATAGAATGTGAGTTCAAGTCCAGAACTTTACTCAAAAAGCAACTTTTTAAGAAGCATCCCCACTTTATTCAGCTTCATTGAAATTATGCTGTTTGCTATTCTTCAGATAGTTCCCTTCCCTGTGCCATAGTACAAGTCTTAATAAAGGTTATATGCATCTGGAGTCATTTATAATCTGAAGATTAATTGCCAAACCCTTTTTAGGAAATGGATATTAGAAACAGTTATAAATTAAGCCTTAATGATAGAAGAGGAAAGTGATTATCCAGAAAAACAGGGAAACCAAGCAGAAGGGGATAATTGCATGAAAAGAGAAATGTTAGTTAGGAAATACTTAGTTAATATAGTGAACAAAATGCAGGAAACAGAGGAACTTGTGATAAATTGAAGAAAGAAAAGATGGTAAGGAATGTAGAACTTTCTAATAATTAAGCGCCCAAGGATGCTTAATGATTTTCAGCAGCTGTTCACATACACTGTGCACTTTACTGTATTGTTATCTGTTCATGCAAGAGATGGACTCTTGTTTTACACATACATGCTGTTGCATCTGGTGCCCTAGGGGAGAGAGAGACTGAACACAGCAGAAAAATCCATCTGTAAATGCATATTCTAGTGATCCATTAGTAATAAACCTGTTCCACTCAATTATTTTAACCAGAGCAATCAATGTCTGAACTAATTTTTCTTTAATCATGACATATCTCATGGAGATGCTACAGGGTATTCTGTTGTCTGAATATAGGCCAAGGTTCAAAGCTAGGTTTTGTTTTGCCAGTGTCCATTAAGGATTCAGTTTATTAATGAACTAAAGATATTTCAGTATAATTATTAACAAGGGTTTCAACCATAGGAAATATATTTTCTGATTTTATAGCGGTCTACAAAAACACAATCTAAACATCATATAATTTTTTACATGTATACAATTTACAGACATTTTTCACCAGACTTCCTAATCCACTGAGTTTTATTTTATATTTTCTGTTCAGACCTAAATGTTCTATTGTATAAAAAAGTATCTTAGCTTTCCAGATAGTGTGCCAATTTCTTTAAGAAGTGTCTTTGTAACTCTTTGACTATGTTGTTTACCGTTTCAAGTATTTGTTTGAGTTAAAATGTCAATACAAGATGCCTCTACCCTTTTAAGAGATGAGTAACAAAGGCACTTTGTGTCACTAGTCATTCTACATCTTTAATTTCTAAACAATATTAATAATAATAATTATTCATATTGCAGGAAAACACTTGCTGAGTTACTAAGTTATGTCTTTCCTTTTCTACTTCTCTTTCATGACCACCATCAAATTCATCCTACTGTTTGGTCCCAGGTGTTGCATCGTTTGTAACAGTAGGTTGTAAACCCTTCAGGCTGGTTCCCTGTGCAACTTTGCATGCAGGAATTTCCAAAGCACTCAGCATTGACCTAGATCTGTTTCTGTTAATGTTAATAGTGAAAGCTTCATTGACTTCAGAGGAGCAGTGTCAGGTCAAAAACGTCTTCAATATCCCAGTGAACATGAACTTAGAATTGACCTGGCACAATTTTTGGTGCAGGTAAACCATGAATAATGATGAAAAATATATAGTGACTTTCAATTGACAGTTCATTCTTCTGCATATATAAAAGAATAAGACTTTCTCATATGCCTTGCCCTTACTTCTAAAAATAGTGGGCTATCAATTTGTTGATTTGTACCACCTGCAGCTGTGTTTATTGCATTGTTGTGGCTTAACCCGGCAGGCAGCTAAACACCACACAGCCGTTCACTCATTCCTCCCTCAGTGGGATGGTGGAGAGAATCAAAAAAAAGGTAAAACTTGTAGGTTGAGATAAAGACAATTTAATAGGACAGAAAAGGAAGGGAAAATAATAATAATAGAATATACAAAACAAGTGATGTACAACGCAAGTGCTCATCACCCGCTGACCGATGCCCAGCCAGTTTGCGAGCAGTGGCCCTGCCCCCCGGCCAACCTCCCCAGTTTTTTGTTCAGCATGATATCATATAGTATGGAATATCCCTTTCACCAGTTTGAGTCAGCTGTCCTGGCTGTGTCCCCTCCCAGCTTCTTGTGCACCTCCAGTCTCCTCGCTGACAGGGCAGTATGAGAAGCTGAAAAGTCCTTGACTTAGTGTAAGCACTGCTCAGCAACAACTGAAACATCAGTGTGTTATCAACATTATTCTCATCCTGAATCCAAAGTACAGTACTATGACAGCTACTAGGAAGAAAATTAACTCTATCTCAGCCAAAACCAGGACATACATCTTATAAATAGAAGACCCTAGTATACATGATATGTGCCATATACAATAGAAAAAAACAGACAATTACTTTTACTAGAGTGGTACCGCAATTTTAAATATATGTGATAACAAAATGAGTTTGCAGCAGTATTATTGGAAAAGCACTGTGGTTCCTGTGGTTCTGGGAGCAGCACTTACCACTCAGTGTCTTTGCTTTTCATCCAGCCCTTCCCCCACCTCTCCTATTTCATGGCTTCAAAACACACCTTTAGGGAGCAGAGATGACTACTTTTCACTTTGAATAATAATCATAAATAAGTATAAACTGAGGGGTGGTGTAACTAGATGAAGTAGTTATTACCAGCCTAGACAGATGAGACTCATATCAACAATGATGAGTCTTACAAAACATGATGCTTTTTAATCAGCTGAGGGAATTGATCAAAACCACTTACAATACCAATGACTACTTACAATGATAATACTTACATTATCACTGACTACATCTTTTTGATGCATTCTAATATAACTTATTTCTTGTGGTTTTACAAAGTTCATTAATACCTATAAAATGTCTTTTAATCTGTGTTCCATATTGGTTATTTCTGTCATGAGAGAAATCTTGTTTTTTATTTTGCAATATTATTTTATGGTTAATTAAGCAGTATTTGGAGACTACCACAAAAGGTTATAAAGTGAAGATTAAATGAAAAGAAAATGAAGTTTATAAAGACATGTAATCAAAGGCTTGGAAATACCAGTGATTATGTTGCCAGTTTTAATTATGCCCTCTTTAAATTAACACTATGATAAAGTTTTTTAATCATGTGGTCAAAAAGATTTATTTCTACATGGACAAAGACAAATTTGTAGCAGAATTTCAAGAGAAGATGTTAATATATGATGAATAAGGCTGTGGACTGATCTCATGGATGTCAAATAATACCCTGAGGACTGGATGCTGTACTAGCACTTATGACAAAGTTCTTGTACGATGCTTAGCAAATCACATATGACAATAATTTCACAGGTTGCCACTAAACGTGGACCCTCCTTTTTCTAAACACTGAACTTGAAAACCCGTGTGACTTGATTTGTAGAATTGTTGAGTACTTACAATTTCCTCTGCTGGTAGATGAGAGCTTATTTCACAGTAATCTCATACAGATAAATCAAGTGATGTTTACAAAACACTAAGGTATTGGAAGAATACCATAGGAAAGTCAAATGAAATGAACAGTTCTCCAAACAGCTCAGGATTTTGATGGCATGCAATCAGTAAAGCCCAAGATCACACACTGAAAGACAAGAATAATAATACAAACGCCCAGAGCATATTCAGACCATTAAGGCAGATGTCCTAAAGAGATATAATCAAGGAAACAAAAATTAAATCAGAACATGTATATTGAGGAATGTTGCAGAAGAGTTGAATGAAATGAAAATATATAGAGGTAATTGTGATCAAAGATATTCTTTGTTATTCTTTACCATTAGTACAATCCTTTTTCTTTTTTTTTTTTTTTTTGATGCTGCAAGTACATCAATTGATTTACAGAACCACTTGCATGAAAATGAGCTCAATTTTACCCTTAGAAGTAGTGCTCAGCAGTAACTTGATGTCTTATATTCTGGTTAAGAATGACATATTTTAAATGTAGCCATTGCAAATAGTATTACAGAAATGATAAGAAATGGCCTGGCATTGCTGTGTTGAAACAAGTTCATTTTTGAAATAAACATGAATTTTTAAAATACTGTGAGTAGGATCAGTCCTGAAAAATTATATATTCAAGGTAAGATACCTAATAAAAACATAGTTCAGAATACTTTTGCCATCCTCATTATCTTCATAGATTTTTTTTGTTCTAAATGTAGTCCTGTTGCTATACTTGTTCTTGAACTTTTCTCAGTAATTTAGTGGTATCTTATTCTCTCACTGGCCCCATTGCCATCCACTGGAATATTTTCAGAATATCGGATATATTGAAAAAGAAAGTGAATTGCTTTCAGGAAACAGGACAGTGGAAATCATAATTTTTAGAAGCCTGAAGAAAAAATTGGAAGTCTGGTTTCAATGTTGTCTGGAGTACCTTAAAATATGTATGAAGTGTCTGAATATCAATTTAATTGCTATACTAGGAATTATTTAATGTTGTGACATCTGGGAAAAAAGAAACACTCAAAAACGCCAAATGGGTTACTTTAACTTGCCTTTAAACCTCAGGAGTTTAGATATGCACAAAGGTGTCCAGAATATGTAGGATATATTTTGGGATATATATACTCGTATCTCCAAGCAGGGTATTTTAGATACCCTTTCTTATAGCAGCATTTGAGCTGTCTTTCAAACAACATGGGTCACTCTTTGAAAACAGCCAGAACCAGGGCTTCCCTTATTTCTTAACAACAGCCCAATAGTTGAAATATTTTCTAGGTTAAGTGATACTAAGATTGAAATCTGCCTTCTGCTAAAGGCAAATTAAATGACATCTTTTGTCTTCCTTGAGAGTTTTACAGCTGCTGGACTATAGCCTGTTTTAAGGTGTGGAAATTTTGCTTTTCTGAAACTATGCAGAAAAGAAGTCATGACTGTCAGAAAAGTCTGACTCCACTGACTAATGATTAGGTCACTCATTAGCAAGTGATAAAAAGTTTATCTTTTTTTTTCAAGGATTCTTTATACAATGTCTGTTCAACATACAAGAACAGTCACAAGGGTGTGTAATGTCCTATCCCCTTAGGCTAAAGAACAAAATTGAATTTGTATGTACCACATCCTGGAAGAGTTAAAGCACTAGACACATGAATAAATGAATATTTTGGGGAAAAAGTTTAGGGCAGAGCTGTGACACCAGTATCATCTTTATGTGTAGTTTGAAGGAAGCAATAGGTGCTGCTCTGTTTTGCACAGAGGTCAGTTCAGGCTCTCGGGAACATCAGACGTGGACGTACTTACTGGTATCCATCCATCAGTACTTAGGAGTAAAAATAGCTAGTCAGCATGAGATATCCTTTTAACCTTGTTAAGACTGAAGCCTACAACACACACAGCAGAATTTTAATTACCTAGAGTACTTTAAGATTAAAACATAGGGAACTTGCAACATTTGGGCATTTCCAGGTTTAAACATCAGCTGAAAAGGCAGTTTCAAGATCTGTCTTGCATTTGTGTGGTTGTCATATCTAACTTTATTCTTTTTACATGTATCCTTCTCAAACTACATCCTACTATTCTCTAACATGCAAATACTATATAGTTGAATTATACATAGTGGTTTTCACAGTGAAGTAATAGGTAGTCTCAATCCAAAGAGTAACATTAATTTAGTGGCTGTTGAAATAATAGAAATATTAATGATCTTGCAATCTGCTACTAGAGGCAGTTATCTCTCAATATGCTGAGGATCAAACCCAATTATGTGAAGTAGTGGTTGTGTGGTAGTCTGTTGTAAATCAGTTTTCAAGTTTCAACACTCAAGATGTAACTGAAAATTAATATATTTATAATATAAAACCCAAAATCTGGTTCTCCTTAATGCAAATCAGCTGAAACCAATCTAGTTTTAGATTTTCCTGTATATGATTGAACTTTTATGTTGATTTTAGAAGTGGTATTAAATAGATTTATCTTTGTTTTTTTTCTCTGCCAATATTTTCTGTGAAAAACTATGAAACTAATAAAAAAATTACTCTGAATTTTAAGAGAAAAAATTAAAACAGAAAATATCAGGTTGAAAATGACCGATAGTTACTGCCTTACCTCCCACATTGACAGGAATAGAAAATTAGTATAAGGATTATCCACGTAACAAAGTTGAAGTCTTCAACTCTGTTTCCTCATACTATGAACAATTTATAAAATTAGCTTCTATTACATTTGATATTCCTTACAGTAGTCACAGATGTAGTAGAGCTACTGGGCTTTTTTAATGTACTACTATATAGAAACAACGCTGTCAGTAGAACACCGTATCCTGATATATTTTAAACCAATCTACTGTTGATATCTGTATGTAACATTAAAATAGAGTATAACATGCTGTAGCATGTTTCAGCATTCTCTAAATATTAATCAATTATTATTACTGCCCTTAGGCTTTTCAAAGACTGCTTTAATTGGTAAGTCATTTTATTCCAAACTTACATGCCTAGATCAAAACAGACATGAGTAGGAACCAGGGTGTATATATGTGAAGAGCCTGAAAACTGATGGTGAGCAGTTGTACGTGTATCCATGAGTTATATAGTACCCTTTCAATGAGATCAACGTGACTAAAAGTGTTGACAACTGCCTCTTGTTATGAGTGTGTCTTGAAGTGTCAGGGCTGCCTGGGCCCAGGATGCTGGGAGCTGCAGGGACACCCCAGTGGTGGAGCAGGGCAGGCTGGAGGGCAGCCGGGGCAGCCCCAGTCCTGGACATCGGGCACCTCCCTGGGGACAGGGATGGGCTGCGGCCGGGCCGCCTTGTGGGCTCATGGGTGGGCCCAGCTCGGCAGGGCCCATGGCTGGGCAGGGCAGGGCTGTGGGGAGCTGGAGGCTGGCCCTGCTGTGGCATTGCTGAGGCAGGGGCTGATGGACCTGGTGGACTGAAATAGGGTCCTGGGCAAGGCGGCAGAACCATGGTGGGGGTCAGGCAAGGCATATGGGTGTCCTCAGAGCCCTGATAAAAAGAACCTTGAAGAAGGTGGATAAACATAATGAAACATGGTAATTCCTCACTAGCAAAGGACTGGGACACAATACGAAAGCATCTGTAGAGAAACTATGTTCCCCTTTACGCATAGTTCATTGCAATAATTATACTGTAGGTTATTTTTCATTCTTAACATTTTTGTCTAATCTGACAATATGATTCTTTTTCCATGTCTTTAGACCAATAAAATTTATTTAATTCACTCAAGATTTCTCAGGCTTTGTATTTATTTTGGTTTATTTATAACAAAGTTAGGTCCTCATGGAGTAGAGCTGAACCTCTAAACCAAAGATCAGGAAGGGGTCGGACCAAAGACAGATTGCACTTGTTCTGGGTTTGTTTCATTTTCCAGTCATTATATTTATTTTCCTAAGTGTCTTCTGGTTTTCCTATTTTTATGTGATCATAATCTGTTACATGATCAAACGTCTTAGGTCTCACAGGTAGAAAAGGGTCTGATTAGATGATTCTATCTTGTGACAAATGCATTTTGCCACATGACCAAATTAAAACAATTATCATTTTTTGACAAGATGTAAAAGCTGTCGCACATATAATTCCCACCCACCTGCTGAGACTTGAGTTTGAGGCTGAGGGAACAGACACTCAGGTCTAACATATGTTCACAAGTGTTTATGTACCCCAAATTGCCATTTAAAAAGTAATCATCCTATAGATCAGAGATGGATTTTTTTTTTTTTGTTGTGGCAAAAATTACGTTTAAGATGTCACAACATTTAGTGATTTCAATAGAATAATTGTAGCAACTAAAGTGTATTAAAATAAATTTAGAGAACCACAAGAACAAAATAATAAATAGCCCTCTAATAAGAAATTCTTTTTTTATAATGGGTATAAATACTTCATGAAGTATAAAATATTTTGTATTTTACCAATTAATGGTATTTCAGAAATCATAGAATCATAGAATCATAGAATCATTGAGGTTGGAAAAGACCTCTAAGATCATCGAGTCCAACCGTCAACCCAACACCACCACGCCCACTAAACCATGTCCCTAAGCGCCTCATCTACACGTCCTTTAAATACCTCCAGGGATGGGGACTCCACCACTTCCCTGGGCAGCCTGTTCCAATGTTTCACCACTCTTTCAGTAAAGAAATTTTTCCTTACATCCAATCTAAACCTCCCCTGCCGCAACTTGAGGCCATTTCCTCTCGTCCTATCGCTAGTTACTTCGGAGAAGAGACCGACACCCACCTCGCTACAACCTCCTTTCAGGTAGTTGTAGAGAGCGATGAGGTCTCCCCTCAGCCTCCTTTTTTCCAGGCTGAACAACCCCAGTTCCCTCAGCCGCTCCTCATAAGACTTGTTCTCCAGACCCCTCACCAGCTTCGTTGCCCTTCTCTGGACATGCTCCAGCACCTCAACGTCCTTCTTGTAGTGAGGGGCCCAAAACTGAACACAGTATTCAAGGTGCGGCCTCACCAGTGCCGAGTACAGGGGCACGATCACTTCCCTACTCCTGCTGGCCACACTATTTGTGATACAGGCCAGGATGCCATTGGCCTTCTTGGCCACCTGGGCACACTGCCGGCTCATGTTCAGCCGGCTGTCGACCAACACCCCCAGGTCCTTCTCTGCTGGGCAGCTTTCCAGCCACTCTTCCCCAAGCCTGTAGCGCTGCATGGGGTTGTTGCGGCTGAAGTGCAGGACCCGGCACTTGTCCTTGTTGAACCTCATACAGTTGGCCTGGGCCCATCGATCCAGCCTGTCCAGGTCCCTCTGCAGAGCCTTCCTACCCTCGAGCAGATCAACACTCCCGCCCAACTTGGTGTCGTCTGCAAACTTACTGAGGGTGCACTCAATCCCCTCATCCAGATCATTGATAAAGATATTAAACAAGACCGGCCCCAGTACTGAGCCCTGGGGAACACCGCTCGTGGCCGGCCACCAACTGGATTGAACTCCATTCACCACAACTCTCTGGGCCCGGCCATCCAGCCAGTTTTTGACCCAGCGCAGAGTCCACCTGTCTAAGCCGTGAGCCGCCAGCTTCTCTAGGAGAATGTTGTGGGAGACAGTGTCAAAGGCCTTGCTGAAGTCCAGGTAGACCACATCCACAGCCTTTCCCTCCTCCACTAGGCGGGTCACCTGGTCATAGAAGGAGATCAGGTTGGTCAAGCAGGACCTGCCTTTCATGAACCCGTGCTGGCTAGGCCGGATCCCCTGGTTGTCCCACTCATGCCTTGTGAGCGCCCTCAAGATGAGCCGCTCCATAATCTTCCCCGGCACCGAGGTCAGGCTGACAGGCCTGTAGTTCCCCGGATCCTCCTTCCGGCCCTTCTTGTGGATGGGCGTCACATTGGCAAGCCTCCAGTCGCCCGGGACCTCCCCCGTTAACCAGGACTGCTGATAAATGATGATGGAGAGTGGCTTGGCGAGCACCTCCGCCAGCTCCCTCAGCACTCTCGGGTGGATCCCATCCGGCCCCATAGACTTGTGAGCATCCAGGTGGCATAGCAGGTCATTGACTGCTTCCTCCTGGATTACGGGGGGTTCATCCTGCTCGCCGTCCCTGTCTTCCAGCTCAGGGGGCTGAGTACCCTGAGGATAACTGACCTGCCTGTTAAAGACTGAGGCAAAGAAGGCATTGAGTACCTCAGCCTTTTCCTCATCCTCAGTGACAATGTTCCCCCCCGCATCCAATAAAGGATGGAGATTCTCCTTGGCTCTCTTCTTGTCATTAATATATTTGTAAAAACTTTTTTTGTTGTCTTTAACGACAGCGGCCAGATTGCGTTCTAGCTGGGCTTTTGCCTTTCTAATTTCTTCTCTGCACGACCTAACAAGATCCCTCTACTCTTCTTGAGTCGCCTGCCCATTCTTCCACAAGCGGTAAACTCTCCTTTTTTTCCTGAGTCCCAGCAAGAGCTCCCCGTTCAGCCAGGCCGGTCGTCTTCCCCGCCCATTCTTCTTACGGCGTACTGGGACAGCCCGCTCCTGCGCCTTTAAGACTTCCTTCTTGAAGATCGTCCAGCCTTCCTGGACCCCTTTGCCCTTCAGGACCGTCTCCCACGGGACTCTCTCAACCAGCGTCCTGAACAGGCCAAAGTCCGCCCTCCGGAAGTCCATCGTTGTGGTTTTGCTGCCCCCCCTCCTTACTTCACCAAGAAGCGAGAATTCTATCATTTCATGGTCGCTAAGCCCAAGATGGCCTCCGACCACCACATCTCCCACCAGTCCTTCTCTGTTTGTAAACAGCAGGTTGAGCGAGGCACCTCCCCTGGTAGGCTCACTTACCAGCTGTGTCAGGAAGTTGTCTTCCACACACTCCAGGAACCGCCTAGACTGCTTCCTCTCTGCCGTGTTGTATTTCCAGCAGACGTCTGGGAAGTTGAAGTCCCCCACGAGAACAAGGGCTAGCGATTGAGAAACTTCTGCCAGCCGCTTATAGAACACTTCATCCGCCCCTTCATCCTGGTTGGGTGGTCTATAACAGACTCCCAGCAGGATATCTGCCTTGTTGGCCGTCCCCCTCATCCTTACCCATAGACACTCAACTGTACCATCATCACAATCGTTGAGCTCTATACAATCGAAACACTCCCTAACATACAGGGCCACCCCACCGCCTCTCCTTCCTCGCCTGTCCCTTCTGAAGAGTCTGTAGCCATCCATTGCAGCACTCCAGTCATGAGAGTCACCCCACCATGTTTCTGTGAGGGCGACTAAGTCATATCTCTCCCGCTGCACAATGGCTTCCAGCTCCTCCTGCTTGCCGCCCATGCTGCGTGCATTGGTGTAGATGCACTTGAGCTGGGCTATCGATTTCGCCCCCGGCATCGGCACGCCACCCCTAGGCTCATCTCTAGCGAGCCTGGTTTTATCCCCTTCCCCCTTCGAACCTAGTTTAAAGCCCTCTCAATGAGCCCTGCCAATTCATGAGCCATGATCCTTTTTCCCTTGTGAGACAGCTGGGCTCCGTCTGTCACCAGCAGGCCTGGTGCCATGTAAACCTCCCCATGATCAAAAAAACCAAAATTCTGCCGATGGCACCAGCCCCTGAGCCACGTGTTGATCAGGTGTGTTTTCCTGCTCCTTTCAGTATCCTTCCCTGCCACTGTAGGGATAGAGGAAAACACTACCTGTGCTCCCGATCCTTCAACCAGTCGCCCCAGTGCCCTGAAATGAATGGTATGAAATGAGGTACTTCAGATGAGCGCTTTATGTTGTGTACTACAATTGACTCTAAAGTTGGATCAAAATTTTTTTCAGTATTACATAGACACTAAAAAAGGTACAAGAATGAATTGTGTTATCAGGGATATTGTTCATAATGCCAGGAAACCTCTTAGAATCTGAGTATCCATCAAACCTATGAATTCCAGTATACATAGAGACAAGCTGCATGGTAAATTAACCTCTAGTTGTGGATATTCCAACTTTAAATGAAATTGTGTGGATTACGTATGTTGTATTCTGCCCTTAATTTTATTTGGGCATAGATTTCCACATTCAGCTATTGAAAAGAACATATTGTTCATCTCTATATGATTAAGATTTCCCCAGAATATTATATTTCTACAGTTCCAGCAAAAAAGTGAGAAACTGAAAGTATATTGAGTTATTTTTTTTATTTAATAAACAGTAAATACATAGTGTTTTGTATTATTTTCATAATAATTCAGCTCTGTAGTTTAGAATTTTTCATCACTGAAAGACAACAGAAAAAAGTATGGGTAATAAATGGAATTTCTGACTATCAGTAGAAAACCTTTAATTTTAAAAGAATACATAAATAAAACCTAGTGCCTTACCTATCTCAGACAGACACCCATAGTATAGCCAAGGTATTTGTTTGTTCCATATCTTTGTTCCTTAATTGACAGGCAATAGTGTGTCACTCAGTACACAGGCCCAGTGAAGAAATTGAGAAGAAACCCTCCTTCCTCCTTGGGCTTTGAATTAAACCTTATATTCATATCTTGTCAAGTTTTTTATCCTTTTCCATTTTCTTATTCACTAGGTGATTGATTGAGAGTACCTCATACATTTTCAGATATTCTGTGGAATAGAACAACTTATTTTTATAAACCAACATTTGTTGTTATAAAAACCACTTATCATACATGTTTATGATTCAGTCTGCAAGGTTTATTTGTAGTGTAATTTAGGATCTATTTTCAGAAACATTCATTAGCTTCATGAATTTTTCTCCATTTCTGAAATTCAGATGGTAAGACTGTGCTTTATTTCTGACATAACCTGTAGAGTCAAATCACATAAGGGTGACAATAATTAGATGGCTAGGAAAGAAATCCTTTTTTATATATATATATATACACACACATATATACAGAGATGGAAATGTTACGAGGTAAGCCTTTGTAATGCTTCAGTTATTTCTTGAGTGTCAGCAGTTAGATATATTTCATCTGACAGTGTAAACATGAAACCTGAGACTTAAAACTGAATTATACATGCCTTTACAGTTTCTATTTGTCTGTTTGTTTGTTTTTTGGGTTTATATACAGTAATTGAAAGGAAAACTGAGCTGACATAATATAATCTCTAACTCCTCCTATGTTTATCAATATAACAGTGAAAGGACCTATAGGTTAGGTTTTATTGACTTTACTCAGTCTTAAAGGAATTCATTTTTTTTTAGTCTGAGAAGGACATTTATCTTTTATTTCAATTTATCTCAAAGCACTCATTTCTAGCATTGCTATGTTCATTACAATGTTTTATCTTGATTCTGAATTCATTCCTTATCTGTTAGCCTTCTTTTTTCCATTAGCTGATGAAAACTGAAGGATGTAGTATATCCCGGCATCACTGCTATACTCTTCTGTATGCAGCTGTACAGAATGGAGACAGGGATGCTGATCTTGCAAGAAAATTCACCTATAAAATGTTTTCGCAGCTTATACCCAAATTTAATGCGAATGCTCTAGCATCCCTAATTGTGTAGTAGAAAGTTGGTGTGAATGAGAAAGGGAGGTCAAACTTAAAAGAACTAACCTATGATAATGAGAAGAATAACCTAGAAAACAACAAGACAGAAATCTCTTTGGGCAATGAATAAGAGTAAGTTTTCAAGGACATGATGCTTCAATCATTTATTTATTCATATATTTGAGTTTGAATTATTTTTTAATTTTTTTTTTAATATTCTTTTACTTAATGTTACTGCTGATACTTTTGAGTTCTTGAGTTTGGGTTCTTCTCATCCCATCTCCAGACACGTAACAAACATCTTAATAAAGAAGTTCATGTTATGGAGACTAGAAGCCATATATATGTTCAATAGATTAAGTACTTAACCATCAAACTTCCATTTAAGCATTAGAAAACAGTTCCTTCTGAAATAAATTGTTTTTATTTAGGAATAATTATAATTATTAATACATGTACCTTGACATTCTTTCAAAACATGTTAACTGGACCACTTCTGAAATTATGAAGGACCTATATATATTCAACTGTTCAGAGAGTTACATATTAGATTACAGATCAAACATGTAATCTGATAAATTCTACATTAAAAACCAACATGGAGAAGAAAATGCACAAAAATCACAGAAGGCCCAGTCCTGCAAGATGAGCATAAGAATGCTGGAGGTTTTTCCCTGTTTTTTCATTCTGTAGCTCTGTCGTGGTTTAACCTCAGTCAGCAACTGAGTACCACACAGCCGCTCACTCACTCCTTCCCCCCCCCCGCCCCGGTGGGATGGAGGAGAGAATTGGAAGAGTAGAAGTGAGAAAAACCCATGGGTTGAGATAAAAACAGTTTAATAATTGAAATAAAATAATAACAATAATAATGTAATAATGAAATAATAATAATAATAATAATAATAATAATAATAATAATACACAAAGCAAGTGATGCATAGTGCAATTGCTCACCACCCGCTGACTGATGCCCAGCCAGTCCATGATCATAGAATCATAGAATCATTAAGATTGGAAAAGACCTCTAAGATCATTGAGTCCAACCGTCGACCCAACACCACCATGCCCACTAAACCATGTCCCTAAGCACCACATCTACACGTCTTTTAAATACCTCCAGGGATGGGGACTCCACCACTTCCCGGGGAAGCCTGTTCCAATGTTTAACCACTTTTTCAGTAAAGACATTTTTCCTCACGTCCAATCTAAACCTCCCCTGGCACAACTTGAGGCCATTTCCTCTCGTCCTATCGCTAGTTACTTGGGAGAAGAGACCGACACCCACCTCGCTACAACCTGCTTTCAGGGAGTTGTAGAGAGCGATAAGGTCTCCCCTCAGCCTCCTCTTCCCCAGACTAATCAACCCCAGTTCCCTCAGCCGCTCCTCATAAGACTTGTTCTCCAGACCCCTCACCAGCTTCGTTGCCCTTCTCTGGACACGCTCCAGCACCTCGACGTCCTTCTTGTAGTGAGGGGCCCAAAACTGAACACAGTATTCAAGGTGCGGCCTCACCAGGGCCGAGTACAGGGGCACGATCACTTCCCTACTCCTGCTGGCCACACTATTTCTGATACAGGCCAGGATGCCATTGGCCTTCTTGGCCACCTGGGCACACTGCCGGCTCATGTTCAGCCGGCTGTCAACCAGCACCCCCAGGTCCTTTTCCGCCAGGCAGCTTTCCAGCCACTCTTCCCCAAGCCTGTAGCGCTGCATGGGGTTGTTGCGGCCAAAGTGCAGGACCCGGCACTTGGCCTTGTTGAATCTCATACAGTTGGCCTCGGCCCATCCATCCAGCCTGTCCAGGTCCCTCTGCAGAGCCTTCCTACCCTTGAGCAGATCAACACTCCCGCCCAACTTGGTGTCGTCTGCAAGCTTACTGAGGGTGCACTCAATCCCCTCATCCAGATCATTGATAAAGATATTAAACAAGACTGGCCCCAAAACTGAGCCTTGGGAAACACCGCCTGTGACCAGCCGCCAACTGGATTGAACTCCATTCACCACAACTCTCTGGGCCCAGCCGTCCAGCCAGTTTTTTTACCCAGCGCAGAGTACACCTGTCTAGGCTGTGAGCCGCCAGCTTCTCGAGGAGAATGCTGTGGGAGACGGTGTCAAAGGCCTTACTGAAGTCCAGGTAGACCACATCCACAGCCTTTCCTTCATCCACTAGGCAGGTCACCTGGTCATAGAAGGAGATCAGGTTGGTCAAGCAGGACCTGCCTCTCATGAATCCATGCTGGCTGGGCCTGATCCCCTGGTTGTCCCGCTCATGTGGGACATGTCCCACTCCCAAGCAGCAGCCCCCCCGGCCAGCTTTCCCCAGTTTATGTACTGAGCATGACGTCACATGGTATGGAATGTCCCTTTGGCCAGTTTGGCTGTGCCCCCCTCCCAGCTTCTTGTGCACCTCCAGCCTTCTCAGTTGGTAGAGCATGGGAAGCTGAAAAGTCCTTGGCTAGTGTAAGCATTACCTAGCAACAACTAAAACATCGGTGTGTTATCAACGTTGTTCTCCTCCGAAATCCAAAACACAGCACTCTACCAGCTACTAAGAAGGAAATTAACTCTATCTCAGCTGAAACCAGGACAAGCTCCAAACCAAAATGCTCATCCCATTTCAGATTGGGATATCCATCTTTGTGGTTAGTGTAGAAAAATAATTATTTAATATTACCTAAGCAGGAAAGGGCAGGCAGAGCAAGGTCTACTATGTGTTTGAACGTATTCTGGTAAGCTAAAGGCCTGAAAGAAATCTATCTTTCTAAATTATAATTTGTTCTTTGTTCAGCTATTAGGGAAGTACCACATATACCATTCATTACACAAGGAAGATTTTATTGCTGTAACGGGGCACATTGAATTTAATGTTCACTGAGGACATCATGCAGTTCACAGGACTGAGTCACACAAACTGTAGTCAACCTAGCCTTTTTTGAGCAAACTAGATAAAGGGAAGAAAAAAAATCTTTCTTTAGATACATGCTGGATCCTAGACTTACCTAAAGGGGAACTCTGAAAAAAAACCCCAACAAACCCTCTCAGAAAGGAACCTGGAATTGAAAGAACTACAGTCATATTCATGTATTAACGAGAAGAAGAGAACATTCAGTTTCTTATCACTCAAGTTTTCTAGTTGAGTACCATTCCATATGGTATCAACTGCCATGAATTGAAACGTGCTGGGAAAGTACTGAACTCACTGGGATCCCTCCTTTCAAGCTGCACTTACAGTAGTGACTGGTGACAGACACTGGTACACCACCATTAAATATTTTCAGTTTGAAGGACTAGCAAACTTCAAGGAAATTCAATTTATATGGAAACCTTCTGGTCAGGTTTAATTCGCGTGTGTCTGACAAGCTGTGTCTGCACATTATTGTGGTACCTCAGCCATTTTTCTAAACTTCAGGGACTTTTAGAAGGGGAAGCTAGATAATCATGCAGTAAAGAAATAATCTTAAGCAATTGTTCATCAGGCAGTATAAGCTTCAGAACATGATAAAAAGCATTCTTTCTGGTATGCTTCTGCATGTTCTCTTTTTATTTTTACATGTGATAGAAAGGCACAAAGTGCAAACCAATAAATGCTCTATAATTAAGTACAAATACTTTTTCCCCAGGAAGAGTCAGATCTCACTGAACTATTTCATATTAAATAATACTTTAATTAAATATTATGCTCTCAAATGTAAAAGTATAAATACTGGGAAAATTTTTAAGACTTCTGACACTTTGAGGTGAAAAAAACTAGGACCTCAGGATACTGTTGCGTTGATATCAGCAATTCTACATCATCATAAAAAGCACAGAGTAGTACTCAATATTAAGCTGTGGCTGCAGTAACAGAGCTAGTGCAAAAATTCAGTATGATGTTTGAGTTTCTTTTATCTTATTTTTTCCGTTGTTAAATGGATTCCATGGAAAAGTCAAAGTCTTTCTCTCCGGTCCGACTCATATGTTGAGAAAGTGAAGCGTTAGTTCCCTGCTATTCTTTTTTCTTAGTTTCACTGTATCCAAATACAAACACAAGATTGAGTAATACTTTATTTATTAATTTGTTTACATTAAAGTAGTCAATCAATCAAATACCCAAGTCAAGAAACAGAAAGGAACTCTGAAAATTAATAATAATAATAATAATAATAATATTAATAATATATCCTAACTTTCTCTTTCCTTTGTCTGACCCTATGTTCTCTAATCTTTCTGCTAACTCCATATCTCCTTAAGCAGTAAATTCTGTCATAGCATGTTTTATCTCAGTCCTATTGCAAATCAATGGTTGCTACTTAGTCACCTGTTTAGGAATAACACACTGGTCAGGAAATATACATTCCACCATTGTAATGGTTTCATGTACATAATGCACATTTTTTTAAAAGTATTGGTACGTGAAAACAAGTCCTCAGATAAACAGCACCTTTGATAAATCATTTGTTTTTTATTATAAATAAATTACTGGAGAGAATGTAGATGTCATTGCTATCTTCCCCAGCAACAAGTCTGATTTGATTCTCCAGGGTCCTTTCCTTGCTTCTGCAATGTTTTCTTAATGAAAAACAGGAATTTGAAGGCTGAAGAGCTCCTTCTAATTATTCTATCATGGGTGTGGCATACTCTTGATGAAATCATAATTAGATAGGCATTCCAAATTCACAACTAAATCTGGATTTCACCCCTATATAAAGATAAAACATAGAAAGAAAACCTCCTGTAAGTATTGGGACTGTCAACATTTCCACTAATCAGAGTGTGTAGAGTTGTGTCTTTTCAGAGTCAAAAGATGGTAGGGTAACAATTATGAGCTGACATCTAGAGCTGACCAGAAGAGAACATGTTTCAAAATAAAGATATTTCCAAAAAGAATAGAAATAACAGGCTTGTGAAATTTTTAGCAAAAGTAGGAAGTGGTGAAATAATTGAAGAAATGTTTAGTTCAAAATATAAGCTGGTTTTATTGCAGGAGTTAGGTGATGAATGTTTCAGAATGTAGCCTGTGATATGAGGTGTACTCTCTATATACAGTACTCTAGCCATTATACTAGATATTATCTCTTAAAAAAAAAATCTCCCCAAAGCCCTGTCTGCTTAAAATACTACGGAAACAAACAAACAAAAGTTTCTATGACAAAGTTTAGCTTTAATTGCCTTCATAGAGAATGAATACATTTTTAAAAGCACACTAGCTGTGCTTCTGCAGAAATCCTCAGAAATAAAGACTGTGTTGTTCTATCCCCACTTCTTTCCTCCAAGAAGATGTCTTAAGAACAAATTTCTTCACTGAAGGGGACTGAAGCAGAAAGAACTGGAAAGGTGTAAAACATGCTCATTACTCCTAACAATAATCATAAAATCATGCAAAAAAAAAAAAAGGGGACACACTCCTGGCACTGCAAATAAATGTAAAAAGATAAAAAGCTGTGATTGGTTTTAAAATACTGCACTGCACATGTTCTGTATAGTCAATGTGGTTTCTTAGATGAAAGCTGCATCACTATCATAATGCAATATTAGTACCTAGTATAGGATGCTTCATCAATTCTATATTGTAAAAGGGGTAATGTTATGGATGATAATTCTTTGATTCCCCTATTAAGCCTGAGCAATGACACAATTTCATTTGATTTTCTGCTCTAAATCTGTATCTAGGGTGACTGCACTGGAAGTAATGTAACCTTTTTTTTTTTAGCTTTATGTAAAATAGCACCATTTTTCTAATTTTATGTAGTTTCCTTTCTGCAGACTTCACATGGGCACAATCCCTACCAATATCAAAGGTGAATAAGGATACCAGGACTTAATCTGTGATAAACAACTTCTGGATGCTATTTCTTAATCTCACAGGTATGTGTGTCTGTGTGTGAATATGTCCAGCAGGTAAGGTAATGTTATATTATCAGCAATAAAATTAAAAACATTTAATTGTAATCTTCAAAAAGCGCTACAATTAAAAGAAAAGATACTGAAGGTATCAGGGGCTCTTATGGAAGAACACCATACTTATTACTGGGGACTCTGGGAAAGCTGAATACCAAAATAATTGAGTAAACTAAACAGTATCATGCTGTAGTTAAACAAGTACGGTAAGAAAAGCCAGGTAAGGATTCCTAGCTTGAGATACTGCTCATTTGGAAAAAACACATATTAAATGACTTAATTTCCAGTTTTAACTGAAATACTGTGAATGGTAATTTATCATCCATATCAATTGGGTTCATGAGAGGCAGGTGCTGCTTGACCAACCTGATCTCCTCCTATGACAAGGTGACCTGCCTAGTGGATGAAGGAAAGGCTGTGGATGTGGTCTACCTGGACTTCAGTAAGGCCTTTGACACCGTCTCCCACAGCATTCTCCTAGAGAAGCTGGCAGCTCACAGCCTAGACAGGTGTACTCTGCGCTGGGTAAAAAAACTGGCTGGACGGCTGGGCCCAGAGAGTTGTGGTGAATGGAGTTCAATCCAGTTGGCGGCCGGTCACAGGCGGTGTTTCCCAAGGCTCAGTTTTGGGGCCGGTCTTGTTTAATATCTTTATCAATGATCTGGATGAGGGGATTGAGTGCACCCTCAGTAAGCTTGCAGACGACACCAAGTTGGGCAGGAGTGTTGATCTGCTCAAGGGTAGGAAGGCTCTGCAGAGGGACCTGGACAGGCTGGATGGATGGGCGGAAGCCAACTGTATGAGACTCAACACGGCCAAGTGCCGGGTCCTGCACTTCAGCCGCAACAACCCCATGCAGCGCTACAGGCTTGGGGAAGAGTGGCTGGAAAGCTGCCTGGCAGAAAAGGACCTGGGGGTGCTGGTTGACAGCTGGCTGAACATGAGCTGGCAGTGTGCCCAGGTGGACAAGAAAGCCAATGGCATCCTGGCCTGTATCACAAATAGTGTGGCCAGCAGGAGTAGGGAAAATGATCGTGCCCCTGTACTGGGCCCTGGTGAGGCCGCACCTTGAATACTGTGTTCAGTTTTGGGCCCCTCACTACAAGAAGGACGTTGAGGTGCTGGAGCATGTCCAGAGAAGGGCAACGAGGCTGGTGAGGGGTCCGGAGAACAAGTCTTATGAGGAGCGGCTGAGGGAAGTGGGACTGTTTAGTCTGGGGAAGAGGAGGCTCAGGGGAGACCTTATCGCTCTCTACAACTCCCTGAAAGCAGGTTGTAGCGAGGTGGGTGTCGGTCTCTTCTCCCAAGTAACTAGCAATAGGACAAGAGGAAATGGCCTCAAGTTGTGCCAGGGGAGGTTTAGATTGGATGTGAGGAAAAATGTCTTTACTGAAAAAGTGGTTAAACATTGGAAGAGGCTGCCCAGGGAAGTGGTTGAGTCCCCATCCCTGGAAGCATTTAAAAGACATGTAGATGTGGTGTTTAGGGACATGGTTTAGTGGGCATGGTGGTATCGGGCTAACAGTTGGACTCGATGATCTTAGAGGTCTTTTCCAATCTTAATGATTCTATGATTCTAATTACCAAAAGTGAGTCACAAATGAGCTTGACATTAGTTTTTTGTTCTCATTCATTTCAGACACAGGTTATTAAGATTTTCAAGATCAGAAAAAGAATTACATAAAGCACCTGACTATAATATTGGATATTCTAGACTTATATTCTGTGATCCAGGTGATGATTTTTTTCACTCATGTTAAGTAACAAAAAAAAAATTCTATTGAACACTATTGGTCTCAAGGCATAGAAAGTGTATGAAATTTAAAACAATAGTTTTTCAGAGCAATGTTTAAACTTCTAATATTTTTCCCTCCAAGTAAGCAACCCAAAGGATATTACTGAGTGGTACATCTAATTTTCAATGGAGTTTCTATTACATTAGGAAACTACACCCTGATTCACTGAATGAAATTGTGGTGGTGTTTCCCAAATATTTATAATTGCAGCGATCCATTAGGCCTCTGCTGTGGTTTAACATTTCAAAAAGACAATATTATCCAGTACTTTCTTCTGAAAACTTAGTAAGGAATATGCCTAAAGACTATATATAATTTTAAGAATGATTTGTACATGCCTACTGTAACTCCACAATACAATTTCAAGCACATTTTCGTGCCAAGTTACTTAAATGAACTGATTGCTGTATTTTCCCTGGAGGAAGGCTAGAGTCAGGCACCGTATGGCTGAGACACTATTAGTGACATGTTCAGATATAATGGAGCTTATTTCATTAACCTGTCCTGAATGACCATCAAAACAGGTGTAGCCGAAGTCATGAACTGAATGGACATTTGAATGAGGATGGCCCATAGACTAAGGGAATGCTATCTGTGTATATGTCAAAGGACAGGAAAGGGGGTGGTAGTAGCTGATGGAAATGTATTGAATAATGTAGGTGTTGTGGTTTAACCCCAGTCGGCAACTGAGCACCACACAGCTGCTCGCTCACTCCCCCTCCCCACCCGGTGGGATAGGGGAGAGAATTGGAAGAGCACAAGTGAGAAAAACTCATGGGTTGAGATAAAAACAGTTTAATAATTGAAATAAAATGATAATAATAAAAAGATGATGATAATAATAATAATAATAATAATACACAAAGCAAGTGATGCACAGTGCAATTGCTCACCACCCGCCCACCGATGCCCAGCCAGTCCCCGAGCAGCAGCCCCCCCGGCCAGCTTTCCCCAGTTTATGTACTGAGCATGATGTCACATGGTATGGAATGTCCCTTTGACCAGTTTGGCTGTGCCCCCTCCCAGCTTCTTGTACACCTCCAGCCTTCTCAGTCGGTAGAGCATGGGAAGCTGAAAAGTCCTTGGCTAGTGTAAGCATTACCTAGCAACAACTAAAACATCGGAGCGTTATCAACTTTGTTCTCATCCTAAATCCAAAACACAGCACTGTACCAGCTACTAGGAAGGAAATTAAATCTATCCCTGCCAAAACCAGGACAATATCCACCCCTTATTCTATACCATCTGCGTCATGCTCAAGTCTCATATTTTCCAGTACGTTTTCATTAATCAACACCCCCTTTTTTTTCTCTCTCTCTCTACACACACACACACACACATATCATTCCCTTAGTCTGTGGGCCATCCCTCTAAAATGTTCGGTGAGTTCATTTAGTCCATGACTTTGGGCTCCATCTGTCGTAATAATCTTCCAGGGCAGGAAAAATGGAGATGGTATGTGGTGTTGGATTGTTTCAGGTTGAAGTCAGTTCTGGTACCATCATCGCTGTGCTTTGCTTGGTTTCACTGAAGTTATTCTTCATTAGTCTGGGTGATTCTTATTGTAATAACATTAGTATGGCATATAATATTAGTAGTATTATTAGTGTATCTGTGTATTATTAGTATAACTATTATAACTATAATTAGTACTTAACATCACATAATTCAAATCACTGGCTATTCTCACCCAAAATCAAATCCCCTTGAGGTACACATCGGACTCCCCCATCCTTCTGCATTACCCACCAAGTGGACCCAGGTCCTTGAGCAAAAGCAATCTCACGGATGGGTTTGCCTTTGCCCGAGGCAGGAATAACCCAGACTGTCTTCCCCAGCATATTTTTTATGTGCACTACAGGGACTTTATTCCCACCTACAGTACGTAAAAGTTCTGACTGGGCAGGGCCTGCTCGATTGGCAGATCCCCGAGTGTTGACTAACCAGGTGGTCTTTGCTAAATGCGTACCCCAATGTTTGAACGTCCCGCCACCCATTGCTCTCAGTGTAGTCTTTAACAGTCCATTGTATCGTTCAATTTTCCCAGAAGCTGGTGCCATGATAGGGAATGTGATCCACCCACTCAATGCCGTGCTCTTTGGCCCAGGTGTCTATGAGGTTGTTTCGGAAATGAGTCCCACTGTCTGACTCAATTCTTTCTGGGGTGCCATGTCGCCATAGGACTTGCTTTTCAAGGCCCAGGAGAGTGTTCCGGGCAGTGGCATGGGGCACGGGATATGTTTCCAGCCATCCGGTGGTTGCCTCCACCATTGTAAGTACGTGGCGCTTGCCTTGGCGGGTTTGTGGGAGTGTGCTATAATCGATCTGCCAGGCCTCCCCATATTTATATTTCAACCATCGTCCTCCATACCAAAAAGGCTTTAACCACTTGGCTTGCTTGATTGCAGCACATGTTTCGCATTCATGGATGACCTGCGCAATAGTGTCCATGGTCAAGTCCACCCCTCGATCACGAGCCCATCTGTATGTTGCATCTCTTCCTTGGTGGCCTGAGGTGTCATGGGCCCACCGAGCTAGAAATAATTCACCCTTATGTTGCCAGGCCAGATCCACCTGAGCCACTTCAATCTTAGCAGCCTGATCCACCTGCTGGTTGTTTTGATGTTCTTCAGTGGCCCGACTCTTGGGTACGTGAGCATCTACGTGACGGACTTTTACAACCAGGTTCTCCACCCGGGCAGCAATATCTTGCCACAATGCGGCAGCCCAGGTGGGTTTGCCTCTGCGCTGCCAGTTGCTCTGCTTCCCTTGCTGCAACCACCCCCACAGGGCATTTGCCACCATCCATGAGTCAGTATAGAGGTAGAGCACTGGCCACTTTTCTCGGTCAGCAATGTCTAAAGCCAGCTGGATGGCCTTTACTTCTGCAAATTGGCTCGATTCACCTTCTCCTTCAGCAGTTTCTACCACTTGTCGCATAGGACTCCATACAGCAGCTTTCCACCTCCGATGCTTTCCCACAAGACGACAGGACCCATCAGTGAACAGGGCATATTGCTTCTCATTTTCTGGTAGTTCATTATACATTGGGGCCTCTTCAGCACACGTTACCTCCTCCTCTGGCAGTATTCCAAAATCTATGCCCTCTGGCCAATCCATGATCACTTCCAGGATTCCTGGGCGACTGGGGTTTCCTAGTCAAGCCCGGTGTGTGATCAGTGCGACCCACTTACTCCATGTAGCATCAGTTGCATGATGTGTACAGGGGACCCTCCCTCTGAACATCCAGCCTAGCACCGGCAGTCGGGGTGCCAGGAGGAGCTGTGCTTCAGTGCCGATCACTTCTTAAGCAGCTTGAACCCCTTCATATGCTGCCAATATCTCTTTTTCAGTTGGAGTATAGCGGGCCTCGGATCCTCCGTATCCCCGACTCCAAAACCCATGGGATCTACCTCGAGTCTCGCCTGGTGCTTTCTGCCAGAGGCTCCAGGTAGGGCCATTCTCCCCAGCTGCGGTGTAGAGCACATTTTTTACCTCTTGCCCTGCCCGGACTGGCCCCAGGGCTACTGCATGAACTATCTCCTCTTTAATTTGTTCAAAGGCTTGTCATTGCTCGGGGCCCATTTGAAATCGTTCTTCTTTCGGGTCACTTGATAGAGAGGGTTTACGATCAGACTGTAATTTGGAATATGCATTCTCCAAAAACCCACGACGCCTAAGAAAGCTTGTGTTTCCTTTTTGCTAGTTGGTGGAGACATGGCTGTTATTTTGTTGATCACATCCATTGGGATCTGACGACGTCCATCTTGCCATTTTATTCCTAAAAACTGGATCTCCTGTGCAGGTCCCTTGACCTTACTTTGTTTTATGGCAAAACCGGCCTTCAGCAGGATTTGGACTATTTCCTTCCCTTTCTCAAAAACTTCTCCTGCTGTGTTGCCCCACACGATGATATCATCAATGTATTGCAGGTGTTCTGGAGCTCCACCCTGTTCTAGTGCAGTCTGGATCAGTCCACGGCAAATGGTAGGGCTGTGTTTCCACCCCTGGGGCAGTTGGTTCCAGGTGTACTGAACACCCCTCCAAGTGAAAGCAAACTGTGGCCTGCACCCCGCTGCCAAAGGGATTGAGAAAAAACACATTAGCGATAATCAGTTGTGGCATACCACTTGGCTGCCTTTGATTCCAATTCGTATTGAAGTTCTAGCATGTCTGGCACGGCAGCACTCAGCGGTGGCGTGACTTCATTTAGGCCACGATAGTCTACTGTCAGTCTCCACGCTCCATTAGACTTCCGCACTGGCCATATGGGACTGTTAAAGGGCGAGCGAGTCTTGCTGATCACTCCTTGGCTCTCCAGTCGACGAATCAGCTCATGAATGGGAATCAGGGAGTCTTGGTTGGTGCGATATTGCCACCGGTGCACCGTGGTGGTAGCGATTGGCACGTGTTGGTCTTCGACCTTCAGCAACCCCACAACAGAGGGGTCCTCCAAGAGACCGGGCAGGGTGGACAGCTGTTTAATTTCCTCCATCTCCAAGGCAGCTATACCAAAAGCCCACCGGTACCCTGTTGGGTCCTTGAAATACCCTCTCCTGAGGTAGTCTATGCCAAGGATGCACGGAGCCTCTGGGCCAGTCACAATGGGGGGCTTCTGCCACCCATTCCCAGTTAGACTCACTTCGGCTTCCAATAGAGTTAGCTGTTGGGATCCCCCCGTCACCCCAGAAATACAGATGGGTTCTGTCCCTATATATCTTGATGGCATTAGGGTACACTGTGCACCAGTGTCTACCAGAGCCTTATACTCCTGTGGGTCTGATGTGCCAGGCCACCGAATCCACAGAGTCCAGTAAACCTGGTTGTCCCTTTCCTCCCCCTGGCTGGAGGCAGGGCCCCTCTAATCCTCATCACAGTACTCATTTCTCACTTCTTGTACGTACGAGTCAGGAGTTTCTTCATTAACATCAGGAGTAAGATCAGCCCTTCTACTCTGTCTGGGGAACTGCCTGCTGGAAACTGGAGCAGCAATTTTCCTGGAAGAACCTCTTTCTGTGATTGTTTTCCCTTGCAATTCATGTACCCATGCCCCTAGGGCTGCAGTAGGTTTCCCACCCCACTTCCTCATGTCCTCTCCGTGGTCACGCAGATAAAACCATAGGGTGCCCCGTGGTGTGTACCCCTTATACTCTCTCTCTTGAGCAAAAGAACGCTGACTCCTAATAGCCGAGATATTGGTCCGTAAAGGTGGGGACTAGGACCTATCCTCTTTGAATTGCTGGATCTCCCGGGACAGTTTCTCCACAGCCGAGACGAGGGAGGAAGAGAGACTTTCCTCGTATTGTTGGAGTTGACTAGCCAATTCATCCACTGTTTGTTCCTCTCCATCTTTCCAGGTCATCACTGCCAATGAATTGGCGTATGACGATGGTGAGCTCCTTAGAAACTTCCGCCACATGGGTCGTGTGCACTTGACTTCGTCTGGATCTTTGGAGAGTTGTTCATTGTTCAGGTCATCATACATCACCTCCAGCACAGCTAATTCTCTCAGAAACTGGATACCCTTCTCCACGGTGGCCCACTTGCTTGGGCAACATATGACATCTTCCTTAAAGGGATACCTTTCCTTCACGCTTGACAAGAGTCACCTCCAAAGGCTGAGGACTCGTGTCCCTTTTCCAATCGCTTTGTCAATGCCCCCTTCCCTAGAAAGGGATCCCAGCTGCTTGGCTTCCCTACCCTCTAATTCCAGGCTACTGGCCCCATTATCCCAGCATTGGAGCAGCCAGGTGACAATATGCTCACCTGGACGGCGGCTGAAATCTTTTCGTATATCTCGCAGCTCACTCAGGGATAGAGATTGGGTGGTCACTGCCTCGTTTATGAGTTCTTCCTTTTCTTCCTCCCTGATCAGCGGCCGGCTCTCCTCCTCCCGTTCTCGTGATGGCCCTTCTCCAGGGTAGTCGTACAGTTCTTCCTCCGGTTCCCTTTTAGAAGAAGCTTCTTCCTCCCTTACTAAACGAGCCGACTTCCGCTTCCAAGATTTCTTCTTGTGTACAGGGGCGACTGATACCGGCACAGGCTGGTTCTTTGGTTCAGCCACAGGGCGTGTCGCTGGGGTCTGAGTGGCCGCAGTGCATGTCGCCGGGGTCGGAGTGGCTGCATTGCGTGTCGCTGGGGTCGGAGTGTCCGCAGGGCGTGTTGCCCGGGTCTGAGTGGCCACAGTGCGTGTCATTTTACTGTCAGAGCCAGAGACCTTCTCTTCCCTTTGAGGGCACTGAATGGTGTTGAACAGGGCTCGGTAGGCATGGGCCAGGCCCCAGCACGTTGCAATGAGCTGCATCTCTCTGGAGTTGCCAGGGTGACAGCATACTTTGTCCAAATATTCTACTAACTTTTCAGGATTCTGCACTTGCTCAGGGGTGAAGTTCCAAAACACTAGGAGTGCCCATTGGCCCAGGTACTTGCCCATCTTGTCCCACACACCCTGCCACTCATAACTATCCAGCCTTGGGGCAGATCTCTGGATGATATTCTTAAATTGCTTACCAACTTTAGACAAAACCAAAACAATATTCCCAAGAAGTACCAATAGAAGTATCTTAACTGCCCAAGGCTGTTCAAAATACTGAAAAGTTACTGTAATGAAGGAGGAAACATCATAGAAGAAGGTAGTGACACTGCCATTCTGTATTTCCTCCGTACAAAAACTCTCAGAAAAGTTACTGCAATTGCTTGTTGTCTCCATGAAATGGTCTTCATTGTGAAACCTACATACCACGCTAACGTCAAGGTCAATGTTCTAAAAACAAACCTCACAAGCGAGACATCACTATTCACTGCAGACCACAGCAAACTGCAAAAACCAACACCAATCTTTAACATGTACAGCAGGAAAAATAGCACGATGCAGATTATACAAATCAATATCGAGAACAGAGAAACCAACATTGTGACCCACAACTATTAACAGATATAAGTTCCTTAATACACTCCGGTTAACCTGTTATTATCTCAAACCCTTCGAGCCCCACGTTGGGCGCCAAAAAGGACTGTCGTGGTTTAACCTCAGTCGGCAACTAAGCACCATGCAGCCGCTCACTCACTCCCCCCCACACCCCGGTGGGATGGGGGAGAGAATTGGAAGAGCACAAGTGAGAAAAACTCGTGGGTTGAGATAAAAACAGTTTAATAATTGAAATAAAATGATAATAATATGATAATAATAATAATACACAAAGCAAGTGATGCACAGTGCAATTGCTCACCACCCACTGACCGATGCCCAGCCAGTCCCCGAGCAGCGGCCCCCCCGGCCAGCTTTCCCCAGTTTATGTACTGAGCATGACGTCACATGGTATGGAATGTCCCTTTGGCCAGTTTGGCTGTGCCCCCCTCCCAGCTTCTTGTGCACCTCCAGCCTTCTCAGTCGGTAGAGCATGGAAAACTGAAGTCCTTGGCTAGTGTAAGCACTACCTAGCAATGACTAAAACATCGGTGCGTTATCAACTTTGTTCTCATCCTCAATCCAAAACACAGCACTGTACCAGCTACTAGGAAGGAAATTAACTCTATCCCTGCCAAAACCAGGACAGTAGGACACGAGTATGATGCAAATGTTATGGAATAAGGGGTTGAGATTGTACTGCATTTGGCTGGGATAGAGTTAATTTTCTTCATAGCAGCCTGTATGGTGCTGTGTTTTAGATTGGTGTGTTATCAACACTGTTTTGGTCACCAATGTTTTAGCTATTCCTGAATAGCGCTTACAGTGTCAAGACCTTCTCTGTTTCTTACTCTGCACCCCACCCCCACCAGCCCACCAGCCAGTAGGGTAGAGGTGGGCAAGAGATTGGGAAGGGACACAGCCAAGAGACCTGAACACAACTGAGCAAAAGGATATTTCATACCATATGGCATCATGCTCAGGAATAAAACTGGGAGGAGTTTTTCTAAAGTAGCTGCTGCTCAAGGACTGGCTGGGTATTGGTCTGCTGGTGGGGAAGGTTTGCTTTTGCACCACTTCCCCCTCCCCCCCCTTTATTTGTTAGACTGCCTTTATCTCAACCCATGAGGTTTTTTTTCCCCTCACTTTTACCCTTCCAATTTTCTCCCCCATCCCAGTGGGTGGGGTCTTACCTGCCACCTGGGGCCAACCCATCATATATAGGGAAGGGAAGTATGATAATGCTATTAAAATTGTTATAACCCTCTTGTTTCTACCCCTTTTCCTGGTGTTGTGCTCTCACTGTACTCTTCTGGGTCCTAAGGTTGTTGGCTGGGGGAAGGTGATGGGGAGGGGGGCGTGTTATAGTGAGTTGTCAGCATCTGCAGTCATCTGCTAAGAGGAATACCATGCTCATGTTGATGGTTTCTTCTTTCTTGCTCTAGATGCACTTGGAACAATGTTTACATATTTGCTAACATGCTTTTACACCTTTGGTCTTTCTTCATTGGTCTGCAGCTCCAACATTACTCCAAGTTTATGATATATGGTGCCTTTTAAATCTTTTAGACAGTTTTGTCCAGATCTGCATTTCTTTAATTGACTATGGGTGAGCTGTTTATAGCCCTGGGGTCTTTTGTGCCAGACCTACGTCCCATCCCTTACCCCACACCTGCACTCTTCTACACCACCTGCTTTGTCTCCACTTCTGAAGGCATCTGCTATTGTATCAGACCTGTAATTGTCTACACTGCATTGTCATGTAAATGTAAATATCTCATTCTACATAGAATAATTACTTATTACTGCTGTCTATATAAAACTTGTGTTGTACCACACACAGATAAACAAAAGTAAAATAAATTAGCCATAGATACCTGGTCTATTAGAGAAAATGCTATTAGAGCTAAACCAAATGAAAACAAAGCTACAGGAAGGTTGAGAAAAGTTCTGACAGAGCAAGTCTGACAAGCATCAGTTGTGACACCTCCAACTTCAGTACAAAGCTCATGACTCATCACTAGTCAGTACTGTACTATAGGGATACATGTTTACAATAAGACAAAGAAGAATTCTATTTTGGGGATTTGGCTAAGAAGCAGTTAATAGAGACTTTGGAAAGAGTAGTTTCACTGGAATGTGTAGAGTAAAAAGCCATGTGAGTCTGGATCTAACTCTGCATAAGGGTTCATATACAAGCCATTTAATAAGTTTACATAAGTGTTGGAAAGTGGGTTTCAGGGTTTATTCTTTAAGATGGGCTTGTTTAAAGTAATACATTTAATTCAAAAGCATAAAATTTATAAAAGTCAGAAGATAAAAGAGGACTAAGAGTTCATGGGGGGTATTGTATTTCCAAGCAATATGCAATGGAAATGAATAGCATCCCTGGAGCAAATGTAGTAACTAGGAAAAAAAGGCAGATGAGTAACTGCTGCTTCTGTGGCAGAAAATTAAGAGCAAAGAGCACCTCATCTAAAAGAGCATCTTTCCCTTACAGACAAAAATAATCCTCACCAAGTAGGAGTACAAACTGCGTTTAACTGGTATAGCATGTACATAATTTTTGTAACCATATGGATGAAAGGCTGCATAATCTGTAATCACTATTATTGTTGTTTTGCTTACAAGTTAATCTTTCTGAAAATAAAATTATACAGTTAGGGTGAGAGGGAAAGCAACAATATTGGTAAACTTTGCTTTTTACTAGAACTAAACAATATGAAGTGACAAGTCTCAAGGGTTGTGTCAAGTACCTGAATGCAGAGTGGCAGGTGCCTGCTTCCATTTCTTACAGCAAGCTAGATTCAAGAATTCATGGTCTATTTCTGTATATAGGACTGCATTCACAGCAAGTATTCACAAATATTCAAGGAAAATTCTCTATTAATTTAATCTGAATATATAGTAATTTTTACTGGTTATAACTGCAGCTTATTCAGGTAGTGATGAAAATAAGTATTTTGCATTTGCATGCAGATAAATACATGCCTTCCTAACAAAATCTTCAGCAAGTTATGGTCAGAGTTTTACTGCATGTAATTAAGATAGTATTGCTATTACTATAGTCAAATAAGTTGGAAAAGTTAGTTCAGTTTGACAAAATTGGGAAAAACAGTGAGTCTTGTGAAGAAGTAGAAATGACTATGAATGGATTTTTGAGAAATAATGATATTAATTTTGTGTCCCAAAGTCAGGGGGCTTGTGTCTGAGGACATCAGTATGGAGTAAGCTACTCGAGAGACCAATAATAAAGTTTTATAAAACCTTATTTGTTGCTTTAACTGTTGCTATTGAAATCAGCGAGACTGAACTGGGATAAAACCCAAAACTAAATTCAGCTCATCAATTTTTAAAATACCCAGCAATTTCTAAAGTACATTATATAACCAACTATTTAGGTTCCTAATTTAGGCACACAGATTTCAAAATCTTGGCTTATTTGACTAGGAATAAGAATCATGTTGTAGAGGGTTGTTATGAGATACAATCTACCAGTTCAGGTTTGTTTTTTTTTTTTTGCCTTTTCTTCTTTTCTTTTTTACTTCAAAAGAGAATATAATGTATCATAACTTGAAATAAAAAGTATTGGGAATAATGTTAAAAATAATGCACGGGTTCTTCTGAAAGCAATTTAGCATTTTGCTTGATACTTCAAACTTGATGGATGTGTTTGGTAGGTAGAAAGAAGTGAAGATAAAGTGAAGGATAAAGAGAAAAGATTTGAAAAGATAAAGCAAGAAGTGAACAGAAGAGTGAGAGAAAAAAACAGTTTGAGGAGCAGTAGCAATACAAAGATCAAGAAGCTAACTAACTGAGGAAGGGTTAAAAATAAATAAATAGCCCTCATTTATTCCTTTGGGTGACAGAAGAGTTCTTCATTCATACCTTTGTTAGATAATTGATGGTTAACAGCCTGAAAGGAAGTAAAATACCCAACAATCACATAGAGTTCAGGTTGCAGATTCCCTCTTCCACAAAATCCACAAAAGGATTCCCCTGATTGAGTAAATCCCTGTTGCTGGCAGATGACTACTGCTGCTCATGTGCCACTAAACTATGAACTTCTCTCTGTACATTTGCATTGTCTTGTCGGCATAGTATGAGGCAAAAGTAAGTGGGATTGACATAGATTCACAGGAGGAAAAGACTGAATCATAACAACACCAAATGCTCCTAGGAAACAAGGGACATGGAAAACGCTCAAGTAATTCAACACATCATACTCTGTTCTCAGGCCAAAGTAAATCTAGTAAAGGCCAAACAGGCAACCTAGATTTACAGTTCAGATTTTAATTCAATATGAGTATGAATAATGTTTTTCAGCACCATGCTTGCAATTTTGTTATGCTAATATGATGTGGCATATTCTCTACAGTACAATACCAGAATATCAGCAAGTTTGATTTCTTTTTCTTTAAAAGCATCACTTAAAATCAAAGATATTTCACAAAAATAAGAAACTGGAATGTAGATGAAAGTAAATGAAATGGTAATATTTATTTTTATAGCTTTACAGGTAAAAGAAAGTGGGAGGAAATAGTAAGTGCTGTATGTGTTAGTAGTAAACATCAATAACATTGATCTGGATTGATCCGCTGTTTGTAGTTTCATGTAAATCTTTCTATCCATGGTTAATCTTTAGAAAACACAGATAAAATAGAAGGACTTAGTTGCTTCCAAACAGAAGACTGACAAAGACTGATAATATTATTGTATCCCCAAATAGCTCTGAAAAAAAAAAAAAACACCTTTGACAGCTTAAGAGAAAAAAAAAGGTAATTAATAAGGATATTATATGCTGTACTAAAAAAAAAGTGTTCCTCTTTTCTATGTGTCTCATAATTAATTTCATCATTTCAAAAACACAGTCTACACGTGACAGTATCAGTTTACTATGGTAATCAGGAAATATAAAAGCAATCTAGACAAGATCTGAAACTTTTATAAGTCATCACTACACTTTTGTAAGTGCCACTAGCTCTAGAAAAATTCCATCCATTTTTAACAGCTGAGAATTTAATTATGTATATTAGTATCTGTATATTCAGTTTTAAAGAATATTTTGGTTGTCTCAATTATTAGTTATGTTAACAATACATAGAAATAGTCATATATGCAATTTTTATGATTTACATATATTAAATGCTTTTTTCATTTACAGGGTTTTGAAAATACTTTTAATCATCATGCATAAAAGACAAAAAATAATCCTCTAGACCAATAAAAAGGTATATGAAAGGTAGATATTGCACAGTATTTATTTTCACTTATGATTGCTATTTGCTCACTTTTTTATGTTGTTGTTAAGACTGACAAGAAAAGTCTAAGTTTAGTTGAGGTTGTTAGACTGTGATGTTGATGCTATTAAGACATTTCCAGCAAGACTTTAAATTACATGTTTTTCACTATGTTCATATGAACACATTATGTTACTCTTCTGTCAGAGTTCAGTACTCTCTGACCAGGTTCTTTTAGATATTCCACACATGGAGGGTGTAATGTTTAATAAGTAAATTTGATATTAAAGATAGCCAGTATTACACAGGATTTATGACTTAGCAGAATGACACAAAATATACTGCATAACATAATACAAATGTAAGTTACACTTAACAAAATACATAGCAATTGCAATACACAGTTCAGTCACAATACCAATGTGGTTCCCATTACCGGTCTCTATAATATGCTCACCATCATGATGCTGGGCATCCCCAGTCACTGGGAAGGAATACATGGGTTGAAGCCAGCTGAAGCCTGTTACTCCCTTCAAAATACTTTTGCTAGCTGTCTAGTTTTTATACTCTACGTTGGGCTGAGCCACATATTCAGTCCTCCCTCTCCCTGCCCCCCATGACAGTCTGGCTAACTCAGGGACACACTCACACTCTTTTAATGAACTCAGGGAGAAATGTTTAGACCACCTGTTGATCCACTCCAGTCCCCCTTGTGTTGAGATACAGTCAGCCTCTTTGCAACAGCTGTGGTCAGTCAGCCTTCATTATTCCCTGTGCTTCATGGGCTCATCTCTCTTGACCATCTCCTCTGAGCATTCTTCCATTGTAGCGGTTTGTTGATCAGTCACAGTCTTCCTTCTGAAAATATTTTGAAGTCAGGAACTGAAATTTTTATTAGGAGGGCAAGGTTAAAGCAATTCTCTTTGTACTTGAAGTAAAAAGTGATGAGATTTGAAGTAGCTGTTAATTCAGAATGATAAATGAGAAGAAACTGTAAAACAGCTTAGTTCAGCTATTATTGCCAACTCATTTTTACTAGTACTTATGTTTTGAGAATAAACAGTATGGGAATATCAAATACACCTTGAATTTAGATCTCTTAAACTGTCTTGATATCTGTCTGTATAGACTTTAACTAAAGAGTGCTTCTTACATGGCCAGCATTATTAGTGTCAGCATTTTTGGCAGGATGTGATGTTGTGTTGCTTGCCCACCCAAACCAATTGAAGCTGTTATGGCTAAAGAGAACTTTTGGACATTAAAATCTATTCCTTCTGAAGAGCAAGACATATGCAGCATTAGTGGACTACATTTTTCATGAGACTGTTTTTCCCACAAGTAAAATTCTGAGATGTGAAAAGATAAATGCTTCCAGGAAACTGACTATAAATATGCATATTCTACTTTTTTCCCTGAAGTTGGAATAATATGAACATTTCCAATTGGAAAATATTTAGATGATATTCAGATGTTTGGGACTGACAGAGTTCATTACGTATTTCTCTATTTCACTGGTAAGTTGTCTTTGAAATGTTTCACTCTGCTTTTCTTCTCTAACTATCCAACTAACATCCACTGTGTACTGTGTTATTACTGTATTATTTACATTTGCAGTAATTTGAATTTCTATTGAAATGCCTGTAACATACATACAGCGTGTGCATGCATAAATTCCCTTGTTTCATTTATGTGCTTGGCACTATAGAGATGACATAAACAAACAAAGAGAAAAACCCTGACTATTTTGTCATCATATTTTGTGGATACTTTATCTTGTAGCCTATTAAGAGTATTCCTTAGGTTCAGTTATTCACAATAAACTAAAAGCTATATTATTCCTACATTCTTTTTCTAAATAATGACCAAAACATTCTAACCAAAAAGGGTAAACAATAATTGCATACAGAAATAGAATAGCAAAAGCAAAACATATAAAGGCTACAGTATGAAATGAATATACAAACTTGAAAAAAATACAGATATTGAAACACAGGAGGTTCATCTGAACATCAGGAAACACTTTTTTTACTGTGAAGATGACTAAGCACTGGCACAGGTTGCCCACAGAGGTTGTATAGTAGTAGATGGTAGAATAGTAGAGGTTGTAGAGTATGGAGATCCTTGGGAGATACTCAAAAGCCGTTTGGACATGATCCTGGGCAAACTATTATAACTGACCCTGCCTGAGCAGGGGGATTGGACCAGATGACCTCCAGACATCCCTTCCAACATCAACCATTCTGTGATTCTGTAAGTTTCCTTTCAGCTATAATTTCAAATGGGAGAGGGAAGGCAATGAATTTGCCATTGTTAGCAAAGCTCTAATGAATCTGATGTAGGAAAGATTACAACAATCTGTTAAATCTATGTAGTAGTAGGAGTGATTTTATTGATAAATAGTGAGCTAACTTCTTAGATTTTTTTTTTCCCCTCTGTCTTACACCTTTATGCTCCAGAGTTTTTAAATATATGACTCAGTCTCACCATTTCGCCTGTGATGTTCCACAGGGACAGATTTTGAGGTGTTTCAGATTAGAGTTACCACTCTACAGAACACGTTCAATTCTATTTCTTTATCCTCAACTCTATACTGTGATGTGTGGTCCCTTTCTCAGTGCCTAGCTGAGGCCCTTATTTATGGAGAGGAATGAATAGATAAAGATTGAAATAATGCAAGAAGGAATTTTACAGTTAGAAGTTGTATATACAAAACTGTAGGTAGGTCATTCAGTGGATACTGTGACCCTCTGTGTTGGGTCTCTCTGACAACAAAAATAACCATAGCTTGTGGTACATTTTTGTCTAGAGAATGAGTTTGTTGTTGAATCTATTATGCCCACAATTATCTATGTCTCAATTAACTAAGTTATGTCTACAGTTACTCTAGAATACTTTTCTGAGAGCTTTACACTGCAAGTAGGTAGAAATATGTAACCCATACGAATAGCAAAATGCTGCTGTTGGCAGGAATAGGTGGTGTTACGGTAGTAGATATTTATTTGTGGTAGGAAGAGCTAGATTTACATATAAAGAAAAACCTGGGATACCTATCTGCATATGACATGTCATGTCAGCTTTTTCTGAAGTAACTGAAATGTTACCTTTTTTTTCTTTTTCATGTTATTCAGAATCATGTCATATAGACAAGGAATCTATAACACCCAAACTTCTAATAGAGCTTATAGCAAAGTAACTTTCCAGATGATCTTAATATATTTTATAATGAGAGTGAAATGACATGGAAGCTGTAAGCCAAATTTATATATTTTTTGTTGTTAGCATTAAACTGAAGGTAAACTCTACTACATTTGGTCTTGAATATGGAAATCATCTCTAGAATCTAACAAACCCTTTGCACTGACCATAAAACCAATTCAGAATAATTATGACTCAAATATAAAACCACATCTGTGAGTAAAGAACAGTTCATTCAAATGCTTTTGGTGTTTACAAACTTTTCAAGTGTTCTGAGGAAGACTAATCAACTTACCACTACTGAAATGCAACAATTATTCAACAAATGACGCCAGTCCTGCCTTAGGCCAGTAATAAAGATAAATAACTTCTCCAACTGAAACTGCAAGAAGGATTTAAGAGTTCAAAAGGTAGCTGTCCCAACATGAATTTGGCCAGAAGACTAGAGTTAATAATCTATTTTTCAGTATCCTAGTATCTTAAAAGAGGTTTCTTGTTACATTTGAAAAATATCACCACTAGCAAGAATTTCTCACATCAAAAATATCAGTAGAAACACTGTAGAAAATAACCTAAGTACAAAAAGGGAGGAAAAATAAAGACAGAACTCTAAAAATATGAAAGACAAGTAGAAGAGACTTAATAACAGTTCACACTGTATTTGAAAGTGTCATAGAAAAAGGAATCACATGGTAGGTACCATTTCTGTAATAGTAGGTGTTAACACATTTCTCAACAGTTTTTTAGTTAATACAGTAGAAAAGACTAACTATGAAAATATCATGCACTGGCTTATATTTTCCTGGCTTATTCAACAGGATGACAGATTACCTGCTTTTTCTCTTTCCCATATATGACACCATACTTTTCTGCCTAAAGTCAAATACCATCTCTTTCAGAAGGTCTAGCTGATTGACATAATCTATTTAAACCAATATAATTTATTCTCAATTTATAATACATTTTCATGATTGCTGTTTCTATTTCAGTCTTGAAGAAGAAACCATGAACCTGAGGGCTGATCTTTTTTTCCCCCACTAATTACATCAGTTATTTTAGTAGAAAACAGTACCATTCCCAACTTGCTTTGCATATAAGACAGACATTTTGACCTGAATATACAAAGAAATGAAATAATTATTAAAAACTTTTTTTTAGTCTAAAAAAATAGCTATTCATTGTTTAGAAGTGGAGGTAGGTGATAAGATACTGTTTCCTTAATGAGGGAGAAGAAAAAAAAAAAGCAAAACCACCTCAGCAACATTTTACAGAGTATTAAAAAAAAATCCAGAAATAATATTTCATAATATATTTTAAATTTATCAAGTTAAAAGAAAACAGATTAAACTTGGATAATGTTCTGATATCATAGATAACCACCTGAAGAAAAAAAGAAGAGAGAAAAAGAAAAAAACCCTCATAGCTGGGGAAAAAAAAAAAAAAAAGACCAGCATTGAGGCTTGCATATATAGGAAAAGAAATAAGGAATGGAATGAATTACCTAAATTTTGTATTTTGGTAGCATGGCTAGAGAATGCTGGTAAATAATGTTAACCTCACAGCTACATTTTTCAAAAGAATAATCAAGATCACTACAAAAGAAGGCAAAAAAACAGGCTTAAATTTAATGGAACATGCAATACTGTGAAACAAGGTATTTTACACAAACCTAGTATCTGCTAGAAACAAAGGTGTAGTTGCTAATAGGAAAAACATCAGTAAAGAAAGCTAAACAGGTAACCCTGTTAGACATTACTCTCTGCTAAACCTGGTATCTGGATAAATAAAACTCCCACTGAATTTGGATTTAGATGTGAAATTACTGCTTCCAGTTATATTTAAAAATTAAAGAATGTGCTGGCCTTTCACTACCTGAAAATCAGATTTTTGACATTACTTAGCACAACTTAATTGCAAGTAAATTACTTACCAAGAATTAGTGTTCCACCATCATTCTCTAATGGTGATAAAAGTCAGTATCACATCTTTTAGATGCCGAAAAAGCAAGACCAGATACCGAAAAAAATGAAGCAAAAACCTGATTGATTTGGTTATTGTGAGATCCAGTGCATACCTATGATAGAAATTAATGCTGATCAGAGCCAAGGCAAAATTATTACAAAACAATTAAAATAGAATTAAATCATAATCAAAGTAAACAGGAAGCTAAAGAACATGCTGCAGTGGATCATGTATAAAGTGCAACTTTTCTCCTACTGCTTTCCTGAGATATATCACAATTTATTTGTGTGCCTCATAAGGGCAAGAAAAGGATTCTTATGTATTTAGTCCTGGATTGTTATCTTTCAATATATACTGCCTTACTCCTAGAACAATTAATTGTCAAGTAAGTTTTTACTTTGTGCAAGTATTTCTGATACTAGGTATCAAAAATAGTTCCTCAGAATAGGACTCTACTTGCTCAGAGCTATTGACCGTTTCCTAATATCTAGACTTCGTAGTCCCGATCAAGTATAATGAAAACTCAGAACTGTAGATGATCATAACAAAAACATGGTCAAAGTTGTTTGGTTTTTTTTTTTAATATGCATACTCTGGAACTATACTGTAATTTCTTGATATGACCAAGATGGTAGAAAAATAGCACTTGCTTTGTCAGCACAATGTTCAGACAAGACATTAAGGTAACAATATAAGAAAACTCATCAGCAGAAGAGAAAAGATTAATTCCTTCACATTATAGGAGTTGGATAATAATTCTTAAGAATGGCTTCCTGTTTGTTTTAAGATACTTCTTATTTTAAGTGTCTGTAATTGTATTTGAGCCCTTCCTTAGGGGCTTGTGTTGAAAAGTACGTATGAAGAGAGAGAAAGAAAATTTAAGAACAGAATCTCATTCACTGCTGCATGCATCATAAACACAGTTACAAACATCGTAAAAAAAAAAACAAACAGACAAACAAACAGAATTACGCTCTTATTCCAGGTGTTGTACAAATCAAATTGAGGCAAGCTTATATGTACAAAGCTTTATTAGTGGGGTCTATATCTGATGGCATACTTTGACTTCAAAGCTACTTTAGGAAAAAAAAAAATAAAAAGAAGAGAGGGAGGGAGAGAGGGGGGGAAGAGAGAAAAAAACTCTCTCCCCAATTCATGTATATTTATTGGCTATATTAATAACTATTATTTATTATTTTATCTACTAGGTCTTCAAGTTATGAACTAAAATGTTTGAGAGGATGGGTGAGGAGTTCTTAGTATGGAGTTACAGACTAATAGCTACAAGGCAAGAGTGAGGAGGCAGAGGAAGAACATTAAACATTAATGACAATCACTTTCTACAAGAAACCTGATCTAACACATAACTATGCTTCAGAGTCTGCCAGTGCAAGGTTGTGAGGATAGCAGCACTTGAGATACTGGGTAAAGGCACTGCAACAGCAGCTTCAGGATATGTAATGAAAGGTTGCAAGGGTACAAGTGAACAGCAGGCTACAGAACTGAAGGAGGAAGGCCCTCAGTATTACAAAGGTTAAAGCATCTAAAACACCATGCAATACAGTAGAAATTTTATTGGGACAGAAAGTTCTCTAAATTTGATGATTCTGCCCATGTTCTCTATCGCTTAGCTATCTCACTGGGTTGGTTGCTTGAAATTATCAGTAAATCTTGGGAAATTCTGGGCTCATGAGAGCTGTTTCAGATTTTGCAAAATATGCACAAAGTAGTTTAATCTGTCTTTGATACACTGGACTAATTCTGCATTAACACTGTCAGCCTATTCTGCATGCAGAGTGCCTCTATATGGTACATTAGCAGCAAGCAGACTTATTTTGAGCATATTAGAATTGCTGGGTATCTGACAGAGAAGAAAATGTGGGCAGAAATATGGGATTCATGACCTTCATTAACTCATATACTTTAATAATGGTTTAAAAAAGTCAATGAATATTAAACAGCTAAGTTTTGTTTCCTTTAAAGTAAAGGATATTTGTAGCATTTAAAGACATAGATGATAAATGTTGTGTAGCAATCTGTTTAGTGCATTGTCGTGGTTTAATTTCAGTCGGCAACTAAGCACCACGCAGCCGCTCGCTCACTCCCCCCCAAAATTTTGTTGATCACATCCATTGGGATCTGACGACGTCCATCTTGCCATTTTATTCCTAAAAACTGGATCTCCTGTGCAGGTCCCTTGACCTTACTTTGTTTTATGGCAAAACCGGCCTTCAGCAGGATTTGGACTATTTCCTTCCCTTTCTCAAAAACTTCTCCTGCTGTGTTGCCCCACACGATGATATCATCAATGTATTGCAGGTGTTCTGGAGCTCCACCCTGCTCCAGTGCAGTCTGGATCAGTCCATGGCAAATGGTGGGGCTGTGTTTCCACCCCTGGGGCAGTCGGTTCCAGGTGTACTGAACGCCCCTCCAATGAAAGCAAACTGTGACATGCACTTGCACTGCGGCTACTCAGACCCCAGCGACATGCACTGTGGCCACTCAGACTCCGGATATTGTCCTGGTTTCGGCAGGGATAGAGTTAATTTCCTTCCTAGTAGCTGGTACAGTGTTTTGGATTTAGGATGAGAACAAAGTTGATAACGCACCGATGTTTTAGTTGTTTCTAGGTAATGCTTACACTCGCCAAGGACTTTTCAGCTTCCCATGCTCTACCGACTGAGAAGGCTGGAGGTGCACAAGAAGCTGGGAGGGGGCACAGCCAAACTGGCCAAAGGGACATTCCATACCATGTGACGTCATGCTCAGTACATAAACTGGGGAAAGCTGGCCGGGGGGGCCGCTGCTCGGGGACTGGCTGGGCATCGGTCGGCGGGTGGTGAGCAATTGCACTGTGCATCACTTGCTTTGTGTATTATCATTATTGTTATTATTATTACATTATTATTATCATTTTATTTCCATTATTAAACTGTTTTTATCTCAACCCACGAGTTTTTTCTCACTTGTGCTCTTCCAATTCTCTCCCCCATCCCACCAGGGTGTGGGGGACAGTGAGCGAGCGGCTGCATGGTGCTCAGTTGCCGACTGAAATTAAACCACGACAGTCCTTTTTGGCGCCCAACGTGGGGCACGAAGGGTTTGAGATAATAACAGATTAACCGGAGTGTATTAAGGAACTTATATCTGTTAATAGTTGTGGGTCACAATGTTGGTTTCTCTGTTCTCGATATTGATTTGTATAATCTGCATCGCGCTCTTTTTCCTGCTGTACATGTTAAAGATTGGTGTTGGGTTTTGCAGTTTGCTGTGGTCTGCAGTGAATAGTGAAGTCTCGCTTGTGAGGTTTGTTTTTAGAACATTGACCTTGACGTTAGCGTGGTACGTAAGTTTCACAATGAAGCCGTTACTGTACCACGGAGACCATTTCGTGGAGACAACTAGCAATTGCAGTGACTTCTCTGAGAGTTTTTGTACGGAGGAAATACAGAATGGCAGTGTCACTACCTTCTTCTATGATGTTTCCTCCTTCATTACAGTAACTTTTCAGTATTTTGAGCATCCTTGGGCAGTTAAGATACTTCTATTGGTACTTCTTGGGAATATTGTTTTGGTTTTGTCTAAAGTTGGTAAGCAATTTAAGAATATCATCCAGAGATCTGCCCCAAGGCTGGATAGTTATGAGTGGCAGGGTGTGTGGGACAAGATGGGCAAGTACCTGGGCCAATGGGCACCCCCAGTGTTTTGGAACTTCACCCCTGAGCAAGTGCAGAATCCTGAAGAGTTAGTAGAATATTTGGACAAAGTATGCTGTCACCCTGGCAACTCCAGAGAGATGCAGATCACTGCAACGTGCTGGGGCCTGGCCCACGCCTACCGAGCCCTGTTCAACACCATTCAGTGCCCTCAAAGGGAAGAGAAGGTCTCTGGCTCTGACAGTAAAACGACACGCACTGTGGCCACTCAGACCCGGGCAACGCGCCCTGCGGCCACTCCGACCCCAGCGACATGCCGTGCAGCCACTCAGACCCCGGCGACAGGCCCTGCAGCCACTCCGACCCCAGCAACATGCACTTCAGCTACTCAGACGCTGGCAACAGGCCCTGCGGCCACTCACACCCGGGCAACACGCACTACGGCCACTCCAACCCCGGCGACAGGCTCTGCGGCCACTCAGACCCCGGTGACGTGCACTTGCACTGCAGCCACTCCAACCCTGGCGACATGCACTGCGGCCACTCCAACCCCGGCAACAGGCCCTGTGGCTGAACCAAAGAACCAGCCTGTGCCGGTATCAGTCGCCCCTGTACACAAAAAGAAATCTTGGAAGCGGAAGTCGGCTCGTTTAGTAAGGGAGGAAGAAGCTTCTTCTAAAAGGGAACCGGAGGAAGAACTGTACGACTACCCTGGAGAAGGGCCATCACGAGAACAGGAGGAGGAAAGCCGGCCGCTGATCGGGGAGGAGGAAGAGGAAGAACTCATAAACGAGGCAGTGACCACCCGATCTCTATCCCTGAGTGAGCTGCGAGATATACGAAAAGATTTCAGCCATCGTCCAGGTGAGCGTATTGTCACCTGGCTGCTCCAATGCTGGGATAATGGGGCCAGTAGCCTGGAATTAGAGGGTAGGGAAGCCAAGCAGCTGGGATCCCTTTCTAGGGAAGGGGGCATTGACAAAGCGATTGGAAAAGGGACACAAGTCCTCAGCCTTTGGAGGCGACTCTTGTCAAGCGTGAAGGAAAGGTATCCCTTTAAGGAAGATGTCATATGTCGCCCAAGCAAGTGGGCCACCATGGAGAAGGGTATCCAGTTTCTGAGAGAATTAGCTGTGCTGGAGGTGATGTATGATGACCTGAACAATGAACAACTCTCCAAAGATCCAGACGAAGTCAAGTGCACACGACCCATGTGGCGGAAGTTTCTAAGGAGCGCACCATCGTCATACGCCAATTCATTGGCAGTGATAACCTGGAAAGATGGAGAGGAACAAACAGTGGATGAATTGGCTAGTCAACTCCGACAATACGAGGAAAGTCTCTCTTCCTCCCTCGTCTCGGCTGTGGAGAAACTGTCTGAAAAACTGTCCCGGGAGATCCAGCCTTCTCAGTCGGTAGAACATGGGAAGCTGAAAAGTCCTTGGCTAGTGTAAGCATTACCTAGCAACAACTAAAACATCGGTGCGTTATCAACTTTGTTCTCATCCTAAATCCAAAACACTGTACCAGCTACTAGAAAAGAAATTAACTCTATCCCTGCCGAAACCAGGACATGCATAAAGAAAAGTTAAACATGGAATTTACTGGGAAGCATTATAATTGTAGTTGAGAAACTGTTTCAGTCATTGGATCTTCGGAGTCATAGCAGGAACTGTTATCCTGCATTTATATACAATTTTATTATCCTGATACTGTGTAAGGGTCATGTGAAATTAGATAGTGTATGATGTTATGGAAGTTAATAGAATTATTTCAAAATAATAGAAATAAGACGTTAAGAAGAACTGCACCTACACAGGTAAACAGCAATTTTGCTTTAATTGCTTTACAAAATTGCTTTAAATTCTTTCTGGGGGTGGATGTATTTTAAATAGAGGATCACCTCATCTCCACTTTTTAAAAAAAAATAATATTTAGCATTGATGCTTTTTTAAGATAATGATGTGAAGTAGCCCTGTTTTGGGTGTAAATGGCAATGTTTTGGTAGGGAGGGGGGGGTGCAGGAGTGACCTCTGTGAGAGGAGATCAGGGACTGCCCTGTGCCAGACACAGCCGTTTCTAGCCACTCTGCAACAGACCCACCACAGGCTGAGCCCATAAGCCAAATCTGTGACACCTCTAAACCAGTCAGAGGAGTTTGTGCCACCTCTGTGAAAACCTGTTCAAGAAAGGGCAGTAAATCTGAGAAAAGGCAGTAAATACTGAGAAAAGGGAACAACAAGGCTAGAGCAGTAGGACACTCTCCATGCCAGAGCTGGCAACACCCCTGAAGGGATTGCAGACTGTAGATGTCCCACACTGGAGCAGGTACGCCCCCTAAGGGACTGCAGACCATGGATAACCCAGTCCAGCAATGGAGCAGAGGAAATGGGTAAGAAGAAGGTGCAGTGGAAGAAAAGGGTGAGAAACAAGGAGTGGCAGAAAGAAGCCACTGCTCTACCACTTTCTGCGTTGCCTGTTGCCTTGTCAAAGGGACTGAGAGTACCCTGTGGTGATAATAAAGGAGGAGGAGACTAGGGAGGAAGAGAGGTGGCCAGAGTGAAGTTGAGCCAGGGAAAGGGGGAGGAAAGGTGTTTTCCCCATGTTTGAATATTTGTCATCTTTGTTTCCCAAAATGTGAATAAGTAATTAAATGTTTTAAATTAAGTTAAATTTCCCAAGTCACATTTGTTTTGCCTGCAACAGTAATTGGTGATTGCTCTTGATCTTGTTCTTCAAGACAAGACAGTTTTGTCTCCTGTCCCACTGGAGGGGTAGGCGGGGAGTGAGCAAGTGGCTGTGAGGGTGCTTGGCTGCTAGCTGGGGACAACCCACCACATCAGGAAAACTTGTATGTTACTAGCTGGTCATTGTGTATTGTAGTCTAAAGCATTTAAATTTGGTAATTTGTATTTATTTTTAATGTATGTTTTTTTCTCCATGTATTTTACATTTCTTAATCTTTTTTTTTTCTTGTTTTCTCTTGAGCATCCAATGGGTACCTTCAATAAACAGGTAGAAACATCCAGCAAAAACTGTGAACCTACACCTAGAAATTTTTCCTTTCTTTGCTTGTGTGATTTTCTTTAAATCTTTCTCTTTCAATGCAGATGCATTCTTTGCAGTTTTTCATAGAGACTTTGCTCTTACTGCTATGATAGTGCATTAGTTTCTGCTGAGAAAGGAGACTATACAATACAGAGCTGTTAACTTTTTTAAAAGGAAAATAACTCCAATTTTCTACATCATAAAATGTGTCTAACCAAACAATTATGAATCAAATAACCAAAATGGTAAAAGCTGTTGAAATAAATATCACCGTGATACTTTCAGCAAGTTCCCATCCCGTGCCCTGATTTACTAATCAGGCTAAATAAGTACAGGGTGAATTTACTGCCAGTCACTATCTCACAGCTCCCATGGTTCAACACTGGACACACATAACGCATGCTGAGAATGATAATTTAGCAGAAATAAGCTGACAATTTAGAACAAGGACACAGCTCATAGTAGGGATGTACAAAAAGTTAATGAAATATGCTAGATATTAATATTTTACATACAAATACACTCTTAGTGAGTTAACAGCAATTTTTTCCTAATATACAGTTAATTTGGCTTGAAACTCTTAAAGCACATGAGATGTGCACTGAATGCTTTTCCTTTTGGCTAACAGTTCTGATGGGCTTCTATCAGCACGGAGCTCCCAGAGCTATCAGGCTGGTTGATCCTCATGATCTCTCAATGTCTTGCTGACTTTGCTGAGAGATCAGAGAGTCCTAAGTATGCACATGCCTGGACAAATGGAAAATTCCTGAAGTAAGATGGAGAACAGTTCTCTTAGATTTTTTTTTTCCAGCTTTTTTTCTCCCTATGAATGTGTCAGAATGGAGATATTCATCTCCATTTATGGAAATACTTAACTCTTCCTTCTGCTTTTACCCCCATCATCTCTACTGCTTTCTCTCAAAAGCCAGGTATTTTTATGGGAGACAAAACATATTTTCCACAAGATCTAAAATAAATGCACCATCTAGCTTTTTCCCAGACACAAAGCACCAAACTGTCTGCTGTTCCTTATTTTCTTCCTGTGTTCCTAATAGACTAGCAATATTCCTCCATTTTATTGCCCTTAACTTAGTTGGCCATATACTTAGTGCCTAATTCAAATCCCAGACCTGAAAATCTGAAACTTTGATATAGTCTTGTTAACTGCAATAGAACTATTCATACACATAATGTTACTTCTACTACTGGAAAGACTGGATCCTTAACTGAGTGATTGTACATGCTGAGAAATGCAAAATGTTCCTTTACTAGGTGACTACTATCATTCTTTTATTATCACAATCTGATGACCACATCACATCACTGAAAACATAAGTGTCTGTTTAAGAAAATGAGACTAAGAAGACAGATTAAAAAGAAAAAAAGTAAAAAAAAACCCAAACCTAAATTTCAAAAGGTGTAGCAAGTCTTGTCACTGATAGATCAGTTTAACAGTAACGAAGAATGATGAATTCAGATCATCATTACATCTATAGTACTAAGCAACCACATTCTTTTTAAGTACCAGCAAAGGTATGGTCAGCATATTGCAGTTTTCTTAGCACACTTCTGGATATAGTATTTTTTATTGCAAAGTAAATGCATCCGCCAAAGCACACAAAAGCAAATAAACCTGGAATCTAATAGTTACACAGCAATCAGAATGCAGAAACCATGACGAAAAAAATGCAATTTAAAATGATGGTAAATTGACCAAAAAGGACAGAAACATTTTTCTAGCCCAAGACATTTTACTGTTTTCTATAAGCAGAGAAAGGAGAAAGTCTGCTTCCCTTTCCAATTCTTCTACTCCCCCATGGATCTTTAAACCTTGTTGTTAATATTTGAAATTTCATATTTTGCTGATGCATGATTTATTTAAGCTCAGGAAGTCTAGCTTGAAAATATTTAATCTTTCTGAGCAGGTTCAGTATGTGCAGTCTGATGCAATATATATTTATTAGTCACTTTAAAAGGAGATTGTTTTCATATATTCAAACCCTGTGGGTTATTTAGATTACTAGATTACCATTTGCTATTCAAAAGCAAAAGAGAACATAACACAGTCAGACACAAATAGAAAAGAACATTATGTGCTTGTACCAGATAAAGAATATTTAAAAAAACCCAATAGATAATTGTATGTTATTTTATGCATTATATTTATAAGGCATTCTCAAGTCACATAGAAGTCCTAACATAAAGACTTTATCATTCATGACATAGTACGTGACTTTCGCCGTGTTTCCAAGTTCCATTTTCTTTTTAAATATTGGAAAATTTGCTAAAACCCCTAGGTTGAAAAAACATTTCAGAGTCTTAGCAAAAGGATATTAAAGGGCTACAAAGCCAAAAACTTAAAAGTTAGGAAAAGCTATGATTAATATCATCTAGACACATTAATAAGACCCCTTTATGTGCACACCTTCTGTTACTGTTTTACTTACTTATGACACACCATTTATACCATGGATTCCCTGATCCATTAAGTTTACACAACATATCATTCTGAGAATAAATCACAGTTGTTAGAGGAAAATATATCATACTGGATTTGACAGCCTGAGAGAGGCGAGGCTGCTAGAGCTCCTTGCCCCCATGTCCAATCTGTAGCAAGGCTGAAAATGTTTCCAGTAGACACATACGCACAGAGAACACATGTATACCACATACATATATACATACCTGGCCACACAGATCACAGACAGACACACAGAGCATTCACACAAACACAGACAGCACCAACGGCCTCATCCTGCTGCCCTTTTTGGCTGAGCAGGACAGAGGTTTAGTTGTGGAAATAAATATGCATATATACAATGTTGATCTCTGCAGTAGCTGGGCTCAGACACCTGGTAGCTGTCCCTGGATCCCAGTCTCCCCAGTGGCTGGCATTTGGACTTATGAGTCCCTGAGGCCACAGCCCTGCTCCATTTGCTGGTACAGACCATCTCACTCACACACATGCACACACACATGTTCACACAGAGAGGTGGCCAGGAGTTCCCTGGTCCCATAGCCAACCCTGCTGTGCTCTCACCTTTGGAGACACACAGGTGCTCTCACACCCAGAGCAGGTCCTTAGAGACCTCCTTGCTCCCAGGACACCTCACCTATTCACCAACTAGTCTGGCTTGATCTCACTCACACACCCACAACACTCACTCCAGTTGCTGTACTGCAGATCCTCATACACACACATACACAGAGTAAAGACACCCATACCAGAGCATAGCTGAAGTTGGAGTTGAATAAGGAGCCAGGACAGACTGCAGGAATTCAGGTGTAGGGCATGGCCAGACAAGCATAATGACCAGCCCCTACTTGTATGTGAATGGACGATTTTATTCCCTTATCCTTCTATTTCCCACACTTGTTCATCCCTAAATCACCAAAAGCCCCCCCTTTTCCCACCTTTGGTTCCTCCTCTAAACATGTCATAAGAAATCCTGTGCCATCCAAAATGTTCTTCCCCTGCATCCCATAATGTTTCCTATATCCTTAGGTAGCAAACTCCCTTAGTCTGAAAGGTGATCTGGAGAGCTAGTCCTATTGACTTAATCTTGATGGGTTTCATCAGACTGGAGAATGGGGCTGATGACAGGACCTGGACAGGATGTCCCTTCCTCGAGTCTTTAATTTGGATTCCTGCCTGTCATTGTGCCCCTGTGCTCCTCTGGTCTTCTGGAGATGGGCTTTTAGTGGGCTGATGGCTCTTCTGTGATGTGACTGGGAGCTGCCAGGCCGGGTATTATTTGTCTGGTCCCCCCCCCCCACCCTGCCACTGTCTCTCTGTGCTCCTTTGTGGATGTGCAGATGAGCTTTAACCACATAACCTAAAACTGTAATATAAGGGAGACTGCTGTCTGCAGGACTGCTGCTTCGATTGTTGCAAAGGCTGGAAGGCATAAGTAAATGAGGCAGGGACCTGCAGGAAGAAAAAGGACAGAGTCAGGGAGAAGGCAAGTGAGAAATGCCCAGGGAAATGATCTGGATCCAGGTCTCTGCTTCACCATTCCCGTGTAATTCTGGATAAGTCAGTTAATGCACATTTTCACAGGTGGACAACGATTGTGTATTCTTCATTTTCTGGGTGACTGACTTTATTCCCTATGGTCTGATTTGCAAAACAACTGGGCACTCATAACTGCACCATAAGCTAGTTAGAGCTGTGCTTTGAATACATAAAGTGTAATATATTGTTATGTTCTCTAAAAATCAGGTCCAGGTTATGTGAAATTTGGCACATAAAATCAGTGGCTCTTTTTGACCTTATTATCTCTGTTTTGGTTCTTAACGTGTGCTTTATTAGTGATAATATGGCATAAATAATAATTATATCCTTCATTACATAATGGAGCTACAAAAATCAGTTTGTGTTTGGGAAGCTGCCAGTTACTATTACTATTGATGATACTATTTTAAGTCTCCCATGTCACTGATATCAAAACAAAATATTTTGTGACACAAACAAATACTCTAGGGGTATAATAAGAGCATTCTTCACATATCCTTCCTTACCCTTCATTTTCTGATACAACAGATATTACTTATCCTACCTTTAACTCACAGTTGACAGATTCCCCTTTCTAAAGATCCCAGGAATTGGGTTCCTCCCCACAACACCCTGACCTTGCCCCCACAGCTGTTTGGGTATATGTGCCAGTTCTACCCTACTGAGGCTCTTTGCGAAGAAGATGGAGGCACGTGATTTTCTTTTAACTACACTTTTGACCCAATGCCAGATATGAATGTCTATGTGCAGTGGCAAGAAAGAGAGAGGAAAGTGGGAAACAGTGGAGAAAGCCCAGACCAAACTATACTGACCATTTCTATACTGTCGGAAGACAGCATTAGACTGGCAATAGATACAGTGGTAACAAGCATCTAATCACTATGTTAAAATTTGACAACACAATACTGTTATGTTGCTACATCACATATCAGTAAATGTTTTTGCAATGAATATCTCACGGAAGTTGGTGAACAATAGTTTGGTGGTGAGAGAAGGTTTAGAATATTGTAGAAACATATTGATAGTGGAAACAAAATATAAACTAAGCCATCTACTCTGTAAGCACCGTGTATTCCATGCACTAGCAAAATATTTATTTCTAATGTGATTTTAATGTAATACAGAAGACTATGTTTCAATGCATATGCATAACACAATAAGGTCAATCCTGTTATATTATTTCTTTTGATTATTCAGTTTTGCAAACTTAATAACTTTCAATAAAGTTTTCCAGTGTTTAACAAATAAAAGTGCATAAGGTTCTTATTAAAACTCAGGATTGAATATATCTTAATCTGCAGTTGAAAAGAGGTCAACTTTTAGTAAAAGAGACAAATGTTAAGAAAATTATCTATGCTAGGTTAACACTGACTATGTGAATGAAGTGAATAAATATTCAATTGAATTTTATGTGTTTGAGACATGATAACAATGAAAACTAATGAGTCATATGTAATAATAAGAAAAGTAAGGATACAGGGGAATATGATAAGTTTAAAATTGAAAATGTGCTTTTACAATTTTATTTAAGCAGACATTCTTTTGTATACAATCTATGTAGAATGTGATTTTATTATTTTCTTGGAGCTATATTACTAAATAATTTAGTTCAGATTGAAATCACTTACCATGATCAGTATTGAAAGCTGGAAGCATTATGCCCATTTTTAAATTTAAAGTAATCCTTTTATTTGCATTCTACCCTTCATTTTTTCAAACATGTGCAAGAATACCTGTACTTTCTTTCATTCATATTGTGTTTCCCAGGAATAAGAAAAACAAAACCTTGGTCAGCTATGGTCCTCCAGAAACATCAACAAAATTTTCTGAACACATAATAGGAGAAAAAGAGATATTAAAAAAATAAATGAAACACATATCTAGCATACAATGAATGCCAGTTTTGAGGTATACCGTAGTGGTATTGATGCCATAAAATGTACAGCACTGAGTGATCCTTTAGCATTGTGGGCATAAGTGAGAAGACCCAAAGAGATGTCTTTTGGTACAGCAGATGAACAGGCTTTTACATAATGGTTTATAAAAAGCTTTCGGATTCTTACTCATTTACATTCTTACTCATTCACATCTATGGATTTGTTTGATTGCAGAGATGAGATAAAAAGGGTAGAGACAAGTCCATAAATGGCAATTTGCACTGGCAAAAGAAAATGATGTGCTGTCTCTCCAGTTTCATGCCTTTTCTTTCTTTCTTTTATATTTTAATGAAGCAGGGCAGGGTCCAAGGGGTGTTTACCGCTATTTTAGCTTACTTCTGCTGTCTATTTCTATATATTTACAAGGTATATTTGAGACATATATGAGGTAACATTTGGTAGCCAGTAAATACTGAAAAATTCTTTAGAAAACATTATCTTTTTCAGAGTGCTACTCAGCGCTTTGTGATGAATTTATGAACAATCTTCCTTTAGGCATGGCAATTCCTATTCTTTTCAACGTAATTTCATGCACATGAGTCGTTCGTAACAAAGCCCTGTGTTCAACTTCTCAATGCATCACTATATTATCTCCCATAATTCTTGCTTTACTCCTTCCAGCTCTGTTAGTCTCATCCCAGTTCTCTTCTGGAAATTGTTTACCTGTTGCATTGTGCAAGTCCTACATATTTCAGCAAAACTTTTGTTCTATGGTTTTGCCATTTATTTTATACTCCCCTGATAAATAACAATGAATAGGTAAATAATGTTAATAAACAGGCTTTTCAGCATTTGTTGTGCCTGCAATAAAATAAGTGAAACTACATTGATTCATAGCAAAAACATCTGAACTATCACCTAAGTCATGTTGTCTAGGAAACAAGGATGACCTTCTCAGGAGGGAAAAAAAATCTTGTGTTTACAGCTCATTTGATAGTGCTTGTTTTATATTCAGTTAAGAGAAGTAAAACCTTTTTGTCATCCACTTTACAAAGCATTTCTGCCCACAAACACCAGTGATACTTGGATTTTTTTTTTTCTATTTCACAAAGTTTTTGTATTCCTTTAAAGTATGTCTGTAAAGAGGTCGTCTGTGCGCCCTGCATCTTATGAGCCATCCTTGTAGCCAGTGAACTTGGAAGCCTTGCTTCTGACGTAACTGAAGCTACGTACTACTTGATGAGTGAGGTGGAGCACACTAATTTTATGCACTAGTTATAAAATTCTACGTAAATACAATATTTTCATATTACTGAAATTCCCAGAAAACAGATTTTGTTCCCCAAGTCTTTCCCTTTTAATGGAGTAAAAAAAAAGATGTAAAAACAGAGATGATCCAAATGAAAGGTGCCATGGTCAAGGACTATCATGTCACTTCCCTAACTGTTCAGCAGACTGCCAGGTGGATACTTTTGTTTAATCTTGCGTTAATAACCTTCCCTACTTTGACCCAAATTAGTCTAGTATAAGCACTAATAGTGCTGAAACTTGCTTTGAATTTACCCCTAGATATTTGCTACAATAAAAGTTGTGCTGTCACAGATGGCTAGAAGAACTCAGAGATGTCTTCATTCTAGGTATGCTAACTGCAGTTATGATCAGGAGAAATGCCTGACTAAGACTTAGCTCAAGGAACATAGTTAACTACCAGCTTTTCCTCTGTCCCACTCTGTGGGCCATTTCAACTTTAAAACATCACACATTGCCTATGCAGAGAAAAGCCCAGAACAAGAAACAAGAACTGAAGTTTTAAGAGGACAAATCTAAAACCTTTGACTCAATACAATACTCAAGAAAGCCAGCACATTTAAAAGAAAGCTTTGGTTGCTATGTTGTTAACATCAACAACTGATGTGGAAAACAAGTTTCTCTCCCAGCTTCTTGTGCACCTCCAGCCTCCTTGCTGGTGGGGCGGTGTGAGAAGAAAACACCTTGATGCTGTGTAAGCATTGCTCAGCAATAACATCACTGTTTTATCAACAGTATTTTCAGCACAAATCCAGAAAATAGCCCTGTACAAGCTACTATGAAGAAATTTAACTCTTAACTAACCAAAACCAGTACAACTACTTTCAGTCCAGGTTTCTTTTCCAATGTACTTTTGTTACATCTAAGTACCTGTGGAACCCAGTTCTTCTTCTTGTCAGGTGTATGTATATATGTGCATGTGTGTATTCATACATATTGTATTTACACATATACATGGGCATACAACAAATATTTAAACATGCAAACATGTCTGCATTCATTAAAATATCAACATTATTGGTTTGCTAGACAAAGTGTAACTGAACTGCCTATAACTTTAATCAATATGGTTGTTGTTCATTCTCTTGCAGTTCATTTTTCTATTCCTTTTTCCTTTTCTTTACCTTCATCCATCTGATTTTCCTTTTCCTGTGTACCTGTCCAGACACATATACTACTCCATACATTTTGTCTTCTCCAAACCTTTCTCTCCTTTTTTTCCTTTCTCATATCTCTTCATTTTTCATACTACCTGACTGTCAGAGGCATGTTTCTTAACTATTCATATAGATTAATGCCTTCATTAGGGCTGGGTCTCTTTGCTGATAGTAATGAATTTCAAGTAATGTCATACAAATACTGTGTGATAAGATTTACTTCACTTAAAACTTGGCAACAAATATTGTTTGCCTTTGAAAATGATGTTTTATATTTCTGTTTTTATCATTCTGAACCTTCAGTTCAGGCCAGCACTTCAAATCGATTGTTCTCGAACAAAAACAAAAAGAAAATATATATACTAATGATACATGGTTCTGTATTTGGCCTTAAAAGGATTGTTTCGGGGTGACCTCTGATTTTTTACACACAATTAGCTAGCAAACAGAAAAAGTAATGAAAGAACTTACAGGAATTCTAACTTGTAAGCTCATTATTTTTCTTTCTGCAGTCACAAGATCATTATTATTTGCAAAACAATGTGTATCAGAAAACAGGTTGGTACTTTTTGATCATAAACATTTTTAATGTATTTGATTCATTTCTCTCCTCGACATCTTTAGCTGAAAACAGTTATTTATACTGCTTTACTATAAAGTAATATTTTTCCTAAGCAAAACTCTAGCTAATAAGCAGAGAAACCCAGTTGTAAATGAATAATTATGCTAAATAGTACAAGGAATTTTTAGTTCATTCATAAGTAAGACTTATCTCAGGCAATTATACACTTCAGATTAATGGAAATAATTTATTTTTGTCAGAGACTTGCTTATATGTTTAAACATCATCTTTTGTCTTAAACTCCTTCCTTAATTGTGCAGCTATTCTGGAATTTAAGAAATATAGCCTTAATGTTTTACTCCATTAACTTTTATAGAGCTATAGCCATTAACTTTGAGGATTGTCTCCTATGTACTTTTGTCTCACAAAGTGCACTTAAAACTGCAATAAACAGGCAACGAAAATTTGTCCCAGTTTGGAAGGGTTTGTAATTATCAGTACAAACACACCACTATCAATGGGATGCACTTTATTTATTTTACTTCTAGATCTCCATAGCTTATTTTGTTGTTAAAGGAAGCCTCAACAGGGGCTTAAAAGAAACTTTCCTTTTAACCACATGTGACTAGAGTCACTACTTTTTATCCAAATAGACCTTTTAATATCTATTAGTGCTTGCATTGGCTTAGTATAGCAGAAGTATTTTTTCATGAAAGAAAATTTACTTTTCATGTCAATGTGTTTTCTGTTAGGGAATAAATAAAAAAAAAAACAATGAGTATCTAGTGATTCTGACTGATGGTGGTATGGTAGCCTGAAAAGTCTCCTCTGTAGTGTGCATGATATATTCTAACTTAACATCAGTCTAGCAATGTGAGGAAAATAAACACATTAAAAATCCAGCTATTTATTTATTTTTAATTTGACCCAGAAATTATATACAAATCCATAATAAGGTAGGAAGATGAAAATATTGAGGAAAAACTTGTTAAAGGTATTAATATTAAGTAATGATAAATAACAATAAATAATAAGAAAAATTTCAAAAACATCACAAAAAAGGTGTCTTCCAGAGAACTGGCAATGGAGAGAAAGATAACTGCAGTTTCTTTGCATGTCAAAATAGTAGTGAAAAAAGACAAGATTATATCAGAAAAATTAATTTAATTCTTTGTATTGATGTATACCGTGGAGAAACTAAGGAAGATTCTTGCATCAAAACCATAAGAAACCGGTCTGAAGAAGTGACAGGATAAAAGGTTTAGAATAGTTTGATATAATAAGAAATAATAAGCTTCTAGAATTCAGATATGAAACTCCTGAACTAGTTGTTGTGTGTAATATGTTGTCTGTATCAACAGCGATAACAAAACAAAAAGGAACACTTGAGCAAGTCAAAGATATGTGTATTGTGCCCCTTGCATCTCTTAAAGTTCTTCAGAGGAGTCAATGAGCTGATACAGGTATCCAGGTATCCAGTGCTTCTTTACAGGACTTTAGTTAATTTCTTTAAGCTGCTATAAAGTAAGAAGGAAAGATACCCTTGCAGATTACTAATGTCAGTGAAATGTAGTAAGTGAAGGGTAACAATAAGGATCAATTTTCACAGTGGCTGATGATCACCAATGGAACCTCTTACAAATCAGTTATGGAATTAGGATTGCTCTAGAAATTCATAAACTAGCTATAATAGGTGTGAATGGTGTACTTTGCTACCAATATAAAGTGTTTGGGGCTCTACAAAGGTAAAATGAACAGAGGAGAGTTAAAGAATCTCACATATGAGTAATTGCTCAGTGAAACAATAGATGAAATTCAATATTGTAAAGTAAAGCACAAAAGAGAAAAATAGTCCTTGCTGTGTGTGTACAGCAGCTGGTGTGGAACTGGGTATTTCTTCTCAAGGAAAATATCATGAAATCATTGCAGATAGATCACTGAAAACCGCACCTCAGTGTCCAGGTGCAGTCAAACACAAGTAGAATTTAGGAAATTTACAGGGAAATAGTATTGAAGGAATCAAGAGACATAAACTTGTCATTGTATAAACCCCAAATTAATAAAAAAATAAAAATATTTATTCATTTATTTTTAAAACTTTTTAATTCCTTTGTTTTTCATTTGGACTGACTCATTCCTATCATTTCAGGTCAATAGGATTACCCTACAGTTAAGAATTTTGGTTGCTCTTTACAAGTACTTAACTCCCTCTATTGCAGAAAGCAAAAAGGTCTGACTTTATTTATTCTAATTTATTTATTCTTACATAAAATTATTCTGGTTGGTTCATGTACTCAATGCCTATCACATTAAGTCAGTAATAACCCTGTCAAATCATAGCAACCAAAGCCAAAAGTCTTGTCCATCTAATGTGGAACAACTGCTCTCAAAGTGTGCTTGTAATTATCCAATTTACTAATTTCCACATACAACCCCCTTATGCAGTTTTTCAGGTCCACACCAAGATCTTTCTTCAACTTCTAATATAAAAATGTCAGATTAAACAAATAAGAAGCTTTTTTTTTTTGGTTGGTGTTTTGGTGGGGTAAAGAAGACAGGTGGGGAAATAGGAGAATTTTTTCAAGATCTTTTTAAAACTTTCCTTAGATAGGAAATCTCATATGTAACTTTTTTTTTTCTGCAGGGAGTCAGGGAGAGGTGGTAGGTTTCCAAGCACCCTCACATAAGTTTTGCTGTTTTGATGCATACCTGAGGCAAAAAAGTGCATTTTAGATTCTCTTACATGTCAACATTATTTCTGTATTTGTAATGGATTGCATCATTTATCATGAGCAAATAACACCTGTAGTTCTTGTGCAGTCTTACACCACATAATTCCATATGCTGCAGGTTGTTGCTATGTGTCACAAATATCTTTGCAGTCGTGCACTCAGTTTTGAGATTTAACATAATGGATCTCATACACTACTTTCCTTTTGTGAAGAAATTGAAAGAAAAACATGCAAGTGATAAATGTGTCATACTTGAATGCAATTTTTTAGTAGTTTCTCACCATATGTAAAGCTGTTCTCAGTCTTTTCCAGTTTTGGACTACCACTGCCACCAACAGTTCAGTTGTTGTCACTCCTACATATCATTACATATGGATCAGATATCTCATTGTATTTCATGCCCAATCTGCAGGGAAATTTTTAAAAATAAAAACTGGTTTCATTTTGGAATTGCTAAAATTCCCAAACTTTGCCAATCCACCCAGTTTACATCAATATAATTTCACCTACTCAAAAATGGTAAACAATTGCAACAGTTGCCTTTCTCAGTCTCCGATACTGGTCTTATTTTATGGGCTTTTTAGAAAAAGGCATCTTCTTTAGTGTATTTCTAAACTATATCAGATAGTATAATCCTCAGATTCCATTGTAGGTCTTATGACACTACTTCACTATGATAGTAACTATCTGAAGTGTGTATCTAAAGCTTACAGATATGAGGCATAAGGTAGCTTTTAGACAAATAGTTAACCAGACCAATTGTATATAATGGGGTATCTATTATCTCTTTAGGACATCCGAGGATAGGATGTCTAAGAATGACACCAAAGACAGAAGCCCAATGTTGAAATAAACACTATTTATTCTAGTGTGTAACTCTGAAAAAACAATTGTAATCCAGTCTCAAAAACTCCATCAAGCATTATGCAATATCTACAATATTAGATTAACTGTAACAGCCACTCTTTCATTACTTCTTGGGTTTTCTTAGGGAAAAAATTGTGGAAATTTTGCTAGAAAAGTTGTCAATATAAGATAAACTGGGTAAGGAAATTAAAATTATAATTAATCTAGTACAAAAACTTAATCTTTTCAAATTGAGTTTCAAATGAACTTATGATAACCATAAACTTTTGGACTCTTATCCAAACTGACCAATCACTGCTTTGCCATTTTCCAATGTTACCCTCGAAAAGCCTACTGTATCACTAAAGTAAGATTAGTAAAGTAAATTAATTAAAATAAAATTAAAGTAATTAAAGGAAATTAAAGTAAAATTTCCTTCCTGTTTGTGACTCAGATAGATCTTTACTGAACATCAAAATTATCTATAAGTGCATCAAATAGTTCTTGTAGATGACCTTTTATAGGTATTGAAGTCCTGTCATTAGTTCTGAATATATGAAGTCTGCACAGAGCTGGGACTGTACATATACAGATTCCAAAATGATTGCAAGAATGCACTGTTTTGATCAGAACATGTGATTTAATACATCAGTACCTCCCAGCCAAGAATTCATGCTGTCAGCAAGAAACACACCATTTGTGGTAGTCAGTTGCTTAAGCTATTATCTCATTGAGCCTAGATAGTTCTTCCAGAATGTAGCAAGAAAATGGCCTGAATTAGCTGAAAATAAAAATCCTAAAGATCTTAACATTTTTAAGGATATTATAAGGCTTTTTTACTTTTGTCAGCTGTCTTATTAGTAGTCTTTTTTCTTTTTTTTTTTTAAAGCTAATATCCTTCTTCATATCTTAATTTTTCCAAAAAGACAATATTAGATGTTAAAAGATTATTTATCCGTGACCTCACAGCTTCGAAGTACATACAAAACACCCCCATGTGAAATAATGACAAAAGTAAAACATATTTCTCCTAGATGAGAAACATAACTGTAAAAGATAAGGGACAAATAAAGTACATCTATGCAAACTTTTATTGTCTAAATTTAAAATTATAACACCAAACCTAGTATTGCTTTATATCTGCCTATTTCTGGTACCTCCATTTGAGAAATTTCTTCAGCTTATTTTTCTGGGCATAACAGTCACTGACAGATCAGCTAGGCAATAAGTTCTGGAGAAAAGGAGGCTGAGGGGAGACCTCATCGCTCTCTACAACTACCTGAAAGGAGGTTGTAGTGAGGTGGGTGTTGGTCTCTTCTCCCAAGTAACTAGTGATAGGACGCGAGGAAATGGCCTCAAGTTGCGCCAGGGGAGGTTTAGATTGGACGTGAGGAAAAATGTCTTTACTGAAAGAGTGGTTAAACATTGGAAGAGGCTTCCCAGGGAAGTGGTGGAGTCCCCATCCCTGGAGGTATTTAAAAGACGAGTAGATGTGGCACTTAGGGACATGGTTTAGTGGGTGGTGGTGTTGGGTTGACGGTTGGACTCGATGATCTTAGAGGTCTTTTCCAACCTCAATTATTCTATGGTTCTATGATTCTGGGATTCAGAAAACATGCTGAATAGAAGCTATATTCCTAGATTGTATAAAATAGCAAAAAGTATTATGTTCTCCACCATCATTCAAAGTTAAAGGCATCTTGAGCCATAAAGTCAGCAGCAGTACCATCCTGTCATTTTAACAAGATATGTGATGAATAACTCATAGTCATGTACTATACTTTGAAGATCTGTACAGTTAAAATTTGTTTCATGGTTTACTGTCCTAGAAATCATCCAAAAGTAAACAGGAGATACTATCATTATCACATGAAATGAGTGAATTGGTTAATGTTTAATTATTTTCACATTTCAAGATACACAATTTATTTAGGTTTACTGGTCTCAAAAGGCTATTGGATTGTTTTCTATTTCCTTTTTTTTCGGTTGGAAGGATGGAGAAGAAGGGAAGAGATCTATTTGGTATTTAATGTTAGGTGGGTGTGAATGAACAGACGATTGGTTGCTAGTGGTCAAACTGGACACAAATTAGGTAGCAGGCTTTCAAGTGTGAACAAGTTAGAAATATTGTTCTCAACCATTTATGTGGCCTTTATGATTCATTGTCATTTCGTATCATCATTAAGCTGAAGATCATCCACTCTGATATATTCTGAACTGAGAAAAAAATAATTACAAGCTTTTTAATATACTTGTAGTATCACTTTTACAGATGGATTAAAATAATTTTGGACATGTATGCAAAAAGCATCCAAGTTGAGGGTAAATCCCCTCTGAATATCATGGGAAATTTGCCCACGTCCTTGTTTTGACCCTCTGTACCAAGGATGTTTCTAATTGTTATCAAGGAAGAAATTCTTCAGATAAAAAAAGGACACAAAGGGGAACATTTTCAAGTGTAATAGGGAGACCGGTACTGAAGTATGAAAAGGAGATAACCAAAGCCAGCAAGTACAATCTGATCTGAAGCCTCTGAGTAGCTTAATAAAATGACTTAATTGCTTAATAAAAATCTCGAGCAAGGGAAAAGACTAAGTGAACTGGTAACAAGTTAGGAAACAGTGGGTAACAGAGTAAGATGTTTTGTCTCCATTTTAATTGTTTTAATCTTTGCATGCACACTTATATAAAAGCTGTTAACTGAGCTGGGAATTTTTGGAATTTAAACCATATATATTTTTTTATCAAGGCTTTTAACAGCTTATGTATCCCAAGAGCTTGGTATAAACCAGGCAGCCCCAGCAAACTCTCCTGTGAAATCATCAAGCCTGAGGCAACCACATAGAGCTATACACTTTCACCAGCTTAAACCCAGGAAATAAACAAATAAATAAAAAAATAAATAAACAAATAAATAAATAAATAAATATCAGAAGCACTTTGAAATCTGTTCCATTTTCTTCCACATTCATTTTTGACCTAATACAGTTCTGAAGAAAATATCTTTCCAGAGGGCATTTAGCAAAGTGCCTTGGCAGTGGAAAATACCTCTTATGCTCCTTTGCTTTCCATTTTGGAAAACAGTTAATGTATTGCTGTTATTTGTGCTAGGTTTTTGTTTATTTCTTGACTCTAGGGTAACATCCTGAGTGTGCATTCCCCTTATCTTGTTTTTCTGCTGTTTGGAAAAGGCTAGCTGTTGTAAGTAGCTATTACAGATGCTATTTTAGTTGTATTAAGCATTGCTAATGAAAACTGTTGCATTACAATGTTTTTGACATTTATGGCAGACCACATTGAACAAAAGCTGATTTTAATCAACCAATCAAAGTATCTAAACATTTTTTCTCTAAATTTATATAATGACTTTCCTTTAACCATTTTTTTTCTTAGGTGTTAAACAATGAGGATTTTACTAAGGTTTATTCTACATTGTAATTCATGAGTTGTTTAACTCCCAGCCCTTAAACAGAAAATATTCTTTTTTGCAAGGTTCTAAAATCCATTTCTTTGAGATGGTTCTAATTTGTTCGTTCTGTTTGCTGATGCAAACAAACTGCTGAGAATCATAGAATCATTAAGGTTGGAAAAGACCTCTAAGATCATCGAGTCCAACCGTCGACCCAACACCACCATGCCCACTAAACCATGTCCCTAAGTGCCGCATCTACATGTCTTTTAAATACCTCCAGGGATGGAGACTCAACCACTTCCCGGAGCAGCCTGTTCCAATGTTTAACCACTCTTTCAGTAAAGACATTTTTCCTCACGTCCAATCTAAACCTCCCCTGGCACAACTTGAGGCCATTTCCTCTTGTCCTATTGCTAGTTACTTGGGAGAAGAGACCAACACCCACCTCGCTACAACCTCCTTTCAGGGAGTTGTAGAGCGCGATGAGGACTCCCCTCAGCCTCCTTTTCTCCAGGCTAAACAGTCCCACTTCCCTCAGCCCCTCCTCATAAGACTTGTTCTCCAGACCCCTCACCAGCTTCGTTGCCCTTCTCTGGACACGCTCCAGCACCTCGACGTCCTTCTTGTAGTGAGGGGCCCAAAACTGAACACAGTATTCGAGGTGCGGCCTCACCAGGGCCGAGTACAGGGGCACGATCACTTCCCTACTCCTGCTGGCCACACTATTTCTGATACAGGCCAGGATGCCATTGGCCTTCTTGGCCGCCTGGGCACACTGCCGGCTCATGTTCAGCCGGCTGTCAACCAGCACCCCCAGGTCCTTTTCTGCCAGGCAGCTTTCCAGCCACTCTTCCCCAAGCCTGTAGCGCTGCATGGGGTTGTTGTGGCCGAAGTGCAGGACCCGGCACTTGGCCTTGTTGAATCTCATACAGTTGGCCTGGGCCCATCGATCCAGCCTGTCCAGGTCCCTCTGCAGAGCCTTCCTACCCTTGAGCAGATCAACACTCCCGCCCAGCTTGGTGTCGTCTGCAAACTTACTGAGGGTGCACTCAATCCCCTCATCCAGATCATTGATAAAGATATTGAACAAGACCAGCCCCAAAACTGAGCCCTGGGGAACACCACTCGTGACCGGCCGTGACTGAGAAGTTCATTAAGTTACTCATAATGGACTGAACTTCTTTTCTTACAGATGCATTATGTGCCAGCTTTATTTTGTAGATGTAGCTCACAAAGTCTAGCATCTACCACCTCAGTATTATTTTGGTTCAGATAGTAATATTAATCAGTTGTTATTGTTTTAACATTCATGCAGCAGCCACAGTGTGTGAAACCTGGAAAACTATTGCCAGAGCTTCCAGCATTGTCACTGGTTTGATGATGGTATTTCTGACAGCTCTGGCCCTTACCTGGTGAATGTGTTATACCTGTAAAAAGGTAATATAAAACGTATTACAATGACTATAAATGAATATGTAGCTTAATTTCTGCTAAGAAAGATTTCGTAATCCTAAAAATAGGGAAGTTTGGAATAAGGCTAAATTAGTACAGGATTTACTATGCAAAGTGTTTGCTGCAAAAAGTGAACTCTTTTTAGATGTGTAAGGGACAAGCTTTGAGGCACAAAGTCATTTAATGCATTGTGACAAAGCAGGAAGAGAACTTCTTAAGCAACAAAAGGCCAGGCCACAGGTTTGCCATTTCAGGATAAGAAGCAAAGGATAACATTTCCCACTTCAGAACTTTGCCCTTTAGATTCTTAAGAGCTCTCAGTGACAAAAAAGAAAGTTCAGTGCAAGCAAGGGGAGATGTTACCACTTTCCAGGTGTTAATATAGTCACACATCTATATTTATGACTAGAAATCCGGCAAAGATTCATTTCAGTATAACCCTTTTCAAATCTCAGTTTAGAGTAATTTAGTCTCTTTATTGCTACCTAAATGAATGCTTCTGGCCCAATGAGAATCTCTTAAACTGCTTGAAAATTAAAAGAGGTTTCCTCTTCCAACTTTATGCTCACACATTCAACATTGCATTAACAACATTCTACTTTTCTAAATCAGTATGAACTTATTTAATGATCCCTTTATTAATTCCAGTCTCCGCACTTCTTCTGTATAACACTTAATCAGTATAGAAAATGTTATAGGAAAATGTAGAGTTCACATTTTCAAATGGAATACAATGGGAAATCTAAACCACTACCCTTACAATCTTATAGATGTGGAAATAAGCTTACAGTCTTATAGGTACAGAAAGGCAACTGTGATTGAGATCTAAATTGCTTACAGGCTCTTGTGTGGTCTTACATTTTGTCTAACTACACCATGGAATAAAGAGCAACAACAAAAAATCCTTGCTTAAAGCTGTGTTCTCTCCAGCAGGGTCATTCGCACTAAGAAAAAATCTTTGTGTTTTTAAAAACATTTGAGCATTCTCTCTCTTGCTGTCTAAAGTCTTTGTTGACTCACTTCTTGTATTTTCAGACTTCATGTCTACATTTCTTTTCTTCATGTTTGCCTAGCAGGCATATGCCCACACCCCCACCTCTCTCACAAGGAGCTAGCATGTCTGGTGTATTCAAGCAGTTGTGGTAAGCTTTGGGAACAGCTCTGGTGGAAATAGCTATGATAAACAGGACTTCTTGCGGATTTTATGCAGTCCCATACACCATCTTCTTTCTTGACAGTTAGACCTTAACATACAAGAGAGCTCTGTATTTCATGAAATATTCTTTGATTATTCAGTATTTGTGGGATGTGATTAATCACTGAGGATATATACAAAGTGTTCTCTATCATTTTAATCACAAGTCTGACTACCATTGTGCTTGTTATTTTTTTTAATTGAAGAAATTGGATACAGAAATAGAGAATTTCAGAAATGTTTTTCCATACAGATAAGGAAAAAAAAAAGTGTGCCTACATACCTAGGGAGATGTGTATAATTACACTGTGAATACCAGTTTAATGAAGTCAACAACAAACTGTATTCACAGATTATGTTGGTTTTCTCATTTGTTTCTTAAATGTTCAATGTTATTTAGCATAATTTTACCACTTGGTAATATTTTGGTCAAGTAACTGAGCCGTGTTAAGAAAAATTATGTCTGAAGCTATTGGTAAATCAGAAAAATCTCATAATAATTTTCATCTGTGGTTTGTATACCGGAAAAATATCAGCCAATAATTCACAATCTTGGCATTATACTTAGTTCTTCTGCTTACCCTGTATATGGTACTGTTATCATTTTATGAAAAACATTCCACAGACCTGGTGTTTGCAAGCATTCCTACTGTTTTCATTAGAAAACTTTAGTAGCTATTTGTCATCTAATCATCCATCTGTCTTTCTGTTCCGGTCCCTGCTAACTGCTAATGCCAATAATGTCAGTTAGAATAAATATTATATCAGGATTTCAGAAATGGTGAAAAATAAAACAAGTCATGTCATTCTAATTAAATGTCCATGAATAACTTACATGCAGGTTTGTACATCAGTTGCTGTTTATCAAGAAGAGAAAGGTTGGCCTGTGTTTGAGTCGTGATTATTTATATAGTGTTCACAGTGATACAGGTAGTTTGGGAGTTTCATACAAGCATTTCTGAGATGAATCAAGATACTTGTTAAATAAACACTAGTGAGAAACAAAGGGTTAAAGGAGTATATTAGCCAGAATGGGCACAAACTTTAATCACAAGATGTATTATTATACAGAGATACATAGGGAATATTTGATGGGAATGGACTGAACAAACCAAATGGAGTCATCTTTAGTCCTTTAGGGAAAAAAAAAACAAACAACCCAAACTCATATATACATATATTATTCTGTAAAAATTCCCATAAATATTGTTAGAACCTTCAATTTATGATTTTGTCCAGTGGACAACTATTCAAATAATATGATATTCTAATGTTTTGTCATGCAGTGTTAATTTGGATGTGAATCCCATTTTGGAACTGAATGCAAATTTATCCACTGGACCAGTGGTAATAATGTGACTGAACATCATATTATCACTTAGTAACATTTTCCCCCGTCTCTCTCTGTTGATAAGGATTCAGAATGCAATATCCCATACTAAGGAAAGAGATGTGAAAAAAACGCTTCTAATCACAGTGGTTTTTTAAATCTCCTTATAAATAAAAAGACTAAGCAAAAATAATATTTTAACAAAATGTCCTTTTTACATCTTTTTTCCATAGTTTTGTTTTTTTTTTTTTCCTGGTTTGTTTTTGGTTTTGTTTTTGTTTTCTGGCTGTACAAAGAAATTTATGTTAAAGGTTTTGGGGGAGTTTACTGCCTTTTTTTCTTTCCTTTTGAATTTATGTTCTTACACTTTTCAACTTTTAAAATGGATGTGTCCTGTGGGTTTTTTATGGTTGTCATTTTAGTAGAGAATGTCTTTCATATATTCCTTCTCCTATTTATTTTCAGTTCTAAAGAAAACTTCACCAATGATATCATTTTCTCATCAGATGGAATCTCTTGTTCAGTGCAGGTTTTATTCTATAATTGGGAATACTTTGTTGCTAGTGTTCTGTTTTACTGTATTTCTCCATCCAAACAAACTTCCTGTGAAGCCAGAAAGTAGTTTGTGTTTTTTTTTTCACAAAAAGTTAAATTATATATGCTTATTAGTAGTACAAATAATTTTATACTATGTCCATTTTTGCCTTTTTGAAAGTGCTTAGTGGACTTAGTGGACAACGTTTTAAAATTACATGTCTGGAAAGAAACTATGAGAATTAATTTAAATTTACATTCTTTTACCAACAAATGTAATTTTAATTATTAGCCTGGTAGCCTACCTAAACTCAACTCTTTTTGTGTCAGCTTGAAAGGAAGTGACAGTTGACAAATATAAAGAAAAGACAAAGTAATGCACAAGTTGAGAATGCTAGATCTGTAGATCATATGTAGCTAACTTCAAAAAGGAAACGGGAATTCAGTTATGATTATGTTATATGTAAACATAACATTTAAGAACATTTCTGTAAAAGCATTTGTGACTATCATTTGTTGCTCTTCTTTGAGAAGCAACCTTGCCTTGATACAGTCAAGAAGAAAATGAAAAAAAAAAAAAAAAAGGGGAGAAAAATGTATTTTGCAAGAAGAAAGTGAATAAATTAATCTTAATTAAGTTCTTGCTCCTTAAAATACAATTTCAATGCAGTTTACTTGTTTCAAAATAGTCAAGAGTTCTGGTTTGTTGTAGTAAAATATGTCTTGAACCATAAGCTGGAGGCTAAAACGCAACCTTTTTTAAATTACGGTTGGAGGGGATTTTAAAAAAAACACAGCCCTGCATGTTCAAATGCAGTAGTGGATGGCTATTGACAGGGGAAGATATTAAAATGATAAAAATCACAGGGCAAAATGGTTTGCAAATGTTACAGTAAATTGAGTCAAGCTTTACTTTTAAGGTGGTTTTTTTTAGTACACTCTAGCAAGTACAATTTTTGTGTTTCCTTTGTCTTGCTACAACACCATGAGCAAATAAAAATATGAATTTGAATACTGACATATATCTGTATAGTTTTGCACACTAATTTACATCCATTCAGGACATGAGTCCACAGCACAGCTATACGAAAAGAAACCTGAAAATTGCTTTCATAATGATGTTTGATCATCAAGGGTAAATACTGCCTCTCAGAGAGTAGGGTTTTTTCCTCTTGTTTTAAAAGAGCATCTGATAGTAAGTTCTATAAAATGATAAATTTTTCTCATAGTACTGGAAAATCCTTACTTAGATGAATACAGTTCATAGATAAATTAAGATGACTAATGTAACCGATTGTGAAACCCTATTGAAAATTTAGATGAATAACGTATTATAAAAGAAGGAACATGTGACTGGTTTTCTAGAAATTTAAAATCCTCAAATTACTACCAACAAATGTGACTTGCAACTATTAAGTATAACAGTCAGAGTTGTATCTTTACTTCATAATAACTGAATATTAATAGTAAATCCCTAATATTATGTGTTTAACTACTAATTTAATTGAAGCTTAAATTGATAGTTAATCTTAGCAGCATCTTGCAGCTGTGGTAATACACTTCTGAATTTGGTGGTATCAAGAAATTAATAAATCCATTTACTATCTATATATTTATCCTACTGCAAAATAAAAAGTGCTTTGTAGTGACCTCACAGTCAACTCAGAGGCAGCAACACATGGCTGAGTTATTTTGATATCTGGTGAGAGGCCATAATTTGAGTTACTCATTGTTTGTCTACCTGGGAAAGAGCATCTCTTGTAACTACAAATCCTTTTCTCAGTTGCACCTAAGTGCACTGAGACTGCATATATGGAACTGAAGGAGGAATTTAAACCTTCAGTTTAGTTTTTCCAAGTCAGCAATTTTAATTTGCCTATACTGTTATATCCGAAAATGCAAATACAACTATTTCTAACTCATTACTTTGACAGTCTTTCTACCTAATTTACCAAATACTGAGAACAGTGCTTTCATTTATTGTTAGCAAGGACACAGACTGTCAGTGTCCAAGACTGCTATGCTGAACTCCTGCTGAGCAGATGCAATCTACAAGCCCATTTTAACACTTGTTAATACATTACTACACAGAACTCTTATTCTATCACAATATATTTAGTAGATCTCTGATTTGAAAAATATTTCTTTTACATTTAAATATACATATGGGTTAACTGTGAATAAAAATGGACCTTCTGTTTTTCTGTTAACATCACGCATAATGATAGTAGGGAAAGAGGCAACCTTGTGAGTTCAAATAAAGACTCTTCTCACTAAAATACATAGCTCATAAATATGAATCATTGAGTTAAATAAAGTACAGACAGGTGTGTATCACTAAATCTAAAGTATGAACAATTAATAGAACATTGGTAAAAGTTTAAAGGCAGTATCGTTATGCAAACTGTTCCAGGGTGAATTTATCTGAAATTTTTTTTTAAGCCAGGAGTTATTGACCTGATTCCTCAATACCCCATAGACTCTTCTCTAAAGCTCAGTTTCTATATTACCTTTTGAAGTTTTTGGAGGATAGGTGAGCAGTTTGCACTACCAACAGCCTAATTAGGAAGAATAATGTCCCTTGGGACAATAAAACCTTCTTCGTATTCAATCATCCAGTCCAAATATATATAGGGTGGGGTAATGAATCTTAAAAATGCCAATTTAGTGAGTTTGTAATCACAGATACTTCATCAGCTGACAAAAGAAAAACCTCAGTAGGTGTAGCACTTCAAAATCTGGGACAATTTACATGTAATTTCAGGAATCAGCAGGGATACACAGCTGGATAAAAATAAAAAGCTTGCTGTAATTGAAAATTGCCTTGCAGCTTGTTTGTGATTAAAATGAAGTTTAGTTCCTTGAAATCTTGTTTAGCAATTAAATCTCTTTTACTTAGGCAATGAAATATTGTCTGTTGTCCTTGAATGATAAAACCAGTACAGACATGCTTTAACATTTCATGCTAATTGAACATGTGTACATACAAAAATTTGGCAAAATCCATATTCAACAACTTGAAGGCTTTCGTTTGAGCATCTTCAAGAAATTCTCTCTCTCACTAGAAGAGGCTGTGGTCATCTATGTTAATTATAAAGAATCTTGGTGACAGCCTGTTGTGTTTTGCACACACACACAAAAAAAGTTTGCACCTCTCTACAATTAAATAGAGCAATTCTGTCCAAAACCCAGTGCGATAACTTTACCTAAAACCTGACTGAGTTTGAAGTTCAACTGAAGTTTAAAGTTAACCTCTAATAGAGTTCTTGTTTATTTTGCTTTTCAATTTTTGTATCTGTTTGTTTGGTGTGTTGAATAGATTGAGAAGTATGAGAGCTGATTTTCTTACAATAAAACAGGCATTAGAGATTTCAAGTCTTTTTTTTGTTTCTTTTTTTTTCTTAAAATAGTTTATTAGTTTTTGAGTAAAACAATGTTAAGAAACAGTTGCAAATGAAACTTGAGATCTTACAATTCTTAGAGCCATTTTCACTGTAATGTTTCATTTGGTTTGTTTGTTTGTTTGTTTTTTACATTCAAACGTAATGAGTCCCCAGTCCTCATTAGGTTTACCTAGGAGAGATAAAACTTGATCTAATAAGGTAAAAAATTAAATAATAATTACAATTATTGAATCAGAAAGAAAAGGTTTGTAGCATTAAAAACCCCAAATCCCGCAAGCCCAAAACCAAAAGCCACAGGGATAATAATGTAACTTCTAATCCTTAACAGACAAATCACCTTTCTTATGCATACCCTATCCTAAAACATGCACATAGACCCTAAAACTCATTTAATTCTTTTCCTTATGTGCATTCCTTCAGTATATACTTCCATAATTATGACTTCCCTAATAGTGTTATAATTTTAATAAGATATATATTCAGAAGATAGATAGAAATATTATTGAAAGAATTTAAAGTATTTAAATTTGTAACAGAATTAGTAAGCATAAAGTGGTTTTTTCAATCTTTTGTTTGAATCGGTTTCTAGGATGTATTCAGTTCCAAGTAATTGATATATCATTCTAATAATTCTTCAGAGCAGATGAATCAAAAAGACCAAGCCATAAAGGAGAGTTTCCTGGCAAACAACAGATGACCTGCAATATTTGGATTGCTATTGCTGCACTGACTGAACTGGTGAAAATGGCCTGAGAGGACACGGTAGAGTGTTTGTAGCTTAAAGACAGCCAATTTTGGCTCCAAAATAACTTGAAATTAGGGGAGAAGAAAAAAAAAAAGTGAAATTATGTGGAGAAAGATTATTCAAAACAGCCTGACTGAAACATACTCTAAGAGGTGCTGAAAAGTCACATGAAGGACTCAAGTGAAAAACAAGGAAATTAAGGGAGACTAAATTAGAAAACACAAGACCACTCAGTCTGTCAAAACAGGGATGAGGAAAAAGATTTAAAAATGAAGAGAGAAGGAAAATACATAAAAGAGAAAAAACTGAAGGAACTTAAAAAAAAAAAAATACATATCCAATAAGTAATTTGGGAAAAAAGGTTCACTAGCTACATAAATAAAGCACTCACTGGCACCATATTTTAAAACCAGGGAGGGAAATCTGGAAGTAATGTTACACTTATAAATAACTGAAGCTATACAGCAATACTATTTCATTATTATTATTATTACTGTTAGCTTTAGTTTTAATTAAGGAAATATTTCTGTCTGTATCACAGTTACAGAAACTTCAGAAGGAGGTGGCATGCCAATTGCTAGCTACCATACCATTAATCAGTAAGTTTGGTGTTCTTTTCAGATAACAATATCTAGGTGCTCTAAATGACAGAATATATTCCACAAGAAAAAAAAACATATTTTTAATCTAGAATTCTCTTTTCTGGGGAATCTGTGGAAAAATGTCTGCAATCCTAGGTCTAACAAGTAACACTGAACTTACAGATTAGTATGTATTCCTAGCACTATTCTAATTTATTTTTTAGTTACTGTCACTTGTACTTATTAACACATTATAAAGCTAAAACGCAAACAAGTAAAATATGACAATTGATAAGTTAACATGTTAAATAATACTTATTTTCTTTACAGTTGTTCATTCTTAAATTTGAAAAAATTGTTCTTCAGCAATGAGATTTTGGTATGAATAGCAAATATAACCAATGGTTCCAGGAACCACACAAAGCAAAAAAAGATAAAGTCTAAAGAATTTAATCTGGATCTAGAAAATAATTCAGGCTACTGGGGGACTCTTAGCTGATATTTGGATAAAGTATGAGGCATTTTAACCTTATCTGTGTTTAGCTGTTGAAAATGTAATGTTTCATATCTTTCTCCATTTCTTTTTTTTAAATGTTCTTTTCACAATAAAAGCATAGAGCTATGTTCCTAGATGTACCAGAAGAGACACTGCTCCAGGAAATAGCTCTTTGGGTTTTTTTTGTTATAGAATCTGCTGGGATCAAAACTAATAACTTGGTGCAAGGTAGCACATTTTTGCAGCTGCAGTGGAGCAGGGAATCTCAGCTTTTAATGCCATGGTTCAAATTTTCAAAAGATGCTTAAAATATTTTGCATTTCTCCAAGAATTTGAGCAGCTATATCCAGAATATATTCTCTTTGGTATTTTGTAACAGCGATCGTCCATTTAATTTTCAACAGTTTTTTACTCTGCTCATGTCAGCAGCCTATTATTTCCACAGCCAATAAAAGCATGCAGTATTATTTCTTGAATATGATTGATTATACATGTCATTTTACATTTCATATATAGTATTTACAGACAGAAATATTTTTAAATACTGCATTTGTTCAGAGCTGAAGGAAAGATCAAATATTAACATTTTTTTTTCCTCCACAAGGTATGCAAAAAAACCTAGAGGGGTGTGTTTATGTGTGTTTGTGAGAATTTGGGAAAATAAAAAACCCAACCCCAAAATCTTCTTTTTTCATGCTACGGCATGGGAGGAAGCAGTGTACAGTAGACTCAGCATTCACAGGTTAAGTGAGCCATGACCAGAATCTCACAGATAGTGTGAGAAGTTCCCTGCTGGGTCCTGACTTATTTGAAGGTGGGGAGCAGACTTGTATTTGACTTCCTAATTTATCTGGCACCTGGGGAGTGTGAGAAGCTTTCTGAATAGGTTGTAAAACAGGAACAAAGCACGTGGTAGTTTTCAAACAGCATATTGGAAGCCCAGAAATGTGTTTAAGAAAATATTAACCATGAATCACAATAACACACCACAGGATGAACTCTTCTTCCTCAGCTGTTGCAATCACCTCTTCTAGTATTGCAGCACTCTCTGTCCAGATATAACTCCTGAGGATGGATCCCACCATCTAGGTCTTGGGCTGCAGGGAGACCTTGGTACTCCTTGTTGAAGATGGATATGGTGAGGGTGCCTCATGCTCAGGAAGGTGTAATCTGGTAGATACGGTGCAGTGTAAGGTGAGGGAGATGCATGAGAAGGGGAACAGGCTTCTTTGTGTCAGGAATGACAAATAAGAAAACAAAAGGACATTCAGAAAGGCTCTGCAGTGGCAAGAGCCTAAGACCACAGGCATGTGAAGTTTGGTATGGCCACTGTTGAACAGGAACAGCAGAGGACATGAACTACTAGGAGGATGCAAGCTAGAACTTGTGATTTCTGGCAGTAGAAGCAAGGCTTCATCTCACCCTGTAAGTGTTTAAGCCCATGGTCTTGACAAGAAGGCACAAGAAATAAATTCAGACAGGAGGATTCTGGGCCAGACTTCAAATTAGGATCAGTCCACAGAAGAGGAAGTGAAAGGTGCTAGTGGTTGCTGACTACCTCTTTTCTGAGACAAAGGAATTCATTTGCCAGATATATCTAGCACCACTTGAAGCAGCAATGTATCTATCTACACCAGGATCTGTAGCATTGCATAAGGCTCACTGAGCTCCATGTGCTTCCTGACTACTATACCTTGCTGCTCAACCGTGATGACACCAGTGATATAGCCACTGAAAATCCTGAGCTGACCACAGTTGTGTTAGGGACTTGTGGATGAGAGTGGGAGTACAGAGGCCCCAATAATGTTTTCATTAGCCTTTCTGGTCAAGATAAAACCAAAGGCAGATGCATCCAACAGACTAGTGCTTGGATGTGCAGCTAATGTCACAAGTAATTTTTTTATTTTCTTCCATGATGGCATCTTGTTTAGAATGAATGACTATAGGCAAGAAATGAAATTCAGTTACAAAAGAACAGCTAAGCAACCAAGCTTAGTTGCCTGGACAGAAGGTCTTTAACTATGTTTATTGGAGGATAGGATTGAAACCCAATGATGAGTGAGGATGCAAGCAGAGGAGGTATGTGCAGGAGAAGGTTACAAGGTCAACTTTCACGTTCATGCTTAGAAGAAAGGGCATTCAGAGGTTTATGTTAGGTATCTGTACACCAATGTGAAGACTCTGGACAACAAACAAAAATAATCACAAGCCTGTGGGGATTAACGGTGTGGACTCTGGCAAGCAGCAACCAAAGACCTTTATTGCTCTTTGTTAGCACTTTTTATAGCAAGCAGAAGTGTACACGCGCTACCTGCAGCTTGCAGATAAGTTATAGCCTTGTGTTCACGCGCATCTATACTCTAGCAGATTGGCCCGTTCTTCCTGATCACATGAAATGCCTTCATGGCTTTTATCTTGTTTTCTCCTTCCAGCTGCACATTCCTTCCTCCATAATCTTCTGCTTATGTGCTTTCTCGTGCCTGGTGGTACAGTGCTTGCTCATCAAAATCAAACTCAGTAATGTCTGTCGTTAAAATTCCCATCCCCACACAAGCCTAAGCATGATTACTAGGTATAGACTCATAGAATGATTTAGGATGGAAAAGACCTTTAAGATCATCAAGTCCAACTGTTAACCTAGCACTGCCAAGTCCACCACTAAGCCATGTCCCTAACTGGCACATCTACACGTCTTTTAAATATCTCCAGGGATGGGGAATCAACCACTTCCCTGGGAAGCCTGTTCCAATGTTTAACCACTCTTTCACTAAAGACATTTTTCCTCACGTCCAATCTAAACCTCCCCTGGTGCAACTTGAGGCCATTTCCTCTCGTCCTATTACTAGTTACTTGGGAGACGAGACCGACACCTACCTTGCTACAACCTCCTTTCAGGTAGTTGTAGAGAGCGATGAGGTCTCCCCTCAGCCTCCTTTTCTCCAGGCTAAACAACCCCAGTTCCCTCAGCCGCTCCTCATAAGACTTGTTCTCCAGACCCCTCAGCAGCCTCGTTGCCCTTCTCTGGACACGCTCCAGCACCTCAACATCCTTCTTGGAGTGAGGGGCCCAAAACTGAACACAGTATTCAAGGTGCGGCCTCACCAGGGCCGAGTACAGGGGCACGATCACTTCCCTACTCCTACTGGCCACACTATTTCTGATACAGGCCAGGATGCCATTGGCCTTCTTGGCCGCCTGGGCACACTGCCGGCTCATGTTCAGCCGGCTGTCAACCAGCACCCCCAGGTCCTTTTCCAAAAGGCAGCTTTCCAGCCACTCTTCCCCAAGCCTGTAGTGTTGCATGGGGTTGTTGTGGCCGAAGTGCAGGACCCGGCACTTGGCCTTGTTGAATCTCATACAATTGGCCTGGGCCCATCGATCCAGCCTGTCCAGGTCCCTCTGCAGAGCCTTCCTACGCTCGAGCAGATCAACACTCCCGCCCAACTTGGTGTCGTCTGCAAACTTACTGAGGGTGCACTCGATCGCCTCATGATGTGATGTGATTGATATCATGGAGACTTGGAGGGACAGAGCATGTAGTTGGAGGACAGCTATTTAAATAGGAAAGAAAAAGATGGGGGATCTAGGCACTTCTTCACTGTGCAGAATTATAATATGAAGCCAGAGATACTGTCTCTTAAACTTCTGTAAGTCATAATCAGAAGGGGAAGAAACACTAGGGAGGCTGTAGCAGAACATCTGAGCAAGAGGAGGTAGGAGGAGGTAGTGGATGAGGCTTTCTGCAAACAACTAGCAGAAGGCTTCCACTCACAGGAATTCATTTTCATGGGATATTTTGGCTACACATACTTTTCCTGTGAGGGTAACTGCAACCAAACTGTAGTGCTCTAGACAGCATTGGTGATGATTTCCTAATGTAAATGCTACAAAGGCTGACCAGGGAAAATGCTCTATTTAACTCTCTGCTCACAAACAGAGAAGAACTGACTGTAAATGTGGCCATAAATGGCTGTTTGAGCCACAACAATTACAAGATGACTGAGTTCAAGATCCACAAGAAGGCTGGGAAGGTAAACTGGAAAGTCAGGACTCTGGACTTGTGGAGAACATACTTTAGGTTATTCAGGGAATTGCTAGGCAGAATCCCCTGGCAAATGTCCATGAAGATGAAGGAAGCCTAGGAGACCTGGCTGAAGTTTTAGGATAACTTATTGACGGATCATCTCTTTGTTCAGGAAGATCAAGATGTTTGGCAAAGCAAAATTATTTTGTCTAAGCAAGGAGCTTCCTGATGAACTAAAATGCAAAAAATGAAGGAGTTCTACAAGAACTAGAAACAAGAACAGGCTAGAAAATATAGTACGAACACTGCTTGAGCACTGAGTGACAAAATCAGAAAGGTCAAAGGCCAATTCTAGCTAAAACTAGCAAAGGATATTAAGAACCATTATTTTGCTTTGAACTCTTTTCTGGAAAAATGTAATTGCAGAAACTTACACTGATATAACACTTTGTTAATTATACATTACTCTCAGTATGCTAGGTTCCTAGGCATCTTATAGGGTGACTAGGTTTTATACCTTGTCATAAAGAATTGCAACATTACATTTCTAGATAGATTATTGAATACAGGAAGACAAGCAATGGGAGAAAATAGGGTTATGATAACAATTATGCAGTCTTAATTAATTCCTGTAAGGAATTAATAAGCCTGTCCATGAGTCTCATTCTATTTGATAATGAGCAAAACTAATCTTAAGGATAGATGATCCCATGGACCACATTCCTACTTTTTCTCAGTATCTATTAAGCAAAGCCGAAAAAAAGGGCTCAGCAGTGAGAATAGTTGCTGTTATACCTGAATGACTGGTCTGGCATTATTAAAGAAAATGTGAGTTTTATCGCATCTGCAGTGAGTTTTAGGACTCTCTTAGGCGCTCAGCAAACCTTGAGTGCTAGTTTTGAGCTAAAAATAATGCCATGTGTCAGGTTAAAGCTGAAGATTTAGGTTCTTAGAAAAGCTAGTTGAAAAATATAAGTTTCTGAAAAACAAGTATTTTTGTGACAGGGTCAAGGAAATTGCTGTTCTCAGTTGTAAAATGGAGTATTTGGCTAAAGCAAAAGATAGACCGTTTCTCCTTGTAATATTAGTACACTATCCAGAAATTGAAACCCTGATTATTTCTGTCTCAGTTCATGAGCTTTAGTTTCTTGTCTGCTCTCATTAGGGAGCTATTGACTATTGTAGAACAGTCCTCCCAGCGTCTTCTTTGGCTCCACTTTGCACAAACAAATATCTGTTGGGTTGATTTCTAAACTGCTACTAAGGCAGTTTGCTAAAAAGCAAATGAAAATTACATTTGAAAAATAACAATTAAAACATACACTTTCCTTTAATTCTTAAAAAAAAAGTAGGGCCATTTTAAAGTCTCCTGAAATAACTTCCCATCTGATTCAAGGTCTTCTGATATTCCCTTTGAGGTGGAAGCAACTTCAGGTACAACAGTTTGTTCATGAAGAGCTTGGAGTTGCTCTGAAACTATTCATGAACCTTACATACTACTCTAGTTTATTGTGGTGTTTTCTATGTGATTACATTCTTTTGAAGTAACAGAAAATGTGAAGACTCCCTTTCAGGCACCTGTAGAGCTACCTTATTTCTGGATTCACACATCACACAAAGGATGCCTCGTGGGAGGTCTGACCCATTGCTTCCTCATTACACTTCTTAAAAGAAACCTATGCAAGTGACCTGACATTCTGCTCTTCCTCTGCATAAGAGTGATTTAGTCGTTAATGAATTTTTTAAAACTCTGTTTAGGCTGATTAATATAGATGTTTTAAATCAGATGGACCAGATGTCTGTGCTGGCCTTCAGCTAGAATAATCTGTTTAACATAAGTCAGTAAGAGTCATAAAACAAGCTATTACTGTTAATTTATATTTGCGTAGTTGAGAAGAGCTGGCCCTTATTTTTTACTGAGTAACTTTTGATCATATTTTTTTAGAAAGCAAATCCAAGACTGATTCTGTAGTGTATTCATTCCATTAATTGGAAGGATGATTTGTGTACAGTTTGTAAGCATAATATTCCATCACATTCTTTTCTGATTTTAATCTTCAGCTTTTATTTCTATCCAAACAAAATGAGTTGTGTTTTTCCTTTAAAATCTAGAAATTCTTGATGTGTAATTCTGCTTCATCTCCTACCGTATAAAATATACTGTAGACAGTACGGCTTTTGTGGCTACATTTACTTAATTATATGATAATGAAATTAATGTTTTTGGAATAACTCTTAGATGTTAATTTAATGTTAATTTTTCACAAGTGAATATTAAAGGTTAAAGCCAATTCAGAATTATCCAGGGGATTGACTTGTGTGTATGTACACACTTATTTTAAATATTAAGAATCAAATTTTGTCACACTCTTTTGTAAGTTTACTGGGGAACAGCGACTACCCAGATAGTACTGTTAGATAATGAGAGATGCTTTTGCAGAACCAGCACAACTCACACAACAAGTGAAGCACGTTGTCCATCCTAATGGCTCTATACTCATGTGTATGCTGCTACCTATTGAATTTCCCCAAGAGGTCCTGTTCAGTGCTGTCTCAGCCCCAGAGAATGTGGTGACAAAAGGAATAATCTGTCTTCACCTTTAAATAGCATAACTTTCTTCTTTTTTTATTGGTGAACTATGGTAACAGCTTCATTTACATTAGTGTTCTCTTAGGAATTGCTTCAATGATACTGCATTAGAAACACACTCAGAATAAGCTGGGTAACTGAACTGAACAGTTAAATAAGAAAATTATTATTAGGTTATGTTGATGATACCTCTTTGAAGAGCTTAGGAGCGTGGACAGATGAAAGGCTAACTTGGACTCTTTAGAATACAATATTTCCATTTTTTTTTTTTTACTTTAATTTTTGTGCTTTCAAATCTGTTTTATTTTATTGATTGATTGATTATGTTTTATTCTAATACTGATCTTTCTGGGTTTGAATGAAATCTTTTGCTTTTCCTTTCGTAGGAAGGCAATAAAATAAGAATGGGAAAGATCCAAGAGTCCACAAAAGCAGACAGAAAGAAAGACAAAGTCTACTGAATTCCAGATGTGTCTGTGTCCATCTGACAATTTTTTTTTGCTCAGATATTCTAGTTTAATTAATAGTTAGTTATTCATATCAGGTATAAAATCTTGGGCAAGCCTAAGAATCCAAGTGCTCATGGTAATCATCCTTGATGTGGTTCATATTCCTGCTCTGAATTAGGAGAACATTAGTTTTGGAGATGAATTCTTCAATCATGATCTACATGCTCTTCTGGGATTGCATTTTTCTCTTCTAAACAGAAATTCTTTAATAGGCTTTGGAAGAGGATACATTTTCATTTCAGTGAAAAGGAATGTAATCTTCTGATCCTGAAAGCTTTTCCAAATGGTGTTAAATTGCTCAAGACAAGTATGATTTTGGCTTTTTTACTGGAGGAGATTTCTAAATTTCCAGAAAGGGATGATAAAGAAGCATCAGCAAAATATGAGAATTTGATGGAAGCTACACCCTCTGTCACTTGTATAGGATAGATCAATTAGCCACATTCGCAATCATTATGTGCACAGACTGAGGTAAGGATTACTGGTAGTCGGTAGTCCAACACATAAGTGGAGTTTGTTGAATCAGAAGTATGATATTTTTAAGGGGATGTTTTTTTTTTTTTTTAAATCTTCTTGCTGAAAGATGGAAGGCAGAAATGATACAGTAACTTTTATGTTAAAAGCTGTGATTAATAGGTGGTACTAAGACAGTTAATGCTGAACAAAGATCCTTTTTATATGTATGTATTTTGAAAATCATTGTATCAAGATAGAAAGCACCAGACTCTTTAGTATGAATTAATTTTCTGTGGAATATTATGCCAAAGAAAATTTAGTACCTGTGGTGGTGTTGGCTGAGAATGGAAATGAGGAAGAAAGAGTGGAAGAACAGAAAGGCCCTAATTGTAATTCTTAAAAGTAGTACATGATATTGACAGTGTGTTTATCTTCCAAAAACCCTTACACAAGTTGTATTGCTATGAAAAATTATGATCTATGGAAACAGAAGTAATTTGTCATGGTGTAGGTGCAAAATATGTTTGGTGGTACAGTCTGCTTTGCTCTAGAAGAGGCCTGATGTGATGTTCCGGTATTTTAATTTGTATAGCTATTAAGGTTTTCAGAAGACTGACAATTGTTTCTCACAGTGTGAAATTTCTGCTGAATTTCTAAAATGAAAGGTGATTCTCTGAAAGCACATAGTAAACAACTGCATTTTTTGTGAAAAGCTGCATGTACCTCACTAACGGAGATTAAATGACGTGCTTGAGCCTATCCAGCTCTGTAGGCTAAGCATTCAAATATGACAAAAAATAACAAAAACTTTGAAAACTTAAATTTCAGTACATAGGCATATCAACAAGCATTTTATTTTTCAGTAAACCTCTCCTTCTCCCTGAAATGTATCAGAAGTCAAATATTAGTTAACAAATATATTTTTCTTTTAAATCTGGATGACATTGGTTTTGACTTTATTCTGTCTACTTTTCAGTGAAATGAGCAATGGTATAAACCTTTTCTCTTCTTTTTTTAACCCATTTTAGTGTACAAAGGAAAAAGAGACATTACTTAGATGCAACTAGAGTCAGTTATAATTATCTAAACTTTGCTTTCTTTAACATCTTTTTAAATCCAAATATTGACAAACAAGTAAGATGATTTGGCTGCCCCTCAAAGGATATTCAGTGTATTTGATCAATTCTAGAAATAACTTGCTTGAAAAAACAATTGTACAGTTGTTAAAGAAAACAGCCTTCAGTACCTCCTTTGAAATATTTCATGACATTCAGCCTGAAAACAGTCAATAAAAAGTTGAAAAGCACAATGGTTGCAGCAATTCTAAGGTCTGAAAGTTAGGAGAGTGCAAAAAGCAGTACATTATTTCTTATGTCTTTCTTAGGTTTTTAATATTGTTTATGTAGATACGTTCTCAGTTCAGCAATATACTGATTTTGTAACATCTGACTACCATAGAAAGATTTATTCTGTGATTAAAACAAGGGAATGGGAATGAGCAGATGTAGGTACAAATCTTAGCCCTTTCTTAGACTTTATTACATGATCTTGTTCAAGACAACATAATTATAGTATAGCTATGCTTACAGTATTTGCTTCAAAGATGACATGTATCTTCTTGCATTGATATTAGGATGCTCACCTCATCATCACAGGAGTTCTCTTAGAAAGAACCCAAAAAAACATACCTTTTTGGGTTCTGATGAGCAACAAAATAATTCTTTGAATGGTATGGCAGTGTTTTTTATAGATGAAAATGTCTTCTTTTACCTAAAAGTTTTCAGATCTTATGAAACATATAGAACTGTTAACCTTTCAGTGTCTCCTAGAATATTTTTTTTTTAGAGAGAAAGACAGTGAGCTCAATTACCTTTGCCATATTCCAAGAGTTTTGTTGCCCAGAACTCTAAAATAATAATAGCTTACCATGGTGACGACTGCCTGGCTAGTTATATTTTTTCCAAATATTCGTAATACCTTCAGAGGTTGAAATGATTTATATTCATAGAGTTTGAAAAAAGGGGTTAGGAAGTTTTTAATTGGTTGAATTGACCTGAATTTCAGCCCAATTGAGTTAAGAGTGAATCTGACAAGCTTTTTAAAGGAAACGATGCCACAACAGGCGTTAGCAATATCCTACTTCCTCAGCACTTACGTTGGGATTTCAAACCTGATTATGGCTTATTTTGTACCTATATGGTCTGGAAGTTCATTGACAGCCATCATCCCTATGACATCCACAGCCACTACAAACCCACACATTTCTGAATGCGTGAATTATGTTAGGTAGAGTTCTCTGACATCTATTTATAGACAGTTTTTAAAGATTCAGTGCAGATGCCAATTGCATTTCTTATCACCAATGCAAGTATTTAGAACATTACTAAAAAATCCTCTAAATATTTAGTTTAAGGCAAATTAAAAAAAAGAAAAAAAATATTTAGTTTGTTCTTTTCAAACTCAGTGTCAGAATTACTTGGAAATTTTATCCATAGTTCAATCCACTAGAAATTATCCTATTGATCCTAATATTTCTTTAATATCAATAACATCAGAATGTCAGAGAAGCACAGCAAGATTGAGTGTTAATTCACATTAGTTACAAATGTGGATATACTTAAAGTCATGTAACTATAAGTGTCTCTCTGGGATTTTTCCTTTGCTATCACTAATATCTCAAACTGACACTTTGGAGAAACCAGAGACTCAGCAGTTATCAGAATTAAAGGAAATTACTAGTGGATGGTTCATGTACTGCAAGAATTCAGTGAATGGAAAGTTGATTGTTACACCTGTGATGATTTCTGCTGTTTAATTGAAATTATCAAGCACAAATGTAATTACTTAACAAATTCATAAATACTAAGTGAGGTTTCAAAACAATGCATGGATTTACCACAATTTTGCTTGTATTTTTGTTGCATGCTTACAGAACAATACCTTTAAATTAATTTTATGCTTAATTTATTTATCAACATATTGAATAGGTAGCCATTTAAAAAAAAATACTTTTAAGTTGTATGTTGTACAACATCTTAACTACCTCTTGGATATCTCTCGCTTACTTGACATTCACAAAGAAAATATTATTCCAGCTCTCCAATTCCCTTTGAGAAACAAACACTTAGTCTGCTCTTGTGAGTTTCAAATAAGTTTTTGATAAAGGGGGCTTAGTAAATATTTACAGCACTTTAGATGAAGTACACTAAAAGGCATTTAATTAACAAATTAAAGAGATATTGCAATTCAGCTGTAATTATTATCAGTAACTGCATCACAGACTGTAATGTTATATAATTAATTTGAATAGGGAATTAATTAAAAAAAAAAACCCACTATGCTTTTTTACTAAACTTTAATCTGGGTGCCAAAATGATTGAATTTTATCAAAACAGATACTAATATATTTAGCTATAGGTTCTTCTGTAAGTCCTCTACAATTCATTCAAACTCATAACCATGTGAACAATTAGACTGATGAATGAAGACTAATGAAGACTAATCCTATTAGAAGTTTATAAAATATTCATAATTTTTGCATAATCTTTGCATAATGGGCACATGAATTAATGAAAGGCATTTCCTTTATGAGGTGGGAAACCAAAAACTGTTCACATTGCTACTGTTAAATACAGGGTGTGGAATATAGAGTGAAATACTACTGGTATTGATTTACATTAATGTGACGTTACTGTTTTCAGTAATTATATTGAATAAATGAAGGTATGAGATACTGTTTACATGTGTGTATACACACACATTTTGCAAAGAGCAAAGAGCTTCTGAGACAGGACCATGCAATATATTAAGAAAACCAGTCTTATGTCTTGACTGCTGTGCTTTTTTGGTGGAATAAGTATGCATTTTTACATACACATATGCATACAGTATATATAAATATATATTTGCACACACACATATTGTAACTGCAGTTTCTTTAAAAAGTTTTAATTAGTTTTTATGGTAAGAATTGTAAAATAATGAATAAGACATGTCTCGCTTTTACATCTCCTTATACCAAACAAAAAGACTGTAGAAATGTAGAATGACAGCATAAGAAAGACACAAACCTGTTGGAGTGGGTCCAGAAGAGGGCCACGAAAACCACCAGGGGGATGGAACACCTCTCCTCTGAAGAAAGGCTGAGAGAGTTGGGGTTGTTCAGCCTAGAGAAGAGAAGGCTTCAGGGAGACCTTATTGCAGCCTTTCAATATTTAAAGGGGGCTTATAAGAAAGATAGGGACAAAATTTTTAGCAGGGCCTGTTGTGACAGGATGTCCTGGTTTCGGCAGGGATAGAGTTAATTTCCTTTCTAGTAGCTGGTACAGTGTTTTGGATTTAGGATGAGAACAATGTTGATAACACACCGATGTTTAAGTTGTTGCTAGGTAGTGCTTACACTAGCCAAGGACTTTTCAATTTCCCATGCTCTACCGACTGAGAAGGCTGGAGGTGCACAAGAAGCTGGGAGGGGGCACAGCCAAACTGGCCAAAGGGACATTCCATACCATGTGACGTCATGCGCAGTACATAAACTGGGGAAAGCTGGCTGGGGGGGGCCGCTGCTCGGGGACTGGCTGGGCATCGGTCAGCGGGTGGTGAGCAATTGTACTGTGCATCACTTGCTTTGTGTATTATCATTATTATCATATTATTATTATTATTATTATTATTATTATTATTATTATTATTATTATTATTATTTTATTTCAATTATTAAACTGTTTTTATCTCAACCCACGAGTTCTTCTAACTTGTGCTCTTCCAATTCTCTCCCCCATCCCACCGGGGTGTGGGGGGAGTGAGCGAGCGGCTGCGTGGTGCTCAGTTGCCGAATGAAATTAATCCATGACAGTCCTTTTTTGGCGCCCAACGTGGGCCATGAAGGGTTTGAGATAATAACAGATTAACCGGAGTGTATTAAGGAACTTATATCTGTTAGTAGTTGTGGGTCACAATGTTGGTTTCTCTGTTCTCGATATTGATTTGTATAATCTGCATCGCGCTCTTTTTCCTGCTGTACATGTTAAAGATTGGTGTTGGGTTTTGCAGTTTGCTGTGGTCTGCAGTGAATAGTGATGTCTCGCTTGTGAGGTTTGTTTTTAGAACATTGACCTTGACGTTAGCGTGGTACGTAAGTTTCACAATGAAGCCGTTACTGTACCACGGAGACCATTTCGTGGAGACAACTAGCAATTGCAGTGACTTCTCTGAGAGTTTTTGTACGGAGGAAATACAGAATGCCAGTGTCACTACCTTCTTCTATGATGTTTCCTCCTTCATTACAGTAATTTTTCAGCATTTTGAACATCCTTGGGCAGTTAAGATACTTCTATTGGTACTTCTTGGGAATATTGTTTTGGTTTTGTCTAAAGTTGGTAAGCAATTTAAGAATATCATCCAGAGATCTGCCCCAAGGCTGGATAGTTATGAGTGGCAGGGTGTGTGGGACAAGATGGGCAAGTACCTGGGCCAAAGGGCACCCCCAGTGTTTTGGAACTTCACCCCTGAGCAAGTGCAGAATCCTTAAAAAGTTAGTAGAATATTTGGACAAAGTATGCTGCCACCCTGGCAACTCCAGAGAGATGCAGCTCATTGCAACGTGCTGGGGCCTGGCCCATGCCTACCGAGCCCTGTTCAACACCATTCAGTGCCCTCAAAGGGAAGGGAAGGTCTCTGGCTCTGACAGTAAAACGACACGCACTGCGGCCACTCAGACCCGGGCAACGCGCCCTGCGGCCACTCCGACCCCAGCGACAGGCTGTGCAGCCACTCCGACCCCGGTGACAGGCACTGAGGCCACTCCAACCCCGGCGACAGGTCCTGCGGCCACTCAGACCCCGGCGACAGGTTCTGCGGCCACTCAGACCCCAGCGACAGGCCCTGTGGCTGAACCAAAGAACCAGCCTGTGCCGGTATCAGTCGCCCCTGTACACAAGAAGAAATCTTGGAAGCGGAAGTCGGCTCGTTTAGTAAGGGAGGAAGAAGCTGCTTCTAAAAGGGAAGCAGAGGAAGAACTGTACGACTACCCTGGAGAAGGGCCATCATGAGAATGGGAGGAGGAGAGACGGCCACTCACCGGGGAGGAAGAAGAGGAAGAACTCATAAACGAGGCAGTGACCACCCGACCTCTATCCCTGAGTGAGCTGCGAGATATACGAAAAGATTTCAGCCGTCGTCCAGGTGAGCATATTGTCACCTGGCTGCTCCGATGCTGGGATAATGGGGCCAGTAGCCTGGAATTAGAGGGTAGGGAAGCCAAGCAGCTGGGATCCCTTTCTAGGGAAGGGGGCATTGATAAAGCAATTGGAAAAGGGACACGTATCCTCAGCCTTTGGAGGCGACTCTTGTCAAGCGTGAAGGAAAGGTATTCCTTCAAGGAAGATGTCATATGTTGCCCAAGCAAGTGGGCCACCATGGAGAAGGGTATCCAGTTTCTGAGAGAATTAGCTGTGCTGGAAGTGATTTATGATGACCTGAACAATGAACAACTCTCCAAAGATCCAGACGAAGTCAAGTGCACACGACCCATGTGGCGGAAGTTTCTGAGGAGCTCACCATTGTCATACGCCAATTCATTGGCAGTGATGACCTGGAAAGATGGAGAGGAACAAACAGTGGATGAATTGGCTAGTCAGCTCTGGCAATACGAGGAAAGTCTCTCTTCCTCCCTCGTCTTGGCTGTGGAGAAACTGTCCGAAAAACTGTCCCGGGAGATCCAGCAACTCAGAGAGGATAGGTCCTACTCCTCACCTGTATCTCGACCAGTATCTCGGCTATTAGAAGTAAGCGTTCTTTTGCTCAAGAGAGAGAATATAAAGGGTACACACCACGGGGCACCCTATGGTTTTATCTGCGTGACCACGGAGAGGACATGAGGAAGTGGGGTGGGAAACCTACTGCAGCCCTAGGGGCACGGGTACGTGAATTGCAAGGGAAAACAATCACAGAAAGAGGTTCTTCCAGGAAAATTGCTGCTCCAGTTTCCAGCGGGCAGTTCCCCAGACAGAGTAGAAGGGCTGATCTTACTCTTGATCTTAATGAAGAAACTCCTGACTCGTACGTACAAGAAATGAGAAATGAGTACTGTGATGAGGATTAGAGGGGCCCTGCCTCCAGCCAGGGGGAGGAAAGGGACAACTGGGTTTACTGGACTGTGTGGATTCGGTGGCCTGGCACATCAGACCCACAGAAGTATAAGGCTCTGGTAGACACCGGTGCACAGTGTACCCTAATGCCATCAAGCTATACAGGGGCAGAACCCATCTGTATTTCTGGGGTGACGGGGGGATCCCAACAGCTAACTGTATTGGAAGCCGAAGTGAGTCTAACTGGGAATGGGTGGCAGAAGCACCCCATTGTGACTGGCCCAGAGGCTCCGTGCATCCTTGGCATAGACTACCTCAGGAGAGGGTATTTCAAGGACCCAAAAGGGTACCGGTGGGCTTTTGGTATAGCTGCCTTGGAGATGGAGGAAATTAAACAGCTGTCCACCTTGCCTGGTCTCTCGGAGGACCCCTCTGTTGTGGGGTTGCTGAAGGTCAAAGACCAACACGTGCCAATCGCTACCACCACGGTGCACCGGTGGCAATATCGCACCAACCGAGACTCCCTGATTCCCATTCATGAGCTGATTCGTCGACTGGAGAGGCAAGGAGTGATCAGCAAGACTCGTTCACCCTTTAACAGTCCCATATGGCCAGTGCGGAAGTCTAATGGAGCGTGGAGACTGACAGTAGACTATCGTGGCCTAAATGAAGTCACGCCACCGCTGAGTGCTGCCGTGCCAGACATGCTAGAACTTCAATACGAATTGGAATCAAAGGCAGCCAAGTGGTATGCCACAACTGATTATCGCTAATGTGTTTTTTCTCAATCCCTTTGGCAGCGGAGTGCAGGCCACAGTTTGCTTTCACTTGGAGGGGCGTCCAGTACACCTGGAACCGACTGCCCCAGGGGTGGAAACACAGCCCTACCATTTGCCATAGACTGATCCAGACTGCACTAGAACAGGGTGGAGCTCCAGAACACCTGCAATACATTGATGATATCATCGTGTGGGGCAACACAGCAGGAGAAGTTTTTGAGAAAGGGAAGGAAATAGTCCAAATCCTGCTGAAGGCCGGTTTTGCCATAAAACAAAGTAAGGTCAAGGGACCTGCACAGGAGATCCAGTTTTTAGGAATAAAATGGCAAGATGGACGTCGTCAGATCCCAATGGATGTGATCAACAAAATAACAGCCATGTCTCCACCAACTAGCAAAAAGGAAACACAAGCTTTATTAGGCATCGTGGGTTTTTGGAGAATACACATTCCAAATTACAGTCTGATCGTAAACCCTCTGTATCAAGTGACCCGAAAGAAGAACGATTTCAAATGGGGCCCTGAGCAACGACAAGCTTTTGAACAAATTAAACGGGAGATAGTTCATGCACTAGCCCTGGGGCCAGTCCGGGCAGGGCAAGAGGTAAAAAATGTGCTCTATACCGCAGCCGGGGAGAATGGCCCTACCTGGAGCCTCTGGCAGAAAGCACCAGGGGAGACTCGAGGTCGACTCCCAGGGTTTTGGAGTCGGGGATACAGAGGATCCGAGGCCCGCTATACTCCAACTGAAAAAGAGCTATTGGCAGCATATGAAGGGGTTCGAGCTGCTTCAGAAGTGATCGGCACTGAAGCACAGCTCCTCCTGGCGCCCCAACTGCCGGTGCTAGGCTGGATGTTCAGAGGGAGGGTCCCCTGTACACATCATGCAACTGATGCTACGTGGAGTAAGTGGATCGCACTGATCACACAACGGGCTCAAATAGGAAACCCCAGTCGCCCAGGAATCCTGGAAGTGATCATGGATTGGCCAGAGGGCAAAGATTTTGGAATATTGCCAGAGGAGGAGGTAACGCGTGCTGAAGAGGCCCCAATGTATAATGAACTACCAGAAAATGAGAAGCAATATGCCCTGTTCACTGATGGGTCCTGTCGTCTTGTGGGAAAGCATCGGAGGTGGAAAGCTGCTGTATGGAGTCCCATGCGACAAGTGGTAGAAACTGCTGAAGGAGAAGGTGAATCGAGCCAATTTGCAGAAGTAAGGGCCATCCAGCTGGCTTTAGACATTGCTGACCGAGAAAAGTGGCCAGTGCTCTACCTCTATACTGACTCATGGATGGTGGCAAATGCCCTGTGGGGGTGGTTGCAGCAAGGGAAGCAGAGCAACTGGCAGTGCAGAGGCAAACCCATCTGGGCTGCCGCATTGTGGCAAGATATTGCTGCCTGGGTGGAGAACCTGGTTGTAAAAGTCCGTCACGTAGATGCTCACGTACCCAAGAGTCGGGCCACTGAAGAACATCAAAACAACCAGCGGGTGGATCAGGCTGCTAAGACTGAAGTGGCTCAGGTGGATCTGGACTGGCAACGTAAGGGTGAATTATTTATAGCTCGATGGGCCCATGACACCTCAGGTCACCAAGGAAGAGATGCAACATACAGATGGGCTCGTGATCGAGGGGTGGACTTGACCATGGACACTATAGCCCAGGTTATCCATGAATGCGAAACATGCGCTGCAATCAAGCAAGCCAAGCAGTTAAACCCTCTTTGGTATGGAGGACAATGGTTGAAATATAAATATGGGGAGGCCTGGCAGATTGATTATATCACACTCCCACAAACCCGCCAAGGCAAGCGCCACGTGCTTACAATGGTGGAGGCAACCACCGGATGGCTGGAAACATATCCCGTGCCCCATGCCACTGCCCAGAACACTCTCCTGGGCCTTGAAAAGCAAGTCCTATGGCGACATGGCACCCCAGAAAGAATTGAGTCAGACAACGGGACTCATTTCCGAAACAACCTCATAGACACCTGGGCCAAAGAGCACGGCATTGAGTGGGTGTATCACATCCCCTATCATGCACCAGCCTCTGGGAAAATTGAACGATACAACGGACTGTTAAAGACTACGCTGAGAGCAATGGGTGGCGGGACGTTCAAACATTGGGATACACATTTAGCAAAGGCCACCTGGTTAGTCAACACTCGGGGATCTGCCAATCGAGCAGGCCCTGCCCAGTCAGAACTTTTACGTACTGTAGGTGGGAATAAAGTCCCTGTAGTGCACATAAAAAATATGCTGGGGAAGACAGTCTGGGTTATTCCTGCCTCGGGTAGAGGCAGACCCATCCACGGGATTGCTTTTGCTCAAGGACCTGGGTGCACTTGGTGGATAATGCGGAAGGATGGGGAAGTCTGATGTGTACCTCAAGGGGATTTGATTTTGGGTGAGAATAGCCAATGATCTGAATTATGTGATGTTAAGTACTAATTATAGTTATAATAGTTATACTAATAATACACAGATACACTAATCATACTAATAATATTATATGCCATACTAATGTTATTACAATAAGAATCACCCAGACTAATGAAGAATAACTTCAGTGAAACCAAGCAAAGCACAGTGATGATGGTACCAGAACTGACTTCAACCTGAAACAATCCAACACCACATACCATCTCCATTTTTCCTGCCCTGAAAGATTATTATGACAGATGGAGCCCGAAGTCATGGACTAAATGAACTCACCAAACATTTTAGAGGGATGGCCCACAGACGAAGGGAATGATATCTCTGTGTGTGTGTGTGTGTGTATATATTTTTTTTTTTTAAAAAAAGGGGGGTGGTGATTAATGAAAATGTACTGGAAAATATGGGACTTGAGCATGACGCAGATGGTATAGAATAAGGGGTGGATATTGTCCTGGTTTCGGCAGGGATAGAGTTAATTTCCTTTCTAGTAGCTGGTACAGTGTTTTGGATTTAGGATGAGAACAAAGTTGATAACGCACCGATGTTTTAGTTGTTGCTAGGTAATGCTTACACTAGCCAAGGACTTTTCAGCTTCCCATGCTCTACCGACTGAGAAGGCTGGAGGTGTACAAGAAGCTGGGAGGGGGCACAGCCAAACTGGCCAAAGGGACATTCCATACCATGTGACGTCATGCGCAGTACATAAACTGGGGAAAGCTGGCCGGGGGGGCCGCTGCTCGGGGACTGTCTGGGCATCGGTCGGCGGGTGGTGAGAAATTGTACTGTGCATCACTTGCTTTGTGTATTATTATTATTATTATCATGTTATTATTATTAATTTATTTCAATTATTAAACTGTTTTTATCTCAACCCACGAGTTTTTCTAACTTGTGCTCTTCTAATTCTTTCCCCCATCCCACCGGGTGGGGAGGGGGAGTGAGCGAGCCGCTGCGTGGTGCTTAGTTGCCGACTGAAATTAAACCACGACAATCCCTGATAGAGACAGAGACAGAGGTATAAATTTAACCGCAACAGATTTATTGTGCCACTCAAATTGCTGAAACAGACCTTTTTTTTTTTCCATAAACCTAAACAGTAAGTCATCAAGTCAAAAAGACATTTTTCCATTAGAGAAGTGTTACATAGTTTTCTGATTAATGTTTAGAAGACTCTTCTGTCAAATATAAAAATATATATTGAATTTTAGAACAAAATAAAGTTTGACAATCTCAAACTTAGTAGACAACCAGCTTTGCTGCAATATTTTCCAAAAATTAATCAGAAGAACATTCCCCAGGCCGATCAAAAATATAAATTCCCCATATACATGCACACGTAAGGACAATAATCAGACATACTCTTCACTTTTATTCTTACAAATAGTAAGCTTTTTCCTCTGAATGACTGTTAAATAAATAACATAAATTGAAAAGGTAACAATATTCACTTTCATCAAGTTTGCAGATGACACCAAATTACACAGAACAATCGATACTTTCTGTGTTACAGCTGCCACCCAGAGGGACCTGGACAGGCTGGAGGAATGGGCTGCCAGGAACCTTATGAAATTCAGCAAGGACAAATGCCAAGTCTTGCTCCTGGGAAGAAAGACCCCACAGGAATGACATGGGCTGGGACCACACTGGCTGAGGAGCAGCTCTGCTGAGAAAGACCTGAGGGGGTGCTGGTAGACAGCAATCCGGTCATGAGCCAGCAGTGTGCCCTGGCAGCAAAGAAGGCCAAGAGCAACCAGGGCTGTACTAACATGGTCAGGAGGTGCAGAGGAATGATTATCCTCTCCTCATTAGTTCATTAGGCTGTTAGTTTTGGGACCCTCCACAGAGGAAAGATACTGATTAACTGGAGGGTGTTCAGCAGGGAGCTACCAAGCTGGTGGGGGGGTGGAGCTTGTTCAACTTAGATGAATTTGAGGGAACCTAACAGCAGCCGACCTTGCTGAAGAAAAGATGGAGTCACCTCATCACAGTGGTGCATGGCAGGAGGATGAGAGACAGCGACTATAAGTTTAAACAAGGGACATCTCATCTGTACATAGGGAAAACATTTTTCCTCATGAAGACAGTCAGGCACTAGAACAGGTTGCTTCAGAAAGGCTGTGGAGTCTCCATCCTTGGGAGTTTTTGAGACCTGATTGAACCAAACCCTGAGCAACCTGGTCTGATCTCACAGCTGACCCTGCTTTGAGCAGGCAGTAGGAGTAGAGTCCTCCTGAGGTCCCTTCTAAACTGAATTATCCCGGAATCCCATGTGTCTGTGAATGACATCAGATAACTACAAAAAGGCTCAAGTCTGATTCCATATTAAAAAAGAAAAAAAACAAATCCAGAGAAACTAAAACCCAAATGACTTATGGGACTTTGATGAAATTTATTCTAATTCCATTCTGTTAGAAGTGAGATTAGATCAATGTTAATTACTGTAGGAATAATGAGACCTCATATCCTCTTTCTAAAAAATGTCATTATGCATTTCTAATAGGAACAGTTCTTTCTATCCAATATACAGTTCTGTTTAGCAAAAAGATGCAAACAAGTGCTCTATTAATTTTAAGTCCTTTATATTGTAAAGTTCTGGAGTGGCTTTTAGTGACTTATGACAACAGCAACTGAAATGTTATGAGCTTTTCAACATTTTTTTTTTTTAAAGGACATGCTGTGAGATGTTATCTTTTATTTTTCTAGAATCATAGAATAATAGAATAGTTTGGATTGGAAGGGACCTCTAAAGGTCATCTAGTCCAACCCCCCTGCCATGGGCAGGGACATCTTCAACTAGATCACGTTGCTCAGAGCCCCGTCCAACCCCACCTTGAATGTTTCGAGGGATGGGGCATCCACCACCTCTCTGGGCAACCTGTGCCAGTGTTTCATCACCCTCAGCGTAAAATATTTCTTCCTTCTATCTAGTCTAAATCTACCCCCCTTTAGTTTAAAGTCATTCCCCCTTGTCCTGTGTCGTGGTTCAATCTCAGTCAGCAACTAAGCACCACGCAGCCGCTCGCTCACTTCCCCCACCCGGTGAGATGGGGGAGAGAATTGGAAGAGCACAAGGGAGAAAAACTCGTGGGTTGAGATAAAAACAGTTTAATAATTGAAATAAAATGATAATAATAATAATAATAATACACAAAGCAAGTGATGCACAGTACAATTTCTCACCACCCGCCGACCGATGCCCAGCCAGTCCCCGAGCAGCGGCCCCCCCGGCCAGCTTTCCCCAGTTTATGTACTGCGCATGACGTCACATGGTATGGAATGTCCCTTTGGCCAGTTTGGCTGTGCCCCCTCCCAGCTTCTTGTACACCTCCAGCCTTCTCAGTCGGTAGAGCATGGGAAGCTGAAAAGTCCTTGGCTAGTGTAAGCATTACCTAGCAACAACTAAAACATCGGTGCGTTATCAACTTTGTTCTCATCCTAAATCCAAAACACTGTACCAGCTACTAGAAAGGAAATTAACTCTATCCCTGCCGAAACCAGGACAATATCCACCCCTTATTCTATACCATCTGCGTCATGCTCAAGTCCCATATTTTCCAGTACATTTTCATTAATCACCACCCCCCTTTTTTTAAAAAAAAAAAATATATACACACACACACACACAGAGATATCATTCCCTTCGTCTGTGGGCCATCCCTCTAAAATGTTTGGTGAGTTCATTTAGTCCATGACTTCGGGCTCCATCTGTCATAATAATCTTTCAGGGCAGGAAAAATGGAGATGGTATGTGGTGTTGGATTGTTTCAGGTTGAAGTCAGTTCTGGTACCATCATCACTGTGCTTTGCTTGGTTTCACTGAAGTTATTCTTCATTAGTCTGGGTGATTCTTATTGTAATAACATTAGTATGGCATATAATATTATTAGTATGATTAGTGTATCTGTGTATTATTAGTATAACTATTATAACTATAATTAGTACTTAACATCACATAATTCAGATCATTGGCTATTCTCACCCAAAATCAAATCCCCTTGAGGTACACATCGGACTTCCCCATCCTTCCGCATTATCCACCAAGTGCACCCAGGTCCTTGAGCAAAAGCAATCCCGTGGATGGGTCTGCCTCTACCCGAGGCAGGAATAACCCAGACTGTCTTCCCCAGCATATTTTTTATGTGCACTACAGGGACTTTATTCCCACCTACAGTACGTAAAAGTTCTGACTGGGCAGGGCCTGCTCGATTGGCAGATCCCCGAGTGTTGACTAACCAGGTGGCCTTTGCTAAATGTGTATCCCAATGTTTGAACGTCCCGCCACCCATTGCTCTCAGCGTAGTCTTTAACAGTCCGTTGTATCGTTCAATTTTCCCAGAGGCTGGTGCATGATAGGGGATGTGATACACCCACTCAATGCCGTGCTCTTTGGCCCAGGTGTCTATGAGGTTGTTTCGGAAATGAGTCCCGTTGTCTGACTCAATTCTTTCTGGGGTGCCATGTCGCCATAGGACTTGCTTTTCAAGGCCCAGGAGAGTGTTCTGGGCAGTGGCATGGGGCACGGGATATGTTTCCAGCCATCCGGTGGTTGCCTCCACCATTGTAAGCACGTGGCGCTTGCCTTGGCGGGTTTGTGGGAGTGTGATATAATCAATCTGCCAGGCCTCCCCATATTTATATTTCAACCATTGTCCTCCATACCAAAGAGGGTTTAACTGCTTGGCTTGCTTGATTGCAGCGCATGTTTCGCATTCATGGATAACCTGGGCTATAGTGTCCATGGTCAAGTCCACCCCTCGATCACGAGCCCATCTGTATGTTGCATCTCTTCCTTGGTGACCTGAGGTGTCATGGGCCCATCGAGCTATAAATAATTCACCCTTACGTTGCCAGTCCAGATCCACCTGAGCCACTTCAGTCTTAGCAGCCTGATCCACCCGCTGGTTGTTTTGATGTTCTTCAGTGGCCCGACTCTTGGGTACGTGAGCATCTACGTGACGGACTTTTACAACCAGGTTCTCCACCCGGGCAGCAATATCTTGCCACAATGCGGCAGCCCAGATGGGTTTGCCTCTGCACTGCCAGTTGCTCTGCTTCCCTTGCTGCAACCACCCCCACAGGGCATTTGCCACCATCCATGAGTCAGTATAGAGGTAGAGCACTGGCCACTTTTCTCGGTCAGCAATGTCTAATGCCAGCTGGATGGCCCTTACTTCTGCAAATTGGCTCGATTCACCTTCTCCTTCAGCAGTTTCTACCACTTGTCGCATGGGACTCCATACAGCAGCTTTCCACCTCCGATGCTTTCCCACAAGACGACAGGACCCATCAGTGAACAGGGCATATTGCTTCTCATTTTCTGGTAGTTCATTATACATTGGGGCCTCTTCAGCACGCGTTACCTCCTCCTCTGGCAATATTCCAAAATCTTTGCCCTCTGGCCAATCCATGATCACTTCCAGGATTCCTGGGCGACTGGGGTTTCCTATTTGAGCCCGTTGTGTGATCAGTGCGATCCACTTACTCCACGTAGCATCAGTTGCATGATGTGTACAGGGGACCCTCCCTCTGAACATCCAGCCTAGCACCGGCAGTTGGGGCGCCAGGAGGAGCTGTGCTTCAGTGCCGATCACTTCTGAAGCAGCTCGAACCCCTTCATATGCTGCCAATAGCTCTTTTTCAGTTGGAGTATAGCGGGCCTCGGATCCTCTGTATCCCCGACTCCAAAACCCTGGGAGTCGACCTCGAGTCTCCCCTGGTGCTTTCTGCCAGAGGCTCCAGGTAGGGCCATTCTCCCCGGCTGCGGTATAGAGCACATTTTTTACCTCTTGCCCTGCCCGGACTGGCCCCAGGGCTAGTGCATGAACTATCTCCCGTTTAATTTGTTCAAAAGCTTGTCGTTGCTCAGGGCCCCATTTGAAATCGTTCTTCTTTCGGGTCACTTGATAGAGAGGGTTTACGATCAGACTGTAATTTGGAATATGCATTCTCCAAAAACCCACGATGCCTAATAAAGCTTGTGTTTCCTTTTTGCTAGTTGGTGGAGACATGGCTGTTATTTTGTTGATCACATCCATTGGGATCTGACGACGTCCATCTTGCCATTTTATTCCTAAAAACTGGATCTCCTGTGCAGGTCCCTTGACCTTACTTTGTTTTATGGCAAAACCGGCCTTCAGCAGGATTTGGACTATTTCCTTCCCTTTCTCAAAAACTTCTCCTGCTGTGTTGCCCCACACGATGATATCATCAATGTATTGCAGGTGTTCTGGAGCTCCACCCTGTTCTAGTGCAGTCTGGATCAGTCTATGGCAAATGGTAGGGCTGTGTTTCCACCCCTGGGGCAGTCGGTTCCAGGTGTACTGGACGCCCCTCCAAGTGAAAGCAAACTGTGACCTGCACTCCGCTGCCAAAGGGATTGAGAAAAACACATTAGCGATAATCAGTTGTGGCATACCACTTGGCTGCCTTTGATTCCAATTCGTATTGAAGTTCTAGCATGTCTGGCACGGCAGCACTCAGCGGTGGCGTGACTTCATTTAGGCCACGATAGTCTACTGTCAGTCTCCACGCTCCATTAGACTTCCGCACTGGCCATATGGGACTGTTAAAGGGTGAACGAGTCTTGCTGATCACTCCTTGCCTCTCCAGTCGACGAATCAGCTCATGAATGGGAATCAGGGAGTCTCGGTTGGTGCGATATTGCCACCGGTGCACCGTGGTGGTAGCGATTGGCACGTGTTGGTCTTTGACCTTCAGCAACCCCACAACAGAGGGGTCCTCCGAGAGACCAGGCAAGGTGGACAGCTGTTTAATTTCCTCCATCTCCAAGGCAGCTATACCAAAAGCCCACCGGTACCCTTTTGGGTCCTTGAAATACCCTCTCCTGAGGTAGTCTATGCCAAGGATGCACGGAGCCTCTGGGCCAGTCACAATGGGGTGCTTCTGCCACCCATTCCCAGTTAGACTCACTTCGGCTTCCAATACAGTTAGCTGTTGGGATCCCCCTGTCACCCCAGAAATACAGATGGGTTCTGCCCCTGTATAGCTTGATGGCATTAGGGTACACTGTGCACCGGTGTCTACCAGAGCCTTATACTTCTGTGGGTCTGATGTGCCAGGCCACCGAATCCACACAGTCCAGTAAACCCGGTTGTCCCTTTCCTCCCCCTGGCTGGAGGCAGGGCCCCTCTAATCCTCATCACAGTACTCATTTCTCATTTCTTGTACGTACGAGTCAGGAGTTTCTTCATTAAGATCAAGAGTAAGATCAGCCCTTCTACTCTGTCTGGGGAACTGCCCGCTGGAAACTGGAGCAGCAATTTTCCTGGAAGAACCTCTTTCTGTGATTGTTTTCCCTTGCAATTCACGTACCCGTGCCCCTAGGGCTGCAGTAGGTTTCCCACCCCACTTCCTCATGTCCTCTCCGTGGTCACGCAGATAAAACCATAGGGTGCCCCGTGGTGTGTACCCTTTATATTCTCTCTCTTGAGCAAAAGAACGCTTACTTCTAATAGCCGAGATACTGGTCGAGATACAGGTGAGGAGTAGGACCTATCCTCTCTGAGTTGCTGGATCTCCCGGGACAGTTTTTCGGACAGTTTCTCCACAGCCAAGACGAGGGAGGAAGAGAGACTTTCCTCGTATTGCCAGAGCTGACTAGCCAATTCATCCACTGTTTGTTCCTCTCCATCTTTCCAGGTCATCACTGCCAATGAATTGGCGTATGACAATGGTGAGCTCCTCAGAAACTTCTGCCACATGGGTCGTGTGCACTTGACTTCGTCTGGATCTTTGGAGAGTTGTTCATTGTTCAGGTCATCATACATCACCTCCAGCACAGCTAATTCTCTCAGAAACTGGATACCCTTCTCCATGGTGGCCCACTTGCTTGGGCAACATATGACATCTTCCTTGAAGGAATACCTTTCCTTCACGCTTGACAAGAGTCGCCTCCAAAGGCTGAGGACTCGTGTCCCTTTTCCAATCGCTTTGTCAATGCCCCCTTCCCTAGAAAGGGATCCCAGCTGCTTGGCTTCCCTACCCTCTAATTCCAGGCTACTGGCCCCATTATCCCAGCATTGGAGCAGCCAGGTGACAATATGCTCACCTGGACGACGGCTGAAATCTTTTCGTATATCTCACAGCTCACTCAGGGATAGAGATTGGGTGGTCACTGCCTCGTTTATGAGTTCTTCCTCTTCCTCCTCCCCGGTCAGCGGCCTGCTCTCCTCCTCCCGTTCTCGTGATGGCCCTTCTCCAGGGTAGTCGTACAGTTCTTCCTCTGCTTCCCTTTTAGAAGCAGCTTCTTCCTCCCTTACTAAACGAGCCGACTTCCGCTTCCAAGATTTCTTCTTGTGTACAGGGGCGACTGATACCGGCACAGGCTGGTTCTTTGGTTCAGCCACAGGGCCTGTCGCTGGGGTCTGAGTGGCCGCAGTGCAAGTGCATGTCACCGGAGTTTGAGTGGCCACAGGGCCTGTTGCCGGGGTTGGAGTGGCCGCAGTGCATGTCGCCAGGGTCTGAGTTGCCGCAGTGCATGTCGCCGGGGTCGGAGTGGCCGTAGTGCGTGTTGCCCGGGTCTGAGTGGCCACAGGGCCTGTTGCCGGCGTCTGAGTAGCTGCAGTGCATGTCACCGGAGTCTGAGTGGCTGCAGGGCCTGTTGCCGGGGCCTGAGTGGCTGCACGGCATGTCACTGGGGTCGGAGTGGCCGCAGGGCCTGTTGCCGGGGTCTGAGTGGCTGCACGGCATGTCGCTGGGGTCGGAGTGGCCGCACAGCGTGTTGCCCAGGTCTGAGTGGCCGCAGTGCGTGTCGTTTTACTGTCAGAGCCAGAGACCTTCTCTTCCCTTTGAAGGTACTGAATGGTGTTGAACAGGGCTTGGTAGGCATGGGCCAGGCCCCAGCACGTTGCAATGAGCTGCATCTCTCTGGAGTTGCCAGGGTGACAGCATACTTTGTCCAAATATTCTACTAACTCTTCAGGATTCTGCACTTGCTCAGGGGTGAAGTTCCAAAACACTGGGGGTGCCCATTGGCCCAGGTACTTGCCCATCTTGTCCCACACACCCTGCCACTCATAACTATCCAGCCTTGGGGCAGATCTCTGGATGATATTCTTAAATTGCTTACCAACTTTAGACAAAACCAAAACAATATTCCCAAGAAGTACCAATAGAAGTATCTTAACTGCCCAAGGATGTTCAAAATGCTGAAAAATTACTGTAATGAAGGAGGAAACATTATAGAAGAAGGTAGTGACACTGCCATTCTGTATTTCCTCCGTACAAAAACTCTCAGAGAAGTCACTGCAATTGCTAGTTGTCTCCACGAAATGGTCTCCGTGGTACAGTAACGGCTTCATTGTGAAACTTACGTACCACGCTAACGTATAGGTCAATGTTCTAAAAACAAACCTCACAAGCGAGACTTCACTATTCACTGCAGACCACAGCAAACTGCAAAACCCAACACCAATCTTTAACATGTACAGCAGGAAAAAGAGCGCGATGCAGATTATACAAATCAATATCGAGAACAGAGAAACCAACATTGTGACCCACAACTACTAACAGATATAAGTTCCTTAATACACTCCGGTTAATCTGTTATTATCTCAAACCCTTCGTGCCCCACGTTGGGCGCCAAGAAAAGACTGTCATGGTTTAATTTCATTCGGCAACTGAGCACCACGCAGCCGCTCGCTCACTGTCCCCCACACCCTGGTGGGATGGGGGAGAGAATTGGAAGAGCACAAGTGAGAAAAAGTCGTGGGTTGAGATAAAAACGGTTTAATAATTGAAATAAAATGATAATAATAATATGATAATAATAATAATACACAAAGCAAGTGATGCACAGTACAATTGCTCACCACCCGCCGACCGATGCCCAGCCAGTCCCCGAGCAGCGGCCCCCCCCGGCCAGCTTTCCCCAGTTTATGTACTGCGCATGACGTCACATGGTATGGAATGTCCCTTTGGCCAGTTTGGCTGTGCCCCCTCCCAGCTTCTTGTGCACCTCCAGCCTTCTCAGTCGGTAGAGCATGGGAAGCTGAAAAGTCCTTGGCTATTGTAAGCATTACCTAGCAATGACTAAAACATCGGTGCGTTATCAACTTTGTTCTCATCCTAAATCCAAAACACTGTACCAGCTACTAGAAAGGAAATTAACTCTATCCCTGCCAAAACCAGGACAGGGATTTAGAGATCACTGTGATGGGAGTGTTTAGAAGACTGATAACACAGGCCAGTCTTTGCTTTAAAGCAAAGCTTTACTAATTTCATTCATTAACAGCACACTTCATGTTAATGTTTAATTTTTATGTATTATTAATCACTATCACTATGTACTCACTACAAACATAAAGCTGTCAGTCTTTAAAAAAAAAAAAATTCTAAATTAGCTGTGAGTATATAATATCATGGTTAACCTACAGTTAGTATTGACGGTTGTGGTCCTTGATAACGTTCATTGTGGAGGTCAAGGTTTGACAGCTCCTTGACCAGAGTGACTGGAGCTCAAGTGGGCTTGTCTTCTTTCTTCTCTGTTTCATCTTCATGTTTGATATTCTTATGATGTTTTCCCCCCTCTCAAAAGGGGGATTTCAGCTGTTCCTGATACTGCTTCTCTTGGTTTCGGTTCACTTGAAGGTGACAAAATAAATAACAAAGAAATAAGACAATATTTTATGTCATGCAAGCATCTAGTAATTCTTATTTAGTGAATAAGGTACTTATTAAATGAAAGGTATAGGTATTAATATAGCACACGTATACATCACTATTTGGTCTGAATATATAATTCACAGCCTGTAAAAGGGAAAGTGCATAGAAAAAGGAGGAAATATTTTTATCATGGCACAGATCACGGTGCTTTTCACTATGGATTCATGCCATTGTAGAGCACCATTTCTTTCTTGTCACATTTGTGCTTCTAAATTTACAAAAAGCTGTATGACACTGACATATTCCTCCAGAGATACTGACGACTACAGTTTTTTCCAAGTACTCCAAAAGTTAAAAAGTCTTATATTACTGAATCAAGATGTGATATGATGTCATTGATTTAAAATAAAAACTGTGAGGATGGGTTTAGTAATCTGATTTCTGCTACTTTTTTGCTTACTAACTGGTGTAATAATGCCAGAATCAAAGTAAATTTAAATGGAATAACTTCCAAACCTTTGAGGTAGCCATATATTTCTGCAGTATCCAGAATAATCCACAAAATTTTTAATAGGTTTTCCATAGAGCCAAACACAAATTTAAAGCTCTGTAACAAGCATTTTTTCCCTTTATTTTCATGCTTAGGGGTATTTCCTATGCCTAAAAAGCAGGTAAATGTGCTACAAAGTCAAGTGTTCTCAGCTTTTGTATGTCTTCCAGGTAAGTAAGTCACATAAATGGGAATTTAAAAATTCAAGCTCTTGTCTTCATTACCTTAAAGTCCATTCAGTCCCTGCTCTAACTTCTTTTCATTTCTTCTTAACTTAAATTTCCGGTCCAGCAGGTATCCTTACATATGTAGTTCAATTTTCAGCTGAAATAGCATAAAATTAACTTGCTCTCAAGATAATTATTTATTGCTTTATTGTAAGATTAAGAACTATATTTCTGTCAGTGTACATGTATATTATGTTCCACGACTTTATTAATAATCCTGGAATTGATACAAACTGACTGTAGGTAACCTTATCGAATGTATATAAATAAAACAGTTTTAGAAGTGTTGTTAAAAGTATACATCATTAATGGGTTTTGAAGGTCAAAGTCAGGCTACTATATCCCTTAAATGCTTTTGGAAGTTTTGTTCTGAAACATTTTCAGGCATTTATTAGGTACTCTGTAGTGCCAGTTTAGGAGTTTCCCACCAATGACAGCATTTGATCATAACTTATCTTCAGGCATGTACTTCCCTTTCCTATATTGATTGAGGGGTTAAGACACGGCAATAACCCATATTCTGTGCATACATACGTATTTATGTGGAACATGTCCTTAAAACAAGCTATAAGATAATGACAAGAGTTGTAAAGTTTCATATTCTGCTTCTTCAAGACTATACACAGGGACATGGCTCTCTTAAAGTACCTCTTCTTCCAAACTAGATAGGTCAAAAAAGTTATAAATGGAGGTATAGCACTAGACTTCTGAATATATATTTAAGCACCTCAATGTAAATGACCTCATTTTTAGGCATCCTGACTGTCTATAAATCCCATTGAAATCAATACGAGCTGGAGAGATGGAGAACAAAGAAAGTTTAATTTTAGATTTTTAAACCTTTACTTCCTTCCCACTGGTATTTCTTTTAATTCAGGACTGCATAGTCCTGCTGAGATAGTTGTTAAACATGGGATAAAATATTAAAACACTGATGGAATACCATTTCTTCTAAATCTTTTCCATGATAAAACTGTATCATTTTTTTCTGCATTTATAACAAAATTTATGTCTAGTTCATAAAATGAGCACTATATAATGACTTGCGATATGAAATTATCTATAGTGAGAGAGGTCAGGTTTTTTAACATTATGCCAATACTGGTTTAAAACATGCCTTCAGAGCATAAGTGTCTTGTTTATTAGCTTGTGCTGTTAATTAGATGAAACCAGAAGTCTCTAAGCAACCAAAGCTCAGTCACTCATAACTGTATTCATTAGTGGGTGTAAGGTATTTCCTAACTCAGCTCATGAGGCTTTATTAGTGTTAATCTATTATTCCTTCTTTTAAGCTTGCAGTATATTGAGAAATTCTAATGTGTGTTAATTAACCTCTTGAGTATGGCAATTTCCAGGTAACCAGATTCATTCACCAGACATATCTACCAGAAGTTTACTCTGCAATATATTTTTTACTTTTTAATGATTTTTAGGATCATGGAAACATTAAAACATTCATGATATTATGATATTCAGTAAAAATGAGGTTGCTGGAATTATCTCAGGTATTACTATTCACGCAAAAGTATGCCAAAGTCAAGAACTAAAAAAAAAAAGAAAAAAAAATATTATTTTTATTTAACTAAGAATGTGTTGTAAAAAAATAATTTCCCATAGTATTCTTTCATAAGTCTGCCTGTTTAAAAACAAAAAATAACATCAGAAGCAGAAAAGGTTGCTTTTAGATGTTTATTTTACAGGATCCAAAAGTTTAGTGGTGGAACTAGATTCACATGAAGGCAACAGGCCCTAAGTCTCTGTACTTTGTGCAGGGGGAAATCTTTATACAGGGAGTACCCCCTGAACACGAGGTAGGCTATAATGATTGAAAGTAAGGTGCCTGACAGATAATTGAAACATGAAATAGAATTCTTCTGCACATATAGAAAAATGCACCTTATAAAAATCTGCTCTTAAACTGAAGTCATAGATAAGAATTAGAAAGACTGTTAACACCAAACAGCAGTAATTAAAAAAACGGTATCGCAAGCCCATATAACTTCTCGATTGTTGCATTTCTTACACAATATTTTTTAAATATCACAACTTGATTAGAAACATTTTATACTGTAAGAGTATGGATGAAAACTTTTATTAAAATTTCAAGTTCTCCTTGAATCCAGAACCCCAAGATAATATAAATAAAGGTAGAAATACTGAAGTATTTGGGATTTTGTGTTATTCAACATAATTATAATACTGCTGGTCTTAATAGTAATAATGAAAATTAATTGAAATGTATGTTTTCAACAATTATTCTATATAATTTATTTGGAGAAAATGTTAGCCATATTCCAGTGTTTTAATTAAAAGATATTTCTTAAAATTGTAGTTAGAGTTCAATTATTAATTCATCTTACTATACTCTACAAATACTGCATCAAAGATTAGTTAAACTGACATGTGCTAACAGGATATTACATCACCTTACCAAGTTTAGAAAATATGACCAGAGATTTGTTCTACAAATGGATACAACAGTAACAGTTGCAATAACAAATCATTTGTCATATTCAGAAGCTCTTTTATACTATTTGGAGACCTCTGCAATTTTTCAAATTGATTAAAAGCTGCCATTTGCAACATTGATAAAGTTCTTATGTACCAAAATCATTCCTATTCACTCTTTACCTCCTGCGATATATTTGCCTAAAGGCAATATTGAATCAGGTTGTGTTTTCTCAGACAGCTCATATAATTCTCTATTTATTTATATCTTATGACATGCTATTTTACTGGATTTTGTAGTTTTAGATTGCAGTAATTGTAATTTCTGTTCTCATTAGAACTTTCTCACATAATTTTGAAAAAAAAAAAGCTGCTGAGCCCATGTAAGCACAGAGCCCTTGATAATAAGACATTATAAATGAGAATGTTAAAATGTTTGGACTTATATTCAAATGAGGAGAATGCAGAAGTATCTTTCGTCTATAGGAAAATGCTACATCAAAAAAAATTCTGTACAGAAATAGTCATGAATTGATTACAGCTTTATTATCCTGTCCTATTTTTATTTAAATATTTCTATGTATGTTTACATTAAAATCATGTCTTTCTACTGATGACATAACTTTATGAGAAGGTGTAAAATAGATCAACAGCTTTCTGTGAAGGTAGTGTCTTTGCTATTGCTGGGTTTGACTGCTGGTGTAACATTCCACTGTTATGGCATCTGTTACCTTTCTTGAGCAATGCTGCTTGTCAGTCCATAAAACATTTAGCTTCCTGGGGTAAAAGGAAAGAAAAAAAGAATAGTTAGGTTCTATTTAATGATGCTGATCAACATAATGTGCATATTCTCATGTTATCTTTATACTTAAAATGAAGACACTTCAGGATTGCGAGTAATGAGTCACAAACTCACACACAAATATATTAAAATGTGGTCTGTGATCACTTTCTAATATCAGTGAAGTGCTTTACCCAGACAGTGTGAGACAGTATCCTATCAACCCTACAGAGACCTAGTATTATATGGGAAGTAATGCAAACTGTTTTTTTCATTATAAACCAAACACTGAAGCAGATAGAAATATCAGAGTGAAAAGACTGCCACTCATGTCTTCACTGTATGCTTCCTATTGCAGGCATTTGGGGTAGGGCGCATGGGGTAAATGTGTTTTGAATAAATTTGAGACTTTGGTATGCTAAGCTTGCATCTAGAGTAGAATGAATATAAATATATATGGTGCTTTTGAAAAGAAGAATCTGAAGTGTTTAATATCAGCTGAGCCATGTGGAGGAAATTATTGCTTTTTTAGTTTAAAAGTTTCCTTATTTTTTTGCTGCTTATCAAGCTGTTACTGCAGTGTTTCTCTAGAATTATGTTAAAGATGTGGTACTTATTGTGTTAGTCCCGTTACCAAGCACTAACACATTAGGTCTTTGCCAGCAAGAGCTACAGTTCACATCTAAATGTATCTTTTTTCATATTTGTTCATATTTTATAGGTTTTACTCAGTTATATCAGAGTGGTTATTTTTGGCTTGGTTGGGAAGGCAAGGGGCTTTTTTGATTGTTTTTTTTTTCTTTCTTTCTTAAATTAAAAACAATTTGCCAAGGAGAAGTATGGGTCAGCAGCTCCCTGAAGGCTGGGAGGCTGGTGGTCCCCAGGGGAGCAGGGCAGGGCATGGCAGCCAGGGCCCATCCCATCACGGCAGCTAGGAAGCAGGGCAGCCGGGGCCACCAGGGGCAGCCCCAGCCCTGGGCATCAGGCACGTCCCTAGGGACGGGAAGGGGCCAAGGTCAGGCCATGATGTGGGCCTGTGAGCGGGCCCGGCTCTGCAGGGCCCATGGCTGTGCAGGACAGGGCTGTGGGGAGCTGGAGACTGGCCCTGCTGCAGCATCACTGGGGCAGGGGCTGATGGTCCTGGGGGGCTGACATGGGGTCCTGGGCCCTGGGCAGCATGGGGGGACTGACAGGGGTAGTCAGGCACTATTGGTGCACAATTATGGGAAGTTTGATATATTTTAAACTATTTATAGGAGATTCAAATGAATGATGTGAAATATCTTAGATATTTAGATAACTTGATTCAAAGTTATAATATTTATCATTCAGTCAAAAATATGTTTGCATAAATGTCCTTTTGCATTTCTCACTGACCTAAGAATCACAGATATTAACTTAGAGGTTGTAGGTGAAACATCGTGTGGTATAAATCCAGCAGCTTTGGTTTTACAGAGTATAAATCCTACAGCTAGGACCTTTCTCCCTTCCAGCCCTCCCACCAACCCCCCCCCAAAAAAAAATGTGCTGTAAAAATTTCCCACTAACTACTTCAATATATTTTTGTTAAAAATTAAATATTCTGGTATTTTGGATAAAAATTTGGCATTTTGCTTTGGAGTTGATGGTTTGTTGTGCTGTTGGAGTTTCATTTTAGGTTCTTTTGTAATTCAGTCACCGATGTGAACCAATTGCTGTTATTTAGCTTGACAGCTGCTTTGCAGAGGATGCAGAGTTATTTCTACTATTTTTTTTACTTTGCTAATAGAAGACAGTCCAAATGGGGCACTTGGTTAGTACGAGATAATAAGAGCGTAGTGAAGCCATGCAGCGGCGTGATATCGTATCCTAAACACTTTCTTTCTTTTTTGCCCTCACTTACATATGCCCACTCAAATTAAAATTAAGAATATTGTTGTAAACAAAATACTGAAAGTAGAAGTTTGCTGCTGACCAATATTTATTGTTTCTTTTAGTCAGAATCTATAATAATTATAGTAAGAAGGAAAGATTTGATAAATCCTCTGCAAGAGATTCGATACATCTTGCTAATTTTCTAATAAAAGCTTTAAAGTAACCTAAATTAAGCAAAATTAAATTTTGTTATGTTTTTGGAATATTTCCTTCTTCTGAAAGGTAAATTAAAATTTTGAAAGATATAGTACAATCTTTTTAAAGCTATAGAGATCTGTTATTTCATTTCATCTTATTACTTCTTTGCTTTCTCTACATTTTTTTCTGTATTCCCTAGCCTCTGCAGTAGTGTTAAAACACTGATATAGTTCAGATTTCTCATCCTATTGCTAAATGTATCTTTTCTTTATCCTTCCTGATACCACCTTTTCTATTTTTACATTATTTCTCTGATTCTTTCCTTGCCCGTATAAGATGTTTTGTGTCTTTTGTCATCTGTCATTGTTGGCAAGACCTCTAATTTTCCACAGAAATTTGAGAAATTTATCTGAACATCTGAAGCTTAAGGTTTTTGTGTTTTGAAGCTACAGTACAGAAAACAGATTCTTCTAGAGAGCTTATATTCTTTCAATACTAAGAAACAGTGTCCTAATAATTATATAAAGCCTCCAACAAACCCTTGTTCTTTGCAATAATAAACTTCCTGGTTCATTAAATGTATTTTAAGCCATTTTTACTACCAAGCACTTCAAAATTATTATTGTTATAAAGCAAAATGCTGCTGGTTTTGAACACACAGACTCCATCTACTGCAACAGCACCAATTATGGTGCTTTTTACAAATTTTAAATAACAAGTTATTTTCTCTTGTACTTGCTTGATGTTATTATTTGAATCCATTTTATAAGCTTATCCTTCTTTAGAGTTTGCTTTCTCAGAATGTTAATAATTGTCCAGATTGCTCTGCTTGCACCCAAAACAGCAGGGAAAGAAACATTTTTGTTAATTTTGAGGAAATGATATTTAATTTTGAAACATACCATGCTGTCTGTGTTGAAATGTTTTGCAGTTATCAATGATTCTCTGACTTTTATCCTTTCAATTTCTTATCACATACACTGTGGTTTCTGTTTACAGTGTTTCCTGGCAAGGATCTGAACGTAAACTTTTCCCTACATCAATTGTACAGTTCTTGTGGCCTTCTGTTCTCAAAAGAATCATAAAGTGATGCCCATAGCATCTGTTGTATTTGATATTTAGTTATTTTCTACCCCATCGGTTTAGTTATACTGTTCACTTCTCAGTAATGATAGATGGGAAGGTACCACTTTCCCGGAAAAAGACAAAAACTAGTAGACTAGTATTCCAATTGGGATATTCAGAAGAGTCATACTTTCTTTCTTTGTCTTTCTAGCCAGATAGGTGTATGAACAATTGCTTTCTCTGGGGATTATGGTATTTGGTCAGATGTCTCAAGAACAGGTTTAATTCTTGCCTAAGAACAGGATGAAGCATCTTCAAAATCCACAAAATTTTTCATGTTGGTTCCCTTTGATACAGGACTTCCCTATGAGACAATTTACACTAGAAATGTTTTTTTCTTGGTGGTGTGTGGGTTTTTTCCCTTTTGCCCAGTGGCAAACATAATTACCTAGTGACCAGACTATTTATTTCTTTTTTGGTGCTTTATCGTCATGCAAAGCATTCATGGGGCTAGGCGCTTAATTTATACATAATCATCATCATACCAATTTCTATTGTGGAAACTATTAGTGTTTCCATTTTCCTTAATTTTCTTCTTACAGGTAAGCGGAGTTAGTTTACAATAAACAGCAAAGAAAGCAGCAATATTCATAGCTGTTTTTATACAGACATAGAGCTTTAAAGTAGAAAAAAAGGAACTGAATAGATGCCTTGTTAAATTTGTTTTTCATACTCTATGCTTTCTAGGTCAGTTCATATCTTTTAAAGTGGTGCACTTGATATAAAGAAATATGTATATAATAAATGCAAGAAATTTGCTCACACGATCTCAATATCTCTTACTTTTCAACTTCAAGAAAGAATTCAGCTTGCTAGTAACTGTAGAACTATAAATTGCATTGTTATAACTTGTTTTAATGTACAGTTAATCACATAGCCATAAGTTTCTTTCCCCAGCATTTCTCAGGATGAATCAGTGGTAATTGAAACTTACTGTATCTCCAGTTCTCTTCATGTCTGTTGTGCAATTACTGTATATTGTCTTGCTATACATGTCCTGCAAAAGCAAAATAAAATTAAGTAAATGCAAAAATAAGACTAACAATATCATTCTAATCTCAAATGGAAAATGTAAGTAATAGATGTTGCGTTGGAGCAACTATTGCATTTACTTTACAGATTATTATGTTGCAGTAAAAGGCTACAAGTCAAGAATGCAATTAAGATATTCTGAGTTCTGGTTTAGACAATTTGCTGTTAGAAAATACTGCTTGATATCATTTGCATGATATATAAAATATAAGCAGTGTACAATAGAATAGAAATGTCTAAATACTCATAGTAACCCTGCCTCTGCATATAATGAAATATTTCTGGTTATAAAAATCAGATGGTTTCTCTAATGATGGTTTCTTGCCTTAGGGACACAGAATTAGGAAAAAGGGTAACAAAGGGCCATTTACTACTGCTGCAAACTACTACCACATGATCCCTTTTTAAAACTTTCTAGCTTCTTCCTAAAAACCAGTAACGTTTCTAGACATGCCTTCAGCAGATGGTAACCTGTAAAGATTATTTGAAAGCTTCAGTTGTGTGGTACCTAGGAAATTTTCCCAATTATATCTTAAATATATTAACTTTCAGTTTATGCTCACTTTTCTTTCCACTAGTATTCTGCTTCAGTTTAAATAACTTTCTCCCTTTCAAGAGGAAGGAATCCTATAGTAAGCACATCCTTGTTACAGTAAGCGTGCTTTTCTTTTATCTTCAGACCTCTAGCTCTTGTAACTATTCCTTGTGTCAATGTTTGTTCATAAGTTCTGTTAAAGGTAATCCAGTCTGTCTGGTCTTTTTCAGATGATGTTTTTCTTCCTTCATATGTAGTATTGACGTCATGTGGAATTATCCTTAGTCATGCAGAATAAAAAAAAAATATATATTTCCTCTTAGATTCACACTTATGTGTTAGAATAGAAAAAATATTATTATTGCTGAAAAGGTTAAACTCTGAGATCTGCTTCCTGCTGCAGTATATTAGTTACCATTTCTGCAACTTCATTCCAATCAGCTAACAAGATCCTTTTTACTGAAAATTGAAAAAAAAAAAATTTGCTTAGTTTAGGATCTACATCTTGATTATCTTTCATCTATACCCTGTCCTTTCTTCTTATATCCGCCCCCCCCCCCCCCCCCCCCCCGCATTCTTCAGACCTAAAAGTACTCTGTAGCTTTTCTGGCTGATTAGTCCACTTCCTCTTTCTTTGTTGTTGCTCTTCTGAGTCCCCATTGTGACCATTTCTCTATTTTTTTCTGTTTTTTTTTTCTCCTAGTCATTACTCCTCATTTCCCAAATTGGTGTGCAAATTTCAGAAGGTCTTTGTGCTTTTGTCTTACAGAAGGGGCTGGTTTTCTTCAGCTAAAATCTTATTTAATTGCTTAACCAGTCCTTTTAATTTTGCACATTTGCCATTTGCAAAATAAACCCCTATTTGCAGCAGAAATATAACAGTACTGGTTATAGACTTACACCGTTCTGCTGCACCATTTCTCTTGCATTTAGCTTACATGTTTGTCACAATGGACTGTCTTTCATTAGCCAATTGTCTGTTAAAATTCCAAAATAATAATATTTCCCATGTCTCTCTGACTCTATTTTAGTGAACCTGTACTTAATTAAGCATGAATTCCATTGTTTGATCCTGGAGGGGAGTCATGAATAGTGACAGGTGAGACTGGTGGACACAAGAGGAGCTAAAAAGCTGTATTACAGCGTAATTCACAGCCTGTATCTACAATCCCAGCTACACACTCCTAGGGCAAAATATGCATGCAGTGGTAGTCCAAGCAGCATGTATACTCTCAATAGAATAAAATTTTCATATTTCTCAGCAAGACTGATTCACATTGATTTCTAGAATACAAAGAACTGAGAGAACAAATATATTGCTGCTTGGTCCAAATTCTCCTGGCACCTTAGACCAGTTTTAGAGGACCCAGATCTGCACAGAAGACTGTGTCCATGAGTTATTTCTGTGGTTGTATGTTTCTGGGTTTATATTCAATAATTATGTAATATAAAATTAATTTAAAAGTCTGTGAGTAAGGACACAATGAGACAAACCATCAGTGTACAGATTTCAGCTCCCTTTTACTTGTTCTCCTTCAGGTCCCATTATTCTTGCTAAAACTACAGTAATATACACACAGATTTCCATATGAGGAATGAGAATGATGTACATCCTGCTCAATCTGTAATCTGAATAATTAAAATATTTTCCAAGGAGATAGTAGATCTGGATTCTCTTAGGCAGAAGATCTCTCAATGTCCAAAATATCCCACTGCCTGTATAAATGCAGAAGAAATACTGTGTAAAATAGTAAAATCTGTGGCACTTCCTTTCCTGCTAGGGAATCCTTTCACAAAACAAGGACCTTGAGCCTCTATCATGCCTTCTCCCAGGAGACCTTTTTTGTCTTCTGAGTCTCTATTAAGCGTAAGAAGAAGTGAGTTTGAACCACACTACTAGGTTCAGGCACATTGCCTGCTTTAGGCCCTACAGGGTTTAATGTCCCAAAACATGCATTCTGTATCTAGTTTTTAGTCTATTAAGATGTCTTCTCTCTTAAATTGATATACATAGGTCTAAAGCATGACCAGTTTAACTTTTCTCTATTACATTATAGATTGTGGGTTTGATTTATCTTACAGGCTCCCTATTTTTCCCCTACTGCTGCGTCGATTAAGTCAAGTCTTGTTTTCTTATACCATTATTGTGTGTCATTTTTACTTGAAGCAGTTCATCTGTTTCTGCTTCAAATTTACTGTTCTCTCTATGTAGCTTATTCATTTTGTTCAGACAATATTTTCTTGCCTTTTCCTAATCTGAAATCTAAAACTTAAACTGTCTTCAAGGATTTGATGAGCTGGCTCTAAAAGCTCAAGTTATTGGGTTAATACAGTCTAGAAGGCAGAGATCAGCCCTGACAATTCTGTTTAAGCTATCTTCTCAGATGTACTCATAAAATATGGTTGACTAGATGAGGTGAAATGAAATGTCTGAGGAGAAAAAAATCAGTGAGTGAACCGTTAACATTCTTTGTGCTTTCCATATTCTTGTTTAAGTCAGGGGTAATTGCTCTTAGCTTTGTAGGATACCACAATACTCCAAGATGCAGAATAATCCTTTTGACACACTCTATCAAGTGCTTTTTAAAATCAGTAAAAACATTATGTAGTTCCCTTGTCTTTATGCTCAAGGAATTTCTCAGTTATCACAGAATAAACATCTGCTTGATTGTGCCTCTTTGGCACACAACCCCACTTGTTATTCTGCCAGTTGTCTCCCGATGTGTGGTCTGAGTCCACATCATATCACTCTTAGGAATCATCTTGCTGGCATAGCTCAACAGATGCACAGTATTTAATGCAACTTTTTTTATTAATAGATATTTCACGAAGAAAGAGAATAATAGAGTTCTCCAAGTTTCAGCAGCTGTGTCACAAATTATGTACTGTTGGTGTATTTTATTCTTACAGAGCACTGTCTTCCAGGATCCTTGTATTACCAGACTACCACTTTTAAGAGGGATTACATTGTACCTCCTATTCTAAAAATATCTTTATAGTTGTCTTCTGGGATTTATGCTATTGCAGTTGAGGAAAAAATTATATTTTATTCCAAAATATTTCTCACCATGCAAGCTTCTGCTCTTCAAATTTTTACTAATCTTTATTACAACAATTTCTACATCAGTAAATTGCTTGCAGCAATTCTCTATTCACTCATAATGTTAAAGCCATAGTGTTTAAAAATTATTAAATTGAAGATTTACATGTTTCCATTAAAGACACAGAAAAAACAATTCCTTTAAGGTGACTTATTTATGGCTTGTAAGAAAATGTCTGCTTAGTTACAAGGAAACACAACACCACTGTGCATGCAAAAAACTATTCTTTAAAATAGGATAAAATATCTCTATTATATTTCAATTCGCTATATATATGCAATATATGTGTAGATTTCAGTCTACTGAGAATAATAGGCATATCAATGTCCATGGACAACATTAATGTGCACCTAGAAATGTGCACCTAATGCACAAAATCTTGTTGTCCTCCGTTAAGATGTTTTTAGAAGTCTCATGCTGAAACCCACAATGATATTAAAAAATGCCTTTGTCCCTTCTCATTAGGATCACTCTTACTTCAGATTCATGGCACCTCATGAAAAAAGTCAACAGATTTTGAAAGGTGTACACATTAACACTCCAGTATCAAACTGCTTCACTGTTAGAGAAACAGAACTTTCAATATCAATATACTGACTGTGATGATTTCCAGAATTATGAAATTAGCATTTAGTGGCAATACCAGTTTCAAAATCTCTAGAATAATGATCTTGATTATTTTAATTGGTAGTTTAGCAAAGCTGATCTTTTTCACTTGAATTTGAACTACGATTCCAGGCATCTCCTTTCCTCATCAGACCAATTAGATTATGTCATTCAAACAATTACAGTCAACAGGTTCGTCAGAGGCAACATGTGTCACTGCACAATGGAGACTACATTTATCTGACTAAAGTTGGATAAATTACTGAAGTACTGGTTTTTATTTATTTTTGTATGCAAATCATTGAACAATAGCTGTGAATAGGCCTGAAATTTATCTTCCTCAGTTTAAAAGCCTTAAAATATTATTCAGACTACTAAATGTCACCTTCTTAGACAGGAAAGATGGTTTGGGGTAACACCACATATATAAGAGAAATAGTCTTGAGGTCACACTTTTATAATAATCATTCCTCTATCAGTTACTCCACTGATAAAAACATATGAACTTTCTTCAGTAGCAGAAGTATACTTTTGTTACTTTAAAAACATTCATAGCTATATTTTTAGAATTCCAGGCATTATGATACAGGTATCGTAGGCTTAGATTATATTATGTATTTGAACCCAAGTGTATTTGGGTTGTACACATTCAAAAATTTGAATGTGTGATGTTATATCACTGACTGAGTCAAGAACATTACAGTTTTGTATCATTACAGCTGACACAATGGAAACTAATTGTTGCATAGCTCAAAAAATGTACACAGGCATAATTATGAATAGGAGAATGTTAAATGAGACCAAAGTCCCCACAGTATTACTAATGATCACTTCTTACAGAAGGGAATTTTTCATCATATGCATATATGCTCTTAGAATTAAGTTTATTCTGATACCATTTTAAACACAGTGTAGGTGGAAAGCTGTAAGCAGTCTTTTTAGCTGATGCTTTGAACTTATTGTGCAGGTTAATGAATGTCTCCTCATTTTTTCCGGATATTTGGTTTCTCATCATGTACGAAAAGGAAGAAAAGTACCTGTAATAATTGCACAGAGTATATTGGTTACCTTGTTACCTGAAAAATCCTCAGGGAGGCTGCATTTCAGAACTGCAATGTCTGATGGCTGATTCAGAACCACTCACTCCAGATGTAATCTTAAAATACCTACAGATTTTCTAAGTACTGTAATTTTTCATATCAGGGTGACAGTGATCCTATCAAAAGGACTATGGACATGCAGATGTATGCACGCACATATTAACATATGCAAAATAAGGACCTAATGGAAAACATGTCTTTATAGCTTAAGAAATTTTATATTAAGTTTGCTTCTGGGAGAAATGCTGACATTTTGTAGCCATTCTAAAAACTATTACTCACTTCTGTAGTGGAAACAACACTTCTCAAAGGATGAGTAATACCAAATATGGGATTGCTACAGAATCTAACAGTCTAGCTTATTAGCTCATTCTGCTTTTAAAATCATCAGGTTTTTTAATTCAGGGATCTGTTCTAAAATCGATGAAATGTGCTCTCATGATTTCAGCTGCAATATCACTTACATATAAAAGTATGTTATCTGGTTTTAAAAAGTCAGTATGCTTAAATGCCAATACCTCACATACCTGAAAGTGCATGTGTTTGTCTCTCAAAGGATCTCCATTTCTCATCATTATGCTCATCAAATGAACACTTGAAAGCAAAATCAAGTAGTTTAGTTTAATTATTTTTTTATTATTTTTTCCTTCTGTGTTATTGATTCATTTTTTTGTATTTTCTAATGGTGGAAACTATTGAAAAAGTACAACTGGGTTAGAAGGGTTGCTTATTTTTTTATAGCTTTCCAGAATAAGAATTTTTAGGTATAGTGCTAACTTGTACTCTCTGTTTTGTCAGTTTGCAATTTGCTTTCTTTTATCTCCAATGGTATACCATAGTAATTTATTATATTGTGCATACACCTTGAAATAATGTGTATGTGTATGGTTGATTTGGTTTTGCAAATCCAAAAGTGATATCAAAGAGTAGCAATGTTTTTAGAAACAGGAAGAAAGTTTGCCAGTCTTTTTACCTTACCTTACACTAAATTAATTCTAACATCAAAATTCCAAACAAGATTTTATGCTCAGCTGCATAATTTAAATTGAATAGTAAATCAAATAGATTATTTATAAATTATAGTTATTAAGCTAAATTATTCATTAACGATCAACTACGAACATAAGGTAAATTTTCATTGATTTTTTTGTTGCTGCTGTGTTTGTTAGGTTAGTAACGTGTGCTGTGTGTTCTTGTGTAAACTATATTTATATTGCTTTTTGATTCTTGTTACTCTTGTAATCTAAAAACATTGAGGTTATTATATGTAAAAGGCTGATCATTTATGTCAAAACAAAAAAAATCTAGAAAGGAAACAATTCTGACTAGCTGCAGAACTTATTAGAGCAACGTTTTTCATATACAGACTTCTGATGAGATTACATGCATAGTTTTCAGATTTAATGCTTATTGAATGATTCAAATATACACACGATGCCCGACAGACTGTTAAAATGTACACAGTACTGAGTCTGATATTATGGGAAGCTTTATGAATCACATTTTTTAAAACTGATTTTGATGTGTTCTATAACCTGCAGGTACCCTAAGCCAATAGAACTGTACTGACATCTTGGACTGTAATCATGATGTGCTTATTGGATCAGCTGAGGTAGAGCTAAGTTCTTTGGAAACATGAATTATTTCTATATGTAGGAATTATAGTATTTAGGACCTTCCGCTGTTGTTTTTTTCTTCTTAATTCTTCTTTTTTCTTTTTAATGGAAATCATTTCAGACTGTTTTATAGATGGGAAAAAGGCTGATGTTCTATCCTTCAGACTCAGGTAATACAAACTGAGCATGTCTTGTAAGTGCCACATTATTATTTTCATTTCAACAGCATCAAAAATACTTATATGCAAATAATTTCAAATAAAATAATGTGTTTACTTGTTTAAAAGACAGCATTTTTTACTGATCCATTTAAAAAAAAAAATGAGTTGATTTTAAAGGTGGAGAAAATGACTGTGTTCAAAGACATTACTGGGAAAGGAACAAGCAGAAAATAAATAAATATTTAAACTGAAGTGTCATGTCTGCGTAAACTACAACACTTCACCACACTGTTAGGTTTTTACTATTTATGTGTTACGATAAAATTTCCAATTGCTCATAAAAATATTTGTGGACCATGAAACATTTGTTGATTTCTGCTTTATTATTTGGCCACTCAAAAATTCATATTGAACAAGGTTAATCCAAAAAATTTGCTGATGAATTTCTTTATTCACTTAGTTTTAAAAGACTTTGTTGATCTATGTGAAAAAAAAAGCTTGTCTTCGGGTCAGTCTATCATAACCTTTCATGATTTTTTATTACTTGTCATACTCCTTTTTTTTTCTGGAAAAAGAATAGTACAGCTATAGTATAGAATGTCTTTTCACCATGCTGCTGCCTTTTCATGGTGTAGGCCATAATAATATATAAGAACTTGAAAAAGAAGTGTCTGTTTACACTCACATTCCTTAAATACGTGCACCCTTCAAGCAGCTAGGTAATGAATTAACAAATAGAATAATCCAAGATTAACAAAAGCTGACACAAAACACCTGTAATATTGCATAACGAGATCATATAAATAGGAAATGCCCAAGTACTGAGTTGAACATAAATCACTGATAGTAACAGGAACTTGGGAACATGTTAAACATATGATGATGTTAATTATTGAATTAAAATTAAAGTTAGGTGCACAACAAAAAATGATAAGGGGGTTTCAAAAAGTAAAAGACAGCTTAAAAATCATGGAAAAGGATCCATGATTTTGGGCTGATTCACTGAACATCTGGAACCCCACTGTATACTATTTGGCCTCTAATCTGTTGTATTATTATAATAATAATTATTCATGTTGTGACAGAGTCTGAATCCTTGGAGGTCTGTTGAGGAGGGACTGACTGGAGTGTTAAGCAGGTGACACTGAAGTGCCAATGAAGAAGTCTTAAGGTTTTTATGTGGCCAGTGTGAAAAACAGGTTCTGGAAGAAAAAATCAACAGTAGCCATTACTATTCTGTAATGTTTAGAATTTCTTGCTTTAAATTCCAAGCATATGTTATTTAACTTTATTCTTTGAGGTACACAGTTTAATCAAAGCATGCTGGCCATAAGAACATACATAAATGAAAGCATTCACAGTGTTCACAATTTGGCAAAATATTTAAATATGACATTTCCATTTGCTGTTTTCTCTGCTACATAAAAACCATTTTCCAATAGTGAATGGTTTGTGAAAAAAAATTTCCATTATGGCTTTGGAAACATTCTTGTTAAATTCTGTTCAGTCAAAAAGCTATGACCAGCAGTTACAACAGAATGTGTTGAAGAAGTGTTTGAACACCTGATCCCTTGCTTGCAGAACAGCGCTTCAGGCAGGATATAGCCTTTCTGTAACTGCAGTGTAGAACATTTTATAGTTGCAACAGATATGCACTCCTGAGATTATGCAGATCTCAAATTAACCTCATAAGGCTATCAGTAATGCAAACTTCTCATAGATTTTTCTGTAAAGCATGTCCATTAACAGAAGCTAAGCACATACATAGTCAATGTATGCTGCTGTTAAAAGGTGTATGGATGAATCTCAGATAAAAGACAGTTAAATATGGCATCATTTAAAGAATTTTTATTTGTAAAGTCCAGGTGTTCAAAGTGGCAGAATTTATTTTATGTGGCTGGAGCCTAACAAGATAGGTACATGAAAAGACTTTTTTTAGCACAGAAGAAACAGTTACTAATCTGTAACTGCTATGACTAGAAAGAGAAAGATGTCTTGCAGAACACTTTCATGCAGTATCATCATGATTATGACCGTTTTGATGAAATGTTAGTCTTTGAAATCTAAATATAGCCAAGATTTCACCTTTGCAACAAATAGTTCTACCTAACTTTGAGGTCAAACAATTTGTGTGTTTGTGTGTGTGAATTTAGTAATATCTATTGATATTATAATGGATATTATTATCCATGAAACAGAAACTAAAAATCATGTATTTGTTCTACAGAATCGGGAAGGTATCATGGACTTTGCAATAGAGAATGCCACAGAGGAAAACAAACTGCTAGGATAACATGTATCTTAAAAAATATCAGCTGTCTATGCTGTTGTTTAATCATTTAACTTCCTTAGAAATTAAAGAAATATTTAAAATGAATAGCTATAAACTTTATTTTAATATTTCTGCGGTTAAAAATCATTCAGTGTGAAAGTGCAAAAAAAAGACTCTAAGAGTCTCAATATGTCTACAAACTATATTATTGCTATGTAGTATGTGATTTATTGTTAGAAGGAATCTTGAAAGACATTTATGATTTTATTTTTGCTTTTGTTGGGAAGAGAAGTACCTGTTCTGCAGTGGGGGTGGGGAGCAAGGGAGAGAGAGATGGTCCAGGGTTCTTCCTGGATCCCATTAAGAAAGGTCGAACAACAAATGGTTTCATAAAATAGCTGTTTTAATAAGATAGAATAAAAAGAGGAATATAGATAGCATCTAAATCTTATAGTGGGAACCCTGCTTTCGTGCAGCATTGGATGCACCCCAGACAGATTTTCCAATGGCACGCTGTGCAGATCCAGCCCATGGACAGAAGTTCCTTCTTTTTGGCCATTCCAGCTATAGTATAATTTTCTTACAAGGAAACAACTCTATTACTAAAGTACGGTCTCATGAGAACTTCTTGCTGCACTTTTAGATCGCCGGTACCAAGTGGGAGCTGCCTACAGGCTCCTCTCTTCCAATGAGCTGGCTGAGGTTATCCTGTGGCCAAGGGCTTTGTGCAGCAAAAGGCCATACTGGATGTGCAACACAGCGCAGCACAGCACAGGCCTGGGACTAATTACTTAGGTTAAATGTTATATGGATCAAGAACTCTTTGATGTACAATGGTCTCCCGGTCAGGATCAATGCGTTACACCCCTTGATCCACATGCAGTTTACCTTTCCCAAAGGTATTATAAGTTATCAATTGTATTAGTAACAAACAGGCTTCTCATGCCCTAAGTACAGCCCTAATAGAGCATACATATCCTGATCAAGATCACTGACTCCTCAAATACAATGTCTTCTGCATGGGTCCCAGTGCAGTACCATTGCAGTGAAACAGCAAATTAATTTGCCATTTCTGAAAGACCTTATCATTGACGCAATCTGATCACTGAGCATGCCTCTATGACTAAAGAAATATTCTATATTTTTCTATATTGTTATATTTCAGTTAAGGTGTGTAATAGATACTGACATTGGACAGGAAGTTCATTGGAACAAAATGTAAAATTGTAAACAAATACCATATTATGCTTTTTCCAGCCCAGACCGCAGTTGAGGATCTACTCTATTACATAACTATTGAGTTCTGACAATGAAGTATAATGCTATTATAACCTATACTTCTTTAATGAGACATGCAGATTCAGCCCTATGCTACATACATTAATATTAAACTAACGTATAAAGTTTTCAGAAAGAACATAGTCCATTGGTTATGTATGAATAGAATTAAAAGATACTAATACTGTTTCTGAAAATCTGAAGTTTTAAAGCTCCTACCCAATCTTTTAGACAGATGTTACTAAAGTAATACTGGTCTTTCGTACTAATGTTTCTTGTTCTTTCTGCTCGTTACACTCTTCATTGTTTCCTTATCTCTATTTCTTGCCCCAAATCACTCACCTTTCTTCAGGTTTTTTTTGCCTTTTTGTGCAATGAAATATAGGACAATACACATGGAAATCAATAATTTTTGATAGGATTAGGAATCGACTGTAACACTTTTATATGGATCTCTTTTTTTTTCTTTTTCTTTTTTTCCCCCTTCCTGAAAGACATGTTTGATTGTCTAGTTTTTGTTTCTCTGGCTGGACGGCCGGGCCCAGAGAGTTGTGGTGAATGGAGTTCAATCCAGTTGGCGGCCAGTCACGAGCGGTGTTCCCCAGGGCTCAGTACTGGGGCCGGTCTTGTTTAATATCTTTATCAACGATCTGGATGAGGGGATTGAGTGCACCCTCAGTAAGTTTGCAGACGACACCAAGCTGGGCGGGAGTGTTGATCTGCTCAAGGGTAGGAAGGCTCTGCAGAGGGACCTGGACAGGCTGGATCGATGGGCCCAGGCCAACTGTATGAGGTTCAACAAGGACAAGTGCCGGGTCCTGCATTTCGGCCACAACAACGCCATGCAACGCTACAGGCTTGGGGAAGAGTGGCTGGAAAGCTGCCTTTTGGAAAAGGACCTGGGGGTGCTGGTCGACAGCCGGCTGAACATGAGCCGGCAGTGTGCCCAGGCAGCCAAGAAGGCCAATGGCATCCTGGCCTGTATCAGAACTAGTGTGGCCAGCAGGAGTATGGATGTGATCGTGCCCCTGTACTCGGCCCTGGTGAGGCCGCACCTCGAATACTGTGTTCAGTTTTGGGCCCCTCGCTACAAGAAGGATGTTGAGGTGCTGGAGTGTGTCCAGAGAAGGGCAACGAGGCTGGTGAGGGGTCTGGAGAACAAGTCTTATGAGGAGGGGCTGAGGGAACTGGGGTTGTTTAGCCTGCAGAAAAGGAGGCTGAGGGGAGACCTCATCGCTCTCTACAACTACCTGAAAGGAGGTTGTAGCGAGGTGGGTGTCGGTCTCTTCTCCCATGTAACAAGCGATAGGACGAGAGGAAATGGCCTCAAGTTGCGGCAGGGGAGGTTTAGATTGGATGTAAGGAAAAATGTCTTTACTGAAAGAGTGGTGAAACATTGGAAGAGGCTGCCCAGGGAAGTGGTTGAGTCCCCATCCCTGGAGGTATTTAAAAGATGAGTAGATGAGGCACTTAGGGACATGGTTTAGTGGGCATGGTGGTGTTGGGTTGACGGTTGGACTCGATGATCTTAGAGGTCTTTTCCAACCTCAATGATTCTATGATTCTATGATTCTATAGTTCAGATGGAATGGCAACTTAACAATGTAATATTTATAACTTTGACTCATACTTTTCTACTTACTCTGTTGATCTAATCTAAACCACAGAGCAAAAATATAAGTACCATTTTCCTTAATGCACTATTTTATAGACTCTTTGTGCTGGAATAATTGCTATTCCATCTTCTTGATATAGGGCATACTCTCCGAAGCGTGCAGAAGAACTGGATACATGGGCCATTCCTGTTGTTTTGGAGCCTTTACATGAGGAAGTTACTTCACCTGTTGCTCTTTGAGTTCACTGTTGTGGTTTAACGCGGCAGGCAGCTGAACACCACACAGCCGTTCTCTCACTCCCCACCCCCACCAGTGGGATGGGGGAGAGAATAGAGAAAAAAAAAGTAAAATTCATTAGTTGAGATAAAGACAGTTTAACAGGACAGAAAAGGAATGGAAAATAACAATAATAATGATAACAATACATAAAATAAAATAACAATAACAATAACAATAATAATGATGATAAAAGAATATACAAAATAAGTGATGCACAATGCAATTGCTCACCACCCACTGACCGATGCCCAGCCAGTTCCTGAGCAGCGGACACCACCCTTTGGCTAACTCCCCCCAGTTTATATACTAAACATGACATATGGTATGGGATATCCCTTTGGCCAGTTTGGGTCAGCTGTCCTGGCTGTGTCCCCTCCCAGCTTCTCACTGGCAGGTCATGAGAAGTGAGAAAAACTCGTGGGTTGAGATAAAAACAGTTTAATAATTGAAATAAAATGATGATGATAATAATAATAATAATAATAATAATAATAATAATAATAATAATAATAATAATAGTAAAGCAAGTGATGCACAATGCAATTGCTCACCACCCGCCGACCGATGCCCAGACAGTCCCCGAGCAGCGGCCCCCCCCAGCCAGCTTTCCCCAGTTTATGTACTGAGCATGACGTCACATGGTATGGAATGTCCCTTTGGCCAGTTTGGCTGTGCCCCCTCCCAGCTTCTTGTGCACCTCCAGCCTTCTCAGTCGGCAGAGCATGGGAAGCTGACAAGTCCTTGACTAGTGTAAGCACTGCTTAGCAACAACTAAAACATCGGTGTGTTATCAACATTATTCTCATACTAAATCCAAAACACAGCACTGTACCAGCTACTAGGAAGAAGATTAACTCTATCCCAGCTGAAACCAGGACACTCACTTAACTTTTAAAAATTTCCCAAGTTTGAAACATAAAAAGTGTCTTTAATATTAATTCTACTAAAACCATCACTAATTCATGACTTAATTCCTTATGTGAAGTATACTTGCATATAAAATATATGTATTATACATGTTTAATTATATATATATATTTATATGCTCAGATACCTGTGCAGCTACTGAAAACTCTATGCAAATAAGCAGCGTGATAGACTGGTGTAAGCTTTTCTTTAATTATTCACATTAAATCTCTATTTGATAGTTTTTAAACTCATAATATTCAAAGGTGTTTAGTGTCGCTTTATTCTGTTTTCACTGATCACAATGGTAAAACTCCCACTGACTTCAGTGCTAGGTGAATTGTCATTGCCCTTTTAAAAATCTCCCACTTGATGTTAACATCTAATTAAGAAAACTCTTATTTCACTAAAGTATACATTTCAGTCAATTGCTACAGATCATACACCAAAACTATTAGCATGGATTCAAAGTTTTTGAGAATCCCTTTTCTCTAGGTTTTTGTTAAAAATTGTGTAACTTCTCTAGACCATCTGCTGTTCTCCACAATGATTAAACGCACCTCTCCGTAGACATCATTTTTTTTTCTTATAGATTTCCTTTGTGGTGGTTACTCTTTTAGCATTCTGCTATCAAGGGGCACTGTGAGAAAGACCTTGTGCTACTCTTTCACTTAGGTAATGTCATTGCTGCATGTTGCTTATTTTTCCTGCAGCTCTCAATTTGTTTTTAATTTTCAGGAGGTTTTGCTCCCCTCCAGCTCTGTGCATAAGTTTGTATGCATTTTGTAGTTTCTATTAATTTTGTTTGTTGGCCATGAATTTTGGCTGTGCAACTGACATTTAAGGATAAAAAACTTGTTATTTTATCCTATATTCAGTTTTTAATTATGCAGTTACACTGATAAAAGATCCTTGAGTGACCAGTCCTTGATGACCACACCAAATGATTCTGACAGGATATCTGCAAATGGATTTAAGAATACCTTCAGGAAAGGATTTTCTGATTTAACTACATCTGTTTAGAAGTTCACTTTTTGTTAAACACGTTTCAGGTTTTACAGCCTCAACATCTCTGAGCTGTCTTTATGAGTTATATACTCAATTTCCATTGCTGTCTTTCAAAATCCAGAAGTAAGCCATATGACAGCTCTATTCTTTTGAATTGATATTTAAGAGGGTTTTTTTCTTCCCGTCTCTTAACAACTAAATTTATTGGATGTAAAATCTGGAAGAAAGAAGAGTAAGTCACCCATCTTTCCCTCTAATTCCTATTCCCTCTCTAAAAACATGCACAATTCCTATTAAATTAATCTGTTAGTAAACCTTGTTGACAGTAAGTGGACTTTCTCTATGTCTTATTTGTTACTGTAGTTTCCCATCACTAAGTAACCTTCATTAGACTCATTATGAAAATTTGTAGTAATGCAATATTTCCTTTTACAGTCATGGTTATTATTCCTATTGTTTTTAGAAAGAAGAACACATTGTCATATGTACCAAATCTTCCTGTTAACCAGGGTTACTCTTCCCAGTATTCAGAGGATGTTGTGACTCAAATATTCAAATGATGACGTAATCTTTTATTTTATGGTATCTAGTATCCAAACAAACTTAGGAAAAACACATTTTTCAATCCTACAGTTTCAATATCCAAAGAGTCCCAGCAGGAGAAAAGTATACTGCCTTAATGTTTATAAAGGTAAATTCATTTTCTTTAGTTTGTCTGGGGGGGGGAGGGGGGGTGTGCAGGGAAGCAAGCATACTAAAGTATATTTGTTGTAGTTTGTCATTAGAAAACTGAAAGTTAAACTGTGAGAGTTGAAAGTGCCCATGAATCCAGAAATTAAGGTATTGGTTTCTCAAAGACTGCTCAATAAATGTTCCATCCATTTATATTTGGCTACATTTTCAAGGATTTTTTTGAAGACTAGGGACTGAAAGCAACTAAGTATTATAGATAAGAGCTCCAAAAATTCTCTGAATTTCACTTCAATAGCTTTCCTGTTTCCATGTTTGTTTTTCCTTTGGCTTAATGTCTATGGCAATTATATTATTTAAAGAAATTTACTACTACAGATACAAAAACTGAATAACAAACTTTAGGTGTTAATGCATTCAGCTGTAAGTATTTTCATATTGTGATAGTATCTTTCAGCTTTGAAAATCCTAACAGAGGATTAGGAAAATCCTAAACTGTAGGACAACTTTTTGTAATATGTATGTTTTTTAGGTTTTCACTTCTACATAAACTTGAAAATATAGTGAAGTCCATCCTGCAACAAGATATACAGTATTTCTTGAAGAAAGCTGGTGTTTTTATGTGTCTATGTCACATGTTATTTAAAAAAAAACATATTAGAAATCTAACTCAATGTTTTGGGAAGGACTTAAGTGACAGACAGCCCTCAAATTCTACTGGTGTGAATTTAACCTGGTGATAATTATTACATAACAAACCAAAATTAGTTTTTACATCAGGAAAAAGATATATGTGAATACATGGTTTTTTTATAACACTAAGGACTCTGTAATTACACCACTGGAAAGATCCTGAACCTGTTATATTAAGCCCCCCAAAAGATAATCCTTTTCTCTTTCTTTACAGGAAAAAGGCGGTTCCAGAACTCAATATTAGAAAATGTCCCAATGAAAATATATATAGTCATTAGTCAATTATTGCCTGATAGGTAACTAATTTTTAGAGTGATGACTCTTTGGAAAGATGTTCTAAAAATGGCAGAGGAGTGTGATGTTCAATCATAAAAGCAACAACAACAATTTGGACTTGCAACTCATCTCAAAGCTCTGCATATGCTGTGAGGAGCCTACCCAGGGTCATTTGGTAGGTCTTAGGAGGCTCTAAAAAGGCAGGTGGAATGCATTCCGTGAGACTGAGCACAAAAGTGGCAAAGAAGGATAGCAAAGACATTGAATGTGCCAAACACTGGGTAGAACAATATGCTTGTTCTGGTTTTTTTACTTGTCTAAGCAAGTGGCATGTAGGCATTGTCAGGGGCAGGACACTGCTGATACGTGTGATCTTTGGCCTAGGCCATTATTGTTGTTGTTATAGTCTCATATTTTTATGGCATTTCCAACACAAATGTTTTTTACATTGCCAGTGCTTAAGGTTTTATTCCCACTGCAACAAACTCTGAATCTCAGTGTAAGCCATACAAACTCAAAATCATCTCCTTTTATTATGCCATAAATCCCCAGTGATTTTGGAGAGGAAGAGTAATACATACACATTTAATAATCTACTATGTCTTTCTCTGTTAAACCCTTTAATATAAACCTTCATTAAAATACTAAATTAAGATACTAAATGTGGTAAAGTTAAAAAAAAAAAAAAGATGAAAAAAGAAGGATACAAAAGTCATTTTGTATAAAGCACATTATGGTCCTGATCCTTCTTTTCATTTTACTCAATGCTAATATTCTACAGACTTCAACAGAAGCAGGATCAAACCTCTCATGAGCAGTGGCATTTTGATATATTACACCAATACATCACCCTATGCAGCTCCTTGATGATGTATTGCACTAGTGCTTTATCAAAGTGTCATTGCTCTGATGAAGGCATAGCACCTTCTGGCAAAGCCCTGTAATGAAAACTGTTATGTTGTAGAAGAGGTTATGTTATGTTATGTTATGTTATGTTATGTTATGTTATGCTATGCTATGCTATGCTATGCTATGCTATGCTATCTTTTATGCTGTTATACTAAGGAATAATATCAGAAAAAGAGATTAGGTTCCAGGAATGAGTGGCAGAGGTGGATACACCAAGTGATCAGACAGACAAAATTACTGCTAAAGCAATGCTATTTGAAACTTTTTTTTTTCAGTATCTTGATTTTTGGTTTTGATAAAAAAAACTAAAATGTGAAAAGCAGGGATGAATATTTTGCCTCAAAAATGGTGTCTAAGTTAAGGAGAATCTTTACATTTGGCTCAACCTTTCTTCCCAAATCATGTGGCAATTCTTTCTGAAAAAGATTATTTGGTAATATATTACACTTTTGGAAATTCAAGAGAAATTTGCAACTGTATGCAGAACTGTCTTTGGCAGGCACAAAGCAGATTATATCCTGTTTTCTTTAAGACACTTGTTGACTGGGAAGACAGAAGGGTGAAACTGGCTGCACAAAATAGTTTGATGAAATTGTTAAACTCTCACCTCCTTTCTGAACATAGTAAGACTTTTCTCAAGTTTTCTTACTTATATTGTACATAACAATCAAAAAAAAGAAAAAGATCACATTACGATCAACAGCAAAGGTAGCAAAATCATTCAGCATAGCTCTAAGTGTATTTCCATTGCAATGGAGGTTCAAATAAACATCTAAATAAACACATAATATAAAAAAAAGCACTATCAGCTACAATGAAAATAGAATATTTGTTGAGAGACATATTACAAATGTCTAACACTACCTCTATTGATACAATTCAGAATACAAAAGAAGGATGCATAATAATAAACAGTGTTTTCAAAGTTTCAGTCTTTCTGGAAGGTCATGTAAGGCCTGGTTCTGCCATCCTTATGCACACTGATTTCTGCTTTATTTGAGCAGTACACATCTATTTGTCCTGGGTTTTTTATTATTATTTGAAAATAATGTTACTAATGGCATAATTCAGAAAGGATATAGTCAAGACTAAAGATAATTGAAAACTAGGTAATACTTTGCCTCAATTTCGATTAGGTGTTTGTAAGCTCTGTGTGAGCATCATAAAAGTCACCTTTTGGGATAAAGATGGATTTTTGCTGCTCGTTTTCAGGACACCTCAATTATACCGCTTTACATAATATGAATGTTGTTGACTCTCTGTATTCTAGGTGCTTTCCCTCAGGTGGAATATTTTATAAAGGAAGTAAGATATAAACTGAATAAAATGTTACTGGATAGGCCTTGATGAAATCTTTTCTAAGGTTGCAGCTTACTGAGATGCACCCCAGGACCTTGTCCATCTTTCAGCAATGCCAGGGGAAATACAAGTACAAAAATGCATGATTTATTATCTGTATGTTTCTATTTACTTATAAAGATTTTCCTTGAGATTTTCTTGGAAGAAGTTAATGTCTTCCACGAGAAAATGTTTGTTTTGTTTCTCCCAGAAACACTACTAGAATGCTTGGATTTGTTTAATTATTTACACATTACTTTTAAAAAATATTTTTAACATAAGCTCTATAAAATCAAATAAGTAACATTTATTTATTATGTATAGGTTGCAGTTAGCCTACCTTTTCTGCAGTTGTGGGATTATGTTAAGAAGTCCTGTTTTAATGACATCTGTGAGAATGTACTTTGGATATTATACTGATTTGTGTATGATGATGGACAATGGATTTAACCTAATATTGTCGGATTTCATAGAACCAATTAATTACCTTTCTTTTTCCATATTTATTGTCTTACCTTCTAGCACTTATTGCTAAAGAAGCTCTTGTTACTAGCAAGTGAGGTGAAAAGCCAAGAATGAGACTTGTAACAGTATTTAACATAAAAATACAGGGGAACACAGCAATGGTGCAGAAGATCATTGTTATTTTTACTCTACATTCTCCAGACATTCATGAAAATATGAGGCGTTGAACATCCCCAACTCTCTTTGAAACAGTAGAACTTTAGAGAATTAATAGTTACATTACAATGAAATACAAATAATAATATTATGATCTGCCAAAATAGCAAATTTGGCATCTGTGGGTGAACACATCCCACAGTTCCCGTGTATGTTTCATTATCTCTATACTACATTTATAAATAGCAGAAAATGATGAAAAAATAAATAAGCAGCATTTATCATGGGCTCAATCAAGTTCAAATGTGTGCTACCACAGTGCACTCTAATTTCTTACTTATGGAAAATCAATTCCCTCTTCTACTAGAAAGTATCCAATAAATACCATTATGGTCCAGCAATTGCAGCATTTATTAATTTTTATTTGACATTAGTAGCAAACAATACTGCAAAACACTGATATATTTTATAGGTATAGTTAATTTTTTCTCCCTTCGCCATATATCCATTATTTTATGTTAGTCATTATTTGTTAGCAAGGGTTCAGTAACAGCCTGAAAGACCTTCCTTTATTAGCATAGCTACAATAGCTAGTTTACCCAGTATTGTACAATAATGGGTTAGATTTTAGTCTATGTAAACTGTATTGTATACGATAATAAAAACTGATCTCAGTTTTTAAATTGCTTTATTCTAGTACTAGATAACAGGAAAAGTGACTCAACTGTTTTTCTTGTCCTTTCCTCAAACTTCTCTCTTTCTGTTTCATTCTCTGTCTGGTAAGAAGCTTCCCACTTCTGCATAATGTTATATATTCTTTTCTACCATAGGTTTTTCATTGCCACCACACAGAAATTAAGAACACATCTTGCCCATTTTACACTCTTCCTCTCCTTGCCTGTACCATTTTTCTTCTGATTATAAACCTGAGGAGAAAATAACACAAGACATAATGTCTTTTCTCTGATAAATGTCTTTCAACTTGCTATGTATTTTGCAGTTTAAATGTCACTTTTACAGTAAATGCTTTTTCTTGGTGGAAAAATATTTTAAATTTAAAAATATAATAAAATAAAATAAAAATCATATTGAACTTAAATAATGATGTGGAAACAACCATTTATCTCTGAAAACCTATGGGTTATATGTGGCAAGTTTATTTTCATGTTTTGGCAAAGATTGTATTGGGTTGGGCTGTTGAGACATAATTATAAATCAAATAGAAGAAGATTGTTTTGATACTGAAACCAACATAAATGTGTAAATGGGATTCTTCAATAACTGTATAGTATATTCTTCATTTCATGGGCTTAAATTCCTGCTTGGATCAGGAAGTCCATGTCCAGGCTGCGACGTGGCTGGACACAGGCAGGGCAATGGGCAAATTACAGGCAGGGACTGGGACTCTGGGCAGGGCTGAGGGGCAGCCCAGGGTAAGGCTGGTCATGGCCATCAAAGCATTGGTGAACTCAGACCTGACATTTCCCAAGTGTGATCCATAAGAAGTAATGCTTTAAAAGTTTGCTTTTATGACAATCTCCTGCTAATGTTCAGACATCTGCAAAAAGACACCCCACTGCTTTCAGCTATCCAAGACTGAGAACTGATTTACACAGATGTTCTTGGTAAAGACAAAACTACTTCCTGTAAATATTTTCTCTGCATGTATAAACTGTAATGGATTGACAGTGACCTCCCCTTCCCCACTGAGCTGGTAGGTATTTGCATATTTTCACTCAGCGTACTTGTCACTTGAAAAAAATAGTTGACAGAGAAAGCATTTTGGGTTGTCTCTGTCAGAGTGTGAAATGTGACAGTTGTCTAATATTCCTGTAGGAAAAGAGCAAATAGGTATTTTTGATATATAAAATCACCTAATCGCTTGGATTTTGTGTACCCAAGCTGACAGACAACAGTGGTTATAGATATCTGTGTTTGTGTGTGCGCATAGATCTCCTTTCTAATTAGGGTCATGTAAGGTTAATATCAGAAGAACAATCATCACTGCAAGTTATTCTAAAATGTCTTTTTATTTATTGTAGATTCAGTGACTATAAAACCATAAGCATTCATACTGATAACTTGAATAATGCAGATGATAATGTTTCCCTGAATTAATTTCTGTGTGAACTAGAACTGGATCTTTTGGAAAAGTCCACGATCTGTATTCTCATTTCACCCTCTCAAAATATTTTAATAGTTTAGGGTAACTTTTCAATTCACTAGAAGTTGCTACTGTTAACAAAGTTATTCATATCAAAAGATTTTTTTTTTTTTTTAGTGTTTGAAACCCTGTTTTCTTTGCATTACTTTTATATTGTGCTCATTTCTTGCTACTTAATAGGACTGGCAAAACTTCAGATACAAATTTATTCTATTTTGCATATAGTTCTACATAATATGAAATCTTGCAACACTAATGTTTTACCTAAGATGATGCACTTATCAATATATGTTATTTAACAGTTAAAACTGTCATTTAAAAATGTCAGACATCACTCCTTGGGCACAGAAGTATTTTGAAATAAGTTTGTATCTACACATATTTGGAGGGCATACGAATTTTGAATTAAATTAGAAAATATCTTCTGAGATTATTAAAAATAATAATGTTAGTAGAGATTTATTCAACCCAATCTGATACATCCTCTTTTTTCCCCCTAACTGACTGTCTATATTCAGCCTTTATCACTATTGAATTGCTATAGAATTATATTTTTCGGTTACTCGGAACCCACTGTCAAAAAAAGTGCTGAGAGTGCATGTTTGCAATGGGATATACAATTATTATTCCTTGAACCTTTTGATGATAATTTTGACCTCTGTTTTCTGGAGATTTCTTGAGGTCATCTGTGTAATCCTTCAGAATCCAGTTGTACCCAGTCAGGCTGCTAAAGGACACAAGGCTCACTGCAGGCACAAAGTCTCCATGGTTATCCTCACAGATTCATACCATACTCAATACTACAAGAGAGAATCCATCACTGCTTCTCAAGAAATTAAGATTCTAATGATACCAATGCAAACTTTGGAGGAAATGAGAAGGGGAAAATTTCTTATTGTATTTCTTGTGTGAAATGCTTTGAATCAGTGCTTTACTATCTTCCATAGATGAGTTATTTATTTATTTATTTCCTTAATTAGAAATTAAGATGATCAGTACCATATAGGAGGTACTTCAGACAGAATCATACTAAATGTTTGTGAAAATATGGGTTGGTATGAAATATGCTATGCTACTTAGATATTTTAAGTGGCAATACTGTGGTACTACTTTAAATAAACTTGTATGGTGCTATGTTTTGGATTTGTGACTAAAACAGTGTTGATAATACACCAATGGTTTAGCTATTGCTGAAGGGTGCTGTCCTGGTTTCAGCTGGGATAGAGTTAATTTTCTTCCTAGTAGCTGGTACAGTGCTATGTTTTGGATTTAGGATGAGAACAATGTTGATAACACACCCATGTTTTAGTTGTTGCTAAGTAGTGCTTACAGTAGTCAAGGACTTTTCAGCTTCTCATGCCCTGCCAGTGAGAAGCTGGGAGGGGGCACAGCCAGGACAGCTGACCCAAACTGGCCAAAGGGATATTCCATACCATATGACGTCATGTTTAGTATATAAACTGGGGGGAGTTAGCCGGGGGGGCAGTGACCACTGTTTGGGAACTGGCTGGGCATCGATTGGCAGGTGGTGAGCAATTGCATTGTGCATCACTTATTTTGTATATTCTTTTATCATTATTATTATTATTATTTCCCATTCCTTTTCTGTCCTATTAAACTGTCTTTACCTCAACCCATGAATTTTACTTTTTTTTTCCTGATTCTCTCCCCCATCCCACTGGCTGGGGGCGGGGGAAGTGAGCAAACAGCTGTGTGGTGTTTAGCTGCCTGCTGGGTTAAACCACAACAGGTGTTTGCACAGTGTCAATGCTTTTTCTGTTTCTCACACTGCCCTGCTAGCGAGTAGGCTGGGGGTTCATTAGGAGTTGGGAGGGGGATAGAGCTGGGCAGCTGATCTCAGCTAACCAAAGTGATATCCCATAGCATATGATGTTGTGCTCAGCAATAAAAGCTGGAGGAAGAAGAAAGGGAAGGATATTCAGAGTTATGGTGTCTGTCTTCTCAAGTAACCATTACACATGATGGAGCTCTGCTTTCCTGGAAATGGCTGAATATCTTCCTGCCGATGGGAAGTAGTGAATGAATTCCTTATTTTGCTTTGCTTGTGTGCACAACTTCTGCTTTATCTGTTAAACTGTCTTTATCTCAGCCCATGATTTTTCTCGCTTTTGCTCTTCTGATTCTCTCCCCCATCCCACTGTGGGGGAGTGAGTGAGCAGCTGTATGGGGCTGAGCTGCCTACTGGGTTTAACCCACAAATATGAGATCCATTTTCCTGTTCTAAACTGTTTTTCACTAAAACTGCTCTGTTGCTACTTAAGCACATTGATTTCTGGAGTACTGTCTTCCACATTTATCTTTATTAGAAATGTGAAGAAAAAGAGCTACCCCAAAGTAAAATGTACATAACATTGCCCTTCATTTCCAATAAAATTAATATGAAATTATAGATAGCTTCCAGTCTGAAATCTTATATGTCATATATTGTGTCAAAGTTTTATGACTATACACTAAACTTGATGAAAAGGCTGCAATCATACTGCTGGCATAGTTAAAGAATAAAATGCACCAAAGCAGCATGATTATTTTATATATTATTCACAGAAGATAACATCCTTCCCATTGAGACATCCTCACTACTATTTTCACAGAATGTAAATCCAAGAACACTAAAGAGTAAAAGAAAATAAATCTGATGCTGAAAATATTTTTTCTCTAGTCAAAAAGATTTATCAATAATGTGTTGAGGAATTAATTACTGCTGAACAGATATGGGGATTGTCAGCCAACCCTTTTGTTAATGACATGTATAGATTACATGCCATTTGACTTACCCTCCAGAAAATATAAAACTACTATAATATAATGTTATATCCCTTCCAGGAGAAAAAAGAAAAGTAAATTTGTAAGTTAACTTATAAATAATTCTCAGACCAGCATTAACAAGCACATTTAAGTAAATATTTGCAAAATCTAACTCAAATTTTAGAAGGTAAAATGTTAATTTGTCTCTGTTAAATCATACAAATCAAGGCAGAATTGTCTAAAGCGTCTGCAATGCCTAATTTGATGAGCTATCTTATCAGAAATATGTACACTAAAAAAAAGTATTACCAATGTTATCTGGGTAAAACTGCCATTCTAAATCTGAGACTGCTGTGTTTAAAGTAATGAAGAATAATATTCAATATAGAACTTTTCTGAATCTTGATGCAATATAAAAATAGCTCTTAAGTCTCATAGGGACACTTGGAATTGTTAGAGTACAAATACTGTATTCTTGCCATTTTTCTGAGTATCACCTGATTCAGTATTTCTGAAGTAATTCATAGAAGTGGATTTTTTTCATTTTTTATTACATTTGTACCTTAAGTTTAGGAATAAACTGTTCAGTTACCTGGCATGAGAGTTCTTTCCTCAGCAGCATTGCTTTGTGCAAAACAGAATATTTTGATGGATAATAGAAAATCTCTCATTACTTTACAATGTAATAGCTCATTACTAAACTGAGAAAGGATCTAATTAAAACCAGTGGGATTCATGACATGTTTGTTACTGGTATAACATGGTGTGTCAACTGAAAACAAATTTTGAGCCTTAAAAACTACATTGACCTATAATTTATATTTTTTTTCTCATTTCTTGTTCTGATATATTCTGCTCCTCCTTCTGTCTTTTGATGTCGCCCCCCCCCAAAAAAAAAAAAACTATAGGTATAATTCTACCAATTATATTTCCATAGCTGATCAGAATACTAACTACTTAATCAATTTCTGTAGCAACTCACAATGAGCAGATGACTGCAGTGTGATGAATTACCTACCAGAGTTTGGATAGTTCTTAGTTCATAAACAAATAGTACATAAAAAGTGATCAGTAATTAATCTTATTATGTGGATAGAAATTTGATAAACATGCAACTAAGTAATGAAATACCTGTTACTTTTTGAAAATGTAAGTAACAACAGTCATCTTTCAGGAAGTAGATTTCTGTGATGGCTGTTATTGGAATAACAAAAAAAAACCCCACAAATCCAAACATGGAATAAAGCTTTAAAACTCAATGTCTAACTCATATAATGGTAGAGTGAATGAGACAACAAAATGGCTAATTAGTATAAAGTACTCAGAATGGTTGTTTTCACCCTCCAGGTAGGGATTTGGTTCTGGCATAGAGAAGATTAAGTGAGATGGAGACTTAGACTCCCTTTCCTAAACTTTCTGTACCAAAGCAAAATAATAGCTTTAATTGAAGAGGAAAGCATGCTATACATTTCACAACTACAGTTATGAATGCTAGACTATAGCATTCAGCTATAGCTTTCAACTCTCAAAACTTCACGTTCTTTTCAGTGTTTGTCACTTTCTCCTTACTTCCTTCATTAGATCTTTCCAAAGCCTTCATCTCTTTATTTGCCAGTAGAGTTTGTGCCTTGTGCAATGGGATGAATTTTCTGATACAGACGTTGATCAGAAAGATGCACTCTTTTTACATTTTTTTTTCACAAAATATCCATCTTTTCTGGATTTACTGTTTTTTTAGAACTGATTTCTAAATTACCATAGCAAGAGAAGGACAACTACCTTTATCCTCTGACCATGTACATATCCTGGCCTTTTATTTTAGGATGTTTAGCTAAACTGTTGTCTAAAATTAACTTGCAAGTTCAGTGTCTAAGGTAGGTGGTCTAAAACTCATCAGAATTCCTTAAGACAAAACACACAAGAAAATAGTAGGAAAAGCAGAAAAAAAAATACATTAATACATGCAAAATAGATAAATAACTATCAAGTGAATGAAGTAATATAGAATCTAAGAGATTGTGTTGCCTCATCATTCTTTACTCAATCTTTTGTGACTATACAAACATTCCCATAGTAACCATTTGTGATATCACAAATAAAGGTTTATAACTTAAAGGGGAAATAAGCTGTGTGGGAAGATCAACTTGAGAAACAGAAATCATACTTTCACACAAATATGCTTAGCATGCCAACAAAAATAGGAAAGAGAAATTAAAAATATGTAGAGCATTGTTCTGAATTTTGTGTTTTCCAAGGCTTTCTTTTTGTTTGACTCATAAATTCCTGCTTTTTAGCCTTTACAGAGCAACTTTAATTACAAAGATGTAACTGTCTGTTGTAATGGTGAGTATGAAATGGTGGTCTATATATGGAAAATCTAAGCTTCAACATTTGTTACTAACCAAAATGGCTAATTCCATGGAGTCTGCTGCTTTGGCATCTCTAATTGAGAAACATATACAAGTCTGGCAATGTAATATAATTTGCTGAAAGTTCTAGACAGAGCAAAAGTGTATGACCTTTTCTTATAGCGACCTGCTGATGTCTGGTACCCTGAAGTTTTATTTTCTGTTGTAATCTCTCAAACTTTATCTCTTCATTGAAAAGACTGATTAGAAAGTACTGTGACTCTTTACCACATTTCAATGCATGCACTGGGGACGGAAATGTTTGAATATGAGAATCTTCAGAGGAATATTATTGTAATGGAAATAATTCTATGAATGAATTTCTGTATGAAATTCTATTTAAAACATGAAGATGATTGGATTATATTACCTTGGTTTGGGGCTGTTTGTCTAGAAATGTATAACTTAAAACCCCCTAGGCACTACTAGCTACATGCATATGACAAGCTCCCCAGACTTACTATTGGACTAGAAAATTAAAATTTGGTTTTTTAAACAAACTTTATCATTTCACATTTGTAATGACATTGCTTTTAGTATTTCCTATCCAATAATATTACTAGTGGAAAAAGTGGAAATGAAGACTGTGTTTGGATTGTTCTTTAATATGAATATTAGTAATTGCTAAGTTGATTAGAAACATGCTCTTTTCCTGAATGTATCAGTAATTGTAAACAAGATAACTTCTCCTTTCCTAGATTCAGTGTTTGTGGGACAGGGTCCTGATGTATTTCACAAAACAGAATGATCAGGTTACCAAAATCAAAAACCTAGATGTCAAGAAGCTGTGAAAACAATAGATTCTTGGACTCCTACATTGTATATGCTACTTTTCCTATTCCTGTCCTTGTGTTAGCTTTGAAAGGGAATTGATAGTTTATGGGAGCTCTATTGGTACTGTGGTTTGCTTTTTTTAATTTTCCTTTCTATACTGCTCTAATTCAGATAAGCAGGGGATATTTAGAAGAATATTTACAATATGAAATGTATCACTGTCCTTCCATGAAAATACAATTTCCATGACAACATTAGTGAGGTAAGAAGAAGTTAAATCCTTCTAAAATGTAGTGGGATATAAGGTCCAAAATCACTAATAAATTATTACTTGGGTTTTGCCCCCTACTCTCTCCACTCAATCAGGTCAGAGATGAGCAATAGCTATTCAAAATTTTCAGAGAGTCTTGAAAAGTCCTGTGAAAGTATTTTAAAGGAATCTTACCTAAAAAGAGAAAAAAAATATAATAGTAATTTCATATCATACATTCATTTCACATTGGAATGCCTATGAAGTGAACTTAACTCTCATGTTAAGCTCTTACATTTAAAATAGATCTAGACAGCATTTAGGATTTTTGTGAACTGATTTTCTTTAGAACAGAAGAGTTCTAATAACTCTTTAAGTAAACTAAAAGTAATTTAATGCAATTTTAGCTGTATTCAGCTGTGCAGCTACATCTTTATTAAACTTATTGTTGGCCTAAGTATAATCACATGTCAATTTTTTCCCTTCTCTATTTCTTTAGATTTAAGGATCAGTTGCATTATTTTGATCAGCTTACACTTTAGATACACATCACCAGTTAGTGTCCTACTTCCCTAGATTTTATTTACAAGTCTATTATTCAAAGGGGAAAAACACAAAGGAATTCTGCTAATTCTATGAAACATCAGTACATTACAATATAGTAAATGAAAGGCTATTATGTTTCAGATTGGTCTGTACACTCAAGCTCCCAAAAGAAATGGGTTGCTGAATTGATTATAATTGGTGTGGAATTGACTGTACATGCATGTTAAGCAATTTTCTAGAAAATTACACAAAATTGGAACATCACCATAGCAATATTCTATTGTACACAATTGTAACTAAATATTATAACTTTAAATAGAAACTTGTTTGATATGTATCATGTTTTGTAAAATCCAGTCTTACTGAAATGAATTTTTAGAAACAGTGCAAATATTTATGCTAAATACATTTTGTAGAATTTGCTAGGAATGCAAAAAATGTCCAAGGAAGTTCAAGTGATAACACTTAAAGATGACATGTTTGAGGGCAGTAGCAGAGAAGATGAAGTGACTTATTGTTCTCTTCCAGAAGCATGATACCTTTTCTCCATATCTCTGAAGAACCTAGCAATGCTGCATGCAGATGCACCCAGCCTTTCATGGCCAGCTGCAGGATTTTCAAGTAAGACTTATGAAAAAGCTCCCACGATCTAGCATACTGAAGACTTTTTAAAGTTAGTATTTTGCTTCTTTCCATTAAAAAAATTCTTAAATAGGAGCTCTTCCATTATCCTAAAATAGAAATTCAACAATACTTCAGCTCACTCCAAACCATCTGTTTACACTCATTTCTATCACAAAATTCTCAGTGATTTGCATTTTGCCCAAGCTGTCAGTTCTGCCTTTGCCAATGTTAAATAACAGCCCACAATTGTGGTAGTTCTTTTCAGTCATAGTGCTAGAATAAATTTTCAACAACAGAAGGAAAGGCTCAAGATAGCTGTATGTATATCTGAAAGTAAGCTAAAATTATGTAAAAAACAAACAGTGCAGACAGAGTATATTGTTCAATACACTGTTTTTAAAATTTGTGCCATTAACAATATACATTATACAATGCAAATACAGACATTTCTTTAATACAAGTTTGCCATGTAAATAATGCTAGCTGTAATCTCTACACAACGTGAATTTATAATTTTTCCCCACTTGTTAAAAAAAGAGCTCCATTACAGGTATGAGATAGATATGACCCTGAGATCATTACCATCTAAAAGTAAATAAAAATGTCTTATCTTTTCTGTCCTTATTTCTCAGGGGGATATACGACCTAAAAAGAAGAAAAAAAAAAAAAAATCAAGCAATAAAAGCCTTCTTATCAGAAGATCTCATATTCTCTTTTCCATGTGTTTTCAAAAACATCCTCCCTTTTGACTTCAGGAATACTGAAGTATGTTGTACTAATTTTCAGTGTCATTAATGTACCCTTATGAAAAATGTGGAGCGAAAATGGGACTTAAAAGAAAGAAGAAACAGAAAGAAAGATAAATGACCCAATATTAATGAAAAATACTTTGCTGGTCACTTAACAGGAATAGGTCTCTTACTGATTGTTTAAAAAGAGCTGGTCATTGACCAGGTTTTATGCTGTAGATCTTGCAAACCTGGGGGTGATAATATCAGGGCTTGAATCTGATAAATATAGGAAGTTGTGCCCAGAAATATCTGGCTTTATAATGAAACTTAAAAATTGACAAACTTGAATGGATTTATAATGTAATCAAATATGTTCTCCCATTCATGTTCCATCTACCATCTGTTGTCTACAGTAGTTTAAGGATTACAGAATTAGGTTGACACATTTGGCTGTATTCATTTAAATATCCAAATCATTAAGAAATGAGAGGATTCTTTATTCTTTCCTTTTTCAAATTACAATTAATCTAAAAAAAACCCCAAAACCTTCTTCATAAGAAGTTCTGAATTGTCAGCTGAAGTAAGTTATTTCTTATGTAGATAACATTGGCAGAGGCAGCCACAATGCACAGTTTCTTAACACTGCCTTGCTAGCGTGTGTTTGATCTCAAAAGTACCTCTTTTGGGGAAAGAGCTCACTCCATTTCTATTGATGATAAATTTTGTCCGTTCTACAGGTTTTGCTAAAATAGATGGTTCTTACTGTGGTGGTGGTTCAAGGAAAACAGGACTGGTAACAGATATATCAGCCCACATCTAGAATAACTTAATTGGTTTCAGTGCTGTTATTTCATGCTTTAACAACAGAACAAAGATATGGTTTAAAGACATACTTTGTGGAAAAACTGTAGAAGAATTTGAGCCAGACATGTATGATGATTTTAAAAGGTTTTAGCAAAGGGATAAAAAAGTGAGAAAATAGAGTATTAAAAGATAGTAAATACTCAAAAACAATGGAGGGGAGGGAAAAAAAAAACAGCAGTCATACTCTGCTCTCGACTCAGTGAGAAATCAGTAAAGAATTCCACTGTACATCTAGTCATGAGTTGTAAACTGTAGTCAGAAACAGCCTGATGGACTAAGGAGGCGATGTGAAGTTTCTTGGCTATTGGCCTGTGTGGCATATATTAGCAGGCTGCTTGCATCTCCTCAGGCCTAGATAACTAAAATGTTTTAAGATTTATATGTTTAGGTCTCAAACAACTTCAGCATTTTTTAGCTTCATTTCGGACTTTTATATACTGAAACCACAGAGCCAACAAACCAGGCAAATTATCTTTCCATTTACATGCAATCATAATTAACATAATTTGAGCAGCAGTAGGAACGTACTTGGAAGATCTTAGAGATTTCATTTTTTCCAAGTTACGGTAAATGATAGCCTGGGTAAACACAATTTAAGTTTGATTCCAGTAGTGATCTGTTTGTGATTTATAAAAACCTAAACTCAATTTCTACTTGCTTTAAAACCAAAAATGAGAAAATTATTTTTACAGGTAGGATTCTGGTTTGTAGCTGTACAAAACTATTGTCTTCTACAAATACTGTTCTATAGTCTCTTAGATAGACATGGTATTTTTTAATGAAAGAAACAAGATATAGCGTTTTTTTGTAGTTACAAATATCTTTCTCTCTTTAAATCTTAGAAACTAGAAATCACTCATGGGTTTCAAGGTAAAAAATGACATCTAGTTTCAGTGAAAAGAAAGAAATACAGAAGTGCATGGTTAGTGCATTCACAATGTTCTGACAACATGTGCACGATAGATTTGTAGATTGAGATAATATATTTTATTAAATCAGCTGTCATGATGGAAAAATCAGACAAGTTTTCAGACTCACAAGCCCTTCTGCAGATCTGAAAGAAAAGCTCTCTGAAGGAAAGCAGCAGCTTGAAAAGCATTGATTACAGTTTGGTTAGATATGCATCTATTAAACTAGCTACCAAATGTTCTTCAGTCCTTAGAAAAGTCTTTGACCAAAGGTCTTTGACAGAAAGATTATTTTTCTGAATTAATCTCTGTTGCTTACACCACCCCACCAGCAAGTAGGCTGGGGGTGCACAAGAAGTTGGGACGGGACAGAGCTGGGACAGCTGACCCCAACTGACCAACGGGATATTCCATACCATATGACATCATGCTCAGCAATAAAAGCTGGAGAAAGAAGGAGAAAGTGGGGGACATTTGGAGTGATGGTGTTTGTCTTCCCAAGTACCCTTTTACACATAATGAAGCTCTGCTTTCCTGGAAATGGCTGAGCATCTTCCTGCCGATGGGAAGTAGTGAATTAATTCCTTATTTTGCTTTGCTTGTGTGCACAACTTCTGCTTTATCTGTTAAACTGTCTTTATCTCAGCCCATGATTTTTCTCACGTTTGCTCTTCTGATTCTCTCCCCCATCCCAGTGGAGGGGGAATGAGCAAGTGGCTGTGTGGGGCTGAGCTGCCTACTAGCGTTAAACCACCAACAGAAATTTTTCTCATCTCTAGCAGCTGATATAATAAAATACATTTCTTCTATCTAGAAAACTTGTTTTGGGAAGCAAATGACATTACAGAAATATACTGAAAATCCTCCAGATGCCATCAGAGTTTAAAGTGAGGATTGTTAAGCTCCAGTAATGTCCAGTTTTATTGATTCTTTCACATGAAAAAACGTAGTGAGGTAAAACTATATAGAGGTGCTGGAAGATCCATCCATACCAGAACACTTGGGAGAGGTAAGTTAACTCTGGGGAAATGCCAAAACTTTGTGCCTTTTAGTTGTTTTCTACAGGTATTGCAATGGTGTCTCTTTTCTCCACTGTTCATTATCAGAATTTCATGAAATGATCAACAAATTACAAATGAAGTGAGAAATAACACCATATAAATTAAGCAAAATGAACTCTAAAAGTGAACACTAATTAGAAGGGGGGGGGGGGGGGGGGGGGGGAGAATGAAAACAAGCCAAAGAAATGAACAGTAAGTATCAGCAGAATGAGGAGTTGACGGTCATTATGAACAAGATTTTAAAGAAAAATAAATAAATTAACAGTCATCTTCCAGAAAGCTAGGGTCATATCACATCATTTACAGGGTAAATTACAATCCTAATATCTCCTCATAACATATAAATTTAACTTAGATCTGGGCAGTGAAAATGAAATAAGAAGTACTTGAAAATGAAAGTGAATACTTTTTCTTCATTTTTTTGTTAAATAATTTTTTATCCAAATGTCATTTGCATAAGCCTGTTTTTCTGGCACCCAGATCTGAAACAAAACTCTTCAAGAAAGGGACTCAGAGTCTGGCCATTAAACTCAGGTGCTGACCAGATTTTCCAAGCACTGCCGGGCCCATTTTGAATGGTTATTTTTGTCATATGTATTAGTCATTTTTTTCCTAGGTTTCAGTAAATATAAAAAAGAAAAAAAAAATCATTTTCTTTAATGTCAAAACTTGTTTGTGAAAGAGAGAAACAATTAAAAACTTTCAGTTTCATCTGAAGATTTTTAAAGAGTTGGTAATGTGTCAAAATAATTAGATGTCATCAAGTTAAAGTCTTCATCAAGCTTCATTCTTGGCCAATGTAAACATTTCCTCATTTTACAATGACCTTTCTAGATTAAGAATTTTTTCATTTCAGTGAGTTTGTTTAGCCAGACTTGATTCTAATCTTATGCACAGTGAAACATTGTGAAAATAGCCTCAGGAATGTCCATTGATGATGAAAGCAACAAAGAGTTGTTTCAAAGCAAGATGTTTAACAGGAACTCTTAAGCTTATTATGTCTGTCAGAACTTTTCCACTATCATTTTGCATTGATAAAGCTGGACCCTTTACCTTTTAATTTTATTGCTTAATTAAAACAGTCCACTAACGTTGCTTTAGGGGTGAATCCTTATTTTTCTCTAAGTGGACTTTAGATTTTTGACTTTACTTTAATAGTGAAGGCAGAAAGCAGTTGGAATTTTTTGTCTAATCTTATAAAGAGTTTATATTCATTTGAAGTGTTTAGGGCATGAGATTTTTTCAAACTGCCAAGACCAGTTACTATAAAATGTTAAAGGAAAAGACTGACAGTATAACCAGGTGTTATATGCCATTCCCGTAATACACTGAGTTTATTAAAAAACAAACAAACAAAAAAGCATTATGGACTTTCAAAATGTAAATTATTATTTTCTAGTTTGTATCCCCCTTGATGTATAAGTAAGCAACTACATAGAGCAACATCGTAATGTCATGCCTCTTGCCAAAATTTAGATATCTTTTCACTTCAGAAAAATGTGGGCTTCTAGTCTAACATCGTTACTTTTTATGAAGTATTTGAAACAGATTTATAACATACTGTTAAGTTCATGACATATAATAACTGAAACCCTCAACAATCAGGAAAATACTGATTAATTATTCTGATTATACAATTTCAGCACTGCTCCCTCTTTAAAGACCTATCTGAAGGGAGAATAATACACTATGGATGGTCACCGTGAATGGTGACTGCAATATATACAGACAATATAAAATATATACTATGTTATATTTTTAGGATAGTGTTTTAAACATGACTCACACAAAATTCAGATTTAAGAACTTAAATAAGAGTGGTTTTACTGGCTGTGAAATTTCCTCTGAAGACAACTGTTACTGGCCTTTATCAGAAACTCATTTCGGAACTTCTTATGATCTTGAATAGAGTATAAGCAAAATATAAATATGTTTAAATAACCATTATACTAAAAATTGTCACTTTGGAACAAATTATTAGAATCTATGGGCTTCCTTCTTTAGGCATAATTCCTCATTTCATACAAATTACAATGTTCTTCCCAAGTTTTTAAAATTAAATACTGGAAAATATATTTAATTCCTTTTTTCATTTTCTTTATTTAATTTTATATTTATAAAATGTATCCTGGCTTTATCACAGAGTTTCAAATTACTATTTTTTTTTTAACTGTCTCTAGGTTCTTGTAACTCAATACAGTATTTAAGTTTGTCATAATGATCATAATATATCATCATCAATAAGGAGATCTTAGATCTCATCTTTATGCTAAAATTGTTCTTGTCTCTGAGGGTTACTTGCTGGAGAAATTTTGCTACTTTTCAGCCTTCTATTTGTAGCAGCCACAGTCAGAGCTAGTACTAGCTTATGATTTGTGCTAGCACAGTCATGTATAGTATGTATGACTATGGACAGAGTTAAAGCCATGCCTCAGGTTTTTCATCTGAAAGTAATTTCAAATAGAGGTGAAATCACATCAAAATACTTAGATGAAAACGGTAGGATATTGCTAAGTTTTCTTAATAATTTTAATAATAATTTAAAAATAACAATAATCATTCATTAACATAATCTATTGTCTTTATTATTATTCTGTGAAACGATGGACTCAACTGAGAGAAAATAACAGTCACTTGAGGAATGTGATAGAACATAAAATATATGATAGATAAAAGAAAGCAGTTACATATGAGCAGAAGTGTAAGCAAGAAGGATGGGCACTGTGTTTGATTAATGGAAAGGTAGAGAGAGAATGAAAATTAATGGAGGAAAAAAAGCAGAGGAAACACGGTAGAGAGTAAAATAACATATTAATTTTCCTTTATTAAGCCTAAAAGTATTAGGCTACTTTCTTTAATAAGAAAGACAATAGTTCCTCACTACATGGTTTAAAAGACGCCTTTTACTCAGGCTGAAGAAAACTTATAACAGACTCGGTAGCAGTATTAGATGGAGATATTATTAAAATTTTGGCAACATATCTTAAGTTAAAAACTTGTTTTACAGAGTCAATAGAAGTTAGTGCTATTCAGATAGTATTGGAGCCCCAAAAGCCACTTGGCCAAATAGTCTGGCAAACCAGGAACTGGTGGAAAGCTGGCCGTGCAATGAAGAATGTGTTACTGGCCTTGAACCTAATTCAGTGATAACATAAACTTGATTGCTGCTGTTCTGAAGACCACAAGTGAAAGGGAATACAATACAAATGTTGACTCTGTTTGTGGCAGAGGTAAATAATGCCTTTGTTGGACAGAAGAAATTAATTCTACAAAGTGCTGAAAAGTTTATTAAGACTGATGAGTTAAGGGCAGCAAAGAGGAAAACAATGCAAAGAAAGTTATGGCCTAACATTACCAAGGAGAAGCACAAGGACCTGAGAAACAGCACAAGCACCCAGCCTTACCTGTGGTGTCTCAAAGCTGATGAATTCTCACTTAACTGTAGTTTTGCTTATTTGTGCTAATTAATTTGTAGCAGTTTATCTGACATATCCTGATATCTCACCTGATATCTCAGGTGACATTGTGTGAGTTACTCTATTTGTGCTTTGAAGTGGTATGGAAATCCTGAGTAGTTCTTCTCTCCTACTGCAAGGACTGCCTTTATGAAGCAAATAAACAGTGGAAATAGCTGAACATCACCTGCTGATGGGAAGTAGAGAATAAATCTTTGGGTTTTGTTTCTGGGGTTTTTTTGCTTTCTTTTGTGTATGGCCTTTGCTTCTTTTTTTCATTAAGCTGCCTTCATCTCAACCCACAAGTTTTGCATCTTATTTTCTTTCCCTGTCCTGCTGAGGAGGGGGAGTGAGAGAGCAGCTTAGTGGGTACCATACAATGACATATCAAGAAACAAAGTAGTCAAGGATTTTAAATATTTTAACTTATTTTTACTGTAACCTTGCTTTGTATCAGTGAACTATAAATAAGAAATTCAATCCTGTAATACCCTTCGGCTGCCTATGTGTGGTGGGTTGACCCTGGCTGGACGTCAGGTGCCCACCAAAGCTGCTCTATCACTCCCCCTCTTCAGCTGGACAGGGGAGAGAAAATATAATGAAAGGCTCGTGGGTTGAGATAAGGACAGGGAGAGCTCACTCACCAATTACCTTCACGGGCAAAACAGTCTCAACTCAGGGAAATTAATTTAATTTATTGCCACTCAAATCAGAGTAGGGTAATGAGAAATAAAACCAAATCTTAAAACACCTTCCCCCCCCCCCTTCCTTCTTTCCGGGCTCAACTTCACTCCCAATTTCTATACCTCCTACCCCCAAGTGGTGCAGGGAGATGGGGAATGGCGGTTGCTGTCAGTTCATCACACGTTGTCTCTGCCACTTCTTCCTCCTGACACTCTTCCCCTGCTCCAGCGTGGGATCCCTCCCATGGGACACAGTCTTCCATGAACTTCTCCAACATGAGTCCTTCCAATGGTCTACAGTTCTTCATGAATTGCTCCAGCATGGGTCCTTTCCATGGGGTGCAGTCCTTCAGGAAGAGAATGCTCCAGTGTGGGTCCCCCACGGGGTCACAAGTCCTGCCAGCAAACCTGCTCCAGCGTGGGCTCCTCTCTCCATGGGTCCACAGGTCCTGACAGAAGCCTGCTCCAGTGTGGGCTTCCCACAGGTTCACAGCCTCCTTCAGGCATCCACCTGCTCCAGTGTGGGGTCCTCCACGGGCTGCAGGGGAACCTCTGCTCCGGCACCTGGAGCACCTCCTCCCCCTCATTCTTCACTGACCTATTAATAACACTCTTATTAGTATATAAATATATATTATATATAATTTATATATTATATTATATAAAACATATACATTAATATATAAATATATTTTTCTCCTCAAAATGTTAATATTACCAAAAATATCACCTGAGTTTAGATCATATTATTAATATGCAACCTTCCTACCTGAAATGCTTTATACAGGCGATACACAGCATCTGGACCTTGTAATTGAATTTTTTGAAGTTCATCATTTTTTGGAGTCATGTGTGGGTCGGTGATCTGAACACGATAATTTACAGTGCACACAATTAATCAGCTCATTAAATATAGAAAAGTCACTGTGAAAGCTAAAATACAGGTCACCTATTTATGAAAAAATAAATTTTGCACTTGAGTTGCTGATGTAGCAGCTCTTCCTACATTTTGTGTCTACCATTCATGTACAGAAAGTTTAGTATCAGGGCCTAAAATGGCAGTTAATATATGTGTGTGTATATATATAAAAAATAATTGCATTACAAAAACCCATTGTATTTATTTTTAAATTACTCTAGCTCATGGTTGAAAGAATAAATTGATAGTTTTGAAGAGAAATCAACATAGTTCAACAGAGTTCAAAGCAAATATTAACAGTACTTTGGTTTGCATTTTATCAGTTTGATAAAGTGTGAGGGCTTATGATACATTCTGCCTTACTGTTCATTTGTTATTTTTTGAAGAAGCCAGTAATGGTCACAAAAATAGGACCTTACTCCTTTTCTTTATGAAGACTCTACTTCAGAGTAAAAGCCAAAGAAAAAAGAAAAAACACTTGTCTTTAATGTGGCCTCGGTAGATGGACAACAGAGAGGAGAGAGAGCAAAGGAGACCTGTTGAACAACAGTCAAGGTGGGTAAGCCACAATCAGTAATCACAGAACAATATTTTTCATTTTTTCATACAATTCAATGAAGTAAAAACAGCAAGGAAAATCTACTGTATATACTCAAATTCACATGGTATTTCTAATCTGTCAAACCAAAGTACAAGGAAGCCTTAGCATAAAGCTTACATTTATCTGTCTTAGAATGCCTTATATGTATTTATGTAAGCATGCATTTTAAATATATCTCTAGAAGTCTTATGTCTAATCTATATATAAGAAGCTATTGTTAGTAATATTTATTCTAAAGATACTTCCTGTATCACAGAATATTCAGACTGATTTGCATATGGATATCAGAAGCTAACCCCACATAAGCTTAGAAGCGAGTAAATAAACCAATAATTGCTAATAATACTAGTAGAAAACATAATCCAAAGCTATGAATCATACTATGAAGGCTCCAGAAGATTTATGGCATTTTAAAAGTTGAAGATACTGAGCACTTACAAAACTGGGTCTGTATTTGTTTTCTGCTGCTGCAGTAAGAAGCTACACCATCTAACCTTACTCAGTGAAAAATATCTGGCACGTTTTCAGAACTGTTGCATCTTTTATCTCAACTTTATATTTTGTATATCTAAGCACGCATTTTTGAGAGGAAGTGCTGTTAACACTACTTTGTAGTCAGACTGTATTGCATCTGCCATCTAATCATCAGAATGGTCTTCAAACAGACTAAAGACAGTTCATCAAGTAAGAAAAGAAAATACTCATTTCTATTAGAGGCAGTTGAAGGAGGAGGGAAAGGATATCATTACTGCAAACATTTTAGTGAGTTTTTCTTTGTTTCTTTTTCTATCAGCTGTGATGTCAATGAACATCTAGTTCTGCAAAATTTCACACATAAGAATAGCCTTCATTGTTTTTAAATTAATTACTCACATGATAAAACTATCAACAAGAGAAAGGCTTTTTGGGATCAAATCTATACCTGTTGTTTCATTTCTTTTTCATAGTCTGCCAGGAAATGTAACCTCCAACTGGTTATGTGAAATGGAGCTTAAACCCCTTTTTGACTCTAAAAGTGAGCAGACTATTTTGTGTTCATTTGGAATTTCTTAAATATTATGATTATGTTCTTGTTTGTTTCTGTTTCCTTGTTATTCCTAAATGAATTTTACATCAGTGATATTTCAAATTTTACTCCCAAGAGAGGAGAAAAAATACATAAAACGGTAAGGAAAAAGACTAATAGATGAAAAATATTCTTTAGCAATGTTACCAAATTGCTAAATGGATAGAAGTAGACTTGAATGTCAAATATTTAGGAATTGGACTTCTCTTATCCTATGCTGTCCTCATACATATGAAGTTAGTTTATCTTAGTAATGAAGAAACAATTTTCCACAGGTTTTCTATATAAACTGAGGCTGTCTGCATACCTAAAACCCCCACTGTTTTTTTCTGAAGATTACTTCTGACACTGTCTATGCAGTTATGAGGTAGAAAGCAATTTAGAAAACAGGCTTTTGAGGATTTTTTTTTTTTCCAAAACTCACATCATCCAAATTATGTAGCTATATAAGATGATGATTTCTAGTGTGCTTGACTTCAGTAGAGCTATGTTGATTTACAGCAGATAAAAACTTTAAGAGTTTGGCACTCCTATATTCTTCTTGCTTAGGAAATAACATCTAAACTTTTCTTCTTTCTCTGCAGTAGTATGAATAACATGCTGTACTTTCATGAACACATGGACGTATTTTTGATTTGTAAATTTAATTTCTTTACAAATCCCTCAAAATTAAAAATATGTGCAGTCATGCAAGTACTTATAGCTTTGAAAAGGATTTATTATCTTCTTACTTTAAATGAAGGAGATGAAACTCAAGAAAGAGAATAACAGGCTCTGATCTGATCTCATTCCTCTCAGCATAATTCCAGGTCGGTTATGCTCAGCAGGAAAAAAAGTGCAAGTGAACAGGTTTTTTTTACTCTGAATTGTAAAAAAGATTTATGATTGCAAAACTGAATATTCTGCCACTGATAAAAAGATTTCTAAAACAGATTAAGGGAAATATAAGTAATTTCAGATGAGTGTGCTTTTGATATTGTGAGTTCAATGAGATTTTTGATAATTTTATGTACACAGTTACTTATAATGACATTTATTCTTTCTCAGACTGCTTCATAACTTTGGGCATAGTTAATCTCATTTCTAATGTTAGGTTTGAACCAAAGTATCTTGCAAAATCATTATTAGTTTCTGAGAGAAGTAAACTAGTACTGCCCTTCTTTTTCTATATATAATCAAGACCATTAATCCAGCTGATTAGATCACACTTCCAACAATTTAATTCTTAATCTCCTCCCATTCTCATTTTCTGCTTCCAGGACTTTTTTTGGGCAATCAATCTCTGCAGCTTGGCCAGAATCAGTCTGAGGACTGAGGGTAGGATAAGCCCCATTCATTTAGGACTGGCTTGTGATCAACTTGTTTTTCCATCCTAGAGGAACACAGAGGATCTTACAGTTGTTTGTGGCTGTCTGGCTTTATAGGACTACTAGGACTAGTTCCTGGTTTTCTCCCCATGTATGCCATCTTCAGTTCCCACTACACATAGCTTTCCTGATTTTTTCTTTTTTTTTTTTTTTTTTTTTTTTTTTGCCTGGCCCAACCTAATCTTTGTTCCTGACTTGGTCTAAAAGTGTTGAGCCACTCACTTCTCCCCAGCTTTGCCCAGACCTCAGAAGATGCTCTTCCTATAGTCTTCTTTTAAAATTCTTTGGGTTTATCATACTTCCTACCCAGATCACCATTTTGGAACATATCTTGATTATCTGGATTGTAGTTTCGGCCTGTCCTAATTGAAGTATCCAGATCCAGTCTGTGTACTAGTCTGATCCTCACCGCTGAGTTTCATCTTCCAGTTGTGATTTGCTTACAGATAGGAGGTTGTTTTTCTGGTAATATTTTTATTTTTGTGCAGAACATAAAAATAAAGGGTTAAATGCTCCCTGAAACATATTTGGGTTCTTTGTCACTAGTGAGAACCATAGCCAAAGAATAAAATGGTCATTTTTCTGACCATTGCAATGCACAGGTTTTGGGGATGGGAAGAAGAAAAGTCATAAAATGAGGGCTAGTTGAAACTGGGCAAACAGGTTAAGAATAACTCCAAATGTGTTACCCAAGAATTCTGCATACGTAGGATATTAATATGCTACTAGTCAGTAAGTGGGAAGAATTTTGATGTTACCGATAGACATAGTAATAATTGCAAATCTAATAACACATGCTGGTCTTGATTACACTTCATAAAAAAGGCAAAGCAGAAAATAAAATATTTTTCTAACTGAGGGCAAGGACTATTGTTGATTTCAGATGACTAAGACATAATCCAAAAAGTTTCTGAATTCTGGAAATTGTATAGAGAAACCTGGGATGAAGGCCAGGAAACCCTTTGTTTCAAGAAAGGTTTTTGTTGTTTGGTAAGTGAAACTAATAGGATTATCCAAACTTCATTGTGAATAGGTATCAGCAGACAGTGAAAAATAATATGAAATTGATTGTGGTATCACCAAACCACATTCTCTCTTTGAGTAAAAGAGAATAATTTTCTAATAATAGTCAATGATTCAGTAATATATATTGGGGAAAGCAATTAAAAATCCCTTCAGCAGAGAATTTAAGGATCAGGGAGTTTTACTGTGCCACTTTTAAAAACTCCTTTCCTGGTAGTGAGAAAAAAGAAAGGACTGCTGTGGAGTTATCACACCCTTCGACTAGAAAAAGCTATGGAAAATTCTTAAGGATTCACTTACGATGCACCCGGCAGCTCAGAGAACAGTATTCCTTGTGTACATGGGCAATCATTACATACATTACTGGGGTGGGTGGGGAAGGGGAAAACTGAATTACTAGTCCTGTTTAGAAGAATAGTGGTGATTTAAAGCTGTTTATAGAGATTTTCTCACTGCAGAGGAATTTAAATGGAAAATCAGTAGTCTGTTTTTTTAAAGGTTTCTCTGTCACATTTAATAATTGCATATGTTCTTTCAGTCCATGATTATTTTAATCATCCCATAGATTCCAAGAATATACAGGTCTGTGAGTGTCCAGAAATCATATGACTACCTGTATCCTTCAGACATCCACCAGTAAGCAAAACAACGATGTGACATGTGTAGTAGATGCTACACTGGAATGTAAGAATATACATATCAGCACAGTGTTGACAATGTGAAGATTTTTTATGTGTTTGGAAATTTACTGCAAGATTAGGGTCAAAGAGAGGTAACTTGACCTGCTCCTCTGCTTGTATATCTGAAGTAGATATTTCTGGGTTCCTTTTGACATGACAACCTAAAAAAGAAAGGTGTGTTTAAAGAATAAAAAACATACAAATGAAAAAGGAATTGGACGCTGTTTATAAAGGGTATCTTAATATGGACAGTGGCTACCTATGCTCTGTGTTCCAGTTTGCCTTATGAAAATGATAGAATGTTATTATATTCCATAAAAAATTATTTTTAAAAGTGAGCTCAAAAATGTAATTCAATATATGGATTCGAGGAAAACATAATAAATGACAAAGAACTGATAAAAGCCTTATCTGTTGAGCTGACAGGCTCTATGCATTTTGAAAGGGCTAGAGAGGATCCATTTGTGATTTTCTTTTCTGAGATGTAACAGCATAGAAACCTTAGAAGATGATGTCAAACATTTCTTCTGTGACACTGCCCTTTCCCCTTCATCTCATACTCTTGGTAACCTTGCATAACTTAAGTTATGGGAGTCCCCATCCCTGGAAGTATTTAAAAGATGTGTAGATGTGGCACTTAGGGACATGGTTTAGTGGGCATGGTGGTGTTGGGTCAACGGTTGGACTCAATGATCTTAGAGGTCTTTTCCAACCTTAATGATTCTATGATTCTAAGTTATGTAAATCTTAAGAGTTTTCCAAACTGTAGCGATTTGCTTTGCTAACAATGGCACAATAAGAAACAAGGCAGTTTCTGTTTGCCAGATCTCTATATAGAAGAGAGTAACAAGTATCTACTGGATATACTTTACATCTTCATAAGAATTTTCACCTTAAGAACATTATTTGAAAATTAGAGAGTTTCAAACTTCATTTAGTCTCTGGACGTTCCTAAATCTTATACAAAATATTACTTATTTTATGAAACAAAAATACTATGACAAAAATACTCTTTTGTAAAACAAAAAGGAAAAAAAAATTGTGAAAATATAACTTTATAAATGAGAAACATAAAAGAATTCAGTCCAAGTGAGGTCTGTCTCTTAGAAGTTACACAGAGTAATTAAAGTGAATTGTAAAACTATATAACTGTAAAGAACTATTCTTAGTTTCCCTTATACCTACAACTTACAATGTAAAGTTCTTCCTCCACTCATACTATTTTTGGGGTTTTTTTGTGCTTTGTCTCAGATGTGCAATGCCATAATAATTATAGTATTCCTCTTTTTCTTAAGGAGACTTTATATGTTTTCTTGTACACATCTGTTCCATTACAGACTTTGGAAGACTGGTATTTGCAGGGCGCCATTTTTTCTACATGATTATTGTAGAAGTATGATTCCTGTTATCAAAACTCTTTGATAACATGAATTTGTAAGAGATTTTTTTTTTTTTTTAAGAATAGAAAGGAAGGAAGAAAAGGGCCCAACTTCAACCCAAATTTTGTAGCTATCTATATCCCATTCAGCAGGACTTGGGTAGCTAAATAAAGAGTGTAGCTGAAAGGAACACTGATGAAAACGGTAAAGATAAATTTAAGATAAGGATGTTTGAGAACCACATGTTCATTGATTATCACTGTTATACAAATATTTTTAAATCTAGTAACAAAAAGGGAGGGGGGGATCCTTCCTTCCTTCCTTCCTTCCTTCCTTCCTTCCTTCCTTCCTTCCTTCCTTCCTTCCTTCCTTCCTCCCTCCCTCCCTCCCTCCCTTCCCAGCCTTTGGAAGAGCGATACTTGCAGGGCGCCATTTTTTCTACATGATTATTGTAGAAGTACAATTCAAGTAGAAACAAAGATGACCTCTTTTATATTTAATATCTGACAGAAAGGGAATTTACACTTGCACTTCTTGCATGTCTAGAAATTCTTCATCATTTTTTAACCTACCTGTGAGTACCTGAGACAATCTGTTGCTGATATGAAGAAGAAACACATGCAGAAATATTTTCAAGATTAACATCCCAAGATTACTTCTCTAAAGTAAAAATATTTTGAATTGAAAAAGTACTGAGAGAAAGACTGATAATTTCCAGTTAAATAGAGAAGCAATGAGGTTGTCAGAGGGCAGAAGTGTTATGGTCCCACTTCTTATACATGCAAAAATAGCACTGCATTTTTTCACAGGCTGATGTCTGCAGAGTTGGAAGTTGGAAAGGTCACAGAGAAATACTTTTCTAAAAAACTCCATCTCCTTTCTGAACAGGACATCAGGCTGTCAGTTTGGCACCTTACTTCTAATATCTACTCTACAGTTTCCCTGTCTTTTCAGTAGCTTGTTTTTACTAGGGAAAGTAAAAATCTCAGTGTAGATGCTGTACCTGTTTCTAATGCATTTGGCAACTTTCAGAATATTTCCTTCAAGGATTGGAATTACATCAATGGTATTTGTGATTTCAAACTCATTTCCCTGTGGACTCCTGAACTCTTCATGTTCACAAACATGTTTCTTCCACCTCTCAGTTCCTTCTTCTGTGAAAGCTCTCTTTGCTCTCTTGTTGAAAATAATTTGATTTCTTGTGACTGCTAAACATCTGCAGAGGCAAATCAGCTGCCACAGTGCTTCTACAATCAGAAAGCTAAAAATCCTCTAAACCCCAGAAACTGTCTTGCTTGGATGCACCTACTACCTATATCTTGATTCTCTTTCTTTCTCTCCCTCCTTGAATTCTCCTTGAAAAAACTGCCTGAGAACTTATCTTGACTTGGATGAAGAAGTCTGCAACAAGGGATTTACTAATCTGTTTTTTTACAGTTTTCTCACTCTTGTCATTTGTTAATATAGCCCTGCCAGGTCTAGAGCAAATTTCTGTAGTTTTGTTCTGAATAACTTACAACTGTTCTCACATTCAGTTCCTCTCTTTCATTTTCTTTAAAAGAAGCAGAATATTAAACCAAGGTGAGCACTGTGCCATAATTAGTATGCAGGTGGCATTCACAGGAAGCTGCCAAACAGGAACATATGACTTGATACAGTACATTTTTCCCATTAAGTCATATCATTGTAATAACTAACAATTAAGTAGCAGAAGTAACTTCCTTTAAAGATACTATCCCTTATTTCCTTTCCTAGAAGTAGAATGTGTTATCAAAGCCCAACAGCTTCTGCTCAAGAAAAGATCAAGCAGGTTTGAAAGCCAGGAAGTGCCATTGCAGTCAAAACTCGGAAGATGTAAATGAGTTCTCTAGTACTGGTACTTTCACAACATTAACACCCAGGGAGAGCAAACAAACAGCAGATACCATGTAGCCACTGTGTGAGTAAAAGTTGACCTTGTCTTGGGAGCATTTTTGGCATCTGTTTTCCATAGGTTTAAATGCATGACACATTTGTGCAAGATGATGAGAAAAGATCCTTTGAGTTGGCTATAGTAGTAACACAGTCCAGAAAACTATATGCCCTGAACAGCTAATTTAAAAAATCAGGGTTTTCATTCTACAGGAAACTCATAATTTGTTTGTTTGTTTGTTTGGGTTTTTTCTTTTTTTTTTTTTCCATTCAGTTGCAAAGCAGAAAGATTTGAAAGTCCTTATGACAATATTAGTTAGCATTTTTTAACATTTTGTCAGAACCATTCTGGTGCCTCAAAAGAATAAACTTGGACAGTCACACTCCTAACTGCCTAATCCCCTGTTCATTCATTGAAATTCACTGTATATAAATTAAATTACTAATTTTAATACCTATATATTTCCTGTATAGTTGTATTTCATCTAATCAGCTAAACTACTGCCATAGTAAGGGAGAGAAAAATGGCACTATGCATGAGTCCATTCATCATAGGGTAGATGTTTGAAGTAGATCATATGGATCACTATCTAAAAATGCAGGTCCACACTTACTGCCTCACTCACAGACCTACCTGCACAGAATTATGTCCTTGGATTGAGATGATTCAAATTTCAAATATTTGTGGAGAAAAAATATTAATCCGCAGGAAAATTTGTTGGACTTACGAAAATGTTCAGTATTTTTGTATGCTTTTTCTCATTTAGATTAATCCAATTTTAATAAACATTTCAGACATTAAAAATGTATATTGTTAATATTAGTATGAACACATATTTATTAGCCAAAGTGATCACAGTTTTTTCTGTTCTTTTTAATGATAAGATTAACATGAAAAGAAGTGTCTCTTAAAAATTGGTATTTTTGTGTCATAATATAGATATCATATGAAGTAGAATTTTTTTATACAATTGCTGGATCTTATTAGGTTCCAGTTTGGTAATGGAAAAATTCCCTAAAAACATATTTTCATGTAATTAGAAGTTTAAGCAACTATATACTGTTGAAGGAAATCTGGGTTACAAATATATTAAAAAATGCAATTATATTCTGATCTCTAATACATTGGAGTGGAATTATTTCTTAACATTATTATGAATTCTAGTGGGAAACCTTCTTAAAGATAGAAATACCAGCTAATTTATTTTTCATACTATGAATGCAAGAGCCCTAAATTAACCCTTTTATTTGTAGTTAATATCTTTAAATGTAGTACCCAGAGAGAAAATAAAGGTTGTCAAGAGGTAAGAAGGAGAACTTTCGTTTACACAGCATTTGAAATTAGATTATTATTCATTTAATGTGTATGAGTACAAACTGTCCATGTGTAAAAGTTCAAAAGCCTGAGGACATATTTAGTACGCCTCCTTTTTAAGAAGTATACTAATGACTGCTTTATTTTTTCCCCTCTTTGACTAGGATAAAAGGAAAAAAAAACAACCATAGCCTCTAGTCTGCATTTGTAGAGGCTTGTACTTACATCCAAGTTGACAGAACATTGCAAGAAGAATTATGTTGAACAGCTGTAGTTTATTGTCACTTTTATTGTCTATCACCACAGCAGAATTTGGCAGTTTGCCTGAGAGAGTAAGGACCACGCTTCCAGTACAACATGTGATAACAAAACTGAGCTGTTGATCTGTACAGCAAGAGGTTTGCTTTAGAGAAGTATCTGAATATGTGGGGATTTTGTTTGTTTGTTTTATTGTTTGTTGTTGGGTTTTGTTGTGTTTTTTTTTAAAGAAAATCCTGCAGTCACTGTTCCTTGAGCATTGAATCAATCACTCAGGGAAGAAAAACACAGAGGACAAGAGAGAGGGAGAGGGGGAAAAAAGATGACACGTCTGTCATTCATAAGGATCCAACTGATTGCTATAACAAGTTACAGTGATGAGAGAAAAGACGCAATGATTCTGGGACCTTAAATATCATTGAGATAAAATAGCTAGAAAGTTTGACCTGCTAGTACCAATAGGATCATAGGATAATTTGGGTTGGAAGGGACCTCAGCAGGTCTCTAGTCCAACCTCCTGCTTAAAGAAGGGTCAGGTATGAAGTTAGACCATGTTATTCAGGGTTTGATCTAGATAGGTCTTGAAAACCCCTAAGAAAATTATAGTATATGCTAGACAATCCAGAAAGAAAAGGTTATTCAGCAGTTACTAATCTAATTCCTGTCTTTGTAATAGAATACTTTAAAATAAAACACTAGTAAAAAAGAACATGTAATACTATATTAATTTTCTGCCATTTGCAAATTGTTTAAATCCTCTATTGTTAAAAAGGACAGGCAAGCTATTTGCCTGACCGTTTTTCACATAAACAAGAGTGACCAGAAGATCTAGAATAAGGGTACTAGTTATTCATACAGACATAGCATAGTGAGGAATACCACAAGTCAAATACTCCAGGAGGAGCAGAGCTCAGGGCATGCATGCAAATTTTAGCAATAGTTGCACTGTCTGTTTAGATGCTGAAACTGGGAGAGCTTATGTATTCTTTTAAAAGTTTTTTACAAGTGCATATTTTGGCAAGGATTTTAGTGTCTTCAGTATTTTATGTTACTACAACACTATTAGACAGTATTGTTCTTTGTTCATTTTTACCCTACAGGATCTCAGTCATATCTTACGATCAGGGAACATGATTTTTTTTGACACATTATTATTTTCCACAAGAGGAGTTTTGGTTCAAAATTTAAATATATTATCAGACGGATCTGTGCCTAATTTAGATCTGGGTTCTCTATTAGCTTTTTTTTTTTTTTTGCTACCAGATGTCTCCGAGATTCAGAGACAGGATAAAGTGTATTTTCAGGGAAGGTTGCCAGTCTACTTTTAGTAATGGCATAAGTGTGATTCCTTTCCATTAATCAGAAGTAAAGACATGCAAAAATACATAAACCAGTGGACATGTTCTGAGTGTATTGAATTTTGTCATTATAGTGATCACGATTAGGATGATGCCTTTCTTCAACAGGAAAAAGAATCATAGATTTAGATATGAAAGAATTAAAGATCACATTAAAGAATAAAAAAAAAAATGTTTAATTAAGGAGAAGTTTTAAGGAAATAATTTCCTACACTTATTTTTAAAAGTACATCTTTATTCCCCTCAAATCTGTACTTTTTAACATTAACAACAATTTATTATTGGGAAATACTATTTAAGATAATTTTTAATATGTGTGGAATAGAAGTTCAATAGGAAGCAGATTCTTAATAAGGTCAATATTTTAGCAGGTTACACAGTCTTTGTAAGTCTGTTTGCACCAGGAAAATGTTCTTTCCAACATGTACATTCAAGGTAGGAATGAACATTACAGTTTTCATAAGTGTTTAAGAACAAGAAAGTCCTGTGTGGTTCTCATTAATTCCAATACGAAATTAAAACCTGGAAAATCATGTATAATAGTTTCTTAGGGTTTTGTTGTTGTCCAGAATTTGTATTTTCATATTTTACTTACCTCCCCTTGATCATCTTGATCTTCTGTTCATTTTCTGCACTGTACAGAGTATACAAGGAATATTATTATTGCACATCAAAATTATGACACTATTTTTAGAACTCTGATTTTTAAATTATACCAGTTCTACTAGGGGTGGACTTTTGCAAAAATAAATAAATAAAAAAAAAAAGTAAAACTTTCTGGGTTTTTTGTTTGTTTGTTCATTTTTTTTGACTTTTTTTTAATAAGGAAAAGAAAAGCTTATTATGGGATACTGAAGTAAAATAAAACAATGGAAATAGGATAAATTATTCAAGAGGTATGCTCATTACATAGTATTCCCAAAAGAAATCCTTTATGGCTCATAGTACATTTAAAAAAAAAATTATGTGTTTCACCTTGAGAAAATAATCAAGATCAAGTCAATGCTGCAAACCTGGGTAGGTTATGGTGTTCATTATAACTACAATTAAATTTAAATCAAAATGTCAAGGGAGCTCTCTCAACTGAGTTCAATATATATTCACATAGACAGCATGGATAGATACCACAATGAAGTGAATGATCGCAAAATGCTTATTACTGATTGAGGCTGTAAATCACTCTAGGGTCGAAGGATTTTGTTATGCACTTTGTTTTCCTATTCCCTTTCCTATGGAGAGTGGGATGAAAGGAAACACAGAGCTGGTGTCTTACCTATAGCTCCTAGGTGTAAAAGCATCTGGACCACTAGAGTTTGATGGACTAATTAGCCTTTGAGGTCTGGCAGGCCTTTAAGTATGAAACTTTTGCCACAAAACACTGGCATAAGATGCTTGGAGTGTTTGGGCTTGTTATTCTGGTAAAAGCATTGAGTTAGTGAAGGACTGCAAAGTCTTGCTTGTCATCTGGATGCAGTGGCAGATTTCTGCTCCACTAAATCAAGCTACTTCAGGAGAAATAGGAGAATATCCTGGCCCATTTGCCATGCTTCCTTGAGAACAGAACTGCAACAGTATTATACACAGAATAGCTAAAGATCAGAAGTCATACTGACAACATGTTCCTATCTCTATATTTCAAATGAAAATTCAGGCCTGACAGAGTTGCCGTCCTTCAACCCACCACAAGATTTCATACAAATTGGGAAGAGACACACACAAGGGAAAAAACAAATAAACAAACAAAATGTATGAACTTGAAGCTGAAATGATTTTAAGAGAAGGAAGGCACAAAAAAGTTTAATTTTGTTTTAGGCAGAAGTTAATTATTTGAAAAGTACCTTCAGAATTGTAGTGAAAAATTGTATATATTTTAACATAATGTATATCCTTTACAGCTTCCTCATACCTTTTTGATTTTCTTTCTTTCATTATACCTTACACTTTCTGTTGAATTTGTATATATATATTTTTTTTTTCTTTTCTTTTTCAAGCCCATTAAACTTATGTAGTGCTACATTGGAGAGTGGGAGGATGACAGAATAGAGGAAAGGGATGGATTTTGGTAACGTATCAGTCAGAATATGTCAAAACTTCATTTTCTCCTACATATTTTAGATGAAGAAATGCAAACTAGCATTTAATTTTGCTCTCCATCACAATAGACTCATTCTACATAGAAGCTGTTTTCTTGTTTTGTCCAATTTCCAATTAATCTAGCTCTTGTCTTTTCTTAATATCACTTATACACAAAGACATAGGTTCCCTAAGTCTTCAGAAAAATAATAGATTTTACTAAAAGATATTTTCCTTAATATTCCTTCTTTAGTCTTATTTCACTCATTGGTTTTATTTATAGAACAATAAACTTATGTTGTTTTTCACATTAACTCATTTCTTGATATATAATTTACCTTTCCAAAACCAAATCTATTTGCTATTAGCTCTTTCTATCCCATTGAAAAAATTACATAATCATTCTTGTTACTTTTGTGTGAACTTCATTGAATTTTCATTGTATTTTTATTAATAACAAACATGAGCCATGATTTTTAATAGTTTCATTGACACTATGAGATCGTCATGTAATTCCAAACCTTCAAGACTGTTCTTTTCTTGGATCTTGCCAGAGAATTCCCACCAGAGTTTGTCAGGGTAGGGCCAACATAACCAAAATTTGAATTAATTTTATCATACACGACAGGTTTTTATTCAATGAAGCTCTTATTACTTGATCTGTCTTATTACTTGAAATTATGACATTCATCCTTTGCTAAAAATGTGTACTCTGATAGATAGGTGAGACCTTCAATAGTTCTGTAGGCATTGCAAGATCCTTTAAGAAGCATCTATCAGTTACATAAAGTCACAGAGCAGAGCACAGTTGAGACACTGGTCCCCTGTGTGCTCACTCCATGCTCTTTAATAGTGCCAATTACAATTTAAAAAGATCATGCATTACTGAAATATTCAATCTTATAATTATTCTTATAACAAATGATATTTCATACATACTGTATCAAGAAATCATCTGAAAATATTTTTTTTATATTTGACACAAAACCAGCCATTTCAGTCTTGATTGCACTTAATTGGACTTACTATTCATTTATGGTCTTTAATTGCATATAATTTGTTAGATGTAAACATCCCAATAATAACTGGAATAAACCTCATTCACCAGATAATATTTAAAACCTTCATACTCTTATTGAATCATAGAATCATAGAATCATTGAGGTTGGAAAAGACCTCTAAGATCATCGAGTCCAACCGTCAACCCAACACCACCATGCCCACTAAACCATGTCCCTAAGTGCCTCATCTACTCATCTTTTAAATACCTCCAGGGATGGGGACTCAACCACTTCCCTGGGCAGCCTCTTCCAATGTTTCACCACTCTTTCAGTAAAGAAATTTTTTCTCACATCCAATCTAAACCTCCCCTGGCACAACTTGAGGCCATTTCCTCTCGTCCTATCGCTAGTTACTTGGGAGAAGAGACCGACACCCACCTCGCTACAACCTCCTTTCAGGTAGTTGTAGAACTATATTGAAAACACAAGTAAAAACATAAACTTCCATACAGTTCTTGCTTTTCAGTCAGTGTCTCTATTTCCATAATTTTGAGCCTACTGAAGTAGTATTTTAAACTAAATGACGCAATCAGGAAGCTGAACTAAAAATCTTAAAATAATTTATTTAAAAATGAGTTAAGCTAAGAAGTTCTGAACTTAATTTTAAATATGCTTTACCAATTTTTTTTAAAAATATAACCTATTTTGTCTAAAAATGTTTTACTTCTGTTTTACAAAGCTTTCCAAACCTAGGAATCCTTCTGAATCCTTGTAAGTCTTAGAAAAGTTAGAATAAACCTTACAGTCCACTGAAAATCCAAACAGTTATGTGGTATACATTGCAGAAAAATTATTTACAAAAGATGCATTCTACCCTCCTCATCTACAGCAGAATGGGCCTAACATTAAAAAACAAATTCAAGACAAAAAGCCCTAAAATCATAAGAGTCATCAAAGCATAAGACTCATCAATGTTGTCACGCCCCACCTGCGGGAAGGGGAGAATGACTAAGATCCGCAAATCCCCTCAGTGTGGATTAAGGTGAAATAACACTCAACGTCCAAAAACAAACTCCAACTTTAATGGCACAAACACTTCTATAAGCATCAACCCTCTATGTCTTGATATATAACACAAGCTAAGCGGCTTTGTGGTGAGTTGAGGTAGGCCTTGTATCACTTAACAACATCAAAAACAGAGAGCAAGAAGGAGAAGGAGAAAGAGAAAGTGAGAGCTGAGCAGCAGGAGAGAGGTAGAGGGAGAGACAAAGAAATCACCAGTCCTGGATCCAGCGTCGGACCTGCCAATGGGGGGGTCGGTGCGGAGAGAGGGTGCCCCCGGGGGCTCACGTGCGCCCCTATTTATTGGCTCCAGCCCAAAGTTTCTAGAGTCTTCTCTCACCCCAGCTCCAGGAGTGGTTGAGACATTACTCAGTCAAGGAGAGTGACACCGGGCCCCTCCCCATGGCTGGCTTCTGGAGCTTTCTCTGGGGCATTGTCTGTACTTACAGCACAGCCACGTGGGCCTCGTCCCTTACAAATGTCCATGATGCTTTAACATGGGGGGACTGTTTTCAAGCTGAAAAGGTCCAGATAGCCATAAGAAGTGGAGGAATCCTCATAAGGAAGACCTGTGCCCAAATTTTGTTTACAAGCATGTGTTTTGGCCTTTGAAACGTCAATGTTGAAAAAGCTTTGTAAAAAAATACAAACACAAAAATGACCCAACAAAAAAAACCCAAACCAAAAAAACCCAAACCAAAACAACAACAAAAAAAACCATATTAAAAAACAAAACAAAACAAAACAAAACCCTTATAAATATATACTTTTAAAATGGGTAAGTACTAAAGATGTAAATCTTCACCATAAATTTCAGAAAGCCCCAAGGAGAGAGCTGCTCCAACATGGGAAGGTGAGTTGAGGGCAGCAACAAGACTGGCAGGGACAGCCCCAGGCTCACTGGCAAGGAATGTAGTCACATAGAAGCCAAGCAAGAAGAGCAGAGCACGTCTGGTGGTGGAAATCTGGTTTAGCAAAGAGTTCACAACACCAGACAAGTCCATGATAATGAGGCAGGTCTGAGGTCAAGACAACAAGGTCCAGATCAGAAGGTACATGGCCAGGTATAGACATGACTACAACATAGCTCAAGCAAGGGCCCAGAGCAAGGGCTTGAGCTTAAATGTAGCTCCTGAGGGAAGGTGGGGAAGCTCCTGGGGTGGCTTCTCATAACATTTTTTTGCACGGTTCATTTTACACCTGTCAGATCCAAGGTTACACAAACAATGAGTCAATAAATGAGTTAAGGTACTCAACAACACCGTTTATGTCACTTGTGTTTTGCAAATGTTTGATACAGCAAAGACCAAGACACATATTTAATAAAATCTAACAAAGATATTGTCCCAAATTAACTTTCCTCTGTGTGTGTGTGATTGAAGATGTTAAACAAATCCAGTTCACGTATAGACTTTTTTGGTACATGAAAGATTGACTAAACCAAAAATGTCATATATTTAAAGAGATGTGCTTAAATAACTTTATACGGTAGCAAAAAGGAATCGATGTATGTTTTTCCAATATGCAATGAGAAATCTATGTATGGAAGCAAAAGTGGAAGTCTTTTAGTCTAAACTTCAACAAAAAGAAGAAAGAAAGCTTATTCCCCCCAAATGGACCACATAATTGTTTTAAGTAATGAAGTTTTTCCAATAATTGTTTGGATAAATATGTTAAAGATTGACCAGATCTCATGAGTGTTTTGTTGAACGGGCCTCTGCCTTGGCAGATGTGTTGTCCTGAAGTTGAAAGGGTTAAACTTCTGCTGGGGTTAACAGTACAAGAAAAACTCGCAAGGTCCTCTATTAGTTCCACCTTCTTTAATGGTCATCTGGCAATCCAGCAGCACTGGGAATCATATACAAGTCTTCTGGAGTCTTGTTGCAATATTGTCTTTGACAGAAATTGTTGCATTCCCTTATGCATCTGTTTCAAAAGCATTGCATGAGATCTTTCCTTAACTGAAGTTAATGGACATTTGGATATTATATGCAGGACTTGGGGCTTAATGTAGAAAACAAATCAAAAGGAAGAATCCTTGTCATCAAGCTAATAACAAAGTCCCCAGGTACATCCTTCTTAACATGAGAGATCAGCCTGTACTAATATAATTTAAATTACTTTTTTTTTTTGGACACAGGTATTTCAGTATATAGTCTCCTGTGAATTAAAATAAGATTCTTCAGTATGGTATTGAAATGGCTATATTTTTTTCCCAAGTTGGACCAACCTAATTCATAAGTGTTGTAGAGTGATTCTTGTCAATCACTTGCTTTGACTCGTAATTAAATTTTCATTGTTGCTTATTAGAATAGCATTTAACATAGCAATTTTTTATCAATCAATATTTGTGGACTATAGATGGATGGGATTTGTTTTGTACTTGTGGAAAAAAGTATCAGTTTGTGCCCATGCTCTTTGTAGGGGTCAAAAATCCTCTTTATTGCCATCTGATTGGGGTCCAGATACGCTGTATGTGGGGAAGTCTTAAACACATCAGATGTTGGAAATATGCAGCAGTAAATAATACTGATTACTTCAGATGCTTAACTTATCCAGTCAGGAGGACAAGCGAAATGGATTGTGACCCATGTTATCTGTCACACCAAATAGAAGGCAAATAATCAACAGGTAAGCAAATCTTTCCTCAAAAAGTTTGGGGCTGAGATATAATTTGCTAAAAATATTTGTATAGACTTAAAATTGTGTATAAATAAAAATATGATTAGTTTATGAATTATTTAACAAAAAAGGGTAATACTGCTAACCAAATTATTTATGAGGAATTCTTCACCTAGATTTTACAAAACACTTCAGAAGAAAACACATTTTTTTTCTCACAGGTTATGATCTACAGATCTCAGTTCCTAACAAAACTTTCCAATTTCTTGATGCCTTAAGCAATACTTTGCAGACACATATTAGTGGCAGAACAATAAGAGATTTTCCCTGCACATATGCATTGGTTAGAGCAAGTGTTGTCTACGTATAATTATAAATGTCTGCTTTTCAAGAGGTGAGAAGGGACAATGTTTAAACAATTAAACATTTGATTTCTAGTTTCCAAAGTAAGATTAGAACTGTTTGAATAATATTTTAATCAGTGATGAAATTTAGTAATATGTACTTTAAAAAAAACAACAACAACTTTATTTGCTAGAAGCTTATCCATTGACGGGACATTTCACTTAGTTTAGTTACATATAGATCATTAAAAAAAACATAAATTGGCAGTGTGCCATTGCAGCAACAAAATAAAACCATGTTCTGAGCTGCATCAGCAAGAGTATAGTCAGTAGATCAGGGCATGTAATTATCCCCACGCTACACTTGTTAAGCTACACTTGATATTGTATCAGGCTTTGGTTCTCCCAGTTCAAGAGAGAAGCTGAAAAACTTGCCATGATTTTTTGAATGGCAACTGAGATGACTGGAGGATTGGAGAACATGACGTATGAAGAAAGGTTGAAGGAATTTTGTTTGTTGAACCTACACAACAGCACCCTGGGGGGATCTACTCACAGTTTTCCAGTACTTAAAATCCAGCTGATTGTAGGCCCCGTGTTTTTAAATTTCTTCCCCATTCCTACTGTTCTATCTCTCAGAAGGTGTAGACATACCAGCTAAACACGGTAGCATCAAGATTTACAACCATCAGTTCATGCTGTCTTTAAATACTCTTTTGCTTTATCCTCACAGTTTCTAAAGGGCATCTTTGTAGTGCAGTTTTCTAACTCTCACTTCTGATATGTGGATGGCCAGTTCTCAGTGATGAAAAACCCACTTAAATTCAATCTTTGAATTTCTCTGTCAGTTCTAATAAGGGTTTACTTGTTGATGTTTTGGATTTAAAAAGCCCAACAATCTTAGTGTATAATGAATTCAGAGATACATAATTTCTGTGTGCATGAGCATTATCTAAGAAAAACAATTTCTCTGTATCTCTTCAGAAAAGGAAGCATAAAGTCTACTTATTATATATATATATATATGTGCTAATCAGGAGGATCTATGAGGGTGCACTTCTAAATTACCTCCAGAAAACTGACAGTTAATATTTGTCATTTAGCTAAAATTATATAGTATAGTAGAACAGAAGAACGTTTTTTGTTACATTTTCTGTTGAATACTTACAGCATCAATCAACATGGATTTTAGACATGCAAATTCAAATGCAAAAAATAAATTATATGAAAAAAACAGAAATACTGCTGGAATATTTTCAATAGCTTCTAAATTGTTCATCAACATTTAAAATGCACTTTGTTTCAATATGAAACAGTTCATTTCCCGGGAAGAAGTAGTGACTTTTTTTCAGAAATTAATGTTCAGCCAACATTATGCCTTTTATAACCTTTCCAAAATATGAATATGCTGATTAATTCACAAGACATAGATCTTGAACTACCCTTCTAAACTTCAAGAGCTTTCATTGAAGGCCAACCTGCAGCAGCTTATTCCAAAGAGACAAGCTTTGACTTTCAGATTTTCATGAGGTCTTTTAGTCTTCATTTATGCTCATGCTGTATTTAGCTTATCCCATCTGCTTCCAATTACTGTGACTGCATGTGTTTTGTTTTTATTTTTATTTTGGTGTGGTTCTCTGTTTTTGATAGGCCTGTCCTTTCAGATGAAGAAGAATTGATTCCCTTGAAAATAAACATTTTCCAAGACAGAGCAGGAAAACTAAATGCATAATTATTTACAGCATGTTAATATAGGTCACATCTCAGGTGTTTGTGTCTATATAGTAAGCTAAACTCTAGATACAGTGAAGGTTACTAGAAAGCTTACTGTGTAAAAGAACTTTTAACTAAGCTTTCAACATCTGTTTCAGGCTCTGTTTAGGAGGATAAAATAGTTGTCAATTATCTTAGTAGAAAGTAACATCTAGGTAAATAAATTTAATATTCTGTTGATAGTTTTTCTGCACTATAGCTATATTAGCAAAGTTATTTTTTGCCTTTATGTTATCATTAAAGATCCTATGAGCTCACTGGAGCTAGTTACAAAAAAATACCATTATTCAAGGAGGATTAGTGTTATCTGGACTAAAAAGCTAAGTAGGCCACAAATTTAGAAAGTTGTCTCTTTAATAATGTAATTTGTTACACTAGGGCCCCATATTGTCTGTTTACTCAAGCAGGTGGATTTGCTGAAGAAGAGAAGTGCTGATGATGCAATGTGCTGACCCACATATCAGTTCCCAACAGACTCTACCAGCTGGTATATTTTATGCTTACAGCTTAAACAAAACCAACATTTTTCCCTTTCCATTACCTCCTGCTGATGCAATACAGAACAATATAAATATTGTCAAGTTATCTTCTAGGAAAAGATCTGTAAGCAAGTCTATACTTACAGATTTTTATGGGTTGGGTTTTTTTTTTTCTTTCTTGTTCTGTATTATTTCTTGTGTGAATATCAAATAAAAATTTAGATCTGGGAAACTTCACTTATATACTTACTAAATTACCTACTTTGTTCATATATTTTAAACACAAACATTAATCCTTGAACCTTAGTCTACAAAGGAAAAGAAATTATTGCTCACTTTTTTATTGTTTTCTGTTGTTTCATTTTCACAGATGCCTAAAATTGTACAAGAGCAGTAGTAAGATATCTTAAGTTTTACCTCAAAATCAGAGTTCTACACCTTGGCAGCTATTTTTTCTGAGACACTTGAAAACATAACAAAAAAAAGTACCAGGGTTAATGCAGTCAAAAGGTTCATTTCTGTCGTGAAATGACAGAAGCATCTCATACCTGAGATGCTTTAAATCTTAGATTGTAATTGTGATATTTGTTTAATTAACAATAGCATTTTGTCCACTCAGATCTCTGTTAAACAGAAAGTGAAGAAAAATGCCTCTTTACTAAGCAAGGTTGTTGAAATGAAAAACTTTAATTTCTGTGGGAGTCAGAAATTTTTTATGTGAAAATGTTCTCAACATCCAGGAATACCCAAGGTCAATACTTCCTCATAACAGAGAGATTGGGCCTAGAGTAGAATTTTGTCATGAGGGCTAGTAGCCTTGTGTCATGAAGGTTCTGGACCCTGCACCTGATGTTGTAACGACACAGTTTATAAATAGCAGACTGTTCTAAATTTAACTCGTGTCTGTGAAAGTTGTAATCAGTTGATTGACTAGTGATAAATGAGATTAATGAGAACACAGATGTGTCCTTGATACAAATATGGATTTGGTGTTGCTCATGAAACAATAATAGGAGAAAGCAAATGGTTAATTTGAATGAATGGTGATGCACAAGGTTCAGTATATTAATAACCATGACCTAATGTTTGATGCTGAAAGTCAGGTTATTTTTTGGCTAGTTTTCAGGATCATGGTGGAACAGTATTTTTTGATTGTAATAAAATTTGAATGCTCATCCTGAGCAAAACTTTTGCAAGTTGTGTACTGTCAATGAAATTTCCACTTTTTTTCAGACAACTCCATGATGTCGATAATGACTTTTTAAAAACAAAACAAAACAAAACAGTATTTGAATTTTCCAAATGGGTTAGAGCTTTTGGTTTTTATTTTTCTTTTTTTATGCACTGGCTTGCTTCCTTCTAAGAAGCAAATAATCCAGGAAATATTATAAGAAATATTAGTCTTTAGAAAAAGTATTTTGATATTAAATACTCAGTGTGGAAGAAGCAATTTAAAATTTACTAGATAAAATGCCTTTATTTGTCATTGTGCACTGACATATTCAAATAAAAATGTGTATTGTTCTCTTTAATCCCTGAGATATTGTGTATTTTATTGTGCTTAGGAACCATGACAACACAAAGAGATGTTTCATATTTAAACCAGATACCAGATACCACAGTAAGATAAAAATAAGAATGCTTGCATAGTTTTAAAGGGAATAGAACTGATTCACTGTACTAGTGATTTAGAATTTATGAAAAATGATTTTTTTTGATATCTGGTTGTGTGGAAAGAAAATACTAGAGCCACTGTCACTAGATATGCTATGTGCATGAGCATAATCTAAGAAAAAACATTTATCTGTATCTCTTCAGAAAAAGAAGCATAAAGTCTACTTATTATATATATATATGCACTAATCAGGAGGATCTATGAGGGTGCACTTCTAAATTACCTCCAGAAAACTGACAGTTAATATTTGTCATTTAGCTAAAATTATATAGTATAGTAGAACAGAAGAACGTTTTTTGTTACATTTTCTGTTGAAAAATACTTTTTCTAAAGACTAATATTTCTTATAATATTTCCTGGATTATTTGCTTCTTAGAAGGAAGCAAGCCAGTGCATAAAAAAAGAAAAATAAAACCCAAAAGCTCTAACCCATTTGGAAAATTCAAATACTGTTTTGTTTTGTTTTGTTTTTAAAAAGTCATTATCGACATCATGGAGTTGTCTGAAAAAAAGTGGAAATTTCATTGTTAGAGTGCCTGCCCAAACAGTAAAACATTTGGTAGGAATGACAACAGCATCTTTTCTGACATGGACAAATTAAACATCTGGTATAGGTTCACCAAGTTTTGGGTAGCCATTTTATTTAGAGGACACAACAGTTTCTAAGAGGATGCAGGTCTTTGAAATAGTTTTTCTCAGAAAAATATATGGAAATCTCTGAATTTTATTATCTCTTTATATAACTATAATGCAATAATGCACCTTCTTAGAGGGGATGCTGCACATACTGTAGATTCTTCAGAAGCTAATCTGTACATGACCTGGTCACCATATCCTAATCTTTCCACATATACTTTTCCTTGGTAAACTAATATTTTCTGTACTTACAAGTTTTATTGTTTGTTTATAAATTATAGCTCTTGGATAAACAATCTATATTTGGTTCATGACTCATCAGAACGGTTTATTTGTCATATCTACTTTTCCTTATCCATGGGAACCCTGTCATAGCCTAAAAATGCTAAAGTAGCTTTTCTGTCATTCATTTTGGCTCATTCAGTAAGTAGTGCAGCTAAGCAAGAGGGAATATATTGCTGCTGTATCTAATTAATCATCCATTTTCAAATGCTTCCTTAGATTACAGCAGCCATTAGACTACTTTAACTAAATGCCTTACTAATTGTAGCAATCAAAAAAATACAGTTGCGTAAGAATAAAAGAAAATGAACAAAGGTAAAAATCCTACATCTCCCATTGTTTCCTACAGCAATCACAATTCTGCTAGACTGGAAAGAACTAATTATGCATTTAGTCTACACATTTTTGATTGGGATTTCTAGTTTTCAATTCTATGTAAATTTGCTTGGTGGAAAACTAAATTAGCGGTCATCTTATCAACATAATGAGCATCATACTAAACTTCGTTAAGCTCCATTTTACGAACTTGCTCGGATCATAAGAAACTAACTTTCTCAAGAAACATTTATTTGCTTTCAATGGTAACTTGAGCTCAGTATCTTTAGAGTAAAGATAAATCCAAATTATTGCAGGTCCTCTGCAAGAAGATGAATTTCACCCTAGAGAAATGCCTTAGCACATTGCATCATTCCAAGAGCAAATTCAAACCTGAACTCAGAGTGAAGCAATGCAAAACATGCAAAATTGCCAGAGATTTCTTCCATAAAAGAAGAAATCCTTCATAGATTTCTATAATCTTCTATGTGTCTTTCTCTCTTAAAGAAGAAATAATAAATAATATTTTCAATCAAGTTGAATATATTTGGACATTAGTAAGGATTTGTGAATTTGTGCTTTGTTTTTCTGAAGTATTTTTGAATCAACTTTTAAAATCAACTTTACTAAAAGATTCTCTCATTAAAAAGTTCTAAATCTAAGTGCATCTGTAACTCCATAAAATCATTCGATGGAGATGCCGGATCTTGCCATGTACCAGGGATAATTGGAAAAATGGCAATACTAAGACAGACAGATCTGACCAGATCACTTTTTGATTTGATGATTATTATAACAGATAATATGAACAAAGGACTTTTTGGTTTGCATTTTTTAATATAAATCTATTTACTCAGAAAAAATATAACCAGTGGTAATAAAAACACATCACGTCAGAAAAAAAAAAAATCGTATACTCAGTCCAAAGGCATTATGCATGTATTTTTGTGAAAAATAAAGGCAAAACTGAATATTTAGTTTGTTTTTTCTTCTTGTATATATACTTTCCTGTAGAAATGCATAATCTAGACCTAACACTCCTTTAATAACATCAAAGAAGTAATAGAACAATAAAGCATAAATGGATGACTAGTTTTTGTGAAAAATTCGAGCAAACTCAGTATGAAATCTGAACATTGAAACATAATTTTCAGCGCTTGAGGACAACACAGATTCTTTAGAAGGAAAAGAATCTCTCTATTGCAATGCATCAACCTATTATCACTTGTGGTAAAAACTGTACACAAATCAGACATTGTAAAATGCCACATATCGTCTCTTGCAGGGTTTCCATTTGAGCTCTTTAGTCATCAGGTATTCGGTTACAAAAAGAAAATAGTTGATTAATTCTTACGTATGCTGATGACACAAGCTGAGTGGTGTGGTTGACACACCTGAGGGACAGGATGCCATTCAGAGGGACCTGGACAAGCTCAAGAAGTGGGCCCATGGGAACCTCATGAGGTTCAACAAGGCCAAGTGCAAGGTCCTGCACCTGGGTCGGGGCAACCCCCAGCATCAATATAGGCTGGGAGTGAAAGGCTTGAGAGCAGCCCTGCCGAGAAGGACTTGGGGGTACTGGTGGATGAAAAGCTAGACATGAGCCAGAAATGTGCGCTCGCAGCCCAGAAGGCCAACCGTATCCGGGGCTGCATCAGAAGAAGTGTGTCCAGCCGGTCAAGGGAGGTGATTCTGCCCTTCTACTCCACTCTGGTGACACCCCACCTGGAGTACCACGTCCAGCTCTGGAGTCCTCAGTACAAGAAAGACATGGGCCTGTTGGAGCGGGTCCAGAAGAGGGCTACAAAAACGATCAGAGGGATGGAACAACTGTCTTATGAGGAAAGGCTGAGAGAGTTGGGGTTCTTTAGCCTGGAGAAGAGAAGGTTCCAGGGAGACCTTATTGCATTCTTTCAATACTTAAAGGGGGCTTATAAGACAGATGGGGACAGGCTTTTTAGTAGGGCCTGTAACAATAGGACAAGGGGGAATGGCTTTAAACTAAAGGGGGGTAGATTTAGACTAGACAGAAGGAAGACATTTTTTACACTGAGGGTGGTGAAGCACTGGAACAGGTTGCCCAGAGGGGTGGTAGATGCCCCATCCTTGGAATCATTTAAGGTCAGGTTGGACGGGGCTCTGAGCAACCTGACCTAGTTGAAGATGTCCCTGCTCACAGCAGGGGCGTTGGACTAGATGACCTTTAAAGGTTCCTTCCAACTCAAACCTTTCTATGATTCTGATTCTATTTCTTGTTATAGAATCAAAGAATCATAGAATCATTAAGGTTGGAAAAGACCTCTAAGATCATCGAGTCCAACCGTCGACCCAACTGCACCATGTCCACTAAACTATGTCCCTAAGTGCCTCATCTACTCGTCTTTTAAATACCTCCAGGGAAGGTGACTCCACCACTTCCCTGGGAAGCCTGTTCCAATGCTTGACAACCCTTTCAGTAAAGACATTTTTCCTCACATCCAATCTAAACCTCCCCTGGCACAACTTGAGGCCATTTCCTCTTGTCCTATCACTTGTTACTTGGGAGAAGAAACCGACACCCACCTCACTACAACCTCCTTTCAGGGAGTTGTAGAGAGCGATGAGGTCTCCCCTCAGCCTCCTTTTCTCCAGGCTAAACAACCCCAGTTCCCTCAGCCGCTCCTCATAAGACTTGTTCTCCAGACCCCTCACCAGCCTCGTTGCCCTTCTCTGGACACACTCCAGCACCTCAACGTCCTTCTTGGAGTGAGGGGCCCAAAACTGAACACAGTATTCGAGGTGCGGCCTCACCAGGGCCCAGTACAGGGGCACGATCACTTCCCTACTCCTGCTGGCCACACTACTTCTGATACAGGCCAGGATGCCATTGGCCTTCTTGGCCACCTGGGCACACTGCCGGCTCATGTTCAGCTGGCTGTCGACCAGCACCCCCAGGTCCTTTTCCGACAGGCAGCTTTCCAGCCACTCTTCCCCAAGCCTGGAGCGCTGCATGGGGTTGTTGTGGCCGAAGTGCAGGACCCGGCACTTGGCCTTGTTGAATCTCATACAGTTGGCCTGGGCCCATCGATCCAGCCTGTCCAGGTCCCTCTGCAGAGCCTTCCTACCCTCGAGCAGATCAACACTCCCGCCCAACTTGGTGTCATCTGCAAACTTACTGAGGGTGCACTCAATCCCCTCATCCAGATCATTGATAAAGATATTAAACAAGACCGGCCCCAGTACTGAGCCCTGGGGAACACCGCTCGTGACCAGCCGCCAACTGGATGTAACTCCATTCACCACAACTCTCTGAGCCTGGCCGTCCAGCCAGTTTTTTTACCCAGCGCAGAGTACACCTGTCTAGGCCGTGAGCCGCCAGCTTCTCGAGGAGAATGCTGTGGGAGACGGTGTCAAAGGCCTTACTGAAGTCCAGGTAGACCACATCCACAGCCTTTCCCTCCTCCACTAGGCGGGTCACCTGGTCATAGAAGGAGATCAGGTTGGTCAAGCAGGACCTGCCTTTCATGAACCCGTGCTGGCAGGGCCTGATCCCCTCGTTGTCCTGCACATGCCTTGTGAGCGCCCTCAAGATGAACCGCTCCATAATCTTCCCCAGCACCAAGGTCAGGCTGACAGGCCTGTAGTTCCCCAGATCCTCCTCCTGGCCCGTCTTGTAGATGGGTGTCACATTGGCAAGCCTCCAGTTGTCTGGGACTTCCCCTGTTAACCAGGACTGCTGATAAATGATGGAGAGTGGCTCAGCAAGCTCCTCCGCCAGCTCCCTCAGCACTCTCGGGTGGATCCCATCCGACCCCATAGACTTGTGAGCGTCCAGGTGGTGTAGCAGGTCATTGACTGCTTCCTCTTGGATTATGGGGGGTTTATCCTGCTTGCTGTTCCTGTCTTCCAGTTCAGGGGGCTGAATACCCTAAGGATAACTGGTCTGCCTGTTGTCAATCTAGTATCACAGTAGAAAGAATGTTGTGTGAGTTCAAAAAGGAAAAAAAAGAATCCTCACTGCATATATTCTCATTTCTATATGTATTTCCATTATGGTAATGCTATGGTTTTAATCCTCTTTGGTACTTTGAAATGAAATTTCTTCTTGAACTTTCCACATAAAAAGCTCAGTGTTTGGATTCTCTTTTTTCCCTTTTTTTCTAGAAAAGAAACCAAGAGAATATTTCCCAGAGTAATTATAGAAAGTTAATTCAGTCCTCTTATTCCTCTTTTTTATGAGTGTTTCCAGGTAAAATTACATTGTTCTCCTTGGAACTTTTTTTTTTTTTTAATATATATGAGTACTTAAAGAGCATAAATACCTGGTACTTACAGCTTTTACACTTCTTTTCAAATGTTCTACCATTCTGTCATTACAATTCCTCTGAAAGGGGAATAACTGCATTTTTCCTCCTGAAGGCAACATTTAAATTCGTGGTACTGTGAGTTTGAGATAGGAAAGGAAATTCATCAGTTGTTCTAAAAACCATAGACCGTCTAAAAAAAAACCAACCCACCATAGACTGCTTAGAAAAACCCACAACCATAGACTGTCTAAAAAAAACCAACCATAGACTATCTAAAAAAAAACCCATTACTGTTTTCCTATGGGTTAAACGTAGTTTTATTAAATATGGAAAAAACTGTGGTTTTCCTTGTCCAGTTTCAGTGTACTTAACAGAGATCTCATTAACCTGCAAGATATTTCCTAATTCAGTCACAGATGCAGTCATGAGTAGTTGGATGGAAATGAGGTAATTGGGGTGTGACAGAACTCTTAGTTTGTATCTATAATTCATAGTTCATAATAAAAGGAAATTTGAAGTTGCTTTATGAAAGAAAGTTCTTATGCTAAGTTAAGTTTTGTAAAAGTTGATAAAATTAATTGCTCTTATGGTTTTGATATCAATGCACCATCTTTCAATACGGAGAACAAAGCTCCTGTTTCAGCAATACAAGGAGCCAGGGAAATACAGGCTGGTCAGCCTCACTTCATCCCTGGCAAGGTGATGGAACTAATCCTGGAAACCATTTCCAGGCACATGAAGGACAAGAAAATCATGAGGAGTAGCCAACATGGATTCACAAAGGGGAAATCGTGCTTGCCCGACTTGATAACCTTCTATGATGGAATGACCGGCCTTGTAGAGAGCAGTGGATACTGTCTACCTAGATTTCAGGAAGGCTTTTACACTGCCTCCCATAACATCCTCACAGAGAAGCTGATGAAGTATGGGCTGGATGAACAGCCAGTGAAGTGGATGGAAAACTGGCTGAATGGCTAGGTACAGAGGATGGTGATCAGTGGTATGAAGTCTAGCTGGAGGCCAATTTCATTTTTGAATGAATGTAGAATTAGAATTCTACATTTTTTGAAAGAATGTAGAATTCTCGTCGCTTTTACAGAATCTAACTTATCACAAACCTTTGGAGACACTCAGCCAAAGAATGGTTATTCAGAAAGGAATGCAGTAGAGAGTTAGAAAAGTCCATTCTTGGCTTCTGCCAATATTGGATACTTCCTAGTACCTTGCCCAGCCAGACTTGAAAAGATTCAAGCAGAACGTGCTTCTTCACTTCCAAAAAAGAAGCATTGCACTGATGAATACGGATGACTGTCTCATGGGTTTATTTTATGTCTGACACTATCCTTACGTCTCTGGACTATTACATTATAGGGTTTTTAGAAACCATGATTGAGATTATTCCTTTCTTTCATCTGCTACATTTCTATTTGGAGGAAGTTGATCCTATTTTTACCACCAAGAAAAGATGTTCGAACACCTGTTACAGCTTAATTTTCCTTCATTTATAGAAGTGGAGAAAAGTAAAATGTTATCAAATCATTATATCCACATTTTACCCTGTATAGGCCTATAACAGCTCACTGACAGGCCCTTCTCGATTTTCCATGATGTTTATGCTATGATCATAGAATCATAGAATCATTGAGGTTGGAAAAGACCTCTAAGATCATTGAGTCCAACCGTCGACCCAACACCACCACCCACTAAGCCATGTCCCTAAGTGCCTCATCTACTCAACTGATAACCACACTAACAACATTCACAGCTCTCAATACATAATAATTAGGAATACTGAAGAGAAGTCACTTAAAAAAGGCTAAAGAAATAGAAATACTAAGTGCTGTAGCATAGTAAGGGTGTTCTTAGGTGTACCTTTAGAAGAGCTATCTTCCTTTCTGCCTAATAAACAAGAGACTCCTTAGCAGCAGAGCTGAGTGGCAGAAGTGACAACATAACAGCAAGAGCACTAGAGATTGTGGAAGAATTTCAAATAAAATAATTACCTTTGCTAGCTCTGCAGAAGTTTCAGTAAATGCTGAAGAGGAGAAAATTGCAGGTGCTGACTTCAGAGAGTTGTAAAAAGTCTCTGTAGAAAATATTCTAAACTATACATTCTAAGTTTCAGATTGTTTTTTTCCTATATTGCCTCCTGCTGCTGGAAGCCCACCTGGCCTCTGTTACATCTCCTATTCAGCATATTTAAAGTTTGCTAGAACTGCTTTAGGGTTGAATATTTTAGAATAATGTTAATATGGCAGATTTTGACATTCTATTGTTCAAATGGCAACAAGCTTTTCTATTTTTTTATTTTTTTGCTAGGTTGAAATTCAAACTCCCTTCAGAGCAGAAGATGCTGAACTTTGGACTAAGAGAACTTGCAGAGCAACAATTTAATTTTTTCCCCAGTTGCATCAAGCAGTGGAATAGAAAACTTTCCTATTTAAATCAGCAGAGTCACATGAAAGAAAGAGCAACATCTGGCCAAACCCCTACAAAAATGATATTCATTAAATACTACCACACTACAAAGCTGTTACACTATAGAGATAAATGTTTAAATTCTGAGAGCTGCATTTCTCAAAGGTGCTCTTATAGACAACAAGTGAATAGTACGAATGTCAGAGGTGTTGAGCATATCTCAACCATCTTTATATTTCATTCTTTATTCAAGGTCAAAATACATTTTAGATTGGCTGTAACCTGCATACTCACTTAGAAGTCCGTCTTCAGACACCTGTGTTTTAAAATCTTTGCCATAGAGAAGAATTTGCTCCACAATACAAAACATTTAAGAGAAAAATATATTCAAGATGATTGATTTTCATAAAGAAGTAACGATCTTTTAAATTTGCCTTAATATTTCAGTCAATATATGTTTTCTTTTCATAGGAAATATAGAGAAATGGAATATATATGTATATATGTAATATGGATTTTAAAAACCTTCAGAGGTAATTTGATTTAAAGAAGACATCTTAAATATGGGTTTTGTGTAGATAGGTCAACAGACGCAAACGATTTCAGGACATTCTTTCTTGTCTTTGGAAATATGGTAGGAACACTACCTACATCCTGCAAGCTCCAGAAATGTTGCTGAAAGGGAGAGGAAATAACTGTTGACCTAGTGTTTAACAGAGTAAGACTTGTTTTGCTATCAAAGCTGCATAGATGCTTTACAGGTCATTAGCAGCGAAGATTTGGTTGGTCGAAGTTATCTGGCTATTTATGATTTTTTGTTATGTAAACAGTCAACTCTAAAGCTCAATGCATAGTCCAATACTATTGTAAATATATTTTGAAACCCTTTACAAATCACAACAAATGATTAGGACACCACACAAGGTTATTGCAGAATATAAGCATCACCTTTCTCTGATCTACCATGCAGATCTCTAACACAGTTAAAGACGGTATGAAAAATAAGTGTTGCAGCTTACATAGTAGAAATACGTTGCCATTTCTCTGGAAAAAGGGGAATCTGAGGGAAGGAATTGTGATATTCTACTATTGAGTTAAATAATTGAAATCCATGAAGTTGCTGAAATGCTTGTGAAAATTATTACTGAATTTTTGTTATAACCAGTCTTAAAATTTTGACTAAGGAAAGATGTTTTCTAGTTTTTTTTACATTTCAGATCTGTTAATGGAAGTACAATACTGTCATCTGAACAAACTATGAATTATTTCCATCACAGGTTGATAACATATTTTGGGGGGTTTATTGATAACATTAGTCAATTTGATAGAATTGGAGGGAATACCTTTAATCTGCAGAAATTTAAATGGGCTTTAAGATTGTGGAAGCATTCTCATTGATAGACACACTGAGTAAAACGGTAGAAAGATATTGTCTAACCCCATCACTGACATACAAAGATTGTTCACAACAGGACCACGAGACAAAACCAAAGGAGGTTCAATGTACAGAGGCCCCCCTTTCTTTTAAAATATCTGATTTTTAGGCCTTATTTTCTTACAGTCCTTGATGCAGCTTACATATGCCAGTAAAAGTTTACTTCATAGAAAACAACTATGTTTATGAATAGCATCATAAACAATACATACTGTCAGCAACATAAGTAGGAGCAGTGGATGTTATTAGAGAGGTTTACTGTCAAAAGGAGTGTTATAATTCCTCCAACCAGGTGCGCAATTTTTCTATAAAGGGAACAGATCAAATGACAATGAATTTTGATATTGTTAGAAAATAAGATTAAGAACAGAATTATGAAACTTTTTAAGTTAACAACTGAAGTGCATTTTTTCACTTTTTAACCAGATATGGTCATGACTTCAGTAGGCATTTTTTTTTATAGTCATGGCTTTGATATGGATTTTGTCACTGACCTTCAGTGCTCACTATATTATAGAATCATACACATTTACAAAACTATGTTATATTACATGTACTCATACAATTGTACCTGATTTTGACTGTGCTTCTAAATGCTTTTATTTTACTTTGTTGGGTTTCTTTTAATTAATTTGTATTTATACTATTTCATTGTCTTATATTTACTTTTATTTTATGTTTACTTATTAAAGTGTCTGAAGTGATAAGTCATGTGATCTTGATCTGATACTTGATGGACAATTTTGTGTATCACATGTAATTACCACAAGCAGTATTTCATTGACAAGATTATCATATTATCAACTTTGATGTAATTTACTGAAGGCATACACAGTCTTTATGATAGAACTGAAACTGGCAAAATCATCCCTTTCACAGCAATGAAAAAACTTGAAAGAACCTCCTTATTTATGAAGTAGAAACTTTTGCTCTCACAGAAAAGCACATCTTGTAACTTCCACTATCAATTTTATAAATATCTAAAAGTAATGTTTTCTTTTATTCCACCTTAAAAATTAAAAATTAGTTACAAGACATTTTGCTTTAATTGCTAAAAACTTTTCCTATAATGGTTTAAATGCAATAATTCCATGCATCCCCTAGTATCTTTGAAATGATACTTCTCAAGACAATTGCATTGAAATGGAATTATATGAACTATTCAGTTTCACAGAATACGTTATAAGCCAACTATATTTGTTATCTTCCTAATTTCAAATAGTTTAATTTAGATCATGCATTTGGCTCAGAACTGTAAGAAACACAAAAAGCAGGCTGTAAGTAACCAATATTTAAGAAGTTATGTTTTTTAAAAAACTTTTGAACACCACATGAAAATGACAATGTTCATGACATTATTTAACGAGATGCCCTATTTTATTTTATTTTTTATGGTGCTGTAGCACTACAGAAATAATGGGGCTTCAAATCAAGATGTTGTCTTGATGTATAATCTTGCAAGGCATTGTTCTTGAAAAAAAGTCAGTTAATTTAAGAACAGCCGTGCTTCTCAACTGGATTCGTTAATTAAATGCTTAAAAATGTAGTCCAGACTAGCAGGCACAGTTATAGAATCATACAATAGTTTGAGTTGGAAGGGACCTCTAAAGGTCATCTAGTCCAACACCCCTGCCATGGGCAGGGACATCTTCAACTAGATCAGGTTGCTCAGGGCCCCGTCCAACCTGACATTCAACGTTTCCAAAGATGGGGCATCCACCACCTCTCTGGGCAACCTGTGCCAGTGTTTCACCACCCTCAGCAGAAAAAATTTCTTCCTTCTGTCTAGTCTAAATCTACCCCCGTTTAGTTTAAAGCCATTCCCCCTTGTCCTGTCACAACAGGCCCTGCTAAAATATCTGCCGCGGTCTTTTTTATAAGCCCCCGTTAAGTACTGATAGGCTGCAATAAGGTCTCCCCAAAGCCTTCTCTTCTCCAAGCTGAACAACCGCAACTCTCTCAGACTTTCTTCACAGGAGAGGTGTTCCATCCCCTGATCATTTTTGTGGCCCTCTTCTGGACCTGCTCCAACAGGTCCATGTCTTTCTTATGCTGGGGACTGCAGAGCTGGACGCAGGACTCCAGGTGGGGTCTCACCAGAGCAGAGTAGAGGGGCAGAATCACCTCCCTCGACCTGCTGGCCACACTTCTTCTGATGCAGCCCAGGATACGATTGGCCTTCTGGGCCGCGAGTGCACATTGCTGGCTCATGTCCAGCTTTTCATCCACCAATACCCCCAAGTCCTTCTCGTCAGGGCTGCTCTCAAGCCCTTCATCCCCCAGCCTGTATTGATATCGGGGGTTGCCCTGACCCAGGTGCAGGACCTTGCACTTGGCCTTGTTAAACCTCACAAGGTTCACACAGGCCCACTTCTCGAGCTTGTCCAGGTCCCTCTGGATGTCATCCAGTCCCTCTGGTGTGTCGACCGCACCACTCAGCTTGGTGGCAAGTCTGCAAACTTGCTGAGGGTGCACTCAATCCCCCTGTCTATGTCACTGATGAAGATATTAGACAATACTGGTCCCAATACGGACGCCTGCGGGACGCCACTCGTCACCGATCACCATCTGGACATTGAGCCATTGACCACTACCCTCTGGATGCTACCATCTAACCAATTCCTCACCCACTGGACAGTCCACCCATCAAATCCATACCTCTCCAGTTTAGAGAGAAGGATGTTGTGCGGGACTGTGTCAAAGTCCTTACAGAGGTCCAGATAGATGACACCTGTAGTTGTTGACTGTTTCTTTGTAGCTGCCAGTATAATTACTTTTAAAGAGAATTCCTGAGACATTTGAACCATTAGGGATCTTACAACAGAGAATTTGTTCATACATTTAAATGTAGAGTGTATTCCTACAAATAAACTGTTATGCTTGTGAATCACTTTATACAGCTGATTAGTCTCATTTAAGCCAACTGAGCTATTTAAGTGCAAAAGTGTTTGCAGGATCCTGAGCTGTTTGTTGATTCTGCATCAGTATATGTATTTCATGTAACACATTCATTAAAAATAAAAAATATTAAAAATAAGACTGTTTGTTGTCACGATTGCCTATTCAAGCACCAATTTTGGAATATTGTCATTTAAGACTGACCACTTAAGTCAAACAATGAGGTTCCCTTAATAACGCTGAGAAGAACAGGAAAACGGACAGATTAAAAAAAGTATGTTTTCCTTGAGAAATGCCTCACAACTGACTCTTCTTTTAATAATTTATAGTGAAAAAAATATGATTGTAACACAGATAAATGTATCCCAGTGAATATGATAGTTGCCATCACCAACAAAAATCCACAGGCTTTGAACAGACCCGACAGTGCAAGGTCCTGGGGAAGGTCTGGGCTTGCCTTGGCCTGAGTTGGTATTAATGTGTCTGAACAACAGACTGATGACCAAGTGACCACTGTCTTACTCGCTTGAGGTGAAGCTCTGTGAACGCCTTCTGTGATCAAGTATGACCAACCAAGGGAGTCATGGCACAGCAAAACACTGCTCTTTCTGTCTGTTAAGGCTGGCTCTTGAACAGCCTTCAAACTTGAGCTGGGAGCCAGTGAGCAGGAAGAAGACTGTGGTGAGAAAGCACATAGAAATGACCATACATGGGGACCTACAGACTTGGGAGGAAGGTGAGACCTCCCTCCATGAACACTGACCTACCTCCCCCTGCAGAGCCCTGAGGCTGCTGATGACTTGCTGAGTCTTTGTGCCCTGTCCTACCTCTGTTGGCCTCAGGTCCTGGAGGGCCGCTGGAAGGGGGAGCATAACTTGAGAGAAAAGGGGTAGATATTAATAAGTCTTGTATGACACTTTAAAGGGTATTACTGTCAGCAAGGTTTTTCTGTAGTAGTTTAGACTACAAGTATCTGGATTATTGTAATTGGACTGAAGATAACTCCTAGTTGTATTTTTATTAGATTTTTATTTAAGCTGACAATAAATAAATCTTGACTCCACTTGTGAGATGTGTTCCATTTTTGCCAATAACAGGATTTTAAGCGTAACACATTATATTAAATTCTCTAACCATTTCCTAGAAACAGCTCAGCATTTTCGTAAAAGTATTCTAGGAAGATTTAGCTTGAGGCAGAATTCTGACATAAAACTTTGAACTAAATAACATGTTTCTCATAGTTGTTTTTCCTGAAAACAAAGCTTTATAGTGAAATTTCAGGTCAGCCTTTAAAATAAATAGCTTCGTATAGTACAGATGGCATACAATCCAATACAAAATATTTTTCTGAAGATGAAATTAAGATAGTGTTAGAGTTGTTCCAGTCGTGAAATAGGATTTTTTTCTTTTTCTTATGTAAAACAAAATGAAGAGAATAATTCATTCAAAGTGTATGTATTTTAGGCTCTGGTAGAACTGTCTATCAAATTATCCTTTATTATTTAATAACAAATTTTATTTACAAATTAAGCATGGCACCTTTTTATTTGCATATATGCATAGAAAACAGTCTTTTTTCTGTTGTATGATTTTCACATGCAGTTATCTAACAAATTAATCTTGTGAAAACCTTTGAACTGTGTAATTTCTATCATGAATGAAAGGCATAAGAATAATTCCTATTTTTTATTTGCTCATAACAGTTTAATATTATATGTAATACTTGGGTCTTTTAATACAGTTTAGAATCTTATGCTACAATAATAACATGCAAATAAGTTATTGAAAGGATGCAAATATTCCTGTAAATATATAATGCTATCATAATCTAAATGCATATTCTTACTATTTGTACCTGTAAGAAATAGACTGGACACACTTTATAACCCTTCAAAACACTTTTCCAAACTTCTTAATGAATCACCAGAAAAGTGGTTGATTTCCAAAGAATGTGGAATATATACCTATACTCACATAAATATTATTAGAAATTTACCAGCACATAAGACCTGAGATGGGGTTAAGCCATCATTGAGACTTTAATCATATAAATTAAAGTGTTTAAAAAATAATTTAAAAGATTTTCAGTACTCAGTTATGGCTGGTGCACTTTTATTTACGATTCTGCTGTTTCATTTTGTTGGCATATGCTATTGCTGTAACTATCTGTTTTAATTTATTTATTTAGCAGGATAAAATACTACTGATAACTTATAAAATCCTGTTCCTATAATCTTTGTTTTACAGAAGCTAAAGGCTCAAGCAAACTTACATTTCTATAATCTCTAAGACTTGGTAGTTATTTTACGTATTGAGTTTTTTTCCAGAGTTTACGTGCATTGAGAACTTGCATGCTTTTTCTTTCCTTTCAGTAATGTCAGACAAATACTCATAAAAGAAGATCAACATATCTATTTATGGATTCCTTTTCTGTAACTAAATAAATATTAGAAATTTAGTATGCGTGTCAAATTTTTTTTACAGTACATTCACTTTTACACGCATGTATAAAACATGACAACCCACTAAACAAAAGAAAAACTAACACAACTATCAGAAACTGGTAATATGAGCTCTTTACCAACAGTTGATTACAGTTTTCAGTAATAAATTGGGTTTTTTAGTCTTATTTCAGTACTCCATGATGGAAATATCAGATGCCTCTATAAGTCTAGAACAAATGTGCCATTATACCACGTATTATAATGATGGACTGTGTCAAGAGGCGTTCATTCCCTCTTCCACCATGTGGAATCAGCTATGCCTTTGCCATGGTGACAATTGTTTGCCTATACTCTTCTTAAAAGATTTTAATGTCTGTGACATGAAAAGTTCTGCAGGCAATGACTGCATGATCAAACAGTTAATATCTGGTAAAAAAAAGGCACAGAAAAATTCAGGGAGCTATGGAAAGTGGCTATTTATGCAAGCTTAGTGGTATTCTTAAGGTAAAAATGAATTCTTAAATTTGAAAAGAATTAGAAATTGTAAATAACAGTTACACTAATACTGTATCCATAATCTTGTGACCAGTAACTAACTAATAGTCTTGTAAATCTGTCATATTTGAGTAGAGTGAAAATTAGAGAAAGAGACAAGGATAGGGTTGAAAGGCAAAATAAGTGTAATGAAAGATAAGTAATTAATAAAATATTAATAAAGAGACTATATATAAGAAAGGTCTTACAGCTATTATGAAAATAAAACTAAAATTATTGCCACAGCTTGCAAGGAAAATAGCATAGGATTAATAGCAAGCTTTCAAGTATGTCAGGTAAAATCAGTTAAATTCATGTAGTTAAGAATAAACAGTAGGTGTATAGATGGTATAGATGCTGAAATACATAACTAACATGGGAATAGGACGAGATAATAAACAAGATCTTTTGGACTTAGTTACGTATTTACTAAAAGTATCGAAATAACTTTTTTACTTCCTTTTTTCCACTGAGCCTGTACATATAAATGGATCATAAGCCTTAATTCTATCTGTCACTGACATCAACCGTGACTGTGAATGATTTCCTTGGGTGCTGAATTAAGCAGTCTATGATAAATATTAAACAGATGGTCTATACGAAAAAAATATATATTCTATTTTATTTTACATTAATTTGGATTTCTCAAAAAGGCCAGACTGTTTAACTGAAAGAGAAGAGGAGATACAATATACCTAACACAGCAAATAATTTCTTATGGAAATTGCTGTCTTGATCTTGTGATGATAGTTTGAGAAGTATTATTCCCACAAATGCTGAATCTGCTAGTCTAAGGCAGTCCTATTTTCATTATTGCTGAGGTTTTATTCTTCATTAGGTTCATCTTCAGGATTACAAGGTTCTTTAATTGATCAAAATAAATTAAAAAAAAAGTAGTCTAAACTGGTTGTGTGATGCTGCATGGAAAATTTTTAATTGATTACAGTGTTATATAGCTAGGACTAAACTAGTGGAATCAGTATTTGCAGGGATTATAATATAATGCTAACAGAAAAAAAAGTAGTAGTACTGAAGTACTTTTATGTATTTTCTACTTTCTAAGTAATGTGCTGAAAAGAAGAAACATTTGGATCTCATTGCTGCCAAACCAAAAGAAGAAAAAAAAAACATGGGGAGACCAAATCACTTCCTTTAATTTTTCTTAATAGGATGTGAACAAATGCACCCTACAAGTTATCTTTCAAATTATGTACTTCTTAGGGTTGCAAAAGGAAATAGAAAAGTGCAATATAAAAGGTATTTGAAAAAACAATCCCTTGCTGGTTCATATGGAAGGAAAAAAATACTCATATAATAAAATTAGCTAATAATAATTGCAGGTCTGGTTTTAGTAGGTATATTTGATTTACTATGAGCAAAAAATATTTTGTCATGTACTGAAGCAAAAATATTTTTCAGATACATACAGTTTGATACAATATTTAGTTCCTCTGTTTCTTTTGTGTGTGTGTGTAGATATCTAGGTCTTTGCAAAAATTTGAGCATCGTTACTCCACAATTACAGAAGGAAAAGCTGAGAGGACCTGAAATGTTTTACTGAGAATCATTACAGAAGCTAGCGATAGACTATGACTATATTCCTGCTTTTGAAAGAATCCTAGACTTCTGCTCTGCTAACTTGATAGAGTCGTAAGTAGTGTCTCCCCCTGTAAAATACAAAAGGTCCATGAACTGTATGGACTGTTTGATACAGAGGAACGCATTTCTCAAGTGTCTCATTCCTTAAAGAGCAATGGAGTTTACTTAAGAAAATTAAAATAAATTAAATGTAATAATAATAATTGTATTCAATGTCTGTCAAGATTCAGTGTACAATTTATGAGACTTCCTCCTCATATAAAAATGATTCCAGTTAATAAATATTTTTCATCTTAAGAAATAAGTACATGGGTCACGACAGCCTGAGCTAAACAGAAAAGGAGCTCTTCAGTAGAGAGCTGAAATGTAATTATAGATTGGCAGGTCAAGAATAGATGCCAGTCACAATACATGATGACTCTAAGTTACATTTTTTGCCTAAAAGAAAGGATATTCTTCCTAAATATCAAATACTAATGGACAATGAGTTAAGCCTTAGAAAAAATTTTGCCATTGTGAAAATAGTCACCTTCAAGCCACCTTCAATAGTTTACCTTCAAGAAGGATTTGAGGATGCCTAATACACCAATCCTCCCCACTGCAAAAAAAAAAACAAACAAACAAACAAACAAAGAAACAGGAAAAGAACACCACAACCATTAAAAGTTTTAAAAATGTACTAAAATGTTTAGTCCAATACAATGTAAATTGTGGTAATGACTCAGACATTTAAATAAAGTAGACTATTCTTTCAAAAGCTAAACTACATTTTTTATATCATTCTCTGCAAACTTAAATAAGATTAAATCTTATAATTTAATTATTGATTAATGTAAACATGCCAGGAACTTGAAACACAGACAACTGGTGTGGTTTAGAATGTCTAGTGAATGAATAGTTCATTCATAAAAAATATCAATATTACTGCAAATTGGTACAATGTCAGTAAATCTTTACTAAAAAGGTTGTTTTATCTAAAGTGAATCATGCCTTTGCCCCACTCCTTTTTCTGTAGCCATAAGATTTGTCAGCTGCAAGAAACTTACATGTTGTTTCCAAATCTAGAAGTGTGAAGATTGTGAAGGGTACATCAATCTGTCTATAAAACTGAGATATTTCTATCCTCTCTCCTCTCTACAACCAGGACCTAACCACCTTCCTCATTTTTAAATGTAGGTGGTACTCAGTGGTGCGCAGCATGAGTCTTTCATGGATATTTGCCTTTACAGTTGTGACAATATGGTCAGGGAAGTATTAGATATGGCTCTATCCTCTCAAAGTTAAATTTCTAAACTACTGAAGGCAGAGGAAAATCCAAACGGTAGCCAGATGAAGAGGAAGTTTCTTTTCTGATCTCTAATATGTGTGTAGCTAAAAGGCAAAATACCTGAGAAAACCAGGACAAACAGCACAATCCTATCACCCTCCAGCGCCAATTAAGAAAATAAGGGATTTGATGGGAGATGATATATGATATGAGGATTTCTCAGAACCTGGAAAGCTAGTTTTTAGTGCAGGTCTAAAGAAGAGAAACTGATGGACAATACTCCAGATGATTCCCTGCAGTCTATTCAAGTTTCTATGAAAGATAAGAAGTGTTATTGGGCTTCCATTTTTACTTGATTTAAACACTATGGAGAAAGACTTGCCAAGGATACATATGTGAGGATTTAGTGAGGACTCTGGTCTGCAAACCAATCTAGTGATGAAGATATATAGTTCTTTTAAAATCACCTTGATACTAAAAGTCAAGTTTATATCTTCTGTATTATCTTTCATTTCCCTTTTTAAGCCAGCTAGAAATGATAATGAGTAAACTGCAGAGGATAATTAGTATGCATTAAAACTGAGTAAAGTATTTAGTAATTTTGTGATAAAACTGCTCTTACTAGTTAAAAATCTAGATACTGGGTGCAATATGTTTTTTTTGAGTCAATTCTGTGACACAAGGTGGTGGTAGTGAATCTTTTTGACAGGACACTATTATGATTAACTCCATTTCAGATAAGGTGGTTTTTTAATTTTTAATCATCTGCTTTGGAAGTGAGCTAATGGGTCCTTTTCCTTTCTATAGAGCATATTTTATTTAAAATTTCCTTTGCATATACAAAAGTAAGGAGTCTGATTAAATATGCATGTAACAGAAGCTAGAAATAAAAAATTCAAAGGACAACCATGGGGAGATTTGATTGGGCTGAGCACTTCACAAGCATTTTTGTAGGGTACTGTAGGTACTCTTTTGGATTAGAAAAGTTTGTGACTAGGATAAAATGACTTTTTATTCCCCATGAAACTCTCTCTCTTTTTGTCTTAGTAACTTTTTTCTTATATGACTAATGATATCATTCAAATGAAAGCCACAAATGTTTCACTCAATAAGTTACAAAAAGAACAGTGTTTCAAGCTTTGAAATATTAATGGACTAAAGAAAAAGAAGGCATAAGAAAAAGAATGTGACCACTTTGCTCTCTTCAGTGACCAAATAACCATCTCAAAGTTAGTTATTCTAGTTATCTCAAAGGCTTGTTTCAAAGTTTTTTTTGAAGCTTGAGTATTTTGTGACTGAGAACAGAATAGATATGTGGAGCCTACAGTCAGAATGAGGAAAGATTAGAAAATAGCTGTCTGGATAGAAGTCTTCTATCCAAAGATTTCATAGTTCTTACCTGGTTTCTTATTTTAGACACTTTTCTTTTTTGAGTATGTATATAGACAATAGATTTGGAAATCTAGATGTTTAGCAAATGTTCTGTTGGAGAAGTGCATCTAACTGCCGTAGAACAAATAGAAATAGCAGCCTAATACTAAAAGCTTGTAGATCATATTAAGACAGCTCCAGTCTAGGATGTTTTGTGCACTGGGTCTACGTATTTATCTATTTTTATCATATTTGTACCAACATTTCAAATATCTAGTAGTATTTACATCCCAACTCCTTGATGCCATTGAATTCCAAGATATGAGTTTCTTACCCAGACTCCCCAGACAATGAATCTGAGAAAGAGCCTATGCTGAAAGTCCTGTTGGGAGACAAAGGAAATGAACTATGAATATCAATACATTTGGTTTTATGAGATGAATAACATGGATTAATGTAGTTTCTCTTCTACATGGGAAGAACAACACTTCTATACCTCATATATAATGCATCATCAATCAACTTATACCAGGTTAATTAGTGGTAGACACATTTGACAGAAGTGAGCTAGGAAAGACAGCTCTCTCATCACGCAAGACATGCAACAAGCTTCTTTTGAGTGCAAAGTGGGATAAATTGTACAGAACTTTTATCTCTGGTAGTCAGTATAACCCATCTTTAAGATGTAACATGTAAGTAGAGAGTTCTTAGAATAAGAATGGATTCACTTACTTACTGGGCCAATGTTATTCTATCCAAAGAATAATGTTGTTAAGATAAATTATTTAAAGTAGAAAATATTAAAATAAATAATTTAATAAGGTGGTACTCAATATTTTAAACATTGTAATCAAATACTGAAATAGAAAAAGAATCATAGACACATAGAATCATAGAATGGTTTCGATTGGAAGGGACCTTCAAAGTTCATCTAGTCCAAACCCCCTGCCATGGGCATGGACATCATCTACTAGATCAGGTTGCTCAAAGCCCCATCCAGCCTGATCTTGAACATGACCAGCGATGGGGCATCCACAACTTCTCTGGGCAACCTGTTCCAATTTCTGACCACACTCATTGTAAAAAATGTCTTCCTTACATCCAGTCTAAACCTACCCTCTTTTAGTTTAAAACTGTTGTTCCTTTTCCTGTCACTACAGGCCATGGTAAAGAGCCTTTCTCGGTCTTTCTTACAAGCCCCCATTAAGTATTGAAAGGCTGCAATAAGGTCTCCCCAAAGCCTTCTCCTCTCCAGGTTGAATAACCCCAACTCTCTCAGCCTTTCTTCATAGGAGAGGTGTTCCAGCCCTCTGATAATTTTTGTGACCCTCCTCTGAACCCGCTCCAACAGGTCCATGTCTTTCTTGTGCTGGGGGCCCCAGAGCTGGACGCAGTACTCCAGGTGGGGTCTCACCAGAGCAGAGTAGAAGGGGAGAATCACCTCCCTCGACCTGCCGGCCAAAGAAGGAGAGCTAAGAAAATTATCTTTTGCTTTGTCTGGAAGAAAAAGAAAATTATTATAACATCCAGGTTAAGGTCATAAACCTTGATATATTTTTAAAAATGAAAAAAATTACTATTTATGTATATAAGAATAGTATATGCAGCCTGCACTTCACAGCATAGTCAGATGGGCATTTAATTTCTGCTCCCACCTCCAAAGAATACCACAGTGTGAACAGGAATAGTCCTATTCTTAGACTTTCAGTTGAAATCTGAAGTATCTCACAGTCTCCAACACTAGGGATATGAGAGATGATATTCTGGGCTGAATGGACCGTTACTTTGTTTCACCTTGATAATCTCTATATGCCTAATTTTTCATACTCAAATTGTAAAAAGCTCTTCATTAAATATTTGCAGCATTTTCAAGCCAAACAGACTTAGAAATCTTCAGCCTAGAGGCTATCTCTGTGTTCTAACACTTCCTCCACTGAATACTAAAGCTATTGCGGACCTCGGTGGTATTTTTGCATTTCAGCTGTAGTATGCAACATTGGTGACATTTTAAAGATTTAATTAAAGAATACTTATCATAGCAAAATTCCACAGGAAGTGCTGGATGACAAAACCCTGGTGTTGTAAAATTAATTGCACCACTAATGTGTAGCTGAAACAAGTGGAAAACTTGAACCCAAAGAAACAACTCATTAATCTTCAACCAGCTGTACTGTGGTAGGTGAATCACTTCTGTATTCACATCAAGTTATCTAAAAAAAAAGTTAAAGCTTTTTTTTTAAGCAAGAAAAAATACTTTGCAGACCAGAAATGTATTGTATACAAATGTTTACCACTGGAAAATATTTTCTGAGTTTCTTCTTTAAAGCCCTTAAAATTCAGTTTTAAAAATGCATTGTTTTCCTATATTTTAATAAATAATAGAAAGCCTTTCTTTTCTCCTTTCCTTTTTCCAAAAACTATGTCTATTTTCAAGAAAGAAAATTTAAAAAGATGAAGGAGGTTCAAATGTTTGCCTTTGGGCATAGTGGTAAGAACTTAAGAAAAGATCATGTATTTTGATAGCAGATGATTGGTTTATGGATTAGATGATTTATACAGTACCTCCTGGAGAATTACCAAATAAATTTCTTGGTCAGTGTTTTAATACAGAGAGGTAATGGCATATCTAGAGAATGCTATACCACCATTAGTGATAAGCCTATTTTTCTTGATTTTATTATTATTGCAAGTTATAACATATTCTTCTTCAATAAATGAGTAACAAATTAGGAGGAGCTGAAAATTGATGAAGCTTTGTAGTTGTTTTTCCTTTTCTTTACAGATTTTCCTCACAAATCAGTTATGATGCTAGACCTTGACCTTGACCACGACTACATCATATTCCACAGCTCAGTTCAATATGAAAGACAAGAGGAAAAAAGTTACCAAGAGCTCAGATAGTTTTTCATAGTATGAAAAAAATGTTTGACATTGTTCAAAAATTTAAAATATAACTCCTAGTAACTATAACTGTAGTTACTATCATGACCAATTGGTTATAATAATATCCTAAGGCCCATCTAGAACTGCATCTCTGATGTGCTTCAAGAATTTAGATTTTTAAAAAGCCACTGCAGATTTTGTCTTTCAAGTTGAGACATCTTAACAGACTTCAATTTCTGAGACTATGAAATTAAGACACTCTCTATACTTTGAAGTACCACAGTTTGGACACCAAAAATGAAGAAATACAAAATCTCAAACTACCTTTGATAATTCCCATTCAGAAAACAAGCTCTCAGCCTTATATAATTTAACCTCTTATTTCAAAGATGTTGCATATATAATACGCAACAATAAGCATAACAAATGAGGAATGGTAGAAAGGGAGAGGACACAAGGAATAACACTTGATGACTCCAGGCTGTCAGGAAGTTTTAAAAATAACTAACCAGTTAAGAAAAAAGTCTATTCCGAGCACCCATGTAGCCTTGTGAGGACTACTGGGAGAAGCAATTCCTCAAAGGCTCAGAGACCAGGAATTTATGTGTGGAAGGAGGATGAGGAGAAGCAGTGGCAGATGCAAGGAAGGAGTCAATATGTAGCATGGCACTAGTCACAGAGGAATCCTTGAAGTATGAGTGTTTGTTGCTGCTCGTGGCTTAAATCAGATGTGGATACTTCTGAACTTAGCTGGCTCTGAATGGATGTTTTAGAACACCAGAACAGCAAGTGGCTGAGAGAAAATTATCTGAGTAGCCAGGGATCAGGTTAAGAAAGCTAAAGCCGTGGTAGAATTAAATCTGGCCAGGGACATCAAAGGCAACAAGAAAAGATTCTATAGGTACGTCGGGGATAAAAGGAAGATGAGGGAAAATGTGGACCCTCTCCGGAACGAAACAGGAGACCTGGTTACCCAGGATACAGAGAAGGCAGAGGTACTCGATGACTTTTTTGCCTCGGTCTTCACCAGCAAGTGCTCGAGCCTCACTGCCCAAGCAGCAGAAGGCAAAGGCAGGGACTGGGAGAAGAAGAAGCTGCCCACTGTGAGAAAACATCAGGTTCGAGACCATGTAAGGCACCTGAAGGTGCACAAGTCCATGGGACCCGATGAGATCCATCCACAGGTCCTGAAGGAACTGGCAGATGAAGTTGCTAAGCCACTATCCATCATATTTGAGAAGTTGTGGCAGTCCGGTGAAGTTCCCACTGACTGGAAAAGGGGAAACATGACCCCCATTTTTAAAAAGGGCAAAAAGGAAGACCCAGGGAACTACAGGCCAGTCAGTCTCACCTCTGTGCCTGGGAAGATCGTGGAACAGATCCTCCTGGAAGCTATGCTAAGGCCCATGGAGGACAGGGAGGTGATTTGAGACAGCCAGCATGGCTTCACCAAGGGCAAGTCCTGCCTGACCAACCTAGTGGCCTTCTATGATGGAGTGACAACATCAGTGGACCTGGGAAGGGCTACAGATGTCATCTATCCAGACCTCTGTAAGGACTTTGACACAGTCCCGCACAACATCCTTCTCTCTAAACTGGAGAGGTATGGATTTGATGGGTGGACTGTCCAGTGGGTGAGGAATTGGTTAGAGGGTCACATCCAGAGGGTAGTGGTCAACGGCTCAATGTCCAGATGGAGATCGGTGACGAGTGGCATACTGCAGGGGTCCACATTGGGACCGATACTGTTTAATATCTTCATCAATGACATAGACAGTGGGATTGAGTGCACCCTCAGCAAGTTTGCAGACTTGCCACCAAGCTGAGTGGTGTGGTTGACTCGCCAGAGGGATTGGATGACATCCAGAGGGACCTGGACAAGCTCGAGAAGTGGGCCTGTGTGAACCTTGTGAGGTTTAACAAGGCCAAGTGCAAGGTCCTGCACCTGGGTCGGGGGAACCCCCAGCATCAATACAGGCTGGGGGATGAAGGGCTTGAGAGCAGCCCTGCCGAGAAGGACTTGGGGGTACTGGTGGATGGAAAACTGGACATGAGCCAGCAATGTGCGCTCGCAGTCCAGAATGCCAATCGTATCCTGGGCTGCATCAACAGAAACATGGCCAGCAGGTTGAGGGAGGTGATTCTGCCCCTCTACTCTGCTCTGGTGAGACCCTACCTGGAGTCCTGCGTCCAGCTCTGGAGCCCTCAGCATAAGAAAGACATGGACCTGTTGGAGCAGGTCCAGAGGAGGGCCACAAAAATGATCAGGGGATGGAACACCTCTCTCCTATGAGTACAGGCTGAGAGAGTTGGGGTTTTTCAGGCTGGAGAAGAGAAGGCTTTGGGGAGACCTTATTGCAGCCTATCAGTACTTTAAGGGGGCTTATAAAAAAGACCGCGGCAGATATTTTAGCAGGGCCTGTTGTGACAGGACAAGGGGGAATGGCTTTAAACTAAACGGGGGTAGATTTAGACTAGACAGAAGGAAGAAATTTTTTCTGCTGAGGGTGGTGAAACACTGGCACAGGTTGCCCAGAGAGGTGGTGGATGCCCCATCTTTGGAAACGTTGAATGTCAGGTTGGACGGGGCCCTGAGCAACCTGATCTAGTTGAAGATGTCCCTGCCCATGGCAGGGGTGTTGGACTAGATGACCTTTAGAGGTCCCTTCCAACCCAAACTATTGTATGATTCTATGATTCTATGAAATGTGTTGGCATTGAAGGGACAACAAAATTAAAGCAATTGCAGAACTAATCTTTAGTAGGAGTGTCATCACTGAAGGCGAGTGGGAAATAGGAGTAAAACAGGAAGGTAATAAGAACAAGCAACATGCAAGGGAAGTGCACCATAGACCTGAAAGACCTCAACAGTATGGACCTCAAGCTGATCTAAGAGTTCTAAGATTCAACAATATGGCTCAAATTGAGGATTAGAGTACAAGACTGATGGTTCAGGAATTCTGTCTTAGTATGTCCTCTGAAAGGATTTTAGGTGATATTCTCAGAAGACAGAATTTTTAATTTCACTAACTACTGATTGAATTAGAATTTATTATACTTCCGGAACAATTTATTGAAACCCTTGATACATTGTTTTCCTTCTTCCTTCCTCAGTGGTATAGCTGTCTTGCCTTTACAGTAATCAGCATCTTATTAACAACTAATTAACAAGTGAATTAATAGTAGTTATATTTATTTGAATGTCAATATTGCTGCAGTTTAATTCCTGCTTTAGTCTGGACATCAGTACTCGTGCTTTTACACATGTGAGTACACCATAGCACACCCCAGTCAATATTCTGTCAAAATGTAAAAGGCCATAGCCTTTTACTAGCAATGACCAGGCACAAGGTTTCAGGGCAGTTCTGGGCTTGACTTGGCCTGATCTGCTCTTAGCTTGTTTGAACAATGGGCTGGCAGCCAAATGACCACTGTCTCACTTGCTTGAGGTGAAGCTCTGTGAATGCCTCCTGTGGTCAAGTCTGACCAACTGTGGGAGTCATGGCACAGCAAACCATTGCTCCTTTCTGCCTGTTGAGGTTGGCTCTTGAACAGCTTCTAGACATAAGCTGGGAGCTAGCTGGTACCCTACGTGGGACATACAGACTCAGGAGGAAGGTGGGACGTCCCTCCATGAACACTGACCTACCTTCCCCTGCAGAGCCCTGAGGATGCCGACAACTTGCTGAGTCCTGCTGCCCCATTCTCTCTTGAGAGAGCCATCTCCATTGCCTCAGGTCCCGGAGGGCTGCAGGAATGGGGAGCGTAACTTGAGAGAAAAGTGGTAGTTGGACCAAGGACAACTGTTTGCTGTATTTTTATTAGATTGTTAAGAGTTTCAGTTAGGCTGACAATAAACAGTTCTTGACTTCACAGTTGAGATGTGTTCCATTTTTGCTAAGAATGGATTTTGGGGTTAAAAAGTAGAAATAGTAATAGATTTATGAGGGCTAGATATGGGGTATTTCAGGCAACTAGCTGAGACCTAAGGGAAAATGTGGATTCCTGTTGTCTTCAAATGGACACTGTCACATAGAAGAAAGCATGTGAAAAAGACAGAAATGTAATTGAAATACCTCTTTTCATTGTTTGGGGAGTGAGAAATAAAATGAGCTATAGCAGATGCTGGAGATTATTTTCGATTCCTGATCACTTCAGAACATGCACAATTTTTAATTCAAACAGAAAGCTCAACTCTCTCAAGCACCATAAAAATGGAGGCAGAGCTGCATCTGACACAGAAAAAGAAGTAACTTCCCATACATGGGCACATAGACTAAAGCAGTGTGAGTGGAGCGGGAAGGTGACAGTGACTAGAACTGAATTAGTAACCCAGAAGACGTCAAGAAAAGTGAGGGAGTTGTTACGTATTTCTCAGGTACAATGTCTCGTCTTCCTACTAGCTTTCTTCCATTCTCTTGATATGCAAGTAAACACTTATTTTTTAGGCTTTAATATGGTAAGAATGCTTTTACATGACCATAAATTAAACTTTGAGGATAATAACATGAGAAACTCATAGATCATTGAAGGGAAAAAAGTGGTTGGCCAAACCTGACCTGGGACTAAACTAGTAAGTCAAAACTAGGAGAAACTATCAGACTTTAGAGATGGTGAAGTGGAATCCTTGGGAGAAGGATGTGAAATAATAGTGCGTGGTGGAATGCTGGCTTACTAGGAGTTTGTGACTAATGCTGGATATAAAATCAGTAAAACAAAAGCCAGTGGACAAAGAGAGGGTTAGCTGTGTATTTAGGACAGAGGGAAGAGAATATGTAAAGTAAAATAAACCATGTAATTGAGGCTGCTCAGTACTTCCTCTCAACCAGTTCTGCTTTTGATTATAGCAACTTTGAGCAGGAAGATAAATGTATTGCTGATCTGATAATTTATATGGCTAACTTTATTCTGTGACCGGGAGAGAGTAGGGGTGCTTTTCCTGCCACCAGTGAGAGATCATTCAACAGAGACAAAGCAGACATCCTGACACCCTAACAGAATGCAGGCAATTCCATCAAATAAGAAAGTTTCAAATAAAATTAGATTTCTATCATGTATAATACAGTATTAATTGCCAACCACCTTTCATTTAAAGGATGATCTTCTATTTCTTTGAATAGCTAATTTAAATGACTGCCTGTTCTGTGTGGTAAGGACTGTACTTTCTTTTATGTGTTTTTCCTGAATACAAGAGTTTGAACTGGGTTGAGATGGTGTTGGTGAATCAGTCAAACCTTTGTAGAGCAACACTAGTTGTCCATAGACTTTTTCAGTATAAAATTCAGCCTGTTTAACAAAAATGAACCACAATGCCCCAGATTTTTTCCTTCTGTATTTTTCTAATGGGGGGGTATTGACTTGCATACAAAAAGGACATGATTGGTGTTTCATGTTTGAGCTATTGACTTTTAAAGTGTATAATGACGGTGGGTTCACTATTGGCCTTTGAAACCCAGATAGGGAAAGGAATACAAGAAGAAATGGTTCACTATAATGGCCCTCTCACAGTAAACTGAAAATATTGTTCATGTGTGAAAGTGAATATTCCTTATTTCAGAGGTACAATAGCTATGTATACGATTTATAGCTCTAAGCACTGGAAACAGGTATTCATCCTACAATTTTCCAAACCATCTTGTAAGACTAGCACAAATGGAAATGTTGTAAGAATGATGTAAAGCTCTGAAAATAACTGAAAGAATGGTTGTGAGTATTCAGTCCTGAATAGGCATTGCTGAGAGACAAATCTATCTATGTTTATAAGTGTTTTGTTTCACCCAAAACATATTGTTGTTTAAGATGAACATAGAATCACAAACAGCAGTTGTTTACATTTTATACCATATTTAAAATACTAAGTTTTTCTTGATTGTTTTTTTTAAGTTGTTATATAATAATGACTTTATCATTGAAATTAAAAAAGATGCATTTGAAATATATTTACATAGCATCTGTTGTTTAACTAAATTAATTTCAAGTTGGATTGCAATATAGATGCAACATTTTAATGTAAGTAATATGTGGATAATAGTGTCCAGATATATTATTAGTGCATAAGTGCAGAACAACAAAAGGATCACAACCTGAAGTGGGGGATTACAATATTAAGTGGGCATCTCTTTCTCAGGGATGACTGCAGTAGTAATGTTCCTTTCAAATCTCAGGTAAAAGCTCCACAAATGTAATGTAATTTTAGTGGGGTTTTTTTTTGTAAATTTCCCATTAATAGAAAGGATTTTGCATGGGTCAGTAATTTTCATGAGCATTGCCTTACGAAGATATTTCTCTACTGTTTATAGTGATGTGTCACATATAAGACAATATACAGATAAAGTGGATCACAAAAATAATTTCAGCTTAGTTTTCAGAAAAAAACTCTTGACGCTTGTTTTGTAGCTCTCTAGAAAACAAGGTTGCTGCTAAAGAAGCAACAAATGTACTATCAGTGCTATCTGTACTCTCTCACACCATTCAGTTAGGTAAGTAATCTAGTAATACCTACCAGTAAAAAAAAAGAATCTCCTTAAAAGGAGAAAAAGGTAAGTATTTGACTGAAAAGGAGATATTTTTCTCTGGCTACTGATGCTTAAACTGTGAAAATAGCAAGGTGGTTTACTATTTTTCTTCCCTAATAAAAAGCTATTCACTTCACATAGTTTAAACCAATTCAGTATTGAAGCAGTTTATTAATTTATTAATGGCACATAAATAACTGTCAATCAGTGAACTACACATTCAGGATCAATTTCAGTAACAGACCAGACAAACCACACCACCTGAAATGTTAATACAGTGTTGATAAATTTCTAAACACCCTTCTATATTCCCAAGAAATACTTATCAAGACATGCACATACACACAGACATGAACACACACACACACACATGCACACACATGCTCTCACAGAACATGTGGGCTGCAAGCAGACCCCCCCTTTCGTGAAGTCCCTTACTTGTACACACCTGTGTTGGAGGTGTGGATGCTCCAGCTTTATGTGGACCTGTGCAGCTCCCTATAAGCAGTTAATGCACATGCTGATGAGAAAGCCCCCTACAAGACCATATACACCCCCATAAGGAGTATATGTTTTTCCCAGAAAAAAAACAGAAAATGAAAACAAATATTTTATTGCAGTAAATTCTAAGATCACTTATGTTTTATTACACAACAAATAACACTGTAATCTGTCATCTAAGTTAAAGTTTGTGCAATAACATTTTTCATTGAATTTTTCTTATTTGCTAAGAAATGTTGTGACTGTGGTGTTTCACTCTGTCAGTCCTGAATAAATGGAAATCTTGACGCATGTCCTCAAATACTAGTTATCTCTATTAACTGTGGCTGAAAAAAAAACTGTGAGCAATTTTAATGTTTGAAAAGCTACTTCTGTATCAGCTCTAGGTTGTACAACTGCAATTTCAAAGGTTTTAAGTTAGAAATACAAAGAGATTTTCATTGATTTAAACTGTTTATAATATTTCTCAACTTTCTTTGTCATAATTCTCATTAAAAATTTCTGATATTTACATAAAGGGAAAGTATTAAATAAATTGACAACTTACAATAGTAGGAAAGATTCAAAAAGGAGATAATTGCAAATTCTTTCATCATAAAAGTAAACCTTATTTAGAAACACTCCACTGCAAAGTAGAAAAAGTACCTACTGTTGTACTGCGTCTGGCTGGGATAGAGTTAGCTTTCTTCATTCACAACAGTCCATACAGTACTGTATTTTGGATTTGTGACCAAAACAGTGTTGATAACACACTAATGGTTTAAGAATTGCTGAACAGTGCTTGCACAGTGTCAAGGCCTTCTCTGTTTCTCACTCTGTCCCTCCCTGCCAGCAAGTAGGCTGGGAGTAGGCAAGAGGCTGTGAGGGGACACAACCAGGACAGCTGACCCAAATTGGCCAAAGAGATATTCTACAGCATATGATGTCATGCTTAGCAATAAAAACTGGGAGTGTAGTCTTTCCAAGGTAGCCATTGCTCAGAGAATGGCTGGACATGGGTCTGCTTGTGTGATGTAGTGACTGACTGCCTTCACTTGTTTGTTTGTTTCCTCTTTCCTCATTCCTTCACTTTAACTGTTTTTTTCTTGACTCATGAGTTTTTCTTGCTTTTGCTCTTTTGGTTGTCTCTCCCATCCTGCTGCATAAGGGAAATGAGAGAGTAGCTGGGTGGGTGCTTGGTTGCTGGCCAGGGTCAACCGACCACCACTATGTAATCCTACCGCAGTACAGTAGTGGAAAGAGTTATTTCCTTCTGTAAAGCTCGAATGCTCTGTATAAAGTAATAAGAACTTTTAAAGCTGAACTTCAAACTAATAGTAATTTCCATGCTATGAGTGTATGTAAACACACACATAGACATATACTTGTATAGTATCTATATATTCATGTATACTTACACCTATCCTGATGTAAGATGTTCCCTGACACTGATAAGAAATGCCACTTAAAAACTCTGTACTGAATCAGGGGTGTTTTTGAAATGTGACACAGTATAATTCTAGAAGAAAAATATGTGCTGTATTGCATTTTAGGGACATTTTCAAAACATTTCTTATGATAAAATGTTATCCCTTGTACTTACATAGAGGTTGTCCTTCATTTTCATCAATAGAAGATGAATACCTCAGAACAACAGAGATATATTTAGGGCCTTTATTCTCCTGCAAAGCACTCTAATGGATATTAAGACATGTCAATGTCTAGAAGTTGTAGGACTGGGGATTCAAAGAAAGGATGTTTCAAGACAGAAACAATTCAACAGGAATAATTTACTGTCATCTGTTTGAGGGGCTGGTTTGTTTTTTTTTTAATATGACAGAAAAATTTTGATTCTTTGAGAGTCTGTATTTTTTTTTCTCATTTTTACTCAGTTTCTGCTTAGTTATCACTGAAGGCAACTTGTAATCATTAAGCTAATATTGCTGAAAATTTGTGGCAGAGCATGTTTTCAATTAATGTCAGAAGTATTTTAGTACATTCCATTTGAAAATTTGAAACTTTGCCCTCTTCACTTTTCTAGGTTTACTTCTGTGTCAGCAACTTAAGATCTATGTCAATGTGTCTTTAAAAATATATCCTACAATTAACACAACAGAGAGTTTTGCATCAAGTATCAATGGAGCAGAAAGTATTAGAATAGCATTTTAATAGTTTCTACTTTCAAAATAAAATTAGAAATCCTAGTAGCACTGAGCATTTTAAAGTTTGTTCTTACCACTTCTGCCAAATATCATGAGGTTCAACAGACCAAAACAGTTCCATAAGGTGTCACCATAGAACTAAATATATGGCTGCATTCTTCTGCAAATGTATGGTGGGAAGAGATTTCATGATGCAAAAACACCACATATTGCATGGTTTTGAGGAGGGCTCAAGAACATTAATTAAACAAGTAAAATAGCTAATTGCTTTTTCATTGATTACATTTTACTTCATTTAATGTTTAGACATCAGTTCTTATGCAATACAACCAGTGATATTCTTGTTGTATAGTTACTTTCATAAGGGTGTTTTTTAATTTACTGCTCTACAGTGTCCCTTCTCATAGACTAGCTTTTCCCTCAGTTTTTTGTGCAACTGTGAAGTATTACATGCTGTGTATTTTTAAGTTATAAAATATTTAGAATATTTTTTCCATTAATCTGTAATCATTACAATACCTTACAATAGCAGAAATGTACATGAATCTCAAGGGAAAAATACTTTATATGAACAGCATGCATGTTTGAGAAACAAATATTCTTCCAGTTCACAAAAAGCATGCTGTGCTATAAGACCACCACATTTGCTTTTTCTTATAATTGTTCTGGTAATTACTAGGTAGTTATTAGGTCACCTGGATTAAATGCTATGACTACCATCTGTTTTAGCAAAGAACTATTGGGTGGTTCCTCTTTAGCAGCTCTAAGGTAATCTCAGAACTAACAAAGTCGGCCTGCATATCTACAATTCTCAGGCCATAACCAGAGCGAAACACAAGTAATTCAAGCTATGGAGGTGACCTGATATCAGTTCACATCAGCATGAATTTAACAAAGCCCTGCTCTGAACTCAAATGTTTTTGTCAGAATTGCAATATCTTGTGAATGATATTTCCAACTAAAGAAATTTCAGGGAAGCATTCTACTGTTTTGAAAGCTGTGAGAAACTTGATAAAAAATGGTTTCCAGGAACATTAATGAGAATAAATCGCACCCAAAGGAGGTCTTTTTTGAACCTGGGGCAGGAGAGACCTTTTTGTCACCCTTTGGTTCCTATTCATGCCACACACACTGACTAAGTGTGTTCTTTTTTAATTACATGAACAGGTCAACCTACACAATGTGTCATATGTTTGAGCTGATGTCCTCTATTTAAGCTACCGTTTCTTAAATATTAAATATTAAAGAGAGACAGTAAAAATAAAATTATATAGATTTGTAGTGTCATCTTCTCTGCTCTGGTCTGTCAGTGGAGCTCAGGAAGAAAGTCTTTTTCATCAACATAATAACTGTCAAGACTTTAAGAAAGAAAATACCAGTTCTTTATGTAAGAATCAGTTTTCTGTCATGTGGTTGCAGGCAGTAACAAGACTGACTGGCAGGGAATTATACTACTGGATGTCATTTGCAGATGCTTAACAGAAATGGTGGCTAATCCAAACCACAACAAAGCAATTTGCCTTAAAGTATCAGGCTGTACCCTACTTCTTTCCTTGCAGACTTTGTAAGCACACATTTTATCAGAATTTATATAAGACATTTTGGAAAGATCTCCTTTTAGAAAGTTATCTTTCAAAATATGGTCTTTGGTAGTATATTTTCCTGCCTTAATTGGAAATCAGAGGGTATATTTGTAAATTATAAATGTAATTTGTATATATTGTAACAGGACATTTTAGTGTCCTTTCCCTTTAGAGAGTGTCCCCTTTGGGATGTTAAAGTCAATATCCACCATGAAATAATATAACCTTTTAATTTCTGACAAATGCTAACTGTTTGTGTAATTATTGCAACTGTATAGAACCGATCAATCATTTTATTGATTGATCTGTCTATCTGTCTGTCTACATCACCCGTAAGTTGTTACTTAGTGTCCTGAATACAGCTTCTTCTTTGAATCACATCCTTAGTCTTCTGTTCTGTACCATACAAATATTTTTTTTTTTTTAAAATGTGAAATATTTACTTCCCTAGACCTGTCCCCAGGTAATACTTAACTAGTGCATCTACTTCTATAATGTTGTTAGTCTTATTAGTTACTTACCGCTTGATCTCCCTCAACCCTGTTTTTCAGCTGACCGGGCCAGTTATTTCTCTAAATATGTGCAATGGCATTCTTCAAATGAGATTTTTACCACAATAGATTATACTTTATATACTGAAATTTTATATTATTAGATATTTTGAAAAGGAATGCAGACTGCTGTTTGATATATATATATATATTTATACTCAGACATTACAATAGCAATTCTTGACATTCTACGTTATTTCAGTAATGCCATTTATGTCAAGGTCTTATCCATTGCTAGAGTTCACCTATTTCTGGTTTTAGTAACACTGTCAATTCAAAACCAATTTTCTCAAAAATAGGCTTACACACTCTTTCTCAATGACAGTTGTTTTCATGTCATATTTGAAAACTTAGCCCTCAGCTGCATCAAACGAAATGCTTAAAAAAAACAGTTTATTTTTTAACAAAATTTGAAAACAAATATGTCACTTTTCTATTGTATGGAAAAAAAAAAAAGCCTTATATATACATTCCCTCTTCAATATTCTATTTAAATCAGAAGTAGTAGAAACTAAGTAGGGAAAACTAATGCTGTGTAAGAATCAGATCAAATAATACATGTAAAATACCTTGTTTTCATGTGCACACAAAAATACACCTGAAATCCTTCGTCACATCACTATGACCTATAAAATCTGAGGTGCAATGTTCAGTCTTTCTGAAATGTGAGGTTTTATAGACTAAAATAGAATAAAATATGTCTATATTATACAGATAATGTAGCTATATACTATATAGCTTATTGTAAAGCCATGTAATAAAAATATTTATTATGCTTCCTTAAGTGAGCTCATTATTATCTGTTCAATAGTTCAAGATATAATGTTCCAAGTTCTGAATAGGTTCTGATAGTAGATGTCAACTGGTTGTCACATTTTGGATCAGACATATTTCTTACCATAGAGTGGCAAATTACTTCAACACAAATTTTAATTAAAAAAGCCTGGCCACTGGGCAAACAATTATATATAAGGTACATTATAATAAGACAAAACTTATTAACCATATAATAAAAATATTTATTATTATTTTCTGTGTTTAAGATTATTACATGGCAAAACATGCTAGATTTAAAGAAGAATATTATTTTCATGCATTAAAAAAAACCTCAATAACAACAACTTGCAGTTGTGACAATGTTCATTCCAAGTGTAATTCTGTAACTTTGCTAATATTAAAGAAACCTCAGTGTTTGTTGACATGAATTGCAGGATGGGAACTGATGTCAATGTCACCTTGTTATGCCAGCCCTGCATTTATTCCTTATGCTTCTATTATCTATGAAAGAAGATTAAAAGTTGAATAGAAAATTATTCCCAAGTAGCATTGAGCTTCATAATTATGTTATTTGTTAAAGTACTTGTAACTTGGAAAAAGAACAAGTACCACCTTTACGAGATAAATGAGGTATTGAACAGGTAGAGTGGATATTCTATCTATACCTTTCTGTACACGGTGCTGAATTCTGACCACCTGAAAAAAAATCTTTAGGTCCAATGACTGCAATGGAAAACTTCAAAATTTACTTAAAAACTTTAAACCTTATGTGTTTTTTTTTAATTATTTTAAATCTTCTATTTTAATGTGTTGAATTTTAATTACTCTTTGCTGGAGAATTACTAGAAAATGGAAAGAATTAAACAACTGAAGTTATTTATGTGGCTCTCTTCTGTTATAATATCTTTCTATGAGCAGTATGAGTCTAATTCAGTCTCTTTAGCAAATTGATGTCTATTCTTTTCTCCCAAGTAGCTTTACTTAGTGACCTAAAGACACAGTAGTTATACAGTATATATTCCTAAAAATAATTGAATGAATGTTGTGCTTATAGGCATTATTTTTTCAAGTGGTAATTTCAATTTATTGTAATGTGCAAGATTTACAGAGTTTAATTTGGCAGATACAAAAATGATAAAGTGTGTGATTTGGCATGTCACTTCAGATCAGCTCATGGGTTGGGATCAGCTTTAGAAAGCAATGATTACTAAAAGCATAACTTCTGGCAGCCATCCATAAGAACATACCTGTGTTGGTTTTTGAACTTATGTGACAGGATGAGGCAAAAATAAAGCAATAACTGTTAGTGGTTTGAGGGTTCTGTGACATACAATAAAAGCACTAGTTCAGCATGTTCATTTTCTCTCAGATACTCAGTTCTTGTTTCCACTACATTCTGAGGAATGTACTGTTCAACTAGAGGCCTGTCTGCAGATCAGCATCACTTCTATGCTTCAAGCACTAATAATTTAAAACCTTACATCTTTGATATTGGTTCCCTGCTAAGTCTCTTCCCTTTCAATTATAATATTGACTTTTCTTTATAGTTTCTTGCAATACTTCATGTTATGTTATTGCCACGAGTGTTCATTCCTAAAAAGATAAAAGGAACACTGCAATGCACTTTTCAACCTTTATACAGGTGATTGTAAGCCTGTGAAAAGTGACATTTTTTCTTTCTTTTTCTCTTGAAAATAACAAAAGTAAAAGATGATCTGTCTCCCTCTCTGAGCTCCCAATTTTACCAAGTGTATTCAAAAGAAGTATTTCTGTGTATTCGCTAAGTAGTCATCTTTGCAGGCTAGTTATCTGCAAGGTGGATCATAGTAACTGCAGCTGGTGGAAGATCACCATGAATGATGAACACGTGCTTAAGACAGGTCTTTGCAAACATTGCAACTATGACTGTTTTGAGACTTTTTTTCTGAAAAAAAAATCGTGTTTTTTATTAACATTTGAGATAAACTAGCTCAGTGATATGCTAATGTGTGTTTCTCTAGGACTTCCCTCTCTCCTTTAGTTCCCCAGAAATAAATGCTAGCTCCTCTGCACTTGTGAACCAAAGGTTAATGGATGGCCAGCCAAAATTGAAATAGCAGGTGATGTACAAGTAAGGATTCCTGCAATACTATTGAGAAACTGAAATGTGAGATAATTACACTAAAACTAATATTTTATTTTATGTTTGCAGACATCATCAGGAATTCATTACCTATTAAGCAGACCTAATTTGAGTTTCAGGCACAACTGAATACCAACCAGAAAGAATCTGGCCTTGATGTTTCTCTTCAATTTTGTTACACCTGCTCTGAAGATATCAAGGGATGCACATTAATCTGCTTTTGTACAGAATGTTACCTTTTGTAGCAAGTCATTACATTTCAAAGTGAATATTCCAAAAGTAAAATTATTTTGTCTTTTGACTTCATCTTCTTTCTTTGCTTTCTTAGGGGTTTTGTTGTTGTTGTTTTCTTGCTTCACTATCCACTTTTTAAAATAGCTTTTTTTTTTTTTTTTCCTGTGTGATTTTATTAGTAACTACATTCATGAGCACATATGAACAGGCAAATTTCTGGACTGGGCTAGACTGTAGCTTTACAATTTTTCTTGCTTAAAGCAGGGCATACATAGCAGGGCAATATGCTATTCTCAATAGTGCAAAATGTGTCTCATGGCATAGCATCTCCACAGCTGCAGGAAGAAAACAGTTTTTTTAACTTCAGATATGACTGCGGTGGGGACTCCTCTCCCTTCCTTCTCTCCTTTTCCAACCTTTTTTGAAGCAAGGTTGTAAAAGCAATATTTCTTTCCTTTGAGAAAAAAATAAAGAAAAATATTTGGATAACATTATTTTACCTATTCTGTTTTTGTGTCTGACATTTCACTGTTTGAACATTACAAACCTGTTATTCATCACAGTTTCTTTCCTTCTGTACAGAGGGTGCACATAAGCTATTTCTTAATGTGATGATTGCCTATCTTAACTTGTACAGCTATGAAGATCACAAAATACTTTACATACTAGACTATCGATAATTGACATAGGATAGCATTGGTTCTTTAGCATTTATACTATAAACATTTACATTAGCATTTCTGATTTTATGTGTTAGATCTAGAACCTCCAGAACATTCCTTCTGGTGGGCTGATTAGATGACTTTATCACTTAGTTCAAAATTTGAAAGGATGTTTAAAAATCTTTCTGTTCTTGAGTTTATGCATATTTACCCTATAGCAGGAGGGTAAACCAGGGTGTTCAGTGCTGCCCCTTGAAAGGGGAGATGGGGGATGCAGTGCAAGGGAGTGCAGGCATAACATGGTAATAGAAGGAGCAAAGGGATGACATTGGATGACACTGGGAATATAAACAACTCACTAGCAGTGATTTAAAGAGATGAGATCTGGACAAAGTGGGTTTTAAGGGTAACAAAATGAACAAAGAGCAAGTATTTAACACATAAAATATACCATACATAGTAACTTCAGCTGTAATGTGGACCTGTAAACCTATGAGGAAAAAGCAAGGTGTAAAATTGTATTAGGAAACACACACAAATAGTCCCAAGTGAATCCTGGACTGAGGAAAAAGAAAATGCCACCATCAACATCACACTGATCCTGGTGAAGAATTTGGGATGCTGACACCTTGATGTAACATCTCATCCTTTCTTCTTGAGAAGTACTGATACTGTGTATCTGGACAGTAAGCATAACACCAAAGAAAAGGGATACACTAATAAATTTGTGTGTAACAGTTTTGAATTACATTATTATGAATATTTGTTTTGCATCGATTGGATAATTTGGATTGTGAATGTCAGTATCACTATACCAGACTGACTGTAATAAATAGTGTTTTATTTAGATTGTTAAGGTTTTTTTACGCTAACAAGTTCTTGAATTCCTGTAAAAGGTGTGTGTCCCTTTTTCCCCATTACAAAATGTAAAGTGTAACATAGCCAGCAGTCTCTGGGATGGATGCAGCCTACCAGAGCAGTTCACAGAGACTCTACCCTGTTTTCTGCATCTGAGGAGTCACCTGGCTAGGTGCTCCTACTCCTGGTCAGGAATCATGGCTTTATTATGTGCACAAGGCTGAGTAACGGGTACTCATGAATTTCTTAAGCATGACTGGTGTGCCACCTGCCATTTGTCAGGGAATGTGCTTACAGCACATATGAGGTTGGTTCATAGACCATGTGTTCTACCCCATCCTAAATGTTGGGTTGATGTGGTCCTGGGGGGTTGGTTGGATGGTTGGTTTGTTTCTTGTCATTTAGAGTTACTGAGAATGTTGGGAGCAATATGAGAGTGTGTAAGCATGGAGACTAGCACCAGACTTTAAACATCATAAGGATACCTTTTTTGTGCCTCACAAGTTTTGTAAATGTAGCCTTGATTTTTCTGAGATCTGTATGACAGATTTTATCATGATAAATTGGAAAGACTGTATAAAGATTGGAGTATCAGCTAGTACTCTGCCAAGACAGACATTGTTTGTTTTCTTTGTGTCTCACTGTTATTGCCTACCACACAGCCTGCCTTTTCATCACCTATATAATGAACTGCAGAACTATCTTTCATTTGTGCTTGGTATTCATCTTGGCACAAAGTTTCTCAATGGGTGTGTTAATAGAATTAATGCACAGCAGTACAAGAGAGTAGAATCCAGAAACAGAATTAACAATCTAATTTACTTTCACCAAACAACTAGTGAGTGAACACATATGCCACTGAAACAGATGAGCATGACTGTAGCAGCTAAGAGACTAATGCACTGCAGTGGACGTGAATCCCTGCTCTGAAGACTGAAACCTGTATTAGTACACATGTGCATCTCAAGAAACTGGCTATAGAAAATCTACCATTACAATCTGAGCTAGATTATTTAGCATATGTTTTTAATAATTAAATGACATGATTTTACAGACAGCATTCAAATAGTCCATGTGAAATGCAAATCTGCACTTAAGACATATGCTTTTGTTTTATCATATACACTTCTGGTTAGAAGTAAAAATCCATAAAGAAGCATAATCTGACAGACAAACACAGTGCTCCATAATGCATACATTGGACATGAAACATACGGTTTGCAGTCAAGCAGAGAAAGCCTCATATAAGGTGAAAGCCCAGGACAGCAAATTACAAAGACAGAATAGCACATAAGATGAGAACTACTTTTGAGAAGTACTTTCGGTAAACCATTTTATTTGTTTGCTTAATTTATTGAGACTGTCCTTTATAACTTTCTGTGCTATGAGCACTGGTCTTCAGTAATAGGGTTTTATTACCCTTGCAGAAACTAAACAGCAAAAAAGTACCTGTCCTCTTGTATCTCTGAGGTGAATAGATGAAATAGAACATTACTTACGTATCTCTGTTCAGTAGGGACACAGTAAACAGAAAGGGTGAGTTAAGAACTATTTCCTCAAAATCCACTCTCTTTTGTTTTTTTTTTTTTTTTTAAAAAGAGACTTTCCTATGTGTACTAATCTAATTCAGTATTACCATCGGAATGTCTCAAAGCTGGAGAAGAACAGCAGCTAAGAGCAGTATGGGGCCTCACTCTAATAGGTTCAGTCAGTTAGATGAAATCTTTCCATTACAAGCATCTCCTAAATGTGATCTTGTTACATGAAAGATACTAAAGCTCTTGCATTTCTTTGTCTGTGATAGCAAATGCATTATGTGTCTCCGTGAATTATACACAAAAGGAGTTAGATACTGTTTGTAAAACAAGCACGCCTGCTGGGTGTAATCACCACAAGCAAAAAGTCACTTTAAATCTGCTACTAACAGCACTTTGGCATCTTTTATTAGTGAGTGTATAAAAGCCTCTTTGATTTTTTAAAATACATTGGAGCTGTTTTCTTTATGAGTGTTGGCACAACAATATTTCAGCTGACCTTCATCCTTGATATTACTTTTATGCTATGCAGCTTCTCTTCTAATAGTTAAAAAAAATGAACTCAGGCAATGAACTCAGATGATAAGTCACTTGCCTTTCATCTCTGGGGCTATAGTCAAATGTGCCTTTGACAGGAGTATCTTATTCTCTTCAGATCAGATGTCTGCAAGTCTACAGTGTAATATTTTTTGATGACCTTGATTTCTAGGCCAAAACAAAACAAAACAAAAACCCCAGGGTTTGTTTTTTTTTTTTTTTTCTATGTGAGTACTAACAATTTCCTGTTCTCCTGCTTGATTAGAGGATGAAACCTTCTGCTGGTTCAGAGACAACTGAGAGAAGAGTAGAAAACATAGCATTATACCTGCATTCATTTTACTTAACCTACACATAAGAAGCAAAACTGTATATAATGATATATCAAATATCTTTTCCATTTCAATTTTGAATCAACTACAAACTATTTTTAGTTATACCTCTAGAACTAAATAATGAATTTCCTTACTCTAATTTTAACCATACAAATGTATAATTAGACATTGAGTGTGGGAGGTAACCTCTCAGAAGTTCAGCAGCCTGCAGAATGGCATTATATCACAATTAAAAAGATCAAAGAGACATTGTAATACCAGGAGCACAATACAGTCATGTATAGATAAACCATTACACAAGTTATAAATAATGGCTGAGCTCTTCCTGATATGGGAATAAATACTAAAACTAATCTGTAAATAAATTTTACTTCATTTAGACTTGCAAATAATGATTTTTTTTCCCCCACAAATTCGTGGGAATGATTGATTTCAATGGAAATATTCACTGCATGTTCTTTTAAGAAGAATCTCATTCAGTATATTAGAATTACCTTCCAGGTATTGTTTCCATGCTATGAATATTTTTTGAGCTGAAACCTGGTAAAATGTCCTCTTCAGAGATAGCAAGTGAATATTAGTGGTTTTAACAGAGCTGCAGGAATATAAGTAAAATGTTAATTACCTCATGTTAGGTTCTTTACAGCTGTGTATATTAGTCTAAAATATGTCATATAATTTAGATTCAGACAGCATTATTCCCTAAAACCCATGTAGGAAAATTTATGCATATTATATATAGCAGCTACACTTAATTGTAAAGAACTGATCAGTTGACTTCTGTTGCCTTATGTTAATTTTCAGTTCTGACAACCTAATCAATAAGATGCCAAAGAAATTCTGTAAAAAACAAAACATCTGGCACTTTACATATAGCTTAACTGTCCAAACAGCTGAAGTCTATAAACCTCATTTATTCCATTTTGTTATCCTGATTGTGGCAGTAGTCCAGGAAAAATCTAAATACCTCCGAAACTTAAAAACATTTATACTAGGTTTTACTAGAGGTCCATCTAAGTCTGTACTCTGTCCTAGACTGTGACAAGCTACATAGTAAAAAACTTTAGCTGTCCATTATCCTTAGAAACTTGGGTACAGAACAGTCCTAATTATCCTAGACCTGTGCTGGTTTTGTTTTTTCTTTTTTTTCTCTACATTATCAAAAAAGTAACTATTCTTTGACTGTCTAGGAATCCCATGCAGTCTACACTCAGTACATACTAGCTCCTTTAGGAAAGAAGTAGAGCTGACTGGCTTGTCCAGTATTAACTGCCTGACTGCCTGACTGCAGTGGTGCAGCTGGAAGACTGTTGTATGATGAGTTAGTGATACGCATACTTGCTTCCTTCTCATATATACAGATGCACTGTAACCATTTACCAGCCAGCTCCCAAGGGGAGATGGGGAATGGGGAGTTGCGGTCAGTTCATAACAGTTTGTCCCTGCTGTTCCACTGGTCCTCATGGGGTCCCTCCCACGGGAGAGAGTCCTTCACGAACCGCTCCAATGTGGGTCCTTCCCACAGGCTGCAGTTCTTCAAGAACTGCTCCAGCATAGTTCCTTTCAACAGGGCACAGTCCTTCAGGCACAGACTGCTCCAGCATGGATGGCTCCCATGGACCATAGGTCCTGCCAGAAAACCTGCTCCTGTGTGGGTTCCTTTCCATGGGCTGCAGCTTCCTTCAGGGCACATCCACCTGTTCCAGCGTGGGGTCCTCCATGGGCTGCAGTGTGGATATCTGCTCCAGCACTGTCTTCTCCATGGGCTGCAGGGACAAGTTGCTTCACCATGGTCCTCTCCACAGGGTGCAGGGGAATCTCTTCTCCAGTGCCTGGAGCACCTCCTCCCCTTCCTTTTTCACGGACTTTACCTGGGTGTCTGCAGGGCTGATTCTCTCACATTTTTTTTCTCACTCCTCTCTCTCACAGCTGATGCACACTGTTCTTTATCCTTTCTTTAATACATTTTCACTGAGGTGCCAGCAACATGGCTGATGGGCTCAGCTGTGCCCTGCGGTGGGACCACTGGAGCCAGCTGGAACCGGCTGGAACTGACTATGTCCAGCATAGGGCAGCCCTGGCCCCTCCTCACAGAGGCACCCCCAACTAAAACCTTTCCATTTAAACCCAATACATGTTTATCCTAAGTTTTCTTATTATTCTGGAAGAACATATTCAAAAGCAAAAGAAGACATAAAATGCTTTTAAAAGGTGTTTTTGTAGCACAGAAACAATCATACACTGATTCTTTTATGTATAGTGCATTAGAGAGTAATTCAGATCCCTCTCCCTGAATTTATAAAGTCTGATAAATTGCAAAAATATGGCATGTAAACTATATTTCATAGGCACAACTACAGAACAATGATCCCTTATGTTCATTTTCATTAGAATTTTTTTCCTGTTTGTTTGAACATATAATTTTTTGCTTCACTGATCCTAACTGAATGCTCAGAAATCATGTGTTGAAAGTCAAGCTCAGAGTGTCTTCAGAGAAAAAGAGTAAGTTGTTACCTAAAATTAAAAAAAAAGAAATTTCCTTCTTGAAACAGAGTTATTTAAATACACAGATTGCCATACACTGGAGATAGAACTTGCCTATAGGCAAATCAAGTATAATTTCATGACATGAGTAGTGGAAGCAACAAAAGGCAAGAGTAAATAACAAAAGCAATGTGTTGTAAATCAGTTCATAAGGGACCAGGTCAAGTTTTAGTTATAAAAGTACCAGAGTTTTCAGCTATCGGCTTGATTCTTAGGGCAGAATAACATTATTTGCTTAGATTATGCTTGGACTTGGACCACCATGCTATATTCCCGATTCTTAAACATGATGCTTATATGTTGCTAACACAATAACCTATTTATTTAACAATGATTTAAAAAAAAGAAAAATGAATAATATAAACTTTTTAGCAAAGAATCAATATAGTTCCAGTGATGTTACACACACATAATGTGAAATTCAAGACAATGCATTACTATAAGGACCTTGATAAAAAAACCCACAAATATTCAGAGAAGCTGGAAACAGCAGCAGAAATGGTACAAGGAGTACCATTGACACATTCTTGGCAGACAACAAATAGTGATATTGCAGGAACTCAGAAGCTGAACCATTTCTTCACGACAGAACTATTTCCTAATGTTGGCACATAGTATAGGCATACAGAACATGAAGGAACTGTCTTGGGTTGTCTTACAGAGGCTTCCAGAACAAAACTTTCTTGAAGTTACCAGCCCTTTTAAGCTTGCTAATACTTTGCCAGTGAAGACAATATTCCCTAAAGACAGAATGTGGTGAAGAATCAATAAGTGAGCAATTGTATTTTGTTGATCTTAAAAAAAGAAGAACTGAATCTTTTTTCTCCTTTCTGGGTCTTGAAAAAGGCAGAATTATTAGTGATACACTCAAAAAATCCATGTATAATGAAGTCATGTGAAGATATAACTACTCTTTCATGTATCATTTGACAAGAAAGTGAATTCAGTTAGGATCAAAGATGCAACTAGCTGTCAATAAATTGTTAGTATTCATCAGCCTTGGCTTTATACTCTATTAATTAAAAAGCTAGAAGACATGCTTATTCAGTATGCTCTTCTGAATATCCTAGATCTTTAGGCTTCACTGGAAAAAATCCAGTTTGCTTTTGATTTAAAGCCTTTTCTTAAAATATGCAATTGTAGCTAAAAGGTTCCTTTGCTAGAGATACTGTTATATCCTCTATAAGGTGGTCCAAGTTTAATCTTAGGGTAAATTCATCTTTCAGCTGAATTTGCTGCATTTTATCTTCTAGACACTGGATTTCATTGTACTTTTGACACAAATAAAAGAAGGTTCAAATTTATTTTATCCATCTACATTGCTTAATCTACCTTTCAGCTACTACTTTATTAAGCTAAATAGAATTAGTTCCTTGAGCCTCAACTTTTAAGTACTGTTTGTGATTCTTTTATTTATAATACATTGACATTATTCTTGACCTGAGGTCATCAGAAACAGTCACAGAGCTCCAGTGGCAGTGTCACTTGCACTGAAAAAAAGGCACCATTTATTCTTAGTTCTGGATTTTTAAACAAATATATTTTAATGTAAGAATATATTTTAAATGTCAATTTTTTTTTAATATTTCATATGTTTTTCCATAAAATATTAAATAACAGTGCATGGCTGCATAAGAGATGCATTAATTCAGTGAAAAATGCATGTTAACTAAACACTTTTAAATGTATGTAATATATATGTTGATTTTGTGTCATGTATTTCTACACTCTATATAAAATTTTCAACATGACCTTTGTCCACCAAGCCTGTTATATCAATAAAATAAAAATATGAAACAAAAATGTTAAAGCAATTTAACAAGGCCCATTTTCTATCTTCCATACTGTTATTATGTTCCCTTCTTTTAAGACTGAATAAAAATCTTTTTGTTTACAAACAAGTTTTCCTTTCTCTATTATTTCTACAAATAATAGCCATGCCAGGTAATAAAATATACTACATTGTGACAAATGCAATATGTTCTACTTAATTTTCCAAAAATTGACTCTGCATCTTGAACAGCAAAAGTTTGGGTGATTTTGATTTATATGGAAAGAATAAACAGTTAAGAGATGTGAGCTGGTGGGTTTAAATTTAAGAAAAGCAAGACAGGCTACAGATATGTTTCAGTTACAGCAAAATGAAATCTTTGAAATCATGCAAGATAATATAACTAGAAAACATAAAAACAGTCTCAGGAAATAAGACACACAAGCTCTGTTGCATCCAGGTAACATAATAAGATGTTAGGAATTGTCATTTGATTAAATGCATAGCAGTAGTAATAGAGGGAGATAATTCAAATATCTTTTCTTGTCTCTTTTTGTCCCTCCTGACCACCTGTGACTATCAGGAGACATCAATTAGACTGCGACAGAAATTCTTATAGTAGCCCTATTTCCCGCTCTTCAGCAGTTCCTTTGTGATATGGAGTTAACAGGAGTGCTTTAAACTCTCTCAAAGTCTTAGGTTTAATTTGATGAGCACAAAGAGCTTCTGATATCATTATTCATACTGAAAACCCAGTAAGATGAAGTTGCCAGTATTACTTGTGGAGCAAAGTAGTGCTCAGAATGTGTGATCCAATAGCCCTAGAAAATATATTCTAAGTGGCTTTGTCATCAGTGGGCTAACATTTAATATAATGTATTGGAGTTTCATTTTGTGTCAACAAATCATTTTAATGATTTATATGTAATATATAAAGCAAGATAATAATTTTATCTTATAATTAAAAAAAAGAATGGTAGTAGTTGATAATTGTAGCACAGAAACTGAGCTGCTGAGTACCTAGTAAGCTAATGTGATATGATTGTCATTCTATAATGATAGGTTAGCACAAAACCATTAATATGTCAGTGTAAAAGTCATTTCTAGGTGGTTGATCCTTGTGACTTCTGAAGTTTTACTTAGGTCTCAAAACTTTTTATAATTTTTGCAGAGTCTGCAAAATTGGTTAGATTGTTCAAAGCTTATCATATGTAATGTTAACTGAAAGTTGGGTTAGTTTCCAAATGACTTTCAATACGAAGGAAGGCTTTCCTTATGAATTAGCTAGAAATTCCAAGTGGGTATTCGTACCCACAAGTTTTGTTGCAAATACCTTGGAGAACTAATTCAAGATAAGTATTGTTAAATCCAGTCTATATTTTTTCTCTTAGAATTTTTTAAACTTTTACTGATATGATATTTTAAGAGGAAAAAAAAAATCCCCACAAATTATTAATTTCAGTGTAAAGGGTTTTTTCTGCCATCAAAAAATTATATCTGTAGAGGAAATCAAAATTTTCTTAAAACCATTCTTTGGGGAGGGCTAGCTATATTGACTAGTATTTTTGATAGCTAATTTTAAATACTACAAACATTTGATTTTTAATGAACAATCATTAAGCATTCTTAAATTTTAGATGTACCTTAAAGCATGCTAAGGTAATGAACACAAAAAACCCACCAGTTGCTTTTATAAAGCTATGTCTGTGTTCTTAATTGGAATATCCTTCTCTCCCCTTTTTGTTCTTTTCACTGTATTTTGCTATCTCATGGTTGACTTTTATTCACAGTTTTCCAATGCAGAAAAGAAACACAGTAATGTATCAGTTGAATCTGGGATTAATTGGTATGGGAAGCTTCATCCAACATGATTATAAAAATACAATTTTAAGACTTCAAGTGTTCACATAAGTGGTGCCTCTTGACATAGTAAGATTTTAGGAGGCATGCGAGAAGATTATCTCTTTCATACTTCCTCAACCTAGATATCATTTTTTTATTGCAGGCACCATAAAGTAATACCATGAATGAAATCTTGTCTGCTACTTGAAGGCATTAAACAATGCCTTTAAGAATAAGTTTGGATGTTGGTAGGTCCCAGGATCACCACAATGTCACATTATGTTCCGTCTTAACTGAGGGTGTTCTCACTTAAGACACACAGTACCACTTGTTCATGGTCTCTCTCTCTCTCTTACATTTGTGTATGCATGCATATGTGTAGATTTATGTGTACCTATACACACACACTTATAGACATAGACACGCAAGCAAACAAAATCAAATTTCAGATTAAATGTAAGACATTCAGGTCCTATGCCTAAGACCAAACTTATGCATCTGTATTTAAGCTATGGTAAAATGTATAATCATGATAAAGCTTCTTCTTGTGATAACTAGATTATAGAGCAAATTATTAAGAAAGGTATCGAGCAGAACATGAGAACATGGTATCCTGCTACGTTTATCTTTACTATTGTGAGACAAAATCATTGCAAGTAACAGTGTTGTTTTTTATATCTTCTATTGATATGTCATATCAATATAAATATCCCAAAATTCTTCACCTGCATTTTATTGAGATAGTTGGTGAAGAAATTCCATGACCTAAACTGAAGAGGTACTGCTTTCTGCCTTGCTCAGCCTTCTTTTCTGTTTGTCTTCTGAGTGGGTGGAATTAATGAACAGCATGAGCAAGATGACTGAAAGCAGATTAGTTGAGAAAGAGAGATCACATGACACAAGAAATCTTAACACTCAGCACTAGTTGAAAAGAATAAAACATAGTTTATAATCCCTGTTTTTTTCAGCACAGTAGTGCTTCTATTTTGATACAGTTTTGGCTGTCAAAAAGATGATCTGACTGGGATCAAAACTCAAAAGCATGGTGTACCAGCACTTCAGAGATCAGAGCCACAGTCAGTGGGATTTTGCTACCAGCTATTAGAGATGGTAAAATGGAGAGAAGCAAAGGAGTGAAAGCTGATCTATCTGACACTGAAATCAATAAGAGATTTCCCATTGACTTCAAAAGAAGCAGCAGGGCAAAATACACAGCCAAGGAGAGAACACTCAGAAGAGTATCTAGAAAGAAGAGGAAAGAAAAGAAAAAAAGAAAGATATTTAGGGAGAGAGAAAAATGGTTTGAGAAAAGGTAAAAATGCAAAAGATTAGAAAATAGGGAAAAAAAGTCTTGATTAGAAAAGCTTTCACAGATTCTTAAAGTACCTCCTTATCATGTTTCAAATGCTATTTTCATCTCAGAAAAACAGTTTCTTAAATCCGATCTCGTATTTGTAGAACATTCCTTCAGTAAATTTATCTTGACTACTTACTTGGCCTGGACTCTAGAAAAGCTGTTCCATGGACTTAAAGATTACTTCACTTTCTCCACAGCTGCCTAATGAGCATTGTTGTTTTTTTTTTAAAATACTGTATAAAATAGAGTGAAAAGCAAGCTAAATTAATTCTACCTGGAAAACCCTAGAAGTGGCAGTGAACAGCGAGCTCCTAAAGCCAGTTAAACAAGTGACTTCAAGTGTACGCACACATGCATACACATATATGAATGATATGAATCTTTGTGTATTTACTCATGATTTCATTACATTTAAATTCCAGATGAATAGAAGAGTGAGTTCATTGCATTTATGCTGAGGTCAGGTTGCAACCACATTTAACACAAAGAGAACTTGTAGAAATTTTGAGAGATCTTGGGCTGTTTCCCCAGTGTCCTCAGGCTGGAGGCTTTATAGCAGGCTTGTATAACATTGCTTGGTCTTCTGTCAATCAGTGTATCCTCTTCCCTAGTCTTACATGTCTTTCAACATGATTTGTGCTATGAACTAAGAGGGAAAACAAGTAAAAAGGAAATCAGAGTCTGGATCTGTTTTGGAAAAATAATTTCACCCAGTTTAAATCTTCTAACTGTTAGGATTTTAGTCTGAGTTTATTGCTTAGATTACTCTATGTATTCAATTGAGAAGGGAAGTTTCCTCCAGAGGCAGATTTGGTGCATCTGTTTTAGGATTGTGACATTGTTTTCTCTAGAATTTTTTCATCAAGGGACTCCTCCTCTTGGAAGGATTCTTATTCCTCATTGACAATCTAGCGATCCTTAATGACTCGTTTAGAATGAATAAATAACTTTTAAGATTAGAGTCTGATGACTGACTACTTCATGACATTTATCAATGATAATTGTATATTAAAATTATATATAATTCTAGGAAGCCCAGTTAAAGATTACATCACTACAAATAAAGAAAATATTTCAAACTTGAGCAAATTCGTATATATTAATGATATGTGTTTAAAAATCCACTTATTTATTCCTGCAACTGGGAGGAATAATCATACCATGTAATACAAAATATACTTACAAATGACAAATTGAAATATTTCTAAATGTAGAAAGCTATTTGTCCTTAATAAATGGGTTGCATTAGTAAATGAAAATAAAATTAATAAATGTCTGTTTCTGATTCTATGAGTCCTTGTGTATCACCTAAGCAACCTCAGCGTTCAATAAGGATAGTATTCCATTAAAAAAATAAATATATGGACGTGTGGTTTTGTTTGTGTGTGCCTGTATTATTTTCTTTCCTTTGTGCATTATTTATTATCTGAAAAGTAAGATAAGTTGGCTCTGAAGAAACTCATCATAAAGTGTCAACACACCAGGTAACAAATCAATGGTTGTTTAAATGACTCTGCTTTCCGGAGAATAATATATTCCAGTTTGGGGCCCTAAATTCATTATGCCTCAGTGCATACTGAGTGAAAAACACTATCTCCATCATTAATGTGTTTATAAAAGGCTCTTCTTGTCAACACCAAAGAGTCAGTTGCTTGCTTGCTGTTTTATGTTTTCTTTGATGTATTGTCTGACAGTAAAAGCTAATGCACATGGCAGCTGTCAAAGACTTTGAATTGATTTTAAAATTTAAGTAAATTTTTAAACAGGAACAAGCTTAAATACATTATTATTTTTTATGAATTATTGCAATACCTCAGTGAGAAATTTAGATTATTTCAATAAAAAATAAATTTAAAAAAGTCTTCATGCTTCGTAGTGTCCAAGAATGGATTTTAATGATTTAGTTTTTCCACAATGATGATCTGCATCTGAACTTTTCAAGCCTTGCTGAGCTTTTGTGTTTCTTTGATTTTTATTTTATGAAGATTTCTTCAGAAAGAACAAAAAGGAGAAGGAATAATTCTAACCAATTTTTAAGCCACACATTACACAAACAAGCAAACAAACCCAGGTCCATTTCTCAGCAGATTTTAGAGTACCATAAACCTACTTTATTATTCCTCTCTAACAGTATGACAAAGAAGTATCATGAGAGAAGTTTTTCCTCTATAGAAATTTTATTGCCAAAAATTATGTGTTAGCCCTTCAGGAATACCTGACTGGCTTTAGAGTCATAATTAAATATGAATCATAATATAACCACTAATAGAAATAAATTTCTGATTTTTTTTCCCCCCATACATCAGGGTGTTACTCTGCTTCATATTTTTCTATCTAGCTTCCTGATGACAATGGGAAAAAAATTAAAGCTTTTTTTGGGCAATATTAAGGTAATCAAAGCCCTTAAGAACAGAGGTTTTCTCCTCTATACAGGACATAGAGCAATAAGTAGAACTGGGAGTAACTATGATTGTTCTGTTTCTTTAGGTGGAAGGAAATAGTAGGACAGGTGCTATTTCTTTTGAAACAGGGTAGCTCCTTTCCAATTACCTTCCCACAGACTTTGTGTCTTGGAGTAGCCATTTAACACTCATCAGTGCTAACTAAAATAATTTTGTTCATCTACTTAACCTGTTCACATTGCTGTAACTTTTTTCTGGTCAAGAAGTAGGATGAAATGCAGGCTTATTCTTTAGAGAATGATTAAACAAACACGTAACCTGGAACATATATTGATCATGAAGTTACTGAACTTACTTATAGGGTTACTCATATTTTTTCTTGTTTAATTCAACCCACAGTCCAAATGCTGATTGGCATGAGCTTATGATATTAGTTGGGGCTTCCAATTACTAGGGTAATAAAAAAGTAAAATAAGTTTTTTGTTACTCTAATTGTCAGAAGAATAACATTACCAACTGTCATTGCAAGTAATTTTCTCTTTTGGGGCAAGATTATCAAAGAGAACTTTGTTTTCCCTGGAAATATATTTGAGAGATATATATTTATTTTAGGGGAGGAAACAATTTTTTTAATTTTATTTTTTAATTTATTAGAAATACTTGTCCCCTCAGCTACAAAAATAATAATTATAATAAATCTACTTCACCTCAATGAGATTACTCTAGGGATGCATTTAGCTATCCACTAGTGAACAATAATGTTTAGACTGTTCTTACACAGCTGTTAGGTAGACTCCATTAAAGAACTCTAATTATAATTTCTCATGTAACAGGGTATATCGTTGCCCAAATGAATTTTATGTTGATGGAAATCTTCTCTGCTCTATGGCTTATCTCTTGATATATTGAAGGGTTTTTTTTCTGTTTGTTAGGTATAATGTTGTCATAAAACTTTTCTGGAAAACTCTTGATCCCTGTTTGCTTGAGTTTTGACTTTGTTTTATTTCTTTCCTCTTTCTGTGAATAAATACCAGAATTAAAATTTGTTATCATTTTGACAATCCTTGACCTGGGAGCTGCAATGACCTGGTAAGACCCTCACATAAGTAAAAGAAAGGGAAAGGTATGTCCTTAGACCAACATCAAAAAAGAAAAATAATTGTTAGAGATTGACTTCTTTTTCCTTTTTCTGCAGACAATAATTTCTTAGTAATTTTGAAGATATAAGTATTTCATACTTGACTTCTTAAAAAGCTCTTTTTACAGCTTCCGCTGAGTTCCTGGAGAATTCATCTTCAGTAAGAATTTTTCAGGACAGGGCACAGAATATTTCTTTCAATTTCTGCTCCTGACAGCTGCAGGTAAGCATGTCACTAGGTGGAGCGATGAGATCTTCTGCATTCAGAGCACTTCCTAGTAGAGCCAGGTAGGATGTGGGGGGAAAATACATGAATCAAAGTTAATGCAAAAAATATTGGACCTCAAGTGACTGGAGGCACTGAACAGGTAGATTTTGATGATGTCAGTCTCCAAGTAGGGAGAGAGGATAAAATCAGGAAACCCAGGGTGATTGTGTTTGGCCAAGGAACCTAGCAATTAAAAGTAAGTAGGGGAGAACAGGACTTGGGCTGGCTGGTCAGAGAACAGACAGAAAGAATTCCTCTCTTATCTGAGGAGTCTTTGAACAGATCAGCCACATTTTAACATCTTTTAAACTAAAATCCTGCTAACTTAAATGAAAACATGGATAGGTACGAAAGTGATAGAAATGCAGTGTTAACTTGTCTTTTTCATACAACATAACAGGCACATTTTCGATGTTTGAATCACTGAAGAGGGTTATGCCCACTTTACAGGTTATGTGGCAGGAAAGGGTGCAGGCATTCAGCCAGCTAGAGGCTGGTTTTTTTCAGACCATCTTATCACTTATCCTAACCTCATAAGATACTGGAGAAAACCAGTTTTCTTCAGCAGACCATTATAGCCATAACAGGCAAATATAGAAGAAGCAGGGCTAAAGAGAGATGGGACAATGACTGAAATTTGTCCTAGTCCTTTCAGTTAATCTACATCTGATGCATGTAAGAATAGCAAGATTCAACTTCGTGTTTAGTAAGTTATGAGCTTTAGAAGAGGACCATTATATTAACAAGAAGATATCCCTATCACCAAAAGGAGACTTTTGTTACTGAAGCATCTATAAAGGTAGAATACTTTTCTTTCTTTTTCCTTTCTGCCATGAGTTCTACCATTGTACAATGCTGTACAATCTAATCTTCGGTTCCATCTACTGTAAATTCATTAGTTATAACAGCACAGATCTCTCTGCAGACTAATGACAGTTTCATGTTGAGATATGCGTTTACAGAATTATTAGACTGGTTTCAGACCCCATGCCTGAATATTAAGTGCTGGCTTGCACACATCTATACTTATCACAGAGATACTGGCAGATGCAGTTAACCAGATGCAGGAGAACAGTTCAGAAGGGGCTGCAGAATGTTAGTTTGCATGCAAATGGCTTGAACAATAGCTGGAGCTGCAACCCATCTGTAAAGAGGTATTTTCATAAAGGATCAGTTAATTTACATGCAAGGGCTTTTCTCAGGGTACATAAACACATTGAACAAGAACTATGAGGGCAGCATATAAAGCCAAAAACAAGCAAGAGAGTGTGATTCTTAGGAAAAAAAGGTGACAGTTGTGAGCAGAATACAGAAGCAAAAATTCAACATATGGAAGTGTGACTTCTGAGAATGTGGGATTTCCAGACAAAATCATGGTAGCTCTAGGGAGGTAGTAGAAACAAGACATGGGATAAAAGTAAGAAAAAAATAAAAGGGGAAGGGGAAAAGAAGGATTCTTTTGTTCAGCTTCACTGGAGGAAAAGAAGAATAATTACTGATATAGTGATGCCAGTAATAACACCAATAATCCTATAGCTTCTGTTAAATTTACTCTGTGACTATTGGATGAGACAATACAGACAATACACTTTTAGCCAAAACAAAGAAATAAGAGAGGTATATGCTTCACATATAGTGCAGGTGGTATAAAAAAATCCCCATTAAGAAATGAGATGGTGGCTGGGGGATGCGATTCCTGTTTAAAGGAGAACGAGCAAGAGAAAAACAAAACAAAACAAAACCTGAATAGCAAAGGCAACTGAGCTGTCCAATGAAAGAGTCATATCAATGATATGTGCTGATGGAACAAGTAAAGATTCAAGCTGAAGGAGCTCAGGAATTAAAATAATAGTTGATCCAAAAGTGTGGGAGTGGCAGATAGCAACAGGGAAAGCATAAAGTTAAAAAAATAGTGCAAACCTTCTGGGCAGTGAAGGAAAGGTTGTGAAAAACAAAACTTCAAATCTCAATGACTCAATTTATAGACCCTGGACATTTTGTAAGTAATATACAAAGCCATAGACTGTGCCAGGGGAAGAGCTGATATATATTAACCTCTGCCAGCTGGTGTGGAACTTTTATTAACCCTTAGCAAAGGCATTGTGCACAGCTGAGGGAGGGGAGGGGTATCCTTTTAACCTACCAGAACTTATTTGTAGCTTTCCTCAATAGTTTAGGATGAGCCAAAATGTCACTGCTGTTCTAAAACTGAAAAAAAAAAAGTTCTCAGTTTTTCATCTGTCATATTGATAATTATATTATGAAATCACCCACTGGTTCTATTTCAAATCCATGATGTAGGGAGCTGCAAAGGACTCCCACAAACACTGATCAACAGCAGCATAGATGGGAGAAACAACACTGTGAAAATACTATACTGTAAAACCACTTACTATGAGGCTGTAGAAAAATGTAAACTGTTGATGAGCATCATCCTCACACAAGCTGAAAGACTTTATGGCAGCTGATAAACAAAATCACCACTGCTTCTGAACAGCAGGACAGTGCAAGACTTGGACTGGATTGCACTGTAATATTGGACTGTCCACAACATGAAGATGATATGGTGTGTCTACTGATTTTACAGAACATAAGGACATTTCAATGAGGTGACTATCTAGAAGGCAAGCTAAAGTTACAAATACATCTCTGCTTGCAGTTGTGAACTGAATTCTATTAGCCCAGGTGGAACCATTGAAGATGAAAGAAATAAGCCTGCAAAAAAGATTGAATACATGAACATATCCCCTGAAAGTAGCACAGAGTGAACAAATAACTGAATAGTGGTGAGAAAGCCTTCCAGTAAAGGGAATACCTGCTTTGATCGAAAACCCACTTAACAGGACACTGAAGGAAGTCACAGCCTATTAGTAGTCATTGAGGACATGCTGACCAGTTTATTCAGGGAAGGGTGTTCACTGTGATGTCAATAATGATTTTAGTTGTATTTGGATAAATGTCCTTTCCCTTCCTAGTAGTAGTTTTCCAAAGGAAAGAGGCAATTGGATCTTGAGTGAAAAGATAAAAACTATTGAACTACTGAATTCCAGTTATTCTTTACAATATGTGTACTTTCTATGTTTTGTTTTGGTTTGGTTTTACAAATAATTTAAGCACACTGTCTTCTAAGAGAATTTATAGTAATTTTCACTTCCAGAAATAAGGAGTCAGTCTGCAAAGTTACAAAAAATTGAATAGTGCCATCTGTTATTAGTATTACCTGGCACATCTAATTACAAGGCTAGTTCCTAGAAAACAAGCAGGGTTCTTGTGACAAATACAGTTTGTGTGCTAGAATATTTCCCTGTGGTTCGGAAGCAGGAGGATATATACTTAAGAAAACAGAACAGCACAAAGAGAAATCATGAAACTATGTTAGAAGCTGACTACCATCCTGGAAAACTGACTCTCTTTCTCTGCTAAGCATTTTCTACATAGTGCTAAATAATGTAAATTAAACTGCTGCCATACATAAATGTGTTCCTTATTATAAGCACCCAAAGTCATATCCTTTAATCCAATTCAGATATGATTTCATAGTTGAAATTGAAATTATACCCTGTGAATTTGATGATGTAAAATGATACTTACCACTAAATCTTCAACTTCAGATTCTTGATGTCCTAAACTGGCTTCTAAGATAAATGCTCCAACTATTAAATTAATATAACACTGCTCCCCTTTGCATCTTTTTATAGCATACTTGTATATTACATATAGTATAGTATGCTTCCATAGTATTATGGATGTTCATTAATAGTTGTCAGTCATTCAAATGATACAGTGATAAATATTGCAGCAGAGTCCATGAAGGGATTGATTCTCTGTTCAGGTTTTGATTTGATACTATGCAGTACATGAGGCCTAGGATCACACACATGAGAAGATGATGCTTTAGATGAAAATCCACAGATCTGTATTAAAAGGGCATATTCAATTTGTATCACTATATGGGGTCTGGGTGGGATTGAATTAACTTTCTTCTTCGCAGCCCATATGGTGCTGTGCTTTGGATTTGTGAATAAAACAGTGCTGATAAGACACGAGTGTTTTGACTATGGCTGAACAGTCCTTGCACAGTGTCAAGGCTTTCGCTTTTTCCAGCTCTGCCCCCACAACAAGTAGGCTGGGCGTGGACAAGTAGGGAAGGGAGAAAGCCGGGACAGCTAACCCAAACTGGCCAAATGAGGAGGCAGGAAGCATGTTCATGGTTATGGCATTCATCCTCCTAAGGAACCGTCATGTGTGGTGAGGTCCTGCTTCCCAGGAAGTGGTGGGACATCTACCTGCAAATGGGAAGTAGTGAATAAATTCCTTATTTTGCTTTGCTTGTGCACGCAGTTTTTGCTTCACCTATTAAACTGCCTTTATCTTGATCCACGTGTCTTCTCCTCTTCCTTCTATTTTCTCCCCATTCCATGGCAGAGGAAAGCAAGCAAGCAGCCGTGTGGATGCTTGGCTGCTGGTCAGCGTCAACCTACCACAATCATTCATTCTATACAATAAATAAAAAATTGTCTTATGGAAAAAGTAGCAGGCACTTGCATAGTTAAAAGTTGTATTGTAATGAATGTTAATAAAGGCAAATAAAGTCAAACTTACAGGGAAATACACTGACACTTCCCTTGTAATTTCCAAAGTATTACAAATGTCTCAGGTACTGATTGAACAGGAAATAGGAAGCAAGTTCATCCTAGGATGCTCATGTATGGAAAAGAGGCTATAAAAGTTTTATAGAAACAATTATATACAGACTCCTAAATCAAAATTAGCTCTCAGTTTTTCATCAAAATAAAAAACATCCAACTGTCATATTGGGAATATGTCATGTATTTATACAGATCACAGCTCGTCTGCCTTGTGCCTGTTTTTTTTCCTGTTCTTCAAATAAGTGTGACAGAAACTATGTCCTGTTCCATTTAAGAACAATAAAGGTCTAGATATAGTAATATCTGTATAGAATTTTTCTTGTTTGGTTTGGTTTGGATTTGGGTTTTTTTTTGCTTGGGTTTTTTTTTCCAGATTTCTGAGTGGTTTTATTTACGTATAAGAAAAGAAAGGAAGATATGGTGAGAGGAGTTTTTGTCATGGTTTAACCCCAGTCGGCAACTGAGTACAACACAGCCGCACACTCACTCCCCCACCCCGGTGGGATGGGGGAGAGAATTGGAAGAGCACAAGTGAGAAAAACTCGTGGGTTGAGATAAAAACAGTTTAATAATTGAAATAATAATAATAATAATAATAATAATAATAATAATAATAATAATAATAATAATAATATAATAATAATAATAATAATAATAATAATAATAATACACAAAGCAAGTGATGCACAGTACAATTGCTCACCACCCACTGACCGATGCCCAGCCACTCCCTGAGCAGCAGCCCCCTCAGCCAGCTTTCCCCAGTTTATGTACTGAGCATGACGTCCCATGGTATGGAATGTCCCTTTGGTCAGTTTGGGTCAGCTGTCCTGGCTGTGCCCCCTCCCAGCTTCTTGTGCACCTCCAGCCTTCTCAGTTGGTAGAGCATGGGAAGCTGAAAAGTCCTTGGCTAGTGTAAGCATTACCTAGCAACAACTAAAGCATCGGTGTGTTATCAACTTTGTTCTCATCCTAAATCCAAAACACAGCATTGTACCAGCTACTAGGAAGGAAATTAACTCTATCCCTGACAAAACCAGGACAGTATTCTAGCTCTTTTATCTACACTTCCTCTTTCAGACTGAATTTAGAAATGTTAAATTTCACACATGTTCCATGGTATTGGTATTTCTATTTAAGACAGTCTGATTTAATTTTAGCTGAAATGTTTGACAAGTTTAATTCATTCTGTACCAAAAATCCTTTATTTCTGCTGTATATTAACAAAAAAATAGTTTCTACTGCCATAGCAAATAAATATAAGCATTGAAATTCAACTTTTTTCTTTTTTTTAAAGTGGAAAATGCATTTTTAAGCTGAATTAGCTAAAAATATATTTTTTAATAACTTCAATACTCAATCTGATATAACTGACCAAAATACTTTCTCTGTTATGCTATCTGGATACATAATAGAGCAGGAAAAGTTGCTCAGGAGAAATTTTACATAGATGTCAGTGAGTTACACAGCAAAAAAATAATTCTACTGTCATTTTTATAGCTGAAAAGTCACACTGTCCGAGACAATTCAAATGAGAAAATGCAAACATCCCTCTTTCTGTCCAGGTTGTTCAGATGATATGATTGCAATAGGTAATATCCAAAGGGTTTGAAGTTTCAGTTTTGTTCAGATAAGAACCCTGAATGATCCTTCAAGTCATCAAAAAGTGGCAGTAAATATTGCAAACATAGGCTTGTAATTTTTTTTTTTTTTTTTTTCTTCTGGCAGGATAGGAATAACTCAAAGGCAAACATTCTCACTGTAATTTCAATGCCTAAGTTTTCAACAGGTACAGCATCAAAAAAGGCAGCTAAAATTACGAGTAAATTGAAAACAATATAAAGTTACAAATCTATTTCAGAGATAAAATTTATGTTTCAGTTAAATTAGCTATTTTATCAGGGATATTTGAAATTAATCACCACTTGAAATCTGTAAGATATGGCTGGATATCTTTCAGAATGATAGGCTATACTACAATGAAAAGGTATGAAGTTGAATCCCATGGTAAAAATCTGTGAACGGTTCTACATAGAAGATATAAAAATTAAGGATCGTAATGACCCCTTCTGAACTCAGAAATTGTGAAACTACTATCACATCAAAGAAAATTGCAGTAGTTTTTCTTTTGTCTTTCTATGCCTTGTGAAAATGAATTTAATATCATTAAAAATATTTAAATACAAATTTAAATATTTATTGACTTAATATTAACAAATTGAGATGGGTTATTTCTTTGGGCAACCCCTAAAATTATCACCTCTCTCCAAGAACACAAATATTTACTTGGGGAAAGACATTAACCACATCCTATCCTTTCAAATTATTTCTATTAAAAACAAAATAAAACTAAAACAAAAACAGGAAGCTAGTAAATTTATAAAGTGTATGAAATAACGTAGTCTATACTCATAGTCCTACAAACTGATAAAACAGAATTCCGAACAATTTTAAATTGCCAAGAATTTTTTCTTCACCATACTACTAAACACAGTGTTAAGTATGAATCCATTGACACATATTTCACGTTCCACACTTGCAGTAATGTGCATTAGTGTAGTGGGAGGGAAAGAACCTTGTGGACTAATTAAATACCATTGTGACATTGTGTAATAATGAATAATCAAGATTTGATTTTAGTTCTAAATCAGAAATAAGAAGAATGAAAAACTTTTACAAGAGTAAATGTTTTTGTAAAAAAACTTTCTTTAGTAAGTGCAACTGAAAGAATTACCTGCTTTGAATGTAATTTTTTTCTTTAGAAAACAAGCAAAAAAAAAAGAATCAGCTCCACAGTTTGAATTTTAAGACCCCTGAACAAGGAAGCTAGTTTAAGTAAACCATAAGTGAGACAAATCAACAGTTTCTTTTCACCCTGGCAGTCATGGATATTAACTAAGTATCAAAAAAATCAATAAACTAGAATAAAGAAAGCACATCAATTGTTACGTGTAGATACAGGTGACAGCAGAAAATATAGATCAGAATATATAAGAACATAAACTGCAATGGATGATGAAAATAATCCTTTTTTTTTTTTTAATCAGAGTTGAAGAAAGAAAGAGTTAAAATGTAAAAAATGAAGTACAGGAACAATATGTCTGTTAGCTTATTAGGATTGCTTATTTGTTTCAGTTTAGATCTTGCTTTGTACAACCCAACAACTCTTATATAGAATTATGGGGTTCTGATTCTCAATCTGTATGTATTGAAGCAATATCTAATTTCATAAATGCAAAAAAACCCCTGAAAATAACCCACAAACACTTTTCTATTTTTATGAAAGTGAGAAAGGGAGAATAAGAATGTGAACAAAATCAAGACGGGAGGGAGGGAAGTAGGAAGGCAGGAAAGGGAGGAAGGAAAGTGGGGCAGGAGGAAGGGAATGCAAAATGATCCCTGAGCTGCACATGTTACCGAGGGAAAACTTAATAAAGAGGATGTGCTGAATAACAGAGGAACTGAAAGTCTTAATACAGTTAAGAACTTTAAAAATGTGGAGAACAAATGAATGCACTTAGCTGTATCTGAAAGTTTTTAATGTAAATTGTCCTTGGAAAGTTAAACCAAGGAGTTGCAAAGCTTTGACACATATATTTGAGAATTACCACAAAAAATATGAAATATATGATGAGGAATTTTTAACATATCCAGAAAAAGTTAGTGAAGAGAATAAAAAATATCCAGAAAATGTAATGACTGGAGAAAGAATCTCATAATTTGGGGAGATTAGCTGAGCTCACTATGAAAGACCAGATCATGACTGGGATCTGAAAATGCTTGTACAGAGTCAGCATCGGACTTGAAATTAATTTACTGAGAATTAACTCTTCAAAAATCTGTAAGCAAAAGAAGGTTGATACTAATGCTTGTGTAACATGAAAAAAAATACCTTTACAGTGTACACATGAAAGAGAATTGAAAAATGTGTCTGAAATAAGGACTGAATTGGAGACCTACAGTCTAACAATGGAGTGCTTTCCTTTCACACACTTTCCAGAATAAGGGGGGGAGAAAATAGCAGTTGATGCAAGTCCATGTGAAGCCTACTGTTTGCCAAATGCATGATACAAAAACTGTAATGATCTGATCATTTTGTGAACATTTTGAAGAAGAATGTGGACAGTGAGAGTGCCAGCAATACCATTAATTCATGGAAGTTTTTTGTAGAAACAGCAGTAAATGTTAAACAAAACAGTGTCAGCATAACTACAATAAATAAATATTGCTTTTTTAAATTTTCAGTGGTCAGTAGTGCACTAGCTGAAGTGTTCAAAGAATGAATGTTAAGAGTGCTGAAAAGAAAGCCTCATGAAAAAAAAGATAAGCAGAAAAAAAATCTCAGACTTTACAGACTTACTATAGGCAAAGAACATGCCAGTTTCCTTAGAAAAAAGAAACATAGTAAAGACACAGAGTTTTCAGGAGTAATAGGGGAAATACTTTTTTCATGAGTTACAAATGTTTATCGTTCGGCTATATTATAAAAGAAAGGGAGAAAAAACAAAAGTAGAGAGGATGTGAAAAAAGAACACAGCAAAAGCTAGAAGTCCCCAGTTGCACATTCTTAGGAAATTGTTCTCTCTCAAAGTAGATGCTAAAGCAGGAACTCGCTAAAGTATGTGAAACTGCAATACTCAAGAGCAGGAAAGAAGATACCATGAATAAAGTCGAGGTACAGTCTCTGGTTCATTCTAGCAGGCAGTAGAATATAGAAAGAGATCACTCTCTCCCCAGATTAAACAAATAAGTAAAACAGAAAATATCACACTTCCATAGGGACAGACATCTAAAAATTGTTGCTATGCTTTTTGGATAAGTAAGACTTTGCAAAGTGTACTAGAAGATGAGGTCCACACCTCAAATATTCTTTAAAGAAATGTTAATCACAACGATACCGCTGGGTGTATTGGCCTTGTCCTTTGCCTATACGCTAAACTTCCAGGATCTCAGTCAGTGCTGGCTCCAAGCCATTGTAATTACATCAGTATAGAATTATGTCTGACTGACTGAATGTCTATTGTTTTCACTAAACATTTTACACCCAGCTAATTTAGTGGGCATAAATCTAAGCAGTTTCAGGGAATTATGGGGTTTGATATATAACCATTATCATCTAGCATATTAGTGGAAAGTAGTTCAAAATGTTTTAAAAATGTTGTTGTTATGTTAAACTGCTAAAGGAAGACAAGCGCTTTTAAGCTACCCAGTTTGAATTGATTTTTTTTATTATGCAGAGGCATATAATATGTAATACTGATCACATAAATGCAAAATGAAAGGGCAATCTTGATTCTGAACAATCACTAAACAATTCAGAGAGGAAATTGCTGGGACAGAATACGCTTTGCAAAGGGGGTATGATGAAGATTTCATTGTGTCTTTTTTGTACAGGTTGGCATGTAAAGATGACTAGTTTCAGATCTTAAAGGTTTTGGTGGTCTGAGAGAAGTCATTTGTATAACAGATTATTATTTTTTCTACATTGAAATCCTCAGAAGTTTATTTACATTTCCTCCTGGAACACTGCCATATAAAGCTCCTGGTCAAGTCAAAGCACATGGCATTTACAATTACATTATATTAGGTAGGAATGAGATACTATAAGCTTGCGCTACTTAAACAATGTCACGTGTAGCTCCTGTCAAATTTAAGAAGATATTTTTATCCAGTAACATATGGCACTCTAAAGAATGGAGAAATATATCTTCATTAATGAATAACAGAAAAATGACTATATGTATGTTGGTGAAAGAAAAATAATAGCAATAATTATGTTTATTGGCTCTTTTCATCCATCAGACATTGTTATTCTTCTTGAAAGGAATGGAAGGAGTATATTCTAAGTGTCCATATTTCAAGAACTGTTAATACAAAGACACGAATTCCCTGAACAACAAATTGTTGGAGACTGGGAAGATATTCTGGGAATGTGTTACTAAATCTTCACTCATATTTTCACGTTTTTCAGCAGCTTAAGATGCTGGACAAAATACTTCTGTATAACTCTTCCAGTACTTTTTTACCTTTTCTCTGAACCGTAGTTGCCAAAATTAGGTAGAGGTTGCAGAAGTATGACTTATAATTTAAGTTAGATGTTAGTATAAACAGTCCTCCGAAGTTCTCTTATGTTTGCTAAATGAATAACGGAGGAGGGGGAGGGGGAAGAAGCATTGATGTAATTTGCCAAAAGTCACTGGCAAAGCTAGGAGCAGAACATAGTTTTCACACATTGCAAAGGAATTTTTAGTAATATCAACATAGTTTCTTCTATCACATAGTAATACTAACAAGTTTTATTTACTACATTAACATGTGCAAAACCAAGTTGTAATAATATTTACATGTACAAAGCTTCTTAAGTAATCCATAAGAGTCTATTTAATTAGCCACTAAAATTACCATCAGAGGGCTCAAGTAATTATCAGTTTTACAATGTTTCTGGGGAAAACTTTCATCTGATTCTCAGCTGATGTAATCGACTTGATTACACTGACTTCACTGGAGTTAACACTAATAGACACCAGAGAGATTCTCAGGTCTCACGTTATAAAAACATTTAAGTACCTTCTTAATTTTAAACAAATGAATAACCCTTTTGACTTTGTTATATCACGTCCCTATAGGACTTTGGGTTGTTGCCATGAGGGATATTAATGTCTTCTTGCACTCTGAAATCAGAAAAGGTGGACTTTGTCACTAATGTTAAGGGATGTTATAAGTGTCTGGTCTGGCTTGGTGCTTGCTAAAACACATACACACACTCACACACGTGTCCCACAGGCACTCCACACTTATGGATCCCCCCACCCTGAATACCAGCATGGGCCTTCTCCCCACCTGATACCCCTGCCAGGACCCAGGGTCTCCTACTCAGTGGCTGGTCCAGCTTGATGTTTGCTAGTGAATGCACACGCACATCTTCCCTGCTTTGGGGAAGATACAGACACTCTTGACCTAGCAGCTGGCACCAGGCACACTGGCTGTGACCCGCAGTCCCACTCCAGCCACCAGTGCTAAGCCCCTCACTCACCATACTCACACCAGTCCCCCCCAGTAGATGGTTTTCAGGGCACACACTGTTCATTCCCAGTCTAATGGCTGGAGGTTTTAAGACCCCCACTCACTGCAGCAGCTTGCAGAGACCCCAGTTGCTCAATTAGTGTGACTGACCAGGTTTGTTTGTTGTCATTGCTTCCTCATTGTGTCCAGTTTAGCTTTTTGGTCAGGTTTGTACCCCTGTTTGTTTGGCTTCCCCCTTTTTCTTATCATCCCATTTGACAAAGTCCTTGACCAGATACTCTTAAGGGAGAAGACATTCTCTCCTTCTACATATCCTTGCAACAAACCTAATGAAAAGAGTTAAAATCTGGTCTTGTATAAATTCTTCAAAAACTTACATTGACACTTGCAGTTAGTTGTCATCAAAACTAGGTGTATAAGTTACTCTTCTAGATAATTACATTTGTTTCTTGGACTTCATAAACTTTTACAGATTACATATATGAAACAGAACCAAAATTTATATCTGATAATAGGGGCTGCCAGCAAACAGCTGGGTAAAAAAAAAGTGATCTTTCTGAGAAATTTGAGCTTTTTCATATATTGATTTTATCTGTCTATTTATTTGCCTGTATGAAATTAAATCTATGATTATGCTTGTTAAGAGTATCACCATCCATTACAACTCACCAGAGAACAAGCTACATGGCAAAAATATTTAGTAGTACACACTTACTTCTTGGAATGAAAATATAAAGTAATTACCTTGATGTCAGAAAAACCAACCAAAAGATGTTGGTTTTGGCTGGGATAGAGTTAATTTTCTTCATAGTAGCTAGTATGGGCCTATGGTTTGGATTTGTGCTGAAAACAGACTTGATAATATAGATGTTTTTGTTATTGCTGAACAGTGCTTACACAGAGTCAAGGCCTTTTCTGCTCCTCACACCACCCGACCAGCGAGTTGGCACAAGAAGGGTGCACAAGAGGTTGGGAGGGGACACAGCTGGGACAGCTGATCCCAGCTGACCAAAGGCATATTCCATATCATATGATGTCATGCTCAGCATATAAAGCTGGGGGAAGAAGAAGGAAGGGAGGGACGTTCAGAGTGATGGTGTTTTGTCTTCCTAAGTAACCATTACGCGTGACGGAGCCCTGCTTTCCTGGAGATGGCTGAACACCTGCCTGCCAATGGGAAGGAGTGAATGAATTCCTTGGTTTGTTTTGCTTGCTTGGGTGGCTTTTGCTTTACCTATTAAACCTATTTCTTTACCTATTAAACTGTCTTTATCTCGTTTATGGGGAATAAACAAGAGGAGTTAGAGACCTGTGCACACCTGCAGGGCTACGATCTTATTGGTATCACGGAGATATGGTGGGATGGCTCCTATGACTGGAGTATTGGGATGGAGGGGTACAGGCTCTTTAGGAAGGACAGGCAGGGGAGACGAGGAGGGGGTGTCACCCTCTGTCAATGACCAGCTGGAGTGCATGGAGCTCTGCCTGGGCATGGATGAGGAGCTCACTGAGAGCTTATGGGTCAGGACTAAAGGGAAGGCAGGGACAGGTGACATTACGGTGGGCGTCTGCTACAGGCCACCTGACCAGGAAGACCGAGCAGATGAGGCCCTCTATAGACAGATAGGAGCAGCCTCACTGTCACAAGCCCTGGTCCCTATGGAGGACTTCAACCACCCTGACATCTGTTGGAGGGACAACACGGCAGGGCATAAGCAATCCAGGAGGTTCCTGGAATGTGTTGATGATAACTTCCTTCTCCAAGTGGTAGAGGAGCCAATGAGGAGATGTGTTACACTGGACCTTGTTCTCACCAACAAGGAGGGGCTGGTAGGGAATGTGAAGCTCAAGGGCAGCCTGGGCTGCCGTGACCACAAAATGGTGGAGTTCAAGACCCTAAGGGCACCGAGGAGAGCACACAGCAAGCTCACTACCCTGGACTTCAGGAGAGACTTGAGCCTCTTCAGGTATCTGCTTGGTAGAGTGCCATGGGACAAAGCCCTGGAGGGAAGAGGGGCCCAAGAAAGCTGGGTGATATTCCAGGATCACCTCCTTCAAGCTCAGGAGTGATGCATCCCACAAAGAGGAAGTCAGGCAAAAATGCCAGGAGGCCTGCATGGGTGAACAAGGAGCTCCTGGACAAACTCCAACACAAAAAGGAAGCCTACAGAGGGTGGAAGCAAGGACAGGTAGCGTGGGAGGAATACAGAGCAATTGTCCGAGCAGCCAGGGATCAGGTTAGGAAAGCTAAAGCCCTGATAGAATTAAATCTGGCCAGGGACATCAAGGGCAACAAGAAAAGATTCTATAGGTACGTCGGGGATAAAAGGAAGATGAGGGAAAATGCGGGCCCTCTCCAGAACAACACAGGAGACCTGGTTATCCAGGATACAGAGAAGGCAGAGGTACTCAATGACTTTTTTGCCTCGGTCTTCACCAGCAAGTGCTCAAGCCTCATCGCCTAAGCCGCAGAAGGCAAAGGTGGGGACTGGGAGAATGAAGAGCCATCCACTGTGGGAGAACACCAGGTTCGAGACCATGTAAGGCACCTGAAGGTGCACAAGTCCATGGGACCCGATGAGATCCATCCACAGGTCCTGAAGGAACTGGCAGATGAAGTTGCTAAGCCACTATCCATCGTATTTGAGAAGCTGTGGCAGTCCGGTGAAGTTCCCACTGACTGGAAAAGGGGAAACATAACCCCCATTTTTAAAAAGGGCAAAAAGGAAGTCCCAGGGAACTACAGGCCAGTCAGTCTCACCTCTGTGCCTGGGAAGATCGTGGAACAGATCCTCCTGGAAGCTATGCTAAGGCACATGGAGGACAGGGAGGTGATTTGAGACAGCCAGCATGGCTTCACCAAGGGCAAGTCCTGCCTGACCAACCTAGTGGCCTTCTATGATGGAGTGACTACATCAGTGGACATGGGAAGGGCTACAGATGTCGTCTCTCTGGACCTCTGTAAGGCCTTTGACATGGTCCCCCACAACATCCTTCTCTCTAAACTGGAGAGGTATGGATTTAATGGGTGGACTGTCTAGTGTACGAGGAATTGGTTAGAGGGTCACATCCAGAAGGTAGTGGTCAATGGCTCAATGTCCAGATGGAGATCGGTGACAAATGGTGTCCCACAGGGGTCCATATTGGGACTGGTACTGTTTAATATCTTCATCAGTGACACAGACAGTGGGATCAAGTGTAGCCTCAGTAAGTTTGCAGATGACACCAAGCTGAGTGGTGTGGTTGGCTCACCAGCAGGACGGGATACCATTCAGAGGGACCTGGACAAGCTTGAGAAGTGGGCCTGTGTGAACCTTGTGAGGTTTAACAAGGCCAAGTGCAAGGTCCTGCACCTGGGTCGGGGGAACCCCCAGCATCAATACAGGCTGGGGGATGAAGGGCTTGAGAGCAGCCCTGACGAGAAGGACTTGGGGGTACTGGTGGATGGAAAGCTGGGCATGAGCCAGCAATGTGCGCTCGCAGCCCAGAAGGCCAATCGTATCCTGGGCTGCATCAACAGAAGCAGGTCGAGGGAGGTGATTCTGCCCCTCTACTCTGCTCTGGTGAGACCCCACCTGGAGTCCTGCGTCCAGCTCTGGAGCCCTCAGCATAAGAAAGACATGGACCTGTTGGGGCGGGTCCAGAGGAGGGCCACAAAAATGATCAGGGGGATGGAACACCTCTCTCCTATGAGTACAGGCTGAGAGAGTTGGGGTTGTTCAGGCTGGAGAAGAGAAGGCTTTGGGGAGACCTTATTGCAGCCTATCAGTACTTAAAAGGGGCTTATAGAAAAGATGGCAGCAGACATTTTAGTAGGGCTTGTTGCAACAAGACAAAGGGGAATGGCTTTAAACTAAAGGGGGGTAGATATATACTATATATAGGGAAGAGATTTTTTATGCTGAGGGTGGTGAAACACTGGCACAGGTTGCCCAGAGAGGTGGCAGATGCCCCATCCCTGGAAACATTGAATGTCAGTTTGGATGGGGCTCTAAGCAACCTGATTTAGTTGAGGATGTCCCTGCCCATGGCAGGGGGATTGGACTAGATGACCTTTAAATGTCCCTTCCAACCCAAACTATTCTATGATTTTATGTTTCTATCTCAACCCACGAGGTTTCTCACTTTTACTCTTCCAATTCTCTCCTCCATCCCACTGCAGGGGAGTGAGCAAGCAGCAGTGCTTAGTTTTCAGCTGGGGTTAAACCACGATAGTAACATATGGACTGACCGCCATACAACATTTTTTCCAGCTTCCACAAGCTACACATGTAGTTACAAATGACTTTGAATTTTCAAGTTTAGGAAGCAGAGATATGGTTTAAAATTTGAATTAAGAAGTTTGTTTTCCTCAGTTTATCTTCTTCTTCCTCTCTTTCCATGTCCTCACTCTGATCCAAAGCCAGGGAAACTGGGGAAATGCTCCAGCTGACATCATATGGCTTTGGACGAAGTTACCTATCTATTCTGCTATGTCACCAGCCTACTTGCCTGTTGTTTAAATGCAACTTGTATTATTACTAGGTTTTCTTCTCCTTAAAAGCCTTACATTTCCACTAAAATATTAACACCTAGGAAGTGTTACCCATTATAAAACATTGCAAAGAATTAACGATCCTTATTTGGGCAGTTACTAATTTAAATTTCTAGAAAGAAGATTATACTTACTGTCTCCTCATACCTACCATGACTAAATATACCCCTGTTGATTTAAGACTAGAAGTTCCTTTATAGTTGCATAAACTTAAATGGTGATTCTTGGATACTGAGGTTAATACAAAAGACTGACTGAATTTGCAAGAATTAGAGTGTTATCAGAAACTACAAGTCAGCTTGTCAGTGTTTAGATTTGTGGCTCTCAAACAGTGTCACACTTTTTTTTGAAGCTTAGCTATGGAGTTCCCGGGTAATTATTATCCTAATGCTACTTAGTTTTACTGTGTACTCTAAAACGCTTACAGTAAAGATTCACTGCAGTGCAGTGCATGATAATTATGAGCCAAAAATGGATACGACCATGAAAAGAATAAACAGGATCCACAAAGAGATATCATAAGATAAAGGTGAAGATAGTAAGATAGAAAATTATTAGTGTTACTGCATGAAATAAAGTTTGATAACAATGCAATTGCAATTTGATATAAAATTCTAGTCATTCGCATTTGTGAAAGATCTTGTTCAAACTGGAACAAGTGCCAAGAATAACTATTAGGATTATCAGAGAAAAGAAAATTGACAACGTGAGGGGAAACTTAAAGTCATTGGCTTATTTAGTCTAGTAAAAGAAAGGTTAAGAAGAGATGTTACCGCTGGTCATAAATAAAGTCTTAGGATAAATTCCCTAGGATTCAGACTAGGTATTCAAACTAAAAACAAAAAAAAAAAAGTTAAGACAGGAATAAATAACTATTGGAAGGTTGCTGTACAGTTATAAATTAGAAAAATACAAATCTCAAAAGACTGAAGAACAAACTTTCAGTAAAGCTAATCATAAAAATTCAATTAGGTTGTAAAAGAGACTACATACCAAAAATATCTGTGTGCAGCAGAAAATAGGCTTCAAAGCTTTTAGTGCACAGTTTCCATATCCTTATTTTGCCTTGATGGGCTTTAGAAAATAAAACATAGTTTTTGCTTGAAAATTTGCGTGGATTGAGGATATCACTAGCCTTTCCAGTTTCCCAAAACTTAATAAAAACATTCTTCCAGGCTTCATAATATTGAGAAGGCAAAGGTATTGAAATATTGATAGCCATAGTCTAAATCAGGGATATCCAGTGTTTGCAGTAAAACTTTTTTGAGTCCTAGTTACAGCAGAAAATATCAGGATTTCCTGGCTCCCTCCTGTAAGGCCAGAACACAGAAATTGGAGACATGGTAAAGAGAAGAGAAGAGAAGAAGAGAAGAGAAGAGAAGAGAAGAGAAGAGAAGAGAAGAGAAGAGAAGAGAAGAGAAGAGAAGAGAAGAGAAAGAGAAGAGAAGAGAAGAGAAGAGAAGAGAAGAGAAGAGAAGAGA